>NC_092745.1:87557755-88774005 GCF_047496795.1 Chiloscyllium punctatum
GGAGTGTAGTCCCAGACTCTGTGTATGAATGGGAGTGTAGTCCCAGACTCTGTGTATGAATGGAGTGTAGTCCCAGAAACTCTGTGTGAATGGAGTGTAGTCCCAGATTCTCTGTGTGTGAATGGAGTGTAGTCCCAGACTCTCTGTGTGAATGGAGTGTAGTCCCAGACTCTCTGTGTGAATGGAGTGTAGTCCCAGATTCTGTGTGAGAATGGAGTGTAGTCCCAGACTCTGTGTATGAATGGGAGTGTAGTCCCAGACTCTGTGTATGAATGGAGTGTAGTCCCAGACTCTCTGTGTGAATGGAGTGTAGTCCCAGACTCTGTGTATGAATGGAGTGTAGTCCCAGACTCTCTGTGTGAATGGAGTGTAGTCCCAGACTCTCTGTGTGAATAGAGTGTAGTCCCAGACTGTTGTGTGAATGGAGTGTAGTCCCAGACTCTGTGCACGAATGGAGTGTAGTCCCAGACTCTCTGTGTGTGAATGGAGTGTAGTCCCAGGCTCTCTGTGTGAATGGGGTGTAGTCCCAGACTCTGTGTATGAATTGAGCATAGTCCCAAACTCTCTGTGTGTGAATGGAGTGTAATCCCAGACTCTCTGTGTGAATTGAGTGTAGTCCCAGAGTGTGTGTGTGTGAATGGAGTGTAGTCTCAGACTCTCTGTCTATGAATGGAGTGTAGTCCCAGACTTTCTGTGTGTAAATGGGGTGTAGCCCTGGACTCTCGGTGTGTGAATGGGGTGCAGTCCCAGACTCTCTGTGAGTGATTGGAGTATAGTCCCAGACTCTCTGTGAGTGATTGGAGTGTTGTCTCAGACTCTCTGTGTGTGAATGGAGTGTAGTCCCAGACTCTCTGTGTGGAATGGGGTGTCGTCCCAGACTCTTTGCGTGTGAATGGAGTGTAGTCCCAGACTGTTGTATGAATAGAGTGGAGTCCCAGACTGTCTGTGTGTGAATAGAGTATAGTTCCAGAGTGTGTGTGTGTGAATGGAGTGTTGTCTCAGACTCTCTGTGTGAATAGAGTGTAGTCCCAGACTGTTGTATGAATAGAGTGTAGTCCCAGACTGTCTGTGTGTGAATGGAGTATAGTTCCAGAGTGTGTGTGTGTGAATGGAGTGTAGTCTCAGCCTTTGTGTGAATGGAGTGTAGTCCCAGAGTGTGTGTGTGTGAATAGATTGTTGTCTCAGACTCTCTGTGTGTGAATGTAGTGTAGTCCCAGAATCCGTGTGTGAATGGAGTGATGTCTCAGATTCTCTGTGTGTGAATAGAGTGTAGTCCCAGACACTCTGTGTGTGAATGGAGTGTAGTCCCAGACTCTCTGTGTGAATAGAGTGTAGTCCCAGACTCTCTGTGTGTGAATGGAGTGTAGTCCCAGACTCTCTGTGTAAATGGAGTGTAGTCCCAGACTCTCTGTGTGAATAGAGTGTAGTCCCAGACTCTATGTGTGAATCGAGTGTAGTCCCAGACTCTCTGTGTGAATGGGGTGTAGTCCCAGATTCTGTGTGAGAATGGAGTGTAGTCCCAGACTCTCTGTGTGAATGGAGTGTAGTCCCAGACTCTCTGTGTGAATAGAGTGTAGTCCCAGACTGTTGTGTGAATGGAGTGTAGTCCCAGACTCTGTGCACGAATGGAGTGTAGTCCCAGACTCTCTGTGTGTGAATGGAGTGTAGTCCCAGACTGTCTGTGTGAATGGAGTGTAGTCCCAGACTCTCTGTGTGAATAGAGTGTAGTCCCAGACTGTTGTGTGAATGGAGTGTAGTCCCAGACTCTGTGCACGAATGGAGTGTTGTCTCAGACTCTCTGTGTGCATAGAGTGTAGTCCCAGAGTGTGTATGTGTGAATGGAGTGTAGTCTCAGACTCTCTGTGTGAATGGAGTGTAGTCCCAGACTCTGTGCGCGAATGGAGTGTTGTCTCAGACTCTCTGTGTGTGAATGGAGTGTAGTCCCAGACTCTCTGTGTAAATGGAGTGTAGACCCAGATTCTGTGTGAGAATGGAGTGTAGTCCCGGACTCTCTGTGTGTGAATGGAGTGTAGTCCCAGATTCTCTGTGTGAATGGAGTGTAGTCCCAGATTCTGTGTGAGAATGGAGTGTTGTCTCAGACTCTCTGTGTATGAATGAAGTGTAGTCCCAGACTCTCTGTGTGAATGGAGTGTAGTCCCAGATTCTGTGTGAGAATGGAGTGTAGTCCCAGACTCTGTGTATGAATGGAGTGTAGTCCAGACTCTCTGTGTGAATGGAGTGTAGTCCCCGACTGTTGTGTGAATAGAGTGTAGTCCTAGACTCTGTGTATGAATGGAGTGTAGTCCCAGACTCTCTGTGTGAATGGAGTGTAGTCCCAGACTCTCTGTGTGTGAATGGAGTGTAGTCCCAGACTCTCTGTGTGAATGGAGTGTAGTCCCAGACTCTCTGTGTGAATGGAGTGTAGTCCCAGATTCTGTGTGAGAATGGAGTGTAGTCCCAGACTCTGTGTATGAATGGGAGTGTAGTCCCAGACTCTGTGTATGAATGGAGTGTAGTCCCAGACTCTCTGTGTGAATGGAGTGTAGTCCCAGACTCTCTGTGTGAATGGAGTGTAGTCCCAGATTCTGTGTGAGAATGGAGTGTAGTCCCAGACTCTGTGTATGAATGGGAGTGTAGTCCCAGACTCTCTGTGTGTGAATGGAGTGTAGTCCCAGACTCTCTGTGTGAATGGAGTGTAGTCCCAGACTCTCTGTGTGAATGGAGTGTAGTCCCAGATTCTGTGTGAGAATGGAGTGTAGTCCCAGACTCTGTGTATGAATGGGAGTGTAGTCCCAGACTCTGTGTATGAATGGAGTGTAGTCCCAGACTCTCTGTATGAATGGAGTGTAGTCCCAGACTCTCTGTGTGAATGGAGTGTAGTCCCAGACTCTCTGTGTGAATAAAGTGTAGTCCCAGACTGTTGTGTGAATGGAGTGTAGTCCCAGACTCTGTGCACGAATGGAGTGTAGTCCCAGACTCTCTGTGTGTGAATGGAGTGTAGTCCCAGGCTCTCTGTGTGAATGGGGTGTAGTCCCAGACTCTGTGTATGAATAGAGTGTAGTCCCAGACTCTCTGTGTGTGAATGGAGTGTAGTCCCAGACTCTCTGTGTAAATGGAGTGTAGTCCCAGACTCTCTGTGTGAATAGAGTGTAGTCCCAGACTCTATGTGTGAATCGAGTGTAGTCCCAGACTCTCTGTGTGAATGGGGTGTAGTCCCAGATTCTGTGTGAGAATGGAGTGTAGTCCCAGACTCTCTGTGTGAATGGAGTGTAGTCCCAGACTCTCTGTGTGAATAGAGTGTAGTCCCAGACTGTTGTGTGAATGGAGTGTAGTCCCAGACTCTGTGCACGAATGGAGTGTAGTCCCAGACTCTCTGTGTGTGAATGGAGTGTAGTCCCAGGCTCTCTGTGTGAATGGGGTGTAGTCCCAGACTGTCTGTGTGAATTGAGTGTAGTCCCAGACTCTCTGTGTGAATAGAGTGTAGTCCCAGACTGTTGTGTGAATGGAGTGTCGTCCCAGACTCTGTGCACGAATGGAGTGTTGTCTCAGACTCTCTGTGTGCATAGAGTGTAGTCCCAGAGTGTGTATGTGTGAATGGAGTGTAGTCTCAGACTCTCTGTGTGAATGGAGTGTAGTCCCAGACTCTGTGCGCGAATGGAGTGTTGTCTCAGACTCTCTGTGTGTGAATGGAGTGTAGTCCCAGACTCTCTGTGTGAATAGAGTGTCGTCCCAGACTCTCTGTGTAAATGGAGTGTAGACCCAGATTCTGTGTGAGAATGGAGTGTAGTCCCGGACTCTCTGTGTGTGAATGGAGTGTAGTCCCAGATTCTCTGTGTGAATGGAGTGTAGTCCCAGATTCTGTGTGAGAATGGAGTGTTGTCTCAGACTCTCTGTGTATGAATGAAGTGTAGTCCCAGACTCTCTGTGTGAATGGAGTGTAGTCCCAGATTCTGTGTGAGAATGGAGTGTAGTCCCAGACTCTGTGTATGAATGGAGTGTAGTCCAGACTCTCTGTGTGAATGGAGTGTAGTCCCCGACTGTTGTGTGAATAGAGTGTAGTCCTAGACTCTGTGTATGAATGGAGTGTAGTCCCAGACTCTCTGTGTGTATGGAGTGTAGTCCCAGACTCTCTGTGTGTGAATGGAGTGTAGTCCCAGACTCTCTGTGTGAATGGAGTGTAGTCCCAGACTCTCTGTGTGAATGGAGTGTAGTCCCAGATTCTGTGTGAGAATGGAGTGTAGTCCCAGACTCTGTGTATGAATGGGAGTGTAGTCCCAGACTCTGTGTATGAATGGAGTGTAGTCCCAGAAACTCTGTGTGAATGGAGTGTAGTCCCAGATTCTCTGTGTGTGAATGGAGTGTAGTCCCAGACTCTCTGTGTGAATGGAGTGTAGTCCCAGACTCTCTGTGTGAATGGAGTGTAGTCCCAGATTCTGTGTGAGAATGGAGTGTAGTCCCAGACTCTGTGTATGAATGGGAGTGTAGTCCCAGACTCTGTGTATGAATGGAGTGTAGTCCCAGACTCTCTGTGTGAATGGAGTGTAGTCCCAGACTCTGTGTATGAATGGAGTGTAGTCCCAGACTCTCTGTGTGAATGGAGTGTAGTCCCAGACTCTCTGTGTGAATAGAGTGTAGTCCCAGACTGTTGTGTGAATGGAGTGTAGTCCCAGACTCTGTGCACGAATGGAGTGTAGTCCCAGACTCTCTGTGTGTGAATGGAGTGTAGTCCCAGGCTCTCTGTGTGAATGGGGTGTAGTCCCAGACTCTGTGTATGAATTGAGCATAGTCCCAAACTCTCTGTGTGTGAATGGAGTGTAATCCCAGACTCTCTGTGTGAATTGAGTGTAGTCCCAGAGTGTGTGTGTGTGAATGGAGTGTAGTCTCAGACTCTCTGTCTATGAATGGAGTGTAGTCCCAGACTTTCTGTGTGTAAATGGGGTGTAGCCCTGGACTCTCGGTGTGTGAATGGGGTGCAGTCCCAGACTCTCTGTGAGTGATTGGAGTATAGTCCCAGACTCTCTGTGAGTGATTGGAGTGTTGTCTCAGACTCTCTGTGTGTGAATGGAGTGTAGTCCCAGACTCTCTGTGTGGAATGGGGTGTCGTCCCAGACTCTTTGCGTGTGAATGGAGTGTAGTCCCAGACTGTTGTATGAATAGAGTGGAGTCCCAGACTGTCTGTGTGTGAATAGAGTATAGTTCCAGAGTGTGTGTGTGTGAATGGAGTGTTGTCTCAGACTCTCTGTGTGAATAGAGTGTAGTCCCAGACTGTTGTATGAATAGAGTGTAGTCCCAGACTGTCTGTGTGTGAATGGAGTATAGTTCCAGAGTGTGTGTGTGTGAATGGAGTGTAGTCTCAGCCTTTGTGTGAATGGAGTGTAGTCCCAGAGTGTGTGTGTGTGAATAGATTGTTGTCTCAGACTCTCTGTGTGTGAATGTAGTGTAGTCCCAGAATCCGTGTGTGAATGGAGTGATGTCTCAGATTCTCTGTGTGTGAATAGAGTGTAGTCCCAGACACTCTGTGTGTGAATGGAGTGTAGTCCCAGACTCTCTGTGTGAATAGAGTGTAGTCCCAGACTCTCTGTGTGTGAATGGAGTGTAGTCCCAGACTCTCTGTGTAAATGGAGTGTAGTCCCAGACTCTCTGTGTGAATAGAGTGTAGTCCCAGACTCTATGTGTGAATCGAGTGTAGTCCCAGACTCTCTGTGTGAATGGGGTGTAGTCCCAGATTCTGTGTGAGAATGGAGTGTAGTCCCAGACTCTCTGTGTGAATGGAGTGTAGTCCCAGACTCTCTGTGTGAATAGAGTGTAGTCCCAGACTGTTGTGTGAATGGAGTGTAGTCCCAGACTCTGTGCACGAATGGAGTGTAGTCCCAGACTCTCTGTGTGTGAATGGAGTGTAGTCCCAGACTGTCTGTGTGAATGGAGTGTAGTCCCAGACTCTCTGTGTGAATAGAGTGTAGTCCCAGACTGTTGTGTGAATGGAGTGTAGTCCCAGACTCTGTGCACGAATGGAGTGTTGTCTCAGACTCTCTGTGTGCATAGAGTGTAGTCCCAGAGTGTGTATGTGTGAATGGAGTGTAGTCTCAGACTCTCTGTGTGAATGGAGTGTAGTCCCAGACTCTGTGCGCGAATGGAGTGTTGTCTCAGACTCTCTGTGTGTGAATGGAGTGTAGTCCCAGACTCTCTGTGTAAATGGAGTGTAGACCCAGATTCTGTGTGAGAATGGAGTGTAGTCCCGGACTCTCTGTGTGTGAATGGAGTGTAGTCCCAGATTCTCTGTGTGAATGGAGTGTAGTCCCAGATTCTGTGTGAGAATGGAGTGTTGTCTCAGACTCTCTGTGTATGAATGAAGTGTAGTCCCAGACTCTCTGTGTGAATGGAGTGTAGTCCCAGATTCTGTGTGAGAATGGAGTGTAGTCCCAGACTCTGTGTATGAATGGAGTGTAGTCCAGACTCTCTGTGTGAATGGAGTGTAGTCCCCGACTGTTGTGTGAATAGAGTGTAGTCCTAGACTCTGTGTATGAATGGAGTGTAGTCCCAGACTCTCTGTGTGAATGGAGTGTAGTCCCAGACTCTCTGTGTGTGAATGGAGTGTAGTCCCAGACTCTCTGTGTGAATGGAGTGTAGTCCCAGACTCTCTGTGTGAATGGAGTGTAGTCCCAGATTCTGTGTGAGAATGGAGTGTAGTCCCAGACTCTGTGTATGAATGGGAGTGTAGTCCCAGACTCTGTGTATGAATGGAGTGTAGTCCCAGACTCTCTGTGTGAATGGAGTGTAGTCCCAGACTCTCTGTGTGAATGGAGTGTAGTCCCAGATTCTGTGTGAGAATGGAGTGTAGTCCCAGACTCTGTGTATGAATGGGAGTGTAGTCCCAGACTCTCTGTGTGTGAATGGAGTGTAGTCCCAGACTCTCTGTGTGAATGGAGTGTAGTCCCAGACTCTCTGTGTGAATGGAGTGTAGTCCCAGATTCTGTGTGAGAATGGAGTGTAGTCCCAGACTCTGTGTATGAATGGGAGTGTAGTCCCAGACTCTGTGTATGAATGGAGTGTAGTCCCAGACTCTCTGTATGAATGGAGTGTAGTCCCAGACTCTCTGTGTGAATGGAGTGTAGTCCCAGACTCTCTGTGTGAATAAAGTGTAGTCCCAGACTGTTGTGTGAATGGAGTGTAGTCCCAGACTCTGTGCACGAATGGAGTGTAGTCCCAGACTCTCTGTGTGTGAATGGAGTGTAGTCCCAGGCTCTCTGTGTGAATGGGGTGTAGTCCCAGACTCTGTGTATGAATAGAGTGTAGTCCCAGACTCTCTGTGTGTGAATGGAGTGTAGTCCCAGACTCTCTGTGTAAATGGAGTGTAGTCCCAGACTCTCTGTGTGAATAGAGTGTAGTCCCAGACTCTATGTGTGAATCGAGTGTAGTCCCAGACTCTCTGTGTGAATGGGGTGTAGTCCCAGATTCTGTGTGAGAATGGAGTGTAGTCCCAGACTCTCTGTGTGAATGGAGTGTAGTCCCAGACTCTCTGTGTGAATAGAGTGTAGTCCCAGACTGTTGTGTGAATGGAGTGTAGTCCCAGACTCTGTGCACGAATGGAGTGTAGTCCCAGACTCTCTGTGTGTGAATGGAGTGTAGTCCCAGGCTCTCTGTGTGAATGGGGTGTAGTCCCAGACTGTCTGTGTGAATTGAGTGTAGTCCCAGACTCTCTGTGTGAATAGAGTGTAGTCCCAGACTGTTGTGTGAATGGAGTGTCGTCCCAGACTCTGTGCACGAATGGAGTGTTGTCTCAGACTCTCTGTGTGCATAGAGTGTAGTCCCAGAGTGTGTATGTGTGAATGGAGTGTAGTCTCAGACTCTCTGTGTGAATGGAGTGTAGTCCCAGACTCTGTGCGCGAATGGAGTGTTGTCTCAGACTCTCTGTGTGTGAATGGAGTGTAGTCCCAGACTCTCTGTGTGAATAGAGTGTCGTCCCAGACTCTCTGTGTGTGAATGGAGTGTAGTCCCAGACTCTCTGTGTAAATGGAGTGTAGACCCAGATTCTGTGTGAGAATGGAGTGTAGTCCCGGACTCTCTGTGTGTGAATGGAGTGTAGTCCCAGATTCTCTGTGTGAATGGAGTGTAGTCCCAGATTCTGTGTGAGAATGGAGTGTTGTCTCAGACTCTCTGTGTATGAATGAAGTGTAGTCCCAGACTCTCTGTGTGAATGGAGTGTAGTCCCAGATTCTGTGTGAGAATGGAGTGTAGTCCCAGACTCTGTGTATGAATGGAGTGTAGTCCAGACTCTCTGTGTGAATGGAGTGTAGTCCCCGACTGTTGTGTGAATAGAGTGTAGTCCTAGACTCTGTGTATGAATGGAGAGTAGTCCCAGACTCTCTGTGTGAATGGAGTGTAGTCCCAGACTCTCTGTGTGTGAATGGAGTGTAGTCCCAGACTCTCTGTGTGTGAATGGAGTGTAGTCCCAGACTCTCTGTGTGAATGGAGTGTAGTCCTAGATTCTGTGTGAGAATGGAGTGTAGTCCCAGACTCTGTGTATGAATGGGAGTGTAGTCCCAGACTCTGTGTATGAATGGAGTGTAGTCCCAGACTCTCTGTGTGAATGGAGTGTAGTCCCAGACTCTCTGTGTGTGAATGGAGTGTAGTCCCAGACTCTCTGTGTGAATGGAGTGTAGTCCCAGACTCTCTGTGTGAATGGAGTGTAGTCCCAGATTCTGTGTGAGAATGGAGTGTAGTCCCAGAATCTGTGTATGAATGGGAGTGTAGTCCCAGACTCTGTGTATGAATGGAGTGTAGTCCCAGACTCTCTGTGTGAATGGAGTGTAGTCCCAGACTCTGTGTATGAATGGAGTGTAGTCCCAGACTCTCTGTGTGAATGGAGTGTAGTCCCAGACTCTCTGTGTGAATAGAGTGTAGTCCCAGACTGTTGTGTGAATGGAGTGTAGTCCCAGACTCTGTGCACGAATGGAGTGTAGTCCCAGACTCTCTGTGTGTGAATGGAGTGTAGTCCCAGGCTCTCTGTGTGAATGGGGTGTAGTCCCAGACTCTGTGTATGAATTGAGCATAGTCCCAAACTCTCTGTGTGTGAATGGAGTGTAATCCCAGACTCTCTGTGTGAATTGAGTGTAGTCCCAGAGTGTGTGTGTGTGAATGGAGTGTAGTCTCAGACTCTCTGTCTATGAATGGAGTGTAGTCCCAGACTTTCTGTGTGTAAATGGGGTGTAGCCCTGGACTCTCGGTGTGTGAATGGGGTGCAGTCCCAGACTCTCTGTGAGTGATTGGAGTATAGTCCCAGACTCTCTGTGAGTGATTGGAGTGTTGTCTCAGACTCTCTGTGTGTGAATGGAGTGTAGTCCCAGACTCTCTGTGTGGAATGGGGTGTCGTCCCAGACTCTTTGCGTGTGAATGGAGTGTAGTCCCAGACTGTTGTATGAATAGAGTGTAGTCCCAGACTGTCTGTGTGTGAATGGAGTATAGTTCCAGAGTGTGTGTGTGTGAATGGAGTGTTGTCTCAGACTCTCTGTGTGAATAGAGTGTAGTCCCAGACTGTTGTATGAATAGAGTGTAGTCCCAGACTGTCTGTGTGTGAATGGAGTATAGTTCCAGAGTGTGTGTGTGTGAATGGAGTGTAGTCTCAGCCTTTGTGTGAATGGAGTGTAGTCCCAGACTCTCTGTGTGAATAGAGTGTAGTCCCAGAGTGTGTGTGTGTGAATAGATTGTTGTCTCAGACTCTCTGTGTGTGAATGTAGTGTAGTCCCAGAATCCGTGTGTGAATGGAGTGATGTCTCAGATTCTCTGTGTGTGAATAGAGTGTAGTCCCAGACACTCTGTGTGTGAATGGAGTGTAGTCCCAGACTCTCTGTGTGAATAGAGTGTAGTCCCAGACTCTCTGTGTGTGAATGGAGTGTAGTCCCAGACTCTCTGTGTAAATGGAGTGTAGTCCCAGACTCTCTGTGTGAATAGAGTGTAGTCCCAGACTCTATGTGTGAATCGAGTGTAGTCCCAGACTCTCTGTGTGAATGGGGTGTCGTCCCAGATTCTGTGTGAGAATGGAGTGTAGTCCCAGACTCTCTGTGTGTGAATGGAGTGTAGTCCCAGACTCTCTGTGTGAATGGAGTGTAGTCCCAGACTCTCTGTGTGTGAATGGAGTGTAGTCCCAGACTCTCTGTGTGAATAGAGTGTAGTCCCAGACTGTTGTGTGAATGGAGTGTAGTCCCAGACTCTGTGCACGAATGGAGTGTAGTCCCAGACTCTCTGTGTGTGAATGGAGTGTAGTCCCAGGCTCTCTGTATGAA
The DNA here is from genome assembly GCF_047496795.1 of Chiloscyllium punctatum. NCBI lineage: Eukaryota > Metazoa > Chordata > Chondrichthyes > Orectolobiformes > Hemiscylliidae > Chiloscyllium > Chiloscyllium punctatum. Next base: position 87,568,036 of record NC_092745.1, read on the forward strand.
TGGGGTGTAGTCCCAGACTGTCTGTGTGAATGGAGTGTAGTCCCAGACTCTCTGTGTGAATAGAGTGTAGTCCCAGACTGTTGTGTGAATGGAGTGTAGTCCCAGACTCTGTGCACGAATGGAGTGTTGTCTCAGACTCTCTGTGTGCATAGAGTGTAGTCCCAGAGTGTGTATGTGTGAATGGAGTGTAGTCTCAGACTCTCTGTGTGAATGGAGTGTAGTCCCAGACTCTGTGCGCGAATGGAGTGTTGTCTCAGACTCTCTGTGTGTGAATGGAGTGTAGTCCCAGACTCTCTGTGTGAATGGAGTGTAGTCCCAGACTCTCTGTGTAAATGGAGTGTAGTCCCAGATTCTCTGTGTGAATGGAGTGTAGTCCCAGATTCTGTGTGAGAATGGAGTGTTGTCTCAGACTCTCTGTGTATGAATGAAGTGTAGTCCCAGACTCTCTGTGTGAATGGAGTGTAGTCCCAGATTCTGTGTGAGAATGGAGTGTAGTCCCAGACTCTGTGTATGAATGGAGTGTAGTCCAGACTCTCTGTGTGAATGGAGTGTAGTCCCCGACTGTTGTGTGAATAGAGTGTTGTCCTAGACTCTGTGTATGAATGGAGTGTAGTCCCAGACTCTCTGTGTGAATGGAGTGTAGTCCCAGACTCTCTGTGTGTGAATGGAGTGTAGTCCCAGACTCTCTGTGTGAATGGAGTGTAGTCCCAGACTCTCTGTGTGAATGGAGTGTAGTCCCAGATTCTGTGTGAGAATGGAGTGTAGTCCCAGACTCTGTGTATGAATGGGAGTGTAGTCCCAGACTCTGTGTATGAATGGAGTGTAGTCCCAGACTCTCTGTGTGAATGGAGTGTAGTCCCAGACTCTCTGTGTGTGAATGGAGTGTAGTCCCAGACTCTCTGTGTGAATGGAGTGTAGTCCCAGACTCTCTGTGTGAATGGAGTGTAGTCCCAGATTCTGTGTGAGAATGGAGTGTAGTCCCAGACTCTGTGTATGAATGGGAGTGTAGTCCCAGACTCTGTGTATGAATGGAGTGTAGTCCCAGACTCTCTGTGTGAATGGAGTGTAGTCCCAGACTCTGTGTATGAATGGAGTGTAGTCCCAGACTCTCTGTGTGAATGGAGTGTAGTCCCAGACTCTCTGTGTGAATAGAGTGTAGTCCCAGACTGTTGTGTGAATGGAGTGTAGTCCCAGACTCTGTGCACGAATGGAGTGTAGTCCCAGACTCTCTGTGTGTGAATGGAGTGTAGTCCCAGGCTCTCTGTGTGAATGGGGTGTAGTCCCAGACTCTGTGTATGAATTGAGCATAGTCCCAAACTCTCTGTGTGTGAATGGAGTGTAATCCCAGACTCTCTGTGTGAATTGAGTGTAGTCCCAGAGTGTGTGTGTGTGAATGGAGTGTAGTCTCAGACTCTCTGTCTATGAATGGAGTGTAGTCCCAGACTTTCTGTGTGTAAATGGGGTGTAGCCCTGGACTCTCGGTGTGTGAATGGGGTGCAGTCCCAGACTCTCTGTGAGTGATTGGAATATAGTCCCAGACTCTCTGTGGGTGAATGGAGTGTTGTCTCAGACTCTCTGTGTGTGAATGGAGTGTAGTCCCAGACTCTCTGTGTGGAATGGGGTGTCGTCCCAGACTCTTTGCGTGTGAATGGAGTGTAGTCCCAGACTGTTGTATGAATAGAGTGTAGTCCCAGACTGTCTGTGTGTGAATGGAGTATAGTTCCAGAGTGTGTGTGTGTGAATGGAGTGTTGTCTCAGACTCTCTGTGTGAATAGAGTGTAGTCCCAGACTGTTGTATGAATAGAGTGTAGTCCCAGACTGTCTGTGTGTGAATGGAGTATAGTTCCAGAGTGTGTGTGTGTCAATGGAGTGTAGTCTCAGCCTTTGTGTGAATGGAGTGTAGTCCCAGAATCTCTGTGTGAATAGAGTGTAGTCCCAGAGTGTGTGTGTGTGAATAGATTGTTGTCTCAGACTCTCTGTGTGTGAATGTAGTGTAGTCCCAGAATCCGTGTGTGAATGGAGTGATGTCTCAGATTCTCTGTGTGTGAATAGAGTGTAGTCCCAGACACTCTGTGTGTGAATGGAGTGTAGTCCCAGACTCTCTGTGTGAATAGAGTGTAGTCCCAGACTCTCTGTGTGTGAATGGAGTGTAGTCCCAGACTCTCTGTGTAAATGGAGTGTAGTCCCAGACTCTCTGTGTGAATAGAGTGTAGTCCCAGACTCTATGTGTGAATCGAGTGTAGTCCCAGACTCTCTGTGTGAATGGGGTGTAGTCCCAGATTCTGTGTGAGAATGGAGTGTAGTCCCAGACTCTCTGTGTGTGAATGGAGTGTAGTCCCAGACTCTCTGTGTGAATGGAGTGTAGTCCCAGACTCTCTGTGTGTGAATGGAGTGTAGTCCCAGACTCTCTGTGTGAATGGAGTGTAGTCCCAGACTCTCTGTGTGAATGGAGTGTAGTCCCAGATTCTGTGTGAGAATGGAGTGTAGTCCCAGACTCTGTGTATGAATGGGAGTGTAGTCCCAGACTCTGTGTATGAATGGAGTGTAGTCCCAGACTCTCTGTGTGAATGGAGTGTAGTCCCAGACTCTGTGTATGAATGGAGTGTAGTCCCAGACTCTCTGTGTGAATGGAGTGTAGTCCCAGACTCTCTGTGTGAATAGAGTGTAGTCCCAGACTGTTGTGTGAATGGAGTGTAGTCCCAGACTCTGTGCACGAATGGAGTGTAGTCCCAGACTCTCTGTGTGTGAATGGAGTGTAGTCCCAGGCTCTCTGTGTGAATGGGGTGTAGTCCCAGAGTCTCTGTGTGAATGGAGTGTAGTCCCAGACTCTCTGTGTGAATAGAGTGTAGTCCCAGACTGTTGTGTGAATGGAGTGTAGTCCCAGACTCTGTGCACGAATGGAGTGTTGTCTCAGACTCTCTGTGTGCATAGAGTGTAGTCCCAGAGTGTGTATGTGTGAATGGAGTGTAGTCTCAGACTCTCTGTGTGAATGGAGTGTAGTCCCAGACTCTGTGCGCGAATGGAGTGTTGTCTCAGACTCTCTGTGTGTGAATGGAGTGTAGTCCCAGACTCTCTGTGTGAATAGAGTGTAGTCCCAGACTCTCTGTGTGTGAATGGAGTATAGTCCCAGACTCTCTGTGTAAATGGAGTGTAGACCCAGAATCTGTGTGAGAATGGAGTGTAGTCCCAGACTCTCTGTGTGTGAATGGAGTGTAGTCCCAGATTCTCTGTGTGAATGGAGTGTAGTCCCAGATTCTGTGTGAGAATGGAGTGTTGTCTCAGACTCTCTGTGTATGAATGAAGTGTAGTCCCAGACTCTCTGTGTGAATGAAGTGTAGTCCCAGATTCTGTGTGAGAATGGAGTGTAGTCCCAGACTCTGTGTATGAATGGAGTGTAGTCCAGACTCTCTGTGTGAATGGAGTGTAGTCCCCGACTGTTGTGTGAATAGAGTTTAGTCCAAGACTCCGTGCGCGAATGGAGTGTTGTCTCAGACTCTCTGTGTGTGAATGGAGTATCGTCCCAGACTCTCTGTGTGAATAGAGTGCAGTCCCAGACTCTCTGTGTGTGCATGGAGTGTAGTCCCAGACTCTGTGTATGAATGGAGTGTAGTCCCAGACTCTCTGTGTGAATGGAGTGTAGTCCCAGACTCTCTGTGTGAATAGAGTGTAGTCCCAGACTGTTGTGTGAATGGAGTGTTGTCTCAGACTCTGTGCACGAATGGAGTGTTGTCTCAGACTCTCTGTGTGTGAATGGAGTGTAGTCCCAGGCTCTCTGTGTGAATGGAGTGTAGTCCCAGACTCTCTGTGTGAATAGAGTGTAGTCCCAGACTGTTGTGTGAATGGAGTGTTGTCTCAGACTCTGTGCGCGAATGGAGTGTTGTCTCAGACTCTCTGTGTGTGAATGGAGTGTAGTCCCAGACTGTTGTGTAAATGGAGTGTAGTCCCAGACTGTTGTGTGAATAGAGTGTAGTCCCAGACTCTGTGCGTGAATGGAGTGTTGTCTCAGACTCTCTGTGTGTGAATGGAGTGCAGTCCCAGAGTGTGTGTGTGTGAATGGAGTGTAGTCCCAGAGTGTGTGTGTGTGAATGGAGTGTAGTCGCAGACTCTCTGTGTGTGAATGCAGTGTAGACCCAGACTCTCTGTGTGTGAATAGAGTGTAGTCCCAGACTCTGTGTGAATGGAGTGTTGTCTCAGACTCTCTGTGTGTGAATGGAGTGTAGTCCCAGACTCTCTGTGTGAATAGAGTGTAGTCCCAGACTCTCTCTGTGTGAATGGAGTGTAGTCCCAGACTCTCTGTGTGAATGGAGTGTAGTCCCAGATTCTGTGTGAGAATGGAGTGTAGTCCCAGACTCTGTGTATGAATGGGAGTGTAGTCCCAGACTCTGTGTATGAATGGAGTGTAGTCCCAGACTCTCTGTGTGAATGGAGTGTAGTCCCAGACTCTGTGTATGAATGGAGTGTAGTCCCAGACTCTCTGTGTGAATGGAGTGTAGTCCCAGACTCTCTGTGTGAATAGAGTGTAGTCCCAGACTGTTGTGTGAATGGAGTGTAGTCCCAGACTCTGTGCACGAATGGAGTGTAGTCCCAGACTCTCTGTGTGTGAATGGAGTGTAGTCCCAGGCTCTCTGTGTGAATGGGGTGTAGTCCCAGACTCTCTGTGTGAATGGAGTGTAGTCCCAGACTCTCTGTGTGAATAGAGTGTAGTCCCAGACTGTTGTGTGAATGGAGTGTAGTCCCAGACTCTGTGCACGAATGGAGTGTTGTCTCAGACTCTCTGTGTGCATAGAGTGTAGTCCCAGAGTGTGTATGTGTGAATGGAGTGTAGTCTCAGACTCTCTGTGTGAATGGAGTGTAGTCCCAGACTCTGTGCGCGAATGGAGTGTTGTCTCAGACTCTCTGTGTGTGAATGGAGTGTAGTCCCAGACTCTCTGTGTGAATAGAGTGTAGTCCCAGACTCTCTGTGTGTGAATGGAGTATAGTCCCAGACTCTCTGTGTAAATGGAGTGTAGACCCAGATTCTGTGTGAGAATGGAGTGTAGTCCCAGACTCTCTGTGTGTGAATGGAGTATAGTCCCAGACTCTCTGTGTGAATGAAGTGTAGTCCCAGATTCTGTGTGAGAATGGAGTGTAGTCCCAGACTCTGTGTATGAATGGAGTGTAGTCCAGACTCTCTGTGTGAATGGAGTGTAGTCCCCGACTGTTGTGTGAATAGAGTTTAGTCCAAGACTCCGTGCGCGAATGGAGTGTTGTCTCAGACTCTCTGTGTGTGAATGGAGTATCGTCCCAGACTCTCTGTGTGAATAGAGTGCAGTCCCAGACTCTCTGTGTGTGCATGGAGTGTAGTCCCAGACTCTGTTTATGAATGGAGTGTAGTCCCAGACTCTCTGTGTGAATGGAGTGTAGTCCCAGACTCTCTGTGTGAATAGAGTGTAGTCCCAGACTGTTGTGTGAATGGAGTGTTGTCTCAGACTCTGTGCGCGAATGGAGTGTTGTCTCAGACTCTCTGTGTGTGAATGGAGTGTAGTCCCAGACTGTTGTGTGAATAGAGTGTAGTCCCAGACTCTGTGCGTGAATGGAGTGTTGTCTCAGACTCTCTGTGTGTGAATGGAGTGCAGTCCCAGAGTGTGTGTGTGTGAATGGAGTGTAGTCCCAGAGTGTGTGTGTGTGAATGGAGTGTAGTCGCAGACTCTCTGTGTGTGAATGGAGTGTAGTCCCAGACTCTCTGTGTGTGAATAGAGTGTAGTCCCAGACTCTGTGTGAATGGAGTGTTGTCTCAGACTCTCTGTGTGTGAATGGAGTGTAGTCCCAGACTCTCTGTGTGTGAATAGAGTGTAGTCCCAGACTCTCTGTGCGTGAATGGAGTGTAGTCCCAGACTCTCTGTGTGAATGGAGTGTAGTCCCAGACTCTCTGTGTGAATGGAGTGTAGTCCCAGACTCTCTGTGTGTGAATGGAGTGTAGTCCCAGACTCTCTGTGTGTGAATAGAGTGCAGTCCCAGACTCTCTGTGTGAATGGAGTGTAGTCCCAGATTCTGTGTGAGAATGGAGTGTTGTCTCAGACTCTCTGTGTATGAATGGAGTGTAGTCCCAGACTGTTGTGTGAATAGAGTGTAGTCCCAGACTCTGTGCGTGAATGGAGTGTTGTCTCAGACTCTCTGTGTGTGAATGGAGTGCAGTCCCAGAGTGTGTGTGTGTGAATGGAGTGTAGTCCCAGAGTGTGTGTGTGTGAATGGAGTGTAGTCCCAGACTCTCTGTGTGTGAATGGAGTGTAGTCCCAGACTCTCTGTGTGTGAATAGAGTGTCGTCCCAGACTCTGTGTGAATGGAGTGTTGTCTCAGACTCTCTGTGTGTGAATGGAGTGTAGTCCCAGACTCTCTGTGTGTGAATAGAGTGTAGTCCCAGACTCTGTGTGAATGGAGTGTAGTCCCAGACTCTCTGTGTGAATACAGTGTAGTCCCAGACTCTCTGTGTGTTAATGGAGTGTCGTCCCAGACTCTCTGTGCGTGAATGGAGTGTAGTCCCAGACTCTCTGTGTGAATGGAGTGTAGTCCCAGACTCTCTGTGTGAATTGAGTGTAGTCCCAGATTCTGTGTGAGAATGGAGTGTTGTCTCAGACTCTCTGTGTATGAATGGAGTGTAGTCCCAGACTCTCTGTGTGAATGGAGTGTAGTCCCAGACTCTCTGTGTGAATGGGGTGTAGTCCCAGCCTGTTGTGTGAATGGAGTGTAGTCCCAGACTCTGTGCACGAATGGAGTGTTGTCTCAGACTCTCTGTGTGAATAGAGTGTACACCCAGAGTGTGTGTGTGTGAATGGAGTGTAGTCTCAGACTCTCTGTGTGAATGGAGTGTAGTCCCAGACTGTTGTGTGAATAGAGTGTAGTCCCAGACTCTGTGTATGAATGGAGTGTAGTCCCAGACTCTGTGCGCGAATGGAGTGTAGTCCCAGGGTCTCTGTGTGAATGGACTGTAGTCCCAGACGCTGTGCGCGAATGGAGTGTCCTCTCAGACTCTCTGTGTGAATGGAGTGTAGTCCCAGAGTGTGTGTGTGTGAATGGAGTGTAGTCCCAGACTCTCTGTGTGAATGGACTGTAGTCCCAGACTCTCTGTGTGAATGGAGTGTAGTCCCAGAGTGTGTGTGTGTGAATGGAGTGTAGTCCCAGACTCTCTGTGTGTGAATGGAGTGTAGTCCCAGACTCTCTGTGTGAATGGAGTGTAGTCCCAGACTCTCTGTGTGAATGGAGTGTAGTCCCAGACTGTTGTGTGAATGGAGTGTAGTCCTGGACTCTGTGCGCGAATGGAGTGTTGTCTCAGACTCTCTGTGTGTGAATGGAGTGTAGTCCCAGACTCTCTGTGTGAATAGAGTGTAGTCCCAGAGTCTCTGTGTGAATGGACTGTAGTCCCAGACTCTGTGCGCGAATGGAGTGTTCTCTCAGACTCTCTGTGTGAATGGAGTGTAGTCCCAGAGTGTGTGTGTGTGAATGGAGTGTAGTCCCAGACTCTCTGTGTGAATGGAGTGTAGTCCCAGACTCTCTGTGTTAATGGAGTGTAGTCCCAGAGTGTGTGTGTGTGAATGGAGTGTAGTCCCAGACTCTCTGTGTGTGAATGGAGTGTAGTCCCAGACTCTCTGTGTGAATGGAGTGTAGTCCCAGACTCTCTGTGTGAATGGAGTCTAGTCCCAGACTGTTGTGTGAATGGAGTGTAGTCCTAGACTCTGTGCGCGAATGGAGTGTTGTCTCAGACTCTCTGTGTGTGAATGGAGTGTAGTCCCAGACTCTGTGTATGAATGGGAGTGTAGTCCCAGACTCTGTGTATGAATGGAGTGTAGTCCCAGACTCTCTGTGTGAATGGAGTGTAGTCCCAGACTCTCTGTGTGTGAATGGAGTGTAGTCCCAGACTCTCTGTGTGAATGGAGTGTAGTCCCAGACTCTCTGTGTGAATGGAGTGTAGTCCCAGACTCTCTGTGTGAATGGAGTGTAGTCCCAGATTCTGTGTGAGAATGGAGTGTAGTCCCAGACTCTGTGTATGAATGGGAGTGTAGTCCCAGACTCTGTGTATGAATGGAGTGTAGTCCCAGACTCTCTGTGTGAATGGAGTGTAGTCCCAGACTCTGTGTATGAATGGAGTGTAGTCCCAGACTCTCTGTGTGAATGGAGTGTAGTCCCAGACTGTTGTGTGAATGGAGTGTAGTCCCAGACTCTGTGCACGAATGGAGTGTAGTCCCAGACTCTCTGTGTGTGAATGGAGTGTAGTCCACGCTCTCTGTGTGAATGGGGTGTAGTCCCAGACTCTGTGTATGAATTGAGCATAGTCCCAAACTCTCTGTGTGTGAATGGAGTGTAATCCCAGACTCTCTGTGTGAATTGAGTGTTGTCCCAGAGTGTGTGTGTGTGAATGGAGTGTAGTCTCAGACTCTCTGTCTATGAATGGAGTGTAGTCCCAGACTTTCTGTGTGTAAATGGGGTGTAGCCCTGGACTCTCGGTGTGTGAATGGGGTGCAGTCCCAGACTCTCTGTGAGTGATTGGAGTATAGTCCCAGACTCTCTGTGAGTGATTGGAGTGTTGTCTCAGACTCTCTGTGTGTGAATGGAGTGTAGTCCCAGACTCTCTGTGTGGAATGGGGTGTCGTCCCAGACTCTTTGCGTGTGAATGGAGTGTAGTCCCAGACTGTTGTATGAATAGAGTGTAGTCCCAGACTGTCTGTGTGTGAATGGAGTATAGTTCCAGAGTGTGTGTGTGTGAATGGAGTGTTGTCTCAGACTCTCTGTGTGAATAGAGTGTAGTCCCAGACTGTTGTATGAATAGAGTGTAGTCCCAGACTCTCTGTGTGAATAGAGTGTAGTCCCAGAGTGTGTGTGTGTGAATAGATTGTTGTCTCAGACTCTCTGTGTGTGAATGTAGTGTAGTCCCAGAATCCGTGTGTGAATGGAGTGATGTCTCAGATTCTCTGTGTGTGAATAGAGTGTAGTCCCAGACACTCTGTGTGTGAATGGAGTGTAGTCCCAGACTCTCTGTGTGAATAGAGTGTAGTCCCAGACTCTCTGTGTGTGAATGGAGTGTAGTCCCAGACTCTCTGTGTAAATGGAGTGTAGTCCCAGACTCTCTGTGTGAATAGAGTGTAGTCCCAGACTCTATGTGTGAATCGAGTGTAGTCCCAGACTCTCTGTGTGAATGGGGTGCAGTCCCAGATTCTGTGTGAGAATGGAGTGTAGTCCCAGACTCTCTGTGTGTGAATGGAGTGTAGTCCCAGACTCTCTGTGTGAATGGAGTGTAGTCCCAGACTCTCTGTGTGTGAATGGAGTGTAGTCCCAGACTCTCTGTGTGAATGGAGTGTAGTCCCAGACTCTCTGTGTGAATGGAGTGTAGTCCCAGATTCTGTGTGAGAATGGAGTGTAGTCCCAGACTCTGTGTATGAATGGGAGTGTAGTCCCAGACTCTGTGTATGAATGGAGTGTAGTCCCAGACTCTCTGTGTGAATGGAGTGTAGTCCCAGACTCTGTGTATGAATGGAGTGTAGTCCCAGACTCTCTGTGTGAATGGAGTGTAGTCCCAGACTCTCTGTGTGAATAGAGTGTAGTCCCAGACTGTTGTGTGAATGGAGTGTAGTCCCAGACTCTGTGCACGAATGGAGTGTAGTCCCAGACTCTCTGTGTGTGAATGGAGTGTAGTCCCAGGCTCTCTGTGTGAATGGGGTGTAGTCCCAGACTCTCTGTGTGAATGGAGTGTAGTCCCAGACTCTCTGTGTGAATAGAGTGTAGTCCCAGACTGTTGTGTGAATGGAGTGTAGTCCCAGACTCTATGCACGAATGGAGTGTTGTCTCAGACTCTCTGTGTGCATAGAGTGTAGTCCCAGAGTGTGTATGTGTGAATGGAGTGTAGTCTCAGACTCTCTGTGTGAATGGAGTGTAGTCCCAGACTCTGTGCGCGAATGGAGTGTTGTCTCAGACTCTCTGTGTGTGAATGGAGTGTAGTCCCAGACTCTCTGTGTGAATAGAGTGTAGTCCCAGACTCTCTGTGTGTGAATGGAGTATAGTCCCAGACTCTCTGTGTAAATGGAGTGTAGACCCAGAATCTGTGTGAGAATGGAGTGTAGTCCCAGACTCTCTGTGTGTGAATGGAGTGTAGTCCCAGATTCTCTGTGTGAATGGAGTGTAGTCCCAGATTCTGTGTGAGAATGGAGTGTTGTCTCAGACTCTCTGTGTATGAATGAAGTGTAGTCCCAGACTCTCTGTGTGAATGAAGTGTAGTCCCAGATTCTGTGTGAGAATGGAGTGTAGTCCCAGACTCTGTGTATGAATGGAGTGTAGTCCAGACTCTCTGTGTGAATGGAGTGTAGTCCCCGACTGTTGTGTGAATAGAGTTTAGTCCTAGACTCCGTGCGCGAATGGAGTGTTGTCTCAGACTCTCTGTGTGTGAATGGAGTATCGTCCCAGACTCTCTGTGTGAATAGAGTGCAGTCCCAGACTCTCTGTGTGTGCATGGAGTGTAGTCCCAGACTCTGTGTATGAATGGAGTGTAGTCCCAGACTCTCTGTGTGAATGGAGTGTAGTCCCAGACTCTCTGTGTGAATAGAGTGTAGTCCCAGACTGTTGTGTGAATGGAGTGTTGTCTCAGACTCTGTGCGCGAATGGAGTGTTGTCTCAGACTCTCTGTGTGTGAATGGAGTGTAGTCCCAGACTGTTGTGTAAATGGAGTGTAGTCCCAGACTGTTGTGTGAATAGAGTGTAGTCCCAGACTCTGTGCGTGAATGGAGTGTTGTCTCAGACTCTCTGTGTGTGAATGGAGTGCAGTCCCAGAGTGTGTGTGTGTGAATGGAGTGTAGTCCCAGAGTGTGTGTGTGTGAATGGAGTGTAGTCGCAGACTCTCTGTGTGTGAATGCAGTGTAGTCCCAGACTCTCTGTGTGTGAATAGAGTGTAGTCCCAGACTCTGTGTGAATGGAGTGTTGTCTCAGACTCTCTGTGTGTGAATGGAGTGTAGTCCCAGACTCTCTGTGTGAATAGAGTGTAGTCCCAGACTCTCTCTGTGTGAATGGAGTGTAGTCCCAGACTCTCTGTGTGAATGGAGTGTAGTCCCAGATTCTGTGTGAGAATGGAGTGTAGTCCCAGACTCTGTGTATGAATGGGAGTGTAGTCCCAGACTCTGTGTATGAATGGAGTGTAGTCCCAGACTCTCTGTGTGAATGGAGTGTAGTCCCAGACTCTGTGTATGAATGGAGTGAAGTCCCAGACTCTCTGTGTGAATGGAGTGTAGTCCCAGACTCTCTGTGTGAATAGAGTGTAGTCCCAGACTGTTGTGTGAATGGAGTGTAGTCCCAGACTCTGTGCACGAATGGAGTGTAGTCCCAGACTCTCTGTGTGTGAATGGAGTGTAGTCCCAGGCTCTCTGTGTGAATGGGGTGTAGTCCCAGACTCTCTGTGTGAATGGAGTGTAGTCCCAGACTCTCTGTGTGAATAGAGTGTAGTCCCAGACTGTTGTGTGAATGGAGTGTAGTCCCAGACTCTGTGCACGAATGGAGTGTTGTCTCAGACTCTCTGTGTGCATAGAGTGTAGTCCCAGAGTGTGTATGTGTGAATGGAGTGTAGTCTCAGACTCTCTGTGTGAATGGAGTGTAGTCCCAGACTCTGTGCGCGAATGGAGTGTTGTCTCAGACTCTCTGTGTGTGAATGGAGTGTAGTCCCAGACTCTCTGTGTGAATAGAGTGTAGTCCCAGACTCTCTGTGTGTGAATGGAGTATAGTCCCAGACTCTCTGTGTAAATGGAGTGTAGACCCAGATTCTGTGTGAGAATGGAGTGTAGTCCCAGACTCTCTGTGTGTGAATGGAGTGTAGTCCCAGATTCTCTGTGTGAATGGAGTGTAGTCCCAGATTCTGTGTGAGAATGGAGTGTTGTCTCAGACTCTCTGTGTATGAATGAAGTGTAGTCCCAGACTCTCTGTGTGAATGAAGTGTAGTCCCAGATTCTGTGTGAGAATGGAGTGTAGTCCCAGACTCTGTGTATGAATGGAGTGTAGTCCAGACTCTCTGTGTGAATGGAGTGTAGTCCCCGACTGTTGTGTGAATAGAGTTTAGTCCTAGACTCCGTGCGCGAATGGAGTGTTGTCTCAGACTCTCTGTGTGTGAATGGAGTATCGTCCCAGACTCTCTGTGTGAATAGAGTGCAGTCCCAGACTCTCTGTGTGTGCATGGAGTGTAGTCCCAGACTCTGTGTATGAATGGAGTGTAGTCCCAGACTCTCTGTGTGAATGGAGTGTAGTCCCAGACTCTCTGTGTGAATAGAGTGTAGTCCCAGACTGTTGTGTGAATGGAGTGTTGTCTCAGACTCTGTGCGCAAATGGAGTGTTGTCTCAGACTCTCTGTGTGTGAATGGAGTGTAGTCCCAGACTGTTGTGTAAATGGAGTGTAGTCCCAGACTGTTGTGTGAATAGAGTGTAGTCCCAGACTCTGTGCGTGAATGGAGTGTTGTCTCAGACTCTCTGTGTGTGAATGGAGTGCAGTCCCAGAGTGTGTGTGTGTGAATGGAGTGTAGTCCCAGAGTGTGTGTGTGTGAATGGAGTGTAGTCGCAGACTCTCTGTGTGTGAATGGAGTGTAGTCCCAGACTCTCTGTGTGTGAATAGAGTGTAGTCCCAGACTCTGTGTGAATGGAGTGTTGTCTCAGACTCTCTGTGTGTGAATGGAGTGTAGTCCCAGACTCTCTGTGTGTGAATAGAGTGTAGTCCCAGACTCTCTGTGCGTGAATGGAGTGTAGTCCCAGACTCTCTGTGTGAATGGAGTGTAGTCCCAGACTCTCTGTGTGAATGGAGTGTAGTCCCAGACTCTCTGTGTGTGAATGGAGTGTAGTCCCAGACTCTCTGTGTGTGAATAGAGTGCAGTCCCAGACTCTCTGTGTGAATGGAGTGTAGTCCCAGATTCTGTGTGAGAATGGAGTGTTGTCTCAGACTCTCTGTGTATGAATGGAGTGTAGTCCCAGACTGTTGTGTGAATAGAGTGTAGTCCCAGACTCTGTGCGTGAATGGAGTGTTGTCTCAGACTCTCTGTGTGTGAATGGAGTGCAGTCCCAGAGTGTGTGTGTGTGAATGGAGTGTAGTCCCAGAGTGTGTGTGTGTGAATGGAGTGTAGTCCCAGACTCTCTGTGTTAAATGGAGTGTAGTCCCAGACTCTCTGTGTGTGAATAGAGTGTCGTCCCAGACTCTGTGTGAATGGAGTGTTGTCTCAGACTCTCTGTGTGTGAATGGAGTGTAGTCCCAGACTCTCTGTGTGTGAATAGGATGTAGTCCCAGACTCTGTGTGAATGGAGTGTAGTCCCAGACTCTCTGTGTGAATACAGTGTAGTCCCAGACTCTCTGTGTGTTAATGGAGTGTCGTCCCAGACTCTCTGTGTGTGAATGGAGTGTAGTCCCAGACTCTCTGTGTGAATAGAGTGTAGTCCCAGACTCTCTGTGTGTGAATGGAGTATAGTCCCAGACTCTCTGTGTAAATGGAGTGTAGACCCAGATTCTGTGTGAGAATGGAGTGTAGTCCCAGACTCTCTGTGTGTGAATGGAGTGTAGTCCCAGATTCTCTGTGTGAATGGAGTGTAGTCCCAGATTCTGTGTGAGAATGGAGTGTTGTCTCAGACTCTCTGTGTATGAATGAAGTGTAGTCCCAGACTCTCTGTGTGAATGAAGTGTAGTCCCAGATTCTGTGTGAGAATGGAGTGTAGTCCCAGACTCTGTGTATGAATGGAGTGTAGTCCAGACTCTCTGTGTGAATGGAGTGTAGTCCCCGACTGTTGTGTGAATAGAGTTTAGTCCTAGACTCCGTGCGCGAATGGAGTGTTGTCTCAGACTCTCTGTGTGTGAATGGAGTATCGTCCCAGACTCTCTGTGTGAATAGAGTGCAGTCCCAGACTCTCTGTGTGTGCATGGAGTGTAGTCCCAGACTCTGTGTATGAATGGAGTGTAGTCCCAGACTCTCTGTGTGAATGGAGTGTAGTCCCAGACTCTCTGTGTGAATAGAGTGTAGTCCCAGACTGTTGTGTGAATGGAGTGTTGTCTCAGACTCTGTGCGCAAATGGAGTGTTGTCTCAGACTCTCTGTGTGTGAATGGAGTGTAGTCCCAGACTGTTGTGTAAATGGAGTGTAGTCCCAGACTGTTGTGTGAATAGAGTGTAGTCCCAGACTCTGTGCGTGAATGGAGTGTTGTCTCAGACTCTCTGTGTGTGAATGGAGTGCAGTCCCAGAGTGTGTGTGTGTGAATGGAGTGTAGTCCCAGAGTGTGTGTGTGTGAATGGAGTGTAGTCGCAGACTCTCTGTGTGTGAATGGAGTGTAGTCCCAGACTCTCTGTGTGTGAATAGAGTGTAGTCCCAGACTCTGTGTGAATGGAGTGTTGTCTCAGACTCTCTGTGTGTGAATGGAGTGTAGTCCCAGACTCTCTGTGTGTGAATAGAGTGTAGTCCCAGACTCTCTGTGCGTGAATGGAGTGTAGTCCCAGACTCTCTGTGTGAATGGAGTGTAGTCCCAGACTCTCTGTGTGAATGGAGTGTAGTCCCAGACTCTCTGTGTGTGAATGGAGTGTAGTCCCAGACTCTCTGTGTGTGAATAGAGTGCAGTCCCAGACTCTCTGTGTGAATGGAGTGTAGTCCCAGATTCTGTGTGAGAATGGAGTGTTGTCTCAGACTCTCTGTGTATGAATGGAGTGTAGTCCCAGACTGTTGTGTGAATAGAGTGTAGTCCCAGACTCTGTGCGTGAATGGAGTGTTGTCTCAGACTCTCTGTGTGTGAATGGAGTGCAGTCCCAGAGTGTGTGTGTGTGAATGGAGTGTAGTCCCAGAGTGTGTGTGTGTGAATGGAGTGTAGTCCCAGACTCTCTGTGTTAAATGGAGTGTAGTCCCAGACTCTCTGTGTGTGAATAGAGTGTCGTCCCAGACTCTGTGTGAATGGAGTGTTGTCTCAGACTCTCTGTGTGTGAATGGAGTGTAGTCCCAGACTCTCTGTGTGTGAATAGGATGTAGTCCCAGACTCTGTGTGAATGGAGTGTAGTCCCAGACTCTCTGTGTGAATACAGTGTAGTCCCAGACTCTCTGTGTGTTAATGGAGTGTCGTCCCAGACTCTCTGTGCGTGAATGGAGTGTAGTCCCAGACTCTCTGTGTGAATGGAGTGTAGTCCCAGACTCTCTGTGTGAATTGAGTGTAGTCCCAGATTCTGTGTGAGAATGGAGTGTTGTCTCAGACTCTCTGTGTATGAATGGAGTGTAGTCCCAGACTCTCTGTGTGAATGGAGTGTAGTCCCAGACTCTCTGTGTGAATGGGGTGTAGTCCCAGCCTGTTGTGTGAATGGAGTGTAGTCCCAGACTCTGTGCACGAATGGAGTGTTGTCTCAGACTCTCTGTGTGAATAGAGTGTACACCCAGAGTGTGTGTGTGTGAATGGAGTGTAGTCTCAGACTCTCTGTGTGAATGGAGTGTAGTCCCAGACTGTTGTGTGAATAGAGTGTAGTCCCAGACTCTGTGTATGAATGGAGTGTAGTCCCAGACTCTGTGCGCGAATGGAGTGTTGTCTCAGACTCTCTGTGTGTGAATGGAGTGTAGTCCCAGACTCTCTGTGTGAATGGAGTGTAGTCCCAGAGTCTCTGTGTGAATGGACTGTAGTCCCAGACGCTGTGCGCGAATGGAGTGTCCTCTCAGACTCTCTGTGTGAATGGAGTGTAGTCACAGAGTGTGTGTGTGTGAATGGAGTGTAGTCCCAGACTCTCTGTGTGAATGGACTGTAGTCCCAGACTCTCTGTGTGAATGGAGTGTAGTCCCAGAGTGTGTGTGTGTGAATGGAGTGTAGTCCCAGACTCTCTGTGTGTGAATGGAGTGTAGTCCCAGACTCTCTGTGTGAATGGAGTGTAGTCCCAGACTCTCTGTGTGAATGGAGTGTAGTCCCAGACTGTTGTGTGAATGGAGTGTAGTCCTGGACTCTGTGCGCGAATGGAGTGTTGTCTCAGACTCTCTGTGTGTGAATGGAGTGTAGTCCCAGACTCTCTGTGTGAATAGAGTGTAGTCCCAGAGTCTCTGTGTGAATGGAATGTAGTCCCAGACTCTGTGCGCGAATGGAGTGTTCTCTCAGACTCTCTGTGTGAATGGAGTGTAGTCCCAGAGTGTGTGTGTGTGAATGGAGTGTAGTCCCAGACTCTCTGTGTGAATGGAGTGTAGTCCCAGACTCTCTGTGTGAATGGAGTGTAGTCCCAGAGTGTGTGTGTGTGAATGGAGTGTAGTCCCAGACTCTCTGTGTGTGAATGGAGTGTAGTCCCAGACTCTCTGTGTGAATGGAGTCTAGTCCCAGACTGTTGTGTGAATGGAGTGTAGTCCTAGACTCTGTGCGCGAATGGAGTGTTGTCTCAGACTCTCTGTGTGTGAATGGAGTGTAGTCCCAGACTCTGTGCGCGAATGGAGTGTAGTCCCAGACTCTCTGTGTGAATGGAGTGTAGTCCCAGACTCTCTGTGTGAATGGAGTGTTGTCTCATACTCTCTGTGTGAATGGAGTGTAGTCCCAGACTCTGTGTATGAATGGAGTGTAGTCCCAGACTCTCTGTGTGAATGGAGTGTAGTCCCAGACTCTCTGTGTGAATAGAGTGTAGTCCCAGACTGTTGTGTGAATGGAGTGTAGTCCCAGACTCTGTGCACGAATGGAGTGTTGTCTCAGACTCTCTGTGTGCATAGAGTGTAGTCCCAGAGTGTGTATGTGTGAATGGAGTGTAGTCTCAGACTCTCTGTGTGAATGGAGTGTAGTCCCAGACTCTGTGCGCGAATGGAGTGTTGTCTCAGACTCTCTGTGTGTGAATGGAGTGTAGTCCCAGACTCTCTGTGTGAATAGAGTGTAGTCCCAGACTCTCTGTGTGTGAATGGAGTATAGTCCCAGACTCTCTGTGTAAATGGAGTGTAGACCCAGATTCTGTGTGAGAATGGAGTGTAGTCCCAGACTCTCTGTGTGTGAATGGAGTGTAGTCCCAGATTCTCTGTGTGAATGGAGTGTAGTCCCAGATTCTGTGTGAGAATGGAGTGTTGTCTCATACTCTCTGTGTATGAATGAAGTGTAGTCCCAGACTCTCTGTGTGAATGGAGTGTAGTCCCAGATTCTGTGTGAGAATGGAGTGTAGTCCCAGACTCTGTGTATGAATGGAGTGTAGTCCAGACTCTCTGTGTGAATGGAGTGTAGTCCCCGACTGTTGTGTGAATAGAGTTTAGTCCTAGACTCCGTGCGCGAATGGAGTGTTGTCTCAGACTCTCTGTGTGTGAATGGAGTGTAGTCCCAGACTGTTGTGTAAATGGAGTGTAGTCCCAGACTCTGTGCGCGAATGGAGTGTAGTCCCAGACTCTCTGTGTGAATGGAGTGTAGTCCCAGACTCTCTGTGTGAATGGAGTGTTGTCTCATACTCTCTGTGTGAATGGAGTGTAGTCCCAGACTCTGTGTATGAATGGAGTGTAGTCCCAGACTCTCTATGTGAATGGAGTGTAGTCCCAGACTCTCTGTGTGAATAGAGTGTAGTCCCAGACTGTTGTGTGAATGGAGTGTAGTCCCAGACTCTGTGCACGAATGGAGTGTAGTCCCAGACTCTCTGTGTGTGAATGGAGTGTAGTCCCAGGCTCTCTGTGTGAATGGGGTGTAGTCCCAGACTCTCTGTGTGAATGGAGTGTAGTCCCAGACTCTCTGTGTGAATAGAGTGTAGTCCCAGACAGTTGTGTGAATGGAGTGTAGTCCCAGACTCTGTGCACGAATGGAGTGTTGTCTCAGACTCTCTGTGTGCATAGAGTGTAGTCCCAGAGTGTGTATGTGTGAATGGAGTGTAGTCTCAGACTCTGTGCGCGAATGGAGTGTTGTCTCAGACTCTCTGTGTGTGAATGGAGTGTAGTCCCAGACTCTCTGTGTGAATAGAGTGTAGTCCCAGACTCTCTGTGTGTGAATGGAGTATAGTCCCAGACTCTCTGTGTAAATGGAGTGTAGACCCAGAATCTGTGTGAGAATGGAGTGTAGTCCCAGACTCTCTGTGTGTGAATGGAGTGTAGTCCCAGATTCTCTGTGTGAATGGAGTGTAGTCCCAGATTCTGTGTGAGAATGGAGTGTTGTCTCAGACTCTCTGTGTATGAATGAAGTGTAGTCCCAGACTCTCTGTGTGAATGAAGTGTAGTCCCAGATTCTGTGTGAGAATGGAGTGTAGTCCCAGACTCTGTGTATGAATGGAGTGTAGTCCAGACTCTCTGTGTGAATGGAGTGTAGTCCCCGACTGTTGTGTGAATAGAGTTTAGTCCTAGACTCCGTGCGCGAATGGAGTGTTGTCTCAGACTCTCTGTGTGTGAATGGAGTATCGTCCCAGACTCTCTGTGTGAATAGAGTGCAGTCCCAGACTCTCTGTGTGTGCATGGAGTGTAGTCCCAGACTCTGTGTATGAATGGAGTGTAGTCCCAGACTCTCTGTGTGAATGGAGTGTAGTCCCAGACTCTCTGTGTGAATAGAGTGTAGTCCCAGACTGTTGTGTGAATGGAGTGTTGTCTCAGACTCTCTGTGTGTGAATGGAGTGTAGTCCCAGACTGTTGTGTAAATGGAGTGTAGTCCCAGACTGTTGTGTGAATAGAGTGTAGTCCCAGACTCTGTGCGTGAATGGAGTGTTGTCTCAGACTCTCTGTGTGTGAATGGAGTGCAGTCCCAGAGTGTGTGTGTGTGAATGGAGTGTAGTCCCAGAGTGTGTGTGTGTGAATGGAGTGTAGTCGCAGACTCTCTGTGTGTGAATGCAGTGTAGTCCCAGACTCTCTGTGTGTGAATAGAGTGTAGTCCCAGACTCTGTGTGAATGGAGTGTTGTCTCAGACTCTCTGTGTGTGAATGGAGTGTAGTCCCAGACTCTCTGTGTGAATAGAGTGTAGTCCCAGACTCTCTCTGTGTGAATGGAGTGTAGTCCCAGACTCTCTGTGTGAATGGAGTGTAGTCCCAGATTCTGTGTGAGAATGGAGTGTAGTCCCAGACTCTGTGTATGAATGGGAGTGTAGTCCCAGACTCTGTGTATGAATGGAGTGTAGTCCCAGACTCTCTGTGTGAATGGAGTGTAGTCCCAGACTCTGTGTATGAATTGAGTGTAGTCCCAGACTCTCTGTGTGAATGGAGTGTAGTCCCAGACTCTCTGTGTGAATAGAGTGTAGTCCCAGACTGTTGTGTGAATGGAGTGTAGTCCCAGACTCTGTGCACGAATGGAGTGTAGTCCCAGACTCTCTGTGTGTGAATGGAGTGTAGTCCCAGGCTCTCTGTGTGAATGGGGTGTAGTCCCAGACTCTCTGTGTGAATGGAGTGTAGTCCCAGACTCTCTGTGTGAATAGAGTGTAGTCCCAGACTGTTGTGTGAATGGAGTGTAGTCCCAGACTCTGTGCACGAATGGAGTGTTGTCTCAGACTCTCTGTGTGCATAGAGTGTAGTCCCAGAGTGTGTATGTGTGAATGGAGTGTAGTCTCAGACTCTCTGTGTGAATGGAGTGTAGTCCCAGACTCTGTGCGCGAATGGAGTGTTGTCTCAGACTCTCTGTGTGTGAATGGAGTGTAGTCCCAGACTCTCTGTGTGAATAGAGTGTAGTCCCAGACTCTCTGTGTGTGAATGGAGTATAGTCCCAGACTCTCTGTGTAAATGGAGTGTAGACCCAGATTCTGTGTGAGAATGGAGTGTAGTCCCAGACTCTCTGTGTGTGAATGGAGTGTAGTCCCAGATTCTCTGTGTGAATGGAGTGTAGTCCCAGATTCTGTGTGAGAATGGAGTGTTGTCTCAGACTCTCTGTGTATGAATGAAGTGTAGTCCCAGACTCTCTGTGTGAATGAAGTGTAGTCCCAGATTCTGTGTGAGAATGGAGTGTAGTCCCAGACTCTGTGTATGAATGGAGTGTAGTCCAGACTCTCTGTGTGAATGGAGTGTAGTCCCCGACTGTTGTGTGAATAGAGTTTAGTCCTAGACTCCGTGCGCGAATGGAGTGTTGTCTCAGACTCTCTGTGTGTGAATGGAGTATCGTCCCAGACTCTCTGTGTGAATAGAGTGCAGTCCCAGACTCTCTGTGTGTGCATGGAGTGTAGTCCCAGACTCTGTGTATGAATGGAGTGTAGTCCCAGACTCTCTGTGTGAATGGAGTGTAGTCCCAGACTCTCTGTGTGAATAGAGTGTAGTCCCAGACTGTTGTGTGAATGGAGTGTTGTCTCAGACTCTGTGCGCGAATGGAGTGTTGTCTCAGACTCTCTGTGTGTGAATGGAGTGTAGTCCCAGACTGTTGTGTAAATGGAGTGTAGTCCCAGACTGTTGTGTGAATAGAGTGTAGTCCCAGACTCTGTGCGTGAATGGAGTGTTGTCTCAGACTCTCTGTGTGTGAATGGAGTGCAGTCCCAGAGTGTGTGTGTGTGAATGGAGTGTAGTCCCAGAGTGTGTGTGTGTGAATGGAGTGTAGTCGCAGACTCTCTGTGTGTGAATGGAGTGTAGTCCCAGACTCTCTGTGTGTGAATAGAGTGTAGTCCCAGACTCTGTGTGAATGGAGTGTTGTCTCAGACTCTCTGTGTGTGAATGGAGTGTAGTCCCAGATTCTCTGTGTGTGAATAGAGTGTAGTCCCAGACTCTCTGTGCGTGAATGGAGTGTAGTCCCAGACTCTCTGTGTGAATGGAGTGTAGTCCCAGACTCTCTGTGTGAATGGAGTGTAGTCCCAGACTCTCTGTGTGTGAATGGAGTGTAGTCCCAGACTCTCTGTGTGTGAATAGAGTGCAGTCCCAGACTCTCTGTGTGAATGGAGTGTAGTCCCAGATTCTGTGTGAGAATGGAGTGTTGTCTCAGACTCTCTGTGTATGAATGGAGTGTAGTCCCAGACTGTTGTGTGAATAGAGTGTAGTCCCAGACTCTGTGCGTGAATGGAGTGTTGTCTCAGACTCTCTGTGTGTGAATGGAGTGCAGTCCCAGAGTGTGTGTGTGTGAATGGAGTGTAGTCCCAGAGTGTGTGTGTGTGAATGGAGTGTTGTCTCAGACTCTCTGTGTGTGAATGGAGTGTAGTCCCAGACTCTCTGTGTGTGAATAGAGTGTAGTCCCAGACTCTGTGTGAATGGAGTGTAGTCCCAGACTCTCTGTGTGAATACAGTGTAGTCCCAGACTCTCTGTGTGTTAATGGAGTGTCGTCCCAGACTCTCTGTGCGTGAATGGAGTGTAGTCCCAGACTCTCTGTGTGAATGGAGTGTAGTCCCAGACTCTCTGTGTGAATTGAGTGTAGTCCCAGATTCTGTGTGAGAATGGAGTGTTGTCTCAGACTCTCTGT
The DNA here is from genome assembly GCF_047496795.1 of Chiloscyllium punctatum. Lineage (NCBI taxonomy): Eukaryota > Metazoa > Chordata > Chondrichthyes > Orectolobiformes > Hemiscylliidae > Chiloscyllium > Chiloscyllium punctatum. The sequence goes on from NC_092745.1 coordinate 87,589,311, forward strand.
GTATGAATGGAGTGTAGTCCCAGACTCTCTGTGTGAATGGAGTGTAGTCCCAGACTCTCTGTGTGAATGGGGTGTAGTCCCAGCCTGTTGTGTGAATGGAGTGTAGTCCCAGACTCTGTGCACGAATGGAGTGTTGTCTCAGACTCTCTGTGTGAATAGAGTGTACACCCAGAGTGTGTGTGTGTGAATGGAGTGTAGTCTCAGACTCTCTGTGTGAATGGAGTGTAGTCCCAGACTGTTGTGTGAATAGAGTGTAGTCCCAGACTCTGTGTATGAATGGAGTGTAGTCCCAGACTCTGTGCGCGAATGGAGTGTTGTCTCAGACTCTCTGTGTGTGAATGGAGTGTAGTCCCAGACTCTCTGTGTGAATGGAGTGTAGTCCCAGAGTCTCTGTGTGAATGGACTGTAGTCCCAGACGCTGTGCGCGAATGGAGTGTCCTCTCAGACTCTCTGTGTGAATGGAGTGTAGTCACAAAGCGTGTGTGTGTGAATGGAGTGTAGTCCCAGACTCTCTGTGTGAATGGACTGTAGTCCCAGACTCTCTGTGTGAATGGAGTGTAGTCCCAGAGTGTGTGTGTGTGAATGGAGTGTAGTCCCAGACTCTCTGTGTGTGAATGGAGTGTAGTCCCAGACTCTCTGTGTGAATGGAGTGTAGTCCCAGACTCTCTGTGTGAATGGAGTGTAGTCCCAGACTGTTGTGTGAATGGAGTGTAGTCCTGGACTCTGTGCGCGAATGGAGTGTTGTCTCAGACTCTCTGTGTGTGAATGGAGTGTAGTCCCAGACTCTCTGTGTGAAGAGAGTGTAGTCCCAGAGTCTCTGTGTGAATGGAATGTAGTCCCAGACTCTGTGCGCGAATGGAGTGTTCTCTCAGACTCTCTGTGTGAATGGAGTGTAGTCCCAGAGTGTGTGTGTGTGAATGGAGTGTAGTCCCAGACTCTCTGTGTGAATGGAGTGTAGTCCCAGACTCTCTGTGTGAATGGAGTGTAGTCCCAGAGTGTGTGTGTGTGAATGGAGTGTAGTCCCAGACTCTCTGTGTGTGAATGGAGTGTAGTCCCAGACTCTCTGTGTGAATGGAGTCTAGTCCCAGACTGTTGTGTGAATGGAGTGTAGTCCTAGACTCTGTGCGCGAATGGAGTGTTGTCTCAGACTCTCTGTGTGTGAATGGAGTGTAGTCCCAGACTCTGTGCGCGAATGGAGTGTAGTCCCAGACTCTCTGTGTGAATGGAGTGTAGTCCCAGACTCTCTGTGTGAATGGAGTGTTGTCTCATACTCTCTGTGTGAATGGAGTGTAGTCCCAGACTCTGTGTATGAATGGAGTGTAGTCCCAGACTCTCTGTGTGAATGGAGTGTAGTCCCAGACTCTCTGTGTGAATAGAGTGTAGTCCCAGACTGTTGTGTGAATGGAGTGTAGTCCCAGACTCTGTGCACGAATGGAGTGTTGTCTCAGACTCTCTGTGTGCATAGAGTGTAGTCCCAGAGTGTGTATGTGTGAATGGAGTGTAGTCTCAGACTCTCTGTGTGAATGGAGTGTAGTCCCAGACTCTGTGCGCGAATGGAGTGTTGTCTCAGACTCTCTGTGTGTGAATGGAGTGTAGTCCCAGACTCTCTGTGTGAATAGAGTGTAGTCCCAGACTCTCTGTGTGTGAATGGAGTATAGTCCCAGACTCTCTGTGTAAATGGAGTGTAGACCCAGATTCTGTGTGAGAATGGAGTGTAGTCCCAGACTCTCTGTGTGTGAATGGAGTGTAGTCCCAGATTCTCTGTGTGAATGGAGTGTAGTCCCAGATTCTGTGTGAGAATGGAGTGTTGTCTCATACTCTCTGTGTATGAATGAAGTGTAGTCCCAGACTCTCTGTGTGAATGGAGTGTAGTCCCAGATTCTGTGTGAGAATGGAGTGTAGTCCCAGACTCTGTGTATGAATGGAGTGTAGTCCAGACTCTCTGTGTGAATGGAGTGTAGTCCCCGACTGTTGTGTGAATAGAGTTTAGTCCTAGACTCCGTGCGCGAATGGAGTGTTGTCTCAGACTCTCTGTGTGTGAATGGAGTGTAGTCCCAGACTGTTGTGTAAATGGAGTGTAGTCCCAGACTCTGTGCGCGAATGGAGTGTAGTCCCAGACTCTCTGTGTGAATGGAGTGTAGTCCCAGACTCTCTGTGTGAATGGAGTGTTGTCTCATACTCTCTGTGTGAATGGAGTGTAGTCCCAGACTCTGTGTATGAATGGAGTGTAGTCCCAGACTCTCTATGTGAATGGAGTGTAGTCCCAGACTCTCTGTGTGAATAGAGTGTAGTCCCAGACTGTTGTGTGAATGGAGTGTAGTCCCAGACTCTGTGCACGAATGGAGTGTAGTCCCAGACTCTCTGTGTGTGAATGGAGTGTAGTCCCAGGCTCTCTGTGTGAATGGGGTGTAGTCCCAGACTCTCTGTGTGAATGGAGTGTAGTCCCAGACTCTCTGTGTGAATAGAGTGTAGTCCCAGACAGTTGTGTGAATGGAGTGTAGTCCCAGACTCTGTGCACGAATAGAGTGTTGTCTCAGACTCTCTGTGTGCATAGAGTGTAGTCCCAGAGTGTGTATGTGTGAATGGAGTGTAGTCTCAGACTCTCTGTGTGAATGGAGTGTCGTCCCAGACTCTGTGCGCGAATGGAGTGTTGTCTCAGACTCTCTGTGTGTGAATGGAGTGTAGTCCCAGACTCTCTGTGTGAATAGACTGTAGTCCCAGACTCTCTCTGTGTGAATGGAGTATAGTCCCAGACTCTCTGTGTAAATGGAGTGTAGACCCAGATTCTGTGTGAGAATGGAGAGTAGTCCCAGACTCTGTGTATGAATGGAGTGTAGTCCAGACTCTCTGTGTGAATGGAGTGTAGTCCCCGACTGTTGTGTGAATAGAGTTTAGTCCTAGACTCCGTGCGCGAATGGAGTGTTGTCTCAGACTCTCTGTGTGTGAATGGAGTGTAGTCCCAGACTGTTGTGTAAATGGAGTGTAGTCCCAGACTCTGTGCGCGAATGGAGTGTAGTCCCAGACTCTCTGTGTGAATGGAGTGTAGTCCCAGACTCTCTGTGTGAATGGAGTGTTGTCTCATAATCTCTGTGTGAATGGAGTGTAGTCCCAGACTCTGTGTATGAATGGAGTGTAGTCCCAGACTCTCTATGTGAATGGAGTGTAGTCCCAGACTCTCTGTGTGAATAGAGTGTAGTCCCAGACTGTTGTGTGAATGGAGTGTAGTCCCAGACTCTGTGCACGAATGGAGTGTAGTCCCAGACTCTCTGTGTGTGAATGGAGTGTAGTCCCAGGCTCTCTGTGTGAATGGGGTGTAGTCCCAGACTCTCTGTGTGAATGGAGTGTAGTCCCAGACTGTTGTGTGAATGGAGTGTAGTCCCAGACTCTGTGCACGAATGGAGTGTTGTCTCAGACTCTCTGTGTGCATAGAGTGTAGTCCCAGAGTGTGTATGTGTGAATGGAGTGTAGTCTCAGACTCTCTGTGTGAATGGAGTGTAGTCCCAGACTCTGTGCGCGAATGGAGTGTTGTCTCAGACTCTCTGTGTGTGAATGGAGTGTAGTCCCAGACTCTCTGTGTGAATAGAGTGTAGTCCCAGACTCTCTGTGTGTGAATGGAGTATAGTCCCAGACTCTTTGTGTAAATGGAGTGTAGACCCAGATTCTGTGTGAGAATGGAGTGTAGTCCCAGACTCTCTGTGTGTGAATGGAGTGTAGTCCCAGATTCTCTGTGTGAATGGAGTGTAGTCCCAGATTCTGTGTGAGAATGGAGTGTTGTCTCAGACTCTCTGTGTATGAATGAAGTGTAGTCCCAGACTCTGTGTGTGAATGAAGTGTAGTCCCAGATTCTGTGTGAGAATGGAGTGTAGTCCCAGACTCTGTGTATGAATGGAGTGTAGTCCAGACTCTCTGTGTGAATGGAGTGTAGGCCCCGACTGTTGTGTGAATAGAGTTTAGTCCTAGACTCCGTGCGCGAATGGAGTGTTGTCTCAGACTCTCTGTGTGTATGGAGTGTAGTCCCAGACTGTTGTGTAAATGGAGTGTAGTCCCAGACTCTGTGCGCGAATGGAGTGTTGTCTCATACTCTTTGTGTGAATGGAGTGTAGTCCCAGACTGTTGTGTGAATAGAGTGTAGTCCCAGACTCTGTGCGCGAATGGATTGTTGTCTCAGACTCTCTGTGTGTGAATGGAGTATCGTCCCAGACTCTCTGTGTGAATAGAGTGCAGTCCCAGACTCTCTGTGTGTGAATGGAGTGTAGTCCCAGACTCTGTGTATGAATGGAGCGTAGTCCCAGACTCTCTGTGTGAATGGAGTGTAGTCCCAGACTCTCTGTGTGAATAGAGTGTAGTCCTAGACTCTCTGGGTGAATAGAGTGTAGTCCCAGACTGTTGTGTGAATGGAGTGTTGTCTCAGACTCTGTGCGCGAATGGAGTGTTGTCTCAGACTCTCTGTGTGTGAATGGAGTGTAGTCCCAGACTGTTGTGTAAATGGAGTGTAGTCCCAGACTGTTGTGTGAATAGAGTGTTGTCTCAGACTCTCTGTGTGTGAATGGAGTGCAGTCCCAGAGTGTGTGTGTGTGAATGGAGTGTAGTCCCAGAGTGTGTGTGTGTGAATGGAGTGTAGTCCCAGACTCTCTGTGTGTAAACGGAGTGTAGTCCCAGACTCTCTGTGTGTGAATAGAGTGTCATCCCAGACTCTGTGTGAATGGAGTGTTGTCTCAGACTCTCTGTGTGTGAATGGAGTGTAGTCCCAGACTCTCTGTGTGTGAATAGAGTGTAGTCCCAGACTCTGTGTGAATGGAGTGTAGTCCCAGACTCTCTGTGTGAATACAGTGTAGTCCCAGACTCTCTGTGTGTGAATGGAGTGTCGTCCCAGACTCTCTGTGTATGAATGGAGTGTAGTCCCAGACTCTCTGTGTGAATGGAGTGTAGTCCCAGACTCTCTGTGTGAATGGGGTGTAGTCCCAGACTGTTATGTGAATGGAGTGTAGTCCCAGACTCTGTGCACGAATGGAGTGTTGTCTCAGACTCTCTGTGTGAATAGAGTGTACTCCCAGAGTGTGTGTGTGTGAATGGAGTGTAGTCTCAGACTCTCTGTGTGAATGGAGTGTAGTCCCAGACTGTTGTGTGAATAGAGTGTAGTCCCAGACTCTGTGTATGAATGGAGTGTAGTCCCAGACTCTGTGCGCGAATGGAGTGTTGTCTCAGACTCTCTGTGTGTGAATGGAGTGTAGTCCCAGACTCTCTGTGTGAATGGAGTGTAGTCCCAGAGTCTCTGTGTGAATGGACTGTAGTCCCAGACTCTGTGCGCGAATGGAGTGTTCTCTCAGACTCTCTGTGTGAATGGAGTGTAGTCCCAGAGCGTGTGTGTGTGAATGGAGTGTAGTCCCAGACTCTCTGTGTGAATGGAGTGTAGTCCCAGACTCTCTGTGTGAATGGAGTGTAGTCCCAGAGTGTGTGTGTGTGAATGGAGTGTAGTCCCAGACTCTCTGCGTGTGAATGGAGTGTAGTCCCAGACTCTCTGTGTGAATGGAGTGTAGTCCCAGACTCTCTGTGTGAATGGAGTGTAGTCCCAGACTGTTGTGTGAATGGAGTGTAGTCCTAGACTCTGTGCGCGAATGGAGTGTTGTCTCAGACTCTCTGTGTGTGAATGGAGTGTAGTCCCAGACTCTGTGCGCGAATGGAGTGTAGTCCCAGACTCTCTGTGTGAATGGAGTGTAGTCCCAGACTCTCTGTGTGAATGGAGTGTTGTCTCATACTCTCTGTGTGAATGGAGTGTAGTCCCAGACTCTGTGTATGAATGGAGTGTAGTCCCAGACTCTCTATGTGAATGGAGTGTAGTCCCAGACTCTCTGTGTGAATAGAGTGTATTCCCAGACTGTTGTGTGAATGGAGTGTAGTCCCAGACTCTGTGCACGAATGGAGTGTAGTCCCAGACTCTCTGTGTGTGAATGGAGTGTAGTCCCAGGCTCTCTGTGTGAATGGGGTGTAGTCCCAGACTCTCTGTGTGAATGGAGTGTAGTCCCAGACTCTCTGTGTGAATAGAGTGTAGTCCCAGACTGTTGTGTGAATGGAGTGTAGTCCCAGACTCTGTGCACGAATGGAGTGTTGTCTCAGACTCTCTGTGTGCATAGAGTGTAGTCCCAGAGTGTGTATGTGTGAATGGAGTGTAGTCTCAGACTCTCTGTGTGAATGGAGTGTAGTCCCAGACTCTGTGCGCGAATGGAGTGTTGTCTCAGACTCTCTGTGTGTGAATGGAGTGTAGTCCCAGACTCTCTGTGTGAATAGAGTGTCGTCCCAGACTCTCTGTGTGTGAATGGAGTATAGTCCCAGACTCTCTGTGTAAATGGAGTGTAGACCCAGATTCTGTGTGAGAATGGAGTGTAGTCCCAGACTCTCTGTGTGTGAATGGAGTGTAGTCCCAGATTCTCTGTGTGAATGGAGTGTAGTCCCAGATTCTGTGTGAGAATGGAGTGTTGTCTCAGACTCTCTGTGTATGAATGAAGTGTAGTCCCAGACTCTCTGTGTGAATGAAGTGTAGTCCCAGATTCTGTGTGAGAATGGAGTGTAGTCCCAGACTCTGTGTATGAATGGAGTGTAGTCCAGACTCTCTGTGTGAATGGAGTGTAGTCCCCGACTGTTGTGTGAATAGAGTTTTGTCCTAGACTCCGTGCGCGAATGGAGTGTTGTCTCAGACTCTCTGTGTGTATGGAGTGTAGTCCCAGACTGTTGTGTAAATGGAGTGTAGTCCCAGACTCTGTGCGCGAATGGAGTGTTGTCTCATACTCTTTGTGTGAATGGAGTGTAGTCCCAGACTGTTGTGTGAATGGAGTGTAGTCCCAGACTCTGTGCACGAATGGAGTGTAGTCCCAGACTCTCTGTGTGTGAATGGAGTGTAGTCCCAGGCTCTCTGTGTGAATGGGGTGTAGTCCCAGACTCTCTGTGTGAATGGAGTGTAGTCCCAGACTCTCTGTGTGAATAGAGTGTAGTCCCAGACTGTTGTGTGAATGGAGTGTAGTCCCAGACTCTGTGCACGAATGGAGTGTTGTCTCAGACTCTCTGTGTGCATAGAGTGTAGTCCCAGAGTGTGTATGTGTGAATGGAGTGTAGTCTCAGACTCTCTGTGTGAATGGAGTGTAGTCCCAGACTCTGTGCGCGAATGGAGTGTTGTCTCAGACTCTCTGTGTGTGAATGGAGTGTAGTCCCAGACTCTCTGTGTGAATAGAGTGTCGTCCCAGACTCTCTGTGTGTGAATGGAGTATAGTCCCAGACTCTCTGTGTAAATGGAGTGTAGACCCAGATTCTGTGTGAGAATGGAGTGTAGTCCCAGACTCTCTGTGTGTGAATGGAGTGTAGTCCCAGATTCTCTGTGTGAATGGAGTGTAGTCCCAGATTCTGTGTGAGAATGGAGTGTTGTCTCAGACTCTCTGTGTATGAATGAAGTGTAGTCCCAGACTCTCTGTGTGAATGAAGTGTAGTCCCAGATTCTGTGTGAGAATGGAGTGTAGTCCAGACTCTCTGTGTGAATGAAGTGTAGTCCCAGATTCTGTGTATGAATGGAGTGTAGTCCAGACTCTCTGTGTGAATGGAGTGTAGTCTCCGACTGTTGTGTGAATAGAGTTTTGTCCTAGACTCCGTGCGCGAATGGAGTGTTGTCTCAGACTCTCTGTGTGTATGGAGTGTAGTCCCAGACTGTTGTGTAAATGGAGTGTAGTCCCAGACTCTGTGCGCGAATGGAGTGTTGTCTCATACTCTTTGTGTGAATGGAGTGTAGTCCCAGACTGTTGTGTAAATGGAGTGTAGTCCCAGACTCTGTGCACGAATGGAGTGTAGTCCCAGACTCTGTGTGTGTGAATGGAGTGTAGTCCCAGGCTCTCTGTGTGAATGGGGTGTAGTCCCAGACTCTCTGTGTGAATGGAGTATCGTCCCAGACTCTCTGTGTGAATAGAGTGCAGTCCCAGACTCTCTGTGTGTGAATGGAGTGTAGTCCCAGACTCTGTGTATGAATGGAGTGTAGTCCCAGACTCTCTGTGTGAATGGAGTGTAGTCCCACACTCTCTGTGTGAATAGAGTGTAGTCCCAGACTCTCTGGGTGAATAGAGTGTAGTCCCAGACTGTTGTGTGAATGGAGTGTTGTCTCAGACTCTGTGCGCGAATGGAGTGTTGTCTCAGACTCTCTGTGTGTGAATGGAGTGTAGTCCCAGACTGTTGTGTAAATGGAGTGTAGTCCCAGACTGTTGTGTGAATACAGTGTTGTCTCAGACTCTCTGTGTGTGAATGGAGTGCAGTCCCAGAGTGTGTGTGTGTGAATGGAGTGTAGTCCCAGAGTGTGTGTGTGTGAATGGAGTGTAGTCCCAGACTCTCTGTGTGTAAATGGAGTGTAGTCCCAGACTCTCTGTGTGTGAATAGAGTGTCGTCCCAGACTCTGTGTGAATGGAGTGTTGTGTCAGACTCTCTGTGTGTGAATGGAGTGTAGTCCCAGACTCTCTGTGTGTGAATAGAGTGTAGTCCCAGACTCTGTGTGAATGGAGTGTAGTCCCAGACTCTCTGTGTGAATACAGTGTAGTCCCAGACTCTCTGTGTGTGAATGGAGTGTCGTCCCAGACTCTCTGTGCGTGAATGGAATGTAGTCCCAGACTCTCTGTGTGAATGGAGTGTAGTCCCAGACTCTCTGTGTGAATTGAGTGTAGTCCCAGATTCTGTGTGAGAATGGAGTGTTGTCTCAGACTCTCTGTGTATGAATGGAGTGTAGTCCCAGACTCTCTGTGTGAATGGAGTGTAGTCCCAGACTCTCTGTGTGAATGGGGTGTAGTCCCAGCCTGTTGTGTGAATGGAGTGTAGTCCCAGACTCTGTGCACGAATGGAGTGTTGTCTCAGACTCTCTGTGTGAATAGAGTGTACTCCCAGAGTGTGTGTGTGTGAATGGAGTGTAGTCTCAGACTCTCTGTGTGAATGGAGTGTAGTCCCAGACTGTTGTGTGAATAGAGTGTAGTCCCAGACTCTGTGTATGAATGGAGTGTAGTCCCAGACTCTGTGCGCGAATGGAGTGTTGTCTCAGACTCTCTGTGTGTGAATGGAGTGTAGTCCCAGACTCTCTGTGTGAATGGAGTGTAGTCCCAGAGTCTCTGTGTGAATGGAGTGTAGTCCCAGACTCTGTGCGCGAATGGAGTGTTCTCTCAGACTCTCTGTGTGAATGGAGTGTAGTCCCAGAGCGTGTGTGTGTGAATGGAGTGTAGTCCCAGACTCTCTGTGTGAATGGAGTGTAGTCCCAGACTCTCTGTGTGAATGGAGTGTAGTCCCAGAGTGTGTGTGTGTGAATGGAGTGTAGTCCCAGACTCTCTGTGTGTGAATGGAGTGTAGTCCCAGACTCTCTGTGTGAATGGAGTATAGTCCCAGACTCTTTGTGTAAATGGAGTGTAGACCCAGATTCTGTGTGAGAATGGAGTGTAGTCCCAGACTCTCTGTGTGTGAATGGAGTGTAGTCCCAGATTCTCTGTGTGAATGGAGTGTAGTCCCAGATTCTGTGTGAGAATGGAGTGTTGTCTCAGACTCTCTGTGTATGAATGAAGTGTAGTCCCAGACTCTGTGTGTGAATGAAGTGTAGTCCCAGATTCTGTGTGAGAATGGAGTGTAGTCCCAGACTCTGTGTATGAATGGAGTGTAGTCCAGACTCTCTGTGTGAATGGAGTGTAGGCCCCGACTGTTGTGTGAATAGAGTTTAGTCCTAGACTCCGTGCGCGAATGGAGTGTTGTCTCAGACTCTCTGTGTGTATGGAGTGTAGTCCCAGACTGTTGTGTAAATGGAGTGTAGTCCCAGACTCTGTGCGCGAATGGAGTGTTGTCTCATACTCTTTGTGTGAATGGAGTGTAGTCCCAGACTGTTGTGTGAATAGAGTGTAGTCCCAGACTCTGTGCGCGAATGGATTGTTGTCTCAGACTCTCTGTGTGTGAATGGAGTATCGTCCCAGACTCTCTGTGTGAATAGAGTGCAGTCCCAGACTCTCTGTGTGTGAATGGAGTGTAGTCCCAGACTCTGTGTATGAATGGAGCGTAGTCCCAGACTCTCTGTGTGAATGGAGTGTAGTCCCAGACTCTCTGTGTGAATAGAGTGTAGTCCTAGACTCTCTGGGTGAATAGAGTGTAGTCCCAGACTGTTGTGTGAATGGAGTGTTGTCTCAGACTCTGTGCGCGAATGGAGTGTTGTCTCAGACTCTCTGTGTGTGAATGGAGTGTAGTCCCAGACTGTTGTGTAAATGGAGTGTAGTCCCAGACTGTTGTGTGAATAGAGTGTTGTCTCAGACTCTCTGTGTGTGAATGGAGTGCAGTCCCAGAGTGTGTGTGTGTGAATGGAGTGTAGTCCCAGAGTGTGTGTGTGTGAATGGAGTGTAGTCCCAGACTCTCTGTGTGTAAACGGAGTGTAGTCCCAGACTCTCTGTGTGTGAATAGAGTGTCATCCCAGACTCTGTGTGAATGGAGTGTTGTCTCAGACTCTCTGTGTGTGAATGGAGTGTAGTCCCAGACTCTCTGTGTGTGAATAGAGTGTAGTCCCAGACTCTGTGTGAATGGAGTGTAGTCCCAGACTCTCTGTGTGAATACAGTGTAGTCCCAGACTCTCTGTGTGTGAATGGAGTGTCGTCCCAGACTCTCTGTGTATGAATGGAGTGTAGTCCCAGACTCTCTGTGTGAATGGAGTGTAGTCCCAGACTCTCTGTGTGAATGGGGTGTAGTCCCAGACTGTTATGTGAATGGAGTGTAGTCCCAGACTCTGTGCACGAATGGAGTGTTGTCTCAGACTCTCTGTGTGAATAGAGTGTACTCCCAGAGTGTGTGTGTGTGAATGGAGTGTAGTCTCAGACTCTCTGTGTGAATGGAGTGTAGTCCCAGACTGTTGTGTGAATAGAGTGTAGTCCCAGACTCTGTGTATGAATGGAGTGTAGTCCCAGACTCTGTGCGCGAATGGAGTGTTGTCTCAGACTCTCTGTGTGTGAATGGAGTGTAGTCCCAGACTCTCTGTGTGAATGGAGTGTAGTCCCAGAGTCTCTGTGTGAATGGACTGTAGTCCCAGACTCTGTGCGCGAATGGAGTGTTCTCTCAGACTCTCTGTGTGAATGGAGTGTAGTCCCAGAGCGTGTGTGTGTGAATGGAGTGTAGTCCCAGACTCTCTGTGTGAATGGAGTGTAGTCCCAGACTCTCTGTGTGAATGGAGTGTAGTCCCAGAGTGTGTGTGTGTGAATGGAGTGTAGTCCCAGACTCTCTGCGTGTGAATGGAGTGTAGTCCCAGACTCTCTGTGTGAATGGAGTGTAGTCCCAGACTCTCTGTGTGAATGGAGTGTAGTCCCAGACTGTTGTGTGAATGGAGTGTAGTCCTAGACTCTGTGCGCGAATGGAGTGTTGTCTCAGACTCTCTGTGTGTGAATGGAGTGTAGTCCCAGACTCTGTGCGCGAATGGAGTGTAGTCCCAGACTCTCTGTGTGAATGGAGTGTAGTCCCAGACTCTCTGTGTGAATGGAGTGTTGTCTCATACTCTCTGTGTGAATGGAGTGTAGTCCCAGACTCTGTGTATGAATGGAGTGTAGTCCCAGACTCTCTATGTGAATGGAGTGTAGTCCCAGACTCTCTGTGTGAATAGAGTGTATTCCCAGACTGTTGTGTGAATGGAGTGTAGTCCCAGACTCTGTGCACGAATGGAGTGTAGTCCCAGACTCTCTGTGTGTGAATGGAGTGTAGTCCCAGGCTCTCTGTGTGAATGGGGTGTAGTCCCAGACTCTCTGTGTGAATGGAGTGTAGTCCCAGACTCTCTGTGTGAATAGAGTGTAGTCCCAGACTGTTGTGTGAATGGAGTGTAGTCCCAGACTCTGTGCACGAATGGAGTGTTGTCTCAGACTCTCTGTGTGCATAGAGTGTAGTCCCAGAGTGTGTATGTGTGAATGGAGTGTAGTCTCAGACTCTCTGTGTGAATGGAGTGTAGTCCCAGACTCTGTGCGCGAATGGAGTGTTGTCTCAGACTCTCTGTGTGTGAATGGAGTGTAGTCCCAGACTCTCTGTGTGAATAGAGTGTCGTCCCAGACTCTCTGTGTGTGAATGGAGTATAGTCCCAGACTCTCTGTGTAAATGGAGTGTAGACCCAGATTCTGTGTGAGAATGGAGTGTAGTCCCAGACTCTCTGTGTGTGAATGGAGTGTAGTCCCAGATTCTCTGTGTGAATGGAGTGTAGTCCCAGATTCTGTGTGAGAATGGAGTGTTGTCTCAGACTCTCTGTGTATGAATGAAGTGTAGTCCCAGACTCTCTGTGTGAATGAAGTGTAGTCCCAGATTCTGTGTGAGAATGGAGTGTAGTCCCAGACTCTGTGTATGAATGGAGTGTAGTCCAGACTCTCTGTGTGAATGGAGTGTAGTCCCCGACTGTTGTGTGAATAGAGTTTTGTCCTAGACTCCGTGCGCGAATGGAGTGTTGTCTCAGACTCTCTGTGTGTATGGAGTGTAGTCCCAGACTGTTGTGTAAATGGAGTGTAGTCCCAGACTCTGTGCGCGAATGGAGTGTTGTCTCATACTCTTTGTGTGAATGGAGTGTAGTCCCAGACTGTTGTGTGAATGGAGTGTAGTCCCAGACTCTGTGCACGAATGGAGTGTAGTCCCAGACTCTCTGTGTGTGAATGGAGTGTAGTCCCAGGCTCTCTGTGTGAATGGGGTGTAGTCCCAGACTCTCTGTGTGAATGGAGTGTAGTCCCAGACTCTCTGTGTGAATAGAGTGTAGTCCCAGACTGTTGTGTGAATGGAGTGTAGTCCCAGACTCTGTGCACGAATGGAGTGTTGTCTCAGACTCTCTGTGTGCATAGAGTGTAGTCCCAGAGTGTGTATGTGTGAATGGAGTGTAGTCTCAGACTCTCTGTGTGAATGGAGTGTAGTCCCAGACTCTGTGCGCGAATGGAGTGTTGTCTCAGACTCTCTGTGTGTGAATGGAGTGTAGTCCCAGACTCTCTGTGTGAATAGAGTGTCGTCCCAGACTCTCTGTGTGTGAATGGAGTATAGTCCCAGACTCTCTGTGTAAATGGAGTGTAGACCCAGATTCTGTGTGAGAATGGAGTGTAGTCCCAGACTCTCTGTGTGTGAATGGAGTGTAGTCCCAGATTCTCTGTGTGAATGGAGTGTAGTCCCAGATTCTGTGTGAGAATGGAGTGTTGTCTCAGACTCTCTGTGTATGAATGAAGTGTAGTCCCAGACTCTCTGTGTGAATGAAGTGTAGTCCCAGATTCTGTGTGAGAATGGAGTGTAGTCCAGACTCTCTGTGTGAATGAAGTGTAGTCCCAGATTCTGTGTATGAATGGAGTGTAGTCCAGACTCTCTGTGTGAATGGAGTGTAGTCTCCGACTGTTGTGTGAATAGAGTTTTGTCCTAGACTCCGTGCGCGAATGGAGTGTTGTCTCAGACTCTCTGTGTGTATGGAGTGTAGTCCCAGACTGTTGTGTAAATGGAGTGTAGTCCCAGACTCTGTGCGCGAATGGAGTGTTGTCTCATACTCTTTGTGTGAATGGAGTGTAGTCCCAGACTGTTGTGTAAATGGAGTGTAGTCCCAGACTCTGTGCACGAATGGAGTGTAGTCCCAGACTCTGTGTGTGTGAATGGAGTGTAGTCCCAGGCTCTCTGTGTGAATGGGGTGTAGTCCCAGACTCTCTGTGTGAATGGAGTATCGTCCCAGACTCTCTGTGTGAATAGAGTGCAGTCCCAGACTCTCTGTGTGTGAATGGAGTGTAGTCCCAGACTCTGTGTATGAATGGAGTGTAGTCCCAGACTCTCTGTGTGAATGGAGTGTAGTCCCACACTCTCTGTGTGAATAGAGTGTAGTCCCAGACTCTCTGGGTGAATAGAGTGTAGTCCCAGACTGTTGTGTGAATGGAGTGTTGTCTCAGACTCTGTGCGCGAATGGAGTGTTGTCTCAGACTCTCTGTGTGTGAATGGAGTGTAGTCCCAGACTGTTGTGTAAATGGAGTGTAGTCCCAGACTGTTGTGTGAATACAGTGTTGTCTCAGACTCTCTGTGTGTGAATGGAGTGCAGTCCCAGAGTGTGTGTGTGTGAATGGAGTGTAGTCCCAGAGTGTGTGTGTGTGAATGGAGTGTAGTCCCAGACTCTCTGTGTGTAAATGGAGTGTAGTCCCAGACTCTCTGTGTGTGAATAGAGTGTCGTCCCAGACTCTGTGTGAATGGAGTGTTGTGTCAGACTCTCTGTGTGTGAATGGAGTGTAGTCCCAGACTCTCTGTGTGTGAATAGAGTGTAGTCCCAGACTCTGTGTGAATGGAGTGTAGTCCCAGACTCTCTGTGTGAATACAGTGTAGTCCCAGACTCTCTGTGTGTGAATGGAGTGTCGTCCCAGACTCTCTGTGCGTGAATGGAATGTAGTCCCAGACTCTCTGTGTGAATGGAGTGTAGTCCCAGACTCTCTGTGTGAATTGAGTGTAGTCCCAGATTCTGTGTGAGAATGGAGTGTTGTCTCAGACTCTCTGTGTATGAATGGAGTGTAGTCCCAGACTCTCTGTGTGAATGGAGTGTAGTCCCAGACTCTCTGTGTGAATGGGGTGTAGTCCCAGCCTGTTGTGTGAATGGAGTGTAGTCCCAGACTCTGTGCACGAATGGAGTGTTGTCTCAGACTCTCTGTGTGAATAGAGTGTACTCCCAGAGTGTGTGTGTGTGAATGGAGTGTAGTCTCAGACTCTCTGTGTGAATGGAGTGTAGTCCCAGACTGTTGTGTGAATAGAGTGTAGTCCCAGACTCTGTGTATGAATGGAGTGTAGTCCCAGACTCTGTGCGCGAATGGAGTGTTGTCTCAGACTCTCTGTGTGTGAATGGAGTGTAGTCCCAGACTCTCTGTGTGAATGGAGTGTAGTCCCAGAGTCTCTGTGTGAATGGAGTGTAGTCCCAGACTCTGTGCGCGAATGGAGTGTTCTCTCAGACTCTCTGTGTGAATGGAGTGTAGTCCCAGAGCGTGTGTGTGTGAATGGAGTGTAGTCCCAGACTCTCTGTGTGAATGGAGTGTAGTCCCAGACTCTCTGTGTGAATGGAGTGTAGTCCCAGAGTGTGTGTGTGTGAATGGAGTGTAGTCCCAGACTCTCTGTGTGTGAATGGAGTGTAGTCCCAGACTCTCTGTGTGAATGGAGTGTAGTCCCAGACTCTCTGTGTGAATGGAGTCTAGTCCCAGACTGTTGTGTGAATGGAGTGTAGTCCTAGACTCTGTGCGCGAATGGAGTGTTGTCTCAGACTCTCTGTGTGTGAATGGAGTGTAGTCCCAGACTCTGTGCGCGAATGGAGTGTAGTCCCAGACTCTCTGTGTGAATGGAGTGTAGTCCCAGACTCTCTGTGTGAATGGAGTGTTGTCTCATACTCTCTGTGTGAATGGAGTGTAGTCCCAGACTCTGTGTATGAATGGAGTGTAGTCCCAGACTCTCTGTGTGAATGGAGTGTAGTCCCAGACTCTCTGTGTGAATAGAGTGTAGTCCCAGACTGTTGTGTGAATGGAGTGTAGTCCCAGACTCTGTGCACGAATGGAGTGTTGTCTCAGACTCTCTGTGTGCATAGAGTGTAGTCCCAGAGTGTGTATGTGTGAATGGAGTGTAGTCTCAGACTCTCTGTGTGAATGGAGTGTAGTCCCAGACTCTGTGCGCGAATGGAGTGTTGTCTCAGACTCTCTGTGTGTGAATGGAGTGTAGTCCCAGACTCTCTGTGTGAATAGAGTGTAGTCCCAGACTCTCTGTGTGTGAATGGAGTATAGTCCCAGACTCTCTGTGTAAATGGACTGTAGACCCAGATTCTGTGTGAGAATGGAGTGTAGTCCCAGACTCTCTGTGTGTGAATGGAGTGTAGTCCCAGATTCTCTGTGTGAATGGAGTGTAGTCCCAGATTCTGTGTGAGAATGGAGTGTTGTCTCAGACTCTCTGTGTATGAATGAAGTGTAGTCCCAGACTCTCTGTGTGAATGGAGTGTAGTCCCAGACTCTGTGTATGAATGGAGTGTAGTCCAGACTCTCTGTGTGAATGGAGTGTAGTCCCCGACTGTTGTGTGAATAGAGTTTAGTCCTAGACTCCGTGCGCGAATGGAGTGTTGTCTCAGACTCTCTGTGTGCATAGAGTGTAGTCCCAGAGTGTGTATGTGTGAATGGAGTGTAGTCTCAGACTCTCTGTGTGAATGGAGTGTAGTCCCAGACTCTGTGCGCGAATGGAGTGTTGTCTCAGACTCTCTGTGTGTGAATGGAGTGTAGTCCCAGACTCTCTGTGTGAATAGAGTGTCGTCCCAGACTCTCTGTGTGTGAATGGAGTATAGTCCCAGACTCTCTGTGTAAATGGAGTGTAGACCCAGATTCTGTGTGAGAATGGAGTGTAGTCCCAGACTCTCTGTGTGTGAATGGAGTGTAGTCCCAGATTCTCTGTGTGAATGGAGTGTAGTCCCAGATTCTGTGTGAGAATGGAGTGTTGTCTCAGACTCTCTGTGTATGAATGAAGTGTAGTCCCAGACTCTCTGTGTGAATGAAGTGTAGTCCCAGATTCTGTGTGAGAATGGAGTGTAGTCCCAGACTCTGTGTATGAATGGAGTGTAGTCCAGACTCTCTGTGTGAATGGAGTGTAGTCCCCGACTGTTGTGTGAATAGAGTTTTGTCCTAGACTCCGTGCGCGAATGGAGTGTTGTCTCAGACTCTCTGTGTGTATGGAGTGTAGTCCCAGACTGTTGTGTAAATGGAGTGTAGTCCCAGACTCTGTGCGCGAATGGAGTGTTGTCTCATACTCTTTGTGTGAATGGAGTGTAGTCCCAGACTGTTGTGTGAATGGAGTGTAGTCCCAGACTCTGTGCACGAATGGAGTGTAGTCCCAGACTCTCTGTGTGTGAATGGAGTGTAGTCCCAGGCTCTCTGTGTGAATGGGGTGTAGTCCCAGACTCTCTGTGTGAATGGAGTGTAGTCCCAGACTCTCTGTGTGAATAGAGTGTAGTCCCAGACTGTTGTGTGAATGGAGTGTAGTCCCAGACTCTGTGCACGAATGGAGTGTTGTCTCAGACTCTCTGTGTGCATAGAGTGTAGTCCCAGAGTGTGTATGTGTGAATGGAGTGTAGTCTCAGACTCTCTGTGTGAATGGAGTGTAGTCCCAGACTCTGTGCGCGAATGGAGTGTTGTCTCAGACTCTCTGTGTGTGAATGGAGTGTAGTCCCAGACACTCTGTGTGAATAGAGTGTCGTCCCAGACTCTCTGTGTGTGAATGGAGTATAGTCCCAGACTCTCTGTGTAAATGGAGTGTAGACCCAGATTCTGTGTGAGAATGGAGTGTAGTCCCAGACTCTCTGTGTGTGAATGGAGTGTAGTCCCAGATTCTCTGTGTGAATGGAGTGTAGTCCCAGATTCTGTGTGAGAATGGAGTGTTGTCTCAGACTCTCTGTGTATGAATGAAGTGTAGTCCCAGACTCTCTGTGTGAATGAAGTGTAGTCCCAGATTCTGTGTGAGAATGGAGTGTAGTCCAGACTCTCTGTGTGAATGAAGTGTAGTCCCAGATTCTGTGTATGAATGGAGTGTAGTCCAGACTCTCTGTGTGAATGGAGTGTAGTCCCCGACTGTTGTGTGAATAGAGTTTTGTCCTAGACTCCGTGCGCGAATGGAGTGTTGTCTCAGACTCTCTGTGAGTATGGAGTGTAGTCCCAGACTGTTGTGTAAATGGAGTGTAGTCCCAGACTCTGTGCGCGAATGGAGTGTTGTCTCATACTCTTTGTGTGAATGGAGTGTAGTCCCAGACTGTTGTGTAAATGGAGTGTAGTCCCAGACTCTGTGCACGAATGGAGTGTAGTCCCAGACTCTCTGTGTGTGAATGGGGTGTAGTCCCAGGCTCTCTGTGTGAATGGGGTGTAGTCCCAGACTCTCTGTGTGAATGGAGTATCGTCCCAGACTCTCTGTGTGAATAGAGTGCAGTCCCAGACTCTCTGTGTGTGAATGGAGTGTAGTCCCAGACTCTGTGTATGAATGGAGTGTAGTCCCAGACTCTCTGTGTGAATGGAGTGTAGTCCCACACTCTCTGTGTGAATAGAGTGTAGTCCCAGACTCTCTGGGTGAATAGAGTGTAGTCCCAGACTGTTGTGTGAATGGAGTGTTGTCTCAGACTCTGTGCGCGAATGGAGTGTTGTCTCAGACTCTCTGTGTGTGAATGGAGTGTAGTCCCAGACTGTTGTGTAAATGGAGTGTAGTCCCAGACTGTTGTGTGAATACAGTGTTGTCTCAGACTCTCTGTGTGTGAATGGAGTGCAGTCCCAGAGTGTGTGTGTGTGAATGGAGTGTAGTCCCAGAGTGTGTGTGTGTGAATGGAGTGTAGTCCCAGACTCTCTGTGTGTAAATGGAGTGTAGTCCCAGACTCTCTGTGTGTGAATAGAGTGTCGTCCCAGACTCTGTGTGAATGGAGTGTTGTCTCAGACTCTCTGTGTGTGAATGGAGTGTAGTCCCAGACTCTCTGTGTGTGAATAGAGTGTAGTCCCAGACTCTGTGTGAATGGAGTGTAGTCCCAGACTCTCTGTGTGAATACAGTGTAGTCCCAGACTCTCTGTGTGTGAATGGAGTGTCGTCCCAGACTCTCTGTGCGTGAATGGAATGTAGTCCCAGACTCTCTGTGTGAATGGAGTGTAGTCCCAGACTCTCTGTGTGAATTGAGTGTAGTCCCAGATTCTGTGTGAGAATGGAGTGTTGTCTCAGACTCTCTGTGTATGAATGGAGTGTAGTCCCAGACTCTCTGTGTGAATGGAGTGTAGTCCCAGACTCTCTGTGTGAATGGGGTGTAGTCCCAGCCTGTTGTGTGAATGGAGTGTAGTCCCAGACTCTGTGCACGAATGGAGTGTTGTCTCAGACTCTCTGTGTGAATAGAGTGTACTCCCAGAGTGTGTGTGTGTGAATGGAGTGTAGTCTCAGACTCTCTGTGTGAATGGAGTGTAGTCCCAGACTGTTGTGTGAATAGAGTGTAGTCCCAGACTCTGTGTATGAATGGAGTGTTGTCCCAGACTCTGTGCGCGAATGGAGTGTTGTCTCAGACTCTCTGTGTGTGAATGGAGTGTAGTCCCAGACTCTCTGTGTGAATGGAGTGTAGTCCCAGAGTCTCTGTGTGAATGGACTGTAGTCCCAGACTCTGTGCGCGAATGGAGTGTTCTCTCAGACTCTCTGTGTGAATGGAGTGTAGTCCCAGAGCGTGTGTGTGTGAATGGAGTGTAGTCCCAGACTCTCTGTGTGAATGGAGTGTAGTCCCAGACTCTCTGTGTGAATGGAGTGTAGTCCCAGAGTGTGTGTGTGTGAATGGAGTGTAGTCCCAGACTCTCTGCGTGTGAATGGAGTGTAGTCCCAGACTCTCTGTGTGAATGGAGTGTAGTCCCAGACTCTCTGTGTGAATGGAGTCTAGTCCCAGACTGTTGTGTGAATGGAGTGTAGTCCTAGACTCTGTGCGCGAATGGAGTGTTGTCTCAGACTCTCTGTGTGTGAATGGAGTGTAGTCCCAGACTCTGTGCGCGAATGGAGTGTAGTCCCAGACTCTCTGTGTGAATGGAGTGTAGTCCCAGACTCTCTGTGTGAATGGAGTGTTGTCTCATACTCTCTGTGTGAATGGAGTGTAGTCCCAGACTCTGTGTATGAATGGAGTGTAGTCCCAGACTCTCTATGTGAATGGAGTGTAGTCCCAGACTCTCTGTGTGAATAGAGTGTAGTCCCAGACTGTTGTGTGAATGGAGTGTAGTCCCAGACTCTGTGCACGAATGGAGTGTAGTCCCAGACTCTCTGTGTGTGAATGGAGTGTAGTCCCAGGCTCTCTGTGTGAATGGGGTGTAGTCCCAGACTCTCTGTGTGAATGGAGTGTAGTCCCAGACTCTCTGTGTGAATAGAGTGTAGTCCCAGACTGTTGTGTGAATGGAGTGTAGTCCCAGACTCTGTGCACGAATGGAGTGTTGTCTCAGACTCTCTGTGTGCATAGAGTGTAGTCCCAGAGTGTGTATGTGTGAATGGAGTGTAGTCTCAGACTCTCTGTGTGAATGGAGTGTAGTCCCAGACTCTGTGCGCGAATGGAGTGTTGTCTCAGACTCTCTGTGTGTGAATGGAGTGTAGTCCCAGACTCTCTGTGTGAATAGAGTGTAGTCCCAGACTCTCTGTGTGTGAATGGAGTATAGTCCCAGACTCTCTGTGTAAATGGACTGTAGACCCAGATTCTGTGTGAGAATGGAGTGTAGTCCCAGACTCTCTGTGTGTGAATGGAGTGTAGTCCCAGATTCTCTGTGTGAATGGAGTGTAGTCCCAGATTCTGTGTGAGAATGGAGTGTTGTCTCAGACTCTCTGTGTATGAATGAAGTGTAGTCCCAGACTCTCTGTGTGAATGGAGTGTAGTCCCAGACTCTGTGTATGAATGGAGTGTAGTCCAGACTCTCTGTGTGAATGGAGTGTAGTCCCCGACTGTTGTGTGAATAGAGTTTAGTCCTAGACTCCGTGCGCGAATGGAGTGTTGTCTCAGACTCTCTGTGTGTGAATGGAGTGTAGTCCCAGACTGTTGTGTAAATGGAGTGTAGTCCCAGACTCTGTGCGCGAATGGAGTGTTGTCTCATACTCTTTGTGTGAATGGATTGTTGTCTCATACTCTTTGTGTGAATGGAGTGTAGTCCCAGACTGTTGTGTGAATAGAGTGTAGTCCCAGACTCTGTGCGCGAATGGATTGTTGTCTCAGACTCTCTGTGTGTGAATGGAGTATCGTCCCAGACTCTCTCTGTGAATAGATTGCAATCCCAGACTCTCTGTGTGTGAATGGAGTGTAGTCCCAGACTCTGTGTATGAATGGAGTGTAGTCCCAGACTCTCTGTGTGAATGGAGTGTAGTCCCAGACTCTCTGTGTGAATAGAGTGTAGTCCCAGACTCTCTGGGTGAATAGAGTGTAGTCCCAGACTGTTGTGTGAATGGAGTGTTGTCTCAGACTCTGTGCGCGAATGGAGTGTTGTCTCAGACTCTCTGTGTGTGAATGGAGTGTAGTCCCAGACTGTTGTGTAAATGGAGTGTAGTCCCAGACTGTTGTGTGAATAGAGTGTTGTCTCAGACTCTCTGTGTGTGAATTGAGTGCAGTCCCAGAGTGTGTGTGTGTGAATGGAGTGTAGTCCCAGAGTGTGTGTGTGTGAATGGAGTGTAGTCCCAGACTCTCTGTGTGTAAATGGAGTGTAGTCCCAGACTCTCTGTGTGTGAATAGAGTGTCGTCCCAGACTCTGTGTGAATGGAGTGTTGTCTCAGACTCTCTGTGTGTGAATGGAGTGTAGTCCCAGACTCTCTGTGTGTGAATAGAGTGTAGTCCCAGACTCTGTGTGAATGGAGTGTAGTCCCAGACTCTCTGTGTGAATACAGTGTAGTCCCAGACTCTCTGTGTGTGAATGGAGTGTCGTCCCAGACTCTCTGTGCGTGAATGGAGTGTAGTCCCAGACTCTCTGTGTGAATGGAGTGTAGTCCCAGACTCTCTGTGTGAATTGAGTGTAGTCCCAGATTCTGTGTGAGAATGGAGTGTTGTCTCAGACTCTCTGTGTATGAATGGAGTGTAGTCCCAGACTCTCTGTGTGAATGGAGTGTAGTCCCAGACTCTCTGTGTGAATGGGGTGTAGTCCCAGCCTGTTGTGTGAATGGAGTGTAGTCCCAGACTCTGTGCACGAATGGAGTGTTGTCTCAGACTCTCTGTGTGAATAGAGTGTACTCCCAGAGTGTGTGTGTGTGAATGGAGTGTAGTCTCAGACTCTCTGTGTGAATGGAGTGTAGTCCCAGACTGTTGTGTGAATAGAGTGTAGTCCCAGACTCTGTGTATGAATGGAGTGTAGTCCCAGACTCTGTGCGCGAATGGAGTGTTGTCTCAGACTCTCTGTGTGTGAATGGAGTGTAGTCCCAGACTCTCTGTGTGAATGGAGTGTAGTCCCAGAGTCTCTGTGTGAATGGACTGTAGTCCCAGACGCTGTGCGCGAATGGAGTGTCCTCTCAGACTCTCTGTGTGAATGGAGTGTAGTCCCAGAGTGTGTGTGTGTGAATGGAGTGTAGTCCCAGACTCTCTGTGTGAATGGACTGTAGTCCCAGACTCTCTGTGTGAATGGAGTGTAGTCCCAGAGTGTGTGTGTGTGAATGGAGTGTAGTCCCAGACTCTCTGTGTGTGAATGGAGTGTAGTCCCAGACTCTCTGTGTGAATGGAGTGTAGTCCCAGACTGTTGTGTGAATGGAGTGTAGTCCTAGACTCTGTGCGCGAATGGAGTGTTGTCTCAGACTCTCTGTGTGTGAATGGAGTGTAGTGCCAGACTCTGTGCGCGAATGGAGTGTAGTCCCAGACTCTCTGTGTGAATGGAGTGTAGTCCCAGACTCTCTGTGTGAATGGAGTGTTGTCTCATACTCTCTGTGTGAATGGAGTGTAGTCCCAGACTCTGTGTATGAATGGAGTGTAGTCCCAGACTCTCTGTGTGAATGGAGTGTAGTCCCAGACTCTCTGTGTGAATAGAGTGTAGTCCCAGACTGTTGTGTGAATGGAGTGTAGTCCCAGACTCTGTGCACGAATGGAGTGTAGTCCCAGACTCTCTGTGTGTGAATGGAGTGTTGTCCCAGGCTCTCTGTGTGAATGGGGTGTAGTCCCAGACTCTCTGTGTGAATGGAGTGTAGTCCCAGACTCTCTGTGTGAATAGAGTGTAGTCCCAGACTGTTGTGTGAATGGAGTGTAGTCCCAGACTCTGTGCACGAATGGAGTGTTGTCTCAGACTCTCTGTGTGCATAGAGTGTAGTCCCAGAGTGTGTATGTGTGAATGGAGTGTAGTCTCAGACTCTCTGTGTGAATGGAGTGTAGTCCCAGACTCTGTGCGCGAATGGAGTGTTGTCTCAGACTCTCTGTGTGTGAATGGAGTGTAGTCCCAGACTCTCTGTGTGAATAGAGTGTAGTCCCAGACTCTCTGTGTGTGAATGGAGTATAGTCCCAGACTCTCTGTGTAAATGGACTGTAGACCCCGATTCTGTGTGAGAATGGAGTGTAGTCCCAGACTCTCTGTGTGTGAATGGAGTGTAGTCCCAGATTCTCTGTGTGAATGGAGTGTAGTCCCAGATTCTGTGTGAGAATGGAGTGTTGTCTCAGACTCTCTGTGTATGAATGAAGTGTAGTCCCAGACTCTCTGTGTGAATGAAGTGTAGTCCCAGATTCTGTGTGAGAATGGAGTGTAGTCCCAGACTCTGTGTATGAATGGAGTGTAGTCCAGACTCTCTGTGTGAATGGAGTGTAGGCCCCGACTGTTGTGTGAATAGAGTTTAGTCCTAGACTCCGTGCGCGAATGGAGTGTTGTCTCAGACTCTCTGTGTGTGAATGGAGTGTAGTCCCAGACTGTTGTGTAAATGGAGTGTAGTCCCAGACTCTGTGCGCGAATGGAGTGTTGTCTCATACTCTTTGTGTGAATGGAGTGTAGTCCCAGACTGTTGTGTGAATAGAGTGTAGTCCCAGACTCTGTGCGCGAATGGATTGTTGTCTCAGACTCTCTGTGTGTGAATGGAGTATCGTCCCAGACTCTCTGTGTGAATAGAGTGCAGTCCCAGACTCTCTGTGTGTGAATGGAGTGTAGTCCCAGACTCTGTGTATGAATGGAGTGTAGTCCCAGACTCTCTGTGTGAATGGAGTGTAGTCCCAGACTCTCTGTGTGAATAGAGTGTAGTCCCAGACTCTCTGGGTGAATAGAGTGTAGTCCCAGACTGTTGTGTGAATGGAGTGTTGTCTCAGACTCTCTGTGTGTGAATGGAGTGTAGTCCCAGACTGTTGTGTAAATGGAGTGTAGTCCCAGACTGTTGTGTGAATAGAGTGTAGTCCCAGACTCTGTGCGTGAATGGAGTGTTGTCTCAGACTCTCTGTGTGTGAATGGAGTGCAGTCCCAGAGTGTGTGTGTGTGAATGGAGTGTAGTCCCAGAGTGTGTGTGTGTGAATGGAGTGTAGTCCCAGACTCTCTGTGTGTGAATGGAGTGTAGTCCCAGACTCTCTGTGTGTGAATAGAGTGTAGTCCCAGACTCTGTGTGAATGGAGTGTTGTCTCAGACTCTCTGTGTGTGAATGGAGTGTAGTCCCAGACTCTCTGTGTGTGAATAGAGTGTAGTCCCAGACGCTCTGTGCGTGAATGGAGTGTAGTCCCAGACTCTCTGTGTGAATGGAGTGTAGTCCCAGACTCTCTGTGTGAATGGAGTGTAGTCCCAGACTCTCTGTGTGTGAATGGAGTGTAGTCCCAGACTCTCTGTGTGTGAATAGAGTGCAGTCCCAGACTCTCTGTGTGAATGGAGTGTAGTCCCAGACTGTTGTGTGAATGGAGTGTAGTCCTAGACTCTGTGCGCGAATGGAGTGTTGTCTCAGACTCTCTGTGTGTGAATGGAGTGTAGTCCCAGACTCTGTGCGCGAATGGAGTGTAGTCCCAGACTCTCTGTGTGAATGGAGTGTAGTCCCAGACTCTCTGTGTGAATGGAGTGTTGTCTCATACTCTCTGTGTGAATGGAGTGTAGTCCCAGACTGTTGTGTGAAAGGAGTGTTGTCCCAGACTCTCTGTGTGAATGGAGTGTAGTCCCAGAGTCTCTGTGTGAATAGAGTGTAGTCCCAGACTCTCTGTGTGTGAATGTAGTGTAGTCCCAGACTCTCTGTGAAAATGGAGTGTAGTCCCAGACTGTTGTGTGAATGGAGTGTAGTCCCAGACTCTGTGCGCGAATGGAGTGTTGTCTCCGACTCTCTGTGTCTGAATGGAGTGTAGTCCCAGACTCTCTGTGTGAATGGAGTGTAGTCCCAGAGTCTCTGTGTGAATAGAGTGTAGTCCCAGAGTCTCAGTATGAATGGACTATAGTCCCAGCCTCTGTGTGAGAATGGAGTGTAGTCCCAGACTCTCTGTGTATGAATGGAGTGTAGTCCCAGACTCTCTGTGTATGAATGGAGTGTAGTCCTAGACTCTCTGTGTGAGAATGGAGTGTAGTCCCAGACTCTGTGCACGAATGGAGTGTTGTCTCAGACTCTCTGTGTGCATAGAGTGTAGCCCCAGAGTGTGTATGTGTGAATGGAGTGTAGTCTCAGACTCTGTGCACGAATGGAGCGTTGTCTCAGACTCTCTGTGTGTGAATGGAGTGTAGTCCCAGACTCTCTGTGTGAATAGAGTGTAGTCCCAGACTCTCTGTGTGTGAATGGAGTATAGTCCCAGACTCTCTGTGTAAATGGACTGTAGACCCAGATTCTGTGTGAGAATGGAGTGTAGTCCCAGACTCTCTGTGTGTGAATGGAGTGTAGTCCCAGATTCTCTGTGTGAATGGAGTGTAGTCCCAGATTCTGTGTGAGAATGGAGTGTTGTCTCAGACTCTCTGTGTATGAATGAAGTGTAGTCCCAGACTCTCTGTGTGAATGGAGTGTAGTCCCAGACTCTGTGTATGAATGGAGTGTAGTCCAGACTCTCTGTGTGAATGGAGTGTAGTCCCCGACTGTTGTGTGAATAGAGTTTAGTCCTAGACTCCGTGCGCGAATGGAGTGTTGTCTCAGACTCTCTGTGTGTGAATGGAGTGTAGTCCCAGACTGTTGTGTAAATGGAGTGTAGTCCCAGACTCTGTGCGCGAATGGAGTGTTGTCTCATACTCTTTGTGTGAATGGATTGTTGTCTCATACTCTTTGTGTGAATGGAGTGTAGTCCCAGACTGTTGTGTGAATAGAGTGTAGTCCCAGACTCTGTGCGCGAATGGATTGTTGTCTCAGACTCTCTGTGTGTGAATGGAGTATCGTCCCAGACTCTCTCTGTGAATAGATTGCAGTCCCAGACTCTCTGTGTGTGAATGGAGTGTAGTCCCAGACTCTGTGTATGAATGGAGTGTAGTCCCAGACTCTCTGTGTGAATGGAGTGTAGTCCCAGACTCTCTGTGTGAATAGAGTGTAGTCCCAGACTCTCTGGGTGAATAGAGTGTAGTCCCAGACTGTTGTGTGAATGGAGTGTTGTCTCAGACTCTGTGCGCGAATGGAGTGTTGTCTCAGACTCTCTGTGTGTGAATGGAGTGTAGTCCCAGACTGTTGTGTAAATGGAGTGTAGTCCCAGACTGTTGTGTGAATAGAGTGTTGTCTCAGACTCTCTGTGTGTGAATTGAGTGCAGTCCCAGAGTGTGTGTGTGTGAATGGAGTGTAGTCCCAGAGTGTGTGTGTGTGAATGGAGTGTAGTCCCAGACTCTCTGTGTGTAAATGGAGTGTAGTCCCAGACTCTCTGTGTGTGAATAGAGTGTCGTCCCAGACTCTGTGTGAATGGAGTGTTGTCTCAGACTCTCTGTGTGTGAATGGAGTGTAGTCCCAGACTCTCTGTGTGTGAATAGAGTGTAGTCCCAGACTCTGTGTGAATGGAGTGTAGTCCCAGACTCTCTGTGTGAATACAGTGTAGTCCCAGACTCTCTGTGTGTGAATGGAGTGTCGTCCCAGACTCTCTGTGCGTGAATGGAGTGTAGTCCCAGACTCTCTGTGTGAATGGAGTGTAGTCCCAGACTCTCTGTGTGAATTGAGTGTAGTCCCAGATTCTGTGTGAGAATGGAGTGTTGTCTCAGACTCTCTGTGTATGAATGGAGTGTAGTCCCAGACTCTCTGTGTGAATGGAGTGTAGTCCCAGACTCTCTGTGTGAATGGGGTGTAGTCCCAGCCTGTTGTGTGAATGGAGTGTAGTCCCAGACTCTGTGCACGAATGGAGTGTTGTCTCAGACTCTCTGTGTGAATAGAGTGTACTCCCAGAGTGTGTGTGTGTGAATGGAGTGTAGTCTCAGACTCTCTGTGTGAATGGAGTGTAGTCCCAGACTGTTGTGTGAATAGAGTGTAGTCCCAGACTCTGTGTATGAATGGAGTGTAGTCCCAGACTCTGTGCGCGAATGGAGTGTTGTCTCAGACTCTCTGTGTGTGAATGGAGTGTAGTCCCAGACTCTCTGTGTGAATGGAGTGTAGTCCCAGAGTCTCTGTGTGAATGGACTGTAGTCCCAGACGCTGTGCGCGAATGGAGTGTCCTCTCAGACTCTCTGTGTGAATGGAGTGTAGTCCCAGAGTGTGTGTGTGTGAATGGAGTGTAGTCCCAGACTCTCTGTGTGAATGGACTGTAGTCCCAGACTCTCTGTGTGAATGGAGTGTAGTCCCAGAGTGTGTGTGTGTGAATGGAGTGTAGTCCCAGACTCTCTGTGTGTGAATGGAGTGTAGTCCCAGACTCTCTGTGTGAATGGAGTGTAGTCCCAGACTGTTGTGTGAATGGAGTGTAGTCCTAGACTCTGTGCGCGAATGGAGTGTTGTCTCAGACTCTCTGTGTGTGAATGGAGTGTAGTGCCAGACTCTGTGCGCGAATGGAGTGTAGTCCCAGACTCTCTGTGTGAATGGAGTGTAGTCCCAGACTCTCTGTGTGAATGGAGTGTTGTCTCATACTCTCTGTGTGAATGGAGTGTAGTCCCAGACTCTGTGTATGAATGGAGTGTAGTCCCAGACTCTCTGTGTGAATGGAGTGTAGTCCCAGACTCTCTGTGTGAATAGAGTGTAGTCCCAGACTGTTGTGTGAATGGAGTGTAGTCCCAGACTCTGTGCACGAATGGAGTGTAGTCCCAGACTCTCTGTGTGTGAATGGAGTGTTGTCCCAGGCTCTCTGTGTGAATGGGGTGTAGTCCCAGACTCTCTGTGTGAATGGAGTGTAGTCCCAGACTCTCTGTGTGAATAGAGTGTAGTCCCAGACTGTTGTGTGAATGGAGTGTAGTCCCAGACTCTGTGCACGAATGGAGTGTTGTCTCAGACTCTCTGTGTGCATAGAGTGTAGTCCCAGAGTGTGTATGTGTGAATGGAGTGTAGTCTCAGACTCTCTGTGTGAATGGAGTGTAGTCCCAGACTCTGTGCGCGAATGGAGTGTTGTCTCAGACTCTCTGTGTGTGAATGGAGTGTAGTCCCAGACTCTCTGTGTGAATAGAGTGTAGTCCCAGACTCTCTGTGTGTGAATGGAGTATAGTCCCAGACTCTCTGTGTAAATGGACTGTAGACCCAGATTCTGTGTGAGAATGGAGTGTAGTCCCAGACTCTCTGTGTGTGAATGGAGTGTAGTCCCAGATTCTCTGTGTGAATGGAGTGTAGTCCCAGATTCTGTGTGAGAATGGAGTGTTGTCTCAGACTCTCTGTGTATGAATGAAGTGTAGTCCCAGACTCTCTGTGTGAATGAAGTGTAGTCCCAGATTCTGTGTGAGAATGGAGTGTAGTCCCAGACTCTGTGTATGAATGGAGTGTAGTCCAGACTCTCTGTGTGAATGGAGTGTAGGCCCCGACTGTTGTGTGAATAGAGTTTAGTCCTAGACTCCGTGCGCGAATGGAGTGTTGTCTCAGACTCTCTGTGTGTGAATGGAGTGTAGTCCCAGACTGTTGTGTAAATGGAGTGTAGTCCCAGACTCTGTGCGCGAATGGAGTGTTGTCTCATACTCTTTGTGTGAATGGAGTGTAGTCCCAGACTGTTGTGTGAATAGAGTGTAGTCCCAGACTCTGTGCGCGAATGGATTGTTGTCTCAGACTCTCTGTGTGTGAATGGAGTATCGTCCCAGACTCTCTGTGTGAATAGAGTGCAGTCCCAGACTCTCTGTGTGTGAATGGAGTGTAGTCCCAGACTCTGTGTATGAATGGAGTGTAGTCCCAGACTCTCTGTGTGAATGGAGTGTAGTCCCAGACTCTCTGTGTGAATAGAGTGTAGTCCCAGACTCTCTGGGTGAATAGAGTGTAGTCCCAGACTGTTGTGTGAATGGAGTGTTGTCTCAGACTCTCTGTGTGTGAATGGAGTGTAGTCCCAGACTGTTGTGTAAATGGAGTGTAGTCCCAGACTGTTGTGTGAATAGAGTGTAGTCCCAGACTCTGTGCGTGAATGGAGTGTTGTCTCAGACTCTCTGTGTGTGAATGGAGTGCAGTCCCAGAGTGTGTGTGTGTGAATGGAGTGTAGTCCCAGAGTGTGTGTGTGTGAATGGAGTGTAGTCCCAGACTCTCTGTGTGTGAATGGAGTGTAGTCCCAGACTCTCTGTGTGTGAATAGAGTGTAGTCCCAGACTCTGTGTGAATGGAGTGTTGTCTCAGACTCTCTGTGTGTGAATGGAGTGTAGTCCCAGACTCTCTGTGTGTGAATAGAGTGTAGTCCCAGACGCTCTGTGCGTGAATGGAGTGTAGTCCCAGACTCTCTGTGTGAATGGAGTGTAGTCCCAGACTCTCTGTGTGAATGGAGTGTAGTCCCAGACTCTCTGTGTGTGAATGGAGTGTAGTCCCAGACTCTCTGTGTGTGAATAGAGTGCAGTCCCAGACTCTCTGTGTGAATGGAGTGTAGTCCCAGACTGTTGTGTGAATGGAGTGTAGTCCTAGACTCTGTGCGCGAATGGAGTGTTGTCTCAGACTCTCTGTGTGTGAATGGAGTGTAGTCCCAGACTCTGTGCGCGAATGGAGTGTAGTCCCAGACTCTCTGTGTGAATGGAGTGTAGTCCCAGACTCTCTGTGTGAATGGAGTGTTGTCTCATACTCTCTGTGTGAATGGAGTGTAGTCCCAGACTGTTGTGTGAAAGGAGTGTTGTCCCAGACTCTCTGTGTGAATGGAGTGTAGTCCCAGAGTCTCTGTGTGAATAGAGTGTAGTCCCAGACTCTCTGTGTGTGAATGTAGTGTAGTCCCAGACTCTCTGTGAAAATGGAGTGTAGTCCCAGACTGTTGTGTGAATGGAGTGTAGTCCCAGACTCTGTGCGCGAATGGAGTGTTGTCTCCGACTCTCTGTGTCTGAATGGAGTGTAGTCCCAGACTCTCTGTGTGAATGGAGTGTAGTCCCAGAGTCTCTGTGTGAATAGAGTGTAGTCCCAGAGTCTCAGTATGAATGGACTATAGTCCCAGCCTCTGTGTGAGAATGGAGTGTAGTCCCAGACTCTCTGTGTATGAATGGAGTGTAGTCCCAGACTCTCTGTGTATGAATGGAGTGTAGTCCTAGACTCTCTGTGTGAGAATGGAGTGTAGTCCCAGACTCTGTGCACGAATGGAGTGTTGTCTCAGACTCTCTGTGTGCATAGAGTGTAGCCCCAGAGTGTGTATGTGTGAATGGAGTGTAGTCTCAGACTCTGTGCACGAATGGAGCGTTGTCTCAGACTCTCTGTGTGTGAATGGAGTGTAATCCCAGACTCTCAGTGTGTGAATGGAGTGTAGTCCCAGACTCTCTGTGTGTGAATAGAGTGTAGTCCCAGACTCTGTGTGAATGGAGTGTTGTCTCAGACTCTCTGTGTGTGAATGGAGTGTAGTCCCAGACTCTCTGTGTGTGAATAGAGTGTAGTCCCAGACTCTGTGTGAATGGAGTGTCGTCCCAGACTCTCTGTGTGAATACAGTGTAGTCCCAGACTCTCTGTGTGTGAATGGAGTGTCGTCCCAGACTCTCTGTGCGTGAATGGAGTATAGTCCCAGACTCTCTGTGTGAATGGAGTGTAGTCCCAGACTCTCTGTGTGAATGGAGTGTAGTCCCAGATTCTGTGTGAGAATGGAGTGTTGTCTCAGACTCTCTGTGTATGAATGGAGTGTAGTCCCAGACTCTCTGTGTGAATGGAGTGTAGTCCCAGACTCTCTGTGTGAATGGGGTGTAGTCCCAGCCTGTTGTGTGAATGGAGTGTAGTCCCAGACTCTGTGCACGAATGGAGTGTTGTCTCAGACTCTCTGTGTGAATAGAGTGTACTCCCAGAGTGTGTGTGTGTGAATGGAGTGTAGTCTCAGACTCTCTGTGTGAATGGAGTGTAGTCCCAGACTGTTGTGTGAATAGAGTGTAGTCCCAGACTCTGTGTATGAATGGAGTGTAGTCCCAGACTCTGTGCGCGAATGGAGTGTTGTCTCAGACTCTCTGTGTGTGAATGGAGTGTAGTCCCAGACTCTCTGTGTGAATGGAGTGTAGTCCCAGAGTCTCTGTGTGAATGGACTGTAGTCCCAGACTCTGTGCTCGAATGGAGTGTTCTCTCAGACTCTCTGTGTGAATGGAGTGTAGTCCCAGAGTCTGTGTGTGTGAATGGAGTGTAGTCCCAGACTCTCTGTGTGAATGGAGTGTAGTCCCAGACTCTCTGTGTGAATGGAGTGTAGTCCCAGAGTGTGTGTGTGTGAATGGAGTGTAGTCCCAGACTCTCTGTGTGTGAATGGAGTGTAGTCCCAGACTCTCTGTGTGAATGGAGTGTAGTCCCAGACTCTCTGTGTGAATGGAGTGTAGTCCCAGACTGTTGTGTGAATGGAGTGTAGTCCTAGACTCTGTGCGCGAATGGAGTGTTGTCTCAGACTCTCTGTGTGTGAATGGAGTGTAGTCCCAGACTCTCTGTGTGTGAATAGAGTGTAGTCCCAGGCTCTCTGTGTGAATGGGGTGTAGTCCCAGACTCTCTGTGTGAATGGAGTGTAGTCCCAGACTCTCTGTGTGAATAGAGTGTAGTCCCAGACTGTTGTGTGAATGGAGTGTAGTCCCAGACTCTGTGCACGAATGGAGTGTTGTCTCAGACTCTCTGTGTGCATAGAGTGTAGTCCCAGAGTGTGTATGTGTGAATGGAGTGTAGTCTCAGACTCTCTGTGTGAATGGAGTGTAGTCCCAGACTCTGTGCGCGAATGGAGTGTTGTCTCAGACTCTCTGTGTGTGAATGGAGTGTAGTCCCAGACTCTCTGTGTGAATAGAGTGTAGTCCCAGACTCTCTGTGTGTGAATGGAGTATAGTCCCAGACTCTCTGTGTAAATGGAGTGTAGACCCAGATTCTGTGTGAGAATGGAGTGTAGTCCCAGACTCTCTGTGTGTGAATGGAGTGTAGTCCCAGATTCTCTGTGTGAATGGAGTGTAGTCCCAGATTCTGTGTGAGAATGGAGTGTTGTCTCAGACTCTCTGTGTATGAATGAAGTGTAGTCCCAGACTCTCTGTGTGAATGAAGTGTAGTCCCAGATTCTGTGTGAGAATGGAGTGTAGTCCCAGACTCTGTGTATGAATGGAGTGTAGTCCAGACTCTCTGTGTGAATGGAGTGTAGTCCCCGACTGTTGTGTGAATAGAGTTTAGTCCTAGACTCCGTGCGCGAATGGAGTGTTGTCTCAGACTCTCTGTGTGTGAATGGAGTATCGTCCCAGACTCTCTGTGTGAATAGAGTGCAGTCCCAGACTCTCTGTGTGTGCATGGAGTGTAGTCCCAGACTCTGTGTATGAATGGAGTGTAGTCCCAGACTCTCTTTGTGAATGGAGTGTAGTCCCAGACTCTCTGTGTGAATAGAGTGTAGTCCCAGACTGTTGTGTGAATGGAGTGTTGTGTCAGACTCTGTGCGCGAATGGAGTGTTGTCTCAGACTCTCTGTGTGTGAATGGAGTGTAGTCCCAGACTGTTGTGTAAATGGAGTGTAGTCCCAGACTGTTGTGTGAATAGAGTGTAGTCCCAGACTCTGTGCGTGAATGGAGTGTTGTCTCAGACTCTCTGTGTGTGAATGGAGTGCAGTCCCAGAGTGTGTGTGTGTGAATGGAGTGTAGTCCCAGAGTGTGTGTGTGTGAATGGAGTGTAGTCGCAGACTCTCTGTGTGTGAATGGAGTGTAGTCCCAGACTCTCTGTGTGTGAATAGAGTGTAGTCCCAGACTCTGTGTGAATGGAGTGTTGTCTCAGACTCTCTGTGTGTGAATGGAGTGTAGTCCCAGACTCTCTGTGTGTGAATAGAGTGTAGTCCCAGACTCTCTGTGCGTGAATGGAGTGTAGTCCCAGACTCTCTGTGTGAATGGAGTGTAGTCCCAGACTCTCTGTGTGAATGGAGTGTAGTCCCAGACTCTCTGTGTGTGAATGGAGTGTAGTCCCAGACTCTCTGTGTGTGAATAGAGTGCAGTCCCAGACTCTCTGTGTGAATGGAGTGTAGTCCCAGATTCTGTGTGAGAATGGAGTGTTGTCTCAGACTCTCTGTGTATGAATGGAGTGTAGTCCCAGACTGTTGTGTGAATAGAGTGTAGTCCCCGACTCTGTGCGTGAATGGAGTGTTGTCTCAGACTCTCTGTGTGTGAATGGAGTGCAGTCCCAGAGTGTGTGTGTGTGAATGGAGTGTAGTCCCAGAGTGTGTGTGTGTGAATGGAGTGTAGTCCCAGACTCTCTGTGTGTAAATGGAGTGTAGTCCCAGACTCTGTGCGTGAATGGAGTGTTGTCTCAGACTCTCTGTGTGTGAATGGAGTGCAGTCCCAGAGTGTGTGTGTGTGAATGGAGTGTAGTCCCAGAGTGTGTGTGTGTGAATGGAGTATAGTCCCAGACTCTCTGTGTAAATGGACTGTAGACCCAGATTCTGTGTGAGAATGGAGTGTAGTCCCAGACTCTCTGTGTGTGAATGGAGTGTAGTCCCAGATTCTCTGTGTGAATGGAGTGTAGTCCCAGATTCTGTGTGAGAATGGAGTGTTGTCTCAGACTCTCTGTGTATGAATGAAGTGTAGTCCCAGACTCTCTGTGTGAATGAAGTGTAGTCCCAGATTCTGTGTGAGAATGGAGTGTAGTCCCAGACTCTGTGTATGAATGGAGTGTAGTCCAGACTCTCTGTGTGAATGGAGAGTAGGCCCCGACTGTTGTGTGAATAGAGTTTAGTCCTAGACTCCGTGCGCGAATGGAGTGTTGTCTCAGACTCTCTGTGTGTGAATGGAGTGTAGTCCCAGACTGTTGTGTAAATGGAGTGTAGTCCCAGACTCTGTGCGCGAATGGAGTGTTGTCTCATACTCTTTGTGTGAATGGAGTGTAGTCCCAGACTGTTGTGTGAATAGAGTGTAGTCCCAGACTCTGTGCGCGAATGGATTGTTGTCTCAGACTCTCTGTGTGTGAATGGAGTATCGTCCCAGACTCTCTGTGTGAATAGAGTGCAGTCCCAGACTCTCTGTGTGTGAATGGAGTGTAGTCCCAGACTCTGTGTATGAATGGAGTGTAGTCCCAGACTCTCTGTGTGAATGGAGTGTAGTCCCAGACTCTCTGTGTGAATAGAGTGTAGTCCCAGACTCTCTGGGTGAATAGAGTGTAGTCCCAGACTGTTGTGTGAATGGAGTGTTGTCTCAGACTCTCTGTGTGTGAATGGAGTGTAGTCCCAGACTGTTGTGTAAATGGAGTGTAGTCCCAGACTGTTGTGTGAATAGAGTGTAGTCCCAGACTCTGTGCGTGAATGGAGTGTTGTCTCAGACTCTCTGTGTGTGAATGGAGTGCAGTCCCAGAGTGTGTGTGTGTGAATGGAGTGTAGTCCCAGAGTGTGTGTGTGTGAATGGAGTGTAGTCCCAGACTCTCTGTGTGTGAATGGAGTGTAGTCCCAGACTCTCTGTGTGTGAATAGAGTGTAGTCCCAGACTCTGTGTGAATGGAGTGTTGTCTCAGACTCTCTGTGTGTGAATGGAGTGTAGTCCCAGACTCTCTGTGTGTGAATAGAGTGTAGTCCCAGACGCTCTGTGCGTGAATGGAGTGTAGTCCCAGACTCTCTGTGTGAATGGAGTGTAGTCCCAGACTCTCTGTGTGAATGGAGTGTAGTCCCAGACTCTCTGTGTGTGAATGGAGTGTAGTCCCAGACTCTCTGTGTGTGAATAGAGTGCAGTCCCAGACTCTCTGTGTGAATGGAGTGTAGTCCCAGACTGTTGTGTGAATGGAGTGTAGTCCTAGACTCTGTGCGCGAATGGAGTGTTGTCTCAGACTCTCTGTGTGTGAATGGAGTGTAGTCCCAGACTCTGTGCGCGAATGGAGTGTAGTCCCAGACTCTCTGTGTGAATGGAGTGTAGTCCCAGACTCTCTGTGTGAATGGAGTGTTGTCTCATACTCTCTGTGTGAATGGAGTGTAGTCCCAGACTGTTGTGTGAAAGGAGTGTTGTCCCAGACTCTCTGTGTGAATGGAGTGTAGTCCCAGAGTCTCTGTGTGAATAGAGTGTAGTCCCAGACTCTCTGTGTGTGAATGTAGTGTAGTCCCAGACTCTCTGTGAAAATGGAGTGTAGTCCCAGACTGTTGTGTGAATGGAGTGTAGTCCCAGACTCTGTGCGCGAATGGAGTGTTGTCTCCGACTCTCTGTGTCTGAATGGAGTGTAGTCCCAGACTCTCTGTGTGAATGGAGTGTAGTCCCAGAGTCTCTGTGTGAATAGAGTGTAGTCCCAGAGTCTCAGTATGAATGGACTATAGTCCCAGCCTCTGTGTGAGAATGGAGTGTAGTCCCAGACTCTCTGTGTATGAATGGAGTGTAGTCCCAGACTCTCTGTGTATGAATGGAGTGTAGTCCTAGACTCTCTGTGTGAGAATGGAGTGTAGTCCCAGACTCTGTGCACGAATGGAGTGTTGTCTCAGACTCTCTGTGTGCATAGAGTGTAGCCCCAGAGTGTGT
The DNA here is from genome assembly GCF_047496795.1 of Chiloscyllium punctatum. Taxonomy (NCBI): domain Eukaryota; kingdom Metazoa; phylum Chordata; class Chondrichthyes; order Orectolobiformes; family Hemiscylliidae; genus Chiloscyllium; species Chiloscyllium punctatum. The sequence continues at coordinate 87,624,632 of NC_092745.1, forward strand.
ATGTGTGAATGGAGTGTAGTCTCAGACTCTGTGCACGAATGGAGCGTTGTCTCAGACTCTCTGTGTGTGAATGGAGTGTAATCCCAGACTCTCAGTGTGTGAATGGAGTGTAGTCCCAGACTCTCTGTGTGTGAATAGAGTGTAGTCCCAGACTCTGTGTGAATGGAGTGTTGTCTCAGACTCTCTGTGTGTGAATGGAGTGTAGTCCCAGACTCTCTGTGTGTGAATAGAGTGTAGTCCCAGACTCTGTGTGAATGGAGTGTCGTCCCAGACTCTCTGTGTGAATACAGTGTAGTCCCAGACTCTCTGTGTGTGAATGGAGTGTCGTCCCAGACTCTCTGTGCGTGAATGGAGTATAGTCCCAGACTCTCTGTGTGAATGGAGTGTAGTCCCAGACTCTCTGTGTGAATGGAGTGTAGTCCCAGATTCTGTGTGAGAATGGAGTGTTGTCTCAGACTCTCTGTGTATGAATGGAGTGTAGTCCCAGACTCTCTGTGTGAATGGAGTGTAGTCCCAGACTCTCTGTGTGAATGGGGTGTAGTCCCAGCCTGTTGTGTGAATGGAGTGTAGTCCCAGACTCTGTGCACGAATGGAGTGTTGTCTCAGACTCTCTGTGTGAATAGAGTGTACTCCCAGAGTGTGTGTGTGTGAATGGAGTGTAGTCTCAGACTCTCTGTGTGAATGGAGTGTAGTCCCAGACTGTTGTGTGAATAGAGTGTAGTCCCAGACTCTGTGTATGAATGGAGTGTAGTCCCAGACTCTGTGCGCGAATGGAGTGTTGTCTCAGACTCTCTGTGTGTGAATGGAGTGTAGTCCCAGACTCTCTGTGTGAATGGAGTGTAGTCCCAGAGTCTCTGTGTGAATGGACTGTAGTCCCAGACTCTGTGCTCGAATGGAGTGTTCTCTCAGACTCTCTGTGTGAATGGAGTGTAGTCCCAGAGTCTGTGTGTGTGAATGGAGTGTAGTCCCAGACTCTCTGTGTGAATGGAGTGTAGTCCCAGACTCTCTGTGTGAATGGAGTGTAGTCCCAGAGTGTGTGTGTGTGAATGGAGTGTAGTCCCAGACTCTCTGTGTGTGAATGGAGTGTAGTCCCAGACTCTCTGTGTGAATGGAGTGTAGTCCCAGACTCTCTGTGTGAATGGAGTGTAGTCCCAGACTGTTGTGTGAATGGAGTGTAGTCCTAGACTCTGTGCGCGAATGGAGTGTTGTCTCAGACTCTCTGTGTGTGAATGGAGTGTAGTCCCAGACTCTCTGTGTGTGAATAGAGTGTAGTCCCAGGCTCTCTGTGTGAATGGGGTGTAGTCCCAGACTCTCTGTGTGAATGGAGTGTAGTCCCAGACTCTCTGTGTGAATAGAGTGTAGTCCCAGACTGTTGTGTGAATGGAGTGTAGTCCCAGACTCTGTGCACGAATGGAGTGTTGTCTCAGACTCTCTGTGTGCATAGAGTGTAGTCCCAGAGTGTGTATGTGTGAATGGAGTGTAGTCTCAGACTCTCTGTGTGAATGGAGTGTAGTCCCAGACTCTGTGCGCGAATGGAGTGTTGTCTCAGACTCTCTGTGTGTGAATGGAGTGTAGTCCCAGACTCTCTGTGTGAATAGAGTGTAGTCCCAGACTCTCTGTGTGTGAATGGAGTATAGTCCCAGACTCTCTGTGTAAATGGAGTGTAGACCCAGATTCTGTGTGAGAATGGAGTGTAGTCCCAGACTCTCTGTGTGTGAATGGAGTGTAGTCCCAGATTCTCTGTGTGAATGGAGTGTAGTCCCAGATTCTGTGTGAGAATGGAGTGTTGTCTCAGACTCTCTGTGTATGAATGAAGTGTAGTCCCAGACTCTCTGTGTGAATGAAGTGTAGTCCCAGATTCTGTGTGAGAATGGAGTGTAGTCCCAGACTCTGTGTATGAATGGAGTGTAGTCCAGACTCTCTGTGTGAATGGAGTGTAGTCCCCGACTGTTGTGTGAATAGAGTTTAGTCCTAGACTCCGTGCGCGAATGGAGTGTTGTCTCAGACTCTCTGTGTGTGAATGGAGTATCGTCCCAGACTCTCTGTGTGAATAGAGTGCAGTCCCAGACTCTCTGTGTGTGCATGGAGTGTAGTCCCAGACTCTGTGTATGAATGGAGTGTAGTCCCAGACTCTCTTTGTGAATGGAGTGTAGTCCCAGACTCTCTGTGTGAATAGAGTGTAGTCCCAGACTGTTGTGTGAATGGAGTGTTGTGTCAGACTCTGTGCGCGAATGGAGTGTTGTCTCAGACTCTCTGTGTGTGAATGGAGTGTAGTCCCAGACTGTTGTGTAAATGGAGTGTAGTCCCAGACTGTTGTGTGAATAGAGTGTAGTCCCAGACTCTGTGCGTGAATGGAGTGTTGTCTCAGACTCTCTGTGTGTGAATGGAGTGCAGTCCCAGAGTGTGTGTGTGTGAATGGAGTGTAGTCCCAGAGTGTGTGTGTGTGAATGGAGTGTAGTCGCAGACTCTCTGTGTGTGAATGGAGTGTAGTCCCAGACTCTCTGTGTGTGAATAGAGTGTAGTCCCAGACTCTGTGTGAATGGAGTGTTGTCTCAGACTCTCTGTGTGTGAATGGAGTGTAGTCCCAGACTCTCTGTGTGTGAATAGAGTGTAGTCCCAGACTCTCTGTGCGTGAATGGAGTGTAGTCCCAGACTCTCTGTGTGAATGGAGTGTAGTCCCAGACTCTCTGTGTGAATGGAGTGTAGTCCCAGACTCTCTGTGTGTGAATGGAGTGTAGTCCCAGACTCTCTGTGTGTGAATAGAGTGCAGTCCCAGACTCTCTGTGTGAATGGAGTGTAGTCCCAGATTCTGTGTGAGAATGGAGTGTTGTCTCAGACTCTCTGTGTATGAATGGAGTGTAGTCCCAGACTGTTGTGTGAATAGAGTGTAGTCCCAGACTCTGTGCGTGAATGGAGTGTTGTCTCAGACTCTCTGTGTGTGAATGGAGTGCAGTCCCAGAGTGTGTGTGTGTGAATGGAGTGTAGTCCCAGAGTGTGTGTGTGTGAATGGAGTGTAGTCCCAGACTCTCTGTGTGTAAATGGAGTGTAGTCCCAGACTCTCTGTGTGTGAATAGAGTGTCGTCCCAGACTCTGTGTGAATGGAGTGTTGTCTCAGACTCTCTGTGTGTGAATGGAGTGTAGTCCCAGACTCTCTGTGTGTGAATAGAGTGTAGTCCCAGACTCTGTGTGAATGGAGTGTAGTCCCAGACTCTCTGTGTGAATACAGTGTAGTCCCAGACTCTCTGTGTGTTAATGGAGTGTAGTCCTAGACTCTCTGTGTGAGAATGGAGTGTAGTCCCAGACTCTGTGCACGAATGGAGTGTTGTCTCAGACTCTCTGTGTGCATAGAGTGTAGCCCCAGAGTGTGTATGTGTGAATGGAGTGTAGTCTCAGACTCTGTGCACGAATGGAGCGTTGTCTCAGACTCTCTGTGTGTGAATGGAGTGTAATCCCAGACTCTCAGTGTGTGAATGGAGTGTAGTCCCAGACTCTCTGTGTGTGAATAGAGTGTAGTCCCAGACTCTGTGTGAATGGAGTGTTGTCTCAGACTCTCTGTGTGTGAATGGAGTGTAGTCCCAGACTCTCTGTGTGTGAATAGAGTGTAGTCCCAGACTCTGTGTGAATGGAGTGTCGTCCCAGACTCTCTGTGTGAATACAGTGTAGTCCCAGACTCTCTGTGTGTGAATGGAGTGTCGTCCCAGACTCTCTGTGCGTGAATGGAGTATAGTCCCAGACTCTCTGTGTGAATGGAGTGTAGTCCCAGACTCTCTGTGTGAATGGAGTGTAGTCCCAGATTCTGTGTGAGAATGGAGTGTTGTCTCAGACTCTCTGTGTATGAATGGAGTGTAGTCCCAGACTCTCTGTGTGAATGGAGTGTAGTCCCAGACTCTCTGTGTGAATGGGGTGTAGTCCCAGCCTGTTGTGTGAATGGAGTGTAGTCCCAGACTCTGTGCACGAATGGAGTGTTGTCTCAGACTCTCTGTGTGAATAGAGTGTACTCCCAGAGTGTGTGTGTGTGAATGGAGTGTAGTCTCAGACTCTCTGTGTGAATGGAGTGTAGTCCCAGACTGTTGTGTGAATAGAGTGTAGTCCCAGACTCTGTGTATGAATGGAGTGTAGTCCCAGACTCTGTGCGCGAATGGAGTGTTGTCTCAGACTCTCTGTGTGTGAATGGAGTGTAGTCCCAGACTCTCTGTGTGAATGGAGTGTAGTCCCAGAGTCTCTGTGTGAATGGACTGTAGTCCCAGACTCTGTGCTCGAATGGAGTGTTCTCTCAGACTCTCTGTGTGAATGGAGTGTAGTCCCAGAGTCTGTGTGTGTGAATGGAGTGTAGTCCCAGACTCTCTGTGTGAATGGAGTGTAGTCCCAGACTCTCTGTGTGAATGGAGTGTAGTCCCAGAGTGTGTGTGTGTGAATGGAGTGTAGTCCCAGACTCTCTGTGTGTGAATGGAGTGTAGTCCCAGACTCTCTGTGTGAATGGAGTGTAGTCCCAGACTCTCTGTGTGAATGGAGTGTAGTCCCAGACTGTTGTGTGAATGGAGTGTAGTCCTAGACTCTGTGCGCGAATGGAGTGTTGTCTCAGACTCTCTGTGTGTGAATGGAGTGTAGTCCCAGACTCTCTGTGTGTGAATAGAGTGTAGTCCCAGGCTCTCTGTGTGAATGGGGTGTAGTCCCAGACTCTCTGTGTGAATGGAGTGTAGTCCCAGACTCTCTGTGTGAATAGAGTGTAGTCCCAGACTGTTGTGTGAATGGAGTGTAGTCCCAGACTCTGTGCACGAATGGAGTGTTGTCTCAGACTCTCTGTGTGCATAGAGTGTAGTCCCAGAGTGTGTATGTGTGAATGGAGTGTAGTCTCAGACTCTCTGTGTGAATGGAGTGTAGTCCCAGACTCTGTGCGCGAATGGAGTGTTGTCTCAGACTCTCTGTGTGTGAATGGAGTGTAGTCCCAGACTCTCTGTGTGAATAGAGTGTAGTCCCAGACTCTCTGTGTGTGAATGGAGTATAGTCCCAGACTCTCTGTGTAAATGGAGTGTAGACCCAGATTCTGTGTGAGAATGGAGTGTAGTCCCAGACTCTCTGTGTGTGAATGGAGTGTAGTCCCAGATTCTCTGTGTGAATGGAGTGTAGTCCCAGATTCTGTGTGAGAATGGAGTGTTGTCTCAGACTCTCTGTGTATGAATGAAGTGTAGTCCCAGACTCTCTGTGTGAATGAAGTGTAGTCCCAGATTCTGTGTGAGAATGGAGTGTAGTCCCAGACTCTGTGTATGAATGGAGTGTAGTCCAGACTCTCTGTGTGAATGGAGTGTAGTCCCCGACTGTTGTGTGAATAGAGTTTAGTCCTAGACTCCGTGCGCGAATGGAGTGTTGTCTCAGACTCTCTGTGTGTGAATGGAGTATCGTCCCAGACTCTCTGTGTGAATAGAGTGCAGTCCCAGACTCTCTGTGTGTGCATGGAGTGTAGTCCCAGACTCTGTGTATGAATGGAGTGTAGTCCCAGACTCTCTTTGTGAATGGAGTGTAGTCCCAGACTCTCTGTGTGAATAGAGTGTAGTCCCAGACTGTTGTGTGAATGGAGTGTTGTGTCAGACTCTGTGCGCGAATGGAGTGTTGTCTCAGACTCTCTGTGTGTGAATGGAGTGTAGTCCCAGACTGTTGTGTAAATGGAGTGTAGTCCCAGACTGTTGTGTGAATAGAGTGTAGTCCCAGACTCTGTGCGTGAATGGAGTGTTGTCTCAGACTCTCTGTGTGTGAATGGAGTGCAGTCCCAGAGTGTGTGTGTGTGAATGGAGTGTAGTCCCAGAGTGTGTGTGTGTGAATGGAGTGTAGTCGCAGACTCTCTGTGTGTGAATGGAGTGTAGTCCCAGACTCTCTGTGTGTGAATAGAGTGTAGTCCCAGACTCTGTGTGAATGGAGTGTTGTCTCAGACTCTCTGTGTGTGAATGGAGTGTAGTCCCAGACTCTCTGTGTGTGAATAGAGTGTAGTCCCAGACTCTCTGTGCGTGAATGGAGTGTAGTCCCAGACTCTCTGTGTGAATGGAGTGTAGTCCCAGACTCTCTGTGTGAATGGAGTGTAGTCCCAGACTCTCTGTGTGTGAATGGAGTGTAGTCCCAGACTCTCTGTGTGTGAATAGAGTGCAGTCCCAGACTCTCTGTGTGAATGGAGTGTAGTCCCAGATTCTGTGTGAGAATGGAGTGTTGTCTCAGACTCTCTGTGTATGAATGGAGTGTAGTCCCAGACTGTTGTGTGAATAGAGTGTAGTCCCAGACTCTGTGCGTGAATGGAGTGTTGTCTCAGACTCTCTGTGTGTGAATGGAGTGCAGTCCCAGAGTGTGTGTGTGTGAATGGAGTGTAGTCCCAGAGTGTGTGTGTGTGAATGGAGTGTAGTCCCAGACTCTCTGTGTGTAAATGGAGTGTAGTCCCAGACTCTCTGTGTGTGAATAGAGTGTCGTCCCAGACTCTGTGTGAATGGAGTGTTGTCTCAGACTCTCTGTGTGTGAATGGAGTGTAGTCCCAGACTCTCTGTGTGTGAATAGAGTGTAGTCCCAGACTCTGTGTGAATGGAGTGTAGTCCCAGACTCTCTGTGTGAATACAGTGTAGTCCCAGACTCTCTGTGTGTTAATGGAGTGTCGTCCCAGACTCTCTGTGCGTGAATGGAGTGTAGTCCCAGACTCTCTGTGTGAATTGAGTGTAGTCCCAGATTCTGTGTGAGAATGGAGTGTTGTCTCAGACTCTCTGTGTATGAATGGAGTGTAGTCCCAGACTCTCTGTGTGAATGGAGTGTAGTCCCAGACTCTCTGTGTGAATGGGGTGTAGTCCCAGCCTGTTGTGTGAATGGAGTGTAGTCCCAGACTCTGTGCACGAATGGAGTGTTGTCTCAGACTCTCTGTGTGAATAGAGTGTACACCCAGAGTGTGTGTGTGTGAATGGAGTGTAGTCTCAGACTCTCTGTGTGAATGGAGCGTAGTCCCAGACTGTTGTGTGAATAGAGTGTAGTCCCAGACTCTGTGTATGAATGGAGTGTAGTCCCAGACTCTGTGCGCGAATGGAGTGTTGTCTCAGACTCTCTGTGTGTGAATGGAGTGTAGTCCCAGACTCTCTGTGTGAATGGAGTGTAGTCCCAGAGTCTCTGTGTGAATGGACTGTAGTCCCAGACGCTGTGCGCGAATGGAGTGTCCTCTCAGACTCTCTGTGTGAATGGAGTGTAGTCCCAGAGTGTGTGTGTGTGAATGGAGTGTAGTCCCAGACTCTCTGTGTGAATGGACTGTAGTCCCAGACTCTCTGTGTGAATGGAGTGTAGTCCCAGAGTGTGTGTGTGTGAATGGAGTGTAGTCCCAGACTCTCTGTGTGTGAATGGAGTGTAGTCCCAGACTCTCTGTGTGAATGGAGTGTAGTCCCAGACTCTCTGTGTGAATGGAGTGTAGTCCCAGACTGTTGTGTGAATGGAGTGTAGTCCTGGACTCTGTGCGCGAATGGAGTGTTGTCTCAGACTCTCTGTGTGTGAATGGAGTGTAGTCCCAGACTCTCTGTGTGAATAGAGTGTAGTCCCAGAGTCTCTGTGTGAATGGACTGTAGTCCCAGACTCTGTGCGCGAATGGAGTGTTCTCTCAGACTCTCTGTGTGAATGGAGTGTAGTCCCAGAGTGTGTGTGTGTGAATGGAGTGTAGTCCCAGACTCTCTGTGTGAATGGAGTGTAGTCCCAGACTCTCTGTGTGAATGGAGTGTAGTCCCAGAGTGTGTGTGTGTGAATGGAGTGTAGTCCCAGACTCTCTGTGTGTGAATGGAGTGTAGTCCCAGACTCTCTGTGTGAATGGAGTGTAGTCCCAGACTCTCTGTGTGAATGGAGTCTAGTCCCAGACTGTTGTGTGAATGGAGTGTAGTCCTAGACTCTGTGCGCGAATGGAGTGTTGTCTCAGACTCTCTGTGTGTGAATGGAGTGTAGTCCCAGACTCTGTGCGCGAATGGAGTGTAGTCCCAGACTCTCTGTGTGAATGGAGTGTAGTCCCAGACTCTCTGTGTGAATGGAGTGTTGTCTCATACTCTCTGTGTGAATGGAGTGTAGTCCCAGGCTCTGTGTATGAGTGGAGTGTAGTTCCAGACTCTCTGTGTGAATGGAGTGTAGTCCCAGACTCTCTGTGTGAATAGAGTGTAGTCCCAGACTGTTGTGTGAATGGAGTGTAGTCCCAGACTCTGTGCATGAATGGAGTGTTGTCTCAGACTCTCTGTGTGCATAGAGTGTAGTCCCAGAGTGTGAATGTGTGAATGGAGTGTAGTCTCAGACTCTCTGTGTGAATGGAGTGTAGTCCCAGACTCTCTGTGTGAATTGAGTGTAGTCCCAGATTCTGTGTGCGAATGGAGTGTTGTCTCAGACTCTCTGTGTATGAATGGAGTGTAGTCCCAGACTCTCTGTGTGAATGGAGTGTAGTCCCAGACTCTCTGTGTGAATGGGGTGTAGTCCCAGCCTGTTGTGTGAATGGAGTGTAGTCCCAGACTCTGTGCACGAATGGAGTGTTGTCTCAGACTCTCTGTGTGAATAGAGTGTACACCCAGAGTGTGTGTGTGTGAATGGAGTGTAGTCTCAGACTCTCTGTGTGAATGGAGTGTAGTCCCAGACTGTTGTGTGAATAGAGTGTAGTCCCAGACTCTGTGTATGAATGGAGTGTAGTCCCAGACTCTGTGCGCGATTGGAGTGTTGTCTCAGACTCTCTGTGTGTGAATGGAGTGTAGTCCCAGACTCTCTGTGTGAATGGAGTGTAGTCCCAGAGTCTCTGTGTGAATGGACTGTAGTCCCAGACGCTGTGCGCGAATGGAGTGTCCTCTCAGACTCTCTGTGTGAATGGAGTGTAGTCCCAGAGTGTGTGTGTGTGAATGGAGTGTAGTCCCAGACTCTCTGTGTGAATGGACTGTAGTCCCAGACTCTCTGTGTGAATGGAGTGTAGTCCCAGAGTGTGTGTGTGTGAATGGAGTGTAGTCCCAGACTCTCTGTGTGTGAATGGAGTGTAGTCCCAGACTCTCTGTGTGAATGGAGTGTAGTCCCAGACTCTCTGTGTGAATGGAGTGTAGTCCCAGACTGTTGTGTGAATGGAGTGTAGTCCTGGACTCTGTGCGCGAATGGAGTGTTGTCTCAGACTCTCTGTGTGTGAATGGAGTGTAGTCCCAGACTCTCTGTGTGAATAGAGTGTAGTCCCAGAGTCTCTGTGTGAATGGACTGTAGTCCCAGACTCTGTGCGCGAATGGAGTGTTCTCTCAGACTCTCTGTGTGAATGGAGTGTAGTCCCAGAGTGTGTGTGTGTGAATGGAGTGTAGTCCCAGACTCTCTGTGTGAATGGAGTGTAGTCCCAGACTCTCTGTGTGAATGGAGTGTCGTCCCAGAGTGTGTGTGTGTGAATGGAGTGTAGTCCCAGACTCTCTGTGTGTGAATGGAGTGTAGTCACCGACTCTCTGTGTGAATGGAGTGTAGTCCCAGACTCTCTGTGTGAATGGAGTCTAGTCCCAGACTGTTGTGTGAATGGAGTGTAGTCCTAGACTCTGTGCGCGAATGGAGTGTTGTCTCAGACTCTCTGTGTGTGAATGGAGTGTAGTCCCAGACTCTGTACGCGAATGGAGTGTAGTCCCAGACTCTCTGTGTGAATGGAGTGTAGTCCCAGACTCTCTGTGTGAATGGAGTGTTGTCTCATACTCTCTGTGTGAATGGAGTGTAGTCCCAGACTCTGTGTATGAATGGAGTGTAGTCCCAGACTCTCTGTGTGAATGGAGTGTAGTCCCAGACTCTCTGTGTGAATAGAGTGTAGTCCCAGACTGTTGTGTGAATGGAGTGTAGTCCCAGACTCTGTGCACGAATGGAGTGTTGTCTCAGACTCTCTGTGTGCATAGAGTGTAGTCCCAGAGTGTGTATGTGTGAATGGAGTGTAGTCTCAGACTCTCTGTGTGAATGGAGTGTAGTCCCAGACTCTGTGCGCGAATGGAGTGTTGTCTCAGACTCTCTGTGTGTGAATGGAGTGTAGTCCCAGACTCTCTGTGTGAATAGAGTGTAGTCCCAGACTCTCTGTGTGTGAATGGAGTATAGTCCCAGACTCTCTGTGTAAATGGAGTGTAGACCCAGATTCTGTGTGAGAATGGAGTGTAGTCCCAGACTCTCTGTGTGTGAATGGAGTGTAGTCCCAGATTCTCTGTGTGAATGGAGTGTAGTCCCAGATTCTGTGTGAGAATGGAGTGTTGTCTCATACTCTCTGTGTATGAATGAAGTGTAGTCCCAGACTCTCTGTGTGAATGGAGTGTCGTCCCAGATTCTGTGTGAGAATGGAGTGTAGTCCCAGACTCTGTGTATGAATGGAGTGTAGTCCAGAATCTCTGTGTGAATGGAGTGTAGTCCCCGACTGTTGTGTGAATAGAGTTTAGTCCTAGACTCCGTGCGCGAATGGAGTGTTGTCTCAGACTCTCTGTGTGTGAATGGAGTGTAGTCCCAGACTGTTGTGTAAATGGAGTGTAGTCCCAGACTCAGTGCGCGAATGGAGTGTAGTCCCAGACTCTCTGTGTGAATGGAGTGTAGTCCCAGACTCTCTGTGTGAATGGAGTGTTGTCTCATACTCTCTGTGTGAATGGAGTGTAGTCCCAGACTCTGTGTATGAATGGAGTGTAGTCCCAGACTCTCTATGTGAATGGACTGTAGTCCCAGACTCTCTGTGTGAATAGAGTGTAGTCCCAGACTGTTGTGTGAATGGAGTGTAGTCCCAGACTCTGTGCACGAATGGAGTGTAGTCCCAGACTCTCTGTGTGTGAATGGAGTGTAGTCCCAGGCTCTCTGTGTGAATGGGGTGTAGTCCCAGACTCTCTGTGTGAATGGAGTGTAGTCCCAGACTCTCTGTGTGAATAGAGTGTAGTCCCAGACTGTTGTGTGAATGGAGTGTAGTCCCAGACTCTGTGCACGAATGGAGTGTTGTCTCAGACTCTCTGTGTGCATAGAGTGTAGTCCCAGAGTGTGTATGTGTGAATGGAGTGTAGTCTCAGACTCTCTGTGTGAATGGAGTGTAGTCCCAGACTCTGTGCGCGAATGGAGTGTTGTCTCAGACTCTCTGTGTGTGAATGGAGTGTAGTCCCAGACTCTCTGTGTGAATAGAGTGTAGTCCCAGACTCTCTGTGTGTGAATGGAGTATAGTCCCAGACTCTCTGTGTAAATGGAGTGTAGACCCAGATTCTGTGTGAGAATGGAGTGTAGTCCCAGACTCTCTGTGTGTGAATGGAGTGTAGTCCCAGATTCTCTGTGTGAATGGAGTGTAGTCCCAGATTCTGTGTGAGAATGGAGTGTTGTCTCAGACTCTCTGTGTATGAATGAAGTGTAGTCCCAGACTCTCTGTGTGAATGAAGTGTAGTCCCAGATTCTGTGTGAGAATGGAGTGTAGTCCCAGACTCTGTGTATGAATGGAGTGTAGTCCAGACTCTCTGTGTGAATGGAGTGTAGGCCCCGACTGTTGTGTGAATAGAGTTTAGTCCTAGACTCCGTGCGCGAATGGAGTGTTGTCTCAGACTCTCTGTGTGTGAATGGAGTGTAGTCCCAGACTGTTGTGTAAATGGAGTGTAGTCCCAGACTGTTGTTTGAATAGAGTGTTGTCTCAGACTCTCTGTGTGTGAATGGAGTGCAGTCCCAGAGTGTGTGTGTGTGAATGGAGTGTAGTCCCAGAGTGTGTGTATGTGAATGGAGTGTAGTCCCAGACTCTCTGTGTGTAAATGGAGTGTAGTCCCAGACTCTCTGTGTGTGAATAGAGTGTCATCCCAGACTCTGTGTGAATGGAGTGTTGTCTCAGACTCTCTGTGTGTGAATGGAGTGTAGTCCCAGACTCTCTGTGTGTGAATAGAGTGTAGTCCCAGACTCTGTGTGAATGGAGTGTAGTCCCAGACTCTCTGTGTGAATACAGTGTAGTCCCAGACTCTCTGTGTGTGAATGGAGTGTCGTCCCAGACTCTCTGTGCGTGAATGGAGTGTAGTCCCAGACTCTCTGTGTGAATGGAGTGTAGTCCCAGACTCTCTGTGTGAATTGAGTGTAGTCCCAGATTCTGTGTGAGAATGGAGTGTTGTCTCAGACTCTCTGTGTATGAATGGAGTGTTGTCCCAGACTCTCTGTGTGAATGGAGTGTAGTCCCAGACTCTCTGTGTGAATGGGGTGTAGTCCCAGCCTGTTGTGTGAATGGAGTGTAGTCCCAGACTCTGTGCACGAATGGAGTGTTGTCTCAGACTCTCTGTGTGAATAGAGTGTACTCCCAGAGTGTGTGTGTGTGAATGGAGTGTAGTCTCAGACTCTCTGTGTGAATGGAGTGTAGTCCCAGACTGTTGTGTGAATAGAGTGTAGTCCCAGACTCTGTGTATGAATGGAGTGTAGTCCCAGACTCTGTGCGCGAATGGAGTGTTGTCTCAGACTCTCTGTGTGTGAATGGAGTGTAGTCCCAGACTCTCTGTGTGAATGGAGTGTAGTCCCAGAGTCTCTGTGTGAATGGACTGTAGTCCCAGACTCTGTGCGCGAATGGAGTGTTCTCTCAGACTCTCTGTGTGAATGGAGTGTTGTCCCAGAGTGTGTGTGTGTGAATGGAGTGTAGTCCCAGACTCTCTGTGTGAATGGAGTGTAGTCCCAGACTCTCTGTGTGAATGGAGTGTAGTCCCAGAGTGTGTGTGTGTGAATGGAGTGTAGTCCCAGACTCTCTGTGTGTGAATGGAGTGTAGTCCCAGACTCTCTGTGTGAATGGAGTGTAGTCCCAGACTCTCTGTGTGAATGGAGTGTAGTCCCAGACTGTTGTGTGAATGGAGTGTAGTCCTAGACTCTGTGCGCGAATGGAGTGTTGTCTCAGACTCTCTCTGTGTGAATGGATTGTAGTCCCAGACTCTGTGCGCGAATGGAGTGTAGTCCCAGACTCTCTGTGTGAATGGAGTGTAGTCCCAGACTCTCTGTGTGAATGGAGTGTTGTCTCATACTCTCTGTGTGAATGGAGTGTAGTCCCAGACTCTGTGTATGAATGGAGTGTAGTCCCAGACTCTCTATGTGAATGGAGTGTAGTCCCAGACTCTCTGTGTGAATAGAGTGTAGTCCCAGACTGTTGTGTGAATGGAGTGTAGTCCCAGACTCTGTGCACGAATGGAGTGTAGTCCCAGACTCTCTGTGTGTGAATGGAGTGTTGTCCCAGGCTCTCTGTGTGAATGGGGTGTAGTCCCAGACTCTCTGTGTGAATGGAGTGTAGTCCCAGACTCTCTGTGTGAATAGAGTGTTGTCCCAGACTGTTGTGTGAATGGAGTGTAGTCCCAGACTCTGTGCACGAATGGAGTGTTGTCTCAGACTCTCTGTGTGCATAGAGTGTAGTCCCAGAGTGTGTATGTGTGAATGGAGTGTAGTCTCAGACTCTCTGTGTGAATGGAGTGTAGTCCCATACTCTGTGCGCGAATGCAGTGTTGTCTCAGACTCTCTGTGTGTGAATGGAGTGTAGTCCCAGACTCTCTGTGTGAATAGAGTGTCGTCCCAGACTCTCTGTGTGTGAATGGAGTATAGTCCCAGACTCTCTGTGTAAATGGAGTGTAGACCCAGATTCTGTGTGAGAATGGAGTGTAGTCCCAGACTCTCTGTGTGTGAATGGAGTGTAGTCCCAGATTCTCTGTGTGAATGGAGTGTAGTCCCAGATTCTGTGTGAGAATGGAGTGTTGTCTCAGACTCTCTGTGTATGAATGAAGTGTAGTCCCAGACTCTCTGTGTGAATGAAGTGTAGTCCCAGATTCTGTGTGAGAATGGAGTGTAGTCCCAGACTCTGTGTATGAATGGAGAGTAGTCCAGACTCTCTGTGTGAATGGAGTGTAGTCCCCGACTGTTGTGTGAATAGAGTTTAGTCCTAGACTCCGTGCGCGAATGGAGTGTTGTCTCAGACTCTCTGTGTGTATGGAGTGTAGTCCCAGACTGTTGTGTAAATGGAGTGTAGTCCCAGACTCTGTGCGCGAATGGAGTGTTGTCTCATACTCTTTGTGTGAATGGAGTGTAGTCCCAGACTGTTGTGTGAATAGAGTGTAGTCCCAGACTCTGTGCGCGAATGGATTGTTGTCTCAGACTCTCTGTGTGTGAATGGAGTATCGTCCCAGACTCTCTGTGTGAATAGAGTGCAGTCCCAGACTCTCTGTGTGTGAATGGAGTGTAGTCCCAGACTCTGTGTATGAATGGAGTGTAGTCCCAGACTCTCTGTGTGAATGGAGTGTAGTCCCAGACTCTCTGTGTGAATAGAGTGTAGTCCCAGACTCTCTGGGTGAATAGAGTGTAGTCCCAGACTGTTGTGTGAATGGAGTGTTGTCTCAGACTCTCTGTGTGTGAATGGAGTGTAGTCCCAGACTGTTGTGTAAATGGAGTGTAGTCCCAGACTGTTGTGTGAATAGAGTGTTGTCTCAGACTCTCTGTGTGTGAATGGAGTGCAGTCCCAGAGTGTGTGTGTGTGAATGGAGTGTAGTCCCAGAGTGTGTGTGTGTGAATGGAGTGTAGTCCCAGACTCTCTGTGTGTAAATGGAGTGTAGTCCCAGACTCTCTGTGTGTGAATAGAGTGTCGTCCCAGACTCTGTGTGAATGGAGTGTTGTCTCAGACTCTCTGTGTGTGAATGGAGTGTAGTCCCAGACTCTCTGTGTGTGAATAGAGTGTAGTCCCAGACTCTGTGTGAATGGAGTGTAGTCCCAGACTCTCTGTGTGAATACAGTGTAGTCCCAGACTCTCTGTGTGTGAATGGAGTGTCGTCCCAGACTCTCTGTGCGTGAATGGAATGTAGTCCCAGACTCTCTGTGTGAATGGAGTGTAGTCCCAGACTCTCTGTGTGAATTGAGTGTAGTCCCAGATTCTGTGTGAGAATGGAGTGTTGTCTCAGACTCTCTGTGTATGAATGGAGTGTAGTCCCAGACTCTCTGTGTGAATGGAGTGTAGTCCCAGACTCTCTGTGTGAATGGGGTGTAGTCCCAGCCTGTTGTGTGAATGGAGTGTAGTCCCAGACTCTGTGCACGAATGGAGTGTTGTCTCAGACTCTCTGTGTGAATAGAGTGTACTCCCAGAGTGTGTGTGTGTGAATGGAGTGTAGTCTCAGACTCTCTGTGTGAATGGAGTGTAGTCCCAGACTGTTGTGTGAATAGAGTGTAGTCCCAGACTCTGTGTATGAATGGAGTGTAGTCCCAGACTCTCTGTGTGAATGGAGTGTAGTCCCAGAGTCTCTGTGTGAATGGACTGTAGTCCCAGACTCTGTGCGCGAATGGAGTGTTCTCTCAGACTCTCTGTGTGAATGGAGTGTAGTCCCAGAGCGTGTGTGTGTGAATGGAGTGTAGTCCCAGACTCTCTGTGTGAATGGAGTGTAGTCCCAGAGTGTGTGTGTGTGAATGGAGTGTAGTCCCAGACTCTCTGTGTGTGAATGGAGTGTAGTCCCAGACTCTCTGTGTGAATGGAGTGTAGTCCCAGACTCTCTGTGTGAATGGAGTGTAGTCCCAGACTGTTGTGTGAATGGAGTGTAGTCCTAGACTCTGTGCGCGAATGGAGTGTTGTCTCAGACTCTCTGTGTGTGAATGGAGTGTAGTCCCAGACTCTGTACGCGAATGGAGTGTAGTCCCAGACTCTCTGTGTGAATGGAGTGTAGTCCCAGACTCTCTGTGTGAATGGAGTGTTGTCTCATACTCTCTGTGTGAATGGAGTGTAGTCCCAGACTCTGTGTATGAATGGAGTGTAGTCCCAGACTCTCTATGTGAATGGAGTGTAGTCCCAGACTCTCTGTGTGAATAGAGTGTAGTCCCAGACTGTTGTGTGAATGGAGTGTAGTCCCAGACTCTGTGCACGAATGGAGTGTAGTCCCAGACTCTCTGTGTGTGAATGGAGTGTAGTCCCAGGCTCTCTGTGTGAATGGGGTGTAGTCCCAGACTCTCTGTGTGAATGGAGTGTAGTCCCAGACTCTCTGTGTGAATAGAGTGTAGTCCCAGACTGTTGTGTGAATGGAGTGTAGTCCCAGACTCTGTGCACGAATGGAGTGTTGTCTCAGACTCTCTGTGTGCATAGAGTGTAGTCCCAGAGTGTGTATGTGTGAATGGAGTGTAGTCTCAGACTCTCTGTGTGAATGGAGTGTAGTCCCAGACTCTGTGCGCGAATGAAGTGTAGTCCCAGACTCTCTGTGTGAATGGAGTGTAGTCCCAGACTCTGTGTATGAATGGAGTGTAGTCCAGACTCTCTGTGTGAATGGAGTGTAGTCCCCGACTGTTGTGTGAATGGAGTTTAGTCCTAGAATCCGTGCGCGAATGGAGTGTTGTCTCAGACTCTCTGTGTGTGAATGGAGTGTAGTCCCAGATTGTTGTGTAAATGGAGTGTAGTCCCAGACTCTGTGCGCGAATGGAGTGTTGTCTCATACTCTTTGTGTGAATGGAGTGTTGTCTCATACTCTTTGTGTGAATGGAGTGTAGTCCCAGACTGTTGTGTGAATAGAGTGTAGTCCCAGACTCTGTGCGCGAATGGATTGTTGTCTCAGACTCTCTGTGTGTGAATGGAGTATCGTCCCAGACTCTCTGTGTGAATAGAGTGCAGTCCCAGACTCTCTGTGTGTGAATGGAGTGTAGTCCCAGACTCTGTGTATGAATGGAGTGTAGTCCCAGACTCTCTGTGTGAATGGAGTGTAGTCCCAGACTCTCTGTGTGAATAGAGTGTAGTCCCAGACTCTCTGGGTGAATAGAGTGTAGTCCCAGACTGTTGTGTGAATGGAGTGTTGTCTCAGACTCTGTCCGCGAATGGAGTGTTGTCTCAGACTCTCTGTGTGTGAATGGAGTGTAGTCCCAGACTGTTGTGTAAATGGAGTGTAGTCCCAGACTGTTGTGTGAATAGAGTGTTGTCTCAGACTCTCTGTGTGTGAATGGAGTGCACTCCCAGAGTGTGTGTGTGTGAATGGAGTGTAGTCCCAGAGTGTGTGTGTGTGAATGGAGTGTAGTCCCAGACTCTCTGTGTGTAAATGGAGTGTAGTCCCAGACTCTCTGTGTGTGAATAGAGTGTCGTCCCAGACTCTGTGTGAATGGAGTGTTGTCTCAGACTCTCTGTGTGTGAATGGAGTGTAGTCCCAGACTCTCTGTGTGTGAATAGAGTGTAGTCCCACACTCTGTGTGAATGGAGTGTAGTCCCAGACTCTCTGTGTGAATACAGTGTAGTCCCAGACTCTCTGTGTGTGAATGGAGTGTCGTCCCAGACTCTCTGTGCGTGAATGGAGTGTAGTCCCAGACTCTCTGTGTGAATGGCGTGTAGTCCCAGACTCTCTGTGTGAATGGAGTGTAGTCCCAGATTCTGTGTGAGAATGGAGTGTTGTCTCAGACTCTCTGTGTATGAATGGAGTGTAGTCCCAGACTCTCTGTGTGAATGGAGTGTAGTCCCAGACTCTCTGTGTGAATGGGGTGTAGTCCCAGCCTGTTGTGTGAATGGAGTGTAGTCCCAGACTCTGTGCACGAATGGAGTGTTGTCTCAGACTCTCTGTGTGAATAGAGTGTACTCCCAGAGTGTGTGTGCGTGAATGGAGTGTAGTCTCAGACTCTCTGTGTGAATGGAGTGTAGTCCCAGACTGTTGTGTGAATAGAGTGTAGTCCCAGACTCTGTGTATGATTGGAGTGTAGTCCCAGACTCTGTGGGCGAATGGAGTGTTGTCTCAGACTCTCTGTGTGTGAATGGAGTGTAGTCCCAGACTCTCTGTGTGAATGGAGTGTAGTCCCAGAGTCTCTGTGTGAATGGACTGTAATCCCAGACGCTGTGCGCGAATGGAGTGTCCTCTCAGACTCTCTGTGTGAATGGAGTGTAGTCCCAGAGTGTGTGTGTGTGAATGGAGTGTAGTCCCAGACTCTCTGTGTGAATGGACTGTAGTCCCAGACTCTCTGTGTGAATGGAGTGTAGTCCCAGAGTGTGTGTGTGTGAATGGAGTGTAGTCCCAGACTCTCTGTGTGTGAATGGAGTGTAGTCCCAGACTCTCTGTGTGAATGGAGTGTAGTCCCAGACTGTTGTGTGAATGGAGTGTAGTCCTAGACTCTGTGCGCGAATGGAGTGTTGTCTCAGACTCTCTGTGTGTGAATGGAGTGTAGTGCCAGACTCTGTGCGCGAATGGAGTGTAGTCCCAGACTCTCTGTGTGAATGGAGTGTAGTCCCAGACTCTCTGTGTGAATGGAGTGTTGTCTCATACTCTCTGTGTGAATGGAGTGTAGTCCCAGACTCTGTGTATGAATGGAGTGTAGTCCCAGACTCTCTGTGTGAATGGAGTGTAGTCCCAGACTCTCTGTGTGAATAGAGTGTAGTCCCAGACTGTTGTGTGAATGGAGTGTAGTCCCAGACTCTGTGCACGAATGGAGTGTAGTCCCAGACTCTCTGTGTGTGAATGGAGTGTTGTCCCAGGCTCTCTGTGTGAATGGGATGTAGTCCCAGACTCTCTGTGTGAATGGAGTGTAGTCCCAGACTCTCTGTGTGAATAGAGTGTAGTCCCAGACTGTTGTGTGAATGGAGTGTAGTCCCAGACTCTGTGCACGAATGGAGTGTTGTCTCAGACTCTCTGTGTGCATAGAGTGTAGTCCCAGAGTGTGTATGTGTGAATGGAGTGTAGTCTCAGACTCTCTGTGTGAATGGAGTGTAGTCCCAGACTCTGTGCGCGAATGGAGTGTAGTCCCAGACTCTCTGTGTGTGAATGGAGTATAGTCCCAGACTCTCTGTGTGAATGGAGTGTAGTCCCAGACTCTCTGTGTGAATAGAGTGTAGTCCCAGACTCTCTAGGTGAATAGAGTGTAGTCCCAGACTGTTGTGTGAATGGAGTGTTGTCTCAGACTCTCTGTGTGTGAATGGAGTGTAGTCCCAGACTGTTGTGTAAATGGAGTGTAGTCCCAGACTGTTGTGTGAATAGAGTGTTGTCTCAGACTCTCTGTGTGTGAATGGAGTGCAGTCCCAGAGTGTGTGTGTGTGAATGGAGTGTAGTCCCAGAGTGTGTGTGTGTGAATGGAGTGTAGTCCCAGACTCTCTGTGTGTAAATGGAGTGTAGTCCCAGACTCTCTGTGTGTGAATAGAGTGTCGTCCCAGACTCTGTGTGAATGGAGTGTTGTCTCAGACTCTCTGTGTGTGAATGGAGTGTAGTCCCAGACTCTCTGTGTGTGAATAGAGTGTAGTCCCAGACTCTGTGTGAATGGAGTGTAGTCCCAGACTCTCTGTGTGAATACAGTGTAGTCCCAGACTCTCTGTGTGTGAATGGAGTGTCGTCCCAGACTCTCTGTGCGTGAATGGAATGTAGTCCCAGACTCTCTGTGTGAATGGAGTGTAGTCCCAGACTCTCTGTGTGAATTGAGTGTAGTCCCAGATTCTGTGTGAGAATGGAGTGTTGTCTCAGACTCTCTGTGTATGAATGGAGTGTAGTCCCAGACTCTCTGTGTGAATGGAGTGTAGTCCCAGACTCTCTGTGTGAATGGGGTGTAGTCCCAGCCTGTTGTGTGAATGGAGTGTAGTCCCAGACTCTGTGCACGAATGGAGTGTTGTCTCAGACTCTCTGTGTGAATAGAGTGTACTCCCAGAGTGTGTGTGTGTGAATGGAGTGTAGTCTCAGACTCTCTGTGTGAATGGAGTGTAGTCCCAGACTGTTGTGTGAATAGAGTGTAGTCCCAGACTCTGTGTATGAATGGAGTGTAGTCCCAGACTCTCTGTGTGAATGGAGTGTAGTCCCAGAGTCTCTGTGTGAATGGACTGTAGTCCCAGACTCTGTGCGCGAATGGAGTGTTCTCTCAGACTCTCTGTGTGAATGGAGTGTAGTCCCAGAGCGTGTGTGTGTGAATGGAGTGTAGTCCCAGACTCTCTGTGTGAATGGAGTGTAGTCCCAGAGTGTGTGTGTGTGAATGGAGTGTAGTCCCAGACTCTCTGTGTGTGAATGGAGTGTAGTCCCAGACTCTCTGTGTGAATGGAGTGTAGTCCCAGACTCTCTGTGTGAATGGAGTGTAGTCCCAGACTGTTGTGTGAATGGAGTGTAGTCCTAGACTCTGTGCGCGAATGGAGTGTTGTCTCAGACTCTCTGTGTGTGAATGGAGTGTAGTCCCAGACTCTGTACGCGAATGGAGTGTAGTCCCAGACTCTCTGTGTGAATGGAGTGTAGTCCCAGACTCTCTGTGTGAATGGAGTGTTGTCTCATACTCTCTGTGTGAATGGAGTGTAGTCCCAGACTCTGTGTATGAATGGAGTGTAGTCCCAGACTCTCTATGTGAATGGAGTGTAGTCCCAGACTCTCTGTGTGAATAGAGTGTAGTCCCAGACTGTTGTGTGAATGGAGTGTAGTCCCAGACTCTGTGCACGAATGGAGTGTAGTCCCAGACTCTCTGTGTGTGAATGGAGTGTAGTCCCAGGCTCTCTGTGTGAATGGGGTGTAGTCCCAGACTCTCTGTGTGAATGGAGTGTAGTCCCAGACTCTCTGTGTGAATAGAGTGTAGTCCCAGACTGTTGTGTGAATGGAGTGTAGTCCCAGACTCTGTGCACGAATGGAGTGTTGTCTCAGACTCTCTGTGTGCATAGAGTGTAGTCCCAGAGTGTGTATGTGTGAATGGAGTGTAGTCTCAGACTCTCTGTGTGAATGGAGTGTAGTCCCAGACTCTGTGCGCGAATGGAGTGTAGTCCCAGACTCTCTGTGTGTGAATGGAGTATAGTCCCAGACTCTCTGTGTAAATGGAGTGTAGACCCAGATTCTGTGTGAGAATGGAGTGTAGTCCCAGACTCTCTGTGTGTGAATGGAGTGTAGTCCCAGATTCTCTGTGTGAATGGAGTGTAGTCCCAGATTCTGTGTGAGAATGGAGTGTTGTCTCAGACTCTCTGTGTATGAATGAAGTGTAGTCCCAGACTCTCTGTGTGAATGGAGTGTAGTCCCAGACTCTGTGTATGAATGGAGTGTAGTCCAGACTCTCTGTGTGAATGGAGTGTAGTCCCCGACTGTTGTGTGAATGGAGTTTAGTCCTAGACTCCGTGCGCGAATGGAGTGTTGTCTCAGACTCTCTGTGTGTGAATGGAGTGTAGTCCCAGATTGTTGTGTAAATGGAGTGTAGTCCCAGACTCTGTGCGCGAATGGAGTGTTGTCTCATACTCTTTGTGTGAATGGAGTGTTGTCTCATACTCTTTGTGTGAATGGAGTGTAGTCCCAGACTGTTGTGTGAATAGAGTGTAGTCCCAGACTCTGTGCGCGAATGGATTGTTGTCTCAGACTCTCTGTGTGTGAATGGAGTATCGTCCCAGACTCTCTGTGTGAATAGAGTGCAGTCCCAGACTCTCTGTGTGTGAATGGAGTGTAGTCCCAGACTCTGTGTATGAATGGAGTGTAGTCCCAGACTCTCTGTGTGAATGGAGTGTAGTCCCAGACTCTCTGTGTGAATAGAGTGTAGTCCCAGACTCTCTGGGTGAATAGAGTGTAGTCCCAGACTGTTGTGTGAATGGAGTGTTGTCTCAGACTCTGTCCGCGAATGGAGTGTTGTCTCAGACTCTCTGTGTGTGAATGGAGTGTAGTCCCAGACTGTTGTGTAAATGGAGTGTAGTCCCAGACTGTTGTGTGAATAGAGTGTTGTCTCAGACTCTCTGTGTGTGAATGGAGTGCACTCCCAGAGTGTGTGTGTGTGAATGGAGTGTAGTCCCAGAGTGTGTGTGTGTGAATGGAGTGTAGTCCCAGACTCTCTGTGTGTAAATGGAGTGTAGTCCCAGACTCTCTGTGTGTGAATAGAGTGTCGTCCCAGACTCTGTGTGAATGGAGTGTTGTCTCAGACTCTCTGTGTGTGAATGGAGTGTAGTCCCAGACTCTCTGTGTGTGAATAGAGTGTAGTCCCACACTCTGTGTGAATGGAGTGTAGTCCCAGACTCTCTGTGTGAATACAGTGTAGTCCCAGACTCTCTGTGTGTGAATGGAGTGTCGTCCCAGACTCTCTGTGCGTGAATGGAGTGTAGTCCCAGACTCTCTGTGTGAATGGCGTGTAGTCCCAGACTCTCTGTGTGAATGGAGTGTAGTCCCAGATTCTGTGTGAGAATGGAGTGTTGTCTCAGACTCTCTGTGTATGAATGGAGTGTAGTCCCAGACTCTCTGTGTGAATGGAGTGTAGTCCCAGACTCTCTGTGTGAATGGGGTGTAGTCCCAGCCTGTTGTGTGAATGGAGTGTAGTCCCAGACTCTGTGCACGAATGGAGTGTTGTCTCAGACTCTCTGTGTGAATAGAGTGTACTCCCAGAGTGTGTGTGCGTGAATGGAGTGTAGTCTCAGACTCTCTGTGTGAATGGAGTGTAGTCCCAGACTGTTGTGTGAATAGAGTGTAGTCCCAGACTCTGTGTATGATTGGAGTGTAGTCCCAGACTCTGTGGGCGAATGGAGTGTTGTCTCAGACTCTCTGTGTGTGAATGGAGTGTAGTCCCAGACTCTCTGTGTGAATGGAGTGTAGTCCCAGAGTCTCTGTGTGAATGGACTGTAGTCCCAGACGCTGTGCGCGAATGGAGTGTCCTCTCAGACTCTCTGTGTGAATGGAGTGTAGTCCCAGAGTGTGTGTGTGTGAATGGAGTGTAGTCCCAGACTCTCTGTGTGAATGGACTGTAGTCCCAGACTCTCTGTGTGAATGGAGTGTAGTCCCAGAGTGTGTGTGTGTGAATGGAGTGTAGTCCCAGACTCTCTGTGTGTGAATGGAGTGTAGTCCCAGACTCTCTGTGTGAATGGAGTGTAGTCCCAGACTGTTGTGTGAATGGAGTGTAGTCCTAGACTCTGTGCGCGAATGGAGTGTTGTCTCAGACTCTCTGTGTGTGAATGGAGTGTAGTGCCAGACTCTGTGCGCGAATGGAGTGTAGTCCCAGACTCTCTGTGTGAATGGAGTGTAGTCCCAGACTCTCTGTGTGAATGGAGTGTTGTCTCATACTCTCTGTGTGAATGGAGTGTAGTCCCAGACTCTGTGTATGAATGGAGTGTAGTCCCAGACTCTCTGTGTGAATGGAGTGTAGTCCCAGACTCTCTGTGTGAATAGAGTGTAGTCCCAGACTGTTGTGTGAATGGAGTGTAGTCCCAGACTCTGTGCACGAATGGAGTGTAGTCCCAGACTCTCTGTGTGTGAATGGAGTGTTGTCCCAGGCTCTCTGTGTGAATGGGATGTAGTCCCAGACTCTCTGTGTGAATGGAGTGTAGTCCCAGACTCTCTGTGTGAATAGAGTGTAGTCCCAGACTGTTGTGTGAATGGAGTGTAGTCCCAGACTCTGTGCACGAATGAAGTGTTGTCTCAGACTCTCTGTGTGCATAGAGTGTAGTCCCAGAGTGTGTATGTGTGAATGGAGTGTAGTCTCAGACTCTCTGTGTGAATGGAGTGTAGTCCCAGACTCTGTGCGCGAATGGAGTGTTGTCTCAGACTCTCTGTGTGTGAATGGAGTGTAGTCCCAGACTCTCTGTGTGAATAGAGTGTAGTCCCAGACTCTCTGTGTGTGAATGGAGTATAGTCCCAGACTCTCTGTGTAAATGGACTGTAGACCCAGATTCTGTGTGAGAATGGAGTGTAGTCCCAGACTCTCTGTGTGTGAATGGAGTGTAGTCCCAGATTCTCTGTGTGAATGGAGTGTAGTCCCAGATTCTGTGTGAGAATGGAGTGTTGTCTCAGACTCTCTGTGTATGAATGAAGTGTAGTCCCAGACTCTCTGTGTGAATGAAGTGTAGTCCCAGATTCTGTGTGAGAATGGAGTGTAGTCCCAGACTCTGTGTATCAATGGAGTGTAGTCCAGACTCTCTGTGTGAATGGAGTGTAGTCCCCGACTGTTGTGTGAATAGAGTTTAGTCCTAGACTCCGTGCGCGAATGGAGTGTTGTCTCAGACTCTCTGTGTGTGAATGGAGTGTAGTCCCAGACTGTTGTGTAAATGGAGTGTAGTCCCAGACTCTGTGCGCGAATGGAGTGTTGTCTCATACTCTTTGTGTGAATGGAGTGTAGTCCCAGACTGTTGTGTGAATAGAGTGTAGTCCCAGACTCTGTGCGCGAATGGATTGTTGTCTCAGACTCTCTGTGTGTGAATGGAGTATCGTCCCAGACTCTCTGTGTGAATAGAGTGCAGTCCCAGACTCTCTGTGTGTGAATGGAGTGTAGTCCCAGACTCTGTGTATGAATGGAGTGTAGTCCCAGACTCTCTGTGTGAATGGAGTGTAGTCCCAGACTCTCTGTGTGAATAGAGTGTAGTCCCAGACTCTCTGGGTGAATAGAGTGTAGTCCCAGACTGTTGTGTGAATGGAGTGTTGTCTCAGACTCTGTGCGCGAATGGAGTGTTGTCTCAGACTCTCTGTGTGTGAATGGAGTGTAGTCCCAGACTGTTGTGTAAATGGAGTGTAGTCCCAGACTGTTGTGTGAATAGAGTGTAGTCCCAGACTCTGTGCGTGAATGGAGTGTTGTCTCAGACTCTTTGTGTGTGAATGGAGTGCAGTTCCAGAGTGTGTGTGTGTGAATGGAGTGTAGTCCCAGAGTGTGTGTGTGTGAATGGAGTGTAGTCCCAGACTCTCTGTGTGTGAATGGAGTGTAGTCCCAGACTCTCTGTGTGTGAATAGAGTGTAGTCCCAGACTCTGTGTGAATGGAGTGTTGTCTCAGACTCTCTGTGTGTGAATGGAGTGTAGTCCCAGACTCTCTGTGTGTGAATAGAGTGTAGTCCCAGACGCTCTGTGCGTGAATGGAGTGTAGTCCCAGACTCTCTGTGTGAATGGAGTGTAGTCCCAGACTCTCTGTGTGAATGGAGTGTAGTCCCAGACTCACTGTGTGTGAATGGAGTGTAGTCCCAGACTCTCTGTGTGTGAATAGAGTGCAGTCCCAGACTCTCTGTGTGAATGGAGTGTAGTCCCAGACTGTTGTGTGAATGGAGTGTAGTCCTAGACTCTGTGCGCGAATGGAGTGTTGTCTCAGACTCTCTGTGTGTGAATGGAGTGTAGTCCCAGACTCTGTGCGCGAATGGAGTGTAGTCCCAGACTCTCTGTGTGAATGGAGTGTAGTCCCAGACTCTCTGTGTGAATGGAGTGTTGTCTCATACTCTCTGTGTGAATGGAGTGTAGTCCCAGACTGTTGTGTGAAAGGAGTGTTGTCCCAGACTCTCTGTGTGAATGGAGTGTAGTCCCAGAGTCTCTGTGTGAATAGAGTGTAGTCCCAGACTCTCTGTGTGTGAATGTAGTGTAGTCCCAGACTCTCTGTGAGAATGGAGTGTAGTCCCAGACTGTTGTGTGAATGGAGTGTAGTCCCAGACTCTGTGCGCGAATGGAGTGTTGTCTCCGACTCTCTGTGTCTGAATGGAGTGTAGTCCCAGACTCTGTGTGAATGGAGTGTAGTCCCAGAGTCTCTGTGTGAATAGAGTGTAGTCCCAGAGTGTCTGTATGAATGGACTATAGTCCCAGCCTCTGTGTGAGAATGGAGTGTAGTCCCAGACTCTCTGTGTATGAATGGAGTGTAGTCCCAGACTCTCTGTGTATGAATGGAGTGTAGTCCTAGACTCTCTGTGTGAGAATGGAGTGTAGTCCCAGACTCTGTGCACGAATGGAGTGTTGTCTCAGACTCTCTGTGTGCATAGAGTGTAGTCCCAGAGTGTGTATGTGTGAATGGAGTGTAGTCTCAGACTCTGTGCACGAATGGAGCGTTGTCTCAGACTCTCTGTGTGTGAATGGAGTGTAATCCCAGACTCTCTGTGTGAATGGAGTGTAGTCCCAGAGTGTGTGTGTGTGAATGGAGTGTAGTCCCAGACTCTCTGTGTGTGAATGGAGTGTAGTCCCAGACTCTCTGTGTAAATGGAGTGTAGACCCAGATTCTGTGTGAGAATGGAGTGTAGTCCCAGACTCTCTGTGTGTGAATGGAGTGTAGTCCCAGACTCTGTGTATGAATGGAGTGTAGCCCCAGACTCTCTGTGTGAATGGAGTGTAGTCCCAGACTCTCTGTGTGAATAGAGTGTAGTCCCAGACTCTCTGGGTGAATAGAGTGTAGTCCCAGACTGTTGTGTGAATGGAGTGTTGTCTCAGACTCTGTGCGCGAATGGAGTGTTGTCTCAGACTCTCTGTGTGTGAATGGAGTGTAGTCCCAGACTGTTGTGTAAATGGAGTGTAGTCCCAGACTGTTGTGTGAATAGAGTGTAGTCCCAGACTCTGTGCGTGAATGGAGTGTTGTCTCAGATTCTCTGTGTGTGAATGGAGTGCAGTCCCAGAGTGTGTGTGTGTGAATCGAGTGTAGTCCCAGAGTGTGTGTGTGTGAATGGAGTGTAGTCCCAGACTCTCTGTGTGTGAATGGAGTGTAGTCCCAGACTCTCTGTGTGTGAATAGAGTGCAGTCCCAGACTCTCTGTGTGAATGGAGTGTAGTCCCAGATTCTGTGTGAGAATGGAGTGTTGTCTCAGACTCTCTGTGTATGAATGGAGTGTAGTCCCAGACTGTTGTGTGAATAGAGTGTAGTCCCAGACTCTGTGCGTGAATGGAGTGTTTTCTCAGACTCTCTGTGTGTGAATGGAGTGCACTCCCAGAGTGTGTGTGTGTGAATGGAGTGTAGTCCCAGAGTGTGTGTGTGTGAATGGAGTGTAGTCCCAGACTCTCTGTGTGTGAATGGAGTGTAGTCCCAGACTCTCTGTGTGTGAATAGAGTGTAGTCCCAGACTCTGTGTGAATGGAGTGTTGTCTCAGACTCTCTGTGTGTGAATGGAGTGTAGTCCCAGACTCTCTGTGTGTGAATAGAGTGTAGTCCCAGACTCTGTGTGAATGGAGTGTCGTCCCAGACTCTCTGTGTGAATACAGTGTAGTCCCAGACTCTCTGTGTGTGAATGGAGTGTCGTCCCAGACTCTCTGTGCGTGAATGGAGTATAGTCCCAGACTCTCTGTGTGAATGGAGTGTAGTCCCAGACTCTCTGTGTGAATGGAGTGTAGTCCCAGATTCTGTGTGAGAATGGAGTGTTGTCTCAGACTCTCTGTGTATGAATGGAGTGTAGTCCCAGACTCTCTGTGTGAATGGAGTGTAGTCCCAGACTCTCTGTGTGAATGGGGTGTAGTCCCAGCCTGTTGTGTGAATGGAGTGTAGTCCCAGACTCTGTGCACGAATGGAGTGTTGTCTCAGACTCTCTGTGTGAATAGAGTGTACTCCCAGAGTGTGTGTGTGTGAATGGAGTGTAGTCTCAGACTCTCTGTGTGAATGGAGTGTAGTCCCAGACTGTTGTGTGAATAGAGTGTAGTCCCAGACTCTGTGTATGAATGGAGTGTAGTCCCAGACTCTGTGCGCGAATGGAGTGTTGTCTCAGACTCTCTGTGTGTGAATGGAGTGTAGTCCCAGACTCTCTGTGTGAATGGAGTGTAGTCCCAGAGTCTCTGTGTGAATGGACTGTAGTCCCAGACTCTGTGCGCGAATGGAGTGTTCTCTCAGACTCTCTGTGTGAATGGAGTGTAGTCCCAGACTCTCTGTGTGAATAGAGTGTAGTCCCAGACTCTCTGGGTGAATAGAGTGTAGTCCCAGACTGTTGTGTGAATGGAGTGTTGTCTCAGACTCTGTCCGCGAATGGAGTGTTGTCTCAGACTCTCTGTGTGTGAATGGAGTGTAGTCCCAGACTGTTGTGTAAATGGAGTGTAGTCCCAGACTGTTGTGTGAATAGAGTGTTGTCTCAGACTCTCTGTGTGTGAATGGAGTGCAGTCCCAGAGTGTGTGTGTGTGAATGGAGTGTAGTCCCAGAGTGTGTGTGTGTGAATGGAGTGTAGTCCCAGACTCTCTGTGTGTAAATGGAGTGTAGTCCCAGACTCTCTGTGTGTGAACAGAGTGTCGTCCCAGACTCTGTGTGAATGGAGTGTTGTCTCAGACTCTCTGTGTGTGAATGGAGTGTAGTCCCAGACTCTCTGTGTGTGAATAGAGTGTAGTCCCACACTCTGTGTGAATGGAGTGTAGTCCCAGACTCTCTGTGTGAATACAGTGTAGTCCCAGACTCTCTGTGTGTGAATGGAGTGTCGTCCCAGACTCTCTGTGCGTGAATGGAGTGTAGTCCCAGACTCTCTGTGTGAATGGCGTGTAGTCCCAGACTCTCTGTGTGAATGGAGTGTAGTCCCAGATTCTGTGTGAGAATGGAGTGTTGTCTCAGACTCTCTGTGTATGAATGGAGTGTAGTCCCAGACTCTCTGTGTGAATGGAGTGTAGTCCCAGACTCTCTGTGTGAATGGGGTGTAGTCCCAGCCTGTTGTGTGAATGGAGTGTAGTCCCAGACTCTGTGCACGAATGGAGTGTTGTCTCAGACTCTCTGTGTGAATAGAGTGTACTCCCAGAGTGTGTGTGCGTGAATGGAGTGTAGTCTCAGACTCTCTGTGTGAATGGAGTGTAGTCCCAGACTGTTGTGTGAATAGAGTGTAGTCCCAGACTCTGTGTATGATTGGAGTGTAGTCCCAGACTCTGTGGGCGAATGGAGTGTTGTCTCAGACTCTCTGTGTGTGAATGGAGTGTAGTCCCAGACTCTCTGTGTGAATGGAGTGTAGTCCCAGAGTCTCTGTGTGAATGGACTGTAGTCCCAGACGCTGTGCGCGAATGGAGTGTCCTCTCAGACTCTCTGTGTGAATGGAGTGTAGTCCCAGAGTGTGTGTGTGTGAATGGAGTGTAGTCCCAGACTCTCTGTGTGTGAATGGAGTGTAGTCCCAGACTCTCTGTGTGTGAATAGAGTGTAGTCCCAGACTCTGTGTGAATGGAGTGTTGTCTCAGACTCTCTGTGTGTGAATGGAGTGTAGTCCCAGACTCTCTGTGTGTGAATAGAGTGTAGTCCCAGACGCTCTGTGCGTGAATGGAGTGTAGTCCCAGACTCTCTGTGTGAATGGAGTGTAGTCCCAGACTCTCTGTGTGAATGGAGTGTAGTCCCAGACTCACTGTGTGTGAATGGAGTGTAGTCCCAGACTCTCTGTGTGTGAATAGAGTGCAGTCCCAGACTCTCTGTGTGAATGGAGTGTAGTCCCAGACTGTTGTGTGAATGGAGTGTAGTCCTAGACTCTGTGCGCGAATGGAGTGTTGTCTCAGACTCTCTGTGTGTGAATGGAGTGTAGTCCCAGACTCTGTGCGCGAATGGAGTGTAGTCCCAGACTCTCTGTGTGAATGGAGTGTAGTCCCAGACTCTCTGTGTGAATGGAGTGTTGTCTCATACTCTCTGTGTGAATGGAGTGTAGTCCCAGACTGTTGTGTGAAAGGAGTGTTGTCCCAGACTCTCTGTGTGAATGGAGTGTAGTCCCAGAGTCTCTGTGTGAATAGAGTGTAGTCCCAGACTCTCTGTGTGTGAATGTAGTGTAGTCCCAGACTCTCTGTGAGAATGGAGTGTAGTCCCAGACTGTTGTGTGAATGGAGTGTAGTCCCAGACTCTGTGCGCGAATGGAGTGTTGTCTCCGACTCTCTGTGTCTGAATGGAGTGTAGTCCCAGACTCTCTGTGTGAATGGAGTGTAGTCCCAGAGTCTCTGTGTGAATAGAGTGTAGTCCCAGAGTGTCTGTATGAATGGACTATAGTCCCAGCCTCTATGTGAGAATGGAGTGTAGTCCCAGACTCTCTGTGTATGAATGGAGTGTAGTCCCAGACTCTCTGTGTATGAATGGAGTGTAGTCCTAGACTCTCTGTGTGAGAATGGAGTGTAGTCCCAGACTCTGTGCACGAATGGAGTGTTGTCTCAGACTCTCTGTGTGCATAGAGTGTAGTCCCAGAGTGTGTATGTGTGAATGGAGTGTAGTCTCAGACTCTGTGCACGAATGGAGCGTTGTCTCAGACTCTCTGTGTGTGAATGGAGTGTAATCCCAGACTCTCTGTGTGAATGGAGTGTAGTCCCAGAGTGTGTGTGTGTGAATGGAGTGTAGTCCCAGACTCTCTGTGTGTGAATGGAGTGTAGTCCCAGACTCTCTGTGTAAATGGAGTGTAGACCCAGATTCTGTGTGAGAATGGAGTGTAGTCCCAGACTCTCTGTGTGTGAATGGAGTGTAGTCCCAGACTCTGTGTATGAATGGAGTGTAGCCCCAGACTCTCTGTGTGAATGGAGTGTAGTCCCAGACTCTCTGTGTGAATAGAGTGTAGTCCCAGACTCTCTGGGTGAATAGAGTGTAGTCCCAGACTGTTGTGTGAATGGAGTGTTGTCTCAGACTCTGTGCGCGAATGGAGTGTTGTCTCAGACTCTCTGTGTGTGAATGGAGTGTAGTCCCAGACTGTTGTGTAAATGGAGTGTAGTCCCAGACTGTTGTGTGAATAGAGTGTAGTCCCAGACTCTGTGCGTGAATGGAGTGTTGTCTCAGACTCTCTGTGTGTGAATGGAGTGCAGTCCCAGAGTGTGTGTGTGTGAATCGAGTGTAGTCCCAGAGTGTGTGTGTGTGAATGGAGTGTAGTCCCAGACTCTCTGTGTGTGAATGGAGTGTAGTCCCAGACTCTCTGTGTGTGAATAGAGTGCAGTCCCAGACTCTCTGTGTGAATGGAGTGTAGTCCCAGATTCTGTGTGAGAATGGAGTGTTGTCTCAGACTCTCTGTGTATGAATGGAGTGTAGTCCCAGACTGTTGTGTGAATAGAGTGTAGTCCCAGACTCTGTGCGTGAATGGAGTGTTTTCTCAGACTCTCTGTGTGTGAATGGAGTGCACTCCCAGAGTGTGTGTGTGTGAATGGAGTGTAGTCCCAGAGTGTGTGTGTGTGTGAATGGAGTGTAGTCCCAGACTCTCTGTGTGTGAATGGAGTGTAGTCCCAGACTCTCTGTGTGTGAATAGAGTGTAGTCCCAGACTCTGTGTGAATGGAGTGTTGTCTCAGACTCTCTGTGTGTGAATGGAGTGTAGTCCCAGACTCTCTGTGTGTGAATAGAGTGTAGTCCCAGACTCTGTGTGAATGGAGTGTCGTCCCAGACTCTCTGTGTGAATACAGTGTAGTCCCAGACTCTCTGTGTGTGAATGGAGTGTCGTCCCAGACTCTCTGTGCGTGAATGGAGTATAGTCCCAGACTCTCTGTGTGAATGGAGTGTAGTCCCAGACTCTCTGTGTGAATGGAGTGTAGTCCCAGATTCTGTGTGAGAATGGAGTGTTGTCTCAGACTCTCTGTGTATGAATGGAGTGTAGTCCCAGACTCTCTGTGTGAATGGAGTGTAGTCCCAGACTCTCTGTGTGAATGGGGTGTAGTCCCAGCCTGTTGTGTGAATGGAGTGTAGTCCCAGACTCTGTGCACGAATGGAGTGTTGTCTCAGACTCTCTGTGTGAATAGAGTGTACTCCCAGAGTGTGTGTGTGTGAATGGAGTGTAGTCTCAGACTCTCTGTGTGAATGGAGTGTAGTCCCAGACTGTTGTGTGAATAGAGTGTAGTCCCAGACTCTGTGTATGAATGGAGTGTAGTCCCAGACTCTGTGCGCGAATGGAGTGTTGTCTCAGACTCTCTGTGTGTGAATGGAGTGTAGTCCCAGACTCTCTGTGTGAATGGAGTGTAGTCCCAGAGTCTCTGTGTGAATGGACTGTAGTCCCAGACTCTGTGCGCGAATGGAGTGTTCTCTCAGACTCTCTGTGTGAATGGAGTGTAGTCCCAGACTCTCTGTGTGAATGGAGTGTAGTCCCAGACTCTCTGTGTGAATAGAGTGTAGTCCCAGACTCTCTGGGTGAATAGAGTGTAGTCCCAGACTGTTGTGTGAATGGAGTGTTGTCTCAGACTCTGTCCGCGAATGGAGTGTTGTCTCAGACTCTCTGTGTGTGAATGGAGTGTAGTCCCAGACTGTTGTGTAAATGGAGTGTAGTCCCAGACTGTTGTGTGAATAGAGTGTTGTCTCAGACTCTCTGTGTGTGAATGGAGTGCAGTCCCAGAGTGTGTGTGTGTGAATGGAGTGTAGTCCCAGAGTGTGTGTGTGTGAATGGAGTGTAGTCCCAGACTCTCTGTGTGTAAATGGAGTGTAGTCCCAGACTCTCTGTGTGTGAATAGAGTGTCATCCCAGACTCTGTGTGAATGGAGTGTTGTCTCAGACTCTCTGTGTGTGAATGGAGTGTAGTCCCAGACTCTCTGTGTGTGAATAGAGTGTAGTCCCACACTCTGTGTGAATGGAGTGTAGTCCCAGACTCTCTGTGTGAATACAGTGTAGTCCCAGACTCTCTGTGTGTGAATGGAGTGTCGTCCCAGACTCTCTGTGCGTGAATGGAGTGTAGTCCCAGACTCTCTGTGTGAATGGCGTGTAGTCCCAGACTCTCTGTGTGAATGGAGTGTAGTCCCAGATTCTGTGTGAGAATGGAGTGTTGTCTCAGACTCTCTGTGTATGAATGGAGTGTAGTCCCAGACTCTCTGTGTGAATGGAGTGTAGTCCCAGACTCTCTGTGTGAATGGGGTGTAGTCCCAGCCTGTTGTGTGAATGGAGTGTAGTCCCAGACTCTGTGCACGAATGGAGTGTTGTCTCAGACTCTCTGTGTGAATAGAGTGTACTCCCAGAGTGTGTGTGCGTGAATGGAGTGTAGTCTCAGACTCTCTGTGTGAATGGAGTGTAGTCCCAGACTGTTGTGTGAATAGAGTGTAGTCCCAGACTCTGTGTATGATTGGAGTGTAGTCCCAGACTCTGTGGGCGAATGGAGTGTTGTCTCAGACTCTCTGTGTGTGAATGGAGTGTAGTCCCAGACTCTCTGTGTGAATGGAGTGTAGTCCCAGAGTCTCTGTGTGAATGGACTGTAGTCCCAGACGCTGTGCGCGAATGGAGTGTCCTCTCAGACTCTCTGTGTGAATGGAGTGTAGTCCCAGAGTGTGTGTGTGTGAATGGAGTGTAGTCCCAGACTCTCTGTGTGAATGGACTGTAGTCCCAGACTCTCTGTGTGAATGGAGTGTAGTCCCAGAGTGTGTGTGTGTGAATGGAGTGTAGTCCCAGACTCTCTGTGTGTGAATGGAGTGTAGTCCCAGACTCTCTGTGTGAATGGAGTGTAGTCCCAGACTGTTGTGTGAATGGAGTGTAGTCCTAGACTCTGTGCGCGAATGGAGTGTTGTCTCAGACTCTCTGTGTGTGAATGGAGTGTAGTGCCAGACTCTGTGCGCGAATGGAGTGTAGTCCCAGACTCTCTGTGTGAATGGAGTGTAGTCCCAGACTCTCTGTGTGAATGGAGTGTTGTCTCATACTCTCTGTGTGAATGGAGTGTAGTCCCAGACTCTGTGTATGAATGGAGTGTAGTCCCAGACTCTCTGTGTGAATGGAGTGTAGTCCCAGACTCTCTGTGTGAATAGAGTGTAGTCCCAGACTGTTGTGTGAATGGAGTGTAGTCCCAGACTCTGTGCACGAATGGAGTGTAGTCCCAGACTCTCTGTGTGTGAATGGAGTGTTGTCCCAGGCTCTCTGTGTGAATGGGATGTAGTCCCAGACTCTCTGTGTGAATGGAGTGTAGTCCCAGACTCTCTGTGTGAATAGAGTGTAGTCCCAGACTGTTGTGTGAATGGAGTGTAGTCCCAGACTCTGTGCACGAATGGAGTGTTGTCTCAGACTCTCTGTGTGCATAGAGTGTAGTCCCAGAGTGTGTATGTGTGAATGGAGTGTAGTCTCAGACTCTCTGTGTGAATGGAGTGTAGTCCCAGACTCTGTGCGCGAATGGAGTGTTGTCTCAGACTCTCTGTGTGTGAATGGAGTGTAGTCCCAGACTCTCTGTGTGAATAGAGTGTAGTCCCAGACTCTCTGTGTGTGAATGGAGTATAGTCCCAGAATCTCTGTGTAAATGGACTGTAGACCCAGATTCTGTGTGAGAATGGAGTGTAGTCCCAGACTCTCTGTGTGTGAATGGAGTGTAGTCCCAGATTCTCTGTGTGAATGGAGTATAGTCCCAGATTCTGTGTGAGAATGGAGTGTTGTCTCAGACTCTCTGTGTATGAATGAAGTGTAGTCCCAGACTCTCTGTGTGAATGAAGTGTAGTCCCAGATTCTGTGTGAGAATGGAGTGTAGTCCCAGACTCTGTGTATGAATGGAGTGTAGTCCAGACTCTCTGTGTGAATGGAGTGTAGTCCCCGACTGTTGTGTGAATAGAGTTTAGTCCTAGAGTGTGTGTGTGTGAATGGAGTGTAGTCCCAGACTCTCTGTGTGTGAATGGAGTGTAGTCCCAGACTCTCTGTGTAAATGGAGTGTAGACCCAGATTCTGTGTGAGAATGGAGTGTAGTCCCAGACTCTGTGCACGAATAGAGTGTAGTCCCAGACTCTCTGTGTGTGAATGTAGTGTAGTCCCAGACTCTCTGTGAGAATGGAGTGTAGTCCCAGACTGTTGTGTGAATGGAGTGTAGTCCCAGACTCTGTGCGCGAATGGAGTGTTGTCTCCGACTCTCTGTGTCTGAATGGAGTGTAGTCCCAGACTCTCTGTGTGAATGGAGTGTAGTCCCAGAGTCTCTGTGTGAATAGAGTGTAGTCCCAGAGTGTCTGTATGAATGGACTATAGTCCCAGCCTCTGTGTGAGAATGGAGTGTAGTCCCAGACTCTCTGTGTATGAATGGAGTGTAGTCCCAGACTCTCTGTGTATGAATGGAGTGTAGTCCTAGACTCTCTGTGTGAGAATGGAGTGTAGTCCCAGACTCTGTGCACGAATGGAGTGTTGTCTCAGACTCTCTGTGTGCATAGAGTGTAGTCCCAGAGTGTGTATGTGTGAATGGAGTGTAGTCTCAGACTCTGTGCACGAATGGAGCGTTGTCTCAGACTCTCTGTGTGTGAATGGAGTGTAATCCCAGACTCTCTGTGTGAATGGAGTGTAGTCCCAGAGTGTGTGTGTGTGAATGGAGTGTAGTCCCAGACTCTCTGTGTGTGAATGGAGTGTAGTCCCAGACTCTCTGTGTAAATGGAGTGTAGACCCAGATTCTGTGTGAGAATGGAGTGTAGTCCCAGACTCTCTGTGTGTGAATGGAGTGTAGTCCCAGACTCTGTGTATGAATGGAGTGTAGCCCCAGACTCTCTGTGTGAATGGAGTGTAGTCCCAGACTCTCTGTGTGAATAGAGTGTAGTCCCAGACTCTCTGGGTGAATAGAGTGTAGTCCCAGACTGTTGTGTGAATGGAGTGTTGTCTCAGACTCTGTGCGCGAATGGAGTGTTGTCTCAGACTCTCTGTGTGTGAATGGAGTGTAGTCCCAGACTGTTGTGTAAATGGAGTGTAGTCCCAGACTGTTGTGTGAATAGAGTGTAGTCCCAGACTCTGTGCGTGAATGGAGTGTTTTCTCAGACTCTCTGTGTGTGAATGGAGTGCACTCCCAGAGTGTGTGTGTGTGAATGGAGTGTAGTCCCAGAGTGTGTGTGTGTGAATGGAGTGTAGTCCCAGACTCTCTGTGTGTGAATGGAGTGTAGTCCCAGACTCTCTGTGTGTGAATAGAGTGTAGTCCCAGACTCTGTGTGAATGGAGTGTTGTCTCAGACTCTCTGTGTGTGAATGGAGTGTAGTCCCAGACTCTCTGTGTGTGAATAGAGTGTAGTCCCAGACTCTGTGTGAATGGAGTGTCGTCCCAGACTCTCTGTGTGAATACAGTGTAGTCCCAGACTCTCTGTGTGTGAATGGAGTGTCGTCCCAGACTCTCTGTGCGTGAATGGAGTATAGTCCCAGACTCTCTGTGTGAATGGAGTGTAGTCCCAGACTCTCTGTGTGAATGGAGTGTAGTCCCAGATTCTGTGTGAGAATGGAGTGTTGTCTCAGACTCTCTGTGTATGAATGGAGTGTAGTCCCAGACTCTCTGTGTGAATGGAGTGTAGTCCCAGACTCTCTGTGTGAATGGGGTGTAGTCCCAGCCTGTTGTGTGAATGGAGTGTAGTCCCAGACTCTGTGCACGAATGGAGTGTTGTCTCAGACTCTCTGTGTGAATAGAGTGTACTCCCAGAGTGTGTGTGTGTGAATGGAGTGTAGTCTCAGACTCTCTGTGTGAATGGAGTGTAGTCCCAGACTGTTGTGTGAATAGAGTGTAGTCCCAGACTCTGTGTATGAATGGAGTGTAGTCCCAGACTCTGTGCGCGAATGGAGTGTTGTCTCAGACTCTCTGTGTGTGAATGGAGTGTAGTCCCAGACTCTCTGTGTGAATGGAGTGTAGTCCCAGAGTCTCTGTGTGAATGGACTGTAGTCCCAGACTCTGTGCGCGAATGGAGTGTTCTCTCAGACTCTCTGTGTGAATGGAGTGTAGTCCCAGACTCTCTGTGTGAATGGAGTGTAGTCCCAGACTCTCTGTGTGAATAGAGTGTAGTCCCAGACTCTCTGGGTGAATAGAGTGTAGTCCCAGACTGTTGTGTGAATGGAGTGTTGTCTCAGACTCTGTCCGCGAATGGAGTGTTGTCTCAGACTCTCTGTGTGTGAATGGAGTGTAGTCCCAGACTGTTGTGTAAATGGAGTGTAGTCCCAGACTGTTGTGTGAATAGAGTGTTGTCTCAGACTCTCTGTGTGTGAATGGAGTGCAGTCCCAGAGTGTGTGTGTGTGAATGGAGTGTAGTCCCAGAGTGTGTGTGTGTGAATGGAGTGTAGTCCCAGACTCTCTGTGTGTAAATGGAGTGTAGTCCCAGACTCTCTGTGTGTGAATAGAGTGTCGTCCCAGACTCTGTGTGAATGGAGTGTTGTCTCAGACTCTCTGTGTGTGAATGGAGTGTAGTCCCAGACTCTCTGTGTGTGAATAGAGTGTAGTCCCACACTCTGTGTGAATGGAGTGTAGTCCCAGACTCTCTGTGTGAATACAGTGTAGTCCCAGACTCTCTGTGTGTGAATGGAGTGTCGTCCCAGACTCTCTGTGCGTGAATGGAGTGTAGTCCCAGACTCTCTGTGTGAATGGCGTGTAGTCCCAGACTCTCTGTGTGAATGGAGTGTAGTCCCAGATTCTGTGTGAGAATGGAGTGTTGTCTCAGACTCTCTGTGTATGAATGGAGTGTAGTCCCAGACTCTCTGTGTGAATGGAGTGTAGTCCCAGACTCTCTGTGTGAATGGGGTGTAGTCCCAGCCTGTTGTGTGAATGGAGTGTAGTCCCAGACTCTGTGCACGAATGGAGTGTTGTCTCAGACTCTCTGTGTGAATAGAGTGTACTCCCAGAGTGTGTGTGCGTGAATGGAGTGTAGTCTCAGACTCTCTGTGTGAATGGAGTGTAGTCCCAGACTGTTGTGTGAATAGAGTGTAGTCCCAGACTCTGTGTATGATTGGAGTGTAGTCCCAGACTCTGTGGGCGAATGGAGTGTTGTCTCAGACTCTCTGTGTGTGAATGGAGTGTAGTCCCAGACTCTCTGTGTGAATGGAGTGTAGTCCCAGAGTCTCTGTGTGAATGGACTGTAGTCCCAGACGCTGTGCGCGAATGGAGTGTCCTCTCAGACTCTCTGTGTGAATGGAGTGTAGTCCCAGAGTGTGTGTGTGTGAATGGAGTGTAGTCCCAGACTCTCTGTGTGAATGGACTGTAGTCCCAGACTCTCTGTGTGAATGGAGTGTAGTCCCAGAGTGTGTGTGTGTGAATGGAGTGTAGTCCCAGACTCTCTGTGTGTGAATGGAGTGTAGTCCCAGACTCTCTGTGTGAATGGAGTGTAGTCCCAGACTGTTGTGTGAATGGAGTGTAGTCCTAGACTCTGTGCGCGAATGGAGTGTTGTCTCAGACTCTCTGTGTGTGAATGGAGTGTAGTGCCAGACTCTGTGCGCGAATGGAGTGTAGTCCCAGACTCTCTGTGTGAATGGAGTGTAGTCCCAGACTCTCTGTGTGAATGGAGTGTTGTCTCATACTCTCTGTGTGAATGGAGTGTAGTCCCAGACTCTGTGTATGAATGGAGTGTAGTCCCAGACTCTCTGTGTGAATGGAGTGTAGTCCCAGACTCTCTGTGTGAATAGAGTGTAGTCCCAGACTGTTGTGTGAATGGAGTGTAGTCCCAGACTCTGTGCACGAATGGAGTGTAGTCCCAGACTCTCTGTGTGTGAATGGAGTGTTGTCCCAGGCTCTCTGTGTGAATGGGATGTAGTCCCAGACTCTCTGTGTGAATGGAGTGTAGTCCCAGACTCTCTGTGTGAATAGAGTGTAGTCCCAGACTGTTGTGT
Source organism: Chiloscyllium punctatum (assembly GCF_047496795.1). Lineage (NCBI taxonomy): Eukaryota > Metazoa > Chordata > Chondrichthyes > Orectolobiformes > Hemiscylliidae > Chiloscyllium > Chiloscyllium punctatum. Next base: position 87,662,570 of record NC_092745.1, read on the forward strand.
GAATGGAGTGTAGTCCCAGACTCTGTGCACGAATGGAGTGTTGTCTCAGACTCTCTGTGTGCATAGAGTGTAGTCCCAGAGTGTGTATGTGTGAATGGAGTGTAGTCTCAGACTCTCTGTGTGAATGGAGTGTAGTCCCAGACTCTGTGCGCGAATGGAGTGTTGTCTCAGACTCTCTGTGTGTGAATGGAGTGTAGTCCCAGACTCTCTGTGTGAATACAGTGTAGTCCCAGACTCTCTGTGTGTGAATGGAGTATAGTCCCAGAATCTCTGTGTAAATGGACTGTAGACCCAGATTCTGTGTGAGAATGGAGTGTAGTCCCAGACTCTCTGTGTGTGAATGGAGTGTAGTCCCAGATTCTCTGTGTGAATGGAGTGTAGTCCCAGATTCTGTGTGAGAATGGAGTGTAGTCCCAGACTCTGTGTATGAATGGAGTGTAGTCCAGACTCTCTGTGTGAATGGAGTGTAGTCCCCGACTGTTGTGTGAATAGAGTTTAGTCCTAGACTCCGTGCGCGAATGGAGTGTTGTCTCAGACTCTCTGTGTGTGAATGGAGTGTAGTCCCAGACTGTTGTGTAAATGGAGTGTAGTCCCAGACTCTGTGCGCGAATGGAGTGTTGTCTCATACTCTTTGTGTGAATGGAGTGTAGTCCCAGACTGTTGTGTGAATAGAGTGTAGTCCCAGACTCTGTGCGCGAATGGATTGTTGTCTCAGACTCTCTGTGTGTGAATGGAGTATCGTCCCAGACTCTCTGTGTGAATAGAGTGCAGTCCCAGACTCTCTGTGTGTGAATGGAGTGTAGTCCCAGACTCTGTGTATGAATGGAGTGTAGTCCCAGACTCTCTGTGTGAATGGAGTGTAGTCCCAGACTCTCTGTGTGAATAGAGTGTAGTCCCAGACTCTCTGGGTGAATAGAGTGTAGTCCCAGACTGTTGTGTGAATGGAGTGTTGTCTCAGACTCTGTGCGCGAATGGAGTGTTGTCTCAGACTCTCTGTGTGTGAATGGAGTGTAGTCCCAGACTGTTGTGTAAATGGAGTGTAGTCCCAGACTGTTGTGTGAATAGAGTGTAGTCCCAGACTCTGTGCGTGAATGGAGTGTTGTCTCAGACTCTCTGTGTGTGAATGGAGTGCAGTTCCAGAGTGTGTGTGTGTGAATGGAGTGTAGTCCCAGAGTGTGTGTGTGTGAATGGAGTGTAGTCCCAGACTCTCTGTGTGTGAATGGAGTGTAGTCCCAGACTCTCTGTGTGTGAATAGAGTGTAGTCCCAGACTCTGTGTGAATGGAGTGTTGTCTCAGACTCTCTGTGTGTGAATGGAGTGTAGTCCCAGACTCTCTGTGTGTGAATAGAGTGTAGTCCCAGACGCTCTGTGCGTGAATGGAGTGTAGTCCCAGACTCTCTGTGTGAATGGAGTGTAGTCCCAGACTCTCTGTGTGAATGGAGTGTAGTCCCAGACTCTCTGTGTGTGAATGGAGTGTAGTCCCAGACTCTCTGTGTGTGAATAGAGTGCAGTCCCAGACTCTCTGTGTGAATGGAGTGTAGTCCCAGACTGTTGTGTGAATGGAGTGTAGTCCTAGACTCTGTGCGCGAATGGAGTGTTGTCTCAGACTCTCTGTGTGTGAATGGAGTGTAGTCCCAGACTCTGTGCGCGAATGGAGTGTAGTCCCAGACTCTCTGTGTGAATGGAGTGTAGTCCCAGACTCTCTGTGTGAATGGAGTGTTGTCTCATACTCTCTGTGTGAATGGAGTGTAGTCCCAGACTGTTGTGTGAAAGGAGTGTTGTCCCAGACTCTCTGTGTGAATGGAGTGTAGTCCCAGAGTCTCTGTGTGAATAGAGTGTAGTCCCAGACTCTCTGTGTGTGAATGTAGTGTAGTCCCAGACTCTCTGTGAGAATGGAGTGTAGTCCCAGACTGTTGTGTGAATGGAGTGTAGTCCCAGACTCTGTGCGCGAATGGAGTGTTGTCTCCGACTCTCTGTGTCTGAATGGAGTGTAGTCCCAGACTCTCTGTGTGAATGGAGTGTAGTCCCAGAGTCTCTGTGTGAATAGAGTGTAGTCCCAGAGTGTCTGTATGAATGGACTATAGTCCCAGCCTCTGTGTGAGAATGGAGTGTAGTCCCAGACTCTCTGTGTATGAATGGAGTGTAGTCCCAGACTCTCTGTGTATGAATGGAGTGTAGTCCTAGACTCTCTGTGTGAGAATGGAGTGTAGTCCCAGACTCTGTGCACGAATGGAGTGTTGTCTCAGACTCTCTGTGTGCATAGAGTGTAGTCCCAGAGTGTGTATGTGTGAATGGAGTGTAGTCTCAGACTCTGTGCACGAATGGAGCGTTGTCTCAGACTCTCTGTGTGTGAATGGAGTGTAATCCCAGACTCTCTGTGTGAATGGAGTGTAGTCCCAGAGTGTGTGTGTGTGAATGGAGTGTAGTCCCAGACTCTCTGTGTGTGAATGGAGTGTAGTCCCAGACTCTCTGTGTAAATGGAGTGTAGACCCAGATTCTGTGTGAGAATGGAGTGTAGTCCCAGACTCTCTGTGTGTGAATGGAGTGTAGTCCCAGACTCTGTGTATGAATGGAGTGTAGCCCCAGACTCTCTGTGTGAATGGAGTGTAGTCCCAGACTCTCTGTGTGAATAGAGTGTAGTCCCAGACTCTCTGGGTGAATAGAGTGTAGTCCCAGACTGTTGTGTGAATGGAGTGTTGTCTCAGACTCTGTGCGCGAATGGAGTGTTGTCTCAGACTCTCTGTGTGTGAATGGAGTGTAGTCCCAGACTGTTGTGTAAATGGAGTGTAGTCCCAGACTGTTGTGTGAATAGAGTGTAGTCCCAGACTCTGTGCGTGAATGGAGTGTTGTCTCAGACTCTCTGTGTGTGAATGGAGTGCAGTCCCAGAGTGTGTGTGTGTGAATGGAGTGTAGTCCCAGAGTGTGTGTGTGTGAATGGAGTGTAGTCCCAGACTCTCTGTGTGAATGGAGTGTAGTCCCAGACTCTCTGTGTGAATGGAGTGTAGTCCCAGACTCTCTGTGTGTGAATGGAGTGTAGTCCCAGACTCTCTGTGTGTGAATAGAGTGCAGTCCCAGACTCTCTGTGTGAATGGAGTGTAGTCCCAGATTCTGTGTGAGAATGGAGTGTTGTCTCAGACTCTCTGTGTATGAATGGAGTGTAGTCCCAGACTGTTGTGTGAATAGAGTGTAGTCCCAGACTCTGTGCGTGAATGGAGTGTTTTCTCAGACTCTCTGTGTGTGAATGGAGTGCACTCCCAGAGTGTGTGTGTGTGAATGGAGTGTAGTCCCAGAGTGTGTGTGTGTGAATGGAGTGTAGTCCCAGACTCTCTGTGTGTGAATGGAGTGTAGTCCCAGACTCTCTGTGTGTGAATAGAGTGTAGTCCCAGACTCTGTGTGAATGGAGTGTTGTCTCAGACTCTCTGTGTGTGAATGGAGTGTAGTCCCAGACTCTCTGTGTGTGAATAGAGTGTAGTCCCAGACTCTGTGTGAATGGAGTGTCGTCCCAGACTCTCTGTGTGAATACAGTGTAGTCCCAGACTCTCTGTGTGTGAATGGAGTGTCGTCCCAGACTCTCTGTGCGTGAATGGAGTATAGTCCCAGACTCTCTGTGTGAATGGAGTGTAGTCCCAGACTCTCTGTGTGAATGGAGTGTAGTCCCAGATTCTGTGTGAGAATGGAGTGTTGTCTCAGACTCTCTGTGTATGAATGGAGTGTAGTCCCAGACTCTCTGTGTGAATGGAGTGTAGTCCCAGACTCTCTGTGTGAATGGGGTGTAGTCCCAGCCTGTTGTGTGAATGGAGTGTAGTCCCAGACTCTGTGCACGAATGGAGTGTTGTCTCAGACTCTCTGTGTGAATAGAGTGTACTCCCAGAGTGTGTGTGTGTGAATGGAGTGTAGTCTCAGACTCTCTGTGTGAATGGAGTGTAGTCCCAGACTGTTGTGTGAATAGAGTGTAGTCCCAGACTCTGTGTATGAATGGAGTGTAGTCCCAGACTCTGTGCGCGAATGGAGTGTTGTCTCAGACTCTCTGTGTGTGAATGGAGTGTAGTCCCAGACTCTCTGTGTGAATGGAGTGTAGTCCCAGAGTCTCTGTGTGAATGGACTGTAGTCGCAGACTCTGTGCGCGAATGGAGTGTTCTCTCAGACTCTCTGTGTGAATGGAGTGTAGTCCCAGACTCTCTGTGTGAATAGAGTGTAGTCCCAGACTCTCTGGGTGAATAGAGTGTAGTCCCAGACTGTTGTGTGAATGGAGTGTTGTCTCAGACTCTGTCCGCGAATGGAGTGTTGTCTCAGACTCTCTGTGTGTGAATGGAGTGTAGTCCCAGACTGTTGTGTAAATGGAGTGTAGTCCCAGACTGTTGTGTGAATAGAGTGTTGTCTCAGACTCTCTGTGTGTGAATGGAGTGCAGTCCCAGAGTGTGTGTGTGTGAATGGAGTGTAGTCCCAGAGTGTGTGTGTGTGAATGGAGTGTAGTCCCAGACTCTCTGTGTGCAAATGGAGTGTAGTCCCAGACTCTCTGTGTGTGAATAGAGTGTCGTCCCAGACTCTGTGTGAATGGAGTGTTGTCTCAGACTCTCTGTGTGTGAATGGAGTGTAGTCCCAGACTCTCTGTGTGTGAATAGAGTGTAGTCCCACACTCTGTGTGAATGGAGTGTAGTCCCAGACTCTCTGTGTGAATACAGTGTAGTCCCAGACTCTCTGTGTGTGAATGGAGTGTCGTCCCGGACTCTCTGTGCGTGAATGGAGTGTAGTCCCAGACTCTCTGTGTGAATGGCGTGTAGTCCCAGACTCTCTGTGTGAATGGAGTGTAGTCCCAGACTCTGTGGGCGAATGGAGTGTTGTCTCAGACTCTCTGTGTGTGAATGGAGTGTAGTCCCAGACTCTCTGTGTGAATGGAGTGTAGTCCCAGAGTCTCTGTGTGAATGGACTGTAGTCCCAGACGCTGTGCGCGAATGGAGTGTCCTCTCAGACTCTCTGTGTGAATGGAGTGTAGTCCCAGAGTGTGTGTGTGTGAATGGAGTGTAGTCCCAGACTCTCTGTGTGAATGGACTGTAGTCCCAGACTCTCTGTGTGAATGGAGTGTAGTCCCAGAGTGTGTGTGTGTGAATGGAGTGTAGTCCCAGACTCTCTGTGTGTGAATGGAGTGTAGTCCCAGACTCTCTGTGTGAATGGAGTGTAGTCCCAGACTGTTGTGTGAATGGAGTGTAGTCCTAGACTCTGTGCGCGAATGGAGTGTTGTCTCAGACTCTCTGTGTGTGAATGGAGTGTAGTGCCAGACTCTGTGCGCGAATGGAGTGTAGTCCCAGACTCTCTGTGTGAATGGAGTGTAGTCCCAGACTCTCTGTGTGAATGGAGTGTTGTCTCATACTCTCTGTGTGAATGGAGTGTAGTCCCAGACTCTGTGTATGAATGGAGTGTAGTCCCAGACTCTCTGTGTGAATGGAGTGTAGTCCCAGACTCTCTGTGTGAATAGAGTGTAGTCCCAGACTGTTGTGTGAATGGAGTGTAGTCCCAGACTCTGTGCACGAATGGAGTGTAGTCCCAGACTCTCTGTGTGTGAATGGAGTGTTGTCCCAGGCTCTCTGTGTGAATGGGATGTAGTCCCAGACTCTCTGTGTGAATGGAGTGTAGTCCCAGACTCTCTGTGTGAATAGAGTGTAGTCCCAGACTGTTGTGTGAATGGAGTGTAGTCCCAGACTCTGTGCACGAATGGAGTGTTGTCTCAGACTCTCTGTGTGCATAGAGTGTAGTCCCAGAGTGTGTATGTGTGAATGGAGTGTAGTCTCAGACTCTCTGTGTGAATGGAGTGTAGTCCCAGACTCTGTGCGCGAATGGAGTGTTGTCTCAGACTCTCTGTGTGTGAATGGAGTGTAGTCCCAGACTCTCTGTGTGAATAGAGTGTAGTCCCAGACTCTCTGTGTGTGAATGGAGTATAGTCCCAGACTCTCTGTGTAAATGGACTGTAGACCCAGATTCTGTGTGAGAATGGAGTGTAGTCCCAGATTCTCTGTGTGTGAATGGAGTGTAGTCCCAGATTCTCTGTGTGAATGGAGTGTAGTCCCAGATTCTGTGTGAGAATGGAGTGTTGTCTCAGACTCTCTGTGTATGAATGAAGTGTAGTCCCAGACTCTCTGTGTGAATGAAGTGTAGTCCCAGATTCTGTGTGAGAATGGAGTGTAGTCCCAGACTCTGTGTATGAATGGAGTGTAGTCCAGACTCTCTGTGTGAATGGAGTGTAGTCCCCGACTGTTGTGTGAATAGAGTTTAGTCCTAGACTCCGTGCGCGAATGGAGTGTTGTCTCAGACTCTCTGTGTGTGAATGGAGTGTAGTCCCAGACTGTTGTGTAAATGGAGTGTAGTCCCAGACTCTGTGCGCGAATGGAGTGTTGTCTCATACTCTTTGTGTGAATGGAGTGTAGTCCCAGACTGTTGTGTGAATAGAGTGTAGTCCCAGACTCGGTGCGCGAATGGATTGTTGTCTCAGACTCTCTGTGTGTGAATGGAGTATCGTCCCAGACTCTCTGTGTGAATAGAGTGCAGTCCCAGACTCTCTGTGTGTGAATGGAGTGTAGTCCCAGACTCTGTGTATGAATGGAGTGTAGTCCCAGACTCTCTGTGTGAATGGAGTGTAGTCCCAGACTCTCTGTGTGAATAGAGTGTAGTCCCAGACTCTCTGGGTGAATAGAGTGTAGTCCCAGACTGTTGTGTGAATGGAGTGTTGTCTCAGACTCTGTGCGCGAATGGAGTGTTGTCTCAGACTCTCTGTGTGTGAATGGAGTGTAGTCCCAGACTGTTGTGTAAATGGAGTGTAGTCCCAGACTGTTGTGTGAATAGAGTGTAGTCCCAGACTCTGTGCGTGAATGGAGTGTTGTCTCAGACTCTCTGTGTGTGAATGGAGTGCAGTTCCAGAGTGTGTGTGTGTGAATGGAGTGTAGTCCCAGAGTGTGTGTGTGTGAATGGAGTGTAGTCCCAGACTCTCTGTGTGTGAATGGAGTGTAGTCCCAGACTCTCTGTGTGTGAATAGAGTGTAGTCCCAGACTCTGTGTGAATGGAGTGTTGTCTCAGACTCTCTGTGTGTGAATGGAGTGTAGTCCCAGACTCTCTGTGTGTGAATAGAGTGTAGTCCCAGACGCTCTGTGCGTGAATGGAGTGTAGTCCCAGACTCTCTGTGTGAATGGAGTGTAGTCCCAGACTCTCTGTGTGAATGGAGTGTAGTCCCAGACTCTCTGTGTGTGAATGGAGTGTAGTCCCAGACTCTCTGTGTGTGAATAGAGTGCAGTCCCAGACTCTCTGTGTGAATGGAGTGTAGTCCCAGACTGTTGTGTGAATGGAGTGTAGTCCTAGACTCTGTGCGCGAATGGAGTGTTGTCTCAGACTCTCTGTGTGTGAATGGAGTGTAGTCCCAGACTCTGTGCGCGAATGGAGTGTAGTCCCAGACTCTCTGTGTGAATGGAGTGTAGTCCCAGACTCTCTGTGTGAATGGAGTGTTGTCTCATACTCTCTGTGTGAATGGAGTGTAGTCCCAGACTGTTGTGTGAAAGGAGTGTTGTCCCAGACTCTCTGTGTGAATGGAGTGTAGTCCCAGAGTCTCTGTGTGAATAGAGTGTAGTCCCAGACTCTCTTTGTGTGAATGTAGTGTAGTCCCAGACTCTCTGTGAGAATGGAGTGTAGTCCCAGACTGTTGTGTGAATGGAGTGTAGTCCCAGACTCTGTGCGCGAATGGAGTGTTGTCTCCGACTCTCTGTGTCTGAATGGAGTGTAGTCCCAGACTCTCTGTGTGAATGGAGTGTAGTCCCAGAGTCTCTGTGTGAATAGAGTGTAGTCCCAGAGTGTCTGTATGAATGGACTATAGTCCCAGCCTCTGTGTGAGAATGGAGTGTAGTCCCAGACTCTCTGTGTATGAATGGAGTGTAGTCCCAGACTCTCTGTGTATGAATGGAGTGTAGTCCTAGACTCTCTGTGTGAGAATGGAGTGTAGTCCCAGACTCTGTGCACGAATGGAGTGTTGTCTCAGACTCTCTGTGTGCATAGAGTGTAGTCCCAGAGTGTGTATGTGTGAATGGAGTGTAGTCTCAGACTCTGTGCACGAATGGAGCGTTGTCTCAGACTCTCTGTGTGTGAATGGAGTGTAATCCCAGACTCTCTGTGTGAATGGAGTGTAGTCCCAGAGTGTGTGTGTGTGAATGGAGTGTAGTCCCAGACTCTCTGTGTGTGAATGGAGTGTAGTCCCAGACTCTCTGTGTAAATGGAGTGTAGACCCAGATTCTGTGTGAGAATGGAGTGTAGTCCCAGACTCTCTGTGTGTGAATGGAGTGTAGTCCCAGACTCTGTGTATGAATGGAGTGTAGCCCCAGACTCTCTGTGTGAATGGAGTGTAGTCCCAGACTCTCTGTGTGAATAGAGTGTAGTCCCAGACTCTCTGGGTGAATAGAGTGTAGTCCCAGACTGTTGTGTGAATGGAGTGTTGTCTCAGACTCTGTGCGCGAATGGAGTGTTGTCTCAGACTCTCTGTGTGTGAATGGAGTGTAGTCCCAGACTGTTGTGTAAATGGAGTGTAGTCCCAGACTGTTGTGTGAATAGAGTGTAGTCCCAGACTCTGTGCGTGAATGGAGTGTTGTCTCAGACTCTCTGTGTGTGAATGGAGTGCAGTCCCAGAGTGTGTGTGTGTGAATGGAGTGTAGTCCCAGAGTGTGTGTGTGTGAATGGAGTGTAGTCCCAGACTCTCTGTGTGAATGGAGTGTAGTCCCAGACTCTCTGTGTGAATGGAGTGTAGTCCCAGACTCTCTGTGTGTGAATGGAGTGTAGTCCCAGACTCTCTGTGTGTGAATAGAGTGCAGTCCCAGACTCTCTGTGTGAATGGAGTGTAGTCCCAGATTCTGTGTGAGAATGGAGTGTTGTCTCAGACTCTCTGTGTATGAATGGAGTGTAGTCCCAGACTGTTGTGTGAATAGAGTGTAGTCCCAGACTCTGTGCGTGAATGGAGTGTTTTCTCAGACTCTCTGTGTGTGAATGGAGTGCACTCCCAGAGTGTGTGTGTGTGAATGGAGTGTAGTCCCAGAGTGTGTGTGTGTGAATGGAGTGTAGTCCCAGACTCTCTGTGTGTGAATGGAGTGTAGTCCCAGACTCTCTGTGTGTGAATAGAGTGTAGTCCCAGACTCTGTGTGAATGGAGTGTTGTCTCAGACTCTCTGCGTGTGAATGGAGTGTAGTCCCAGACTCTCTGTGTGTGAATAGAGTGTAGTCCCAGACTCTGTGTGAATGGAGTGTCGTCCCAGACTCTCTGTGTGAATACAGTGTAGTCCCAGACTCTCTGTGTGTGAATGGAGTGTCGTCCCAGACTCTCTGTGCGTGAATGGAGTATAGTCCCAGACTCTCTGTGTGAATGGAGTGTAGTCCCAGACTCTCTGTGTGAATGGAGTGTAGTCCCAGATTCTGTGTGAGAATGGAGTGTTGTCTCAGACTCTCTGTGTATGAATGGAGTGTAGTCCCAGACTCTCTGTGTGAATGGAGTGTAGTCCCAGACTCTCTGTGTGAATGGGGTGTAGTCCCAGCCTGTTGTGTGAATGGAGTGTAGTCCCAGACTCTGTGCACGAATGGAGTGTTGTCTCAGACTCTCTGTGTGAATAGAGTGTACTCCCAGAGTGTGTGTGTGTGAATGGAGTGTAGTCTCAGACTCTCTGTGTGAATGGAGTGTAGTCCCAGACTGTTGTGTGAATAGAGTGTAGTCCCAGACTCTGTGTATGAATGGAGTGTAGTCCCAGACTCTGTGCGCGAATGGAGTGTTGTCTCAGACTCTCTGTGTGTGAATGGAGTGTAGTCCCAGACTCTCTGTGTGAATGGAGTGTAGTCCCAGAGTCTCTGTGTGAATGGACTGTAGTCCCAGACTCTGTGCGCGAATGGAGTGTTCTCTCAGACTCTCTGTGTGAATGGAGTGTAGTCCCAGAGTGTGTGTGTGTGAATGGAGTGTAGTCCCAGACTCTCTGTGTGAATGGAGTGTAGTCCCAGACTCTCTGTGTGAATGGAGTGTAGTCCCAGAGTGTGTGTGTGTGAATGGAGTGTAGTCCCAGACTCTCTGTGTGTGAATGGAGTGTAGTCCCAGACTCTCTGTGTGAATGGAGTGTAGTCCCAGACTCTCTGTGTGAATGGAGTGTAGTCCCAGACTGTTGTGTGAATGGAGTGTAGTCCTAGACTCTGTGCGCGAATGGAGTGTTGTCTCAGACTAGCTGTGTGTGAATGGAGTGTAGTCCCAGACTCTGTGCGCGAATGGAGTGTAGTCCCAGACTCTCTGTGTGAATGGAGTGTAGTCCCAGACTCTCTGTGTGAATGGAGTGTTGTCTCATACTCTCTGTGTGAATGGAGTGTAGTCCCAGACTGTTGTGTGAATGGAGTGTTGTCCCAGACTCTCTGTGTGAATGGAGTGTAGTCCCAGAGTCTCTGTGTGAATAGAGTGTAGTCCCAGACTCTCTGTGTGTGAATGTAGTGTAGTCCCAGACTCTCTGTGAGAATGGAGTGTAGTCCCAGACTGTTGTGTGAATGGAGTGTAGTCCCAGACTCTGTGCGCGAATGGAGTGTTGTCTCCGACTCTCTGTGTCTGAATGGAGTGTAGTCCCAGACTCTCTGTGTGAATGGAGTGTAGTCCCAGAGTCTCTGTGTGAATAGAGTGTAGTCCCAGAGTCTCTGTATGAATGGACTATAGTCCCAGCCTCTGTGTGAGAATGGAGTGTAGTCCCAGACTCTCTGTGTATGAATGGAGTGTAGTCCCAGACTCTGTGCACGAATGGAGTGTTGTCTCAGACTCTCTGTGTGCATAGAGTGTAGTCCCAGAGTGTGTATGTGTGAATGGAGTGTAGTCTCAGACTCTGTGCACGAATGGAGCGTTGTCTCAGACTCTCTGTGTGTGAATGGAGTGTAATCCCAGACTCTCTGTGTGAATGGAGTGTAGTCCCAGACTGTTGTGTGAATAGAGTGTAGTCCCAGACTCTGTGTATGAATGGAGTGTAGTCCCAGATTCTGTGTGAGAATGGAGTGTTGTCTCAGAGTCTCTGTGTATGAATGAAGTGTAGTCCCAGACTCTCTGTGTGAATGAAGTGTAGTCCCAGATTCTGTGTGAGAATGGAGTGTAGTCCCAGACTCTGTGTATGAATGGAGTGTAGTCCAGACTCTCTGTGTGAATGGAGTGTAGTCCCCGACTGTTGTGTGAATAGAGTTTAGTCCTAGACTCCGTGCGCGAATGGAGTGTAGTCTCAGACTCTCTGTGTGTGAATGGAGTGTAGTCCCAGACTGTTGTGTAAATGGAGTGTAGTCCCAGACTCTGTGCGCGAATGGAGTGTTGTCTCATACTCTTTGTGTGAATGGAGTGTAGTCCCAGACTGTTGTGTGAATAGAGTGTAGTCCCAGACTCTGTGCGCGAATGGATTGTTGTCTCAGACTCTCTGTGTGTGAATGGAGTATCGTCCCAGACTCTCTGTGTGAATAGAGTGCAGTCCCAGACTCTCTGTGTGTGAATGGAGTGTAGTCCCAGACTCTGTGTGTGAATGGAGTGTAGTCCCAGACTCTGTGTATGAATGGAGTGTAGTCCCAGACTCTCTGTGTGAATGGAGTGTAGTCCCACACTCTCTGTGTGAATAGAGTGTAGTCCCAGACTCTCTGGGTGAATAGAGTGTAGTCCCAGACTGTTGTGTGAATGGAGTGTTGTCTCAGACTCTGTGCGCGAATGAAGTGTTGTCTCAGACTCTCTGTGTGTGAATGGAGTGTAGTCCCAGACTGTTGTGTAAATGGAGTGTAGTCCCAGACTGTTGTGTGAATAGAGTGTAGTCCCAGACTCTGTGCGTGAATGGAGTGTTGTCTCAGACTCTCTGTGTGTGAATGGAGTGCAGTCCCAGAGTGTGTGTGTGTGAATGGAGTGTAGTCCCAGAGTGTGTGTGTGTGAATGGAGTGTAGTCCCAGACTCTCTGTGTGTGAATGGAGTGTAGTCCCAGACTCTCTGTGTGTGAATAGAGTGTAGTCCCAGACTCTGTGTGAATGGAGTGTTGTCTCAGACTCTCTGTGTGTGAATGGAGTGTAGTCCCAGACTCTCTGTGTGTGAATAGAGTGTAGTCGCAGACGCTCTGTGCGTGAATGGAGTGTAGTCCCAGACTCTCTGTGTGAATGGAGTGTAGTCCCAGACTCTCTGTGTGAATGGAGTGTAGTCCCAGACTCTCTGTGTGTGAATGGAGTGTAGTCCCAGACTCTCTGTGTGTGAATAGAGTGCAGTCCCAGACTCTCTGTGTGAATGGAGTGTAGTCCCAGACTGTTGTGTGAATGGAGTGTAGTCCTAGACTCTGTGCGCGAATGGAGTGTTGTCTCAGACTCTCTGTGTGTGAATGGAGTGTAGTCCCAGACTCTGTGCGCGAATGGAGTGTAGTCCCAGACTCTCTGTGTGAATGGAGTGTAGTCCCAGACTCTCTGTGTGAATGGAGTGTTGTCTCATACTCTCTGTGTGAATGGAGTGTAGTCCCAGACTGTTGTGTGAAAGGAGTGTTGTCCCAGACTCTCTGTGTGAATGGAGTGTAGTCCCAGAGTCTCTGTGTGAATAGAGTGTAGTCCCAGACTCTCTGTGTGTGAATGTAGTGTAGTCCCAGACTCTCTGTGAGAATGGAGTGTAGTCCCAGACTGTTGTGTGAATGGAGAGTAGTCCCAGACTCTGTGCGCGAATGGAGTGTTGTCTCCGACTCTCTGTGTCTGAATGGAGTGTAGTCCCAGACTCTCTGTGTGAATGGAGTGTAGTCCCAGAGTCTCTGTGTGAATAGAGTGTAGTCCCAGAGTGTCTGTATGAATGGACTATAGTCCCAGCCTCTGTGTGAGAATGGAGTGTAGTCCCAGACTCTCTGTGTATGAATGGAGTGTAGTCCCAGACTCTCTGTGTATGAATGGAGTGTAGTCCTAGACTCTCTGTGTGAGAATGGAGTGTAGTCCCAGACTCTGTGCACGAATGGAGTGTTGTCTCAGACTCTCTGTGTGCATAGAGTGTAGTCCCAGAGTGTGTATGTGTGAATGGAGTGTAGTCTCAGACTCTGTGCACGAATGGAGCGTTGTCTCAGACTCTCTGTGTGTGAATGGAGTGTAATCCCAGACTCTCTGTGTGAATGGAGTGTAGTCCCAGAGTGTGTGTGTGTGAATGGAGTGTAGTCCCAGACTCTCTGTGTGTGAATGGAGTGTAGTCCCAGACTCTCTGTGTAAATGGAGTGTAGACCCAGATTCTGTGTGAGAATGGAGTGTAGTCCCAGACTCTCTGTGTGTGAATGGAGTGTAGTCCCAGACTCTGTGTATGAATGGAGTGTAGTCCCAGACTCTCTGTGTGAATGGAGTGTAGTCCCAGACTCTCTGTGTGAATAGAGTGTAGTCCCAGACTCTCTGGGTGAATAGAGTGTAGTCCCAGACTGTTGTGTGAATGGAGTGTTGTCTCAGACTCTGTACGCGAATGGAGTGTTGTCTCAGACTCTCTGTGTGTGAATGGAGTGTAGTCCCAGACTGTTGTGTAAATGGAGTGTAGTCCCAGACTGTTGTGTGAATAGAGTGTAGTCCCAGACTCTGTGCGTGAATGGAGTGTTGTCTCAGACTCTCTGTGTGTGAATGGAGTGCAGTCCCAGAGTGTGTGTGTGTGAATGGAGTGTAGTCCCAGAGTGTGTGTGTGTGAATGGAGTGTAGTCCCAGACTCTCTGTGTGAATGGAGTGTAATCCCAGACTCTCTGTGTGAATGGAGTGTAGTCCCAGACTCTCTGTGTGTGAATGGAGTGTAGTCCCAGACTCTCTGTGTGTGAATAGAGTGCAGTCCCAGACTCTCTGTGTGAATGGAGTGTAGTCCCAGATTCTGTGTGAGAATGGAGTGTTGTCTCAGACTCTCTGTGTATGAATGGAGTGTAGTCCCAGACTGTTGTGTGAATAGAGTGTAGTCCCAGACTCTGTGCGTGAATGGAGTGTTTTCTCAGACTCTCTGTGTGTGAATGGAGTGCACTCCCAGAGTGTGTGTGTGTGAATGGAGTGTAGTCCCAGAGTGTGTGTGTGTGAATGGAGTGTAGTCCCAGACTCTCTGTGTGTGAATGGAGTGTAGTCCCAGACTCTCTGTGTGTGAATAGAGTGTAGTCCCAGACTCTGTGTGAATGGAGTGTTGTCTCAGACTCTCTGTGTGTGAATGGAGTGTAGTCCCAGACTCTCTGTGTGTGAATAGAGTGTAGTCCCAGACTCTGTGTGAATGGAGTGTCGTCCCAGACTCTCTGTGTGAATACAGTGTAGTCCCAGACTCTCTGTGTGTGAATGGAGTGTCGTCCCAGACTCTCTGTGCGTGAATGGAGTATAGTCCCAGACTCTCTGTGTGAATGGAGTGTAGTCCCAGACTCTCTGTGTGAATGGAGTGTAGTCCCAGATTCTGTGTGAGAATGGAGTGTTGTCTCAGACTCTCTGTGTATGAATGGAGTGTAGTCCCAGACTCTCTGTGTGAATGGAGTGTAGTCCCAGACTCTCTGTGTGAATGGGGTGTAGTCCCAGCCTGTTGTGTGAATGGAGTGTAGTCCCAGACTCTGTGCACGAATGGAGTGTTGTCTCAGACTCTCTGTGTGAATAGAGTGTACTCCCAGAGTGTGTGTGTGTGAATGGAGTGTAGTCTCAGACTCTCTGTGTGAATGGAGTGTAGTCCCAGACTGTTGTGTGAATAGAGTGTAGTCCCAGACTCTGTGTATGAATGGAGTGTAGTCCCAGACTCTGTGCGCGAATGGAGTGTTGTCTCAGACTCTCTGTGTGTGAATGGAGTGTAGTCCCAGAGTCTCTGTGTGAATGGACTGTAGTCCCAGACTCTGTGCGCGAATGGAGTGTTCTCTCAGACTCTCTGTGTGAATGGAGTGTAGTCCCAGAGTGTGTGTGTGTGAATGGAGTGTAGTCCCAGACTCTCTGTGTGAATGGAGTGTAGTCCCAGACTCTCTGTGTGAATGGAGTGTAGTCCCAGAGTGTGTGTGTGTGAATGGAGTGTAGTCCCAGACTCTCTGTGTGTGAATGGAGTGTAGTCCCAGACTCTCTGTGTGAATGGAGTGTAGTCCCAGACTCTCTGTGTGAATGGAGTGTAGTCCCAGACTGTTGTGTGAATGGAGTGTAGTCCTAGACTCTGTGCGCGAATGGAGTGTTGTCTCAGACTCTCTGTGTGTGAATGGAGTGTAGTCCCAGACTCTGTGCGCGAATGGAGTGTAGTCCCAGACTCTCTGTGTGAATGGAGTGTAGTCCCAGACTCTCTGTGTGAATGGAGTGTTGTCTCATACTCTCTGTGTGAATGGAGTGTAGTCCCAGACTGTTGTGTGAATGGAGTGTTGTCCCAGACTCTCTGTGTGAATGGAGTGTAGTCCCAGAGTCTCTGTGTGAATAGAGTGTAGTCCCAGACTCTCTGTGTGTGAATGTAGTGTAGTCCCAGACTCTCTGTGAGAATGGAGTGTAGTCCCAGACTGTTGTGTGAATGGAGTGTAGTCCCAGACTCTGTGCGCGAATGGAGTGTTGTCTCCGACTCTCTGTGTCTGAATGGAGTGTAGTCCCAGACTCTCTGTGTGAATGGAGTGTAGTCCCAGAGTCTCTGTGTGAATAGAGTGTAGTCCCAGAGTCTCTGTATGAATGGACTATAGTCCCAGCCTCTGTGTGAGAATGGAGTGTAGTCCCAGACTCTCTGTGTATGAATGGAGTGTAGTCCCAGACTCTGTGCACGAATGGAGTGTTGTCTCAGACTCTCTGTGTGCATAGAGTGTAGTCCCAGAGTGTGTATGTGTGAATGGAGTGTAGTCTCAGACTCTGTGCACGAATGGAGCGTTGTCTCAGACTCTCTGTGTGTGAATGGAGTGTAATCCCAGACTCTCTGTGTGCATAGAGTGTAGTCCCAGAGTGTGTATGTGTGAATGGAGTGTAGTCCCAGACTCTCTGTGTGTGAATGTAGTGTAGTCCCAGACTCTCTGTGTGTGAATGGAGTGTAGTCCCAGACTCTCTGTGTAAATGGAGTGTAGACCCAGATTCTGTGTGAGAATGGAGTGTAGTCCCAGACTCTCTGTGTGTGAATAGAGTGTCGTCCCAGATTCTCTGTGTGAATGGAGTGTAGTCCCAGATTCTGTGTGAGAATGGAGTGTTGTCTCAGACTCTCTGTGTATGAATGAAGTGTAGTCCCAGACTCTCTGTGTGAATGGAGTGTAGTCCCAGATTCTGTGTGAGAATGGAGTGTAGTCCCAGACTCTGTGTATGAAAGGAGTGTAGTCCAGACTCTCTGTGTGAATGGAGTGTAGTCCCAGACTGTTGTGTGAATAGAGTGTAGTCCTAGACTCTGTGCGCGAATGGAGTGTTGTCTCAGACTCTCTGTGTGTGAATGGAGTGTAGTCCCAGACTGTTGTGGAAATGGAGTGTAGTCCCAGACTCTGTGCGCGAATGGAGTGTTGTCTCATACTCTCTGTGTGAATGGAGTGTAGTCCCAGACTGTTGTGTGAATAGAGTGTAGTCCCAGACTCTGTGCGTGAATGGAGTGTTGTCTCAGACTCTCTGTGTGTGAATGGAGTGCAGTCCCAGAGTGTGTGTGTGTGAATGGAGTGTAGTCCCAGAGTGTGTGTGTGTGAATGGAGTGTAGTCCCAGACTCTCTGTGTGAATGGGGTGTAGTCCCAGACTGTTGTGTGAATGGTGTGTTGTCTCAGACTCTCTGTGTGTGAATGGAGTGTAGTCCCAGACTGTTGTGTGAATAGAGTGTAGTCCCAGATTCTGTGCGCGAATGGATTGTTGTCTCAGACTCTCTGTGTGTGAATGGAGTATAGTCCCAGACTCTCTGTATGAATAGAGTGCAGTCCCAGACTCTCTGTGTGTGAATGGAGTGTAGTCCCAGACTCTGTGTATGAATGGAGTGTAGTCCCAGGCTCTCTGTGTGAATGGAGTGTAGTCCCAGAATCTCTGTGTGAATAGAGTGTAGTCCCAGACTCTCTGTGTGAATAGAGTGTAGTCCCAGTCTGTTGTGTGAATGGAGTGTTGTCTCAGACTCTCTGTGTGAATAGAGTGTAGTCCCAGAGTGTGTGTGTGTGTGAATGGAGTGTAGTCCCAGAGTGTGTGTGTGTGAATGGAGTGTAGTCCCAGACTCTCTGTGTGAATGGAGTGTAGTCCCAGACTGTTGTGTGAATGGAGTGTAGTCCCAGACTCTCTGTGTGAATAGAGTGTAGTCCCAGACTCTCTGTGTGAATTGAGTGTTGTCTCAGACTCTCTGTGTGTGAATAGAGTGTAGTCCCAGACTCTGTGTGAATGGAGTGTAGTCCCAGACTCTCTGAGTGAATACACTGTAGTTCCAGACTCTCTGTGTGTGAATGGAGTGTCGTCCCAGACTCTCTGTGCGTGAATGGAGTGTAGTCCCAGACTCTCTGTGTGAATGGAGTGTAGTCCCAGACTCTCTGTGTGAATGGAGTGTAGTCCCAGATTCTGTGTGAGAATGGAGTGTAGTCCCAGACTCTCGGTGTGAATGGAGTGTAGTCCCAGATTCTGTGTGAGAATGGAGTGTTGTCTCAGACTCTCTGTGTATGAATGGAGTGTAGTCCCAGACTCTCTGTGTGAATGGAGTGTAGTCCCAGACTCTCTGTGTGAATGGGGTGTAGTCCCAGCCTGTTGTGTGAATGGAGTGTAGTCCCAGACTCTGTGCGCAAATGGAGTGTTGTCTCAGACTCTCTGTGTGTGAATGGAGTGTAGTCCCAGACTCTCTGTGTGAATGGAGTGTAGTCCCAGAGTCTCTGTGTGAATGGAGTGTAGTCCCAGACTCTCTGTGTGAATGGAGTGTAGTCCCAGAGTGTGTGTGTGTGAATGGAGTGTAGTCTCAGACTCTCTGTGTGAATGGAGTGTAGTCCCAGACTCTCTGTGTGAATGGAGTGTAGTCCCAGACTGTTGTGTGAATGGAGTGTAGTCCCAGACTCTGTGCGCGAATGGAGTGTTATCTCAGACTCTCTGTGTGAATGGAGTTTAGTCCCAGAGTGTGTGTGTGTGAATGGAGTGTAGTCTCAGACTCTCTGTGTGAATGGAGTGTAGTCCCAGACTCTCTGTGTGAATGGAGTGTTGTCCCAGACTGTTGTGTGAATGGAGTGTAGTCCTAGACTCTGTGCGCGAATGGAGTGTTGTCTCAAACTCTCTGTGTGAATGCAGTGTAGTCCCAGACTCTCTGTGTGAATGGAGTGTTGTCTCATACTCTCTGTGTGAATGGAGTGTAGTCCCAGACTGTTGTGTGAATGGAGTGTAGTCCCAGACTCTCTGTGTGAATGGAGTGTAGTCCCAGAGTCTCTGTGTGAATAGAGTGTAGTCCCAGACTCTCTGTGTGTGAATGGAGTGTAGTCCCAGACTCTCTGTGAGAATGGAGTGTAGTCCCAGACTGTTGTGTGAATGGAGTGTAGTCCCAGACTCTGTGCGCGAATGGAGTGTTGTCTCCGACTCTCTGTGTGTGAATGGAGTGTAGTCCCAGACTCTCTGTGTGAATGGAGTAGAGTCCCAGAGTCTCTGTATGAATGGACTATAGTCCCAGCCTCTGTGTGAGAATGGAGTGTAGTCCCAGACTCTCTGTGTATGAATGGAGTGTAGTCCCAGACTCTCTGTGTATGAATGGAGTGTAGTCCTAGACTCTCTGTGTGAGAATGGAGTGTAGTCCCAGACTCTCTGTGTATGAATGGAGTGTAGTCCCAGACTCTCGGTGTGTGAATCGAGTGTAGTCCCAGACTGTTGTGTGAATGGAGTGTTGTCTCATACTCTCTGTGTGTTATTGGAGTAGAGTCCCAGAGTCTCTGTATGAATGGACTATAGTCCCAGACTCTATGTGAGAATGGAGTGTCGTCCCAGAGTCTCTGTGTGTGAATGGAGTGTTGTCCCTGGACTGTCGTTCCAGACTCTGTGTGTGAATGGAGTGTCGTCCCAGACTCTCTGTGTGTGAATAGAGTGTAGTCCCAGACTCTCTGTGTGAATGGAGTGTAGTTCCAGACTCTCTGTGTGTGAATAGAGTGTAGTCCCAGACTCTGTGTGAATGGAGTGTAGTCCCAGACTCTCTGTGTGAATGGAGTGTAGTCCCAGACTCTCTGTGTGAATACAGAGTATTCCCAGACTCTCTGTGTGTGAATAGAGTGTAGTCCCAGACTCTCTGTGTGAATGGAGTGTAGTCCCAGATTCTGTGTGAGAATGGAGTGTTGTCTCAGACTCTCTGTGTATGAATGGAGTGTAGTCCCAGACTCTCTGTGTGAATGGAGTGTAGTCCCAGATTCTGTGTGAGAATGGAGTGTAGTCCCAGACTCTGTGTGAATGGGGTGTAGTCCCAGCCTATTGTGTGAATGGAGTGTAGTCCCAGACTCTCTGTGTGAATAGAGTGTAGTCCCAGACTGTTGTGTGAATGGAGTGTAGTCCCAGACTCTCTGTGTGAATAGAGTGTAGTCCCAGAGTGTGTGTGTGTGTGAATGGAGTGTAGTCTCAGACTCTCTGTGTGAATGGAGTGTAGTCCCAGACTGTTGTGTGAATGGAGTGTAGTCCCAGACTCTGTGTATGAATGGAGTGTAGTCCCAGACTCTGTGCGCGAATGGAGTGTTGTCTCAGACTCTCTGTGTGTGAATGGAGTGTAGTCCCAGACTCTCTGTGTGAATGGAGTGTAGTCCCAGAGTCTCTGTGTGAATGGAGTGTAGTCCCAGACTCTGTGCGCGAATGGAGTGTTGTCTCAGACTTTCTGTGTGAATGGAGTGTAGTCCCAGAGTGTGTGTGTGTGAATGGAGTGTAGTCCCAGACTCTCTGTGTGAATGGAGTGTAGTCCCAGACTCTCTGTGTGAATGGACTGTAGTCCCAGACTGTTGTGTGAATGGAGTGTAGTCCCAGACTCTGTGCGCGAATGGAGTGTAGTCCCAGACTCTCTGTGTGAATGGAGTGTAGTCCCAGACTCTCTGTGTGAATGGAGTGTTGTCTCATACTCTCTGTGTGAATGGAGTGTAGTCCCAGACTGTTGCGTGAATGGAGTGTAGTCCCAGACTCTCTGTGTGAATGGAGTGTTGTCCCAGGCTCTGTGCGCGAATGGAGTGTAGTCCCAGACTCTCTGTGTGAATGGAGTGTAGTCCCAGACTCTCTGTGTGAATGGAGTGTTGTCTCATACTCTCTGTGTGAATGGAGTGTAGTCCCAGACTGTTGTGTGAATGGAGTGTAGTCCCAGACTCTCTGTGTGAATGGAGTGTTGTCTCATACTCTCTGTGTGAATGGAGTGTAGTCCCAGACTGTTGTGTGAATGGAGTGTAGTCCCAGACTCTGTGCTCGAATGGAGTGTTGTCTCAGACTCTCTGTGTGTGATTGGAGTGAAGTCCCAGACTCTCTGTGTGAATGGAGTGTAGTCCCAGAGTCTCTGTGTGAATGGAGTGTAGTCCCAGACTCTGTGCGCAAATGGAGTGTTGTCTCAGACTCTCTGTGTGTGAATGGAGTATAGTCCCAGACTCTGTGTATGAATGGAGTGTAGTCCCAGACTCTGTGTATGAATGGAGTGTAGTCCCAGACTCTGTGCGCGAATGGAGTGTTGTCTCAGACTCTCTGTGTGTGAATGGAGTGTAGTCCCAGACTCTCTGTGTGAATGGAGTGTAGTCCCAGAGTCTCTGTGTGAATGGAGTGTAGTCCCAGACTCTGTGCGCGAATGGAGTGTTGTCTCAGACTCTCTGTGTGAATGGAGTGTAGTCCCAGAGTGTGTGTGTGTGAATGGAGTGTAGTCCCAGACTCTCTGTGTGAATGGAGTGTAGTCCCAGACTCTCTGTGTGAATGGACTGTAGTCCCAGACTGTTGTGTGAATGGAGTGTAGTCCCAGACTCTGTGCGCGAATGGAGTGTAGTCCCAGACTCTCTGTGTGAATGAAGTGTAGTCCCAGACTCTCTGTGTGAATGGAGTGTTGTCTCATACTCTCTGTGTGAATGGAGTGTAGTCCCAGACTGTTGTGTGAATGGAGTGCAGTCCCAGACTCTCTGTGTGAATGGAGTGTTGTCCCAGGCTCTGTGCGCGAATGGAGTGTAGTCCCAGACTCTCTGTGTGAATGGAGTGTAGTCCCAGACTCTCTGTGTGAATGGAGTGTTGTCTCATACTCTCTGTGTGAATGGAGTGTAGTCCCAGACTGTTGTGTGAATGGAGTGTAGTCCCAGGCTCTCTGTGTGAATGGAGTGTTGTCTCATACTCTCTGTGTGAATGGAGTGTAGTCCCAGACTGTTGTGTGAATGGAGTGTAGTCCCAGACTCTGTGCTCGAATGGAGTGTTGTCTCAGACTCTCTGTGTGTGATTGGAGTGTAGTCCCAGACTCTCTGTGTGAATGGAGTGTAGTCCCAGAGTCTCTGTGTGAATGGAGTGTAGTCCCAGACTCTGTGCGCGAATGGAGTGTTGTATCAGACTCTCTGTGTGTGAATGGAGTATAGTCCCAGACTCTGTGTATGAATGGAGTGTAGTCCCAGACTCTGTGTATGAATGGAGTGTAGTCCCAGACTCTGTGTGAATGGAGTGTAGTCCCAGACTCTCTGAGTGAATACACTGTAGTTCCAGACTCTCTGTGTGTGAATGGAGTGTCGTCCCAGACTCTCTGTGCGTGAATGGAGTGTAGTCCCAGACTCTCTGTGTGAATGGAGTGTAGTCCCAGACTCTCTGTGTGAATGGAGTGTAGTCCCAGATTCTGTGTGAGAATGGAGTGTAGTCCCAGACTCTCTGTGTGAATGGAGTGTAGTCCCAGATTCTGTGTGAGAATGGAGTGTTGTCTCAGACTCTCTGTGTATGAATGGAGTGTAGTCCCAGACTCTCTGTGTGAATGGAGTGTAGTCCCAGACTCTCTGTGTGAATGGGGTGTAGTCCCAGCCTGTTGTGTGAATGGAGTGTAGTCCCAGACTCTGTGCGCAAATGGAGTGTTGTCTCAGACTCTCTGTGTGTGAATGGAGTGTAGTCCCAGACTCTCTGTGTGAATGGAGTGTAGTCCCAGAGTCTCTGTGTGAATGGAGTGTAGTCCCAGACTTTCTGTGTGAATGGAGTGTAGTCCCAGAGTGTGTGTGTGTGAATGGAGTGTAGTCTCAGACTCTCTGTGTGAATGGAGTGTAGTCCCAGACTGTTGTGTGAATGGAGTGTAGTCCCAGACTCTGTGCGCGAATGGAGTGTTATCTCAGACTCTCTGTGTGAATGGAGTGTAGTCCCAGAGTGTGTGTGTGTGAATGGAGTGTAGTCTCAGACTCTCTGTGTGAATGGAGTGTAGTCCCAGACTCTCTGTGTGAATGGAGTGTAGTCCCAGACTGTTGTGTGAATGGAGTGTAGTCCTAGACTCTGTGCGCGAATGGAGTGTTGTCTCAGACTCTCTGTGTGAATGCAGTGTAGTCCCAGACTCTCTGTGTGAATGGAGTGTTGTCTCATACTCTCTGTGTGAATGGAGTGTAGTCCCAGACTGTTGTGTGAATGGAGTGTAGTCCCAGACTCTCTGTGTGAATGGAGTGTAGTCCCAGAGTCTCTGTGTGAATAGAGTGTAGTCCCAGACTCTCTGTGTGTGAATGGAGTGTAGTCCCAGACTCTCTGTGAGAATGGAGTGTAGTCCCAGACTGTTGTGTGAGTGGAGTGTAGTCCCAGATTCTGTGCGCGAATGGAGTGTTGTCTCCGACTCTCTGTGTGTGAATGGAGTGTAGTCCCAGACTCTCTGTGTGAATGGAGTAGAGTCCCAGAGTCTCTGTATGAATGGACTATAGTCCCAGCCTCTGTGTGAGAATGGAGTGTAGTCCCAGACTCTCTGTGTATGAATGGAGTGTAGTCCCAGACTCTCTGTGTATGAATGGAGTGTAGTCCTAGACTCTCTGTGTGAGAATGGAGTGTAGTCCCAGACTCTCTGTGTATGAATGGAGTGTAGTCCCAGACTCTCGGTGTGTGAATCGAGTGTAGTCCCAGACTGTTGTGTGAATGGAGTGTTGTCTCATACTCTCTGTGTGTTATTGGAGTAGAGTCCCAGAGTCTCTGTATGAATGGACTATAGTCCCAGACTCTATGTGAGAATGGAGTGTCGTCCCAGAGTCTCTGTGTGTGAATGGAGTGTTGTCCCTGGACTGTCGTTCCAGACTCTGTGTGTGAATGGAGTGTCGTCCCAGACTCTCTGTGTGTGAATAGAGTGTAGTCCCAGACTCTCTGTGTGAATGGAGTGTAGTTCCAGACTCTCTGTGTGTGAATAGAGTGTAGTCCCAGACTCTGTGTGAATGGAGTGTAGTCCCAGACTCTCTGTGTGAATGGAGTGTAGTCCCAGACTCTCTGTGTGAATACAGAGTATTCCCAGACTCTCTGTGTGTGAATAGAGTGTAGTCCCAGACTCTCTGTGTGAATGGAGTAGAGTCCCAGATTCTGTGTGAGAATGGAGTGTAGTCCCAGACTCTGTGTGTGAATACAGAGTATTCCCAGACTCTCTGTGTGTGAATAGAGTGTAGTCCCAGACTCTCTGTGTGAATGGAGTAGAGTCCCAGATTCTGTGTGTGAATAGAGTGTAGTCCCAGAGTGTGTGTGTGTGTGAATGGAGTGTAGTCCCAGACTGTTGTGTGAATGGAGTGTAGTCCCAGACTCTCTGTGTGAATGGAGTGTAGTCCCAGACTGTTGTGTGAATGGAGTGTAGTCCCAGACTCTCTGTGTGAATAGAGTGTAGTCCCAGACTCTCTGTGTGAATTGAGTGTTGTCTCAGACTCTCTGTGTGTGAATGGAGTGTAGTCCCAGACTCTCTGTGTGTGAATAGAGTGTAGTCCCAGACTCTGTGTGAATGGAGTGTAGTCCCAGACTCTCTGAGTGAATACACTGTAGTTCCAGACTCTCTGTGTGTGAATGGAGTGTCGTCCCAGACTCTCTGTGCGTGAATGGAGTGTAGTCCCAGACTCTCTGTGTGAATGGAGTGTAGTCCCAGACTCTCTGTGTGAATGGAGTGTAGTCCCAGATTCTGTGTGAGAATGGAGTGTAGTCCCAGACTCTCGGTGTGAATGGAGTGTAGTCCCAGATTCTGTGTGAGAATGGAGTGTTGTCTCAGACTCTCTGTGTATGAATGGAGTGTAGTCCCAGACTCTCTGTGTGAATGGAGTGTAGTCCCAGACTCTCTGTGTGAATGGGGTGTAGTCCCAGCCTGTTGTGTGAATGGAGTGTAGTCCCAGACTCTGTGCGCAAATGGAGTGTTGTCTCAGACTCTCTGTGTGTGAATGGAGTGTAGTCCCAGACTCTCTGTGTGAATGGAGTGTAGTCCCAGAGTCTCTGTGTGAATGGAGTGTAGTCCCAGACTCTCTGTGTGAATGGAGTGTAGTCCCAGAGTGTGTGTGTGTGAATGGAGTGTAGTCTCAGACTCTCTGTGTGAATGGAGTGTAGTCCCAGACTCTCTGTGTGAATGGAGTGTAGTCCCAGACTGTTGTGTGAATGGAGTGTAGTCCCAGACTCTGTGCGCGAATGGAGTGTTATCTCAGACTCTCTGTGTGAATGGAGTTTAGTCCCAGAGTGTGTGTGTGTGAATGGAGTGTAGTCTCAGACTCTCTGTGTGAATGGAGTGTAGTCCCAGACTCTCTGTGTGAATGGAGTGTTGTCCCAGACTGTTGTGTGAATGGAGTGTAGTCCTAGACTCTGTGCGCGAATGGAGTGTTGTCTCAAACTCTCTGTGTGAATGCAGTGTAGTCCCAGACTCTCTGTGTGAATGGAGTGTTGTCTCATACTCTCTGTGTGAATGGAGTGTAGTCCCAGACTGTTGTGTGAATGGAGTGTAGTCCCAGACTCTCTGTGTGAATGGAGTGTAGTCCCAGAGTCTCTGTGTGAATAGAGTGTAGTCCCAGACTCTCTGTGTGTGAATGGAGTGTAGTCCCAGACTCTCTGTGAGAATGGAGTGTAGTCCCAGACTGTTGTGTGAATGGAGTGTAGTCCCAGACTCTGTGCGCGAATGGAGTGTTGTCTCCGACTCTCTGTGTGTGAATGGAGTGTAGTCCCAGACTCTCTGTGTGAATGGAGTAGAGTCCCAGAGTCTCTGTATGAATGGACTATAGTCCCAGCCTCTGTGTGAGAATGGAGTGTAGTCCCAGACTCTCTGTGTATGAATGGAGTGTAGTCCCAGACTCTCTGTGTATGAATGGAGTGTAGTCCTAGACTCTCTGTGTGAGAATGGAGTGTAGTCCCAGACTCTCTGTGTATGAATGGAGTGTAGTCCCAGACTCTCGGTGTGTGAATCGAGTGTAGTCCCAGACTGTTGTGTGAATGGAGTGTTGTCTCATACTCTCTGTGTGTTATTGGAGTAGAGTCCCAGAGTCTCTGTATGAATGGACTATAGTCCCAGACTCTATGTGAGAATGGAGTGTCGTCCCAGAGTCTCTGTGTGTGAATGGAGTGTTGTCCCTGGACTGTCGTTCCAGACTCTGTGTGTGAATGGAGTGTCGTCCCAGACTCTCTGTGTGTGAATAGAGTGTAGTCCCAGACTCTCTGTGTGAATGGAGTGTAGTTCCAGACTCTCTGTGTGTGAATAGAGTGTAGTCCCAGACTCTGTGTGAATGGAGTGTAGTCCCAGACTCTCTGTGTGAATGGAGTGTAGTCCCAGACTCTCTGTGTGAATACAGAGTATTCCCAGACTCTCTGTGTGTGAATAGAGTGTAGTCCCAGACTCTCTGTGTGAATGGAGTGTAGTCCCAGATTCTGTGTGAGAATGGAGTGTAGTCCCAGACTCTCTTTTTGTGAATGGAGTGTAGTCCCAGACTCTCTGTGTGAATGGAGTGTAGTCCCAGATTCTGTGTGAGAATGGAGTGTTGTCTCAGACTCTCTGTGTATGAATGGAGTGTAGTCCCAGACTCTCTGTGTGAATGGAGTGTAGTCCCAGATTCTGTGTGAGAATGGAGTGTAGTCCCAGACTCTGTGTGAATGGGGTGTAGTCCCAGCCTATTGTGTGAATGGAGTGTAGTCCCAGACTCTCTGTGTGAATAGAGTGTAGTCCCAGACTGTTGTGTGAATGGAGTGTAGTCCCAGACTCTCTGTGTGAATAGAGTGTAGTCCCAGAGTGTGTGTGTGTGTGAATGGAGTGTAGTCTCAGACTCTCTGTGTGAATGGAGTGTAGTCCCAGACTGTTGTGTGAATGGAGTGTAGTCCCAGACTCTGTGTATGAATGGAGTGTAGTCCCAGACTCTGTGCGCGAATGGAGTGTTGTCTCAGACTCTCTGTGTGTGAATGGAGTGTAGTCCCAGACTCTCTGTGTGAATGGAGTGTAGTCCCAGAGTCTCTGTGTGAATGGAGTGTAGTCCCAGACTCTGTGCGCGAATGGAGTGTTGTCTCAGACTTTCTGTGTGAATGGAGTGTAGTCCCAGAGTGTGTGTGTGTGAATGGAGTGTAGTCCCAGACTCTCTGTGTGAATGGAGTGTAGTCCCAGACTCTCTGTGTGAATGGACTGTAGTCCCAGACTGTTGTGTGAATGGAGTGTAGTCCCAGACTCTGTGCGCGAATGGAGTGTAGTCCCAGACTCTCTGTGTGAATGGAGTGTAGTCCCAGACTCTCTGTGTGAATGGAGTGTTGTCTCATACTCTCTGTGTGAATGGAGTGTAGTCCCAGACTGTTGCGTGAATGGAGTGTAGTCCCAGACTCTCTGTGTGAATGGAGTGTTGTCCCAGGCTCTGTGCGCGAATGGAGTGTAGTCCCAGACTCTCTGTGTGAATGGAGTGTAGTCCCAGACTCTCTGTGTGAATGGAGTGTTGTCTCATACTCTCTGTGTGAATGGAGTGTAGTCCCAGACTGTTGTGTGAATGGAGTGTAGTCCCAGACTCTCTGTGTGAATGGAGTGTTGTCTCATACTCTCTGTGTGAATGGAGTGTAGTCCCAGACTGTTGTGTGAATGGAGTGTAGTCCCAGACTCTGTGCTCGAATGGAGTGTTGTCTCAGACTCTCTGTGTGTGATTGGAGTGAAGTCCCAGACTCTCTGTGTGAATGGAGTGTAGTCCCAGAGTCTCTGTGTGAATGGAGTGTAGTCCCAGACTCTGTGCGCAAATGGAGTGTTGTCTCAGACTCTCTGTGTGTGAATGGAGTATAGTCCCAGACTCTGTGTATGAATGGAGTGTAGTCCCAGACTCTGTGTATGAATGGAGTGTAGTCCCAGACTCTGTGCGCGAATGGAGTGTTGTCTCAGACTCTCTGTGTGTGAATGGAGTGTAGTCCCAGACTCTCTGTGTGAATGGAGTGTAGTCCCAGAGTCTCTGTGTGAATGGAGTGTAGTCCCAGACTCTGTGCGCGAATGGAGTGTTGTCTCAGACTCTCTGTGTGAATGGAGTGTAGTCCCAGAGTGTGTGTGTGTGAATGGAGTGTAGTCCCAGACTCTCTGTGTGAATGGAGTGTAGTCCCAGACTCTCTGTGTGAATGGACTGTAGTCCCAGACTGTTGTGTGAATGGAGTGTAGTCCCAGACTCTGTGCGCGAATGGAGTGTAGTCCCAGACTCTCTGTGTGAATGAAGTGTAGTCCCAGACTCTCTGTGTGAATGGAGTGTTGTCTCATACTCTCTGTGTGAATGGAGTGTAGTCCCAGACTGTTGTGTGAATGGAGTGCAGTCCCAGACTCTCTGTGTGAATGGAGTGTTGTCCCAGGCTCTGTGCGCGAATGGAGTGTAGTCCCAGACTCTCTGTGTGAATGGAGTGTAGTCCCAGACTCTCTGTGTGAATGGAGTGTTGTCTCATACTCTCTGTGTGAATGGAGTGTAGTCCCAGACTGTTGTGTGAATGGAGTGTAGTCCCAGGCTCTCTGTGTGAATGGAGTGTTGTCTCATACTCTCTGTGTGAATGGAGCGTAGTCCCAGACTGTTGTGTGAATGGAGTGTAGTCCCAGACTCTGTGCTCGAATGGAGTGTTGTCTCAGACTCTCTGTGTGTGATTGGAGTGTAGTCCCAGACTCTCTGTGTGAATGGAGTGTAGTCCCAGAGTCTCTGTGTGAATGGAGTGTAGTCCCAGACTCTGTGCGCGAATGGAGTGTTGTATCAGACTCTCTGTGTGTGAATGGAGTATAGTCCCAGACTCTGTGTATGAATGGAGTGTAGTCCCAGACTCTGTGTATGAATGGAGTGTAGTCCCAGACTCTGTGTGAATGGAGTGTAGTCCCAGACTCTCTGAGTGAATACACTGTAGTTCCAGACTCTCTGTGTGTGAATGGAGTGTCGTCCCAGACTCTCTGTGCGTGAATGGAGTGTAGTCCCAGACTCTCTGTGTGAATGGAGTGTAGTCCCAGACTCTCTGTGTGAATGGAGTGTAGTCCCAGATTCTGTGTGAGAATGGAGTGTAGTCCCAGACTCTCTGTGTGAATGGAGTGTAGTCCCAGATTCTGTGTGAGAATGGAGTGTTGTCTCAGACTCTCTGTGTATGAATGGAGTGTAGTCCCAGACTCTCTGTGTGAATGGAGTGTAGTCCCAGACTCTCTGTGTGAATGGGGTGTAGTCCCAGCCTGTTGTGTGAATGGAGTGTAGTCCCAGACTCTGTGCGCAAATGGAGTGTTGTCTCAGACTCTCTGTGTGTGAATGGAGTGTAGTCCCAGACTCTCTGTGTGAATGGAGTGTAGTCCCAGAGTCTCTGTGTGAATGGAGTGTAGTCCCAGACTTTCTGTGTGAATGGAGTGTAGTCCCAGAGTGTGTGTGTGTGAATGGAGTGTAGTCTCAGACTCTCTGTGTGAATGGAGTGTAGTCCCAGACTGTTGTGTGAATGGAGTGTAGTCCCAGACTCTGTGCGCGAATGGAGTGTTATCTCAGACTCTCTGTGTGAATGGAGTGTAGTCCCAGAGTGTGTGTGTGTGAATGGAGTGTAGTCTCAGACTCTCTGTGTGAATGGAGTGTAGTCCCAGACTCTCTGTGTGAATGGAGTGTAGTCCCAGACTGTTGTGTGAATGGAGTGTAGTCCTAGACTCTGTGCGCGAATGGAGTGTTGTCTCAGACTCTCTGTGTGAATGCAGTGTAGTCCCAGACTCTCTGTGTGAATGGAGTGTTGTCTCATACTCTCTGTGTGAATGGAGTGTAGTCCCAGACTGTTGTGTGAATGGAGTGTAGTCCCAGACTCTCTGTGTGAATGGAGTGTAGTCCCAGAGTCTCTGTGTGAATAGAGTGTAGTCCCAGACTCTCTGTGTGTGAATGGAGTGTAGTCCCAGACTCTCTGTGAGAATGGAGTGTAGTCCCAGACTGTTGTGTGAGTGGAGTGTAGTCCCAGATTCTGTGCGCGAATGGAGTGTTGTCTCCGACTCTCTGTGTGTGAATGGAGTGTAGTCCCAGACTCTCTGTGTGAATGGAGTAGAGTCCCAGAGTCTCTGTATGAATGGACTATAGTCCCAGCCTCTGTGTGAGAATGGAGTGTAGTCCCAGACTCTCTGTGTATGAATGGAGTGTAGTCCCAGACTCTCTGTGTATGAATGGAGTGTAGTCCTAGACTCTCTGTGTGAGAATGGAGTGTAGTCCCAGACTCTCTGTGTATGAATGGAGTGTAGTCCCAGACTCTCGGTGTGTGAATCGAGTGTAGTCCCAGACTGTTGTGTGAATGGAGTGTTGTCTCATACTCTCTGTGTGTTATTGGAGTAGAGTCCCAGAGTCTCTGTATGAATGGACTATAGTCCCAGACTCTATGTGAGAATGGAGTGTCGTCCCAGAGTCTCTGTGTGTGAATGGAGTGTTGTCCCTGGACTGTCGTTCCAGACTCTGTGTGTGAATGGAGTGTCGTCCCAGACTCTCTGTGTGTGAATAGAGTGTAGTCCCAGACTCTCTGTGTGAATGGAGTGTAGTTCCAGACTCTCTGTGTGTGAATAGAGTGTAGTCCCAGACTCTGTGTGAATGGAGTGTAGTCCCAGACTCTCTGTGTGAATGGAGTGTAGTCCCAGACTCTCTGTGTGGATACAGAGTATTCCCAGACTCTCTGTGTGTGAATAGAGTGTAGTCCCAGACTCTCTGTGTGAATGGAGTAGAGTCCCAGATTCTGTGTGAGAATGGAGTGTAGTCCCAGACTCTGTGTGTGAATACAGAGTATTCCCAGACTCTCTGTGTGTGAATAGAGTGTAGTCCCAGACTCTCTGTGTGAATGGAGTAGAGTCCCAGATTCTGTGTGTGAATAGAGTGTAGTCCCAGAGTGTGTGTGTGTGTGAATGGAGTGTAGTCCCAGACTGTTGTGTGAATGGAGTGTAGTCCCAGACTCTGTGTATGAATGGAGTGTAGTCCCAGACTCTGTGCGCGAATGGAGTGTTGTCTCAGACTCTCTGTGTGTGAATGGAGTGTAGTCCCAGACTCTCTGTGTGAATGGAGTGTAGTCCCAGAGTCTCTGTGTGAATGGAGTGTAGTCCCAGACTCTGTGCGCGAATGGAGTGTTGTCTCAGACTCTCTGTGTGAATGGAGTGTAGTCCCAGAGTGTGTGTGTGTGAATGGAGTGTAGTCCCAGACTCTCTGTGTGAATGGAGTGTAGTCCCAGACTCTCTGTGTGAATGGACTGTAGTCCCAGACTGTTGTGTGAATGGAGTGTAGTCCCAGACTCTGTGCGCGAATGGAGTGTAGTCCCAGACTCTCTGTGTGAATGGAGTGTTGTCTCATACTCTCTGTGTGAATGGAGTGTAGTCCCAGACTGTTGCGTGAATGGAGTGTAGTCCCAGACTCTCTGTGTGAATGGAGTGTTGTCCCAGGCTCTGTGCGCGAATGGAGTGTAGTCCCAGACTCTCTGTGTGAATGGAGTGTAGTCCCAGACTCTCTGTGTGAATGGAGTGTTGTCTCATACTCTCTGTGTGAATGGAGTGTAGTCCCAGACTGTTGTGTGAATGGAGTGTAGTCCCAGACTCTCTGTGTGAATGGAGTGTTGTCTCATACTCTCTGTGTGAATGGAGTGTAGTCCCAGACTGTTGTGTGAATGGAGTGTAGTCCCAGACTCTGTGCTCGAATGGAGTGTTGTCTCAGACTCTCTGTGTGTGATTGGAGTGAAGTCCCAGACTCTCTGTGTGAATGGAGTGTAGTCCCAGAGTCTCTGTGTGAATGGAGTGTAGTCCCAGACTCTGTGCGCAAATGGAGTGTTGTCTCAGACTCTCTGTGTGTGAATGGAGTATAGTCCCAGACTCTGTGTCTGAATGGAGTGTAGTCCCAGACTCTGTGTATGAATGGAGTGTAGTCCCAGACTCTGTGCGCGAATGGAGTGTTGTCTCAGACTCTCTGTGTGTGAATGGAGTGTAGTCCCAGACTCTCTGTGTGAATGGAGTGTAGTCCCAGAGTCTCTGTGTGAATGGAGTGTAGTCCCAGACTCTGTGCGCGAATGGAGTGTTGTCTCAGACTCTCTGTGTGAATGGAGTGTAGTCCCAGAGTGTGTGTGTGTGAATGGAGTGTAGTCCCAGACTCTCTGTGTGAATGGAGTGTAGTCCCAGACTCTCTGTGTGAATGGACTGTAGTCCCAGACTGTTGTGTGAATGGAGTGTAGTCCCAGACTCTGTGCGCGAATGGAGTGTAGTCCCAGACTCTCTGTGTGAATGGAGTGTAGTCCCAGACTCTCTGTGTGAATGGAGTGTTGTCTCATACTCTCTGTGTGAATGGAGTGTAGTCCCAGACTGCTGTGTGAATGGAGTGCAGTCCCAGACTCTCTGTGTGAATGGAGTGTTGTCCCAGGCTCTGTGCGCGAATGGAGTGGAGTCCCAGACTCTCTGTGTGAATGGAGTGTAGTCCCAGACTCTCTGTGTGAATGGAGTGTTGTCTCATACTCTCTGTGTGAATGGAGTGTAGTCCCAGACTGTTGTGTGAATGGAGTGTAGTCCCAGACTCTCTGTGTGAATGGAGTGTTGTCTCATACTCTCTGTGTGAATGGAGTGTAGTCCCAGACTGTTGTGTGAATGGAGTGTAGTCCCAGACTCTGTGCTCGAATGGAGTGTTGTCTCAGACTCTCTGTGTGTGATTGGAGTGTAGTCCCAGACTCTCTGTGTGAATGGAGTGTAGTCCCAGAGTCTCTGTGTGAATGGAGTGTAGTCCCAGACTCTGTGCGCGAATGGAGTGTTGTCTCAGACTCTCTGTGTGTGAATGGAGTATAGTCCCAGACTCTGTGTATGAATGGAGTGTAGTCCCAGACTCTGTGTATGAAAGGAGTGTAGTCCAGACTCTCTGTGTGAATGGAGTGTAATCCCAGACTGTTGTGTGAATAGAGTGTAGTCCTAGACTCTGTGCGCGAATGGAGTGTTGTCTCAGACTCTCTGTGTGTGAATGGAGTGTAGTCCCAGACTGTTGTGGAAATGGAGTGTAGTCCCAGACTCTGTGCGCGAATGGAGTGTTGTCTCATACTCTCTGTGTGAATGGAGTGTAGTCCCAGACTGTTGTGTGAATAGAGTGTAGTCCCAGACTCTGTGCGTGAATGGAGTGTTGTCTCAGACTCTCTGTTTGTGAATGGAGTGCAGTCCCAGAGTGTGTGTGTGTGAATGGAGTGTAGTCCCAGAGTGTGTGTGTGTGAATGGAGTGTAGTCCCAGACTCTCTGTGTGAATGGGGTGTAGTCCCAGACTGTTGTGTGAATGGTGTGTTGTCTCAGACTCTCTGTGTGTGAATGGAGTGTAGTCCCAGATTCTGTGCGCGAATGGATAGTTGTCTCAGACTCTCTGTGTGTGAATGGAGTATAGTCCCAGACTCTCTGTATGAATAGAGTGCAGTCCCAGACTCTCTGTGTGTGAATGGAGTGTAGTCCCAGACTCTGTGTATGAATGGAGTGTACTCCCAGGCTCTCTGTGTGAATGGAGTGTAGTCCCAGACTCTCTGTGTGAATAGAGTGTAGTCCCAGACTCTCTGTGTGAATAGAGTGTAGTCCCAGACTGTTGTGTGAATGGAGTGTTGTCTCAGACTCTCTGTGTGAATGGAGTGTAGTCCCGGACTGTTGTGTGAATGGAGTTTTGTCTCAGACTCTGTGCGCGAATGGAGTGTTGTCTCAGACTCTCTGTGTGTGAATGGAGTGTAGTCCCAGACTGTTGTGTGAATAGAGTGTAGTCCCAGACTCTGTGCGTGAATGGAGTGTTGTCTCAGACTCTCTGTGTGTGAATGGAGTGCAGTCCCAGAGTGTGTGTGTGTGAATGGAGTGTAGTCCCAGAGTGTGTGTGTGTGAATGGAGTGTAGTCCCAGACTCTCTGTGTGAATGGGGTGTAGTCCCAGACTGTTGTGTGAATGGAGTGTTGTCTCAGACTCTCTGTGTGTGAATGGAGTGTAGTCCCAGACTCTCTGTGTGAATAGAGTGTAGTCCCAGACTCTCTGTGTGAATGGAGTGTTGTCTCAGACTCTCTGTGTGTGAATGGAGTGTAGTCCCAGACTCTCTGTGTGTGAATAGAGTGTAGTCCCAGACTCTGTGTGAATGGAGTGTAGTCCCAGACTCTCTGAGTGAATACAGTGTAGTCCCAGACTCTCTGTGTGTGAATGGAGTGTAGTCCCAGACTCTCTGTGCGTGAATGGAGTGTAGTCCCAGACTCTCTGTGTGAATGGAGTGTAGTCCCAGACTCTCTGTGTGAATGGAGTGTAGTCCCAGATTCTGTGTGAGAATGGAGTGTAGTCCCAGACTCTCTGTGTGAATGGAGTGTAGTCCCAGATTCTGTGTGAGAATGGAGTGTTGTCTCAGACTCTCTGTGTATGAATGGAGTGTAGTCCCAGACTCTCTGTGTGAATGGAGTGTAGTCCCAGACTCTCTGTGTGAATGGGGTGTAGTCCCAGCCTGTTGTGTGAATGGAGTGTAGTCCCAGACTCTGTGCACGAATGGAGTGTTGTCTCAGACTCTCTGTGTGAATAGAGTGTACTCCCAGAGTGTGTGTTTGTGAATGGAGTGTAGTCTCAGACTCTCTGTGTGAATGGAGTGTAGTCCCAGACTGTTGTGTGAATGGAGTGTAGTCCCAGACTCTGTGCGCAAATGGAGTGTTGTCTCAGACTCTCTGTGTGTGAATGGAGTGTAGTCCCAGACTCTCTGTGTGAATGGAGTGTAGTCCCAGAGTCTCTGTGTGAATGGAGTGTAGTCCCAGACTCTCTGTGTGAATGGAGTGTAGTCCCAGAGTGTGTGTGTGTGAATGGAGTGTAGTGTCAGACTCTCTGTGTGAATGGAGTGTAGTCCCAGACTCTCTGTGTGAATGGAGTGTAGTCCCAGACTGTTGTGTGAATGGAGTGTAGTCCCAGACTCTGTGCGCGAATGGAGTGTTATCTCAGACTCTCTGTGTGAATGGAGTGTAGTCCCAGAGTGTGTGTGTGTGAATGGAGTGTAGTCTCAGACTCTCTGTGTGAATGGAGTGTAGTCCCAGACTCTCTGTGTGAATGGAGTGTAGTCCCAGACTGTTGTGTGAATGGAGTGTAGTCCTAGACTCTGTGCGCGAATGGAGTGTTGTCTCAGACTCTCTGTGTGAATGGAGTGTAGTCCCAGACTCTCTGTGTGAATGGAGTGTTGTCTCATACTCTCTGTGTGAATGGAGTGTAGTCCCAGACTGTTGTGTGAATGGAGTGTAGTCCCAGACTCTCTGTGTGAATGGAGTGTTGTCTCATACTCTCTGTGTGAATGGAGTGTAGTCCCAGACTGTTGTGTGAATGGAGTGTAGTCCCAGACTCTCTGTGTGAATGGAGTGTAGTCCCAGAGTCTCTGTGTGAATAGAGTGTAGTCCCAGACTCTCTGTGTGTGAATGGAGTGTAGTCCCAGACTCTCTGTGAGAATGGAGTGTAGTCCCAGACTGTTGTGTGAATGGAGTGTAGTCCCAGACTCTGTGCGCGAATGGAGTGTTGTCTCCGACTCTCTGTGTGTGAATGGAGTGTAGTCCCAGACTCTCTGTGTGAATGGAGTAGAGTCCCAGAGTCTCTGTATGAATGGACTATAGTCCCAGCCTCTGTGTGAGAATGGAGTGTAGTCCCAGACTCTCTGTGTATGAATGGAGTGTAGTCCCAGACTCTCTGTGTATGAATGGAGTGTAGTCCTAGACTCTCTGTGTGAGAATGGAGTGTAATCCCAGACTCTCTGTGTATGAATGGAGTGTAGTCCCAGACTCTCGGTGTGTGAATCGAGTGTAGTCCCAGACTGTTGTGTGAATGGAGTGTTGTCTCATACTCTCTGTGTGTTATTGGAGTAGAGTCCCAGAGTCTCTGTATGAATGGACTATAGTCCCAGACTCTATGTGAGAATGGAGTGTCGTCCCAGAGTCTCTGTGTGTGAATGGAGTGTTGTCCCTGGACTGTCGTTCCAGACTCTGTGTGTGAATAGAGTGTAGTCCCAGACTCTCTGTGTGAATGGAGTGTAGTTCCAGACTCTCTGTGTGTGAATAGAGTGTAGTCCCAGACTCTGTGTGAATGGAGTGTAGTCCCAGACTCTCTGTGTGAATGGAGTGTAGTCCCAGACTCTCTGTGTGAATACAGAGTAGTCCCAGACTCTCTGTGTGTGAATAGAGTGTAGTCCCAGACTCTGTGTGAATGGAGTGCAGTCCCAGACTCTCTGTGTGAATGGAGTGTAGTCCCAGACTCTCTGTGTGAATACAGAGTAGTCCCAGACTCTCTGTGTGTGAATAGAGTGTAGTCCCAGACTCTGTGTGAATGGAGTGTAGTCCCAGACTCTCTGTGTGAATGGAGTGTAGTCCCAGATTCTGTGTGAGAATGGAGTGTAGTCCCAGACTCTCTGTGTGTGAATGGAGTGTAGTCCCAGACTCTCTGTGTGAATGGAGTGTAGTCCCAAATTCTGTGTGAGAATGGAGTGTTGTCTCAGACTCTCTGTGTATGAATGGAGTGTAGTCCCAGACTCTCTGTGTGAATGGAGTGTAGTCCCAGATTCTGTGTGAGAATGGAGTGTAGTCCCAGACTCTGTGTGAATGGGGTGTAGTCCCAGCCTATTGTGTGAATGGAGTGTAGTCCCAGACTCTCTGTGTGAATAGAGTGTAGTCCCAGACTGTTGTGTGAATGGAGTGTAGTCCCAGACTCTCTGTGTGAATAGAGTGTAGTCCCAGAGTGTGTGTGTGTGTGAATGGAGTGTAGTCTCAGACTCTCTGTGTGAATGGAGTGTAGTCCCAGACTGTTGTGTGAATGGAGTGTAGTCCCAGACTCTGTGTATGAATGGAGTGTAGTCCCAGACTCTGTGCGCGAATGGAGTGTTGTCTCGGACTCTCTGTGTGTGAATGGAGTGTAGTCCCAGACTCTCTGTGTGAATGGAGTGTAGTCCCAGAGTCTCTGTGTGAATGGAGTGTAGTCCCAGACTCTGTGCGCGAATGGAGTGTTGTCTCAGACTCTCTGTGTGAATGGAGTGTAGTCCCAGAGTGTGTGTGTGTGAATGGAGTGTAGTCCCAGACTCTCTGTGTGAATGGAGTGTAGTCCCAGACTCTCTGTGTGAATGGACTGTAGTCCCAGACTGTTGTGTGAATGGAGTGTAGTCCCAGACTCTGTGCGCGAATGGAGTGTAGTCCCAGACTCTCTGTGTGAATGGAGTGTAGTCCCAGACTCTCTGTGTGAATGGAGTGTTGTCTCATACTCTCTGTGTGAATGGAGTGTAGTCCCAGACTGTTGTGTGAATGGAGTGTAGTCCCAGACTCTCTGTGTGAATGGAGTGTTGTCCCAGGCTCTGTGCGCGAATGGAGTGTAGTCCCAGACTCTCTGTGTGAATGGAGTGTAGTCCCAGACTCTCTGTGTGAATGGAGTGTTGTCTCATACTCTCTGTGTGAATGGAGTGTAGTCCCAGACTGTTGTGTGAATGGAGTGTAGTCCCAGACTCTCTGTGTGAATGGAGTGTTGTCTCATACTCTCTGTGTGAATGGAGTGTAGTCCCAGACTGTTGTGTGAATGGAGTGTAGTCCCAGACTCTGTGCTCGAATGGAGTGTTGTGTCAGACTCTCTGTGTGTGATTGGAGTGTAGTCCCAGACTCTCTGTGTGAATGGAGTGTAGTCCCAGAGTCTCTGTGTGAATGGAGTGTAGTCCCAGACTCTGTGCGCGAATGGAGTGTTGTCTCAGACTCTCTGTGTGTGAATGGAGTATAGTCCCAGACTCTGTGTATGAATGGAGTGTAGTCCCAGACTCTCTGTGTATGAATGGAGTGTAGTCCTAGACTCTCTGTGTGAGAATGGAGTGTAGTCCCAGACTCTCTGTGTGTGAATGGAGTGTAGTCCCAGCCTCTGTGTGAGAATGGAGTGTAGTCCCAGACTCTCTGTGTGAATGGAGTGTAGTCCCAGACTGTTGTGTGAATGGACTGTAGTCCCAGACTCTCTGTGTGAATGGAGTGTTGTCTCATACTCTCTGTGTGAATGGAGTGTAGTCCCAGACTGTTGTGTGAATGGAGTGTAGTCCCAGATTCTGTGCTCGAATGGTGTGTTGTCTCAGACTCTCTGTGTGTGATTGGAGTGTAGTCCCAGACTCTCTGTGTGAATGGAGTGTAGTCCCAGAGTCTCTGTGTGAATGGAGTGTAGTCCCAGACTCTGTGCGCGAATGGAGTGTTGTCTCAGACTCTCTGTGTGTGAATGGAGTATAGTCCCAGACTCTGTGTGAGAATGGAGTGTAGTCCCAGACTCTCTGTGTGTGAATGGAGTGTAGTCCCAGCCTCTGTGTGAGAATGGAGTGTAGTCCCAGACTCTCTGTGTATGAATGGTGTGTAGTCCCAGACTCTCGGTGTGTG
The DNA here is from genome assembly GCF_047496795.1 of Chiloscyllium punctatum. Lineage (NCBI taxonomy): Eukaryota > Metazoa > Chordata > Chondrichthyes > Orectolobiformes > Hemiscylliidae > Chiloscyllium > Chiloscyllium punctatum. Next base: position 87,700,131 of record NC_092745.1, read on the forward strand.
AATGGAGTGTAGTCCCAGACTGTTGTGTGAATGGAGTGTTGTCTCAGACTCTCTGTGTGTGAATGGAGTAGAGTCCCAGAGTCTCTGTATGAATGGACTATAGTCCCAGACTCTATGTGAGAATGGAGTGTCGTCCCAGAGTCTCTGAGTGTGAATGGAGTGTTGTCCCTGGAATGTCGTTCCAGACTCTGTGTGAGAATGGAGTGTAGTCCCAGAATCTCTGTGTGATTGGAGTGTAGTACCAGACTCAGTTTGTGTGAATGGAGTATAGTTCCAGACTCTTTGTGTGAATGGAGTGTAGTACCAGAGACTCTGTGTGAACAGAGGGTAGTGTAGAGTTTCACTGAAAAGTTCAGATATTGTCGCAGTGCCTATGTGAGAGCTTGGTCCATGTTTTGAGGCATTTCAAATACTGCATGAGAAAGATCAACGGACGGCATGGTATGAGATATTAACGCATTGAAGCTGACTGTCTCACTTTTCTCATGATCCAGGTGAAGAATGAGTCTAAACTTGAAAAAAAGCCATTGTCTGATCTCTGAATTGAAGTTCATTCTTGTTCTCTGAAAGTGAAATATTTATAAGAGCTATGGCCATTTGATTCCAAAAAGAATGTAACTGAGAAAAAGACAGCTTTTGACTGTTATTCTCTTAACAGTGTTTACACAGGATAATGCACTTTAAAAAGTTTCTTTACATAGGAAACAGGAAATGTTTGAAATGTCTGATGTTCTATACATTAATACAAGGTCACATCCTTTTATTCAACTTCTAATAGCTACTGAAAATATTTCTGAAGGACATTTTGGAAAGATGCATTTATTTTAGCAGATAGCTTCTGTCACTTTTTCCAGTCATGAAACAAATGAGCTTCATCAACAATTGTTTTCAGAGACTTAAAATACCTTCAAACCTACTTAACACAAGTCGTCTTTAATAGAACAAATATGCCCAGAGCTGTGTAAGGGCCGACATATCTCAGAAATGAGAAGCCTAATTATTACAAGACATAAATTGGTAATCTTAAATTGATAGTGTGGACTCTTGTAATCCTTTCACATTCAGACATTTGCCAATGGTATACCTCTCCGTCAACAGGAACTTACATTAAGAGACACAACGATTGATCCATTGATACTTAAAGGATTTGGAATCGCTCCCATTTTTTCATCTGTGTTTAGAAGCACTGGCATGATGACAACCAGACTATTTCAAGGATAACTTCCTGACTGTTTAAAATGATAAATTATTTCACTAATACACTTCCATCAAATTATTCAGACAGTCCATCGGTTTCACCTTGGTAAATCATATAATCCAGTACAACTGCAGTATGTGAGCTTCCTCTGACAATTTATTTAAGATTTGTTTTATATTTGCATTGACTTGTGCTTTATTGGAAATTTTACAGAACATAATTTTGAATCTACATTCGTGTTATTTAAATGTCTGCAGATACTTTTATTTAGAAACAGTTTTAGATAATTTTACACCATTTTGTTTGTATTACTGTAGTGATTGGAACTGGGTGGATCTTGTTGACGATTAGATCCTTGATTATGTTTGTTAACCTGAGTCAATCAGGGAGCCCTGGATGACTAATATAAATAGGGGATTGGACTGGATGTCCTGGAGAAGTAACACATGGTATCCACCAATACTGTCGATACTTTTAGGGATAAGTGGGTGCCACAGGGTGTGGAGTGCTTCATTTCCCCCTCCAATTGCATTTTGATTTAGTCCCTACCCTCCCTTTCACTTTTTTTGCATAAGCATTGCTCACTCTGGGCTTTGCATGTCACTGGTTCCTGGTGTTGGAAGATTGATAAAGTTATTTACATTTGGTGTTTTCACTGTGTCTTGCACCTACACTACACACACACTACTGCCATATAGCAGTGTTGGGGAAAAGAAAAAAAACAAAAATATTTTTTTAAATTTAAAATTTTTAAAAAAATAAACAGGAGGAATTCAGAGAGTCTCCTGACTTCAGAACTGATTCCAAGCTGACTGTTTACAGCCAGTGCACTGAGCACTTGTAAATAAAGGGTGACTTATGACAGGATACCAGTCTCTGTGCAGTTATTCTGGTGGCGATGGGAGAAAACAGTATGTGCCTGAAGAATATTTGCTCACAACAGTCATCTTGGAGTTGAGGTAAGCATTTCTGACACCATGCCTTTATTTGGGAAGCTTAACTTGTTCAATCCTGCCATTGAAGACAGAATCTTGATGAAAGGTCTCAACCCGAAAAGTTGACTTCGCCACCTTCTGATGCTACCCGGCTTGCTGTCTTTGTTCCGTCCTCCTGCTTGTTTACATTGAAGACTGGACCCAGTATGTGGAGAGAATGCAATATTTTTTCTGGTCAAATGATATTGGGGCAGATGAAATGCAAAGGGTAATCCTTCAGACTGTTTGTGGATCTGCAGCATTTTCAGTTATAAGGGGCTTATAAATTTCCTAGAGGTACCATATACTAAACTTTCCAAACGTTGACCGATTTGGATTAGGGAATGTTATGACCCGAAATCTCCTCTAATTCTGAGATGCCATTGGTTTTATTCAGCTTTTCAAGAACCCAGGGAATCCTAAATAAGATGCTGAGAGACCATCTCGTATGTGGGGTTAATGATGTAACTGCGCAAATGCACCCACTAGCTGAAGCCCAACAGGGACAACATTGCTGCCAGTGGCACCCCGATATTCATGAGAATGGCTAGATAAACCCTGGACTCGATTATGTGTCGACTATGCCAGTCCTTTCATGGGCTCAATGTTCTAGGTCTTGTGAATGCCCATTCAGAGTGGTTGTATGTCCAGGGATGACAATTGAATAGCTGCAAGCATCATTTGTGATACATGGACTCCCAGAAGTATTGGTCATGGACAATGGGATGTCATTTACCAGCAGAGAATTCAAGTATTTCCTAAAGTTAAATGGCATTCAGCATGTTTGAACAGCTCCATACCATCCCATTGTCCAATGGTCTGGTGGAAAGTGCGGTCTATAAATTGAAAACAGGCTGAAAGAAGCAGTCTACAGCGGTACTCGAGATCAAACTGTCTTGGTTTATGTTTGATTCTAGAACACCCCACACAGAACAACAGGGTTAGGTCCAACAGAGTTGCTGATGGGGAGAAGGCCTTGCAGTAGGTTAAGCCTGCAGGTCAGGCAGCATCCGAGGAGCAGGAAAATCAACATTTTGGGCAAAACGCCTTCATCAGGAAGGTCTTTTGCCTGAAACATCAATTTTCCTGCTCCTCGGATGCTGCCGGACCACTCTAATCTAGATTCTGCAGTCCTCACTTTTGACCAAGTTAAACCTGGGGGAAGGGTGCGGAGAAACAGCAGCAGGAATGTCAATGCTGACCACATGCCTCCTCTAAATGATGGAAGCAATTTTCTTCAGGGATGAAGCTGGGTGCCGGAACCACGGAAATGGCCCTGTATGGGTACAAGGTGAGGTTAACACAAGGTCAGGTCTCGCGACAAACAAAGTTCGGATAGGTGATGCAATCCTGAACAAACATCGATCACCTGAAAGCTGTTACCTCAGAAATGGGGCAGGAGTAAAATATACCTGGCCCCTCAGAACAGCCAAAAGGCCTGCCAGAAACCATAGGTTCTCCATCTCCATCTAATCTTGAGAAAACCTCAGCATCCAAGATGGATGCAACCTTGATACCATTACTGCCAGAGGAGAGGAGGGAACTCTCCCAAAATGCTCCTGACGCAAGAGATGGGCTACACTCCAGTACATGTTGCCCAGGTCCATGTCCAAGTCAGAGGAACCAGACCTGGGATGAAAACATCTCAGAAGAAGCTACGAGGGAAAGACCAGGCCTACATCCCGGACTTTGGGGTGGGGAGGGGGGAGGGACGTAGTGATTGGAAACGGCTGGATCTCATTGACTATGTGATCCTTGATTGGGTTTGTTAAGCTGAACCAATCAGTGAGTCCTGGCTGATAGATACAAACACAAGAAAGGGGGATACGCAGGCCATTTGCAGGTTTACCAGGGGTGTCTATGTGAAATGCACTGTTTTATTATTTGCTTCATTAAACTTTTTTTATATGTGTTTGTGTCTTTGTTTCCTCTTTTGTAAGTTAAGGTGGGATTTGGGGCCCATCTGCACTTCCCTGTGGATTGGTTATACAGTGGGGTTCGGGGTTTGGCTGTGCTGCCCCTTTCCCCTGTAAACTGTTGTTTATTGTAAACTGCTGTTTGTTCACTGTTGACTGTTTGTATTTTTTACAGGTTGATAAAATAAAAAAAAACAAACAGAGAATTTAGAGAATCTCCTGACTTTGGGGACTGACTCCAAGCTGGCTGGTGACAGCTTGTACATTGTACACTAGTAAATAAAGGGTGACAGTCTGTATAACATACACTGGTAAATAAAGGGTGACTCGGTGACAGAATACTGTCTTCTGTGCAGTTATTTCTTTTACCATCCATATTTCCTAATTGTGTGGGCTCTTTAAGGGCATCTGTGCTTTCATGTATGTAAGGTTAGCCTGATGAGGAGAAGCTGGTAGAGAAAATGAGGAGTGATTTCCTGCTTCCCTTCTATGTTTTACAGGTTATATGGTTATGCTTTACACTGCTACAAAGGGAAGACCCAGTCTTATGTCTGTCTCCCATAGAATCCTATTTTATTCTCTCATCAAATCCTCATGGCATCAGAATGGGTGGTGCTAATTGCTCTCAAGTATTAACCATTTCAGATGCTTCCAAACCATTGTGCAACATGCATGCCAAGTTTAATATTTCTAATTTCCATTATTATTACATGATTTACAATATATATTTACATTTAGCTCTACACCATCTCTTACCCCCACCCAAGTCTTTGACCTGATAAATTCAGACGACTCCGAGGTTTCACTACTCTTTCCAAATATGGTTTCTTTGGTCTTGAAAGACTAATGGTTGCTCAGTAGAAAGTTGTTATTTTTGAATGTCTCCATGATGATCTGAAGTCTGTGGTTCTCTTCTGAACTGGAGGACCTTTAACTTCCTGTATTTCTTTTGCACAGGGCATTGTATCTGCAAGCAGACATTTTCCTCTTTGCAGTATCTTGAATCTTTATGCTTTACCTGATTTATTTTAGTTGTGTCTCCCATGGAGTTGCAGACAGCACATTTTCAGTTCATGTCAGTGCAATTTTACATTTTGAATCTGCCAGTAGACATCTGCTGAATTAGGTAAACTATTTACTTCTGATGATGGATCACTGGACCTAAAATGTGGACTCTGCTTTCTTTCTACAGATGCCGCCAGACCTGAGCTCAGGGCTCCCTGCTCCGTTTTCCTGTCCACTTTTCAGTTCTCTTTTTCTTTTCTTTCCTTTGGTCTTTTCTTTTGCCTTTTTAAGTTTCTCCAGCAATTCATGTTTTTGTTTCAGATTCCTCGTATCTGAAGTCTCGTTTCATGATAGACTATTTAAGATGAAATTAGAGCCATTCACTTGGGCTCTTGCAAACATTGCATCAGTGACATCTCAGAAGCACCTATGACTGGTGGACTGTGAAATGGTGTAGAATCCCCAGTTGCTCCCTGAAATGACGCACTTGTCAAAAAATTAAGGGCAGCTGTATCTTTGAGGACGACCAAGGTGGGATTGTCACCAAATCCTCTTACACACAAGGTAGTGTGAGGTTATATCTAGTAGCTGGCATTGCTGTGTCACAATGGCTCAGGACATGCTTAGTCTTCATTTACACTGGTCTGTACTCTTTGCAGATAACCGGACCAGGGTCTGTACATAAGGTTCTGTGCCAGAACTCTCTACTTCCTTGGTGGATCTTATGGATTTTGTCCATACCTTTGAAGACAGCTATTGTTCCTGTTTCTTTCTTTCTTTCTTTCTTCATCTGATATAGACAACGCAACTGGGCCAGCATTTATTGACCATCCTTGGTTGCCCTTGAGAAGGTGGTGATGAGCTGCCTTCTTGAACCATTGTAGTCGATTTGGTGGACAGGTGTGCCCACAATGTTGTTAAGGAGGGAATTCCAGACTTTTGATCCAGTGGCACTGAAGGCAGACTGATAGACTTCCAAGTCAGGATGGTGAATGCCTTATAGAGGACTTGCAGGTAGTGACGTTCCCTTGTATATGCTGCCCTTCTCCTTCTAATTGGTAGTGGTCAAAGATGTTGTCTAAGGATCTTTGGAGAGTTTCCGCAGTGCATCTTGTAGATAATACAAACTGCTGGAGAAGATGCTTGTGATGTGGTGCCAAGGTGGTAGCAGGGTAGAAGTGACTGTTCGAGCTCCTGAGCTCAGGGCTCCCTGCTCCGTTTTCCTGTCCACTTTTCATTTCTCTTTTTCTTTTCTTTCCTTTGGTCTTTTCTTTTGCCTTTTTAAAAATCTTTTAATTGGTGGTGGAAGTGAGCGTCGGCCCAGTGCAAGACCCAGCAGTATGGAGATCTTTGGCAGCAACTTTAGCATTGGTAGTGTCAGAAAGGTGGGCCCAGCATGGACTCATGACAACAGCAGGTGTTGAGTGTGAGCCCAGGGGTGAGAGATGGCACTGAAGGGTGGCACCTCTTGTTCCAACAGTGGAGACATTGGTGGGTTGGCACAGGCAGCAGCAGCATTGATGGGTCATGTGCAGGACTCAAAACGATGGCGTTGATGGGCTTAGCAGAGCACTTATGGTCGCAGCAGTGAGATGGCACCACAGCAGGGTGACTCTTTGCTCCAGTGGTGGTGACATCTGCTGGGTTCAGTGCTGGCGGCATTGTTGAGCCTGGCTCAAGATTCATGGTGCTAGCTGGAGTGAGAGAGCCAGGAGCTGCCTGGACAGATCTGGACATTTCTTTTCGTTTTGTTTCTCTTTCTTTAATTTCTACTGCTAATTTCTGCATTCTAACATGGTGCTGGAGAATGGCTACTCTATATGCTTTTCATTGTACTCTGGTATTCCTGTACTTCAGTACACCTGATAATAAAATCTCTACAATCAAGAAGACTGCTTCATCCTTGATGGTGTCAAGCTTCTTTGAGTGCTGCTGGAACTGCACCCATCCATGCAAGTGGGGTGTATTCCATCATGCTTGTTTCTTTCATTGGATTATTTATTCGGATTGTTCCTGGTAGATGGCTTTGGGGAGTCAGGAGATCTCTGGCCTTTGACCTGCTCTTGTTGCCACAGTGTTTACAGGACGAGTCCACTTCAGTTCCTGGTTAATGGTAACGCCCCAGGATAGTGAGGGATTCAGTGGTGGTGATACCATTGCATTACAAGGGGTGATGGTTAGATTCTCTCTTCCTGAAGACAGTCATTGCCTGGCACTTGTGTAGCACAAATGTTATTCGCCACTTGAAAGCCCAAGCCAGGACATTACATATATATTGGCTCACTGAGCATTTTAACTTCTACCAAACTCAGTGCATTCTTATCATAGCTGTTAGAATATCTTTGTGTCTAAGTTGGTGACATCTTATGATGTTGATCCCAAGCTCAGCTGGTTGTAAAATACCACCTTTTGGTGTGCGGAAACTCTCCATGTGGATGACACTACCAGTTAGGCAGTAGAATTAATTTAAGGTTCATACTCTCTAACCTCTGATGGAACAGATAATTGGGTGATGATTGGATGAGAAGGGTTTGAAAGCTCTCAGTCATGGGAGTGCTGTTGCTTTTGAGTCATAAAGTGGAGGTGATAGCATAATTGTTCTATGACTGGATGCGCAATCTAGAGACCTGTACTAATGCTTGAGAAATGCAGGTGGTGGAGTTTAAATTCAATTCATAAATTTGGAATTGTTGGTCTGCAATGCCAGATAAGGCACATTATGGGAAGCACAGGTGATTTTAATCATGGCAGATAGTAGAGTAAAAGGTCCATGGGTGGTTTGGTGGTGGCAAAAAAACTGTTTGTTTGTATATGATAACACTCCCATGTTATGGGGGAGGTGATGGATTAATGATATTAATCTACCACTAGACTATTCATCTAGAAACTCAACTAACATTCTGAGGATCCAGGTTCAAATTTGAATTCAATAAAGTATCTGGACTTAAGAATCTAATGATGATCACAAACCCACTGTGATTGTTGGGGGAAGACCCATCTCGTTTACTATTGTCCTTCGGGGAAGGAATCTGCCATCCTCACCTGGTCTGGCCTCCATGTGTACCCAGACCCACAGTCCTCTAAAATGGCCAAGAAAACCACTTGTCGTATCAACTGCTATGAATACTGAAGAAAATATAAGTTATAAAAGTAGAATTAGGTCATTCAGCCAATCAAGTTTATTCTATCATGCGATCATGGCTAATATTTTACTCAACCCCATTTTCCTGCCTTCTTCCTGTAACCCTTAATTCCCTTACTAATCAAGAACCATGCACTCAATGACTTGGCCTCCACAGCCCTCTGTGGCACTGAGGCCCACAGATTATCTACCCTCTACCTGAAGAAATTCCTCCTCAGTTTTAAAGAATTGTCCCTTCATTCTGAGGCTCTGCCCTCAGGTCCTAATCTCTCCTGCTACTAGAAACATCTTCTCCACATGCACTCAGTTCAGACTGCTCAGTATTCTCAAAGTTTCAATGAAATCCTGCTCTTATTCTCCTCAACTCCTTTGAGTACAGATCCAGAGTTCTCACTGGCTCCTCATATGACAAGTCCTCCCTCACCACACTCCCACCATGCACCCCCCCCCACACCCCCATTCCCCCCAGGATCATTCTGGTAAATCTCTTCTGGACCCTTCAATGCCAACACTTTATTCCTTAGATATGGGGCCTATAATTGTTCACAATATTCCAAATGCAGTCTGATCAGACTCTTATACAGCCTCAGCAGTGCACCTCTGTACATCTTTTCTAGCCCTCTCAAAATAAATGTAAACATTGCATTTGGTTCCTAACTGCCAACTGAACCTGCATGTTAACCTTAAGAGAATCCTAAACTTGGACTTTTAAGTCCCTTTGTGCTTCAGATTGCCGAAGCCTTGTCCATTCAGAAAATAGTTGACGTTTCTATTCTTTCTACCAAAGTGCATAACCTCACACGTTCCCACACTGTGTTCCTTCTGCCACTTTTTTGCCCACTCTCCAGGCTCCAATCCTCTTGCAGCCTGCCAGCTTCCTCAACACTACCTGTCCTTCCACCTATCTTTGTGTCATCTACAAACTTAGCAACAGTACTCGCAGTTTCATTGTTCAGAATGTTAATGTATGACATGAATAGTTGTTGTGCCAACACAGACCCGTAAGGATGTCCACTAGTCACCGGCAGTCAAACCAAAAAGACACCTTTATCCCCATTCTGTGCTTTCTGCTAGTCACCCAAACCTCTATTCTTGACCTGAGCATGTGCTCTCCTTTTTTTTGTGGCTTTCCGGCCATGGATTTCTGGAAATCCAAGTAGATCACATCCACTGGCTCTCTTTTGTCTAACTTGCTCATTGCCTCCTCAAAGAATTCTAACAGGTTTGTCAGGCATGACCTCCCCCTGACTAAGCCGTGCTGATTCATTTTGCCAAGCACTTCCAAGCACTCCATAATCTCATCCTTAATAGTGGAGCCTAAAATCTTACCAACAGCCATGGTCAGGCTAACCAGCTTATAATTTCCTGTCTTCTTTCACAGAGGTGTTAAATTTTCCAGTCCCCTAGGACCCAACCTGACTTCAGTGATTCCTGAAATATCGCCACCAATGCCTCCACAATCTCCTCAACTATCTCATTCAGAATTCTGGGCTTTCCTCCATCTAGTCCAGGTGTTTTATCCTCTTTAAGACCTTTCATCCTCCCCAGCACCTTCTTCTTAGTGATGCTGCCACACTGATCTCTGCCTCTGACCCTCCTAAAGTTCTGGTATGCCATACTGGTATCTTCCACCATGAAGACTGATGCAAAGTACCTATTCAGTTTCCTTGCCATTTTCTCGTCTCCCTTTGCTACTTCTCCAGCCTCATTTTACACCAGTCCAAAGTCCAATCTTGCCTCTCCCTTACCTTTCAGATACCTAAACTTTTCTACCAATCTTTTCTTATATTATTAGTTTAGTTTACTGTGATATTTCACCTTCTAGCCCCCACTCCATTGTTTTATTAGTTAGCATCTTCAGCCGTCAGGCATATTCGTTTGAATTATATTGAAATGTAAAAGTCACAAATTGCTGACAGATTACATGCAGGGTCTGTGCAGACTTGTTATAAAATATAGTATATAACCATGACAGGACTGACATAACTCGTCTGTCCATGTCCTGAATTAGTCACTGGAAAAAGGAATTTCTTCACCTTGACACAACTTAGACCATGGTATTATATTCCTCAGTGTTGACTCAGGGGATCAGAGCCAAATGTTTAGTCACTTTTCTAAGGTAGTAAAAACAAACAAATTGTTCTGCTTTGGTTTATCATTGTTACAAATAAATCCAACAATTTATTTTCAGCTAGATGTTCAATTTGTCTGTCAGAATCCGTTAAAATCCATGAATTGTAAAAAATGCTATGTTGTAAAAAATCATCGGACTGTATAGAGTATTGAATACATTTAACCTTCTTTAGTCTGAAAGAATATCAGGATAAGTAGGAGGATGACATACCTGTCAATTTTGCTATTTTCTTTGAAATAATTCCTTTAATTTCTTTTATTAACTTGAATTGTTCTGTGTTTATAGGGCACCTGTGTTTTTACTGATCTTAATATAATTAGTCCTTGGACTTTGGATTTGCAGTATTAAAACTGCAATTATTCACGGAATATGAACATCAAGCGTCGGTAACACTCAGAACTATTTTATAATGAGAAATAACAGTGCAGATTCACCCATGGCGTATGTGAGGTCCTTGGAATGTGGTGAGTTGTACCAAAATGTACAGCTCTACAACCCACATTCATCTCCCTTACTGCCTGCCCCCGATTCCAGGAGGAAACCTGCCCACAATATGGTGGAAAGAGACACAAACTGTGACAAGCTGCCTGTCTTTGAGCCTGCACTAAATATCACAACAATAGACAACAGTGCTGTGAACCCAGTATCTCTGGCTGAGGGAGCAAAGTGCAGAAAGGCAATTCAAAACAGAGTCACTGTGGGAATCCAAATGAGGGAGAACTAAGAGAACAAAAGAACAGCCCGGAGATGTAATCTGCTCCAGACCATGAACTGGGTGTATGTCTCCGAGCACACAGTGTCCATTCTGCAGCAATGCAATGGCAGTTGCTGGTGCAAGCTGAGGTGCATGACTAAAATATAGAATGGTACTGTGAGTGGATCTGAGATATGAAGTTGAAAAATGTGGTGCAGGAAAAATACAGCAGGCCAGGCAGCATCTGAGGAGCAGGAGGATCGACGTTTCGGGCATAAGCCCTTCTTCAGGAAGGATCTGAGATATACCATGATGTCTAGTAGAGTTTGACACATGTCGGATGCCAATGTCGGTGGATGGGAGACAGGGTGGGGGGATAGTGTACGTAGTTGGTGCTCATGGAGTTTGCTCAGAGATATAGGTGCCCACTGTCCAACATGGAAGTCCTTTTGAGTGTGCAGTGAGCTAAAGTTGCCAGGTACCCGCTCTGACTTCCATGTTGAGAATTCTCAACATCTATTTGTTCAGCATGTTTGGTAAGATAGGAAGCTGCATATTAATGAAATGAGGTGTATAAATAATAAGATCACTAAATAGCAAAAACCCCCTGACTTGGCAACTCGCTGCTCCTGAGCAAGAATCTCACCTCGATGCCCAGCAATTTTCTAAAAGATGCTGTTTCTGACACCGAGATAGAGTTTTCATCTAATTCTGCCACAAATTGCACCATAACCCACATCATTTAGCTCCTATAAGACTCCATCTGATACCTATTTAGTCATGACTGTTGTGTTTGTTTGATACATTGTTGCATTGTGGAAGTTCTTTTGGTAGTACTGCTGAATGCTGGAGTTCTATGAGAGAATGAAGGTCAAGGATTTACTCAATTGTTGCATTTGATTATGGTGACCTTGACTTGGTGCATCACATTGTAAGAAGATTCAACATTGCATGGATAAAGGGTAATCAGCCCACAAACAGTACGGCACTCCCTCGGCACTGACCCTCCAACAGTGTGGCACTCCCTCGACGCTGGCCCTCTGACAGTGTGGCATTCCGTCGGTGCTTGCCCTCCTACAGTGCGATGCTCCCTTGGTGCTGGCCCTCCAAGAGTGTGGTGCTCCCTCGGCATTGCCCTCTGACAGTGCAGTGCTCCCTCTGCACTGGCCCTCCAAGAGTGTGGTGCTCCCTCGGCACTGACCCTCCAACAGAGCAGTGCTCCCTCAGCACTGACTCTCCAACAGTGCAGAGTTCCCTCGGTGCTGGCACCCTCAGCATTGCCTTCCCACAGTGCGGTGTTTGCTCGGCACTGGCCCTCCAACTATGTGGCACTCCCTCAGTGCTGGTCCTCCGACAGCACAGTGCTCCCTCAGCACTGGCCATCCGACAGTGTGGTGCTCCCTCAGCACTGACCCAACAGCGCAGTGTTACCTTGGTGCTGGCCGTCTGACTGTGCGGTGCTCCCTCAGCGTTGATCGTCTGATAGTGCAGTGCTCCTTAGCACTGGCCCTCCAAGAGCGCGGTGCTCCCTCAGCACTGACCCTCCAACAGTGCAGTGTTTCCTCGACGCTGGCCCTCTGACTATGTGGCACTCTCTTGGCACTGGCCCTCCAACAGAGCAGTGCTCCCTCAGCACTGACTGTTCGACCATGTGGCACTCCCTCAGTGCTGGCCGTCCGCCTATGTGGCACTCCCTTGGCGCTGACCCTCCAACAGTGCAGCACTTCTTCAATGCTGGCCCTCCGACAGTGCGGCACTCCCTCGATGCTAGCCCTCCAACAGTGTGGTGCACCTTAAGCATTATCGTCCGATAGTGCGATGCTCCCTCGTACTGGCCCTTCAACAGCGCAGTGTTACCTCGGTGCTGGCCATCCGACAGTGTGGTGCTCCCTCAGCATTGACCCCCCAACAGTGCAGTGTTCCTTCGGTGCTGGACCTCTGACTATGTGGCACTCCCTCAGCAGTGCCCTCCAACAGCGGGTGCTCCCTAAGTACTGACCCTCCTACAGTGCAGTGCTCCCTCGGCGCTGGCCCTCCGACAGTGCAGCACTCCCGGGAGAGTGACTGAAGCTTAAAAGTGAGTGAGGATTGATGTGACAAATATCCTTGTCAATATGGAATGAAATGAGGGAGAGGGCCTAAAATGTGATTGTATCAGTTAATGTACTCACTTTACTGAACTGGCTCAGTCATTAAATCATTTCAGATCATACATTCAGTTCACAAATTGCTTTGGCTCACCCACTCAGCTACCTCCGACCATGACTTCTTGGTAAGAATTACAAATTTCTGCCTGACATTTCTGGGGAAAGTGTGCCTCTCCTGTACTCGACTACACCAGCAGAAAATCCAGGGAATCATGATGAAATCTGGATGCTGCCCTTTCTCTCTATATAACCATCATAACAACCTCCTGGCCCATCTAAAATCTCTTTTTAAATTGATCTTTTGAATGAAGTTAAGTTCACATCATGTGGGTGCATAGTGCTGCTCTGCAGCTTGCACTCGTGTAAAAGACTTTGCCTCAATCAGACTGAATTTGCAGAATGTGACAGAATGACTTGATGTCAAACTCAATTTTCTCTGAGCTGCAAAGTTTCAACTGGGAATTTTCTTTCCATTAACACTGGACTTCTCCATAATCAGTCGAAGTCCTGCCTCCTCATCAATGTTGATTCATGTGCGAGGACAGCATGTTATATTATTTAATTAGTGTCATTCACTTCGGAGTGTAAACCACTGAAATTGTACAGGTCTTACTTCAGTGATTATGTGTCAATAACTTGCTTTCAGTATTAGAAACCTCTAATTAAAGGCTTTTGCTAATACTTCAGATCAAAGCTGCCCATGATTGTTCAAATTCAATACTGAGCAGTTGGTTTCTGCTGTGTTTACATTAATGGCCCATTTATTTTTGTTTCCATGGCGTTACAGCTATCACAGTTGTAATGTCTGCTTTAGAATTAGTGGTCTATACTTGTTAACAAGCACCTTTGTGGGAAATATTATTCATTAACTATTGTATAATACTCATTCCTTTCCAAATTATGCACTTGTTTGATTTGGCAGGTGCTGAGTCTGGTGAAATATTTCAGCAATATCATCACATTACAAGTTTTCTGAGATATTACTACTGCCTCTCTCCCATACGCCATCACTAAAATGGTAGCCGCAACTCAACATTATTGATTTCATTCCTTCTCACAGGTTTGCAATCATTTTTGAACAGGTCAATGACTATCCCATTATTGGAAATTGCCTTTCTGCATCTAACCTGACTAGTCTTATAGTCTGATAGTTCTCTGGGATCTCTGAGTTGTCTGAGATCTCCCCTCATTCTTCTAAACTTGAGTGAATACAATCCTAACTGACGCAGTGTCTTCTTATACAGTCAGTCCTGCCGTCCCAGGAATCAATTAGGTAAATCTTTGGTAGAACAGCTTCATTTGAAAAGCCTCCTCAAAGGGCCACACATGGGGACAAACAATAGAAGCTGCCAGACTGATTACTTTTATTTCAGGATGTAACCAAATGTGGGGGCTTCCCAAAAATGGGGGCTTCTTTTGCTCTCTCTGGTGGCAAACTTGGAGGCAGGAAGGTCATTTCATACAGAGGAATGATAATTTAACTGAATCTTACTGCTTTCCAACCTCCAACAGAATTACATTCTGGGCAGGAAGTCCACGGCTGACATTTCTGGGGACAGACAGGCATTGATCAAAGACACCCAAGTGTCTGCTTCAGGGACGAATCATTGGCTGGGGAACGGTGGGCACAGAGAGTCTTTGCTTACTCCTTTGCATCACTCTTTCCATAATATCCATCCTGGTCTTACTATTCCTGCTGCTAACAGACCACACTTTGTTAGCAGTAACCCCAGCACTCTCCCCCCAGCTTGATTCTAGTCGAAAACACACTACTGTGTCTCTTCAGGAAACAAGCAAATCCCCTGATACCTCAACACCATTCTGCTCAATGTTCTGCCCAAAGAATACTGTGATCTCCCTGCTATAGGAAACATGTTATTAAACTTGAAGGTGTTCAGAAAAGGTGTTACAAGGATGTTACCGGGATTGGAGGGTTTGAGCTACTCAGAGAGGTTGAAAAGGCTGGGGCTCTTTTCCCTGGAGCATTGGAGGCTGAGGGATGACCTTGTAGAGGTTTATAAAATGATGAGGGGAATAGATAAGGTGAATAGTTCAGGTCTTTTGCTGAGATTAGGTGAGTCCAAAACTAGAGGGCAAAGGTTTAAAGTGAGAACGAAAGATTTAAAAGGGACCTGAGGGGCAACGTTTTCAAGCAGAGGGTGGTGCGTGTATGGAATCAGCTGCCAGAGGAAGTGGTGGAGGATGGTACAATTAGAACATTTAAAAGGCATCTGGATGGGTACATGAATAGGACAGATTTAGAGGGCTATGAGCCAAGTGCTGGCAAATGGGACTAGATTAGTTTGGGATATTTGATTGGTGCAGATGAATTGGACCAAAGGGTCTGTTTTCATGTTGGATGACCCTGTGATTCTCTGACTCAGTTTATGCTGGATTTAACTTGTATTTAAAATATTCTGATATTTCACTCTGGTTGGGATTTTGGAAAAAGTTACACCTGTTTAACTAGTGGGAAGTGTCATCTTTCAGCTGAGATATCAACCCAGCCAGCCTGTTTGCTGAAGTGAAAAGGTTTCGTGGGATCTTTTTTGACAAAGACAGAGCTTTCATTTTTCCTGTAATCTCAATCAATTTGCAAAGAAACCTGAGAGCATTTATATAGATTTCCAACTCATTGGAGATTTGGAAATGATGAATACAACAAAGTTGATGAGTTAAAAAGAAGTTATACTGGACTTTAAATGTTAACTCTGCTTCTCGCTCCACAGAGGTTGCCAGGCCTGCTGAGTTTCTCCAGCACTGTCTGTTTTTATTATAACGAAGCTAGTGGATGCCACCAATGCATGTTTCACCAGGATACCACAGTGTAGAAATAAAAATTTATATATAAACTTTCACAACCAATGAATTACATGTTGATGTGTAGTCAATGTTGCTTTATAGTCCAGTACAGGAGCCAATTTTCACACAGCAAAGTTCCAAAAAAAGTCGTGAGATGATTGACCGGTTTAAATTGATCACGATTACAGTTAACAAGAGAATCAGGAAAGCTCTGACTTTGTCAAAAAAAATCTAAGAAATCTTTTTACTTCAGCTGGCTTGATATCTCATCATAAAGATGTCACTTGCAATAAATCAAAAGAACACACTGCATTTAGATTGAGCAATGAATGATACAACAAAATCAAGGAATAGCATCACTCTGTTCTTGCAGAGTAGTTCTAGTCTTTAAACTCCCTCAATGCAACCTAAATATTCTCCCCACCCAGCCACCAAAAACCGCCCCACCCACCCCCACACACTCCCACCCCGGCAAAAAACATCCCACCTGCCCTCCTCTACCACTGGCTGGCAAATCCTGTGCAGGAGTATGATATTAAAATCACTTTAATGGCTCTTGTGCCACAGTAGTGTCCCTCTATCTGGACCAGGAGGCCCAATTCCAAGTTCTGTCTGCTCCAGAGGTGTGAACTATCATCCCTGAACAGGTTGAATATAAAATATCCACTTGTAGTGAGAAGAACAGTTGTGCATCAGCTGCTCACATGGTCAAAAGTATTTTGCTAATTGTTCCATTTTGACTGCTCCTTAAGCCATCTGGTAAACAGGTCAGTGCCAACGAGCTTAACAATCCCAAATCTTTTGTAATATTCAAAAAATAAATGAATCTTTTGCTGACTCAAGTCGAAGTGACAAAACAAATTTGACACAAAGTCAGGAGGAGAAAAATAAAAACGTTATTCATATGTTCTCATAGAATCCCTACAGTGTGGAAACTGGCCATTTGGCCCAACAAGTCCACACCGACTCTCCGGAGAGTAACCCACCCAGACCCATTCCCCCTACACCATATTTGCCCATGATAATGCACCTAACCTACACATTCCTGAACACTCCAGGCAACTTAGCATGGTCAATTCACCACACCTGCACATTTTTGGATTGTGGGAGGAAACCCATGGAGACATGAGGACAATGTGCAAACTCCACACAGACTATCGCCCGAGGCTGGAATCGAATCTGGGTCCCTGATACTGTGACTATATACAGTTCAGCTTTTGAAACCTATAGCATCTGAAGAAATCTATCATCGCATTGTACAAGGACCAATATTTGCCATTATTGGCAAAATAGAATTATGAATGTCTGATTGTGTATACATCTAAAAAAAATCACTAGTGATTAAGTGAGATGCCAATTATCTTGTTATCAAACAGAGTACACAACAGATGGAATAGATCAAGCTTGCAGCCAAGGGATATTGACGCTGGAAAAGGGATGATGAAAAGAAAACAAGTGTGTTCAAACTGAAAACATAAATACAACCCTGTGCTTCTCTTGTGATAGCATACAGCTGTCGATGTGCAAGATTATCTCTTTCTTCCTCATATTCCACAGTGCTTTTGGTGATACAGCAAACAAATAAAAAAAAACAAAGATCTTATTAAAATAGAGAAGTATTATAGTAATTCATTAACATTTTGTTCGTTAATATTGGCAATAGTAACTGCTAGGCTTGCCATTGTTGGAGAAAGTTACTCTGAGCAGAATTTTCCAACTTTCAGTCAGTGTTTTATTGAGTGAGATTCACAATGCCCAGTCCGTCTTGGTTTATTGTAAATTTTCTCACATAATCTGTTCTGCATCATCAGTGCCTTCCTTGTGGAATTGCGTAGTATGTTACTTCAGTTGGTCTAAATACCTGAATTGTTTCTGCAGCTGATTGTTTTGTGCAAATATGTTTTTTGTTACAATATTCTCTCAACTTCTCACGATAAAGCATGTTTCTACATCAAATAACAATCCTTCACCTGTAAACCAAAACAATGAGTATTGACAGACATTTACCTTTGAAGTGCTTTGTAGACAAACAATTATCTTCTTGAGATTCCACACACATTTACTGTCCAGCAGATATCATTGCATTATAGCTCGGAAATGAAAAACTTCATAGATTCTTTTTTCTACAGTCCATGGATGCTGAAATGTAATTTGGCCTCTATTGTGTAGTTCAGTACAACCACTAGATTTATTATCAAACTTAAAATTATGACTGACATCACTTCTATCTACTACTTCAATGAATATGTCAGTCCATTTCTAGTAAACAAAAACTTGGGCTAACCTGGGAATACAGGTTCAAATCGCGCCATGGCAGATGGTGAAATTTGAATTAAATAAATTGTATTTGAAATAAACAGCAGGCTTAATGGGAAACATGCAACCTCTATCGATTGTCATAAAAACTCATCTGGCTCACTAATGCCTTATAGGGAAGGAAATCTGCCATTCTTACCTGGTCTGACCTATATGTGATTCCAGACCCACAGCAATGTGGTTGATTCTTAACCGTCCCCTGGGATTGACAAAAAATGCGGCTGAGTCAACAATGCCCACATCCTATAAACAAATGTAATAAAGCATACAAAGATCTTATGAAAATTGAGAAATATGATAGTAATCCATTAAAATTTTGTTAGTTAATTTTGGCAATAGTAACTTCTAGGTTTGTCGTTATTAAAGAAAGTTATTCGAAGCAGAATTTTCCAATTTTCAGTCAGTGTTTCACTGAGTGAGATTCACAGTGCCCAGTCCGTCATGGTTTATAGTAGGTTTGCTCACATAATCTACTGTTCTACATCTTTGGAGCCTTCCTTGTGGAATTGCACAGCAGGACAGGCAGAAATGCTCATCAGGGTTTGATAAACCCTCGCCACCACCTTCTCACCAAGGGTCATGGACCACAACTCTCAGGATTGTATGCATCACCTTATGCAGTCACAGAACCAAACAGCACGGAAACAGACCCTTCGGCCCAAATTGTCTATACCTACCAGGTTTCCTAAACTGAACTCGTCCCATTTTCCTTCATTTAGCCCATATCCTTTTAAATCTTTCCTATCCATGTACCTGCCCAAATATCTTCAACATTGTAACAGTACCTGCTTCTACCACTTCCTCTGGCAACTCATTCAATGTACATACCATCCTCTATATGAAACAGTTGTCCCTCAGGTCCCTTTTAAATCTTTCCCCTCTCAACCTTGTTACAATGCAGAACCTTGTCGAAGATCTTGCCAAAGTGTATGTAGACCATGACTACTGCATTGCCTTCATCCATCTTCTTTGTGGCCTCTTCAAAAAGCTCAATCAAGTTTATGAAACATGATTTCTCATGCATAAAACTATGCTGACTGTCCCTAAACAGTCCTTGCCTTCCCAAATGGATAAACCTATGCCCTCGAGTTTCGGACTTGCTACCCTGGGGAAAAGACCTTTAATATTCATCTTACCTGTTTCCCTCATGGTTTTATAAAACTGAATAAGGTCACCTCTCAGCCTCCTATACTCCAACCAAAAAAGTACCAGCCTATCTTTATAATTCAGTTCTCCAGGATCAGTAACATCCTTGTAACTTTTCTTTTGCACGCTTTCCAGTTTAATAACATTCCCCCTATAGCAGGGTGACCAGAGTTGTATGCAGTGCTCCAGAAGTGGTCTTACCAATGTCTTGTACAGCTGTAACATGATGTCCCAACTCCTGTACTCAATATTTTGACTGTTGAAGGCAAGCGTGCCAAACCTCTTCCTCATCACTCTGTCTATCTTTGACAGCACTTTCAAAGAACTGTGTATCTGCACCCAAGCGTCTCTGTTTGACAACACTCCCCAGAGCCCTATCATTAACTGTATAAACCCTGCCCTCGTTTGTCTTACCAAAACGCAACACCTCACATTTATTTGTGGGCGGCACGGTAGCACAGTGGTTAGCACTGCTGCCTGACAGCGCCAGAGACCCGGGTCCAATTCCCGCCTCAGGCGACTGACTGTGTGGAGTTGCACATTCTATCCATGTCTGCGCAGGTTTCCTCCGGGTGCTCCGGTTTCCTCCCACAGTCCAAACATGTGCAGGTCAGGTGAATTGGCCATGCTAAATTGCCCGTAGTGTTAGGTAAGGGGTAAATATAGGGGTATGGGTGGGTTGCGCTTCAGCGGGTCGGTGTGGACTTGTTGGGCCGAAAGGCCTGTTTCCACACTGTAAGTAATCTAATCTAAACTCCATCTGCCATTCCTTGGTCCATCGACCCAGTTGATCAAGACCTTAGATAATCTTCTTCACTCTCCACTATACCACCAATTTTGGTGTCATCAGGAAACCTTCTAACTATGCCTCCTATATTCTCATGCGAATCTTTAATATAAATGACAAACAATAGTGGACCCAGCATTGATCCTTGTGGCACATTGCTGGTCACAGGCCTTCAGTCTGAACAACAACCCTCCACCACCACCCTCTGCCTCCTCCTGTCAAGCTGGTTTTGTTTCCAATTGGCTAGCTTTCCCTTGATCCCATGTGATCTAACTAGGAGAAAGTGAGGACTGCAGATGCTGGAGATCAGAGCTGAAAATGTGTTGCTGGAAAAGCGCAGCAGGTCAGGCAGCATCTAAGGAGCATGAGGGATTCCTGAAGAAGGGCTCATGCCCGAAACGTTGATTCTCCTGGTCCTTGGATGCTGTCTGACCTGCTGCGCTTTTCCAGCAACACATTTTCAGCCCATGTGATCTAACCTTACTAACCTTGTTACAATGCAGAACCTTGTCGAAGATCTTGCCAAAGTGTATGTAGACCATGACTACTGCATTGCCTTCATCCATCTTCTTTGTGACCTCTTCAAAAAGCTCAATTAAGTTTATGCAACATGACTTCCCATGCATAAAACTATGCTGACTGTCCCTAAACAGTCCTTGCCTTCCCAAATACATAAATCCTGTCTCTTTACTTAGCTTAGGACAGTGACTCTGTGCGTGTTGGTGCTACAGTCAGTGTGTTATTGCTAAAAAAAAGAAAAGAAATCCTGTCTCTCAGAATCCCTCCAACAACCTATCCACCACTGACATCAGGCTTTTCAGTCTATAGATCCCTGGTTTTTCTCTTGCAGCCTTTCTTAAATAATGGCACAACATTAGCCATGTTCCAGTCTTCTTGCACCTCACCAATGGCTAACAATGATACAAACATCTGCTTCTACTCTCACTTCCCACAATGTCCTGGGACACACTTGATCAGGTCCCAGAGACCTACATCCCTTTATATGTTTTCGACCTAGAGACTCTCACCCACCTCATCCTCCTGAATTACAAACTGTTCCTTTGTGCTTCTGAGTCACTCATTGGAGAGACCTCATCACCCTTCGCCTCCTGTATCATCACTGACTGTTCTTCCATTTACTATTATCATATTCAATCCATCTCTTAGTCATGGTTGAGGTAAAATTGGCCCACAGTCAGGCTGGGATTTGGGGGGGTGCAGAGGGCAAGATTGATGGGGTGCTGGAAGACTCAGCCTCCTCACTCCTTTCAAGGAGAAAGTACTCTAATGGGCCAGAGAAGACCTCCCATGTAGTGATAGAGAGTCTTCGGGGGAAACTAACCCAGAGATCTTCATTGTGCTATGTTATGCCGCTCTCTCTTTAACACTAGCGCTAACTCAATCTTAGCTTGCACTTAACCTCACTCACAGAAAACTAATATTCTTTCTTCTTTTAGGCAGCACTGGCAGCATACAGCAAACCTCTGCCAAGCAGAGGCCAGTACTGCAGGCTCACAGCTCCACGCTGATTCTCTGAGGAAGAAAATAAAGTCCCTTCAGAGGAAACACTGCCAAGGCTCTCACCAGCACCCTCCACCAGCTCAGTGAGTGCTGTTTCTAGGTTAGACCCAGAAGCACAAACCGGTGAGCACATCACTGGCACACCCCCACAGAGTTGATCAAGGAGGAAATGCCCAGAGGATTGCTGGAGACTAGGCTCCTGCACAGCCCCAGGCAAAAGGCAATCCTGTGGTGTCAGCCATTAATAAAGTCTCAAAAATGTACAGACTGGTGCAAGAACAGTACACAGATTTGACAGAGGCAGTCAGTAAACTGGACTGAAGCACGGAAGAATCCATCAATCTTATCAGTGCTGTGTTGGTTCTGGCATGTGTTCATCTGGACTGTCTCTTTGAAGAAGACGTTGACCACCATAGAGAGGTGGATCCAGCACACTCAGTATCTGCCGGATATGCCGAGGACCTGCACCCCATTGTTGTAGCCACCGGTGCACAGCATCAGTGGGTTACCGAGAACTATGACATCACTCGAGGTGCCCCTTTCTCTCAGGGAGATGGAAAGGCAAGGGCAGGAACCCAAAGGGAGGAGGTACCACATACAGGATTTCTAGAAGTCTCTTTTTAGGACACACCAGCTCTTTCATCTCCCCTCTTCCTGTGATACATAGAAACACAAAAGATAGAAGCAAAAGTAGGCCATTCAACTCCTCATTCCTACTCTGCCATTCAATATGATTGTATCCCTTGATCCCTTTAGCCACAGGAGCTGGAAAACACAACGTTTTGGCTTCAGCCACCTTCTGTGGCACTGACTTCCCCCAGGCTCACCACTCTCTGGATGAAGAAATGTCTCTTCATTTCAGTCCTAAAAGGTTTATCCCTTGTCCTTAAACTATGGCCTGTTTCTGAACTCCCCCACCATCAGGAATATCCTTCCAGAATCTAAGCCGTCTAGTCCTGACAGAATGTTATAGCTTTGTATGCGATCACCTCCCCTCTTTCTTCTCAGCTCCAGCATGAATACAATCCTAACCAACTCAATCTCTCCTTGTACATCAGTACTGTAGGAGATATGACCTGTAAATCAATCTGGTAAACCTTCACTGCACTCCCTCAAGAGCAAGAACATCCTTCCTCAGATGAGGAGACCACAACTGCACACAATATTCCAGATGTAACCTCACCAATGCCCTGTATAATTGCAGCAAGGCATTCTTGTTCCTGTACTCAAATCCTCTAACATTGAAAAGTAACATATAGTTTGCCTTCTTTATGGCCTGCTGAACCTGCACACTTACATTCAGCAGCTGGAGCACAGGGATGCCCAGGTCTTGTTGAACATTTCTCCCTTCTCTCAATTTACAGCCAGTCAAATAATAACCTGCCTTTCTGTTTTTGCTACCAAAGTGGATAACTTCATACTCATTCACATTATACTGCATCTGTCTTGCATTTGCCCACTCACTCAGCCTGTCCAAATCACATTGCAATGTCTCTGTATCCTCCTCACAGCTGACCCTTCCAGCCAGCTTTGTCATCTGCAAATTTTGAATTCCAACATTTAGTTTCCTCATCTCTATCATTACACCTATTGCAAACGACTGTGGTACCCCACTAGTCACTGCCTTCCATTCAGATGGACCACAACCGCTGAATGTTCACAATCCTCCTCCAGGATGTCCAGTAGCCGCTCCAGGACATCCTTGCCCTACCACAAGAAAGGCAACATGCTGTCACAGAGTCTCGTTTGCATCCACAGAAACACCTATTTATTTCTCTTACAATTGTATCCCCTGCATCTATTGCATTTCCACACTTTGTGCTCCTCTCCAACGCGGCACAGCCAATCATGGTGTGACAAATTTAGCTATTGCTGTTTTCCCTGAGATGCCATTGTCCTGAATAATATCTAAAGCGATATATCTATTTTTCAGGGAATGGTCATAGAGGATTCCTGCACTGCCTGCGGATTCCTCTTACAGGAAAGTATATGGTAAATGGGCAGACCTTTAGGAGCATTGATATTTAGAGGGATCTTGAGTACCAGTTCATAACTCCTGAAACTTTGCAAAACAAGTGGATGAAGTGGTAAAGATGGCATATGGAATGTTTGCCTTCTATGGTAAGGGCATTGAATATAAAAATTGGCAACTCATGTGCCAGCTACGTAGAACTTTAGTCAGAAAACATTTGGAGTATTGTGGGCAGTTCTGATCCATGCACTATAGAAGGATGTGCAGACTTTTGAGAGGGTAAAACGGAACACCCCGAGGCCCAGTTTATCGTGACTAGGGACTTCAATCAAGCCAATCTAAGGAAGGTGTTCCCCAAGTACCACCAGAACATTACCTGCCCCACCAGGGGCCCGAACATTTTAGACCACTGTCTATCAGTCCATCCCCCACCCTCCTACTGGGAACTCTGACCACAAAGCCGTGTTTCTTCTCTCGGATTACAGGCAAAAGCTCAAGCAGGAAACCCCCCCGCAGATACAGGTCCAGTGCTGGTCGGAGGAGGCAGAGGATCAACTCCGGTGCTGTCTGGAATCAGCTGATTGGGCCAAGCTATAACAGTCCGCAGGTAGCTTGGACGAGTACGCCACCACCATCACAGACTTTATCAGCAAGTGTATGGAGGACTGCATACTGAGGAAGTCAATCCGGGTGTTCCCCAACAGGAAACCCTAGATGAATCAGGACATACAGAACCTGCTAAAAACCAGGTGAGAGGCCTTTAGATCAGGAGACCCACTCAAATATAAGGAATCCAAGTATGCCCTTTGCAGAGCCATTAAGACAGCCAAGGACCAATACCGATCTAAACTAGAGACTCAAACAGACACCCAGCGACTATGACAAAGACTGAATGACATCACAGGTTCTAAAATGAGACAGTGCAAAATAGCAGATGATGACATATCCCTCCCAGATCATCTCAACACCTTCTGTGCTCACTTTGAGCAGAATTTTGGCGGAGAGTAACACTTATTCTGACAAGTCCTGATGAACCTATCCCAACAGTCACTGCATCAGAGGTCAGATCAGTTTTCCTTCATGTGAATCCAAGGAAAGCAATGGGACCAGATGGAGTACCAGGCCGTGCACTCAGAGCATGTGCAGATCAACTGGCAGAGGTCTCGGACATCTTCAACCTCTCCCTGCAGCAGGCCACTGTCCCTGCCTGTTTCAAGAGGGCCAACATCATCCCTGTGCCTAAGAAGGCTCATGCAGCATGTCTCAATAACTACTGCCCAGTGGCCCTAACTTCGGTGTTCATGAAGTGCTTTGAAAGGCTGTTCATGGAATTAATCAACCACTACTCTTGACCCACTCCAATTTGCCTATCAGACCAACAGATTCATGTCAGATACCATATCACTTGCCCGTCACTCCTCCCTAGAATATCTTGAGACCAAGAACAGCTACGTAAGAATCCTACTCATTGACTACAGTTCAGTCTTCAACACTATTATCCCCTCGAGACTGATTACTAAACTTAGTGATCTCGGACTAAGCCCCACTCTCTGCAACTGGATCCTCAGTTTCCTGACCCACAGGCCACAATCAGTGAAGACTGGGCCAATATTTCATCCTCACTAACACTCAACACTGGAGCCCCCCCCCCCCAGGGGTGTGTACTCAGCCCCCTACTGTACTCACTGTATACCCATGACTGCGTCGCCAAATACCAGACTGATGCCATTTACAAGTTCGCTGATGACACCACCATTGTTGGTCGAATCTCAGATGGTGACGAAATAGACTACAGATGGGAGGTGGAAGACCTGAAAAAATGGTGCACTGAGAACAACTGATCTCTCAATGCCGGCAAAACCAAGAAACTCATTATTGACTTTTGGCGGGATGTTACTCCTGCCCTCCTACACATTAACAGCACAGAGGGGGAATGCGTGTAGAGTATCAAGCTCCTGGGGGTGGTTATCCACAACAAGCTTTCTTGGACTCTTCATGTGGACACACTGGTAACAAAGGCCCAACAACGTCTTTTCTTCCTCTGGCAGCTGAGGAAATTTGGCATGATGGCGAATACCCTTGCCAATTTTTATAGATGTGCCATTGAGAGCATTCTGTCTGGATGTCTCACTACCTGGTATGGCAACTATACCATTCAAGATCGGAGACAGTTACAGAGAGTGGTGAACCCGGCCCGGACAATCACAAAAGCCAACCTTCCATCTATAGAATCCATCTACCAGGCCTGCTGTCAAGGAAAGGCCGCCAGCATTCTCAAAGATCCATCCCACCCTGGCAATGTTTTCCTCCAACTTCTACCATCGGGGAGAAGGTACCGAGGCTTGAACACATGTACCAGCCGGTTTTGTAACAGTTTCTACCCTACTGTTGTTAGAATATTGAATGGACTCACAAACTCCTAACATTTGCCTGTATCTGTGTTTTTGTTTTTGCTGCTGTTTACCTATCATTTACTTGTCGATGCTACCTAACTCTGTGATCTGCCTGTATTGCTCGCACGACAAAGCTTTTCACTGTGCCTCGGTACACGTGACAATAAATTCAATTCAATTCAATTCGATTCAATTCAATAAGGCAAGAGGGGGAAAGGTTAAAGGAGATGTGTGAGGCAAGTTTTTTTTACAGAATTGTGGGTGTCGGGGGAGATTATAGAAGCAGATAGGTTTTTAGGTACCATGTGTCAGCGAAGTCTTGGTGGGCCGAAGGGACTGCTCCTGTGTTGTACTGTTCTTTGCTGTTTGCTATTTGATAGCAACGTTTAAGAGAAATTTGGTCAGACACATCAACCAACAGAGAATAGAGCGATATAGTACATGCACAGGCAGATGGGATTAGTTTAGAATGGCATCATGGTTGGCACAGACATGATGGGTTGAAGGGCCTGTTTGCTGGACTGTTCTATGTTCTAAATCTTAACCTGCACTAACCATGATTCTCTCAGCTATGGGGATGCTCCACAGTGTCCCCAGCCTTCCAAGAGCTGCAGCTGGAGAACCTTGCTGCACACATGCTGGTCCTGGGCCCTGGAAATGTACCCAGCTTCACACATACTTGCCCCTTTAAATTAAACCCTTGTAAGATGCTTCAAATCAAATGATAACATTTTCTCTCCGGCCCTTCTTTTCTGTTACTTTTTACCACAGAATACAACCCCTAGGAACTACAAACCATGGACTTTTCAATCTATAAGCAAACTAAGCTGTAAATATTTACCTGCCCCCACTATTATTTATCAATCAGCTCCCTCCCTTGGAGCCTCGACTTCAGTGGTACAATAAGACCACTCTGGTTTTCCTTAGCTGTCACAACTTTATTCATCCCAACAGGCAGAACAATCTTCCCAGAGTGCTTCATTGTAACACTGACTGTAAAGACACCCTTCCCAGAGTGCTTCACTGTAACACCAACTCTGAGCACACTCTTCTCAGAGTGCTTCAGTGTAACACTTACTGTGAAGATACTCTTCCCAGAGTGCTTCACCGTGATATCGACTGCGAGGACACTGATCCCAGAGTGCTCCATTGTGACATCCGACTGCAAGGACTCCCTTCCCAGAGTGCTTCACTGCGACATCGACTACAAGACTCCCTTCACAGGGGGCTTCACTGTGATACCGACCGCGAGGATTCCCTTCCCAGAGTGCTTCACTGCGACATCGACTGCGAGACTCCCTTCACAGGGGGCTTCATTGTGACACCGACTGTGAGGACCATCTTCCCAGAGTGCTTCACTGCGACATCGACTGCGAGACTCCCTTCACAGAGGGCTTCATTGTGACACCGACTGTGAGGACTCCCTTCCCAGTGTGCTTCACTGTGACACTGACTTTGAAGACACTGATCCCCAGACTGCTTCACCATGATACTAATTGTGAGGACTCCCTTCCCAGACTGAGACCAAAGCCTGCAGAAGTCCAAATCGAAGGAGGTGAGCATGTGTCTGGGAAGAACACTCTGAGTTGGCCTAGATCTCTAAGCCCAGCCCCAGGAGGAACACCCAGGTCTTCCAAGTTCAAACTAGGAAGGTAATCAAATAATCCAGGGCAGCTTTGCAGTCTATGTGTATTCGAAAACATTGTTGGGTTACTGTAGATTGAGAGATCAGAAGGAGATTCCTTAGGATTCCTCTCAACCTGCTACCCAGCATGAGAGACCTCACTGCATAACAATCAGGAATGATATCCTAATGCTAACCTTAAGAGTGACCTCACCTTAACACCAGGCAATGTTAATTCACCCTCCCCTGTTGTACTTTTCTCTTTCTGGTTGCTATGGCATAAGAACATAAGAAACAGGATGGGGATTGGGATTTTCATCTCTTCCAGCCTGCCCACCATTCTATAAGATCATAACTAATCTTCCCCAGGCCTCAAATCCTCTTTCATGCCAGCTCCCCATCACCCTCACCTCCTCAAAAATCTATCCCTCTTTAAATACTTCAGTGATTCAGCCTCCACAGTTGGAGAATTCAAAACATTCACTACCCTCTGAGAGAAGAAAATCTTTCACATCTCAGTTCTCAATGATTGCCCCCCTATTCTGTAATTCTCCAGTCTTGGAGAATCCTTCTCACCATCTACCCTTTCAAGCCTCTTCAGAATCTTCAGTAAGATCACTCCTCATTCCTCTAAATTCTGAAGAATAAAGCCCAAGCTGTTTAGCCATTCTTGATGAGTCAACCCCTTCATCCCAGGAAACAGCCAAGTGAACTTCCTTTGAGCAGCCTCCAATACCAATATATTATTTCTTAAATACGTGGACATAATCTGTACACAATACACCAGATGTGACCTTAGCAATAGCTACTGTGCTTGCATGGGGTAGCCATTGTCTCCGAGCAGCCATCCCTGTATATCCTGAGGACCTTGGACAGAGGCAGTAACCTGAGATTTCTCTGGGTATGCGAGCTTTGTGGGAATTCCCAGGATGTCAGCATAGACCTCCAACACTTGGCATCAACAGTCACACATCATGTGAACATTGATGAAGTGGAAGTTTTTTCTGTTGTTCATCAAGGTCATAGCTACTATGAATTGTTATAGCAGCAGGTTGTTTCAAGGAGCACAAGGGGACCTGTGCTGCATCTCCCAAACCTTAATCCACGATTACATCTGGGAATTCAGTCATACCATTTACTTCAGGAATTCAGGGAAGGTCACAGGAGAGTCTTGAACATTGAGTGCAAGTTATGGGTCTATGTGTGTGACAATGTCAGGCTGTTATTAACCAGTCTGTGAGACAGCTCTCTCCATTGTGCACGAGATATTACTGAGGAGACCGATTCTGAATGGTCCGGTAGGTTCTATTCTTACCCCATTGTTCCAAGACAGTGCATCATGACAGGAGTAACAGCAAGTCAAAGAAAAAATAGCTGTGAAAAGTATTGGCAACTTTTAAAGATATGAAAATAAACTGCAATGAATCCACCCTGCTGATTTATGGGCATTCAAGGCAAGCAGTGAAAGGAAGGTTTGATTGCACTGAGGTAAACATGGAGAGGTGTAGGACTGTGGAGAAGTGAAAATGTGAAGTATCATCTTAAGTTGGTGAAATCATTTGGTGTTCTTCCGCACTGTAACTGGGTCTTGGATGAAGCACATTCTGATGTTGTGGCATCTCTCCTCATGTCCATTCATCAAGTCACCCTGGCACCCATCAACCATCATGGGAGAAGGGATCTTCTTTCTCTCTTGAATGCGTGCTTCCAACATCTGTATGCCTGTCTGGAAATCTAGTGGCCCTGCTGGAATGCTACTTGCACCTGTATATGTGTATATAGAGCTCCTTAGAGCTTCCACCATGACAGAAAAAGGAAACACTCATTTAAAGTTGCTATAGGCCTTCATTTTTAAATCTGCAACAAGTGACTAAGTTCTTGTCTCTTAACTATGGGGCTCCACAAATTGACATTGTGCACCATCTCATCAAAATAGCTATTAATCACAGGTAGACCAGGAAAGGATTTGTGTTCCTGAGGTATTCAATTATGCAGCAATGGTCTTCTCTTTAAATAACTTCAAACTTGTTTCTACCCCACATGATCAGTCTAAGAATTATTCCTTGATTTTTCAAAAAAAAACTGAAATACAGCTTTTAACTTTTCTATCTCATTCTTTTCGACATGGATTTTCCAGAATTTTCTGATTTTGTTGCAACATAGCATCTTCTTTTCATTAATCATCTGGAGTTTTCACTCCTGTCTCATTAGCAGAAGTAGAGGTCCTGGAGAATTCTGAGTCAGAGCTCTACTGCCAAAGAGAATGGAGAATCCCCACAGAAATTCTCTCTGAATTCTGTTATATTTGTTAACATGCAACAGTAACCTCTAGAAGGTGACGGACTATGTCCTGCTGTTGAGGGTTCAGCTTTAATGTACACAATGGCCCAGATTCTGTAGTGAAGCAATAACACTTGTGTTTAATCTGGGTTGGAATGCTGTAGAATAGGAAGCACGGAACCTCCAAAATACACAGGGCTGGGAGCTGGATGGTCCTTCAAACTATTATCTTGAAGCATTATCAATGACAAGTGTAAGGCTGTGTTTGGTTTCTGTGGGCAGGAATTCCCCATGAGCATCAGTTCCAGGTGTTGACACCTCACAGCACCTTCCAGACACATCGCTGCTATTCCGAAAGTAATCAGAAATTAAATGTCTGTGAGGAGACTCGTTGCTGGTGGACAGACCTCCGACATTTGAGGGCAAATGGGAGGTCCTCAGTTCCCAGAGGCTGGGGTGGGACATAGTGACAGAGAGGGGGAGAAGCCCAGGTAAGTCAGCATCAATTCCTAAAGATGTTGAGGGGTGGGGGGCCACGAAGAGATCCTCCATAGGCTGGCTACAGCTGTTCCCTAACAACCATTTAGGAACATAGGGACAGGAGTAGGTCATTCAGCCCCTCGAGCCTGTTCTACCATTCAATGAGACCATGGCTGATCTGTGGCCCATCTCTATATACCTGTCTTTGGCCCATATCCTCTAACATCTATTAATTGTACCAGAGTGAGGCCTGTAACCTTTCTTGAGCAAACAATGATGACCTGGTTGTGTTGCAGGGTCTAAATGCTGTATGGAAATACCAATAGCCTGAAACCACAGCTCTGTCTTGGCTAC
Organism: Chiloscyllium punctatum; assembly: GCF_047496795.1. NCBI lineage: Eukaryota > Metazoa > Chordata > Chondrichthyes > Orectolobiformes > Hemiscylliidae > Chiloscyllium > Chiloscyllium punctatum. The sequence continues at coordinate 87,731,016 of NC_092745.1, forward strand.
CGGCCATTGAAGAGCAGCCAGCCACACAAGACTGGAACCGGCCTCCCTGAAAATGGCTCAACTGGGGTCACTGAGCGGCATTGACATCGCAGGTTTCTGGCGTGCCCGCCTCCAAACCTCCAGACCCTGTGAAAAGTCAGTCCGCAAAGTCTAAATTGAGAAGTATAAGGAAAATAAAAACTATGTCTTATTAGTCTGCAGAAAGCACAATAAAAATAGGGAAGGAGAGATGTAGTCAAGAGAAAGAAGTTAAAAAAGATACTTACAATCTTCAGGATTAATTCACATCAGAAGGAATGTGACATAACATAAACGTGTTAAAAACATATAGAATTAAAAGTCTAGGACCAGGCTGTTTGGGAATTATCATTTATCTCATCATTTAGAATGCAGTTACTCTTGAATACATCAGTCCTATTTTTGCCCAGTATATTCTGTGGGGAACTAATGGGCAAGCAGCCCTTCTAAATGCAGACATCTGATGTCACTGCTCCTTTTAGTCACATGTTTGCATGTTTCTGTTTCAGACTCCTGGTCAATACCACAGTAAATAGACACAAAGTTTTGGGGGTGTCTGAGCAAGGTAATAAACGATGCAGTGAATTCTGGTCTCCTTCCTATTGGAAAGATGTTACAAAACTTGAAAGAGTTCAGAAAAAATTTACAAGGATGTTGCCAGGGTTGGAGGATTTGAGCTATAGGGAGAGGCTAAATAGGCTGGGGCTGTTTTCCCTGGAGCGTCGGAGGCTGAAGGGTGACCTTATAGAGGTTTATAAAATCATGAGGGGCATGGATAGGATAAATAGACAATGTTTCTTCCCTGGGTGGAACAGTCCAGAACTGGAGGGTTTAGGGTGAGAGGGGAAAGATATAAAAGAGACCTAAGGAGCAACCTTTTCATGCAGAGGGTGGTGCATGCATGGAATGAGCTGCCAGAGGAAGTGGTGGTGGCTGGTACAATTGCAACATTTAAGAGGCATTTCGATGGGTATATGAATAGGAAGGGTTTGGAGGGATATGGGCCGGGTGCTGGCAGGTGGGACTAGATTGGATTTGGATATCTGGTTGGCATGGACGGCTTGGACCGAAGGGTCTGTTTCCATGCTGTACATCTCTATGATTCTATGGCTGGAAGTTGGAAAGGGAAACATTGTCGACATTTCTATCTGTTATTAAACATGATGATGCTGCCACCTGCTGATCACTATCATACATAACACATTCAACATTTGACAACAATCAACACAATCCGGCCAAGTTTATTTTGTCATGTTTCAATGATACCCTCCAACAGTGACACCACTGGAGTTTGCCGACTCACTGGAGGGCAACTCACTCAAATGAGGCAGCCACAAATGACACTCTTGTCAGACACCCTCAGCAGAAACAGAAAGGTGCCAACACTCCCATGGGATGGGGTTGCTCAGTCTGTCTTTGGTGCCATGGGCTGGGGGCTGATATCTAGAAATTTGCCAACAGGAAATATACAAAATGTAGGGGGCTCGGGCCAAGACTGTACACAGGTCAAAAGGGAAACCAGCATCCTCTATTCATTTAGTGTTGGGTCATTACGACAACACTATACTTCAAGTAAAGAGCTAGAGGAGGAATTTCCACCTTAGACCAGACACTGCAGTTGCTTTGAAAGACAGATTTTTTTCCTGTTATAAGTTATTGAAGACTGGGCAGAATCTCTGCAGTTTTTCTCAAGGTTTTTTCATTGGGGGGTATATGATAGTAATATCACTGGCCTCATATTCAAGGGCCCAGGTTAATGCTCGAGGGATATGGTTTCAGATCCCAACACAGCAGCTAGGGGAATTTAAATTCAATTCATAAAACTTTACCTTGAAATGTAGTTTGGGTAATAATAGTCCTAAAACTAATATCAGATGCTGTAAAAACTAATCAGGTTCCAGTCCTTTAGGGAGGTATTTTGTAAGCAATGTGCTGTGAGAAATGTGCCGTAACATTTTCAGGAAGTGGTAGTGCTTTACAAGCATTGAGGTTGTGTCTGTGTTACTGATCTCCTCTGGAGCCTCAATGTCCATTATTGAAGGCAGTACCTACTGACACTGGACACCCCCATTAACTGCACACGCACAAGCGTTGCATGTACAGGCACCGCACATACATGGAGATTAGGTACCAAGTGGGTGCTGTGGGATTGTCTGTTTCCTTGAAATGTGTGCCTTGATCCTGAAAAGGTTGGGAATCAGTGCTTTCGTGAAGAAAATCTGTTGCCTTACCCAGCCTAAATGTGACTCTAGACCAGCAAGAGTGTGGTTGACTCTTAACCGCCTTCTGGAAAGACCAAACAAGCCACTCAGTTCAAGGGTAATTAAGGGATGGATAAAAAAAAGCTTGCATTGCCAATGGCACACAGATCCCTGAAAGAGTTATTTTTTACAAACTTTGAGATCAAAGGTACAGCAGGAGATCAATGGAATCCTCGTGGAAATTTAGGTCTGAACTACTTAAGTAATTAGTTTTGTTTATCTATTTTTAAGAAAACCCTTGGACAAGTTCTTCAAATCACTGGTCTTTATTTCACAGTTTTCCAGTGTCTCTATCATTGTTTTCCAAAATGTTTGCTTTATATAGGAACAGGAGTAGGCCATTCCACCCATTGAGAGATAGTGAGAACTGCAGGTGCTGAAGATCAGAGTCAAAAAGTGTGAAGTGATGCCTGCTTCAATACTGCATACAATCATGTTAAATCAAATAATGTCTTGTACCTACAACATCCCCATAACACTTTACTCTATTAATAGATTTATGATTATCAATCACTACATTGAACATGCTCAACAAGTGAGCTTTCACAGCTCTCTGGAGTAGAGAATTTCAAAGACTGACAACCTCTGAGTAAAAAAATTGTTATTTTCATCTTGTCCTAAATGACATCCCCCCTTATTTTTCAATTGTACCCCTGGTTTTAGACTCCCAATGAGAGGAAACATCTTATCTGCATCTACTCTGTCTTTTCTTTTATGTATTTTGTCAATGAAATCACTTCTCTTTACTTGAAAGTCTAGTCGCACATTACAGGAAAGATACGGAGGCTTTGGAGAGGATGTAAAAGAGGTTTACCGAGATGCTGCCTGAAACAAAGGGATTGTTTAAAGTTTGTCTGCTTTAATGCAAGGAGTGTCTGAAATAAGAGTGACAAACTTAGAGCATGGATCAGTACTTGGGGCTACAATGTTGTGGCCATAACGGAGACGTGGGTTTCACAGGGGCAGGAATGGTTGCTTGATGTTCCAGGGTTTAGAACATTTAAAAAGAACAGGGAGAGTGGAAAAGAGGAAGGGCTGTAGCATTACTAATCAGAAAATGTATCACAGCTACAGAAACGAAGGTTGTTGAGGAAGGTTTGTCTACTGAGTCAGTATGGGTGGAAGTTAGGAACAGCAAGGGAACAGCCACTGCATTGGGGGTTTTCTACAGACCCCCTAATAGCAGTAGGGAGATTGAAGATCTCATAGGTGGGCAGATTCTGGAGAAATGCAGAAGTAGCAGGGTTGTTGTTATGGGTGATTTCAACTTTCCCAATAATGACTGGAACCTCCTAAGTGCAGATGGTTTGGATGGAGCCGTTTTTGTCAGATGTGTTCAGGAGGGTTTCCTTACTCAGTATGTAGACAGGCCAATGAGGGGAGAGGCCATTTTGGACTTGGTGCTCGGCAACGAGCCAGGACAGGTGTCAGATCTCGCGGTGGGAGATCACTTTGGTGAAAGTGATCACAACTGCCTCACATTTACCATAGCCTTGGAGAGGGAAAGGAACAGTTACAGAGGGGATACTTACTTGGGGAAAAGGAAATTATGACACTATCAGACAGGAGTTGGTAAGTACAGACTGGGAGCAATTGATCCACAGAAAGGGCACAGCAGATATGCGGAGACTATTTAAGGAGCAGTTGTTGCGAGTGATGCACGAATCTGTTCCTCTGAGACAGGTAAGAAGGGGTAAGATTAAGGAACCTTGGATGATGAGAACAGAGGAGCTTCTCGTCAAAAGGAAGAAGGCAGCTTACATAAGGTAGAGGAAGCAAGGATATCGCACAGCTTTTAGAAGATTGCAGGCTTGCTAGAAAGGAACTCAGAAATGGACTGACGAGAGCCAGGAGGAGGCATGAAAAAGGTTTGGCAAGAAGGATTAGGGAGAACCCAAAGGCATTTTATTCATACGTGAGGAATAAGAGAATGATCAGGGAGAAGGTAGGGCCAGTCAGGGATAGAGGAGGGAACTTGTGCGTGGAGTCTGAGCAGGTAGGGGAAGCCCTAAATGAGTTTTTTGCTTCGGTTTTCACCAAGGAAAGGGATCTTGTTGTGAATAAAAACTTTGAGGAGCTGGGATACAGTCTTGACCAGATCAAATTGATGAAGTTGATGTGCTGGAAATTTTGGAAAACATTAAGATTGATAAGTCCCCAGGTTCCCAGGCCAGACCAGATTTATCCTAGGCTGCTCCAGGGAGCGGGAAAGGAGGTTGCTAAACTGCTGGCGAGGATATTTGTCTCCTCACTCTCCATGGGAATCATACCGGAGGATTGGAAGGAGGCAAATGTTCCTCTTTTCAGGAAGGGGAATAGGGAAATCCTTGGCAATTACAGACCAGTCAGTCTTACGTCTGTGGTCAGCAAAGTTTTGGAAAGAATTCTGAAGGATAGGATTTATGACTATTTGGCAAGGCATAGTGTGATTAAAGGCAGTCAGCATGGCTTTGAGTTCTTTGAGGTGGTGATAAGACAGGTTGACGAAGTGTATGTGGTGTATATGGACTTCAGCAAGGCATTTGATAAGGTTGACCATGGTAGGCTCATTCATAAAGTCAGGAGGTATGGGATACAGGGAGATTTGGCTATCTGGATTCAGAATTGTCTGGCTGACAGAAGGCAGAGAGTGGTTGTAGATACAAAATATTCTGCCTGGAGGTCCATATTGAGCGGGATCCCACAGGTCTCTGTTCTTGGGCCTCTGCTGTTTGTAGTGTTTATAAATGACTTGGATGAGAAGGTTGAGGGGTGGATTAGAAAATTTGCAGATGACACAAAGGTTGGAGGTGTCGTTGATAGTATCGAGGGCTACTGCAGGCTGCAGCACGACATAGACAGGATGCAGAGCTGGGCTGAGAAATGACAGATGGAGTTCAACCTGGATAAATATGAAGTGGTGCGCTTTGGAAGGTCGAACTTGAATGCTGAATATAGGATTAAAGACAGGATTCTTGGCCGTGTGGAGGAACAGAGGGATCTGGGTGTGCAAGTACATAGATCCCTCAAAGTTGCCACCCCAGATAAGTTTCTTAAGAAAGCATATGGTGTTTTGGCTTTCATTAACAGGGGGATTGAGCTAAAGAGCCGTGAGCTTTTGCTGCAGCTCTACAAGTCCCTGGTGAGACCACACTTGGAATATTGTGTCCAGTTCTGGTCGCCCTACTGTAGGAAAGATACAGAGGCTTTGGAGAGGGTGCAAAGAAGGTTTACCAGGATGCTGCTTGGACTGGAGGGCTTGCCTTATGAAGAAAAGTTGAATAAACTCGGACTTTCCTCTCTGGAGCGAAGGAGGAAGAGAGGAGACCTGATCGAGGTATACAAGATAATGAGAGGAATAGATAGAGTCAGCAGCCAGAGTCATTCCCCCAGGATAGGATTGACTGGTACGAGGAGTTGAAGATATTAGGAGGAATGTATAAAGGAGACTTCAGAGGTAGGTTCTTTACGTAGAGAGTTGTGAATGCATGGAATGGGTTGCCAGCGGTGGTGGTGGAAGCAGAGTCATTGGGGACATTTAAGTGACTGCTGGACATGCACATGGACAGCAGTGAGTTGAGGGGTGCATAGGTTGTTATTATATTTTACATTAGGATTAACCCTCGGCACAACATCATGGGCCTAAGGGCCTGTTCTGTGCTGTACTTTTCTATGTTCTATGTTCTAATTAGAGGGTATGAGCTATAAGGAGAGACTAGAAAAACTCGAATGGTTTTCTCTGGAACGATGAAGACTGAGGGGAGAATTGATAGAAGTCTATAAATCAATAAGATGCATAGATAGAGCTGACAGTCAGAATCTTTTTCTCAGAGTTGAAATGTCTAATGCTAGGGGTCATGCATTTAAGGTGAGAGGGGGAAAGTTGAATGGATATGTGAGGGGCACATTTTTTACACAGACAGTGGTAGGAGTCTGGAAATGTGCTGCTAGCAATAGTGGTGGAGGGAGATATGATAGGAGCTTTTAGATCAGCGTATGAATTTGCAAGGAATGGAGGGATTTGAACCAATGGCAGGCAGAAGGGATTCATTTACTTTGGTGTCATGTTTGGCAAAACATGATGGGCCAAAGGGCCCATTCCTGTGCTGTACAGTTCTATGTTCTATGTTCTAAGACAGGCCAAATTTGCCCAATCTCTCTTACTGGGACAGTGCCTCATCCCAGGAACAAGTCTGATGAACCTTCATTGCACACTCTCCATGGTAATAATATCTTTCCTGAGATAAAGAAGCCAAAACTGCTTACACCTCCCAGAGACAATCTAATTAAACTTCTACATAATTGAAGCAAGACTTCATTACTTCTGTACTCAAATCCTCTTGCAAAAATGGCTAATATTCCATTAGCCTTCCTAACATCAATAGGATTGACTCCCACAACCAGCCACCATTTGGACCTGTTTTTGACCAACTTAGCTAGGCCTAAGAGTAGGCCAGTAATGAGATCCTGTGCCCTCATCTCCCCCTCCCAAATCGGTTGTAAGATCAGAACAGTGGGCCTAAACTGCAAACAAATCTCGAGAAGCAGCCTCCTTGGAAAATGAATGAAGTGCTGCAAACTCACCCAACCTGTGTAGACAAGGAACACAGATTGCTCCAGGTCACAAAAAAGTCTTCCATTGTACTTTTGTGAAATAATTAAACAAGTTGATTAACAGATTACTCCTTACAGTGACACTGTAACTGAAATTAAATCTTCAAAGAATTGACAAAAATAAATTAGAATATTATTTCTTGGTTTGAGGATGCATTTCAACCTATACAGTGCCCAAATAAGACTGCAAATATACTGCTAGCACTGCATTATCCATCTCCAAGAACACCTGGAAATAGGTGTAGCCAAAAAAAACAGTAGCAGTTGGATAGTTTTTCCTGATAATTAACTGTCCAATGTGAAAAAACTTCACAGAGGCTGATTTTCTGTCATTAAGTCACCCTTTATTTACACACAGACAGTCTATGACTATAGTACTGCCTTGTACAGAGTCAGGCACCAAAGTGTCAGAATCTCTGACACTCAATCTTTTTCTGTCAGCCAGGGCTCCCTGATTGCACCAGCATAATAGCCCCAGTCAGGGAACTCATATTCTTTGAGGCTCAGCTGGCTGACCTCTTTCCACAATGAATGTCCATTACCCATCTGATTACACTGTACTTTAATTTATACGACTCTATGAGAAGTAACTCACCTCTTGACTCCCCAAATCTCTACAAGGCTCAGGTTAAAAGCTGTGATGGGATTCTTTCCACTTGCCTGGATAAGAACAGTTCCAAAAACAATCAGAAAAACCCGACACCATGCATGATAAAGCTTGATCAACACACCATCCACTACCTGAAGGCATTCACCCCACACCACAACACCCTCCCCCACAAACACCAGTAATCATGCTTCAGTACATGCCAAATCCTTACCAAGGCAGTGACTGGTCAGGTGAGCTGACTCTTTTTTCACCTACTTGAAGCTCAAATAATTGCAGCTGGGGCAACAATTCAGCCATATAACATCTTCAATTGGCAATGGGGAAAGGGGCACAATCTTGGACTTTCCCACCCAGATTTTAATTTGTCTCGCGGCACGAAGGCAGCAAGGTTCTGGGACATCATCATCCTGCACAATTGTCTTCCCATTTCCAGGCCCATAAGACTGGGACCAAAGGATTCCAACAACTGATTATTTAACCCATCAAATTTATGCTGTCACTTTGGGGAGCAAACCATTCAGTCCATTGCCCCACACTATGCCCATTGCTTTGCAAGTTGAATTAGTCCATTTCAAATGAGTGATTCTCTCTGCTGTCATCACTCTTGTGGACTGCAAATTCTGTTTGCTGCTTCAGGAATTTCTTTTATTGTCTGAAATCCTAAATTTGTGTTCCCTAATCCAAGTACCATCAGCTAATAGGATGTTTCTTCCTTGCCTACCTTATCCAAACCTGGCATTGTATTATACAACTCAACAAATCTCTCTCAACTATTTTTGCTCCAAGGGGAACAACCCAAGCTTCCTAAACCTAATCTTACTGACATGCTCAAATCTCACAGACTCCAGCTTACCTATTTTATAAACACATCCCCTGATCAAATCAAAATCAGATGCTTGTGTTAATCCCTCTGACTGTCCTGGCAGTTACTTTTGAAATAAAATCCCTACAACCACTCTTATGAATCTTCTTGACACCCTTTTAAAGACCATCATTACCATTGCAGTGCAAGCCATCGGTGAGCGCTAAAGTGTATATTGAACTGTTGAACTGTATTATACTTGAGTCAAAGATGTGCCAAATGTATGATATAGCTGGCGCGTTGCCAATCCCATTCTCTATAGATAGAGGTAGTCAGTGCCCACAGATCGTGCCTTGAGGTGTTGAGAAGTTAACTAGGGACAGGCAATAAATGCTGGACAGCCAGTGACATCCACACTCCATGAATGAGCAAAATAAATGAAGGCCCAGAAATCATACCATCATTTAAAATTGTTAGGTACCCACACAGACTTTCATGTTGGGAATTGACACCATTTAATTTCTCTCTGCTGCCCAGGAAAAAAAGCAAACAGCATATAGTGGGGTAATTTTAGATTATAATGGTATGTTAATGCATATAACTATGCCTTTTTTGCACACTGGCAAGTTACCATTGCTTTGTGATATCGAAAATCTCTCTTTTTCTGTTCTCACTATATTTTCCCAAACATTGCCCACCTCATTCATGGGCTGGAAAAGGTTTTCCTGAATAAGAGTGTCACATTGACCACTCCCCAGTCCTCTGGCATCTCCCCACTTCGAGGGAGGTTTGGAAGGTTATTGTAAGCCTTTCAGTTATCTCTATTCCTAATTCTTTTAGAAACTAATCATACAAGCTATTTGGACCATGCGACATATCCATGAAAGATACAAGATTTTTCAGTGTCCCTTGCTTTCCAATTATCCCCTCATTAACTACCTCTAACATCTCCATTTCTAGCATTCCTTTGTTAGTGTTCTCTTCTTTTGCAAATTCAATAATACTTCACAAAATAGTTAATGAATATTCTAGCTTATCCCTGTGCTTCCAAGGACATATCAATCTTTTTGTCCCTAATAGGGCCCACTCCACTCTTACTATTTATTTAGTATTTACACGTTGGCAGATTTTTTGGGGGAGGTCCTGTTTATTCTATTCTCATATTCCCTTGCTGCCAGTCTTGTTATCATTTTCATTCCCCCCTTCAACACAGTTCTCACTCAAAGAATTCAGCTCAGATGCAACCTACTCCCTTTTCTTTGATTCATCATATCTCAATCTCCCTTATCATCCAAGGGTGGTTTTGGTTGTCCAGCCTTGCTGCGGTGTAACTTGACTGCACTTAAATAAACTTCTTCTTAAAGGCGATTCATAGCTTAACCTGTCAGTCTTTCATTCCAAAGATGAAATAAATAGACAAGGAATAGATGCACAATGATAATCTTGGAGTTTAAAAGTTTACTTTTTGTAGAGTCGTAATATAGCATTGCAAACTGCACAAGGCAAGACGTTTTGATGAAGGGAAGGATTAAACTATACTAAAGTACACTGTTGAATTTCTCCTCCCAGTTAGAATCAGATTTTAGATTTAAATTTAGATTTATTGTCATATTAAAATCAGTGATCAGTGTTAGTTTGTGTGTTATACACAAAGTGTTGCCATGCTTTGGTGCCATCTTGAAACATTGAATATGATACATGATTTTACTACAATGGAGTTCATCTTTCTCTTTTCTTCTTGTTCCTCCTCTAGTCGTTATTTGACGTCAGTCTCTGAAACAAGCTCCCGCTCCTCTGTAATGGGCTCTGGGGTCTTGGTTTCATGTCTCCACCAACTATAAAGAATTTCTCTTCTATGAGGCGGTATTCTATAATGGTGGGCCTTCTACTCGTCGCTCTGCGATTGCTGTATCCAAGATGCTGCCATGGGCCTGCGGATACGTGGGCTCCGTACCTCCTGATCCCCCTTCGATGCTCCTCCAAACGCTGCCACCAGTCTGACAATCGTCCCTTTCGCAGATGCTTTTGCTCCTTCAGGCACACAGGCCTAGCTGCAGACTTGGAGCCTTGGCTCAGCCTGCCAGTCCAGGCTGGGGGAGTCAGCCCGGGACCTGCTGATTGCTTGCTGGGAGACCCCAGACCAGGTGGAACCATGTCCAGCTCATCCTGGTGTTTGTGCCACTACAGCCTCTGCCAGAGGCCTCTTCCTTCACCTGCCACTCTCCAGGCTTTAAACAAAAGGAAAAGCAAAACTAAAAAGAAGGAAAGAGAAAATAAAAGAAAGAAACCAGATGGGTTTAGACTAGCCCTGGGCTCAGCTACTCCACCGCCATCTTGATTATTCCACCCTTACTCCAACCTCTCTGCCAAAGTCAAAAATTGCAAGAGAAAAGACCAACTTTAATCAATGGTTTCCACCAAGGCCTTTAAGTGAGTTTCCATTTTGGATCATTCAAATGCTTCTTTTGAACGACATTGCCATCGTATTACCACCAGATTTTCAGTCTTTACACTGTTGGGCTCTTTCTCAACAGTGATGTTCATGCCAGTAATTCAATGTACATTTCAGTAGTAGACTCACCAACATTAAGGGCACTTAAATGGTCATTGGATAAACAAATGGGTGAAAATAGAATAGTGTAAGTTAGATGGGTTTCAGATTGGTCCCACAGGTCAACGCACCATCGAGGGCCAAAGGCCTGAACTGCACTGTAACATTCTATGTTCTATTTATAATAAACACCAACCAGGATACTGGATTGAAGTTCAGTTGGATACAAAAGTATGAGCAAAAGACCATAACAGAATGCTGTCTCATAGAAAGAGAAATTCTTTCCAGATGATTTGTTGATTTTAGCACATTGCAGAGAAAAATAAGAGCATGTAGGATATTGTAACTAGAACTAAGGAGAAACAAGACAGGAAAATTCAGACTAGGAATAACTATACCATTATTGACTAAATTGAAAAGGACAAGCAAATTTGCAAAGAAAGAATACACCAAGGTGATGTAGAATTTAAAAATGCCATTACATGTTCAAAAAGTGTTTGTTCCATTCACTTTCTGATCTATTTTGTTCAGCTAGTAATTCCTCAGTTCTGTGCAGACAACCAGTATGAAATATTTCTCTTCTACATTCCTATCTGTTCATTTTTTATCCAAAAGGGAATCGTCATTGGAGAAAAATACTGCCAAGACATTTTATTAATATCAAAATCTAAACTATAGACCTGATCCTCAGGAAAATCACATAGATGACAAATTTGCTATTCATTTGTTCTCAGATAACAACAGCTGCATGTTTCAGTTATTTGGAATAAAGGGCTGGTGGCAAACTTGGACAAAGAGATGAATGGGAACATCATTGCCTTTGGTTCCCTTCTAAGTCATACACCATTCTGACTTGATTATATATTGCCATCGCTTGCAGTACAAGACATGGCAATTCCTTGCTGATAAACATCTTGAGAACCAACTTTTGAAACATGTACTGATGGGAATCAGCACTTTGCTTCTGAGCAAAATGTTTGTGGATTCAAATTTGCTGTGAGCTAACTACACTATCAGAGGTGTCTTCATTCACATGATTTCTTAAACTGAGATTTCATCTGCTCATTCAGATGAATGTTAAAAGATTTCATGGAACTATTCAAAGGAGTTTGATAAATCAGCCCTTAATGACACAGGTCCTGGTCTCATTTTGACTTTGTTTAAACACAGATAAGAAAATTCAATTCTAGAGATGATAGCAACTGCAATGGACATCATTGCCCCATGGTCCCATTTGACATCAAGGAGCACTCGCAAAGCTGGGTCAATGAGAATGAGGCAGATCCCGGTTGAAGTCATATCTATCCTAAGGTAAAATGGATGCAGTCATTGTAGATCAATCATCTGAGCTCCAGGACATCACTGCCGCAGTTCTTTAAGGTAGTGCTCTAAGCACAGCCATCTTCAGCTGATTCCTCACTGACCTTCCCTTCATCAATAGTCTAACTTCACACAAGGGTGTCTAATGATGTGCAGCACAAATTAACTATACAGTACATTGTGTATTTTCAGGTATTTCCTCCTGTAATAGGAAGAGTCTGAAGACCTTTAAACTTTCATATAGGACCAGAATACAAATATCTCACCAATATTTCCATCAATTCCCACTTTTGCCAGCAAGGGAGAGTGGACAGGGCTTAATTGACACATGGGGCAAGTTCAGAAGGGCCAAACAGAATGTAGCAGAGTCATTTGAGCTGAGTGCTGAGTTCCAACAGACCTCAGTTTAGAGATTACAAAGACCTTAATCTGCAGCATGACAGTCAGAAACATATGAAATAAGTACAAATAGGCCTGAAGGGCAAATAAAGTGTCATTTAGTGTCACAATCCAAAGTCTTTTTAAAAATTAGTACAAATGGAACCTGCTGCAGCTGTCAGTGATTGTTAAGAAAATAAACTCCACAGAATTCCTATGATTGACAGGCAAGCTGGAGCAATATCAGTTCAAGCAGTCTCAATGTCTTTTAATTGCACATTTTTATTGGATTCAAATTCCACCATCTGCTGTGGTGGGATTCACCAGAACATGACCTGGGTCTCCAGTCTCTACTAAACCATTGCCTCCCCACATATGAGCAAATGTCATGGCTGAAGCATTTGCATCTATCTTCAGCCAGAAGTGTGGTATGGATGATCCATCTTGGTCACATCCTTAGCAGGAATCCTGAAGAAGGGCTTATGCCCGAAATGTCGATTCTCCTGCTCCTTTGATGCTGCCTGACCTGCTGCACTTTTCCAGCAACACATTTTTCAGCTCTGATCTCCAGCATCTGCAGTCCTCACTTTCTCCACATCCTTAGCACCTCAACATCTCAGAAGCTTGTCTTCAGCCAATTTTATTCACTCCAAGTGATATTAAGGTATAGGATACTGCAAAGGCTTTAGGTCGTGACAACGTTAGAGCAAGTAGTGCTGAAGACTTGTGCTCCTGAAGTAACTGTGAGACTGGACACCCAGATAATGTTCTGATGACATAGGTTTGAATCAGGCCACGGCAGATGGTGGAATTTGAATTCAATAAAGATTTGCAATTAAAAGTTATTAAAACTGTCTGAACTGACAGTACACCAACCTGCCTGTCAAACTGTTCCTGCAGATACATCACCTGATGTCTGCCAGGTCTATCTTGTCCACAAAACTCCAAACCAACTAATTATCACCTTATCTGTCAAGTCTCAACAGCGAGCAAAGTGATGGAAAGGATTGGCAACAATTCTAACAAGCAGCATTTGCAAGGCAATAGCCTATAACATGACAATTTGGATTCTGCCTTTACTACTCAGCTCCTGACCTCAGACCATCTTGGTCCAAATATGGACAAAAAAGCTGAACTCCAGAGGTGAGGTGAGATGAACTGTCCCTGAAATAAAGGCAGTATTTCATTGAACGTGGCATTGAGAAGCTGTAGCAAAACTGTAATCGATAGAAAGCAGGGGAGCAGGTTGGAGTCATGTAGAGCCCAGGTAACTCAAATCTTTCATCTTAATAAGCATTTTGAGGAAGGTGATAATGTGCCTTTTATATGCAACTGCAATCTTAAGCAATAAGCAATCATAAGATCTACTTCCTCAATGCTGTTCCCGTTTATTTGTTAAGTAAATTATTAGTGTTATATTTAAATTTGTGGATGTTGTCATGAGTTATGTAACTTATTAGCAATTGCAACAATGGCGCTGAAATTCTTTAGGGGCTCATTCAACTTCTGCTGCTTGTGCTGGAACTCTGAGGGAGACTTGCAGAATGCCTGTGGAACTTTGGACTAGCCCATTCTTTCAGCAATAACAGAAAGGCAAGCAGCAACTGAAACAATGCCACAAGCGGCAATACCCACAAGGTGGTGCTGTCAGTAAAAACTGACGGGCTTTCTGGATGCTGAAGAACATACAGTTTCACGTACTTATTCTTCTGTTGATTAACTTTGGTTAAGCATAAGTGAGCAATGACAGAACGTGCAGCAGGATCAGGCAGCAAGTGCGGCGAGGCCCGTCTCAATGTCGGGATCAGATCACTCCACGTTCATTATGCTTTTCAAGCACGCAGCAAATTTCTGACCAGACAATGTCACAATGCCAATTCATAGTCATTATTGCTTGTTAAATGCCTTGTAAATGCTACAACTCACCTCATTAATATTTCGACACCCCCCTGACCAAACTTGCCAAAGCAGCTGGATGTCAGGAAAACTCAAGAAGGTAACGAGAGGATGGGGTCTAATGGATACAGCTTGCCACTTACTCCAAACTATCCCGTTCCTGGAAACTGGACAGCAATATCTCAGAGCACAATTAACACCACCGGTAATGCACACAGTTATCGACAAACATTGGCATCTGTCAAATCATCCTGAGCATCATGGCACATCTCCATTTACCAGCAGGCCATTCCCAAGGCTCAGATATGCTTGCAGAGTGTAGCAGTAACCAGCAATAGGAACACAGCAGCAACAGTAACCAGCCTTGAGAACCTGCAGCAGTAACCAGCTCTGTGAACGTACAGAAGTAACCAGACTTGGGAACACTATAGCAGCAGGAACAAGCTCGGAGAACATGCACCAGTAACCAGTCCAGAGAACACGGCAGCAGTAACCAGACTTGGGAACACTATAGCAGCAGTAACCAGCCCTGAGAATACTGCAGCAGTAACCAGCCCTAAAAACATTGCAACAGCAGTAACCAGCCCTGAAGACTGTAGCAGTGACTGCCCCTGAGAACACTGCACCAATAACCAGCCCAAAGAACATTGCTGCAGCAGAAACCAGCCATGAGAACAGTGCAGCAACAGTAAACAGCCGGGAGAACACTGTAGCAGCCAGTAACAAGTCCTGAGAAACTGCAGCAGATACCGGCCCTGAGAACACTGTAGCAGTAACCAGCCGAAGAACACTGCAGTCGTAACCAGCTCTGATAACACTGCACCATCAGCAACTAGCCCTGAAAACCTGCAGCAGTAACCAGCACTAACAACAATGCAGTAGTAACCAGCCCTAAGAACATTACAACAGCAGTAACCACCCCTGAGAACACTGCACCAGTAACCAGCCCAAAGAACGTTGCTGCAGCAGTAACCAGCCATAAGAACAGTGCAGCAACAGTAAACAGCCGGGAGAACACTGTAGCAGCAGTAACAAGTCCTGAGAACCTGCAGCCGTAACCAGTCCTGACAACACTACACCAGCAGTAACCAGCCATGACAAACTGCAGCAGTAACCAGCCCTGTGAACCTGCACCAGATGTAACCAGCTCTGAGAACACAGCAGCAGGAACCAGCCATGAGAACAATGCAGTAGTAACCAGCCCTGAGAACACTGTACCAGCAACAACTAGCCCTGACAACCTGCAGCAGTAACCAGCCCTGAGAACCTGCAGCAGTAACCAGCATTGAGAATACAGTAGCAGCAGTAACCAGCCCTGCGAACACTATAACACCAGTAGCAGCAGTAACCGACACTAAAGCAGTAGTAGTCAACACTGAGAACGGCGCAGTGGCAGAAACCAGCAGTGAGAACAGTGCAGTGGTAACCAGTCCTGAGAACAGTGCAGTGGTAACCAGCCCTGAGAACCTGCAGCAGTAACCAGCCCTGAGAACACTGCAGTAGCAGTAAACAGCCATGAAAACAGTGCAGCAATAGTAACCAGCCCGGAGAACACTATAGCAGCAGTAACAAGTCCTGAGAACCTGCAGCAGTAACCAGTCCTGACAACACTGCACCAGCAGTAGCTAGCCCTGACAAACTGCAGCAGTAACCAACCCTGACAACACTGCAACAGTAACCAGCGCTGAGAACACTAAAGCAGTCGTAGTCAACACAGAACACTGCAGCAGAAGAAACCAGCAGTGAGAACACTGCAGCAGTAAACAGCCATGAGAACAGTGCGGCAGTAACCAGCTCTGAGCACACTGCAGCGGTAACCAGACAGGGAACAGTGCATCAATAACCAGCCCTGAGAAAACTGCAGTAGCAGTAACCAGCCATGAAAACAGTGCAGCAACAGTAACCAGCCCGGAGAACACTATAGCAGCAGTAACAAGTCCTGAGAACCAGCAGCAGTAACCAGCACTGACAACAGTGCACCAGCAGTAGCTAGCTCTGAGAACCTGCATCAGTAACCAGTTCTGACAACACTGCAGCAGGAACCAGCCCAAAGAATATTGCAACAGCAGTAACCAGCTCTGAGGACCTGTAGCAGTAACCAGCCATGAGATCAGTGCAGCAACAGGAAGCAGCCTGGAGAACACTAGCAGCAGTAACAAGTCCTGAGAACCTGAAGCAGTAACCAGTCCTGACAACACTGCACCAGCAGTAACTAGCCCTGACAAACTGCAGCAGTAACCAACCCTGACAACACTGCAACAGTAAACAGCCCTGAGAACACTGTAACAGCGGTAGCAGCAGTAACCAGCCTTGAGAAACTGCAGCAGTAACCAGCTCTGAAAACACTATAGCAGTCATAGTCAACACTGAGAACAGTGCAGCAGAAGAAACCACCAGTGAGAACACTGCAGCAGTAACCAGCCCTGTGAACCTGCACCAGATGTAACCAGCTCTGAGAACCTGCAGCACTAACCAGCCATGAGAACAGTGCAGTAGTAACTAGCTCAGAAAACAGTGCAGCAGCAGTATCAACTCCTGAGAACCTGCAGCAGTAACCAACCCCAAGGAAATTGTAGCAGCAGTAACCAGCCCTGAGAACACCGCAGAAGCAGTAATCAGCCCTAAGAACACTGGAGCAGTAACCAGCCCTGAGAACACAGAAGCAGCAGTAACCAGGCCCGAGAACCTGCAGTAACCAGCCATGAAAACACTGCAACAGTAACCAGCCCAAAGAACATTGCTGCAGCAGTAACCAGCCATGACAGTGCAGCAACAGTAAGCAGACCGGAGAACGCTGTAGCAGCAGTAACAAGTCCTGAGAACCAGCAGCAGTAACCAGCCCTGACAATACTGCACCAGCAGTACCTAGCCCTGACAACCTGCAGCAGTTACCAGCACTGAGAACTAGCAGCAGTAACCAGCCGAAGAACATTGCAACTGCAGTAACCAGCCCCGAGAACACTGCACCAATAACCAGCCCCAAGAACATTGCTGCAGCAGTAACCAGCCCTGAAAGCACTGCAGCAGCAGTAACCAGCCATGAGAACAGTGCAGCAACAGTACCCAGTCTGGAGAATACTGCAGCAGCAGTAACCAGCCCTGACAACACTACACCAGCAGTACCTAGCCCTGACAACCTGCAGCATAAACCAGCACTGACAACAATGCAGCAGTTACCAGCACTGTGAACCTGCAGCAGTAACCAGTGCTGACAACACTGCAGCAGCAGTAACCAGCCCTGAGAACACTGCAGCAGTATCCAGCCCAAAGAACGCTGCAGCAGCAGTAACAAGTCCTGAGAACCTGCAGCGGTAACCAGCACTGAGAACACCGCAGCAGTAACCAGCCCTGACAACACTGCTCTATCAGTAACTAGCCCTGAAAACCTGCATCAGTAACCAGCACTAACAACAATGAAGCAGTTACCAGCACTGAGAACCTGCAGAAGTAACCAGCCCTAAGAACATAGCAACAGCAGTAACCACCCCTGAGAACACTGCACCAGTAACCAGCCCTAAGAGCATTGCTGCAGCAGTAACCAGCCCTGAGAACAGTGCAGCAGCAGAAACAAGTCCTGAGAACCTGCAGCCGTAACCAGTCCTGACAACAATGCACCAGCAGTAACCAGCCCTGACAAACTGCAGCAGTAACCAGCCCTGAGAACAGTGCAGCAGCAGTAACAAGTCCTGAGAACCAGCAGCCGTAACCAGTCCTGACAACACTGCACCAGCAGTAACTAGCCCTGACAAACTGCAGCAGTAACCAGTCCTGAGAACACTGCAGCAGTAGCAGCAGCAGTAACCAGCCCTGAGAACCTGCACCAGATGTAACCAGCTCTGAGAATATAGTAGCAGCAGAAACCAGCCCTGAAAACACTGTACCAGCAGCAACTAGCCCTGACAACCTGCAGCAGAAACCAGTCCTGAGAATGGTGTAGTAGTAACCAGCCTTAAGAACATTGCAACAGCAGTAACCAGCCCTGAGGACCTGTAGCAGTAACCACCCCTGAGAACACTGCACCAGTAACCAGCCCAAAGAACATTGCTGCAGCAGGAACCAGCCATGAGAACACTGCAGCAGGAAACAGCCGAAGAACACTGCAGTCGTAACCAGCCCTGATAACACTGCACCAGCAGTAATTAGCCCTGAAAACCTGCAGCAGTAACCAGCACTAACAACAATGCAGTAGTAACCAGCCCTAAGAACATTACAACAGCAGTAACCAGCCCAAAGAACATTGCTGCAGCAGTAACCAGCCCTGAGGACCTATAGCAGTAACCACCCCTGAGAACACTGCACCAGTAACCAGCCCAAAGAACATTGCTGCAGCAGAAACCAGCCATGAGAACAGTGCAGCAACAGTAAACAGCCGGGAGAACACTGTAGCAGCAGTAACAAGTCCTGAGAAACCACAGCAGATACCAGCCCTGAGAACACTGCAGCAGGAACCAGCCATGAAAACCTGCAGCAGAGACCAGCCCTGAGAACACTGCACCATCACTAACTAGCCCTGAAAACCTGCAGCAGTAACCAGCACTAACAACAATGCAGCAGTTATCAGCACTGAGAACCTGCAGCAGTAACCAGCCCTAAGAACATTGCAACAGCAGTAACCACCCTGAGGACCTGTAGCAGTAACCACCCCTGAGAACACTGCAGCCGTAACCAGCCCAAAGACCATTGTTGCAGTAGGAACCAGCCATGACAGTGCAGCAACAGTAACCAGCCCTGAGAACACTGAAGCAGCAGTAACAAGTCCTGAGAACCAGCAGCCGTAACCAGTCCTGACAACACTGCACCAGCAGTAACTAGCCCTGACAAACTGCAGCAGTAACCAGCCCTGAGAACACTGCAGCAGTAGCAGCAGCAGTAACCAGCCCTGAGAATCTGCACCAGATGTAACCAGCTCTGAGAACACAGCAGCAGTAACCAGCCATGAGAACAATGCAGGAGCAGTAACCAACCTTGACAATCTGCAGCAGAAACCAGCAGTGAGAACAGTGCAGCAGTAACCAGCCCTGAGAACCTGCACCAGAGACCAGCCCTAAGAGCACTGCAACAGTAGCCAGCCCTGAGAACACTGCACTAGTAACCAGCCTTGAGAAAAGTACAGCAGTAACCAGCCCTGAGAACCTGCTGCAGTAACCAGCCCTGAGAACACGGCAGCAGTAACCAGCCAAAGAACACTGCAGTCGTAACCAGTCCTGATAACACTGCACCATCAGTAACTAGCCCTGAAAACCTGCAGCAGTAACCAGCACTAGCAACAATGCAGCAGTAACCAGCCCTAAGAACATTGCAACAGCAGTAACCAGCCCTGAGGACCTATAGCAGTAATCACCCTGAGAGCACTGCACCAGTAACCAGCCCAAAGAACATTGCTGCAGCAGTAACCAGCCATGAGAACAGTGCAGCAACAGGAAGCAGACCAGAGAACACTATAGTAGCAATAACAAGTTCTGAGAACCTGCAGCAGTAACCAGTTCTAACAAAATTGCACCAGCAGTAACTAGCCCTGACAAACTGCAGCAGTAACCAGCCCTGAGAACACTGCAGCAGTAACCAGCCCTGAAAACACTGCAGCAACAGGAAGCACACCGGAGAACACTATAGCAGCAGTAACAAGTCCTAAGAACCAGCAGCAGGAACCAGCCCTGATAACACTGCACCAGCAGTGACGAGCCCTAAAAACCTGCAGCAGTAACCAGCACTGACAACAATGTAGCAGTTACCAGCATTGGGAACCTGCAGAAGTAATCAGCCCTAAGAACATTGCAACAGCAGTAACCAGCCCTGAGGACCTGTAGAATTAACCTCTCCTGAGAACACTGCACCAGTAACCAGCCCTGTGAACAGTTCAGCAACAGTAACCAGCCATGAGAACACTGCAGTAATAACCAGCCTGAGAATACGGCAGCAGAAGATACCAGCCCTGAGAACACTGTGCCAGCAGTAACCAGCCCTGAGAACCTGCACCAGGAACCAGCCCTGACAACACTGCAGCAGTAACCAACCCTGAGAACCTGCACCAGTAATCAGCACTGGCAACGCTGCAGCAGTAGTAACCAGCCTTAATAACATTGCAACAGCAATAACCAGCCCAGAGGACCTGTAGCTGTATCCAGCACTGAGAACACTGCAGCAGTAACCTGTCCTTAGAACACTGCAGCAGCAGTAACCAGACCTGAGAACACTGCAGCAGTAACCAGCCCGAAGAACCCTGTTGCAGCAGTAACAAGTCGTGCAGCAGTAAACAGCCATGACAAATGCAGCAGTAACCAGCCCTGACAACACTGCAGCAGTATCCAGCCCTGAGAACTTGCAGCAGTAACCAGCCCTGAGAATACTGCTGCAGCAGTACCCAGCCCTCAGAACCTGCAGCTGTAACCAGTCCTAAGAAACCTGCAGCAGCTGTAACCAGCTCTGAGAACCTGCAGCAATAGTAGTCAACACTGCAAAATCTGCAGCAGCAGGAACCAGCCTGGAGAACACTACAGGCACACTTACCAGCCCTGAAAAAAATTGCAGGCATACCTACCAGCCCTGAAAACACTGCAGGTACGTTTACCAGACCTGAGAACACTGCAGCACTAACCAGCCCTAAGATCACTACAGCAGCAGTAACCGGTCCTGAGAACCTGCAGCAGTAACCAGCCCTAAGAACCCTGTTGCAGCAGTAACCAGCCCTGAGAACCTGCAGCAGAAACCACCTCTGAGAACACAGCACCAGGAACCAGTCCAATGGACATTGCTGCAGCAGTAACCAGTCATGAGAACAGTGCAGCAACAGTAAGCAGCCTAGAGAACACTGCACCAGCAGTAACAAGCCCTGACAAACTGCAGCACAAACCAGCCCTCACAACACTGCAGCAGTAGTAACAAGTCCTGAGAGCCTGCAGAAGTTACCAGCTCTGAGAACCTGCAGCAGTAACCAGCTCTGCGAATACTGCTGCAGCAGTAACCAATCGTGAGAACACGGCAGCAGTAATCAGCCTTGAGAACACTGTAACAGCAATAGAAGCAGTAACGAGCACTGATAACCTGCGGCAGTAACAAGCGCTGAGAACACTGCAGCAGTAACCAGCCCTGAGAACACTGCAGCATTAACCAGCACCGAGAACCTGCAGCAGTAACCAGCCCTGAGAACACTGCAGCAGTAACCAGCACTGTGAACCTGCAGCAACAGTAACCAGACCAGAGAACGCTGCAGCAGCAGTAACTAGCCCTGACAACCTGCAGCAGTAACCAGCACTGACAATACCGCAGAGGTAACCAGCCCTGAGAACACTGCGCTAGTAACCAGCACAAAGAACGCTGCAGCAGCAGTAACCAGAACTGAGAACACCACAGCATCAGACACCAGACCTGAGAACACTGTACCATCAGGAACTAGACCTGACAACTTGCAGCAGTAAAAAGCCCTAAGAACCCTGCAGCAGAAACAAGTCCTGAAAATCTGCAGCAGTTACGAGCACTGACAACACGACAGCAGTCCCAGCCCCGAGAACCTGCAGCAGTCCCAGCCCTGAGAACCTGCAGCAGTCCCAGCCCTGAGAACCTGCAGCAGTCCCAGCCCTGAGAACCTGCAGCAGTCCCAGCCCTGAGAACCTGCAGCAGTACCCAGCCCTGAAAGCCTGCAGCAGTAACGAACCATGAGAACACTGCACCAGCAGTACATAGCCCTGACAAACTGCAGCAGTAACCAGCACTGACAACACTGCAGCAGTTACCAGCACTGAAAACCAGCAACAGTAAACAGCCAATGAACATTGCAACAGCAGTAACCAGCCCTGAGGACCTGCAGCAGTAACCACCCCTGAGAACACTACACCAGTAACCAGCCCAAAGAACATTGCTGCAGCAGGAACCAGCCATGAGAATAGTGCAGCAACAGTAAGCAGACCAGAGAACACTGTAGCAGCCAGTAACAGGTCCTGAGAACCTGCAGCAGTAACCAGTTCTGAAACCATTGCACCATCAGTAACTAGCCCTGACATACTGCAGCAGTAACCAGCCCTGAGAACCTGCACCAGTAATCAGCACCGGCAACGCTGCAGCAGTAGTAACCAGCCTTAATAACATTGCAACAGCAATAACCAGCCCAGAGGACCTGTAGCTGTATCCAGCACTGAGAACACTGCAGCAGTAACCTGTCCTTAGAACACTGCAGCAGCAGTAACCAGACCTGAGAACACTGCAGCAGTAACCAGCCCGAAGAACCCTGTTGCAGCATTAACAAGTCGTGCAGCAGTAAACAGCCATGACAAATGCAGCAGTAACCAGCCCTGACAACACTGCAGCAGTATCCAGCCCTGAGAACTTGCAGCAGTAACCAGCCCTGAGAATACTGCTGCAGCAGTACCCAGACCTCAGAAACTGCAGCAGTAACCAGTCCTAAGAAACCTGCAGCAGCTGTAACCAGCTCTGAGAACCTGCAGCAATAGTAGTCAACACTGCAAAATCTGCAGCAGCAGGAACCAGCCTGGAGAACACTAAAGGCACACTTACCAGCCCTGAAAAAAATTGCAGGCATACCTACCAGCCCTGAAAACACTGCAGGTACGTTTACCAGACCTGAGAACACTGCAGCACTAACCAGCCCTGAGAACACTGCAGCAGCAGTAACTAGCCCTGACAACCTGCAGCACAAACCAGCCCTCACAACACTGCAGCAGTAGTAACAAGTCCTGAGAGCCTGCAGAAGTTACCAGCTCTGAGAACCTGCAGCAGTAACCAGCTCTGCGAACACTGCTGCAGCAGTAACCAATCGTGAGAACACGGCAGCAGTAACCAGCGTTGAGAACACTGTAACAGCAATAGAAACAGTAACTAGCCCTGGTAACCTGCGGCAGTAACAAGCGCTGAGAACACTGCAGCAGTAACCAGCCCTGAGAACACTGCAGCATTAACCAGCACCGATAACCTGCAGCAGTAACCAGCCCTGAGAACACTGCAGCAGTAACCAGCACTGAGAACACTGCAGCAGTAACCAGCACTGTGAACCTGCAGCAACAGTAACCAGACCAGAGAACGCTGCAGCAGCAGTAACTAGCCCTGACAACCTGCAGCAGTAACCAGCACTGACAATACCGCAGAGGTAACCAGCCCTGAGAACACTGCGCTAGTAACCAGCACAAAGACCGCTGCAGCAGCAGTAACCAGAACTGAGAACACCACAGCATCAGACACCAGACCTGAGAACACTGTACCATCAGGAACTAGACCTGACAACTTGCAGCAGTAAAAAGCCCTAAGAACTCTGCAGCAGTAACAAGTCCTGAAAATCTGCAGCAGTTACGAGCACTGACAACACGACAGCAGTCCCAGCCCTGAGAACCTGCAGCAGTCCCAGCCCTGAGAACCTGCAGCAGTCCCAGCCCTGAGAACCTGCAGCAGTACCCAGCCCTGAAAACCTGCAGCAGTAACCAAGCCTGAGAACACTGCAGCAGCAGTAACCAGCCCTGACAACACTGCAGCAGTAACCTGTCCTGATAACACTGCAGCAGCAGTAACCAGACCGGAGAACACTGCAGCAGTAACCAGCCCTAAGAACCCTGTTGCAGCAGTAACAAGTCCTACAGCAGTAACCAGCACTGAGAACCTGCAGCAGTAACCAGCCCGAAGAAACCTGCAGCAGCAGTAACCAGCCATGAGAACCTTCAGCAGAAACCACTTCTGAGAACACAGCACCAGTAACCAGTCCAAAGGACATTCCTGCAGCAGGAACCAGCCATGAAAACAGTGCAGCAACAGTAAGCAGCCCGGAGAACACTACACCAGCAGTAACTAGCCCTGACAAACTGCAGCACAAACCAGACCTGACAACACTGCAGCAGTAGTAGCAGTAGTAACCAGCCCTGGCAACACTGCAGCAGCAGTAACCAGCCCTGAGAACACTGCAGCAGCAGTAATAAGTCCTGAGAACCTGCAGAAGTTACCAGCACTGAGAACCTGCAGCAGTAACCAGCTCTGCGAACACTGCTGCAGCAGTAACCAATCGTGAGAACACGGCAGCAGTAACCAGCCCTGAGAACACTGTAACAGCAATAGAAGCAGTAACCAGCCCTGATAACCTGCAGCTGTAACCAGCACTGAGAACACGGCAGCAGTAACCAGCCCTGAGAACACGGCAGCAATAGAAGCAGTAACTAGCCCTGATAACCTGAAACAGTGACCAGCGTTGAGAACACTGCAGCAGTAACCAGCCCTGAGAACACTGCAGCAGTAACCAGCACTGAGGACACTGCAGCAGTAACCAGCATTGGGAACCTGCAGCAACAGTAACCAGACCAGAGAACGCTGCAGCAGCAGTAACTAGCCCTGACAACCTGCAGCAGTAACCAGCACTGACAATACCGCACAGGTAACCAGCCCTGAGAACACTGCGCTAGTAACCAGCCCAAAGAACGCCGCAGCAGCAGTAACCAGAACTGAGAACACCACAGCATCAGACACCAGACCTGAGAACACTGTACCGTCAGGAACTAGACCTGACAACTTGCAGCAGTAAAAAGCCCTAAGAACCCTGCAGCAGAAACAAGTCCTGAAAATCTGCAGCAGTTACCAGCACTGACAACACGGCAGCAGTCCCAGCCCTGAGAACCTGCAGCAGTCCCAGCCCTGAGAACCTGCAGCAGTACTCAGCACTGACAACACTGCACCAGCAGTACATAGCCCTGACAAACTGCAGCAGTAACCAGCACTGACAACACTGCAGCAGTTACCAGCACTGAGAACCAGCAGCAGTAAACAGCCAAAGAACATTGCAACAGCAGTAACCACCCCTGAAAACACCACACCGGTAACCAGCCCAAAGAACATTGCTGCAGCAGGAACCAGCCATGAGAATAGTGCAGCAACAGTAAGCAGACCAGAGAACACTGTAGCAGCCAGTAACAAGTCCTGAGAACCAGCAGCAGAAACCAGTTCTGACAACATTGCACCAGCAGTAACTAGCCCTGACAAACTGCAGCAGTAACCAGCCCTGAAAACACTGCAGCAACAGGAAGCACACCGGAGAACACTATAGCAACAGTAACAAGTCCTGAGAACCAGCAGCAGGAACCAGCCCTGATAACCTGAAACAGTAACCAGGGTTGAGAACACTGCAGCAGTAACCAGCCCTGAGAACACTGCAGCAGTAACCAGCACTAAGGACACTGCAGCAGTAACCAGCATTGGGAAGCTGCAGCAACAGTAACCAGACCAGAGAACGCTGCAGCAGCAGTAACTAGCCCTGACAACCTGCAGCAGTAACCAGCACTGACAATACCGCAGAGGTAACCAGCCCTGAGAACACTGCGCTAGTAACCAGCCCAAAGAACGCCGCAGCAGCAGTAACCAGAACTGAGAACACCACAGCATCAGACACCAGACCTGAGAACACTGTACCGTCAGGAACTAGACCTGACAACTTGCAGCAGTAAAAAGCCCTAAGAACCCTGCAGCAGAAACAAGTCCTGAAAATCTGCAGCAGTTACCAGCACTGACAACACGGCAGCAGTCCCAGCCCTGAGAACCTGCAGCAGTCCCAGCCCTGAGAACCTGCAGCAGTACTCAGCACTGACAACACTGCACCAGCAGTACATA
This sequence comes from Chiloscyllium punctatum, assembly GCF_047496795.1. Classification (NCBI taxonomy): domain Eukaryota; kingdom Metazoa; phylum Chordata; class Chondrichthyes; order Orectolobiformes; family Hemiscylliidae; genus Chiloscyllium; species Chiloscyllium punctatum. Next base: position 87,757,034 of record NC_092745.1, read on the forward strand.
GCCCTGACAAACTGCAGCAGTAACCAGCACTGACAACACTGCAGCAGTTACCAGCACTGAGAACCAGCAGCAGTAAACAGCCAAAGAACATTGCAACAGCAGTAACCACCCCTGAAAACACTACACCGGTAACCAGCCCAAAGAACATTGCTGCAGCAGGAACCAGCCATGAGAATAGTGCAGCAACAGTAAGCAGACCAGAGAACACTGTAGCAGCCAGTAACAAGTCCTGAGAACCAGCAGCAGAAACCAGTTCTGACAACATTGCACCAGCAGTAACTAGCCCTGAAAAACTGCAGCAGTAACCAGCCCTGAAAACACTGCAGCAACAGGAAGCACACCGGAGAACACTATAGCAACAGTAACAAGTCCTGAGAACCAGCAGCAGGAACCAGCCCTGATAACACTGCACCAGCAGTGACGAGCCCTCAAAACCTGCAGCAGTAACCAGCACTGACAACAATGCAGCAGTTACCAGCATTGGAAACCTTCAGACGTAATCAGCCCTAAGAACATTGCAACAGCAGTAACCAGCCCTGAGGACCTGTAGAATTAACCTCTACTGAGAACACTGCACCAGTAACCAGCCCTGTGAACAGTTCAGCAACAGTAACCAGCACTGAGAACACTGCAGTAATAACCAGCCTGAGAATACGGCAGCAGAAGATACCAGCCCTGAGAACACTGTGCCAGCAGTAACCAGCCCTGAGAACCTGCACCAGTAACCAGCCCTGACAACACTGCAGCAGTAACCAGCCCTGAGAACCTGCACCAGTAATCAGCACCGGCAACGCTGCAGCAGTAGTAACCAGCCTTAATAACATTGCAACAGCAATAACCAGCCCAGAGGACCTATAGCTGTATCCAGCACTGAGAACACTGCAGCAGTAACCTGTCCTTAGAACACTGCAGCAGCAGTTACCAGACCTGAGAACACTGCAGCAGTAACCAGCACTGAGAACCCTGTTGCAGCAGTAACAAGTTGTGCAGCAGTAAACAGCCATGACAAATGCAGCAGTAACCAGCCCTGACAACACTGCAGCAGTATCCAGCCCTGAGAACTTGCAGCAGTAACCAGCCCTGAGAATACTGCTGCAGCAGTACCCAGCCCTCAGAACCTGCAGCTGTAACCAGTCCTAAGAAACCTGCAGCAGCTGTAACCAGCTCTGAGAACCTGCAGCAATAGTAGTCAACACTGCAAAATCTGCAGCAGCAGGAACCAGCCTGGAGAACACTACAGGCACACTTACCAGCCCTGAAAAAAATTGCAGGCATACCTACCAGCCCTGAAAACACTGCAGGTACGTTTACCAGACCTGAGAACACTGCAGCACTAACCAGCCCTAAGATCACTACAGCAGCAGTAACCGGTCCTGAGAACCTGCAGCAGTAACCAGCCCTAAGAACCCTGTTGCAGCAGTAACCAGCCCTGAGAACCTGCAGCAGAAACCACCTCTGAGAACACAGCACCAGGAACCAGTCCAATGGACATTGCTGCAGCAGTAACCAGTCATGAGAACAGTGCAGCAACAGTAAGCAGCCTAGAGAACACTGCACCAGCAGTAACTAGCCCTGACAAACTGCAGCACAAACCAGCCCTCACAACACTGCAGCAGTAGTAACAAGTCCTGAGAGCCTGCAGAAGTTACCAGCTCAGAGAACCTGCAGCAGTAACCACCCCTGAGAACACTGCTGCAGCAGTAACCAATCGTGAGAACACGGCAGCAGTAACCAGCCTTGAGAACACTGTAACAGCAATAGAAGCAGTAACTAGCCCTGATAACCTGCAGCAGTAACAAGTGCTGAGAACACTGCAGCATTAACCAGCACCGAGAACCTGCTGCAGTAACCAGCCCTGAGAACACTGCAGCAGTAACCAGCACTGTGAACCTGCAGCAACAGGAACCAGACCAGAGAACGCTGCAGCAGCAGTAACTAGCCCTGACAACCTGCAGCAGTAACCAGCACTGACAATACCGCAGAGGAAACCACCCCTGAGAACACTGCGCTAGTAACCAGCACAAAGAACGCTGCAGCAGCAGTAACCAGAACTGAGAACACCACAGCATCAGACACCAGACCTGAGAACACTGTACCATCAGGAACTGGACCTGACAACTTGCAGCAGTAAAAAGCCCTAAGAACCCTGCAGCAGTAACAAGTCCTGAAAATCTGCAGCAGTTACCAGCACTGACAACACGGCAGCAGTCCCAGACCTGAGAACCTGCAGCAGTCCCAGCCCTGAGAACCTGCAGCAGTCCCAGCCCTGAGAACCTGCAGCAGTAACCAGCCCGAAGAAACCTGCAGCAGCAGTAACCAGCCATGAGAACATTCAGCAGAAACCACTTCTGAGAACACAGCACCAGTAACCAGTCCAAAGGACATTCCTGCAGCAGGAACCAGCCATGAGAATAGTGCAGCAACAGTAAGCAGCCCAGAGAACACTGCACCAGCAGTAACTAGCCCTGACAAACTGCAGCACAAACCAGCCCTGACAACACTGCAGCAGTAGTAGCAGTAGTAACCAGCCCTGGCAACACTGCAGCAGCTGTAATCAGCCCTGAGAACACTGCAGCAGCAGTAACAAGTCCTGAGAACCTGCAGAAGTTACCAGCACTGAGAACCTGCAGCAGTAACCAGCTCTGCGAATACTGCTGCAGCAGTAACCAATCGTGAGAACACGGCAGCAGTAACCAGCCCTGAGAACACTGTAACAGCAATAGAAGCAGTAACCAGCCCTGATAACCTGCAGCTGTAACCAGCACTGAGAACATGGCAGCAGTAACCAGCCCTGAGAACACTAACAGCAATAGAAGCAGTAACCAGCCCTGATACCTGCAACAGTAACCAGCCCTGAGAACACTGCAGCAGTAACCAGCCCTGAGAATACTGCAGCAGTAACCAGCACTGAGGACACTGCAGCAGCAACCAGCATTGTGAACCTGCAGCAATAGTAACCAGACCAGAGAATGCTGCAGCAGCAGTAACTAGCCCTGACAACCTGCAGCAGTAACCAGCACTGACAATACCGCAGAGGTAACCAGCCCAAAGAACGCTGCAGCAGCAGTAACCAGAACTGAGAACACCACAGCATCAGACACCAGACCTGAGAACACTGTACCATCAGGAACTAGACCTGACACCTTGCAGCAGTAAAAAGCCCTAAGAACCCTGCAACAGTAACAAGTCCTGAAAGTCTGCAGCAGTTACCAGCACTGACAACACGACAGCAGTCCCAGCCCTGAGAACCTGCAGCAGTCCCAGCCCTGAGAACCTGCGGCAGTACCCATCCCTGAGAACCTGCAGCAGTAATCACCCCTGAGAACACTGCACCAGCAGTACATAGCCCTGACAAACTGCAGCAGTAACCAGCACTGACAACACTGCAGCAGTTACCAGCACTGAGAACCAGCAACAGTAAACAGCCAAAGAACATTGCAACAGCAGTAACCAGCCCTGAGGACCTGCAGCAGTAACCACCCCTGAGAACACTACACCAGTAACCAGCCCAAAGAACATTGCTGCAGCAGGAACCAGCCATGAGAATAGTGCAGCAACAGTAAGCAGACCAGAGAACACTGTAGCAGCCAGTAACAGGTCCTCAGAACCTGCAGCAGTAACCAGTTCTGACAACATTGCACCAGCAGTAACTAGCCCTGACAAACTGCAGCAGTAACCAGCCCTGAAAACACTGCAGCAACAGGAAGCACACCGGAGAACACTATAGCAGTAGTAACAAGTCCTGAGAACCAGCAGCAGGAACCAGCCCTGATAACACTGCACCAGCAGTGACGAGCCCTCAAAACCTGCAGCAGTAACCAGCACTGACAACAATGCAGCAGTTACCAGCATTGGAAACCTTCAGACGTAATCAGCCCTAAGAACATTGCAACAGCAGTAACCAGCCGTGAGGACCTATAGAATTAACCTCTACTGAGAACACTGCACCAGTAACCAGCCCTGTGAACAGTTCAGCAACAGTAACCAGCCATGAGAACACTGCAGTAATAACCAGCCTGAGAATACGGCAGCAGAAGATACCAGCCCTGAGAACACTGTGCCAGCAGTAACCAGCCCTGAGAACCTGCACCAGTAACCAGCCCTGACAACACTGCAGCAGTAACCAGCCCTGAGAACCTGCACCAGTAATCAGCACCGGCAACGCTGCAGCAGTAGTAACCAGCCTTAATAACATTGCAACAGCAATAACCAGCCCAGAGGACCTGTAGCTGTATCCAGCACTGAGAACACTGCAGCAGTAACCTGTCCTTAGAACACTGCAGCAGCAGTAACCAGACCTGAGAACACTGCACCAGTAACCAGCCCGAAGAACCCTGTTGCAGCAGTAACAAGTCGTGCAGCAGTAAACAGCCATGACAAATGCAGCAGTAACCAGCCCTGACAACACTGCAGCAGTATCCAGCCCTGAGAACTTGCAGCAGTAACCAGCCCTGAGAATACTGCTGCAGCAGTACCCAGCCCTCAGAACCTGCAGCTGTAACCAGTCCTAAGAAACCTGCAGCAGCTGTAACCAGCTCTGAGAACCTGCAGCAATAGTAGTCAACACTGCAAAATCTGCAGCAGCAGGAACCAGCCTGGAGAACACTACAGGCACACTTACCAGCCCTGAAAAAAATTGCAGGCATACCTACCAGCCCTGAAAACACTGCAGGTACGTTTACCAGACCTGAGAACACTGCAGCACTAACCAGCCCTAAGATCACTACAGCAGCAGTAACCGGTCCTGAGAACCTGCAGCAGTAACCAGCCCTAAGAACCCTGTTGCAGCAGTAACCAGCCCTGAGAACCTGCAGCAGAAACCACCTCTGAGAACACAGCACCAGGAACCAGTCCAATGGACATTGCTGCAGCAGTAACCAGTCATGAGAACAGTGCAGCAACAGTAAGCAGCCTAGAGAACACTGCACCAGCAGTAACTAGCCCTGACAAACTGCAGCACAAACCAGCCCTCACAACACTGCAGCAGTAGTAACAAGTCCTGAGAGCCTGCAGAAGTTACCAGCTCAGAGAACCTGCAGCAGTAACCACCCCTGAGAACACTGCTGCAGCAGTAACCAATCGTGAGAACACGGCAGCAGTAACCAGCCTTGAGAACACTGTAACAGCAATAGAAGCAGTAACTAGCCCTGATAACCTGCAGCAGTAACAAGTGCTGAGAACACTGCAGCATTAACCAGCACCGAGAACCTGCTGCAGTAACCAGCCCTGAGAACACTGCAGCAGTAACCAGCACTGTGAACCTGCAGCAACAATAACCAGACCAGAGAACGCTGCAGCAGCAGTAACTAGCCCTGACAACCTGCAGCAGTAACCAGCACTGACAATACCGCAGAGGAAACCACCCCTGAGAACACTGCGCTAGTAAACAGCACAAAGAACGCTGCAGCAGCAGTAACCAGAACTGAGAACACCACAGCATCAGACACCAGACCTGAGAACACTGTACCATCAGGAACTAGACCTGACAACTTGCAGCAGTAAAAAGCCCTAAGAACCCTGCAGCAGTAACAAGTCCTGAAAATCTGCAGCAGTTACCAGCACTGACAAACGGCAGCAGTCCCAACACAGAGAACCTGCAGCAGTCCCAGCCCTGAGAACCTGCAGCAGTCCCAGCCCTGAGAACCTGCAGCAGTACCCAGCCCTGAAAACCTGCAGCAGTAACCAACCATGAGAACACTGCACCAGCAGTACATAGCCCTGACAAACTGCAGCAGTAACCAGCACTGACAACACTGCAGCAGTTACCAGCACTGAGAACCAGCAACAGTAAACAGCCAAAGAACATTGCAACAGCAGTAACCAGCCCTGAGGACCTGCAGCAGTAACCACCCCTGAGAACACTACACCAGTAACCAGCCCAAAGAACATTGCTGCAGCAGGAACCAGCCATGAGAATAGTGCAGCAACAGTAAGCAGACCAGAGAACACTGTAGCAGCCAGTAACAGGTCCTCAGAACCTGCAGCAGTAACCAGTTCTGACAACATTGCACCAGAATTAACTAGCCCTGACAAACTGCAGCAGTAACCAGCCCTGAAAACACTGCAGCAACAGGAAGCACACCGGAGAACACTATAGCAGCAGTAACAAGTCCTGAGAACCAGCAGCAGGAACCAGCCCTGATAACACTGCACCAGCAGTGACGAGCCCTAAAAACCTGCAGCAGTAACCAGCACTGACAACAATGCAGCAGTTACCAGCATTGGGAACCTGCAGACGTAATCAGCCCTAAGAACATTGCAACAGCAGTAACCAGCCCTGAGGACCTGTAGAATTAACCTCTCCTGAGAACACTGCACGAGTAACCAGTCCAAAGGACATTGCTGCAGCAGGAACCACCATGAGAATAGTGCAGCAACAGTAAGCAGCCCGGAGAACACTGCACCAGCAGTAACTAGCCTTGACAAACTGCAGCACAAACCAGCCCTGACAACACTGCCGCAGTAGTAGCAGTAGTAGCCAGCCCTGGCAACACTGCAGCAGCAGTAACCAGCCCTGAGATCACTGCAACAGCAGTAACAAGTCCTGAGAACCTGCAGAAGTTACCAGCACTGAGAACCTGCAGCAGTAACCAGTTCTGCGAACACTGCTGCAGCAGTAACCAATCGTGAGAATACGGCAGCAGTAACCAGCCCTGAGAACACTGTAACAGCAATAGAAGCAGTAACCAGCCCTGATAACCTGCAGCTGTAACCAGCACTGAGAACATGGCAGCAGTAACCAGCCCTGAGAACACGGCAGCAATAGAAGCAGTAACTAGCCCTGATAACCTGCAACAGTAACCAGCCCTGAGAACACTGCAGCAGTAACCAGCACTGAGGACATTGCAGCAGTAACCAGCACTGTGAACCTGCAGCAACAGTAACCAGACCAGAGAACGCTGCAGCAGCAGTAACTAGCCCTGACAACCTGCAGCAGTAACCAGCACTGACAATACCGCAGAGGTAACCAGCCCTGAGAACACTGCGCTAGTAACCAGCACAAAGAACGCTGCAGCAGCAGTAACCAGAACTGAGAACACCACAGCATCAGACACCAGACCTGAGAACACTGTACCATCAGGAACTAGACCTGACAACTTGCAGCAGTAAAAAGCCCTAAGAACCCTGCAACAGTAACAAGTCCTGAAAATCTGCAGCAGTTACCAGCACTGACAACACGGCAGCAGTCCCAGCCCTGAGAACCTGCAGCAGTCCCAGCCCTGACAACACGACAGCAGTCCCAGCCCCGAGAACCTGCAGCAGTCCCAGCCCTGAGAACCTGCAGCAGTCCCAGCCCTGAGAACCTGCAGCAGTACCCAGCACTGACAACACTGCACCAGCAGTACATAGCCCTGACAAACTGCAGCAGTAACCAGCACTGACAACACTGCAGCAGTTACCAGCACTGAGAACCAGCAGCAGTAAACAGCCAAAGAACATTGCAACAGCAGTAACCACCCCTGAAAACACTACACCGGTAACCAGCCCAAAGAACATTGCTGCAGCAGGAACCAGCCATGAGAATAGTGCAGCAACAGTAAGCAGACCAGAGAACACTGTAGCAGCCAGTAACAGGTCCTGAGAACCAGCAGCAGTAACCAGTTCTGACAACATTGCACCAGCAGTAACTAGCCCTGACAAACTGCAGCAGTAAACAGCCATGAAAACACTGCAGCAACAGGAAGCACACCGGAGAACACTATAGCAACAGTAACAAGTCCTGAGAACCAGCAGCAGGAACCAGCCCTGATAACACTGCACCAGCAGTGACGAGCCCTAAAAACCTGCAGCAGTAACCAGCACTGACAACAATGCAGCAGTTACCAGCATTGGAAACCTTCAGACGTAATCAGCCCTAACGACATTGCAACAGCAGTAACCAGCCCTGAGGACCTGTAGAATTAACCTCTCCTGAGAACACTGCAGCAGTAACCAGCCCTGAGAACACTGCAGCAGTAACCAGCACTGAGGACACTGCAGCAGTAACCAGCATTGGGAACCTGCAGCAAGAGCAACCAGACCAGAGAACGCTGCAGCAGCAGTAACTAGCCCTGACAACCTGCAGCAGTAACCAGCACTGACAATACCGCAGAGGTAACCAGCCCTGAGAACACTGCGCTAGTAACCAGCCCAAAGAACGCTGCAGCAGCAGTAACCAGAACTGAGAACACCACAGCATCAGACACCAGACCTGAGAACACTGTACCATCAGGAACTAGACCTGACAACTTGCAGCAGTAAAAAGCCCTAAGAACCCTGCAACAGTAACAAGTCCTGAAAATCTGCAGCAGTTACCAGCACTGACAACATGGCAGCAGTCCCATCCCTGGGAACCTGCAGCAGTCCCAGCCCTGAGAACCTGCAGCAGTCCCAGCCCTGAGAACCTGCAGCAGTACCCAGCCCTGAAAACCTGCAGCAGTAACCAACCCTGAGAACACTGCAGCAGCAGTAACCAGCCCTGAGAACACTGCAGCAGTAACCTGTCCTGATAACACTGCAGCAGCAGTAACCAGACCGGAGAACACTGCAGCAGTAACCAGCCCTAAGAACCCTGTTGCAGCAGTAACAAGTCCTACAGCAGTAACCAGCACTGAGAACCTGCAGCTGTAACCAGCCCGAAGAAACCTGCAGCAGCAGTAACCAGCCATGAGAACCTTCAGCAGAAACCACTTCTGAGAACACAGCACCAGTAACCAGTCCAAAGGACATTCCTGCAGCAGGAACCAGCCATGAGAATAGTGCAGCAACAGTAAGCAGACCAGAGAACACTGTAGCAGCCAGTAACAGGTCCTGAGAACCAGCAGCAGGAACCAGCCCTGATAACACTGCACCAGCAGTGACGAGCCCTAAAAACCTGCAGCAGTAACCAGCAGTGACAACAATGCAGCAGTTACCAGCATTGGGAACCTGCAGCAGTAAACAGCCAAAGAACACTGCAACAGCAGTAACCACCCCTGAAAACACTACACCGGTAACCAACCCAAAGAACATTGCTGCAGCAGGAACCAGCCATGAGAATAGTGCAGCAACAGTAAGCAGACCAGAGAACACTGTAGCAGCCAGTAACAGGTCCTGAGAACCTGCAGCAGTAACCAGTTCTGAAACCATTGCACCATCAGTAACTAGCCCTGACAAACTGCAGCAGTAACCAGCCCTGAAAACACTGCAGCAACAGGAAGCACACCGGAGAACACTATAGCAGCAGTAACAAGTCCTGAGAACCAGCAGCAGGAACCAGCCCTGATAACACTGCACCAGCAGTGACGAGCCCTAAAAACCTGCAGCAGTAACCAGCACTGACAACAATGCAGCAGTCACCAGCATTGGGAACCTGCAGAAGTAATCAGCCCTAAGAACATTGCAACAGCAGTAACCAGCCCTGAGGACCTGTAGAATTAACCTCTCCTGAGAACACTGCACCAGTAACCCGCCCTGAGAATAGTTCAGCAACAGTAACCAGCCATGAGAACACTGCAGTAATAACCAGCCTGAGAATACGGCAGCAGAAGATACCAGCCCTGACAACACTGTGCCAGCAGTAACCGGCCCTGAGAACCTGCACCAGTAACCAGCCCTGACAACACTGCAGCAGTAACCAGCCCTGAGAACCTGCACCAGTAATCGGCACTGGCAACGCTGCAGCAGTAGTAACCAGCCTTAATAACATTGCAACAGCAATAACCAGCCCAGAGGACCTGTAGCAGTATCCAGCACTGAGAACACTGCAGCAGTAACCAGCCCAATGAACACTGCAGCAGCAATACCAAGGCCTGAGATCCTGCAGCAGTTACCAGCACTGAGAACCTGCTGAAGTAACCAGCTCTGAGAACACTGCTGGAGCAGTAACCAGCCTTGAGAACCTACAGCAGTAATCAGCCCTGAGAACCCTGCAGCAGTAACCACCCCTGAGAACACTGCACCAGTAACCAGCCCAAAGAACATTGCTGCAGCAGGAACGCGCCCTGAGAACACTGCAGCAGCAGTACCTACCTCTGACAACCTGCAGCAGTAACCAGCACAGACAACACTGCAGCAATAACCATCCTGAAGAACACTGCAGCAGCAGTAACAAGGCCTGAGAATCTGCAGCAGTTACCAGCACTGAGAACCTGCAGAAGTAACTAGCCCTGAGAACACTGCAGGAGCAGTAACCAGCCTTGAGAATCTTCAGCAGTAACCAGCCCTTAGAACACTGTAAGAGCAGTAGTAGCACTAACCAGCCCTGAGAACACTGCAGCAATACCCAGCACTGAGAACATAGCAACGGCAGTAACCAGCCCTGACAACCCTGCAGCAGCAGTAACAAGTCCTGAGAGCCTGCAGAAGTTACCAGCTCTGAGAACCTGCAGCAGTAACCAGCTCTGGGAACACTGCTGCAGCAGTAACCAATCATGAGAACACTGCAGCAGTAACCAGCCCTGTGAACCTGCAGCAACAGTAACCAGACCAGAGAACGCTGCAGCAGCAGTAACTAGTCCTGACAACCTGCAGCAGTAACCAGCACTGACAATACCGCAGAGGTAACCAGCCCTGAGAACACTGCGCTAGTAACCCGCCCAAAGAACGCTGCAGCAGCAGTAACCAGAACTGAGAACACCACAGCATCAGACACCAGACCTGAGAACACTGTACCATCAGGAACTAGACCTGACAACTTGCAGCAGTAAAAAGCCCTAAGAACCCTGCAGCAGTAATAAGTCCTGAAAATCTGCTGCAGTTACCAGCACTGACAACACGGCAGCAGTAAGCAGCCAAAGAACATTGCAACAGCAGTAACCAGCCCTGAGGACCTGCAGCAGTAACGACCCCTGAGAACACTGCACCAGTAACCAGCCCAAAGAACATTGCTGCAGCAGGAACACACCTTGAGAACACTGCAGCAGCAGTAACCAGCCATGAGAAAAGTGCAGCAACAGTAAGCAGCCTGGAGAACATTGTAGCAGCAGTAACAAGTCCTGAGAACCAGCAGCAGTAACCAGCCCTGACAACACTGCATCAGCAGTACCTAGCCCTGACAATCTGCAGCAGAAACCAGCACTGAAAACAATGCAGCAGTTACCAGCACTGAGAACCAGCAGCAGTAACCAGCACGAAGAACATTGCAACAGCAGTAACCAGTACCGAGGACTTGTAGTAGTAACCAGCCCAAAGAACATTGCTGCAGCAGGAACCCACCCTGACAACACTGCACCAGCAGTACCTAGCCCTGACAATCTGCAGCAGAAACCAGCACTGAAAACAATGCAGCAATTACCAGCACTGAGAACCAGCAGCAGTAACCAGCACGAAGAACATTGCAACAGCAGTAACCAGTACCGAGGACCTGTAGTAGTAACCAGCCCTGAGAACACTGCACCAGAAACCAGCTCAAAGAACACTGCAGCAGCAGTAACCAGCCATGATAACAGTGCAGCAGCAATAGGCAGCCCGGAGAATACTGTAGCAGCAGTAACCAGCCCTGAGGACCTGTAGCAGTAACCACCCCTGAGAACACTGCACTAGTAACCAGCCCAAAGAACATTGCCGCAGCAGGAACGCACCCTGAGAACACTGCAGCAGCAGTAACCAGCCATGAGAAAAGTGCAGCAACAGTAACCAGACCTGAGAACACTGCAGCAGCAGTAACAAGTCCTGAGAACCTGCAGCAGTAACCAGTCCTGACAATACTACAGCAGTAGTAGCAGCAGTAACTAGCCTTGAGAAACTGCAGCAGTAACCAACTCTGAGAACACGAAAGCTGAAGTAGTCAACACTGAGAACACTGCAGCAGCAGAAACCAGCAGTGAGAACACTGCAGCAGTAAAGAGCCATGAGAACACTGCAGCAGTAACCAGCCCTGAGAACACTAGCAGTAACCAGCCATGAGAACAGTGCAGTAGTAACCTGTCCGGAGAACAGAGCAGAAGCAGTAACAAGTCCTGAGAACACTGTACCAGCAGCAATTAGCCTTGACAACCTGCAGCAGTAAATAGTCCTGACAATACTGCAGCAGTAACCAGCCCTGAGAACAGTGCAGTAGTAACCAGCCTTAAGAACATTGCAACAGCAGTAACCAGCCCTGAGAACACTGCACCAGTAACCAGTACTGAAGAACACAGCAGCAGCAGGAACAAGCCCTATGAACACTGCAGCAGCAGTAACAAGTCCTGAGAACCTGCAGAAGCTAACCAGCAATGAGAAAATTGCAGCAGTAACCAGCCTGGAGAAGCTGCATCAGTAACCAGCCCTGAGAACACTGTAACTGCAGTAGCAACAGCAACAAGTCTTGAGAAACTGCAGCAGAAACCAACGCTGAGAACATTGCAATGGCAGTAACGAGCCCTGAGAACACCGCACCAGTAACCAGCTTAAAGAACGCTGCCACAGCAGTAACCAGCCCTGAGAACCTGCAGCAGTAACCAGCCCTGAGAACACTGCAGCAGCAGTAACCAGCCATGAGAACACTGCAGCAATAACCAACCCTGAGAACAATGCACCAGTAACCAGCCCAAAGAACGCTGCCGCAGCAGCAACCAGCACTAAGAACCTGCAGCAGTAACCAGCCCTGAGAACACTGCAGCAGTAACCTGTCCTGAGAACACTGCAGCAGCAGTAACCAGACCTGAGAACACTGCAGCACTAACCAGCCCGAAGAGCCCTGTTGCAGCAGTAACAAGTCCTGCAGCAGTAACCAGCACTGAGAACCTGCAGCAGTAACCAACCCTAAGAAAATTGCAACAGCAGTAACCAGCCATGAGAACCTGCAGCACAAACCACCTCTGAGAACACAGCACCAGTAACCAGTCCAAAGGACATTGCTGCAGCAGGAACCAGCCATGAGAATAGTGCAGCAACAGTAAGCAGCCCGGAGAACACTGCACCAGCAGTAACCAGCCCTGACAAACTGCAGCACAAACCAGCCCTGACAACACTGCAGCAGTAGTAGCAGTAGTAACCAGCCCTGAGAACACTGCAGCAGCAGTAATCAGCCCTGAGAACACCACAGCATCAGACACCAGACCTGAGAACAATGTACCAGCAGTAACTAGACCTAACAACGTGCAGCTGTAACCAGCCCTGAGAACACTGCAGCAGTAACCAGCCAAGAGAACACTGCAGCAGCAGTAACCAACCATGAAAACAGTGCATGCAAGAGTAAGCAGCCCGGAGAACACTGTAGCAGCAGTAACAAGTCCTGAGAACCAGCAGCAGTAACCAGCCCTGACAACACTGCACCAGCAGTAACTAACCCTGCAAACCTGCAGCAGTAACCAGCATTAACAACAATGCAGCAGTTACCAGCACTGAGAACCTGCAGCAGTAACCAGCCCTAAGAACACTGCAACAGCAGTAACCAGCACTGAGGATCTGTAGCAGTAACTACCCCTGAGAACAATGCACCAAAAACCAGCCCAAAGAACATTGCTGCAGCAGGAACCAGCCATGAGAATAGTGCAGCAACAGTAAGCAGACCAGAGAACACTATAGCAGCAGTAACAAGTCCTGAGAACCAGCAGCAGAAACCAGTCCTGACAACCGTGCAAAAGCAGTAACTAGCCCTGACAACACTGCAGCAGTAGTAGCAGCAGTAACCAGCCTTGAGAAACTGCAGCAGTAACCAGCTCTGAGAACACTAAAGCTGAAGTAGTCAACACTGAGAACACTGCAGCAGCAGAAACCAGCAGTGAGAACACTGCAGCTGTAAACAGCCATGAGAACACTGCAGCAGTAACCAGCCCTGTGAACCTGCACCAGATGTAGCCAGCTCTGAGAACACTGCAGCAGTAACTAGCCATGAGAACAATGCAGCGGTAACCAGCCTGGAGAGCAGTGCAGCACCAGTAACAAGTCCTGAGAACACTGCACCAGTAACCAGCCAAAAGAACATTGCTGCAGCAGTACCCAGCCCTCAGAACATGCAGCAGTAACCAGCCCTGAGAACACTGTACCAGCAGTAACTGGCTCTGACAACTTGCAGCAGTAACCAGCCCTGACAACACTGCTGCAGTAACCAGCACCGAGAACCTGCCGTAATAACCAGACCTGAGAACCTGCTGCAGTAGTAGTCAACACTGAGAAATCTGCAGCAGCAGTAACCAGCCCTAAGACCACTGCAACAGCAGTAGCCAGCCTTGAGAATCTGCAGCAGTAACTTGCCCTGAGAATACTGTAGCAACAGTAACCAGACCTGAGAACACTGCAGGACTAACCAGCCCTGAGAACACTGCAGCAGCAGTAACAAGTCCTGAGAACCTGCAGCAGTAACCAACCCTGAGAACACCTCAGCAGTAACCAACCCTGAGAACACTTCAGCAGTCGTAGTCAATACTGAGAACTCTGCAGCAGCAATAACCAGCAGTGTGAACACTGCAGCAGTCATCAAGACTAAGAATGCTGCAGCCGTAACCAGCCCTGAGAACACTGTAGGAACAATTACCAGCCCTGAGAACCCTGCAGCAGCTGTAACCAGACCTGAGAACAGTGCAGCAGTAACCAGCCCTGTGAACCTGCACCAGATGTAACCAGCTCTGAGAACCTGCAGCAGTAACCAACCCTGAGAACCTGCAACAGCAGTACCCAGCGCTCAGAACCTGCAGCAGTATCCAGCCCTGAGAACACTGTACCAGCAGTAACTGGCTTTGACAACTTGCAGCAGTAACTAGCCCTGACAACACTGCTGCAGTAACCAGCCCTGAGAAAAGTGCAGCAGCAGTAACCAGTCATGAGATCAGTGCAGCAACAGTAAGCAGCCTGGAGAACACTGCAGCAGCAGTAACAAGCCCTGAGAACCTGCAGCAGTAACCAGTGCCGACAACACTGCACCAGCAGTAACTAGTTCTGACAAACTGCAGCAGTAACCAGCACTGACAACACTGCAGCAGTTACCAGCACTGAGAACCAGCAGCAGTAAACAGCCAAAGAACATTGCAACAGCAGTAACCACCCCTGAAAACACTACACCGGTAACCAGCCCAAAGAACATTGCTGCAGCAGGAACCAGCCATGAGAATAGTGCAGCAACAGTAAGCAGACCAGAGAACACTGTAGCAGCCAGTAACAGGTCCTGAGAACCAGCAGCAGTAACCAGTTCTGACAACATTGCACCAGCAGTAACTAGCCCTGACAAACTGTAGCAGTAACCAGCCCTGAAAACACTGCAGCAACAGGAAGCACACCGGAGAACACTATAGCAGCAGTAACAAGTCCTGAGAACCAGCAGCAGGAACCAGCCCTGATAACACTGCACCAGCAGTGACGAGCCCTAAAAACCTGCAGCAGTAGCCAGCACTGACAACAATGCAGCAGTTACCAGCATTGGGAACCTGCAGAAGTAATCAGCCCTAACAACATTGCAACAGCAGTAACCAGCCCTGAGGACCTGTAGAATTGAGAACACTAAAGCAGTAGTAGTCAACACAGAGAACACCGCAGCAGTAACCAGCTCTGAGAACACTGCAGCAGTAACCAGCTCTGAGAACACTGCAGCAGTAGTAGCAGCAGTAACCAGCCTTGAGAAACCTCATCAATAAACAGCCATGAGAACACTGCAGCAGTAACCAGCCATGAGAACATGCAGCAGCAGTAACAAGTCCTGAGAACACTGCAGCAGTAACCAGCCCTGACAACCTGCAGCAGTAACCAGCCATGAGAACAGTGCAGTAGCAAACAGCCCGGAAACAAAGCAGCAGCAGGAACAAGTCCTGAGAACCTGCAGCAGTAACCAGCCCTGACAACCTGCAGCAGGAACCAGCACTGAGAACACTGCAGCAGCAGTAACCAGCCCTGAGAACAGTGTAGTAGTAACCAACCTTAAGAATATTGCAACAGCAGTGACCAGTCCTGAGGACCTGTAGCAGTTACTGCTGCAGGTTCTCAAGGCTGGTTACTGCTGCTGCAGTGTTCTCAGTGCTGGTTATTTCTGCAGGTTCTCAGTGCTGGTAACTGCTGCAGGTTCTCAGGACTTGTTACTGCTGCTGCAGCGTTCTTTGGGCTGGTTAGTGCTGCAGTGTTCTCAGGTCTGGATACTGCTATAGGTTCTCAGGGCTGGTTACTGCTGCTGCAGTATTCTCAGGGCTGGTTACTGGTGCAGGTTCTCAGGGCTGGCTACTGCTGCAGTGTTATCAGGGCTAGTTCTTTCTGGTACAGTGTTCTCGGGGCTGGTTTCTGCTGCTACTGTATCCTCAGGGCTGGTTACTGGTGCAGTGTTCTCACTGCTGGTTTCTGCTGCTGCGCTGTTCTCAGTGTTGACTACTACTGCTTTAGTGTTGGTTACTGCTGCTACCGCTGTTATAGTTTTTGCAGGGCTGGTTATTGTTGCAGTGTTTTCATGGCTGGTTACTGCTGCAGGTTCTCGGGGCTGGTTACTGAGAACTCTGCAGCAGTAACCAGCATTTTGAACCTGCAGCAACAGTAACCAGACCAAAGAATGCTGCAGCAGCAGTAACAAGTCCTGAGAACTTGCAGCAGTTACCAGCACTGAGAATATTGTAGCAGCAGTACTAGCCCTGACAACCTGCAGCAGTAACCAGCACTGACAATACCGCAGAGGTAACCACGCCTGAGAATACTGCACTAGTAACCAGTACAAAGAACGCTGCAGCAGCAGTAACCAGAACTGAGAACACCACAGCATCAGACACCAGACCTGAGAACACTGTACCATCAGGAACTAGACCTGACAACTTGCAGCAGTAAAAAGCCCTAAGAACCCTGCAGCAGTAACAAGTCCTGAAAATCTGCAGCAGTTACCAGCACTGACAACACGGCAGTAGTCCCAGACCTGAGAACCTGCAGCAGTAACCAGCACTGACAACACTGCACCAGCAGTACCTTGGCCCTAACAACCAGCAGCAGTAACCAGCACTGACAACACTGCAGCAGTTACCAGCACTGAGAACCAGCAGCGGTAACCAGCCGAAGAACATTGCAACAGCAGTAACCAGCCCTGAGAACCTGCAGCAGTAACCACCCCTGAGAACACTGCACCAGCAATATCCAGCCATGAGAACAGTGCAGCAGTAACCAGCCCTGACAACACTGCAGCAGTAGTAGCAGCAGTAACCAGCCTTGAGAAACCTCAGCAATAAACAGCCATGAGAACAGTGCGGCAGTAACCAGCCCTGTGAACCTGCACCAGATGTAACCAGGCCTGAGTACACTGCAGCAGTAACCAGCCATGAGAACAGTGCAGTAGTAACCAGCCCTGAGAACACTGCTGCAGCAGTAACAAGTCCTGAGAACACTGCAGCAGTAACCAATCCTGACAACACTGCAGCAATAGTAGCAGCAGTAGCTAGCCTTGAGAACCTGCAGCAGTAACTAGCTCTGAGAACACTAAAGCAGTAGTAGTCAATACTGAGAACACTGCAGCAGCAGATACCAGCAGTGAGAACACTGCAGCAGGAACCAGCCATGAGAACAGTGAAGCAGTAACCAGCCCTGTGAACCTGCAGCAGATGTAACCAGCCCTGAGGACCCTGCAGCAGGAACCAGCCATGAGAACAGTGCAGTAGTAACGATCCTGGAGAACAGCACAGCAGCAGTAACAAGTCCTGAGAACACTGCAGCAGTAACCAGCACTGACAACACTGCAGCCATACCCAGCCCTGAGAATCTGCAGCAGTAACCAGCACTAAGAACATTGCAACAGCAGTAACCAGCCCTGAGAACACTGCACCAGTAATCAGCCCAAAGAACGCTGCAGCCGCAGTAATCAGCCCTGAGAACCTGCAGCAGTAACCAGCTCAGAGAATACTGTACCAGCAGTAACTAGCCCTGACAACAATGCAGCAGTAACCAGAACTGAAAACCTGCAGCAGTACCCAGCCCTGAGAACCAACAACAGTACCCAGCCCTCAGAACCTGCAGCAGTAACCAGCCCTGAGAACACTGTACCAGCAGTAACTAGCCCTGAGAACATGTTGCAGTAACCAGCACTGAGAACCCTCCAGCAGCTGTAACTAGACCTGAGAACCTGCAGCAGTAGTGGTCAACACTGAGAAATCTGCAGTAGCAGGAACCAGCCCTGAGAACACTGCAGGTACACTTACCAGCCCCGAGAACCTGCAGCATCAGTAACCAGTCCTGAGAACACTGTAGCAGCAGTAACTACCTCTGACAATACAGCAGCAGTTACCAGCCCTGAGAACCTGCACTAGCAATCAGCACTAAGAACATTTCAGCAGCAGTAACCAGGCCCAAGAACACTGTAACAGCAATAACCAGCCCTGAGAACCTGTAGCAGTAACTAGCCCTGAGAACACTGCAGCAGCAGTAACCAGTCATGAGATCAGTGCAGCAACATTAAGCAGCCTGGAGAACACTGTAGCAGCAGTAACAAGTCCTGAGAACCTGTAGCAGTAACCAGTCCCGACAACACTGCACCAGTAGCAACAAGCCCTGATAAACTGCAGCAGCAACCAGCCCTGAGAACACTGCAGCAGTAACCAGTCCCGACAACACTGCACCAGTAGCAACAAGCCCTGAGAAACTGCAGCAGTAACCAGCCCTGAGAACACGAAAGCAGTAGTAGTCAACACTGAGAACAGTGCAGCAGTAAACAACCATGAGAACACTGCAGCACTAACCAGCCCTGAGAATACTGCAGCAGTAGCCACCCCTGTGAACCTGCACCAGATGTAACCAATCTGGAGAACACTGCAGCAGGAACCAGCCATGAGAACAGTGCAGTAGTAACCAGCCCAGAGAACAGTACAGCAGCAGTAACAGGTCCTGAGAACACTGCAGCAGGAACCAGCACTGACGACACTGTAGCCGTACCCAGCCCTGAGAATCTGCAGCAGAAATCAGCCCTGAGAACACCGTACCAGCAGTAACTAGCCCTGACAACTTGTAGCAGTAACCATTCCCAACAACATTGCAGCAGTAACCAGCCCTGAGAACAATGCAGCAGTTGAAACCAAACCTGAGAACCTGCGGCAGTAATAGTCAACACTTAGAACACTGCAGCAGCAGTAACCAGCCTTGAGAATCAGCAGCAGTAACCAGCTCTGAGAACACTGCACCAATAACCAACCCAAAGAACACTGCAACAGCATTAACCAGCTCTGAGAACACTGCACCAATAACCAACCCAAAGAACACTGCAACAGCATTAACCAGCACTGAGAACACTGCAGCAGTAACTAGCCATGAGAACCTGTAGCAGAAACGAGCACTGAGAATATTGTAACAGCAGTAACTAGCCATGACAACGCTGCAGCAGTAATCAATACTGAAAACCTGCAGCAGTAACCAGCCCTCAGAACCTGCAGAAGTAACCAGCCCTAAGAACATTGTTACAGCAGTAGCCAGCCCTGAGAACACTGTGCCAGTAATCAGCCCAAAGAACATTGCAGCAGTAGTAACCAGCACGGAGAACACTGTACCAGCAGGAAATAGCCCTGACAACTTGCAGCAGTAAACAGCACTGAGAACACTACCGCATCAGTAACCAGCACTAACACTGCAGCAGCAGTGACTATCCCTGGCATCACTGCTGCAGTAACCAGCCTTTGGAACACTACAGCCGCAATAACCAGCCCTGAGAACCCATAGCAGTAACCAATCCCGAGAACACTGCAGCAGCAGTAACCAGCCCTGAGAACAGTGCAGCAGCAACCAGCCCGAGAGTACTGTTGCAGCAGTAATTAACCCTGTGAACACTGTAGCAGCAGTAACCAGCTCAGAGAATACTTTAGCAGCAGTAACTCGCCCTGACAACACTGCAACCGTAACCAGCCTTGAGAACACTGCAGCAGTAACCAGCCCTGAGAACACTGCAGTAGCAGTAACCAGCCCTGAGAATCTGCAGCAGTAACCAGCCCTGAGAACACTGTACCAGCAGTAACTATCCCTGACAACACTGCAGCAGTAACGATCCCTGACAACACTGCAGCAGTAACCAGCCCTGACAATACTGCAGCAGAAACCAACCTAAAGAACCCTGCAGCAGCAATAACCAGCCCTCAGAACTTGCAGCAGTAACCAGCCCTGAGAACCTGCAGCAGTAACCAGCATTGAGAACACTGCAACAGCAGTAACTAGCCCTGACAACATTCAGCAGCAGTACCCAGCCCTCAAACCTGCAGCCGTAACCAGCCCTGAGAACACTGCAGCAGAAGTAACTAGCCCTGATAACTTGCAGCAGTAACCAGCCCTGACAACACTGCTGCAGTAACCAGCCCTGAGAACCTGGCGCAGTAACCAGCCCTAAGAACACTGCAGCAGTAACCAGCTCTAAGAACATTGCAACAGCAGTACCCAGCCCTCAAACCTGCAGCAGTAACCAGCTCTGAGAACACTGCAGCAGCAGTAACTAGCCCTGACAACTTGCAGCAGTAACCAGCCCTGACAACACTGCAGCAGTAACCAGCACCGAGAACCTGCAGCAGTAACCAAACTTCTATCTCTAATCTCAAGATTCATCATGTTCCTCTCCTGAGTGAACACTAATGCAAAGTAATCATTCAGAATCTCACCCATTCTCCTAGGTTCGACACACAGCCTTCCTTCATTCTCCTTTAGTGGACCAATCCTTTCTCTAGTTATCCACTTGCTTCTTATATAAGAATAAAATGCTTTGGGATTTTCCTTAATTCTGCTCGCTGAAGCTATTTCATGACCCCTTTTTGCCCGCTTGATTCCTCATTTAAGACTTGTCCTACTCTTCCGATATTCCTCCAGGGCCCATTCTGGTCTTAGCTACCTAGACCTTATGTACACTTCCCTTTTCCTTTTGGCTAGTTGTACAATTTCTCTTGTCATCTATGGTTCACTAATCTTGCCCTTCCTACTCTTTACCTTCAACGGGACATGCCAATCCTGCACTATCTTTAACCTATCTTTGAAAGCCTCCCACATCTCAAATGTGGACTTCCCTTCAAATAGCTGTGTTCATCCACATTTCCAAACTCCTGCCTAATTTTGATATAATTGGCCTTTTCCCAGTTTAGTACTCTTCCCTTAGGACCACTCTCTTCTTTACCTACGAGTATTCTAAAACTTACAGAATTGTGGTCACTGTTCCCAAAGAAATCCCCCAGCGCAACTTCTACCACCTGTCCTGGCTCATTCCCCAATATCAGGTCCATTGTGGCCCCTTCCCTCATCGGGATATTGACATACTGCTCTAGAAAACTCTCCTGGACGCTTCTTACAAATTCGACCCCATCCAGACCTCTGACGCTAAGTGTATCCCAGTCAATGTTGGGAAAATTAAAATCTCCCATCACTACTACTCTATGCCTCTACATCTTTCCATAATCTGTTTACCTGTTTGTTCTTCTACCTCACGCTCACTGTTGGGAGGCCTGTAATACAGCCCCAACAATGTAACTACACCCTTCCTATTTCTCAGCTCCACCCATAATGCCTCACTACCCAAGCCCTCCATAGTGTCCTCCTTTAGCACAGCCGTGATATCATCCCTGACCAACAATGCAACTCCATCCCACCCTTATACTTCCCTCCCTGTCCTGTCTGAAGTGTCTATATCCTGGAACATTTAGTTGCCAATCATGCCCTTCCTTCAACCAAGTCTCTGTGATTGCAATGACATCATACTCCCAGGCACCAATCCAAGCCCTAAGTGCATCTGCCTCACACACTATACTCCTTGCATTAAAATAGATGCATTTCAGGCCACCAGTTCTTTTGCGCTCATCTGCTCTCTGCCTACTCTTTCCCTTATTAATGCTATCTTTATGATTCTTACAGTCTCCAGTCTCCACCTCACTGCCTACTTGTTTTCTCTTCTGGTTCCCAGCCCTCTGCCACATTAGGTTAAAACCTCCCCAACAGCAGGAGCAGAAACTCCCCCAAAGACGTTGGTTCCAGTCTGGTTCAGATGGAGACCATCCATTTTGTAATAGTCCCACTTTCTCCAGAACCAGTCCCAATGTCCAACAAATCTGAACCCCTCCCTCCTACACAATCTCTCAAGCCACATGTTCATCCTGCCTATTTTTTTCATTTCTATGCTGGCTAGCACGTGGCACTGATAGTAATCCCGAGATCACTACCTTTGAGGTCCTCCTCTTTAACTTCTCTCCTAGCTCCCGGAGTTCTTCTTTCAAGACCTCATCTCTCTTTCTGCTTATATCGTTGGTGCCTATATGCACCAAGACAACTGGCTGTTTACCGCCCCCTTTTAGAATGGTTTGCAGCCGATTGGTGACATCCCTGACCCGAGCACCTGGGAGGAAACATACCATCCGGGAGTCCTGTTTTCGGCCACAAAACCGCCTATCTACTCCCCTCACAATAGAATCCCCTATGACTATGGCCCTACGAATCTTTTTCCCGCCCTTCTGAACAGCATTGCCCACCACGGTGCCATGTTCTTGGCAACTGCTTCCCTCTCCTGGCGAGCCATCAGCAGCAATAACCCGCCCCGAGAATATTGCAGCAGTAACCACTACTGAGTATAATGCAGCAGCCCTGAGAACACTATAACAGCGGTAACTAGCCCTAAGAGCACTGCAGCAGCAGTAACTACCCCTGCAAACACTTCAGCAGCATAAACCATCACTGAGAACCCGCAGCAGTAACCAGCCCTGAGAATGCTGCAGCAGTAACCAGTCCTGAGAACCTGCAGCAGTAACCAGTCCTGAGAACCTGCAGCAGCTGTAACCAGCCCTGAGAACCACAGCAGTAACCAGTCCTGAGAACACTGCAGCAGCTGTAACCAGTCCTGAGAACCTGCAGCAGTAACCAGTTCTGAGTGAAATGCAGCAACAGTAACCAGCCCGAAGAACACTGCAGGAACAATTGCCAGCCCTGACAACACTGCAGTAGAAACCACCCCTGAGACACTGCAGCAGTGACCAGCATCGAGAACCCTGCAACACTAATCAGCCCTGAGAAAAACTGCAGCACTAACCAACCCTGAGAACCTGCAGCAGTAACCAGCCGTGAGAACACTGCACAACAGTAGCTAGCCCTGACAACAATGCACACGAACCACCCTGAGAACCTGCAACAGTAACCAGCCTTGAGAACCTGCAGCAGCAGTAACCAGCCCTGAGAACAATGCCGCAGTTAACAGCACTGAGAACCTGCAGCAGCAACCAGCCTGAAGAACATTGCAACAGCAGTAACCAGCCATGAGAACACTGCTCCAGTAACCAGCCCAAAGAACATTGCTGCAGCAGGAACCAGCTGTGAGAGCACTGCAGCAACAGTAACCAGCCATGAGAACAGTGCAGCAACAGTAAGCAGCCTGGAGAACACTGTAGCAGCAGTAACAAGTCCTGACAACACTACACCAGCAGTAGCTAGCCCTGGCAACACTGCAGAAATAACCACCCTGAGAACCTGCAGCAGTAACCAGCCCTGAGAACATGCAGCAGCAGTAACCAGCCCTCAGAACCTGCAGCAGTAAGCAGCCCTGAGAACACTGTACCAGCAGTAACTGGCTCTGCCAACTTGCAGCAGTAACCTGCCCTGACAACACTGCTGCAGTAACCAGCCCTGAGAACCTGCCACAATAACCAGATCTGAGAACCTGAAGCAGTAGTAGTCAACACTGAGAAATCTGCAGCAGTAACCAGTCCTGAGAACACTGCAGCAGTAACCAGCCCTGAGACCACTGCAACAGCAGTAGCCAGCCTTGTGAATCTGCAGCAGTAACTTGCCTTGAGAACACTGTAGCAACAGTAACCAGACCTGAGAACACTGCAGCAACAGTAACCAGACCTGAGAACACTGCAGCACTAACAAGCCCTGAGAACACTGCAGCAGCAGTAACAAGTCCTGAGTCCCTGCAGCAGTAACCAACCCTAAGAACCTGCAGTAGTAACCAGCCCTGAGAACCTGCAGCAGTAACCAACCCTGAGAACCTGCAGCAGTAACCAGCCCTGAGAACCTGCAGCAACAGTTACCAATGCTCAGAACCTGCAGCCATAGTAATCTGTCCTGATAATACTGCAGCAGCAATAACCAGCACTGAGCACCCTGCAGTAGAAAACAGCACAGAGAACACTACAGCATCAGTAACCAGTCCTGAGAACACTGTAACAGCAGTAACTACCCCTGACAACACTGCAGCAGCAACCAGCCCTGAGAATACTGTAGCAGCAGTAACTAGCCCTGAGAACACTGCAGCAGTAACCAGCCCTGAGAATACTGTAGCAGCAGTAACCAGTCCTCAGAACCTGCAGCAGTATCCAGCCCTGAGAACAATGCAGCAGTTAACAGTACTGAGAACCTGCAGCAGTAACCAGCCCTGAGAAAAGTGCAGCAGCAGTAACCAGCCATGAGAACAGTGCAGCAACAGTAAGCAGCCTGGAGAACACTGTAGAAGCAGTAACAAATCCTGAGAACCTGCAGCAGTAACCAGTCC
Organism: Chiloscyllium punctatum; assembly: GCF_047496795.1. Taxonomy (NCBI): domain Eukaryota; kingdom Metazoa; phylum Chordata; class Chondrichthyes; order Orectolobiformes; family Hemiscylliidae; genus Chiloscyllium; species Chiloscyllium punctatum. The sequence goes on from NC_092745.1 coordinate 87,781,356, forward strand.
TGACAACACTGCACCAGCAGTAGCTAGCCCTGATAACACTGCAGCAATAACCACCCTGAGAACCTGCAGCAGTAACCAGCCCTGACAACACTGTACCAGCAGTAACTGGCTCTAACAACTTGCAGCAGTAACCAGCCCTGACAACACTGCTGCAGTAACCAGCACTGAGAACCTGCAGCACTAACCAGACCTGAGAACCTGCAGCAGTAGTAGTCAACACTGAGATATATGCAGCAGCAGGAACCAGCCCTGAGAACACTGCAGGCAGACCTACCAGCCCAGAGAACACTGCAGGTACACTTACCAGCACTGAGAACACTGCAGCAGTAACCAGCCCTAAGACCATTGCAACGGCAGTAACCAGCCTTGAGAATCTGCAGCAGTAACTTGCCCTGAGAACACTGTAGCAACAGTAACCAGACCTGAGAACACTGCAGCACTAACCAGCCCTGAGAACACTGCAGCAGCAGTAACCAGCCTCAAAAACACTGCAGCAGCAGTAACCAGCCCCAAAAACACTGCAGCAGCAGTAACCAGCCCCGAGAACACTGCAGTTGCAGTAACAAGACCTGAGAACACTGCAGCAGCAGTAACCAGCCCCAAGAACACTGCAGCAGCAGTAACAAGTCCTGAGAACACTGCAGCAGTAACCAACCCTGAGAACCTGCAGCAGCAGATCCCAGCAGTGAAAACACTGCAACAGTAACCAGCCCTGAGAACAGTGCAGCAGTAACCAGTCCTGAGGACACTGCAGCAGTAACCAACCCTGAGAACCTACAGCAGTAACCAGCCCTGAGAAAACTGCAGCAGTAACCAGCCCAGAGAACCTGCAGCAGTAACCAACCCTGAGAACCTACAGCAGTAACCAGCCCAGAGAACCTGCAGCAGTAACCAACCCTGAGAACCTACAGCAGTAGCCAGCCCAGAGAACCTGCAGCAGTAACCAACCCTGAGAACCTGCAGCAGTAACCAACCCTGAGAACACCTCAGCAGTAACCAACCCTGAGAACACTTCAGCAGTCGTAGTCAATACTGAGAACTCTGCAGCAGCACTAACCAGCAGTGTGAACACTGCAGCAGTCATCAAGACTAAGAATGCTGCAGCCGTAACCAGCCCTGAGAACACTGTAGGAACAATTACCAGCCCTGAGAACCCTGCAGCAGCTGTAACCAGACCTGAGAACAGTGCAGCAGTAACCAGCCCTGTGAACCTGCACCAGATGTAACCAGCTCTGAGAACCTGCAGCAGTAACCAACCCTGAGAACCTGCAGCAGCAGTAACAAGTCCTGAGAACACTGCAGCAGTAACCAACCCTGAGAACCTGCAGCAGTAACCAGCCATGAGAACAGTGCAGTAGCAAACAGCCCGGAAACAAAGCAGCAGCAGGAACAAGTCCTGAGAACCTGCAGCAGTAACCAACCCTGACAACTTGCAGCAGGAACCAGCACTGAGAACACTGCAGCAGCAGTAACCAGCCCTGAGAACAGTATAGTAGTAACCAACCTTAAGAATATTGCAACAGCAGTGACCAGTCCTGAGGACCTGTAGCAGTTACTGCTGCAGGTTCTCAAGGCTGGTTACTGCTGCTGCAGTGTTCTCAGTGCTGGTTATTTCTGCAGGTTCTCAGTGCTGGTAACTGCTGCAGGTTCTCAGGACTTGTTACTGCTGCTGCAGCGTTCTTTGGGCTGGTTAGTGCTGCAGTGTTCTCAGGTCTGGATACTGCTATAGGTTCTCAGGGCTGGTTACTGCTGCTGCAGTATTCTCAGGGCTGGTTACTGGTGCAGGTTCTCAGGACTGGCTACTGCTGCAGTGTTATCAGGGCTAGTTCTTTCTGGTACAGTGTTCTCGGGGCTGGTTTCTGCTGCTACTGTATCCTCAGGGCTGGGTACTGCTGCAGTGTTCTCACTGCTGGTTTCTGCTGCTGCGCTGTTCTCAGTGTTGGCTACTACTGCTTTAGTGTTGGTTACTGCTGCTACCGCTGTTATAGTTTTCGCAGGGCTGGTTATTGTTGCAGTGTTTTCATGGCTGGTTACTGCTGCAGGTTCTCGGGGCGGTTACTGAGAACTCTGCAGCAGTAACCAGCATTTTGAACCTGCAGCAACAGTGACCAGACCAAAGAATGCTGCAGCAGCAGTAACAAGTCCTGAGAACTTGCAGCAGTTACCAGCACTGAGAATATTGTAGCAGCAGTACTAGCCCTGACAACCTGCAGCAGTAACCAGCACTGACAATGTCACAGAGGTAACCACCCCTGAGAATACTGCACTAGTAACAGCCCAAAGAACGCTGCAGCAGCAGTAACCAGAACTGAGAACACCACAGCATCAGACACCAGACCTGAGAACACTGTACCATCAGGAACTAGACCTGACAACTTGCAGCAGTAAAAAGCCCTAAGAACCCTGCATCAGCAGTAACAAGTCCTGAAAATCTGCAGCAGTTACCAGCACTGACAACACGGCAGCAGTCCCAGCCCTGAGAACCTGCAGCAGTCCCAGCCCTGAGAACATTGCAGCAGTAACCAGCACTGACAACACTGCAGCAGTCCCAGCCCTGAGAACCTGCAGCAGTAACCAGCCCTGAGAACATTGCAGCAGTAACCAGCACTGACAACACTGCACCAGCAGTAACCAGCACTGAGAACCAGCAGCGGTAACCAGCCAAAAAACATTCCAACAGCAGAAACCAGCCCTGAGAACCTGCAGCAGTAACCAGCCCTGAGAACACTGCAGTAGCAGTAACCAGCCATGAGAATACTGCAGCAATAACCAACCCTGAGAACAATGAACCAGTAACCAGCCCAAAGAACGCTGCCGCAGCAGCAACCAGCACTAAGAACCTGCAGCACTAACCAGCCCGTAGAGCCCTGTTGCAGCAGTAACAAGTCCTGCAGCAGTAACCAGCACTGAGAACCTGCAGCACTAACCAGCCCGAAGAGCCCTGTTGCAGCAGTAACAAGTCCTGCAGCAGCAACCAGCACTAAGAACCTGCAGCACTAACCAGCCCGAAGAGCCCTGTTGCAGCAGTAACAAGTCCTGCAGCAGTAACCAGCTCTGAGAACCTGCAGCAGTAACCAACCCTAAGAAAACTGCAACAGCAGTAACCAGCCATGGGAACCTGCAGCACAAACCACCTCTGAGAACACAGCACCAGTAACCAGTCCAAAGGACATTCCTGCAGCAGGAACCAGCCATGAGAACAGTGCAGCAACAGTAAGCAGCCCGGAGAACACTGCACCAGAGGTAACTAGCCCTGAGAAACTGCAGCACAACCCAGCCCTGACAACACTGCAGCAGTAACCAGCCCTGACAACACGGCAGCAGTAACCAGCCCTGACAACACTGCAGCAGTACCCAGCCCTGACAACACTGCAGCAGTAACCAGCCCTGACAACACTGCAGCAGTACCCAGCCCTGAGTACACTGCAGCAGTAACCAGCCCTGACAACAATGCAGCAGTACCCAGCCCTGACAACACTGCAGCAGTAGCCAGCCCTGAGAACCTGCTGCGGTAACCAACACTGAGAACACTACAGAAGCAGTAACAAGCCCTATGGGGGTGGGATGAAGGTGATAGGTCAGGGGGGAGGGTGAAGTGGATAAGTGGAAAAGAAGATAGGCAGGTAGGACAGGTCACGGGGACAGTGCTGAGCTGGAAGTTTGGAACTCGGGGGAGGTGAAATGAGGAAACTGTTGAAGTCCGCATTGATGCTCTGGGGTTGAAGTGTTCCAAGGCGGAAGATGAGGCATTCTTCCTCCAGGCGTCGGGTGGTGAGGGAGCGGCGGTGAAGGAGGCCCAGGACCTCCATGTCCTCGGCAGAGTGGGAGGGGGAGTTGAAATGTTGGGCCACAGGGCGGTGTGGTTGATTGGTGCGGGTGTCCCGGAGATGTTCCCTAAAGTGCTCTGCTAGGAGGCGTCCAGTCTCCCCAACGTAGGGGAGACCGCATCGGGAGCAACGGATACAATAAATGATATTGGTGGATGTGCAGGTAAAACTTTGATGGACGTGGAAGGCTCCTTTAGGGCCTTGGATGGAGGTGAGGGAGGAGGTGTGGGCGCAGGTTTTGCAATTCCTGCGGTGGCAGGGAAAGATCCCAGGACGGGAGGGTGGGTTGTAGGAGGGGCGTGGACCTGACAGGTAGTCGCGGAGGGAACGGTCTTTGCGGAAGGCGGAAAGGGGTAGGGAGGGAAATATACCCCTGGTGGTGGGGTCTGTTTGGAGGTGGCGGAAATGTCGGCGGATGATTTGGTTTATGTGAAGGTTGGTAGGGTGGAAGGTGAGCACCAGGGGCATTCTGTCCTTGTTACGGTTGGAGGGGTGGGGTCTGAGGGCGGAGGTGCGGGATGTGGACAAAATGCGTTGGAGGGTATCTTTAACCATGTGGGAAGGGAAATTGCGGTCTCTAAAGAAGGATGCCATCTGGTGTGTTCTGTAGTGGAACTGGTCCTCCTGGGAGCAGATATGGCGGAGGCAGAGGAATTGGGAATACGGGATGGCATTTTTGCAGGAAGTAGGGTGGGAAGAGGTGTAATCCAGGTAGCTATGGGAGTCGGTGGATTTATAAAAAATGTCGGTGTCAAGTCGGTCGTCATTCATGGAGATGAAGAGGTCCAGGAAGGGGAGGGAGGTGTCAGAGATGGTCCAGGTAAATTTAAGGTCAGGGTGGAATGTGTTGGTGAAGTTGATGAATTGCTCAACCTCCTCGCGGGAGCACGAGGTGGCGCCAATGCAGTCATCAATGTAGCGGAGGAAGAGGTGGGGAGTGGTGCCGGTGTAATTACAGAAGATGGACTGTTCTACGTAGCCAACAAAGAGACAGGCATAGCTGGGGCCCATACGGGTGCCCATGGCTACCCCTTTGGTCTGGAGGAAGTGGGAGGATTCGAAGGAAAAATTGTTAAGGGTGAGGACCAGTTCGGCCAAACGAATGAGAGTGTCGGTGGAAGGGTACTGTTGGGGACGTCGGGAGAGGAAGAAACGGAGGGCTTGGAGGCCCTGGTCATGGTGGATGGAGGTGTAGAGGGATTGGATATCCAAGGTGAAGATGAGGCATTGGGGGCCTGGGAAACAGAAGTCTTGGAGGAGGTGGAGGGCATGGGTGGTGTCTCGAACGTAAGTGGGGAGTTCCTGGACTAGGGGATAGGACAGTGTATGTAGAGATGAGTTCAGTGGGGTCGGAGCATGCTGAGACAATGAGTCGGCCAGGTTGGTCAGGATCTTGGGAAGGAGGTAGAACCGGGCAGTGTGGGGTTCCCGGACTGTGAGGTTGGAAGCTGTGGGTGGGAGATCTCCTGAGGTGATGAGGTTCTGTATAGTCTGGGAGATGATGGTTTGGTGATGGGGGGGTGGGGTCATGGTCGAAGGGGCGGTAAGAGGAGGTGTCCTCAAGTTGGCATGTGGCTTCAGCGGTGTAGAGGTCAGTGCGCCAGACTACCACTACACCCACTTTATCTGCTGGCTTGATGGTGAGGTCAGGATTGGAGCAGAGGGAGTGGAGGGCAGCGCGTTGTAAGAGTGAGAAGTTGGAGTGGGGGAGGGAGGTAGACAGGTTGAGGCGGTTAATGTCCCAGCAGCAGTTGGAAATGAAGAGTTCAAGGGCGGGTAATAGGCCAGCACGGGGTGTCCAGGTGGATGGAGTGTGTTGGAGGCGGGCGAAGGGGTCCTCGGAAGGTGGGCAACAGTAACCAGCCCTGAGAATGCTGCAGCAGCAGTAACAAGTCCTGAGAACCAGCAGCAGTAAACAGCACTGAGAACACTGTAACAGTAACCAGCCCTGAGAACCTGCAGCAATAACCAGCACTGAGAACCTGCAGCAATAACCAGCACTGAGAACCTGCAGCAGTAACCAGCATTGAGAACACTGCAACAGTATCCAGCCCTGAGAATATTGTAGCAGCAGTAACCAGCCCTGTGAACACTGAACCAGCAGTAACCAGCCCTGACAAACCGCAGCAGTAACCAGCCCTGACAATACTGCAGCAGTAACCACCCCAAAGAACGCTGCAGCAGCAGTAACCAGCACCCAGAACCTGCAGCAGTAATCAGCCCTAAGAAAGTTGTAACAGCAATAACCAGTCCTGAGAACCTGTAGCAATAAACAGGGGTAAGAACCCTGCAACAGTAACTAGCCCAAAGAATGCTGCAGCAGCAGATTCCAGCACTGAGAACACCACAGAATCAGACACCAGCCCTGAGAACACTGTACCAGCAGTAACTAGCCCTGAAAACTTACAGCAGTAACCAGCCCTGACAACACTGCAGCAGTAACTAACCCTGACAACAATGCAGCAGTAACCAGCCCTAAGAACATTGCAACAGCAGTGCCCAGCCCTCAGAACCTGCAGCAGTAACCAGCCCTGAGAACACTGTACCAGCAGTAACTGGCTCTGACAACTTGCAGTAGTAACCAGCCCTGACAACACTGTACCAGCAGTAACTGGCTCTGACAACTTGCAGCAGTAACCAGCCCTGACAACACTGCTGCAGTAACCAGCCCTGAGAACCTGCAGCAGCAGTAACCAGCCCTCAGAACCTGCAGCAGTAACCAGTCCTGACAACACTGCACCAGCAGTAGCTAGCCCTGACAACACTGCAGCAATAACCACCCTGAGAACCTGCAGCAGTAACCAGCCCTGACAACACTACCAGCAGTAACTGGCTCTGACAACTTGCAGCAGTAACCAGCCCTGACAACACTGCTGCAGTAACCAGCACTGAGAACCTACAGCACTAACCAGACCTGAGAACCTGCAGCAGTAGTAGTCAACACTGAGATATCTGCAGCAGCAGGAACCAGTCCTGAGAACACTGCAGGCACACCTATCAGCCCAGAGAACACTGCAGGTACACTTACCAGCCCTGAGAACACTGCAGCAGTAACCAGCCCTAAGACCATTGCAACGGCAGTAACCAGCCTTGAGAATCTGCAGCAGTAACTTGCTCTGAGAACACTGTAGCAACAGTAACCAGACCTGAGAACACTGCAGCACTAACCAGCCCTGAGAACACTGCAGCAGCAGTAACCAGCCCCAAGAACACTGCAGCAGCAGTAACCAGCCCCAAAAACACTGCAGTAGCAGTAACCAGCCCCAAGAACACTGCAGCAGCAGTAACAAGTCCTGAGAACACTGCAGCAGTAACCAACCCTGAGAACCTGCAGCAGCAGATCCCAGCAGTGAAAACACTGGAAACCAGCCCTGAGAACAGTGCAGCAGTAACCAGTCCTGAGGACACTGCAGCAGTAACCAACCCTGAGAACCTACAGCAGTAACCAGCCCAGAGAACCTGCAGCAGTAACCAACCCTGAGAACACTTCAGCAGTAACCAACCCTGAGAACACTGCAGCAGTCGTAGTCAATACTGAGAACTCTGCAGCAGCACTAACCAGCAGTGTGAACACTGCAGCAGTCATCAAGACTAAGAATGCTGCAGCCGTAACCAGCCCTGAGAACACTGTAGGAACAATTACCAGCCCTGAGAACCCTGCAGCAGCTGTAACCAGACCTGAGAACAGTGCAGCAGTAACCAGCCCTGTGAACCTGCACCAGATGTAACCAGCTCTGAGAACCTGCAGCACTAACCGACCCTGAGAACCTGCAGCAGCAGTAACCAGCTCTGAGAACCTGCAGCAGTAACCAACCCTGAGAACCTGCAACAGCAGTACCCAGCGCTCAGAACCTGCAGCAGTATCCAGCCCTGAGAACACTGTACCAGCAGTAACTGGCTTTGACAACTTGCAGCAGTAACTAGCCCTGACAACACTGCTGCAGTAACCAGCACTGAGAACACTGCAGCAGCAGTAACCAGTCATGAGATCAGTGCAGCAACATTAAGCAGCCTGGAGAACACTGTAGCAGCAGTAACAAGCCCTGAGAACCGCAGCAGTAACCAGTCCCGACAACACTGCACCAGCAGTAACTAGTTCTGACAAACTGCAGCAGTAACCAGCTCTGAGAACACTGCAGCAGTAGTAGTCAACACAGAGAACACTGCAGCAGTAAACAGCCATGAGAACACTGCAGCAGTAACCAGCTCTGAGAACACTGCAGCAGTAACCAGCTCTGAGAACACTGCAGCAGTAGTAGCAGCAGTAACCAGCCTTGAGAAACCTCAGCAATAAACAGCCATGAGAACACTGCAGCAGTAACCAACCCTGAGAACCTGCAGCAGTAACCAGCCATGAGAACAGTGCAGTAGCAAACAGCCCAGAAACAAAGCATCAGCAGTAACAAGTCCTGAGAACCTGCAGCAGTAACCAGCCCTGACAACCTGCAGCAGGAACCAGCACTGAGAACACTGCAGCAGCAGTAACCAGCCCTGAGAACAGTGTAGTAGTAACCAACCTTAAGAATATTGCAACAGCAGTGACCAGTCCTGAGGACCTGTAGCAGTTACTGCTGCAGGTTCTCAAGGCTGGTTACTGCTGCTGCAGTGTTCTCAGTGCTGGTTATTTCTGCAGGTTCTCAGTGCTGGTAACTGCTGCAGGTTCTCAGGACTTGTTACTGCTGCTGCAGCGTTCTTTGGGCTGGTTAGTGCTGCAGTGTTCTCAGGTCTGGATACTGCTATAGGTTCTCAGGGCTGGTTACTGCTGCTGCAGTATTCTCAGGGCTGGTTACTGGTGCAGGTTCTCAGGGCTGGCTACTGCTGCACTGTTATCAGGGCTAGTTCTTTCTGGTACAGTGTTCTTGGGGCTGGTTTCTGCTGCTACTGTATCCTCAGGGCTGGGAACTGCTGCAGTGTTCTCACTGCTGGTTTCTGCCGCTGCACTGTTCTCAGTGTTGACTACTACTGCTTTAGTGTTGGTTACTGCTGCTACCGCTGTTATAGTGTTCGCAGGGCTGGTTATTGTTGCAGTGTTTTCATGGCTGGTTACTGCTGCAGGTTCTCGGGGCTGGTTACTGAGAACTCTGCAGCAGTAACCAGCCCTGACAACACTGCAGCAGTAACCAACACCGAGAACCTGCAGCAGTAACCAAACTTTTATCTCTAATCTCAAGATTCATCATGTTCCTCTCCTGAGTGAACACTAATGCAAAGTAATCATTCAGAATCTCACCCATTCTCCCAGGTTCGACACACAGCCTTCCTTCATTCTCCTTTCGTGGACCAATCCTTTCTCTAGTTATCCACTTGCTTCTTATATAAGAATAAAATGCTTTGGGATTTTCCTTAATTCTGCTCGCTGAAGCTATTTCATGACCCCTTTTTGCCCGCTTGATTCCTCATTTAAGACTTGTCCTACTCTTCCGATATTCCTCCAGGGCCCATTCTGGTCTTAGCTACCTAGACCTTATGTACACTTCCCTTTTCCTTTTGGCTAGTTGTACAATTTCTCTTGTCATCCATGGTTCACTAATCTTGCCCTTCCTATTCTTTGCCTTCAACAGGATATGCCTATTCTGCACTATCTTTAACCTATCTTTGAAAGCCTCCCACATCTCAAATGTGGACTTCCCTTCAAATAGCTGTATCCAATCCATATTTCCCAGCTCCTGCCTAATTTTGATATAATTGGCCTTTGCCCAGTTTAGTACTCTTCCCTTAGGACCACTCTCTTCTTTACCTACGAGTATTCTAAAACTTACAGAATTGTGGTCACTGTTCCCAAAGAAATCCCCCAGCGCAACTTCTACCACCTGTCCTGGCTCATTCCCCAATATCAGGTCCATTGTGGCTCCTTCCCTCGTCGGGCTTTTGACATACTGCTCTAGAAAACTCTCCTGGACGCTTCTTACAAATTCGACCCCATCCAGACCTCTGACGCTAAGTGTATCCCAGTCAATGTTGGGAAAATTAAAATCTCCCATCACTACTACTCTATGCCTCTACATCTTTCCATAATCTGTTTACCTGTTTGTTCTTCTACCTCACGCTCACTGTTGGGAGGCCTGTAATACAGCCCCAACAATGTAACTACACCCTTCCTATTTCTCAGCTCCACCCATAATGCCTCACTACCCAAGCCCTCCATAGTGTCCTCCTTTAGCACAGCCGTGATATCATCCCTGACCAACAATGCAACTCCATCCCACCCTTATACTTCCCTCCCTGTCCTGTCTGAAGTGTCTATATCCTGGAACATTTAGTTGCCAATCATGCCCTTGCTTCAACCAAGTCTCTGTGATTGCAATGACATCATACTCCCAGGCACCAATCCAAGCCCTAAGTGCATCTGCCTCACACACTATACTCCTTGCATTAAAATAGATGCATTTCAGGCCACCAGTTCTTTTGCGCTCATCTGCTCTCTGCCTACTCTTTCCCTTATTAATGCTATCTTTATGATTCTTACAGTCTCCAGTCTCCACCTCACTGCCTACTTGTTTTCTCTTCTGGTTCCCAGCCCTCTGCCACATTAGGTTAAAACCTCCCCAACAGCAGGAGCAGAAACTCCCCCAAAGACGTTGGTTCCAGTCTGGTTCAGATGGAGACCATCCATTTTGTAATAGTCCCACTTTCTCCAGAACCAGTCCCAATGTCCAACAAATCTGAACCCCTCCCTCCTACACAATCTCTCAAGCCACATGTTCATCCTGCCTATTTTTTTCATTTCTATGCTGGCTAGCACGTGGCACTGATAGTAATCCCGAGATCACTACCTTTGAGGTCCTCCTCTTTAACTTCTCTCCTAGCTCCCGGAATTCTTCTTTCAAGACCTCATCTCTCTTTCTGCTTATATCGTTGGTGCCTATATGCACCAAGACAACTGGCTGTTTACCGCCCCCTTTTAGAATGGTTTGCAGCCGATTGGTGACATCCCTGACCCGAGCACCTGGGAGGAAACATACCATCCGGGAGTCCCGTTTTCGGCCACAGAACCGCCTATCTACTCCCCTCACAATAGAATCCCCTATGACTATGGCCCTACAAATTTTTTCCCGCCCTTCTGAACAGCATTGCCCACCACGGTGCCATGTTCTTGGCAACTGCTTCCCTCTCCTGGCGAGCCATCAGCAGCAATAACCCGCCCCGAGAATATTGCAGCAGTAACCACTACTGAGTATAATGCAGCAGCCCTGAGAACACTATAACAGCGGTAACTAGCCCTAAGAGCACTGCAGCAGCAGTAACTACCCCTGCAAACACTTCAGCAGCATAAACCATCACTGAGAACCCGCAGCAGTAACCAGCCCTGAGAATGCTGCAGCAGTAACCAGTCCTGAGAACCTGCAGCAGTAACCAGTCCTGAGAACACTGCAGCAGCTGTAACCAGTCCTGAGAACCTGCAGCAGCTGTAACCAGCCCTGAGAACCACAGCAGTAACCAGTCCTGAGAACACTGCAGCAGCTGTAACCAGTCCTGAGAACACTGCAGCAGTAACCAGTTCTGAGTGAAATGCAGCAACAGTAACCAGCCCGAAGAACACTGCAGGAACAATTGCCAGCCCTGACAACACTGCAGTAGAAACCACCCCTGAGACACTGCAGCAGTGACCTGCATCGAGAACCCTGCAACACTAATCAGCCCTGAGAAAAACTGCAGCACTAACCAACCCTGAGAACCTGCAGCAGTAACCAGCACTGAGAACCTGCAGCAGTAACCAGCCATGAGAACACTGCACAACAGTTGCTAGCCATGACAACACTGCAGCACTAACCACCCTGAGAACCTGCAACAGTAACCAGCCCTGAGAACAATGCAGCAGTTAACAGCACTGAGAACCTGCAGCAGCAACCAGCCTGAAGAACATTGCAACAGCAGTAACCAGCCATGAGAACACTGCTCCAGTCACCAGCCCAAAGAACATTGCTGCAGCAGGAACCAGCCGTGAGAGCACTGCAGCAACAGTAACCAGCCATCAGAACAGTGCAGCAACAGTAAGCAGCCTGGAGAACACTGTAGCAGCAGTAACAAGTCCTGACAACACTACACCAGCAGTAGCTAGCCCTGGCAACACTGCAGAAATAACCACCCTGAGAACCTGCAGCAGTAACCAGCCCTGAGAACATGCAGCAGCAGTAACCAGCCCTCAGAACCTGCAGCAGTAACCAGCCCTGAGAACACTGTACCAGCAGTAACTGGCTCTGCCAACTTGCAGCAGTAACCTGCCCTGACAACACTGTACCAGCAGTAACTGGCTCTGCCAACTTGCAGCAGTAACCTGCCCTGACAACACTGCCGCAGTAACCAGCCCTGACAACACTGCTGCAGTAACCAGCCCTGAGAACCTGCCACAATAACCAGATCTGAGAACCTGAAGCAGTAGTAGTCAACACTGAGAAATCTGCAGCAACAGTAACCAGCCCAGAGAACACTGCAGGTCCACTTACCAGCCCTGAGAACACTGCAGCAGTAACCAGCCCTAAGACCATTGCAACGGCAGTAACCAGCCTTGAGAATCTGCAGCAGTAACTTGCCCTGAGAACACTGTAGCAACAGTAACCAGACCTGAGAACACTGCAGCACTAACCAGCCCTGAGAACACTGCAGCAGCAGTAACCAGCCTCAAGAACACTGCAGCAGCAGTAACCAGCCCCGAGAACACTGCAGTAGCAGTAACAAGACCTGAGAACACTGCAGCAGCAGTAACCAGCCCCAAGAACACTGCAGCAGCAGTAACCAGCCCCGAGAACACTGCAGCAGCAGTAACAAGTCCTGAGAACACTGCAGCAGTAACCAACCCTGAGAACCTGCAGCAGCAGATCCCAGCAGTGAAAACACTGGGAACCAGCCCTGAGAACAGTGCAGCAGTAACCAGTCCTGAGAACACTGCAGCAGTAACCAACCCTGAGAACCTGCAGCAGTAACCAACCCTGAGAACACTTCAGCAGTCGTAGTCAATACTGAGAACTCTGCAGCAGCACTAACCAGCAGTGTGAACACTGCAGCAGTCATCAAGACTAAGAATGCTGCAGCCGTAACCAGCCCTGAGAACACTGTAGGAACAATTACCAGCCCTGAGAACCCTGCAGCAGCTGTAACCAGACCTGAGAACAGTGCAGCAGTAACCAGCCCTGTGAACCTGCACCAGATGTAACCAGCTCTGAGAACCTGCAGCAGTAACCAGCCATGAGAACAGTGCAGTAGCAAACAGCCCAGAAACAAAGCATCAGCAGTAACAAGTCCTGAGAACCTGCAGCAGTAACCAGCCCTGACAACCTGCAGCAGGAACCAGCACTGAGAACAATGCAGCAGCAGTAACCAGCCCTGAGAACAGTGTAGTCGTAACCAACCTTAAGAATATTGCAACAGCAGTGACCAGTCCTGAGGACCTGTAGCAGTTACTGCTGCAGGTTCTCAAGGCTGGTTACTGCTGCTGCAGTGTTCTCAGTGCTGGTTATTTCTGCAGGTTCTCAGTGCTGGTAACTGCTGCAGGTTCTCAGGACTTGTTACTGCTGCTGCAGCGTTCTTTGGGCTGGTTAGTGCTGCAGTGTACTCAGGTCTGGATACTGCTATAGGTTCTCAGGGCTGGTTACTGCTGCTGCAGTATTCTCAGGGCTGGTTACTGGTGCAGGTTCTCAGGGCTGGCTACTGCTGCAGTGTTATCAGGGCTAGTTCTTTCTGGTACAGTGTTCTCGGGGCTGGTTTCTGCTGCTACTGTATCCTCAGGGCTGGGTACAGCTGCAGTGTTCTCACTGCTGGTTTCTGCCACTGCGCTGTTCTCAGTGTTGGCTACTACTGCTTTAGTGTTGGTTACTGCTGCTACCGCTGTTATAGTGTTCGCAGGGCTGGTTATTGTTCCAGTGTTTTCATGGCTGGTTACTGCTGCAGGTTCTCGGGGCTGGTTACTGAGAACTCTGCAGCAGTAACCAGCATTTTGAACCTGCAGCAACAGTGACCAGACCAAAGAATGCTGCAGCAGCAGTAACAAGTCCTGAGAACTTGCAGCAGTTACCAGCACTGAGAATATTGTAGCAGCAGTACTAGCCCTGACAACCTGCAGCAGTAACCAGCACTGACAATGTCACAGAGGTAACCACCCCTGAGAATACTGCACTAGTAACAGCCCAAAGAACGCTGCAGCAGCAGTAACCAGAACTGAGAACACCACAGCATCAGACACCAGACCTGAGAACACTGTACCATCAGGAACTAGACCTGACAACTTGCAGCAGTAAAAAGCCCTAAGAACCCTGCATCAGCAGCAACAAGTCCTGAAAATCTGCAGCAGTTACCAGCACTGACAACACGGCAGCAGTCCCAGCCCTGAGAACCTGCAGCAGTAACCAGCCCTGAGAACATTGCAGCAGTAACCAGCACTGACAATACTGCACCAGCAGTACATTGGCCCTGACAACCTGCAGCAGTAACCAGCACTGAGAACCAGCAGCGGTAACCAGCCAAAGAACATTGCAACAGCAGTAACCAGCCCTGAGAACACTGCAGCAGCAGTAACCAGCCATGAGAACAATGAACCAGTAACCAGCCCAAAGAACGCTGCCGCAGCAGCAACCAGCACTAAGAACCTGCAGCAGTAACCAGCCCTGAGAACACTGCAGCACTAACCAGCCCGAAGAGCCCTGTTGCAGCAGTAACAAGTTCTGCAGCAGTAACCAGCACTGAGAACCTGCAGCAGTAACCAACCCTAAGAAAACTGCAACCGCAGTAACCAGCCATGGGAACCTGCAGCACAAACCACCTCTGAGAACACGGCACCAGTAACCAGTCCAAAGGACATTGCTGCAGCAGGAACCAGCCATGAGAACAGTGCAGCAACAGTAAGCAGCCCGGAGAACACTGCACCAGAGGTAACTAGCCCTGACAAACTGCAGCACAAACCAGCCCTGACAACACTGCCGCAGTAGTAGCAGTAGTAACCAGCCCTGAGAACACTGCAGCAGCAGTAACCAGCCCTGAAAATCTGCAGCAGTAACCAGCAGTGAGAACACTGCAGCAGTAACCAGTGCTGAGAACCTTCAGCAACAGTAACCAGCTCAAAGAACGCTGCAGCACCAGTAACAAGTCCTGAGAACCTGCAGCAGTAACCAGCCCTGAGAATATTGTAGCAGTATCCAGCCCTGTGAATATTGTAGCAGCAGTAACCAGCCCTGAGAACACCACAGCATCAGACACCAGACCTGAGAACAATGTACCAGCAGTAACTAGACCTAACAACGTGCAGCTGTAACCAGCCCTGAGAACACTGCAGCAGTACCAGCCCTAAGAACACTGCAACAGCAGTAACCAGCACTGAGGATCTGTAGCAGTAACTACCCCTGAGAACAATGCACCAAAAACCAGCCCAAAGAACATTGCTGCAGCAGGAACCAGCCATGAGAACAGTGCAGCAACAGTAAGCAGACCCGAGAACACTATAGCAGCAGTAACAAGTCCTGAGAACCAGCAGCAGTAACCAGTCCTGACAACCGTGCAAAAGCAGTAACTAGCCCTGACAACACTGCAGCAGTCGTAGCAGCAGTAACCAGCCTTGAGAAACTGCAGCAGTAACCAGCTCTGAGAACACTAAAGCTGAAGTAGTCAACACTGAGAACACTGCAGCAGCAGAAACCAGCAGTGAGAACACTGCAGCTGTAAACAGCCATGAAGAACAGTGCAGCAGTAACCAGCCCTGTGAACCTGCACCAGATGTAGCCAGCTCTGAGAACACTGCAGCAGTAACTCGCCATGAGAACAATGCAGCGGTAACCAGCCTGGAGAGCAGTGCAGCACCAGTAACAAGCCCTGAGAACACTGCACCAGTAACCAGCTAAAAGAACATTGCTGCAGCAGTACCCAGCCCTCAGAACATGCAGCAGTAACCAGCCCTGAGAACACTGTACCAGCAGTGACTAGCCCAGAGAACATTGCAGCAATAACCAGCCCTGAGAACCTACAGCAGTCACCAGCCAAAGAACACTGCTCCAGCAGAAACCAGCAGTTAGAATACTGCAGCAGTAACCTGTAGCAGTAATCAGCCCTGAGAACACCACAGCATCAGACACCAGCCTGAGAACACGGTACCAGTATTAACAAGAACTAGAACACTGCACCAGTACCCAGCCCTGACAACACTGCAGCAGTACCCAGCCCTGAGTACACTGCAGCAGTAACCAGCCCTGAGAAAACTGCAGCAGTAACCAACCCTGACAAAACTACAGCAGCAGTAACCAGTCATGAAAACACTGCAGCACTGCCCAGCCCTGACAACAATGCACCAGTACCCAGCCCTGACAACACTGCAGCAGTACCCAGCCCTGAGTACACTGCACCAGTAACCAGCCCTGACAACACTGCAGCAGTACCCAGCCCTGACAACACTGCAGCAGTAACCAGCCCTGAGAAAACTGCAGCAGTCACCAACCCTGACAACACTGCAGCAGTACCCAGCCCTGAGTACACTGCAGCAGTAACCAGCCCTGAGAAAACTGCAGCAGTCACCAACCCTGACAAAACTACAGCAGCAGTAACCAGCCATGAAAACACTGCAGCACTACCCAGCCCTGACAACACTGCAGCAGTACCCAGCCCTGACAACACTGCAGCAGTAACCAGCCCTGACAACACTGCAGCAGTACCCAGCCGTGAGTACACTGCAGCAGTACCCAGCCCTGACAACACTGCAGCAGTAACCAGCCCTGACAACACTGCAGCAGTACCCAGCCGTGAGTACACTGCAGCAGTACCCAGCCCTGACAACACTGCAGCAGTAACCAGCCCTGACAACACTGCAGCAGTAACCAGCCCTGACAACAATGCAGCAGTACCCAGCCCTGACAACACTGCAGCAGTACCCAGCCCTGACAACACTGCAGCAGTAACCAGCCCTGACAACACGGCAGCAGTAACCAGCCCTGACAACACTGCAGCAGTACCCAGCCCTGACAACACTGCAGCAGTAACCAGCCCTGACAACACTGCAGCAGTACCCAGCCCTGAGTACACTGCAGCAGTAACCAGCCCTGACAACAATGCAGCAGTACCCAGCCCTGACAACACTGCAGCAGTAGCCAGCCCTGAGAACCTGCTGCGGTAACCAACACTGAGAACACTACAGAAGCAGTAACAAGCCCTATGGGGGTGGGATGAAGGTGATAGGTCAGGGGGGAGGGTGAAGTGGATAAGTGGAAAAGAAGATAGGCAGGTAGGACAGGTCACGGGGACAGTGCTGAGCTGGAAGTTTGGAACTCGGGGGAGGTGAAATGAGGAAACTGTTGAAGTCCGCATTGATGCTCTGGGGTTGAAGTGTTCCAAGGCGGAAGATGAGGCATTCTTCCTCCAGGCGTCGGGTGGTGAGGGAGCGGCGGTGAAGGAGGCCCAGGACCTCCATGTCCTCGGCAGAGTGGGAGGGGGAGTTGAAATGTTGGGCCACAGGGCGGTGTGGTTGATTGGTGCGGGTGTCCCGGAGATGTTCCCTAAAGTGCTCTGCTAGGAGGCGTCCAGTCTCCCCAACGTAGGGGAGACCGCATCGGGAGCAACGGATACAATAAATGATATTGGTGGATGTGCAGGTAAAACTTTGATGGACGTGGAAGGCTCCTTTAGGGCCTTGGATGGAGGTGAGGGAGGAGGTGTGGGCGCAGGTTTTGCAATTCCTGCGGTGGCAGGGAAAGATCCCAGGACGGGAGGGTGGGTTGTAGGAGGGGCGTGGACCTGACAGGTAGTCGCGGAGGGAACGGTCTTTGCGGAAGGCGGAAAGGGGTAGGGAGGGAAATATACCCCTGGTGGTGGGGTCTGTTTGGAGGTGGCGGAAATGTCGGCGGATGATTTGGTTTATGTGAAGGTTGGTAGGGTGGAAGGTGAGCACCAGGGGCATTCTGTCCTTGTTACGGTTGGAGGGGTGGGGTCTGAGGGCGGAGGTGCGGGATGTGGACAAAATGCGTTGGAGGGTATCTTTAACCATGTGGGAAGGGAAATTGCGGTCTCTAAAGAAGGATGCCATCTGGTGTGTTCTGTAGTGGAACTGGTCCTCCTGGGAGCAGATATGGCGGAGGCAGAGGAATTGGGAATACGGGATGGCATTTTTGCAGGAAGTAGGGTGGGAAGAGGTGTAATCCAGGTAGCTATGGGAGTCGGTGGATTTATAAAAAATGTCGGTGTCAAGTCGGTCGTCATTCATGGAGATGAAGAGGTCCAGGAAGGGGAGGGAGGTGTCAGAGATGGTCCAGGTAAATTTAAGGTCAGGGTGGAATGTGTTGGTGAAGTTGATGAATTGCTCAACCTCCTCGCGGGAGCACGAGGTGGCGCCAATGCAGTCATCAATGTAGCGGAGGAAGAGGTGGGGAGTGGTGCCGGTGTAATTACAGAAGATGGACTGTTCTACGTAGCCAACAAAGAGACAGGCATAGCTGGGGCCCATACGGGTGCCCATGGCTACCCCTTTGGTCTGGAGGAAGTGGGAGGATTCGAAGGAAAAATTGTTAAGGGTGAGGACCAGTTCGGCCAAACGAATGAGAGTGTCGGTGGAAGGGTACTGTTGGGGACGTCGGGAGAGGAAGAAACGGAGGGCTTGGAGGCCCTGGTCATGGTGGATGGAGGTGTAGAGGGATTGGATATCCAAGGTGAAGATGAGGCATTGGGGGCCTGGGAAACAGAAGTCTTGGAGGAGGTGGAGGGCATGGGTGGTGTCTCGAACGTAAGTGGGGAGTTCCTGGACTAGGGGATAGGACAGTGTATGTAGAGATGAGTTCAGTGGGGTCGGAGCATGCTGAGACAATGAGTCGGCCAGGTTGGTCAGGATCTTGGGAAGGAGGTAGAACCGGGCAGTGTGGGGTTCCCGGACTGTGAGGTTGGAAGCTGTGGGTGGGAGATCTCCTGAGGTGATGAGGTTCTGTATAGTCTGGGAGATGATGGTTTGGTGATGGGGGGGTGGGGTCATGGTCGAAGGGGCGGTAAGAGGAGGTGTCCTCAAGTTGGCATGTGGCTTCAGCGGTGTAGAGGTCAGTGCGCCAGACTACCACTACACCCACTTTATCTGCTGGCTTGATGGTGAGGTCAGGATTGGAGCAGAGGGAGTGGAGGGCAGCGCGTTGTAAGAGTGAGAAGTTGGAGTGGGGGAGGGAGGTAGACAGGTTGAGGCGGTTAATGTCCCAGCAGCAGTTGGAAATGAAGAGTTCAAGGGCGGGTAATAGGCCAGCACGGGGTGTCCAGGTGGATGGAGTGTGTTGGAGGCGGGCGAAGGGGTCCTCGGAAGGTGGGCAACAGTAACCAGCCCTGAGAATGCTGCAGCAGCAGTAACAAGTCCTGAGAACCAGCAGCAGTAAACAGCACTGAGAACACTGTAACAGTAACCAGCCCTGAGAACCTGCAGCAATAACCAGCACTGAGAACCTGCAGCAATAACCAGCACTGAGAACCTGCAGCAGTAACCAGCATTGAG
Source organism: Chiloscyllium punctatum (assembly GCF_047496795.1). NCBI lineage: Eukaryota > Metazoa > Chordata > Chondrichthyes > Orectolobiformes > Hemiscylliidae > Chiloscyllium > Chiloscyllium punctatum. Next base: position 87,800,613 of record NC_092745.1, read on the forward strand.
AACACTGCAACAGTATCCAGCCCTGAGAATATTGTAGCAGCAGTAACCAGCCCTGTGAACACTGAACCAGCAGTAACCAGCCCTGACAAACCGCAGCAGTAACCAGCCCTGACAATACTGCAGCAGTAACCACCCCAAAGAACGCTGCAGCAGCAGTAACCAGCACCCAGAACCTGCAGCAGTAATCAGCCCTAAGAAAGTTGTAACAGCAATAACCAGTCCTGAGAACCTGTAGCAATAAACAGGGGTAAGAACCCTGCAACAGTAACTAGCCCAAAGAATGCTGCAGCAGCAGATTCCAGCACTGAGAACACCACAGAATCAGACACCAGCCCTGAGAACACTGTACCAGCAGTAACTAGCCCTGAAAACTTACAGCAGTAACCAGCCCTGACAACACTGCAGCAGTAACTAACCCTGACAACAATGCAGCAGTAACCAGCCCTAAGAACATTGCAACAGCAGTGCCCAGCCCTCAGAACCTGCAGCAGTAACCAGCCCTGAGAACACTGTACCAGCAGTAACTGGCTCTGACAACTTGCAGTAGTAACCAGCCCTGACAACACTGTACCAGCAGTAACTGGCTCTGACAACTTGCAGCAGTAACCAGCCCTGACAACACTGCTGCAGTAACCAGCCCTGAGAACCTGCAGCAGCAGTAACCAGCCCTCAGAACCTGCAGCAGTAACCAGTCCTGACAACACTGCACCAGCAGTAGCTAGCCCTGACAACACTGCAGCAATAACCACCCTGAGAACCTGCAGCAGTAACCAGCCCTGACAACACTACCAGCAGTAACTGGCTCTGACAACTTGCAGCAGTAACCAGCCCTGACAACACTGCTGCAGTAACCAGCACTGAGAACCTACAGCACTAACCAGACCTGAGAACCTGCAGCAGTAGTAGTCAACACTGAGATATCTGCAGCAGCAGGAACCAGTCCTGAGAACACTGCAGGCACACCTATCAGCCCAGAGAACACTGCAGGTACACTTACCAGCCCTGAGAACACTGCAGCAGTAACCAGCCCTAAGACCATTGCAACGGCAGTAACCAGCCTTGAGAATCTGCAGCAGTAACTTGCTCTGAGAACACTGTAGCAACAGTAACCAGACCTGAGAACACTGCAGCACTAACCAGCCCTGAGAACACTGCAGCAGCAGTAACCAGCCCCAAGAACACTGCAGCAGCAGTAACCAGCCCCAAAAACACTGCAGTAGCAGTAACCAGCCCCAAGAACACTGCAGCAGCAGTAACAAGTCCTGAGAACACTGCAGCAGTAACCAACCCTGAGAACCTGCAGCAGCAGATCCCAGCAGTGAAAACACTGGAAACCAGCCCTGAGAACAGTGCAGCAGTAACCAGTCCTGAGGACACTGCAGCAGTAACCAACCCTGAGAACCTACAGCAGTAACCAGCCCAGAGAACCTGCAGCAGTAACCAACCCTGAGAACACTTCAGCAGTAACCAACCCTGAGAACACTGCAGCAGTCGTAGTCAATACTGAGAACTCTGCAGCAGCACTAACCAGCAGTGTGAACACTGCAGCAGTCATCAAGACTAAGAATGCTGCAGCCGTAACCAGCCCTGAGAACACTGTAGGAACAATTACCAGCCCTGAGAACCCTGCAGCAGCTGTAACCAGACCTGAGAACAGTGCAGCAGTAACCAGCCCTGTGAACCTGCACCAGATGTAACCAGCTCTGAGAACCTGCAGCACTAACCGACCCTGAGAACCTGCAGCAGCAGTAACCAGCTCTGAGAACCTGCAGCAGTAACCAACCCTGAGAACCTGCAACAGCAGTACCCAGCGCTCAGAACCTGCAGCAGTATCCAGCCCTGAGAACACTGTACCAGCAGTAACTGGCTTTGACAACTTGCAGCAGTAACTAGCCCTGACAACACTGCTGCAGTAACCAGCACTGAGAACACTGCAGCAGCAGTAACCAGTCATGAGATCAGTGCAGCAACATTAAGCAGCCTGGAGAACACTGTAGCAGCAGTAACAAGCCCTGAGAACCGCAGCAGTAACCAGTCCCGACAACACTGCACCAGCAGTAACTAGTTCTGACAAACTGCAGCAGTAACCAGCTCTGAGAACACTGCAGCAGTAGTAGTCAACACAGAGAACACTGCAGCAGTAAACAGCCATGAGAACACTGCAGCAGTAACCAGCTCTGAGAACACTGCAGCAGTAACCAGCTCTGAGAACACTGCAGCAGTAGTAGCAGCAGTAACCAGCCTTGAGAAACCTCAGCAATAAACAGCCATGAGAACACTGCAGCAGTAACCAACCCTGAGAACCTGCAGCAGTAACCAGCCATGAGAACAGTGCAGTAGCAAACAGCCCAGAAACAAAGCATCAGCAGTAACAAGTCCTGAGAACCTGCAGCAGTAACCAGCCCTGACAACCTGCAGCAGGAACCAGCACTGAGAACACTGCAGCAGCAGTAACCAGCCCTGAGAACAGTGTAGTAGTAACCAACCTTAAGAATATTGCAACAGCAGTGACCAGTCCTGAGGACCTGTAGCAGTTACTGCTGCAGGTTCTCAAGGCTGGTTACTGCTGCTGCAGTGTTCTCAGTGCTGGTTATTTCTGCAGGTTCTCAGTGCTGGTAACTGCTGCAGGTTCTCAGGACTTGTTACTGCTGCTGCAGCGTTCTTTGGGCTGGTTAGTGCTGCAGTGTTCTCAGGTCTGGATACTGCTATAGGTTCTCAGGGCTGGTTACTGCTGCTGCAGTATTCTCAGGGCTGGTTACTGGTGCAGGTTCTCAGGGCTGGCTACTGCTGCACTGTTATCAGGGCTAGTTCTTTCTGGTACAGTGTTCTTGGGGCTGGTTTCTGCTGCTACTGTATCCTCAGGGCTGGGAACTGCTGCAGTGTTCTCACTGCTGGTTTCTGCCGCTGCACTGTTCTCAGTGTTGACTACTACTGCTTTAGTGTTGGTTACTGCTGCTACCGCTGTTATAGTGTTCGCAGGGCTGGTTATTGTTGCAGTGTTTTCATGGCTGGTTACTGCTGCAGGTTCTCGGGGCTGGTTACTGAGAACTCTGCAGCAGTAACCAGCCCTGACAACACTGCAGCAGTAACCAACACCGAGAACCTGCAGCAGTAACCAAACTTTTATCTCTAATCTCAAGATTCATCATGTTCCTCTCCTGAGTGAACACTAATGCAAAGTAATCATTCAGAATCTCACCCATTCTCCCAGGTTCGACACACAGCCTTCCTTCATTCTCCTTTCGTGGACCAATCCTTTCTCTAGTTATCCACTTGCTTCTTATATAAGAATAAAATGCTTTGGGATTTTCCTTAATTCTGCTCGCTGAAGCTATTTCATGACCCCTTTTTGCCCGCTTGATTCCTCATTTAAGACTTGTCCTACTCTTCCGATATTCCTCCAGGGCCCATTCTGGTCTTAGCTACCTAGACCTTATGTACACTTCCCTTTTCCTTTTGGCTAGTTGTACAATTTCTCTTGTCATCCATGGTTCACTAATCTTGCCCTTCCTATTCTTTGCCTTCAACAGGATATGCCTATTCTGCACTATCTTTAACCTATCTTTGAAAGCCTCCCACATCTCAAATGTGGACTTCCCTTCAAATAGCTGTATCCAATCCATATTTCCCAGCTCCTGCCTAATTTTGATATAATTGGCCTTTGCCCAGTTTAGTACTCTTCCCTTAGGACCACTCTCTTCTTTACCTACGAGTATTCTAAAACTTACAGAATTGTGGTCACTGTTCCCAAAGAAATCCCCCAGCGCAACTTCTACCACCTGTCCTGGCTCATTCCCCAATATCAGGTCCATTGTGGCTCCTTCCCTCGTCGGGCTTTTGACATACTGCTCTAGAAAACTCTCCTGGACGCTTCTTACAAATTCGACCCCATCCAGACCTCTGACGCTAAGTGTATCCCAGTCAATGTTGGGAAAATTAAAATCTCCCATCACTACTACTCTATGCCTCTACATCTTTCCATAATCTGTTTACCTGTTTGTTCTTCTACCTCACGCTCACTGTTGGGAGGCCTGTAATACAGCCCCAACAATGTAACTACACCCTTCCTATTTCTCAGCTCCACCCATAATGCCTCACTACCCAAGCCCTCCATAGTGTCCTCCTTTAGCACAGCCGTGATATCATCCCTGACCAACAATGCAACTCCATCCCACCCTTATACTTCCCTCCCTGTCCTGTCTGAAGTGTCTATATCCTGGAACATTTAGTTGCCAATCATGCCCTTGCTTCAACCAAGTCTCTGTGATTGCAATGACATCATACTCCCAGGCACCAATCCAAGCCCTAAGTGCATCTGCCTCACACACTATACTCCTTGCATTAAAATAGATGCATTTCAGGCCACCAGTTCTTTTGCGCTCATCTGCTCTCTGCCTACTCTTTCCCTTATTAATGCTATCTTTATGATTCTTACAGTCTCCAGTCTCCACCTCACTGCCTACTTGTTTTCTCTTCTGGTTCCCAGCCCTCTGCCACATTAGGTTAAAACCTCCCCAACAGCAGGAGCAGAAACTCCCCCAAAGACGTTGGTTCCAGTCTGGTTCAGATGGAGACCATCCATTTTGTAATAGTCCCACTTTCTCCAGAACCAGTCCCAATGTCCAACAAATCTGAACCCCTCCCTCCTACACAATCTCTCAAGCCACATGTTCATCCTGCCTATTTTTTTCATTTCTATGCTGGCTAGCACGTGGCACTGATAGTAATCCCGAGATCACTACCTTTGAGGTCCTCCTCTTTAACTTCTCTCCTAGCTCCCGGAATTCTTCTTTCAAGACCTCATCTCTCTTTCTGCTTATATCGTTGGTGCCTATATGCACCAAGACAACTGGCTGTTTACCGCCCCCTTTTAGAATGGTTTGCAGCCGATTGGTGACATCCCTGACCCGAGCACCTGGGAGGAAACATACCATCCGGGAGTCCCGTTTTCGGCCACAGAACCGCCTATCTACTCCCCTCACAATAGAATCCCCTATGACTATGGCCCTACAAATTTTTTCCCGCCCTTCTGAACAGCATTGCCCACCACGGTGCCATGTTCTTGGCAACTGCTTCCCTCTCCTGGCGAGCCATCAGCAGCAATAACCCGCCCCGAGAATATTGCAGCAGTAACCACTACTGAGTATAATGCAGCAGCCCTGAGAACACTATAACAGCGGTAACTAGCCCTAAGAGCACTGCAGCAGCAGTAACTACCCCTGCAAACACTTCAGCAGCATAAACCATCACTGAGAACCCGCAGCAGTAACCAGCCCTGAGAATGCTGCAGCAGTAACCAGTCCTGAGAACCTGCAGCAGTAACCAGTCCTGAGAACACTGCAGCAGCTGTAACCAGTCCTGAGAACCTGCAGCAGCTGTAACCAGCCCTGAGAACCACAGCAGTAACCAGTCCTGAGAACACTGCAGCAGCTGTAACCAGTCCTGAGAACACTGCAGCAGTAACCAGTTCTGAGTGAAATGCAGCAACAGTAACCAGCCCGAAGAACACTGCAGGAACAATTGCCAGCCCTGACAACACTGCAGTAGAAACCACCCCTGAGACACTGCAGCAGTGACCTGCATCGAGAACCCTGCAACACTAATCAGCCCTGAGAAAAACTGCAGCACTAACCAACCCTGAGAACCTGCAGCAGTAACCAGCACTGAGAACCTGCAGCAGTAACCAGCCATGAGAACACTGCACAACAGTTGCTAGCCATGACAACACTGCAGCACTAACCACCCTGAGAACCTGCAACAGTAACCAGCCCTGAGAACAATGCAGCAGTTAACAGCACTGAGAACCTGCAGCAGCAACCAGCCTGAAGAACATTGCAACAGCAGTAACCAGCCATGAGAACACTGCTCCAGTCACCAGCCCAAAGAACATTGCTGCAGCAGGAACCAGCCGTGAGAGCACTGCAGCAACAGTAACCAGCCATCAGAACAGTGCAGCAACAGTAAGCAGCCTGGAGAACACTGTAGCAGCAGTAACAAGTCCTGACAACACTACACCAGCAGTAGCTAGCCCTGGCAACACTGCAGAAATAACCACCCTGAGAACCTGCAGCAGTAACCAGCCCTGAGAACATGCAGCAGCAGTAACCAGCCCTCAGAACCTGCAGCAGTAACCAGCCCTGAGAACACTGTACCAGCAGTAACTGGCTCTGCCAACTTGCAGCAGTAACCTGCCCTGACAACACTGTACCAGCAGTAACTGGCTCTGCCAACTTGCAGCAGTAACCTGCCCTGACAACACTGCCGCAGTAACCAGCCCTGACAACACTGCTGCAGTAACCAGCCCTGAGAACCTGCCACAATAACCAGATCTGAGAACCTGAAGCAGTAGTAGTCAACACTGAGAAATCTGCAGCAACAGTAACCAGCCCAGAGAACACTGCAGGTCCACTTACCAGCCCTGAGAACACTGCAGCAGTAACCAGCCCTAAGACCATTGCAACGGCAGTAACCAGCCTTGAGAATCTGCAGCAGTAACTTGCCCTGAGAACACTGTAGCAACAGTAACCAGACCTGAGAACACTGCAGCACTAACCAGCCCTGAGAACACTGCAGCAGCAGTAACCAGCCTCAAGAACACTGCAGCAGCAGTAACCAGCCCCGAGAACACTGCAGTAGCAGTAACAAGACCTGAGAACACTGCAGCAGCAGTAACCAGCCCCAAGAACACTGCAGCAGCAGTAACCAGCCCCAAGAACACTGCAGCAGCAGTAACCAGCCCCGAGAACACTGCAGCAGCAGTAACAAGTCCTGAGAACACTGCAGCAGTAACCAACCCTGAGAACCTGCAGCAGCAGATCCCAGCAGTGAAAACACTGGGAACCAGCCCTGAGAACAGTGCAGCAGTAACCAGTCCTGAGAACACTGCAGCAGTAACCAACCCTGAGAACCTGCAGCAGTAACCAACCCTGAGAACACTTCAGCAGTCGTAGTCAATACTGAGAACTCTGCAGCAGCACTAACCAGCAGTGTGAACACTGCAGCAGTCATCAAGACTAAGAATGCTGCAGCCGTAACCAGCCCTGAGAACACTGTAGGAACAATTACCAGCCCTGAGAACCCTGCAGCAGCTGTAACCAGACCTGAGAACAGTGCAGCAGTAACCAGCCCTGTGAACCTGCACCAGATGTAACCAGCTCTGAGAACCTGCAGCAGTAACCAGCCATGAGAACAGTGCAGTAGCAAACAGCCCAGAAACAAAGCATCAGCAGTAACAAGTCCTGAGAACCTGCAGCAGTAACCAGCCCTGACAACCTGCAGCAGGAACCAGCACTGAGAACAATGCAGCAGCAGTAACCAGCCCTGAGAACAGTGTAGTCGTAACCAACCTTAAGAATATTGCAACAGCAGTGACCAGTCCTGAGGACCTGTAGCAGTTACTGCTGCAGGTTCTCAAGGCTGGTTACTGCTGCTGCAGTGTTCTCAGTGCTGGTTATTTCTGCAGGTTCTCAGTGCTGGTAACTGCTGCAGGTTCTCAGGACTTGTTACTGCTGCTGCAGCGTTCTTTGGGCTGGTTAGTGCTGCAGTGTACTCAGGTCTGGATACTGCTATAGGTTCTCAGGGCTGGTTACTGCTGCTGCAGTATTCTCAGGGCTGGTTACTGGTGCAGGTTCTCAGGGCTGGCTACTGCTGCAGTGTTATCAGGGCTAGTTCTTTCTGGTACAGTGTTCTCGGGGCTGGTTTCTGCTGCTACTGTATCCTCAGGGCTGGGTACAGCTGCAGTGTTCTCACTGCTGGTTTCTGCCACTGCGCTGTTCTCAGTGTTGGCTACTACTGCTTTAGTGTTGGTTACTGCTGCTACCGCTGTTATAGTGTTCGCAGGGCTGGTTATTGTTCCAGTGTTTTCATGGCTGGTTACTGCTGCAGGTTCTCGGGGCTGGTTACTGAGAACTCTGCAGCAGTAACCAGCATTTTGAACCTGCAGCAACAGTGACCAGACCAAAGAATGCTGCAGCAGCAGTAACAAGTCCTGAGAACTTGCAGCAGTTACCAGCACTGAGAATATTGTAGCAGCAGTACTAGCCCTGACAACCTGCAGCAGTAACCAGCACTGACAATGTCACAGAGGTAACCACCCCTGAGAATACTGCACTAGTAACAGCCCAAAGAACGCTGCAGCAGCAGTAACCAGAACTGAGAACACCACAGCATCAGACACCAGACCTGAGAACACTGTACCATCAGGAACTAGACCTGACAACTTGCAGCAGTAAAAAGCCCTAAGAACCCTGCATCAGCAGCAACAAGTCCTGAAAATCTGCAGCAGTTACCAGCACTGACAACACGGCAGCAGTCCCAGCCCTGAGAACCTGCAGCAGTAACCAGCCCTGAGAACATTGCAGCAGTAACCAGCACTGACAATACTGCACCAGCAGTACATTGGCCCTGACAACCTGCAGCAGTAACCAGCACTGAGAACCAGCAGCGGTAACCAGCCAAAGAACATTGCAACAGCAGTAACCAGCCCTGAGAACACTGCAGCAGCAGTAACCAGCCATGAGAACAATGAACCAGTAACCAGCCCAAAGAACGCTGCCGCAGCAGCAACCAGCACTAAGAACCTGCAGCAGTAACCAGCCCTGAGAACACTGCAGCACTAACCAGCCCGAAGAGCCCTGTTGCAGCAGTAACAAGTTCTGCAGCAGTAACCAGCACTGAGAACCTGCAGCAGTAACCAACCCTAAGAAAACTGCAACCGCAGTAACCAGCCATGGGAACCTGCAGCACAAACCACCTCTGAGAACACAGCACCAGTAACCAGTCCAAAGGACATTGCTGCAGCAGGAACCAGCCATGAGAACAGTGCAGCAACAGTAAGCAGCCCGGAGAACACTGCACCAGAGGTAACTAGCCCTGACAAACTGCAGCACAAACCAGCCCTGACAACACTGCCGCAGTAGTAGCAGTAGTAACCAGCCCTGAGAACACTGCAGCAGCAGTAACCAGCCCTGAAAATCTGCAGCAGTAACCAGCAGTGAGAACACTGCAGCAGTAACCAGTGCTGAGAACCTTCAGCAACAGTAACCAGCTCAAAGAACGCTGCAGCACCAGTAACAAGTCCTGAGAACCTGCAGCAGTAACCAGCCCTGAGAATATTGTAGCAGTATCCAGCCCTGTGAATATTGTAGCAGCAGTAACCAGCCCTGAGAACACCACAGCATCAGACACCAGACCTGAGAACAATGTACCAGCAGTAACTAGACCTAACAACGTGCAGCTGTAACCAGCCCTGAGAACACTGCAGCAGTACCAGCCCTAAGAACACTGCAACAGCAGTAACCAGCACTGAGGATCTGTAGCAGTAACTACCCCTGAGAACAATGCACCAAAAACCAGCCCAAAGAACATTGCTGCAGCAGGAACCAGCCATGAGAACAGTGCAGCAACAGTAAGCAGACCCGAGAACACTATAGCAGCAGTAACAAGTCCTGAGAACCAGCAGCAGTAACCAGTCCTGACAACCGTGCAAAAGCAGTAACTAGCCCTGACAACACTGCAGCAGTCGTAGCAGCAGTAACCAGCCTTGAGAAACTGCAGCAGTAACCAGCTCTGAGAACACTAAAGCTGAAGTAGTCAACACTGAGAACACTGCAGCAGCAGAAACCAGCAGTGAGAACACTGCAGCTGTAAACAGCCATGAAGAACAGTGCAGCAGTAACCAGCCCTGTGAACCTGCACCAGATGTAGCCAGCTCTGAGAACACTGCAGCAGTAACTCGCCATGAGAACAATGCAGCGGTAACCAGCCTGGAGAGCAGTGCAGCACCAGTAACAAGCCCTGAGAACACTGCACCAGTAACCAGCTAAAAGAACATTGCTGCAGCAGTACCCAGCCCTCAGAACATGCAGCAGTAACCAGCCCTGAGAACACTGTACCAGCAGTGACTAGCCCAGAGAACATTGCAGCAATAACCAGCCCTGAGAACCTACAGCAGTCACCAGCCAAAGAACACTGCTCCAGCAGAAACCAGCAGTTAGAATACTGCAGCAGTAACCTGTAGCAGTAATCAGCCCTGAGAACACCACAGCATCAGACACCAGCCTGAGAACACGGTACCAGTATTAACAAGAACTAGAACACTGCACCAGTACCCAGCCCTGACAACACTGCAGCAGTACCCAGCCCTGAGTACACTGCAGCAGTAACCAGCCCTGAGAAAACTGCAGCAGTAACCAACCCTGACAAAACTACAGCAGCAGTAACCAGTCATGAAAACACTGCAGCACTGCCCAGCCCTGACAACAATGCACCAGTACCCAGCCCTGACAACACTGCAGCAGTACCCAGCCCTGAGTACACTGCACCAGTAACCAGCCCTGACAACACTGCAGCAGTACCCAGCCCTGACAACACTGCAGCAGTAACCAGCCCTGAGAAAACTGCAGCAGTCACCAACCCTGACAACACTGCAGCAGTACCCAGCCCTGAGTACACTGCAGCAGTAACCAGCCCTGAGAAAACTGCAGCAGTCACCAACCCTGACAAAACTACAGCAGCAGTAACCAGCCATGAAAACACTGCAGCACTACCCAGCCCTGACAACACTGCAGCAGTACCCAGCCCTGACAACACTGCAGCAGTAACCAGCCCTGACAACACTGCAGCAGTACCCAGCCGTGAGTACACTGCAGCAGTACCCAGCCCTGACAACACTGCAGCAGTAACCAGCCCTGACAACACTGCAGCAGTACCCAGCCGTGAGTACACTGCAGCAGTACCCAGCCCTGACAACACTGCAGCAGTAACCAGCCCTGACAACACTGCAGCAGTAACCAGCCCTGACAACAATGCAGCAGTACCCAGCCCTGACAACACTGCAGCAGTACCCAGCCCTGACAACACTGCAGCAGTAACCAGCCCTGACAACACTGCAGCAGTACCCAGCCCTGAGTACACTGCAGCAGTAACCAGCCCTGACAACAATGCAGCAGTACCCAGCCCTGACAACACTGCAGCAGTAGCCAGCCCTGAGAACCTGCTGCGGTAACCAACACTGAGAACACTACAGAAGCAGTAACAAGCCCTATGGGGGTGGGATGAAGGTGATAGGTCAGGGGGGAGGGTGAAGTGGATAAGTGGAAAAGAAGATAGGCAGGTAGGACAGGTCATGGGGACAGTGCTGAGCTGGAAGTTTGGAACTCGGGGGAGGTGAAATGAGGAAACTGTTGAAGTCCGCATTGATGCTCTGGGGTTGAAGTGTTCCAAGGCAGAAGATGAGGCATTCTTCCTCCAGGCGTCGGGTGGTGAGGGAGCGGCGGTGAAGGAGGCCCAGGACCTCCATGTCCTCGGCAGAGTGGGAGGGGGAGTTGAAATGTTGGGCCACAGGGCGGTGTGGTTGATTGGTGCGGGTGTCCCGGAGATGTTCCCTAAAGTGCTCTGCTAGGAGGCGTCCAGTCTCCCCAACGTAGGGGAGACCGCATCGGGAGCAACGGATACAATAAATGATATTGGTGGATGTGCAGGTAAAACTTTGATGGACGTGGAAGGCTCCTTTAGGGCCTTGGATGGAGGTGAGGGAGGAGGTGTGGGCGCAGGTTTTGCAATTCCTGCGGTGGCAGGGAAAGATCCCAGGACGGGAGGGTGGGTTGTAGGAGGGGCGTGGACCTGACAGGTAGTCGCGGAGGGAACGGTCTTTGCGGAAGGCGGAAAGGGGTAGGGAGGGAAATATACCCCTGGTGGTGGGGTCTGTTTGGAGGTGGCGGAAATGTCGGCGGATGATTTGGTTTATGTGAAGGTTGGTAGGGTGGAAGGTGAGCACCAGGGGCATTCTGTCCTTGTTACGGTTGGAGGGGTGGGGTCTGAGGGCGGAGGTGCGGGATGTGGACGAAATGCGTTGGAGGGTATCTTTAACCATGTGGGAAGGGAAATTGCGGTCTCTAAAGAAGGATGCCATCTGGTGTGTTCTGTAGTGGAACTGGTCCTCCTGGGAGCAGATATGGCGGAGGCAGAGGAATTGGGAATACGGGATGGCATTTTTGCAGGAAGTAGGGTGGGAAGAGGTGTAATCCAGGTAGCTATGGGAGTCGGTGGATTTATAAAAAATGTCGGTGTCAAGTCGGTCGTCATTCATGGAGATGAAGAGGTCCAGGAAGGGGAGGGAGGTGTCAGAGATGGTCCAGGTAAATTTAAGGTCAGGGTGGAATGTGTTGGTGAAGTTGATGAATTGCTCAACCTCCTCGCGGGAGCACGAGGTGGCGCCAATGCAGTCATCAATGTAGCGGAGGAAGAGGTGGGGAGTGGTGCCGGTGTAATTACAGAAGATGGACTGTTCTACGTAGCCAACAAAGAGACAGGCATAGCTGGGGCCCATACGGGTGCCCATGGCTACCCCTTTGGTCTGGAGGAAGTGGGAGGATTCGAAGGAAAAATTGTTAAGGGTGAGGACCAGTTCGGCCAAACGAATGAGAGTGTCGGTGGAAGGGTACTGTTGGGGACGTCGGGAGAGGAAGAAACGGAGGGCTTGGAGGCCCTGGTCATGGTGGATGGAGGTGTAGAGGGATTGGATATCCAAGGTGAAGATGAGGCATTGGGGGCCTGGGAAACAGAAGTCTTGGAGGAGGTGGAGGGCATGGGTGGTGTCTCGAACGTAAGTGGGGAGTTCCTGGACTAGGGGATAGGACAGTGTATGTAGAGATGAGTTCAGTGGGGTCGGAGCATGCTGAGACAATGAGTCGGCCAGGTTGGTCAGGATCTTGGGAAGGAGGTAGAACCGGGCAGTGTGGGGTTCCCGGACTGTGAGGTTGGAAGCTGTGGGTGGGAGATCTCCTGATGTGATGAGGTTCTGTATAGTCTGGGAGATGATGGTTTGGTGATGGGGGGGTGGGGTCATGGTCGAAGGGGCGGTAAGAGGAGGTGTCCTCAAGTTGGCATGTGGCTTCAGCGGTGTAGAGGTCAGTGCGCCAGACTACCACTACACCCACTTTATCTGCTGGCTTGATGGTGAGGTCAGGATTGGAGCAGAGGGAGTGGAGGGCAGCACGTTGTAAGAGTGAGAAGTTGGAGTGGGGGAGGGAGGTAGACAGGTTGAGGCGGTTAATGTCCCAGCAGCAGTTGGAAATGAAGAGTTCAAGGGCGGGTAATAGGCCAGCACGGGGTGTCCAGGTGGATGGAATGTGTTGGAGGCGGGCGAAGGGGTCCTCGGAAGGTGGGCAACAGTAACCAGCCCTGAGAATGCTGCAGCAGCAGTAACAAGTCCTGAGAACCAGCAGCAGTAAACAGCACTGAGAACACTGTAACAGTAACCAGCCCTGAGAACCTGCAGCAGTAACCAGCACTGAGAACCTGCAGCAGTAACCAGCATTGAGAACACTGCAACAGTATCCAGCCCTGAGAATATTGTAGCAGCAGTAACCAGCCCTGTGAACACTGAACCAGCAGTAACCAGCCCTGACAAACCGCAGCAGTAACCAGCCCTGACAATACTGCAGCAGTAACCACCCCAAAGAACGCTGCAGCAGCAGTAACCAGCACCCAGAACCTGCAGCAGTAATCAGCCCTAAGAAAGTTGTAACAGCAATAACCAGTCCTGAGAACCTGTAGCAATAAACAGGGGTAAGAACCCTGCAACAGTAACTAGCCCAAAGAATGCTGCAGCAGCAGATTCCAGCACTGAGAACACCACAGAATCAGACACCAGCCCTGAGAACACTGTACCAGCAGTAACTAGCCCTGAAAACTTACAGCAGTAACCAGCCCTGACAACACTGCAGCAGTAACTAACCCTGACAACAATGCAGCAGTAACCAGCCCTAAGAACATTGCAACAGCAGTGCCCAGCCCTCAGAACCTGCAGCAGTAACCAGCCCTGAGAACACTGTACCAGCAGTAACTGGCTCTGACAACTTGCAGTAGTAACCAGCCCTGACAACACTGTACCAGCAGTAACTGGCTCTGACAACTTGCAGCAGTAACCAGCCCTGACAACACTGCTGCAGTAACCAGCCCTGAGAACCTGCAGCAGCAGTAACCAGCCCTCAGAACCTGCAGCAGTAACCAGTCCTGACAACACTGCACCAGCAGTAGCTAGCCCTGACAACACTGCAGCAATAACCACCCTGAGAACCTGCAGCAGTAACCAGCCCTGACAACACTACCAGCAGTAACTGGCTCTGACAACTTGCAGCAGTAACCAGCCCTGACAACACTGCTGCAGTAACCAGCACTGAGAACCTGCAGCACTAACCAGACCTGAGAACCTGCAGCAGTAGTAGTCAACACTGAGATATCTGCAGCAGCAGGAACCAGCCCTGAGAACACTGCAGGCACACCTACCAGCCCAGAGAACACTGCAGGTACACTTACCAGCCCTGAGAACACTGCAGCAGTAACCAGCCCTAAGACCATTGCAACGGCAGTAACCAGCCTTGAGAATCTGCAGCAGTAACCTGCCCTGAGAACACTGTAGCAACAGTAACCAGACCTGAGAACACTGCAGCACTAACCAGCCCTGAGAACACTGCAGCAGCAGTAACCAGCCTCAAGAACACTGCAGCAGCAGTAACCAGCCCCGAGAACACTGCAGTAGCAGTAACAAGACCTGAGAACACTGCAGCAGCAGTAACCAGCCCTGACAACACTACCAGCAGTAACTGGCTCTGACAACTTGCAGCAGTAACCAGCCCTGACAACACTGCTGCAGTAACCAGCACTGAGAACCTGCAGCACTAACCAGACCTGAGAACCTGCAGCAGTAGTAGTCAACACTGAGATATCTGCAGCAGCAGGAACCAGCCCTGAGAACACTGCAGGTACACTTACCAGCCCTGAGAACACTGCAGCAGTAACCAGCCCTAAGACCATTGCAACGGCAGTAACCAGCCTTGAGAATCTGCAGCAGTAACTTGCTCTGAGAACACTGTAGCAACAGTAACCAGACCTGAGAACACTGCAGCACTAACCAGCCCTGAGAACACTGCAGCAGCAGTAACCAGCCTCAAGAACACTGCAGCAGCAGTAACCAGCCTCGAGAACACTGCAGTAGCAGTAACAAGTCCTGAGAACACTGCAGCAGTAACCAACCCTGAGAACCTGCAGCAGCAGATCCCAGCAGTGAAAACACTGGGAACCAGCCCTGAGAACAGTGCAGCAGTAACCAACCCTGAGAACCTACAGCAGTAACCAGCCCAGAGAACCTGCAGCAGTAACCAACCCTGAGAACACTTCAGCAGTAACCAACCCTGAGAACACTTCAGCAGTCGTAGTCAATACTGAGAACTCTGCAGCAGCACTAACCAGCAGTGTGAACACTGCAGCAGTCATCAAGACTAAGAATGCTGCAGCCGTAACCAGCCCTGAGAACACTGTAGGAACAATTACCAGCCCTGAGAACCCTGCAGCAGCTGTAACCAGACCTGAGAACAGTGCAGCAGTAACCAGCCCTGTGAACCTGCACCAGATGTAACCAGCTCTGAGAACCTGCAGCACTAACCGACCCTGAGAACCTGCAGCAGCAGTAACCAGCTCTGAGAACCTGCAGCAGTAACCAACCCTGAGAACCTGCAACAGCAGTACCCAGCGCTCAGAACCTGCAGCAGTATCCAGCCCTGAGAACACTGTACCAGCAGTAACTGGCTTTGACAACTTGCAGCAGTAACTAGCCCTGACAACACTGCTGCAGTAACCAGCACTGAGAACACTGCAGCAGCAGTAACCAGTCATGAGATCAGTGCAGCAACATTAAGCAGCCTGGAGAACACTGTAGCAGCAGTAACAAGCCCTGAGAACCCGCAGCAGTAACCAGTCCCGACAACACTGCACCAGCAGTAACTAGTTCTAACAAACTGCAGCAGTAACCAGCTCTGAGAACACTGCAGCAGTAGTAGTCAACACAGAGAACACTGCAGCAGTAAACAGCTATGAGAACACTGCAGCAGTAAACAGCCATGAGAACACTGCAGCAGTAACCAGCTCTGAGAACACTGCAGCAGTAGTAGCAGCAGGAACCAGCCTTGAGAAACCTCAGCAATAAACAGCCATGAGAACACTGCAGCAGTAACCAACCCTGAGAACCTGCAGCAGCAGTAACAAGTCCTGAGAACACTGCAGCAGTAACCAACCCTGACAACCTGCAGCAGTAACCAGCCATGAGAACAGTGCAGTAGCAAACAGCCCGGAAACAAAGCAGCAGCAGTAACAAGTCCTGAGAACCTGCAGCAGTAACCAGCCCTGACAACCTGCAGCAGGAACCAGCACTGAGAACTCTGCAGCAGCAGTAACCAGCCCTGAGAACAGTGTAGTAGTAACCAACCTTAAGAATATTGCAACAGCAGTGACCAGTCCTGAGGACCTGTAGCAGTTACTGCTGCAGGTTCTCAAGGCTGGTTACTGCTGCTGCAGTGTTCTCAGTGCTGGTTATTTCTGCAGGTTCTCAGTGCTGGTAACTGCTGCAGGTTCTCAGGACTTGTTACTGCTGCTGCAGCGTTCTTTGGGCTGGTTAGTGCTGCAGTGTTCTCAGGTCTGGATACTGCTATAGGTTCTCAGGGCTGGTTACTGCTGCTGCAGTATTCTCAGGGCTGGTTACTGGTGCAGGTTCTCAGGGCTGGCTACTGCTGCAGTGTTATCAGGGCTAGTTCTTTCTGGTACAGTGTTCTCGGGGCTGGTTTCTGCTGCTACTGTATCCTCAGGGCTGGGTACTGCTGCAGTGTTCTCACTGCTGGTTTCTGCCGCTGCGCTGTTCTCAGTGTTGGCTACTACTGCTTTAGTGTTGGTTACTGCTGCTACCGCTGTTATAGTGTTCGCAGGGCTGGTTATTGTTGCAGTGTTTTCATGGCTGGTTACTGCTGCAGGATCTCGGGGCTGGTTACTGAGAACTCTGCAGCAGTAACCAGCCCTGACAACACTGCAGCAGTAACCAACACCGAGAACCTGCAGCAGTAACCAAACTTTTATCTCTAATCTCAAGATTCATCATGTTCCTCTCCTGAGTGAACACTAATGCAAAGTAATCATTCAGAATCTCACCCATTCTCCCAGGTTCGACACACAGCCTTCCTTCATTCTCCTTTCGTGGACCAATCCTTTCTCTAGTTATCCACTTGCTTCTTATATAAGAATAAAATGCTTTGGGATTTTCCTTAATTCTGCTCGCTGAAGCTATTTCATGACCCCTTTTTGCCCGCTTGATTCCTCATTTAAGACTTGTCCTACTCTTCCGATATTCCTCCAGGGCCCATTCTGGTCTTAGCTGCCTAGACCTTATGTACACTTCCCTTTTCCTTTTGGCTAGTTGTACAATTTCTCTTGTCATCCATGGTTCACTAATCTTGCCCTTCCTATTCTTTGCCTTCAACAGGATATGCCTATTCTGCACTATCTTTAACCTATCTTTGAAAGCCTCCCACATCTCAAATGTGGACTTCGCTCCAAATAGCTGTATCCAATCCATATTTCCCAGCTCCTGCCTAATTTTGATATAATTGGCCTTTGCCCAGTTTAGTACTCTTCCCTTAGGACCACTCTCTTCTTTACCTACGAGTATTCTAAAACTTACAGAATTGTGGTCACTGTTCCCAAAGAAATCCCCCAGCGCAACGTCTACCACCTGTCCTGGCTCATTCCCCAATATCAGGTCCATTGTGGCCCCTTCCCTCGTCGGGCTATTGACATACTGCTCTAGAAAACTCTCCTGGACGCTTCTTACAAATTCGACCCCATCCAGACCTCTGACGCTAAGTGTATCCCAGTCAATGTTGGGAAAATTAAAATCTCCCATCACTACTACTCTATGCCTCTACATCTTTCCATAATCTGTTTACCTATTTGTTCTTCTACCTCACGCTCACTGTTGGGAGGCCTGTAATACAGCCCCAACAATGTAACTACACCCTTCCTATTTCTCAGCTCCACCCATAATGCCTCACTACCCAAGCCCTCCATAGTGTCCTCCTTTAGCACAGCCGTGATATCATCCCTGACCAACAATGCAACTCCATCCCACCCTTATACTTCCCTCCCTGTCCTGTCTGAAGTGTCTATATCCTGGAACATTTAGTTGCCAATCATGCCCTTCCTTCAACCAAGTCTCTGTGATTGCAATGACATCATACTCCCAGGCACCAATCCAAGCCCTAAGTGCATCTGCCTCACACACTATACTCCTTGCATTAAAATAGATGCATTTCAGGCCACCAGTTCTTTTGCGCTCATCTGCTCTCTGCCTACTCTTTCCCTTATTAATGCTATCTTTATGATTCTTACAGTCTCCAGTCTCCACCTCACTGCCTACTTGTTTTCTCTTCTGGTTCCCAGCCCTCTGCCACATTAGGTTAAAACCTCCCCAACAGCAGGAGCAGAAACTCCCCCAAAGACGTTGGTTCCAGTCTGGTTCAGATGGAGACCATCCATTTTGTAATAGTCCCACTTTCTCCAGAACCAGTCCCAATGTCCAACAAATCTGAACCCCTCCCTCCTACACAATCTCTCAAGCCACATGTTCATCCTGCCTATTTTTTTCATTTCTATGCTGGCTAGCACGTGGCACTGATAGTAATCCCGAGATCACTACCTTTGAGGTCCTCCTCTTTAACTTCTCTCCTAGCTCCCGGAATTCTTCTTTCAAGACCTCATCTCTCTTTCTGCTTATATCGTTGGTGCCTATATGCACCAAGACAACTGGCTGTTTACCGCCCCCTTTTAGAATGGTTTGCAGCCGATTGGTGACATCCCTGACCCGAGCACCTGGGAGGAAACATACCATCCGGGAGTCCCGTTTTCGGCCACAGAACCGCCTATCTACTCCCCTCACAATAGAATCCCCTATGACTATGGCCCTACAAATTTTTTCCCGCCCTTCTGAACAGCATTGCCCACCACGGTGCCATGTTCTTGGCAACTGCTTCCCTCTCCTGGCGAGCCATCAGCAGCAATAACCCGCCCCGAGAATATTGCAGCAGTAACCACTACTGAGTATAATGCAGCAGCCCTGAGAACACTATAACAGCGGTAACTAGCCCTAAGAGCACTGCAGCAGCAGTAACTACCCCTGCAAACACTTCAGCAGCATAAACCATCACTGAGAACCCGCAGCAGTAACCAGCCCTGAGAATGCTGCAGCAGTAACCAGTCCTGAGAACCTGCAGCAGTAACCAGTCCTGAGAACACTGCAGCAGCTGTAACCAGTCCTGAGAACCTGCAGCAGCTGTAACCAGCCCTGAGAACCACAGCAGTAACCAGTCCTGAGAACACTGCAGCAGCTGTAACCAGTCCTGAGAACACTGCAGCAGTAACCAGTTCTGAGTGAAATGCAGCAACAGTAACCAGCCCGAAGAACACTGCAGGAACAATTGCCAGCCCTGACAACACTGCAGTAGAAACCACCCCTGAGACACTGCAGCAGTGACCTGCATCGAGAACCCTGCAACACTAATCAGCCCTGAGAAAAACTGCAGCACTAACCAACCCTGAGAACCTGCAGCAGTAACCAGCACTGAGAACCTGCAGCAGTAACCAGCCATGAGAACACTGCACAACAGTTGCTAGCCATGACAACACTGCAGCACTAACCACCCTGAGAACCTGCAACAGTAACCAGCCCTGAGAACAATGCAGCAGTTAACAGCACTGAGAACCTGCAGCAGCAACCAGCCTGAAGAACATTGCAACAGCAGTAACCAGCCATGAGAACACTGCTCCAGTCACCAGCCCAAAGAACATTGCTGCAGCAGGAACCAGCCGTGAGAGCACTGCAGCAACAGTAACCAGCCATCAGAACAGTGCAGCAACAGTAAGCAGCCTGGAGAACACTGTAGCAGCAGTAACAAGTCCTGACAACACTACACCAGCAGTAGCTAGCCCTGGCAACACTGCAGAAATAACCACCCTGAGAACCTGCAGCAGTAACCAGCCCTGAGAACATGCAGCAGCAGTAACCAGCCCTCAGAACCTGCAGCAGTAACCAGCCCTGAGAACACTGTACCAGCAGTAACTGGCTCTGCCAACTTGCAGCAGTAACCTGCCCTGACAACACTGTACCAGCAGTAACTGGCTCTGCCAACTTGCAGCAGTAACCTGCCCTGACAACACTGCCGCAGTAACCAGCCCTGACAACACTGCTGCAGTAACCAGCCCTGAGAACCTGCCACAATAACCAGATCTGAGAACCTGAAGCAGTAGTAGTCAACACTGAGAAATCTGCAGCAACAGTAACCAGCCCAGAGAACACTGCAGGTCCACTTACCAGCCCTGAGAACACTGCAGCAGTAACCAGCCCTAAGACCATTGCAACGGCAGTAACCAGCCTTGAGAATCTGCAGCAGTAACTTGCCCTGAGAACACTGTAGCAACAGTAACCAGACCTGAGAACACTGCAGCACTAACCAGCCCTGAGAACACTGCAGCAGCAGTAACCAGCCTCAAGAACACTGCAGCAGCAGTAACCAGCCCCGAGAACACTGCAGTAGCAGTAACAAGACCTGAGAACACTGCAGCAGCAGTAACCAGCCCCAAGAACACTGCAGCAGCAGTAACCAGCCCCAAGAACACTGCAGCAGCAGTAACCAGCCCCGAGAACACTGCAGCAGCAGTAACAAGTCCTGAGAACACTGCAGCAGTAACCAACCCTGAGAACCTGCAGCAGCAGATCCCAGCAGTGAAAACACTGGGAACCAGCCCTGAGAACAGTGCAGCAGTAACCAGTCCTGAGAACACTGCAGCAGTAACCAACCCTGAGAACCTGCAGCAGTAACCAACCCTGAGAACACTTCAGCAGTCGTAGTCAATACTGAGAACTCTGCAGCAGCACTAACCAGCAGTGTGAACACTGCAGCAGTCATCAAGACTAAGAATGCTGCAGCCGTAACCAGCCCTGAGAACACTGTAGGAACAATTACCAGCCCTGAGAACCCTGCAGCAGCTGTAACCAGACCTGAGAACAGTGCAGCAGTAACCAGCCCTGTGAACCTGCACCAGATGTAACCAGCTCTGAGAACCTGCAGCAGTAACCAGCCATGAGAACAGTGCAGTAGCAAACAGCCCAGAAACAAAGCATCAGCAGTAACAAGTCCTGAGAACCTGCAGCAGTAACCAGCCCTGACAACCTGCAGCAGGAACCAGCACTGAGAACAATGCAGCAGCAGTAACCAGCCCTGAGAACAGTGTAGTCGTAACCAACCTTAAGAATATTGCAACAGCAGTGACCAGTCCTGAGGACCTGTAGCAGTTACTGCTGCAGGTTCTCAAGGCTGGTTACTGCTGCTGCAGTGTTCTCAGTGCTGGTTATTTCTGCAGGTTCTCAGTGCTGGTAACTGCTGCAGGTTCTCAGGACTTGTTACTGCTGCTGCAGCGTTCTTTGGGCTGGTTAGTGCTGCAGTGTACTCAGGTCTGGATACTGCTATAGGTTCTCAGGGCTGGTTACTGCTGCTGCAGTATTCTCAGGGCTGGTTACTGGTGCAGGTTCTCAGGGCTGGCTACTGCTGCAGTGTTATCAGGGCTAGTTCTTTCTGGTACAGTGTTCTCGGGGCTGGTTTCTGCTGCTACTGTATCCTCAGGGCTGGGTACAGCTGCAGTGTTCTCACTGCTGGTTTCTGCCACTGCGCTGTTCTCAGTGTTGGCTACTACTGCTTTAGTGTTGGTTACTGCTGCTACCGCTGTTATAGTGTTCGCAGGGCTGGTTATTGTTCCAGTGTTTTCATGGCTGGTTACTGCTGCAGGTTCTCGGGGCTGGTTACTGAGAACTCTGCAGCAGTAACCAGCATTTTGAACCTGCAGCAACAGTGACCAGACCAAAGAATGCTGCAGCAGCAGTAACAAGTCCTGAGAACTTGCAGCAGTTACCAGCACTGAGAATATTGTAGCAGCAGTACTAGCCCTGACAACCTGCAGCAGTAACCAGCACTGACAATGTCACAGAGGTAACCACCCCTGAGAATACTGCACTAGTAACAGCCCAAAGAACGCTGCAGCAGCAGTAACCAGAACTGAGAACACCACAGCATCAGACACCAGACCTGAGAACACTGTACCATCAGGAACTAGACCTGACAACTTGCAGCAGTAAAAAGCCCTAAGAACCCTGCATCAGCAGCAACAAGTCCTGAAAATCTGCAGCAGTTACCAGCACTGACAACACGGCAGCAGTCCCAGCCCTGAGAACCTGCAGCAGTAACCAGCCCTGAGAACATTGCAGCAGTAACCAGCACTGACAATACTGCACCAGCAGTACATTGGCCCTGACAACCTGCAGCAGTAACCAGCACTGAGAACCAGCAGCGGTAACCAGCCAAAGAACATTGCAACAGCAGTAACCAGCCCTGAGAACACTGCAGCAGCAGTAACCAGCCATGAGAACAATGAACCAGTAACCAGCCCAAAGAACGCTGCCGCAGCAGCAACCAGCACTAAGAACCTGCAGCAGTAACCAGCCCTGAGAACACTGCAGCACTAACCAGCCCGAAGAGCCCTGTTGCAGCAGTAACAAGTTCTGCAGCAGTAACCAGCACTGAGAACCTGCAGCAGTAACCAACCCTAAGAAAACTGCAACCGCAGTAACCAGCCATGGGAACCTGCAGCACAAACCACCTCTGAGAACACAGCACCAGTAACCAGTCCAAAGGACATTGCTGCAGCAGGAACCAGCCATGAGAACAGTGCAGCAACAGTAAGCAGCCCGGAGAACACTGCACCAGAGGTAACTAGCCCTGACAAACTGCAGCACAAACCAGCCCTGACAACACTGCCGCAGTAGTAGCAGTAGTAACCAGCCCTGAGAACACTGCAGCAGCAGTAACCAGCCCTGAAAATCTGCAGCAGTAACCAGCAGTGAGAACACTGCAGCAGTAACCAGTGCTGAGAACCTTCAGCAACAGTAACCAGCTCAAAGAACGCTGCAGCACCAGTAACAAGTCCTGAGAACCTGCAGCAGTAACCAGCCCTGAGAATATTGTAGCAGTATCCAGCCCTGTGAATATTGTAGCAGCAGTAACCAGCCCTGAGAACACCACAGCATCAGACACCAGACCTGAGAACAATGTACCAGCAGTAACTAGACCTAACAACGTGCAGCTGTAACCAGCCCTGAGAACACTGCAGCAGTACCAGCCCTAAGAACACTGCAACAGCAGTAACCAGCACTGAGGATCTGTAGCAGTAACTACCCCTGAGAACAATGCACCAAAAACCAGCCCAAAGAACATTGCTGCAGCAGGAACCAGCCCTAAGAACACTGCAACAGCAGTAACCAGCACTGAGGACCTATAGCAGTAACTACCCCTGAGAACAATGCACCAAAAACCAGCCCAAAGAACATTGCTGCAGCAGGAACCAGCCATGAGAACAGTGCAGCAACAGTAAGCAGACCCGAGAACACTATAGCAGCAGTAACAAGTCCTGAGAACCAGCAGCAGTAACCAGTCCTGACAACCGTGCAAAAGCAGTAACTAGCCCTGACAACACTGCAGCAGTCGTAGCAGCAGTAACCAGCCTTGAGAAACTGCAGCAGTAACCAGCTCTGAGAACACTAAAGCTGAAGTAGTCAACACTGAGAACACTGCAGCAGCAGAAACCAGCAGTGAGAACACTGCAGCTGTAAACAGCCATGAAGAACAGTGCAGCAGTAACCAGCCCTGTGAACCTGCACCAGATGTAGCCAGCTCTGAGAACACTGCAGCAGTAACTCGCCATGAGAACAATGCAGCGGTAACCAGCCTGGAGAGCAGTGCAGCACCAGTAACAAGCCCTGAGAACACTGCACCAGTAACCAGCTAAAAGAACATTGCTGCAGCAGTACCCAGCCCTCAGAACATGCAGCAGTAACCAGCCCTGAGAACACTGTACCAGCAGTGACTAGCCCAGAGAACATTGCAGCAATAACCAGCCCTGAGAACCTACAGCAGTCACCAGCCAAAGAACACTGCTCCAGCAGAAACCAGCAGTTAGAATACTGCAGCAGTAACCTGTAGCAGTAATCAGCCCTGAGAACACCACAGCATCAGACACCAGCCTGAGAACACGGTACCAGTATTAACAAGAACTAGAACACTGCACCAGTACCCAGCCCTGACAACACTGCAGCAGTACCCAGCCCTGAGTACACTGCAGCAGTAACCAGCCCTGAGAAAACTGCAGCAGTAACCAACCCTGACAAAACTACAGCAGCAGTAACCAGTCATGAAAACACTGCAGCACTGCCCAGCCCTGACAACAATGCACCAGTACCCAGCCCTGACAACACTGCAGCAGTACCCAGCCCTGAGTACACTGCACCAGTAACCAGCCCTGACAACACTGCAGCAGTACCCAGCCCTGACAACACTGCAGCAGTAACCAGCCCTGAGAAAACTGCAGCAGTCACCAACCCTGACAACACTGCAGCAGTACCCAGCCCTGAGTACACTGCAGCAGTAACCAGCCCTGAGAAAACTGCAGCAGTCACCAACCCTGACAAAACTACAGCAGCAGTAACCAGCCATGAAAACACTGCAGCACTACCCAGCCCTGACAACACTGCAGCAGTACCCAGCCCTGACAACACTGCAGCAGTAACCAGCCCTGACAACACTGCAGCAGTACCCAGCCGTGAGTACACTGCAGCAGTACCCAGCCCTGACAACACTGCAGCAGTAACCAGCCCTGACAACACTGCAGCAGTACCCAGCCGTGAGTACACTGCAGCAGTACCCAGCCCTGACAACACTGCAGCAGTAACCAGCCCTGACAACACTGCAGCAGTAACCAGCCCTGACAACAATGCAGCAGTACCCAGCCCTGACAACACTGCAGCAGTACCCAGCCCTGACAACACTGCAGCAGTAACCAGCCCTGACAA
Organism: Chiloscyllium punctatum; assembly: GCF_047496795.1. Lineage (NCBI taxonomy): Eukaryota > Metazoa > Chordata > Chondrichthyes > Orectolobiformes > Hemiscylliidae > Chiloscyllium > Chiloscyllium punctatum. The sequence goes on from NC_092745.1 coordinate 87,825,388, forward strand.
CACGGCAGCAGTAACCAGCCCTGACAACACTGCAGCAGTACCCAGCCCTGACAACACTGCAGCAGTAACCAGCCCTGACAACACTGCAGCAGTACCCAGCCCTGAGTACACTGCAGCAGTAACCAGCCCTGACAACAATGCAGCAGTACCCAGCCCTGACAACACTGCAGCAGTAGCCAGCCCTGAGAACCTGCTGCGGTAACCAACACTGAGAACACTACAGAAGCAGTAACAAGCCCTATGGGGGTGGGATGAAGGTGATAGGTCAGGGGGGAGGGTGAAGTGGATAAGTGGAAAAGAAGATAGGCAGGTAGGACAGGTCACGGGGACAGTGCTGAGCTGGAAGTTTGGAACTCGGGGGAGGTGAAATGAGGAAACTGTTGAAGTCCGCATTGATGCTCTGGGGTTGAAGTGTTCCAAGGCGGAAGATGAGGCATTCTTCCTCCAGGCGTCGGGTGGTGAGGGAGCGGCGGTGAAGGAGGCCCAGGACCTCCATGTCCTCGGCAGAGTGGGAGGGGGAGTTGAAATGTTGGGCCACAGGGCGGTGTGGTTGATTGGTGCGGGTGTCCCGGAGATGTTCCCTAAAGTGCTCTGCTAGGAGGCGTCCAGTCTCCCCAACGTAGGGGAGACCGCATCGGGAGCAACGGATACAATAAATGATATTGGTGGATGTGCAGGTAAAACTTTGATGGACGTGGAAGGCTCCTTTAGGGCCTTGGATGGAGGTGAGGGAGGAGGTGTGGGCGCAGGTTTTGCAATTCCTGCGGTGGCAGGGAAAGATCCCAGGACGGGAGGGTGGGTTGTAGGAGGGGCGTGGACCTGACAGGTAGTCGCGGAGGGAACGGTCTTTGCGGAAGGCGGAAAGGGGTAGGGAGGGAAATATACCCCTGGTGGTGGGGTCTGTTTGGAGGTGGCGGAAATGTCGGCGGATGATTTGGTTTATGTGAAGGTTGGTAGGGTGGAAGGTGAGCACCAGGGGCATTCTGTCCTTGTTACGGTTGGAGGGGTGGGGTCTGAGGGCGGAGGTGCGGGATGTGGACGAAATGCGTTGGAGGGTATCTTTAACCATGTGGGAAGGGAAATTGCGGTCTCTAAAGAAGGATGCCATCTGGTGTGTTCTGTAGTGGAACTGGTCCTCCTGGGAGCAGATATGGCGGAGGCAGAGGAATTGGGAATACGGGATGGCATTTTTGCAGGAAGTAGGGTGGGAAGAGGTGTAATCCAGGTAGCTATGGGAGTCGGTGGATTTATAAAAAATGTCGGTGTCAAGTCGGTCGTCATTCATGGAGATGAAGAGGTCCAGGAAGGGGAGGGAGGTGTCAGAGATGGTCCAGGTAAATTTAAGGTCAGGGTGGAATGTGTTGGTGAAGTTGATGAATTGCTCAACCTCCTCGCGGGAGCACGAGGTGGCGCCAATGCAGTCATCAATGTAGCGGAGGAAGAGGTGGGGAGTGGTGCCGGTGTAATTACAGAAGATGGACTGTTCTACGTAGCCAACAAAGAGACAGGCATAGCTGGGGCCCATACGGGTGCCCATGGCTACCCCTTTGGTCTGGAGGAAGTGGGAGGATTCGAAGGAAAAATTGTTAAGGGTGAGGACCAGTTCGGCCAAACGAATGAGAGTGTCGGTGGAAGGGTACTGTTGGGGACGTCGGGAGAGGAAGAAACGGAGGGCTTGGAGGCCCTGGTCATGGTGGATGGAGGTGTAGAGGGATTGGATATCCAAGGTGAAGATGAGGCATTGGGGGCCTGGGAAACAGAAGTCTTGGAGGAGGTGGAGGGCATGGGTGGTGTCTCGAACGTAAGTGGGGAGTTCCTGGACTAGGGGATAGGACAGTGTATGTAGAGATGAGTTCAGTGGGGTCGGAGCATGCTGAGACAATGAGTCGGCCAGGTTGGTCAGGATCTTGGGAAGGAGGTAGAACCGGGCAGTGTGGGGTTCCCGGACTGTGAGGTTGGAAGCTGTGGGTGGGAGATCTCCTGAGGTGATGAGGTTCTGTATAGTCTGGGAGATGATGGTTTGGTGATGGGGGGGTGGGGTCATGGTCGAAGGGGCGGTAAGAGGAGGTGTCCTCAAGTTGGCATGTGGCTTCAGCGGTGTAGAGGTCAGTGCGCCAGACTACCACTACACCCACTTTATCTGCTGGCTTGATGGTGAGGTCAGGATTGGAGCAGAGGGAGTGGAGGGCAGCACGTTGTAAGAGTGAGAAGTTGGAGTGGGGGAGGGAGGTAGACAGGTTGAGGCGGTTAATGTCCCAGCAGCAGTTGGAAATGAAGAGTTCAAGGGCGGGTAATAGGCCAGCACGGGGTGTCCAGGTGGATGGAATGTGTTGGAGGCGGGCGAAGGGGTCCTCGGAAGGTGGGCAACAGTAACCAGCCCTGAGAATGCTGCAGCAGCAGTAACAAGTCCTGAGAACCAGCAGCAGTAAACAGCACTGAGAACACTGTAACAGTAACCAGCCCTGAGAACCTGCAGCAGTAACCAGCACTGAGAACCTGCAGCAGTAACCAGCATTGAGAACACTGCAACAGTATCCAGCCCTGAGAATATTGTAGCAGCAGTAACCAGCCCTGTGAACACTGAACCAGCAGTAACCAGCCCTGACAAACCGCAGCAGTAACCAGCCCTGACAATACTGCAGCAGTAACCACCCCAAAGAACGCTGCAGCAGCAGTAACCAGCACCCAGAACCTGCAGCAGTAATCAGCCCTAAGAAAGTTGTAACAGCAATAACCAGTCCTGAGAACCTGTAGCAATAAACAGGGGTAAGAACCCTGCAACAGTAACTAGCCCAAAGAATGCTGCAGCAGCAGATTCCAGCACTGAGAACACCACAGAATCAGACACCAGCCCTGAGAACACTGTACCAGCAGTAACTAGCCCTGAAAACTTACAGCAGTAACCAGCCCTGACAACACTGCAGCAGTAACTAACCCTGACAACAATGCAGCAGTAACCAGCCCTAAGAACATTGCAACAGCAGTGCCCAGCCCTCAGAACCTGCAGCAGTAACCAGCCCTGAGAACACTGTACCAGCAGTAACTGGCTCTGACAACTTGCAGCAGTAACCAGCCCTGACAACACTGCTGCAGTAACCAGCCCTGAGAACCTGCAGCAGCAGTAACCAGCCCTCAGAACGTGCAGCAGTAACCAGTCCTGACAACACTGCACCAGCAGTAGCTAGCCCTGACAACACTGCAGCAATAACCACCCTGAGAACCTGCAGCAGTAACCAGCCCTGACAACACTACCAGCAGTAACTGGCTCTGACAACTTGCAGCAGTAACCAGCCCTGACAACACTGCTGCAGTAACCAGCACTGAGAACCTGCAGCACTAACCAGACCTGAGAACCTGCAGCAGTAGTAGTCAACACTGAGATATCTGCAGCAGCAGGAACCAGCCCTGAGAACACTGCAGGCACACCTACCAGCCCAGAGAACACTGCAGGTACACTTACCAGCCCTGAGAACACTGCAGCAGTAACCAGCCCTAAGACCATTGCAACGGCAGTAACCAGCCTTGAGAATCTGCAGCAGTAACCTGCCCTGAGAACACTGTAGCAACAGTAACCAGACCTGAGAACACTGCAGCACTAACCAGCCCTGAGAACACTGCAGCAGCAGTAACCAGCCTCAAGAACACTGCAGCAGCAGTAACCAGCCCCGAGAACACTGCAGTAGCAGTAACAAGACCTGAGAACACTGCAGCAGCAGTAACCAGCCCTGACAACACTACCAGCAGTAACTGGCTCTGACAACTTGCAGCAGTAACCAGCCCTGACAACACTGCTGCAGTAACCAGCACTGAGAACCTGCAGCACTAACCAGACCTGAGAACCTGCAGCAGTAGTAGTCAACACTGAGATATCTGCAGCAGCAGGAACCAGCCCTGAGAACACTGCAGGTACACTTACCAGCCCTGAGAACACTGCAGCAGTAACCAGCCCTAAGACCATTGCAACGGCAGTAACCAGCCTTGAGAATCTGCAGCAGTAACTTGCTCTGAGAACACTGTAGCAACAGTAACCAGACCTGAGAACACTGCAGCACTAACCAGCCCTGAGAACACTGCAGCAGCAGTAACCAGCCTCAAGAACACTGCAGCAGCAGTAACCAGCCTCGAGAACACTGCAGTAGCAGTAACAAGTCCTGAGAACACTGCAGCAGTAACCAACCCTGAGAACCTGCAGCAGCAGATCCCAGCAGTGAAAACACTGGGAACCAGCCCTGAGAACAGTGCAGCAGTAACCAACCCTGAGAACCTACAGCAGTAACCAGCCCAGAGAACCTGCAGCAGTAACCAACCCTGAGAACACTTCAGCAGTAACCAACCCTGAGAACACTTCAGCAGTCGTAGTCAATACTGAGAACTCTGCAGCAGCACTAACCAGCAGTGTGAACACTGCAGCAGTCATCAAGACTAAGAATGCTGCAGCCGTAACCAGCCCTGAGAACACTGTAGGAACAATTACCAGCCCTGAGAACCCTGCAGCAGCTGTAACCAGACCTGAGAACAGTGCAGCAGTAACCAGCCCTGTGAACCTGCACCAGATGTAACCAGCTCTGAGAACCTGCAGCACTAACCGACCCTGAGAACCTGCAGCAGCAGTAACCAGCTCTGAGAACCTGCAGCAGTAACCAACCCTGAGAACCTGCAACAGCAGTACCCAGCGCTCAGAACCTGCAGCAGTATCCAGCCCTGAGAACACTGTACCAGCAGTAACTGGCTTTGACAACTTGCAGCAGTAACTAGCCCTGACAACACTGCTGCAGTAACCAGCACTGAGAACACTGCAGCAGCAGTAACCAGTCATGAGATCAGTGCAGCAACATTAAGCAGCCTGGAGAACACTGTAGCAGCAGTAACAAGCCCTGAGAACCCGCAGCAGTAACCAGTCCCGACAACACTGCACCAGCAGTAACTAGTTCTAACAAACTGCAGCAGTAACCAGCTCTGAGAACACTGCAGCAGTAGTAGTCAACACAGAGAACACTGCAGCAGTAAACAGCTATGAGAACACTGCAGCAGTAAACAGCCATGAGAACACTGCAGCAGTAACCAGCTCTGAGAACACTGCAGCAGTAGTAGCAGCAGGAACCAGCCTTGAGAAACCTCAGCAATAAACAGCCATGAGAACACTGCAGCAGTAACCAACCCTGAGAACCTGCAGCAGCAGTAACAAGTCCTGAGAACACTGCAGCAGTAACCAACCCTGACAACCTGCAGCAGTAACCAACCATGAGAACAGTGCAGTAGCAAACAGCCCGGAAACAAAGCAGCAGCAGTAACAAGTCCTGAGAACCTGCAGCAGTAACCAGCCCTGACAACCTGCAGCAGGAACCAGCACTGAGAACACTGCAGCAGCAGTAACCAGCCCTGAGAACAGTGTAGTAGTAACCAACCTTAAGAATATTGCAACAGCAGTGACCAGTCCTGAGGACCTGTAGCAGTTACTGCTGCAGGTTCTCAAGGCTGGTTACTGCTGCTGCAGTGTTCTCAGTGCTGGTTATTTCTGCAGGTTCTCAGTGCTGGTAACTGCTGCAGGTTCTCAGGACTTGTTACTGCTGCTGCAGCGTTCTTTGGGCTGGTTAGTGCTGCAGTGTTCTCAGGTCTGGATACTGCTATAGGTTCTCAGGGCTGGTTACTGCTGCTGCAGTATTCTCAGGGCTGGTTACTGGTGCAGGTTCTCAGGGCTGGCTACTGCTGCAGTGTTATCAGGGCTAGTTCTTTCTGGTACAGTGTTCTCGGGGCTGGTTTCTGCTGCTACTGTATCCTCAGGGCTGGGTACTGCTGCAGTGTTCTCACTGCTGGTTTCTGCCGCTGCGCTGTTCTCAGTGTTGGCTACTACTGCTTTAGTGTTGGTTACTGCTGCTACCGCTGTTATAGTGTTCGCAGGGCTGGTTATTGTTGCAGTGTTTTCATGGCTGGTTACTGCTGCAGGATCTCGGGGCTGGTTACTGAGAACTCTGCAGCAGTAACCAGCCCTGACAACACTGCAGCAGTAACCAACACCGAGAACCTGCAGCAGTAACCAAACTTTTATCTCTAATCTCAAGATTCATCATGTTCCTCTCCTGAGTGAACACTAATGCAAAGTAATCATTCAGAATCTCACCCATTCTCCCAGGTTCGACACACAGCCTTCCTTCATTCTCCTTTCGTGGACCAATCCTTTCTCTAGTTATCCACTTGCTTCTTATATAAGAATAAAATGCTTTGGGATTTTCCTTAATTCTGCTCGCTGAAGCTATTTCATGACCCCTTTTTGCCCGCTTGATTCCTCATTTAAGACTTGTCCTACTCTTCCGATATTCCTCCAAAGCCCATTCTGTTCTTAGCTGCCTAGACCTTATGTACACTTCCCTTTTCCTTTTGGCTAGTTGTACAATTTCTCTTGTCATCCATGGTTCACTAATCTTGCCCTTCCTATTCTTTGCCTTCAACAGGATATGCCTATTCTGCACTATCTTTAACCTATCTTTGAAAGCCTCCCACATCTCAAATGTGGACTTCGCTCCAAATAGCTGTATCCAATCCATATTTCCCAGCTCCTGCCTAATTTTGATATAATTGGCCTTTGCCCAGTTTAGTACTCTTCCCTTAGGACCACTCTCTTCTTTACCTACGAGTATTCTAAAACTTACAGAATTGTGGTCACTGTTCCCAAAGAAATCCCCCAGCGCAACGTCTACCACCTGTCCTGGCTCATTCCCCAATATCAGGTCCATTGTGGCCCCTTCCCTCGTCGGGCTATTGACATACTGCTCTAGAAAACTCTCCTGGACGCTTCTTACAAATTCGACCCCATCCAGACCTCTGACGCTAAGTGTATCCCAGTCAATGTTGGGAAAATTAAAATCTCCCATCACTACTACTCTATGCCTCTACATCTTTCCATAATCTGTTTACCTATTTGTTCTTCTACCTCACGCTCACTGTTGGGAGGCCTGTAATACAGCCCCAACAATGTAACTACACCCTTCCTATTTCTCAGCTCCACCCATAATGCCTCACTACCCAAGCCCTCCATAGTGTCCTCCTTTAGCACAGCCGTGATATCATCCCTGACCAACAATGCAACTCCATCCCACCCTTATACTTCCCTCCCTGTCCTGTCTGAAGTGTCTATATCCTGGAACATTTAGTTGCCAATCATGCCCTTCCTTCAACCAAGTCTCTGTGATTGCAATGACATCATACTCCCAGGCACCAATCCAAGCCCTAAGTGCATCTGCCTCACACACTATACTCCTTGCATTAAAATAGATGCATTTCAGGCCACCAGTTCTTTTGCGCTCATCTGCTCTCTGCCTACTCTTTCCCTTATTAATGCTATCTTTATGATTCTTACAGTCTCCAGTCTCCACCTCACTGCCTACTTGTTTTCTCTTCTGGTTCCCAGCCCTCTGCCACATTAGGTTAAAACCTCCCCAACAGCAGGAGCAGAAACTCCCCCAAAGACGTTGGTTCCAGTCTGGTTCAGATGGAGACCATCCATTTTGTAATAGTCCCACTTTCTCCAGAACCAGTCCCAATGTCCAACAAATCTGAACCCCTCCCTCCTACACAATCTCTCAAGCCACATGTTCATCCTGCCTATTTTTTTCATTTCTATGCTGGCTAGCACGTGGCACTGATAGTAATCCCGAGATCACTACCTTTGAGGTCCTCCTCTTTAACTTCTCTCCTAGCTCCCGGAATTCTTCTTTCAAGACCTCATCTCTCTTTCTGCTTATATCGTTGGTGCCTATATGCACCAAGACAACTGGCTGTTTACCGCCCCCTTTTAGAATGGTTTGCAGCCGATTGGTGACATCCCTGACCCGAGCACCTGGGAGGAAACATACCATCCGGGAGTCCCGTTTTCGGCCACAGAACCGCCTATCTACTCCCCTCACAATAGAATCCCCTATGACTATGGCCCTACAAATTTTTTCCCGCCCTTCTGAACAGCATTGCCCACCACGGTGCCATGTTCTTGGCAACTGCTTCCCTCTCCTGGCGAGCCATCAGCAGCAATAACCCGCCCCGAGAATATTGCAGCAGTAACCACTACTGAGTATAATGCAGCAGCCCTGAGAACACTATAACAGCGGTAACTAGCCCTAAGAGCACTGCAGCAGCAGTAACTACCCCTGCAAACACTTCAGCAGCATAAACCATCACTGAGAACCCGCAGCAGTAACCAGCCCTGAGAATGCTGCAGCAGTAACCAGTCCTGAGAACCTGCAGCAGTAACCAGTCCTGAGAACACTGCAGCAGCTGTAACCAGTCCTGAGAACCTGCAGCAGCTGTAACCAGCCCTGAGAACCACAGCAGTAACCAGTCCTGAGAACACTGCAGCAGCTGTAACCAGTCCTGAGAACACTGCAGCAGTAACCAGTTCTGAGTGAAATGCAGCAACAGTAACCAGCCCGAAGAACACTGCAGGAACAATTGCCAGCCCTGACAACACTGCAGTAGAAACCACCCCTGAGACACTGCAGCAGTGACCTGCATCGAGAACCCTGCAACACTAATCAGCCCTGAGAAAAACTGCAGCACTAACCAACCCTGAGAACCTGCAGCAGTAACCAGCACTGAGAACCTGCAGCAGTAACCAGCCATGAGAACACTGCACAACAGTTGCTAGCCATGACAACACTGCAGCACTAACCACCCTGAGAACCTGCAACAGTAACCAGCCCTGAGAACAATGCAGCAGTTAACAGCACTGAGAACCTGCAGCAGCAACCAGCCTGAAGAACATTGCAACAGCAGTAACCAGCCATGAGAACACTGCTCCAGTCACCAGCCCAAAGAACATTGCTGCAGCAGGAACCAGCCGTGAGAGCACTGCAGCAACAGTAACCAGCCATCAGAACAGTGCAGCAACAGTAAGCAGCCTGGAGAACACTGTAGCAGCAGTAACAAGTCCTGACAACACTACACCAGCAGTAGCTAGCCCTGGCAACACTGCAGAAATAACCACCCTGAGAACCTGCAGCAGTAACCAGCCCTGAGAACATGCAGCAGCAGTAACCAGCCCTCAGAACCTGCAGCAGTAACCAGCCCTGAGAACACTGTACCAGCAGTAACTGGCTCTGCCAACTTGCAGCAGTAACCTGCCCTGACAACACTGTACCAGCAGTAACTGGCTCTGCCAACTTGCAGCAGTAACCTGCCCTGACAACACTGCCGCAGTAACCAGCCCTGACAACACTGCTGCAGTAACCAGCCCTGAGAACCTGCCACAATAACCAGATCTGAGAACCTGAAGCAGTAGTAGTCAACACTGAGAAATCTGCAGCAACAGTAACCAGCCCAGAGAACACTGCAGGTCCACTTACCAGCCCTGAGAACACTGCAGCAGTAACCAGCCCTAAGACCATTGCAACGGCAGTAACCAGCCTTGAGAATCTGCAGCAGTAACTTGCCCTGAGAACACTGTAGCAACAGTAACCAGACCTGAGAACACTGCAGCACTAACCAGCCCTGAGAACACTGCAGCAGCAGTAACCAGCCTCAAGAACACTGCAGCAGCAGTAACCAGCCCCGAGAACACTGCAGTAGCAGTAACAAGACCTGAGAACACTGCAGCAGCAGTAACCAGCCCCAAGAACACTGCAGCAGCAGTAACCAGCCCCAAGAACACTGCAGCAGCAGTAACCAGCCCCGAGAACACTGCAGCAGCAGTAACAAGTCCTGAGAACACTGCAGCAGTAACCAACCCTGAGAACCTGCAGCAGCAGATCCCAGCAGTGAAAACACTGGGAACCAGCCCTGAGAACAGTGCAGCAGTAACCAGTCCTGAGAACACTGCAGCAGTAACCAACCCTGAGAACCTGCAGCAGTAACCAACCCTGAGAACACTTCAGCAGTCGTAGTCAATACTGAGAACTCTGCAGCAGCACTAACCAGCAGTGTGAACACTGCAGCAGTCATCAAGACTAAGAATGCTGCAGCCGTAACCAGCCCTGAGAACACTGTAGGAACAATTACCAGCCCTGAGAACCCTGCAGCAGCTGTAACCAGACCTGAGAACAGTGCAGCAGTAACCAGCCCTGTGAACCTGCACCAGATGTAACCAGCTCTGAGAACCTGCAGCAGTAACCAGCCATGAGAACAGTGCAGTAGCAAACAGCCCAGAAACAAAGCATCAGCAGTAACAAGTCCTGAGAACCTGCAGCAGTAACCAGCCCTGACAACCTGCAGCAGGAACCAGCACTGAGAACAATGCAGCAGCAGTAACCAGCCCTGAGAACAGTGTAGTCGTAACCAACCTTAAGAATATTGCAACAGCAGTGACCAGTCCTGAGGACCTGTAGCAGTTACTGCTGCAGGTTCTCAAGGCTGGTTACTGCTGCTGCAGTGTTCTCAGTGCTGGTTATTTCTGCAGGTTCTCAGTGCTGGTAACTGCTGCAGGTTCTCAGGACTTGTTACTGCTGCTGCAGCGTTCTTTGGGCTGGTTAGTGCTGCAGTGTACTCAGGTCTGGATACTGCTATAGGTTCTCAGGGCTGGTTACTGCTGCTGCAGTATTCTCAGGGCTGGTTACTGGTGCAGGTTCTCAGGGCTGGCTACTGCTGCAGTGTTATCAGGGCTAGTTCTTTCTGGTACAGTGTTCTCGGGGCTGGTTTCTGCTGCTACTGTATCCTCAGGGCTGGGTACAGCTGCAGTGTTCTCACTGCTGGTTTCTGCCACTGCGCTGTTCTCAGTGTTGGCTACTACTGCTTTAGTGTTGGTTACTGCTGCTACCGCTGTTATAGTGTTCGCAGGGCTGGTTATTGTTCCAGTGTTTTCATGGCTGGTTACTGCTGCAGGTTCTCGGGGCTGGTTACTGAGAACTCTGCAGCAGTAACCAGCATTTTGAACCTGCAGCAACAGTGACCAGACCAAAGAATGCTGCAGCAGCAGTAACAAGTCCTGAGAACTTGCAGCAGTTACCAGCACTGAGAATATTGTAGCAGCAGTACTAGCCCTGACAACCTGCAGCAGTAACCAGCACTGACAATGTCACAGAGGTAACCACCCCTGAGAATACTGCACTAGTAACAGCCCAAAGAACGCTGCAGCAGCAGTAACCAGAACTGAGAACACCACAGCATCAGACACCAGACCTGAGAACACTGTACCATCAGGAACTAGACCTGACAACTTGCAGCAGTAAAAAGCCCTAAGAACCCTGCATCAGCAGCAACAAGTCCTGAAAATCTGCAGCAGTTACCAGCACTGACAACACGGCAGCAGTCCCAGCCCTGAGAACCTGCAGCAGTAACCAGCCCTGAGAACATTGCAGCAGTAACCAGCACTGACAATACTGCACCAGCAGTACATTGGCCCTGACAACCTGCAGCAGTAACCAGCACTGAGAACCAGCAGCGGTAACCAGCCAAAGAACATTGCAACAGCAGTAACCAGCCCTGAGAACACTGCAGCAGCAGTAACCAGCCATGAGAACAATGAACCAGTAACCAGCCCAAAGAACGCTGCCGCAGCAGCAACCAGCACTAAGAACCTGCAGCAGTAACCAGCCCTGAGAACACTGCAGCACTAACCAGCCCGAAGAGCCCTGTTGCAGCAGTAACAAGTTCTGCAGCAGTAACCAGCACTGAGAACCTGCAGCAGTAACCAACCCTAAGAAAACTGCAACCGCAGTAACCAGCCATGGGAACCTGCAGCACAAACCACCTCTGAGAACACAGCACCAGTAACCAGTCCAAAGGACATTGCTGCAGCAGGAACCAGCCATGAGAACAGTGCAGCAACAGTAAGCAGCCCGGAGAACACTGCACCAGAGGTAACTAGCCCTGACAAACTGCAGCACAAACCAGCCCTGACAACACTGCCGCAGTAGTAGCAGTAGTAACCAGCCCTGAGAACACTGCAGCAGCAGTAACCAGCCCTGAAAATCTGCAGCAGTAACCAGCAGTGAGAACACTGCAGCAGTAACCAGTGCTGAGAACCTTCAGCAACAGTAACCAGCTCAAAGAACGCTGCAGCACCAGTAACAAGTCCTGAGAACCTGCAGCAGTAACCAGCCCTGAGAATATTGTAGCAGTATCCAGCCCTGTGAATATTGTAGCAGCAGTAACCAGCCCTGAGAACACCACAGCATCAGACACCAGACCTGAGAACAATGTACCAGCAGTAACTAGACCTAACAACGTGCAGCTGTAACCAGCCCTGAGAACACTGCAGCAGTACCAGCCCTAAGAACACTGCAACAGCAGTAACCAGCACTGAGGATCTGTAGCAGTAACTACCCCTGAGAACAATGCACCAAAAACCAGCCCAAAGAACATTGCTGCAGCAGGAACCAGCCCTAAGAACACTGCAACAGCAGTAACCAGCACTGAGGACCTATAGCAGTAACTACCCCTGAGAACAATGCACCAAAAACCAGCCCAAAGAACATTGCTGCAGCAGGAACCAGCCATGAGAACAGTGCAGCAACAGTAAGCAGACCCGAGAACACTATAGCAGCAGTAACAAGTCCTGAGAACCAGCAGCAGTAACCAGTCCTGACAACCGTGCAAAAGCAGTAACTAGCCCTGACAACACTGCAGCAGTCGTAGCAGCAGTAACCAGCCTTGAGAAACTGCAGCAGTAACCAGCTCTGAGAACACTAAAGCTGAAGTAGTCAACACTGAGAACACTGCAGCAGCAGAAACCAGCAGTGAGAACACTGCAGCTGTAAACAGCCATGAAGAACAGTGCAGCAGTAACCAGCCCTGTGAACCTGCACCAGATGTAGCCAGCTCTGAGAACACTGCAGCAGTAACTCGCCATGAGAACAATGCAGCGGTAACCAGCCTGGAGAGCAGTGCAGCACCAGTAACAAGCCCTGAGAACACTGCACCAGTAACCAGCTAAAAGAACATTGCTGCAGCAGTACCCAGCCCTCAGAACATGCAGCAGTAACCAGCCCTGAGAACACTGTACCAGCAGTGACTAGCCCAGAGAACATTGCAGCAATAACCAGCCCTGAGAACCTACAGCAGTCACCAGCCAAAGAACACTGCTCCAGCAGAAACCAGCAGTTAGAATACTGCAGCAGTAACCTGTAGCAGTAATCAGCCCTGAGAACACCACAGCATCAGACACCAGCCTGAGAACACGGTACCAGTATTAACAAGAACTAGAACACTGCACCAGTACCCAGCCCTGACAACACTGCAGCAGTACCCAGCCCTGAGTACACTGCAGCAGTAACCAGCCCTGAGAAAACTGCAGCAGTAACCAACCCTGACAAAACTACAGCAGCAGTAACCAGTCATGAAAACACTGCAGCACTGCCCAGCCCTGACAACAATGCACCAGTACCCAGCCCTGACAACACTGCAGCAGTACCCAGCCCTGACAACAATGCACCAGTAACCAGCCCTGACAACACTGCAGCAGTACCCAGCCCTGACAACACTGCAGCAGTAACCAGCCCTGAGAAAACTGCAGCAGTCACCAACCCTGACAACACTGCAGCAGTACCCAGCCCTGAGTACACTGCAGCAGTAACCAGCCCTGAGAAAACTGCAGCAGTCACCAACCCTGACAAAACTACAGCAGCAGTAACCAGCCATGAAAACACTGCAGCACTACCCAGCCCTGACAACACTGCAGCAGTACCCAGCCCTGACAACACTGCAGCAGTAACCAGCCCTGACAACACTGCAGCAGTACCCAGCCGTGAGTACACTGCAGCAGTACCCAGCCCTGACAACACTGCAGCAGTAACCAGCCCTGACAACACTGCAGCAGTACCCAGCCGTGAGTACACTGCAGCAGTACCCAGCCCTGACAACACTGCAGCAGTAACCAGCCCTGACAACACTGCAGCAGTAACCAGCCCTGACAACAATGCAGCAGTACCCAGCCCTGACAACACTGCAGCAGTACCCAGCCCTGACAACACTGCAGCAGTAACCAGCCCTGACAACACGGCAGCAGTAACCAGCCCTGACAACACTGCAGCAGTACCCAGCCCTGACAACACTGCAGCAGTAACCAGCCCTGACAACACTGCAGCAGTACCCAGCCCTGAGTACACTGCAGCAGTAACCAGCCCTGACAACAATGCAGCAGTACCCAGCCCTGACAACACTGCAGCAGTAGCCAGCCCTGAGAACCTGCTGCGGTAACCAACACTGAGAACACTACAGAAGCAGTAACAAGCCCTATGGGGGTGGGATGAAGGTGATAGGTCAGGGGGGAGGGTGAAGTGGATAAGTGGAAAAGAAGATAGGCAGGTAGGACAGGTCATGGGGACAGTGCTGAGCTGGAAGTTTGGAACTCGGGGGAGGTGAAATGAGGAAACTGTTGAAGTCCGCATTGATGCTCTGGGGTTAAAGTGTTCCAAGGCGGAAGATGAGGCATTCTTCCTCCAGGCGTCGGGTGGTGAGGGAGCGGCGGTGAAGGAGGCCCAGGACCTCCATGTCCTCGGCAGAGTGGGAGGGGGAGTTGAAATGTTGGGCCACAGGGCGGTGTGGTTGATTGGTGCGGGTGTCCCGGAGATGTTCCCTAAAGTGCTCTGCTAGGAGGCGTCCAGTCTCCCCAACGTAGGGGAGACCGCATCGGGAGCAACGGATACAATAAATGATATTGGTGGATGTGCAGGTAAAACTTTGATGGACGTGGAAGGCTCCTTTAGGGCCTTGGATGGAGGTGAGGGAGGAGGTGTGGGCGCAGGTTTTGCAATTCCTGCGGTGGCAGGGAAAGATCCCAGGACGGGAGGGTGGGTTGTAGGAGGGGCGTGGACCTGACAGGTAGTCGCGGAGGGAACGGTCTTTGCGGAAGGCGGAAAGGGGTAGGGAGGGAAATATACCCCTGGTGGTGGGGTCTGTTTGGAGGTGGCGGAAATGTCGGCGGATGATTTGGTTTATGTGAAGGTTGGTAGGGTGGAAGGTGAGCACCAGGGGCATTCTGTCCTTGTTACGGTTGGAGGGGTGGGGTCTGAGGGCGGAGGTGCGGGATGTGGACGAAATGCGTTGGAGGGTATCTTTAACCATGTGGGAAGGGAAATTGCGGTCTCTAAAGAAGGATGCCATCTGGTGTGTTCTGTAGTGGAACTGGTCCTCCTGGGAGCAGATATGGCGGAGGCAGAGGAATTGGGAATACGGGATGGCATTTTTGCAGGAAGTAGGGTGGGAAGAGGTGTAATCCAGGTAGCTATGGGAGTCGGTGGATTTATAAAAAATGTCGGTGTCAAGTCGGTCGTCATTCATGGAGATGAAGAGGTCCAGGAAGGGGAGGGAGGTGTCAGAGATGGTCCAGGTAAATTTAAGGTCAGGGTGGAATGTGTTGGTGAAGTTGATGAATTGCTCAACCTCCTCGCGGGAGCACGAGGTGGCGCCAATGCAGTCATCAATGTAGCGGAGGAAGAGGTGGGGAGTGGTGCCGGTGTAATTACAGAAGATGGACTGTTCTACGTAGCCAACAAAGAGACAGGCATAGCTGGGGCCCATACGGGTGCCCATGGCTACCCCTTTGGTCTGGAGGAAGTGGGAGGATTCGAAGGAAAAATTGTTAAGGGTGAGGACCAGTTCGGCCAAACGAATGAGAGTGTCGGTGGAAGGGTACTGTTGGGGACGTCGGGAGAGGAAGAAACGGAGGGCTTGGAGGCCCTGGTCATGGTGGATGGAGGTGTAGAGGGATTGGATATCCAAGGTGAAGATGAGGCATTGGGGGCCTGGGAAACAGAAGTCTTGGAGGAGGTGGAGGGCATGGGTGGTGTCTCGAACGTAAGTGGGGAGTTCCTGGACTAGGGGATAGGACAGTGTATGTAGAGATGAGTTCAGTGGGGTCGGAGCATGCTGAGACAATGAGTCGGCCAGGTTGGTCAGGATCTTGGGAAGGAGGTAGAACCGGGCAGTGTGGGGTTCCCGGACTGTGAGGTTGGAAGCTGTGGGTGGGAGATCTCCTGATGTGATGAGGTTCTGTATAGTCTGGGAGATGATGGTTTGGTGATGGGGGGGTGGGGTCATGGTCGAAGGGGCGGTAAGAGGAGGTGTCCTCAAGTTGGCATGTGGCTTCAGCGGTGTAGAGGTCAGTGCGCCAGACTACCACTACACCCACTTTATCTGCTGGCTTGATGGTGAGGTCAGGATTGGAGCAGAGGGAGTGGAGGGCAGCACGTTGTAAGAGTGAGAAGTTGGAGTGGGGGAGGGAGGTAGACAGGTTGAGGCGGTTAATGTCCCAGCAGCAGTTGGAAATGAAGAGTTCAAGGGCGGGTAATAGGCCAGCACGGGGTGTCCAGGTGGATGGAATGTGTTGTAGGCGGGCGAAGGGGTCCTCGGAAGGTGGGCAACAGTAACCAGCCCTGAGAATGCTGCAGCAGCAGTAACAAGTCCTGAGAACCAGCAGCAGTAAACAGCACTGAGAACACTGTAACAGTAACCAGCCCTGAGAACCTGCAGCAGTAACCAGCACTGAGAACCTGCAGCAGTAACCAGCATTGAGAACACTGCAACAGTATCCAGCCCTGAGAATATTGTAGCAGCAGTAACCAGCCCTGTGAACACTGAACCAGCAGTAACCAGCCCTGACAAACCGCAGCAGTAACCAGCCCTGACAATACTGCAGCAGTAACCACCCCAAAGAACGCTGCAGCAGCAGTAACCAGCACCCAGAACCTGCAGCAGTAATCAGCCCTAAGAAAGTTGTAACAGCAATAACCAGTCCTGAGAACCTGTAGCAATAAACAGGGGTAAGAACCCTGCAACAGTAACTAGCCCAAAGAATGCTGCAGCAGCAGATTCCAGCACTGAGAACACCACAGAATCAGACACCAGCCCTGAGAACACTGTACCAGCAGTAACTAGCCCTGAAAACTTACAGCAGTAACCAGCCCTGACAACACTGCAGCAGTAACTAACCCTGACAACAATGCAGCAGTAACCAGCCCTAAGAACATTGCAACAGCAGTGCCCAGCCCTCAGAACCTGCAGCAGTAACCAGCCCTGAGAACACTGTACCAGCAGTAACTGGCTCTGACAACTTGCAGTAGTAACCAGCCCTGACAACACTGTACCAGCAGTAACTGGCTCTGACAACTTGCAGCAGTAACCAGCCCTGACAACACTGCTGCAGTAACCAGCCCTGAGAACCTGCAGCAGCAGTAACCAGCCCTCAGAACGTGCAGCAGTAACCAGTCCTGACAACACTGCACCAGCAGTAGCTAGCCCTGACAACACTGCAGCAATAACCACCCTGAGAACCTGCAGCAGTAACCAGCCCTGACAACACTACCAGCAGTAACTGGCTCTGACAACTTGCAGCAGTAACCAGCCCTGACAACACTGCTGCAGTAACCAGCACTGAGAACCTGCAGCACTAACCAGACCTGAGAACCTGCAGCAGTAGTAGTCAACACTGAGATATCTGCAGCAGCAGGAACCAGCCCTGAGAACACTGCAGGCACACCTACCAGCCCAGAGAACACTGCAGGTACACTTACCAGCCCTGAGAACACTGCAGCAGTAACCAGCCCTAAGACCATTGCAACGGCAGTAACCAGCCTTGAGAATCTGCAGCAGTAACCTGCCCTGAGAACACTGTAGCAACAGTAACCAGACCTGAGAACACTGCAGCACTAACCAGCCCTGAGAACACTGCAGCAGCAGTAACCAGCCTCAAGAACACTGCAGCAGCAGTAACCAGCCCCGAGAACACTGCAGTAGCAGTAACAAGACCTGAGAACACTGCAGCAGCAGTAACCAGCCCTGACAACACTACCAGCAGTAACTGGCTCTGACAACTTGCAGCAGTAACCAGCCCTGACAACACTGCTGCAGTAACCAGCACTGAGAACCTGCAGCACTAACCAGACCTGAGAACCTGCAGCAGTAGTAGTCAACACTGAGATATCTGCAGCAGCAGGAACCAGCCCTGAGAACACTGCAGGTACACTTACCAGCCCTGAGAACACTGCAGCAGTAACCAGCCCTAAGACCATTGCAACGGCAGTAACCAGCCTTGAGAATCTGCAGCAGTAACTTGCTCTGAGAACACTGTAGCAACAGTAACCAGACCTGAGAACACTGCAGCACTAACCAGCCCTGAGAACACTGCAGCAGCAGTAACCAGCCTCAAGAACACTGCAGCAGCAGTAACCAGCCTCGAGAACACTGCAGTAGCAGTAACAAGTCCTGAGAACACTGCAGCAGTAACCAACCCTGAGAACCTGCAGCAGCAGATCCCAGCAGTGAAAACACTGGGAACCAGCCCTGAGAACAGTGCAGCAGTAACCAACCCTGAGAACCTACAGCAGTAACCAGCCCAGAGAACCTGCAGCAGTAACCAACCCTGAGAACACTTCAGCAGTAACCAACCCTGAGAACACTTCAGCAGTCGTAGTCAATACTGAGAACTCTGCAGCAGCACTAACCAGCAGTGTGAACACTGCAGCAGTCATCAAGACTAAGAATGCTGCAGCCGTAACCAGCCCTGAGAACACTGTAGGAACAATTACCAGCCCTGAGAACCCTGCAGCAGCTGTAACCAGACCTGAGAACAGTGCAGCAGTAACCAGCCCTGTGAACCTGCACCAGATGTAACCAGCTCTGAGAACCTGCAGCACTAACCGACCCTGAGAACCTGCAGCAGCAGTAACCAGCTCTGAGAACCTGCAGCAGTAACCAACCCTGAGAACCTGCAACAGCAGTACCCAGCGCTCAGAACCTGCAGCAGTATCCAGCCCTGAGAACACTGTACCAGCAGTAACTGGCTTTGACAACTTGCAGCAGTAACTAGCCCTGACAACACTGCTGCAGTAACCAGCACTGAGAACACTGCAGCAGCAGTAACCAGTCATGAGATCAGTGCAGCAACATTAAGCAGCCTGGAGAACACTGTAGCAGCAGTAACAAGCCCTGAGAACCCGCAGCAGTAACCAGTCCCGACAACACTGCACCAGCAGTAACTAGTTCTAACAAACTGCAGCAGTAACCAGCTCTGAGAACACTGCAGCAGTAGTAGTCAACACAGAGAACACTGCAGCAGTAAACAGCTATGAGAACACTGCAGCAGTAAACAGCCATGAGAACACTGCAGCAGTAACCAGCTCTGAGAACACTGCAGCAGTAGTAGCAGCAGGAACCAGCCTTGAGAAACCTCAGCAATAAACAGCCATGAGAACACTGCAGCAGTAACCAACCCTGAGAACCTGCAGCAGCAGTAACAAGTCCTGAGAACACTGCAGCAGTAACCAACCCTGACAACCTGCAGCAGTAACCAGCCATGAGAACAGTGCAGTAGCAAACAGCCCGGAAACAAAGCAGCAGCAGTAACAAGTCCTGAGAACCTGCAGCAGTAACCAGCCCTGACAACCTGCAGCAGGAACCAGCACTGAGAACACTGCAGCAGCAGTAACCAGCCCTGAGAACAGTGTAGTAGTAACCAACCTTAAGAATATTGCAACAGCAGTGACCAGTCCTGAGGACCTGTAGCAGTTACTGCTGCAGGTTCTCAAGGCTGGTTACTGCTGCTGCAGTGTTCTCAGTGCTGGTTATTTCTGCAGGTTCTCAGTGCTGGTAACTGCTGCAGGTTCTCAGGACTTGTTACTGCTGCTGCAGCGTTCTTTGGGCTGGTTAGTGCTGCAGTGTTCTCAGGTCTGGATACTGCTATAGGTTCTCAGGGCTGGTTACTGCTGCTGCAGTATTCTCAGGGCTGGTTACTGGTGCAGGTTCTCAGGGCTGGCTACTGCTGCAGTGTTATCAGGGCTAGTTCTTTCTGGTACAGTGTTCTCGGGGCTGGTTTCTGCTGCTACTGTATCCTCAGGGCTGGGTACTGCTGCAGTGTTCTCACTGCTGGTTTCTGCCGCTGCGCTGTTCTCAGTGTTGGCTACTACTGCTTTAGTGTTGGTTACTGCTGCTACCGCTGTTATAGTGTTCGCAGGGCTGGTTATTGTTGCAGTGTTTTCATGGCTGGTTACTGCTGCAGGATCTCGGGGCTGGTTACTGAGAACTCTGCAGCAGTAACCAGCCCTGACAACACTGCAGCAGTAACCAACACCGAGAACCTGCAGCAGTAACCAAACTTTTATCTCTAATCTCAAGATTCATCATGTTCCTCTCCTGAGTGAACACTAATGCAAAGTAATCATTCAGAATCTCACCCATTCTCCCAGGTTCGACACACAGCCTTCCTTCATTCTCCTTTCGTGGACCAATCCTTTCTCTAGTTATCCACTTGCTTCTTATATAAGAATAAAATGCTTTGGGATTTTCCTTAATTCTGCTCGCTGAAGCTATTTCATGACCCCTTTTTGCCCGCTTGATTCCTCATTTAAGACTTGTCCTACTCTTCCGATATTCCTCCAGGGCCCATTCTGTTCTTAGCTGCCTAGACCTTATGTACACTTCCCTTTTCCTTTTGGCTAGTTGTACAATTTCTCTTGTCATCCATGGTTCACTAATCTTGCCCTTCCTATTCTTTGCCTTCAACAGGATATGCCTATTCTGCACTATCTTTAACCTATCTTTGAAAGCCTCCCACATCTCAAATGTGGACTTCGCTCCAAATAGCTGTATCCAATCCATATTTCCCAGCTCCTGCCTAATTTTGATATAATTGGCCTTTGCCCAGTTTAGTACTCTTCCCTTAGGACCACTCTCTTCTTTACCTACGAGTATTCTAAAACTTACAGAATTGTGGTCACTGTTCCCAAAGAAATCCCCCAGCGCAACGTCTACCACCTGTCCTGGCTCATTCCCCAATATCAGGTCCATTGTGGCCCCTTCCCTCGTCGGGCTATTGACATACTGCTCTAGAAAGCTCTCCTGGACGCTTCTTACAAATTCGACCCCATCCAGACCTCTGACGCTAAGTGTATCCCAGTCAATGTTGGGAAAATTAAAATCTCCCATCACTACTACTCTATGCCTCTACATCTTTCCATAATCTGTTTACCTATTTGTTCTTCTACCTCACGCTCACTGTTGGGAGGCCTGTAATACAGCCCCAACAATGTAACTACACCCTTCCTATTTCTCAGCTCCACCCATAATGCCTCACTACCCAAGCCCTCCATAGTGTCCTCCTTTAGCACAGCCGTGATATCATCCCTGACCAACAATGCAACTCCATCCCACCCTTATACTTCCCTCCCTGTCCTGTCTGAAGTGTCTATATCCTGGAACATTTAGTTGCCAATCATGCCCTTCCTTCAACCAAGTCTCTGTGATTGCAATGACATCATACTCCCAGGCACCAATCCAAGCCCTAAGTGCATCTGCCTCACACACTATACTCCTTGCATTAAAATAGATGCATTTCAGGCCACCAGTTCTTTTGCGCTCATCTGCTCTCTGCCTACTCTTTCCCTTATTAATGCTATCTTTATGATTCTTACAGTCTCCAGTCTCCACCTCACTGCCTACTTGTTTTCTCTTCTGGTTCCCAGCCCTCTGCCACATTAGGTTAAAACCTCCCCAACAGCAGGAGCAGAAACTCCCCCAAAGACGTTGGTTCCAGTCTGGTTCAGATGGAGACCATCCATTTTGTAATAGTCCCACTTTCTCCAGAACCAGTCCCAATGTCCAACAAATCTGAACCCCTCCCTCCTACACAATCTCTCAAGCCACATGTTCATCCTGCCTATTTTTTTCATTTCTATGCTGGCTAGCACGTGGCACTGATAGTAATCCCGAGATCACTACCTTTGAGGTCCTCCTCTTTAACTTCTCTCCTAGCTCCCGGAATTCTTCTTTCAAGACCTCATCTCTCTTTCTGCTTATATCGTTGGTGCCTACATGCACCAAGACAACTGGCTGTTTACCCTCCCCTTTTAGAATGGTCTGCAGCCGATCAGTGACATCCCTGACCTGAGCATCTGGGAGGAAACATACCATCCAGTGTCCCGTTTTCAGCCACAGAACTCCCTACCTACTCCCCTTACAATAGAATCCCCTATGACTATGGCCCTACGAATCTTTTTCCCGCCCTTCTGAACAGCATTGCCCACCACGGTGCCATGTTCTTGGCAACTGCTTCCCTCTCCTGGCGAGCCATCAGCAGCAATAACCCGCCCCGAGAATATTGCAGCAGTAACCACTACTGAGTATAATGCAGCAGCCCTGAGAACACTATAACAGCGGTAACTAGCCCTAAGAGCACTGCAGCAGCAGTAACTATCCCTGCAAACACTTCAGCAGCATAAACCATCACTGAGAACCCGCAGCAGTAACCAGCCCTGAGAATGCTGCAGCAGTAACCAGTCCTGAGAACCTGCAGCAGTAACCAGTCCTGAGAACACTGCAGCAGCTGTAACCAGTCCTGAGAACCTGCAGCAGCTGTAACCAGCCCTGAGAACCACAGCAGTAACCAGTCCTGAGAACACTGCAGCAGCTGTCACCAGTCCTGAGAACACTGCAGCAGTAACCAGTTCTGAGTGAAATGCAGCAACAGTAACCAGCCCGAAGAACACTGCAGGAACAATTGCCAGCCCTGACAACACTGCAGTAGAAACCACCCCTGAGACACTGCAGCAGTGACCAGCATCGAGAACCCTGCAACACTCATCAGCCCTGAGAAAAACTGCAGCACTAACCAACCCTGAGAACCTGCAGCAGTAACCAGCACTGAGAACCTGCAGCAGTAACCAGCCGTGAGAACACTGCACAACAGTAGCTAGCCCTGACAACACTGCACACTAACCACCCTGAGAACCTGCAACAGTAACCAGCCTTGAGAACCTGCAGCAGCAGTAACCAGCCCTGAGAACAATGCAGCAGTTAACAGCACTGAGAACCTGCAGCAGCAACCAGCCTGAAGAACATTGCAACAGCAGTAACCAGCCATGAGAACACTGCTCCAGTAACCAGCCCAAAGAACATTGCTGCAGCAGGAACCAGCCGTGAGAGCACTGCAGCAACAGTAACCAGCCATGAGAACAGTGCAGCAACAGTAAGCAGCCTGGAGAACACTGTAGCAGCAGTAACAAGTCCTGACAACACTACACCAGCAGTAGCTAGCCCTGGCAACACTGCAGAAATAACCACCCTGAGAACCTGCAGCAGTAACCAGCCCTGAGAACATGCAGCAGCAGTAACCAGCCCTCAGAACCTGCAGCAGTAACCAGCCCTGAGAACACTGTACCAGCAGTAACTGGCTCTGCCAACTTGCAGCAGTAACCTGCCCTGACAACACTGCTGCAGTAACCAGCCCTGAGAACCTGCCACAATAACCAGATCTGAGAACCTGAAGCAGTAGTAGTCAACACTGAGAAATCTGCAGCAGTAACCAGTCCTGAGAACACTGCAGCAGTAACCAGCCCTGAGACCACTGCAACAGCAGTAGCCAGCCTTGTGAATCTGCAGCAGTAACTTGCCTTGAGAACACTGTAGCAACAGTAACCAGACCTGAGAACACTGCAGCAACAGTAACCAGACCTGAGAACACTGCAGCACTAACCAGCCCTGAGAACACTGCAGCAGCAGTAACAAGTCCTGAGTCCCTGCAGCAGTAACCAACCCTAAGAACCTGCAGCAGTAACCAGCCCTGAGAACCTGCAGCAGTAACCAACCCTGAGAACCTGCAGCAACAGTTACCAGTGCTCAGAACCTGCAGCCATAGTAATCTGTCCTGATAATACTGCCGCAGCAATAACCAGCACTGAGCACCCTGCAGTAGAAAACAGCACAGAGAACACTACAGCATCAGTAACCAGTCCTGAGAACACTGTAACAGCAGTAACTACCCCTGACAACACTGCAGCAGCAACCAGCCCTGAGAATACTGTAGCAGCAGTAACTAGTCCTGAGAACACTGCAGCAGTAACCAGCCCTGAGAATACTGTAGCAGCAGTAACCAGTCCTCAGAACCTGCAGCAGTATCCAGCCCTGAGAACAATGCAGCAGTTAACAGTACTCAGAACCTGCAGCAGCAACCAGCCCGAAGAACATTGCAACAACAGTAACCAGCCATGAGATCAGTGCAGCAACAGTAAGCAGCCTGGAGAACACTGTAGAAGCAGTAACAAGTCCTGAGAACCTGCAGCAGTAACCAGTCCTAACAACAGTGCACCAGCAGTAGCTAGCCCTGACAACACTGCAGCAATAACCACCCTGAGAACCTGCAGCAGCAGTAACCAGCCCTCAGAACCTGCAGCAGTAACCAGCCCTGAGAAAAGTGCAGCAGCAGTAACCAGCCATGAGAACAGTGCAGCAACAGTAAGCAGCCTGGAGAACACTGTAGAAGCAGTAACAAGTCCTGAGAACCTGCAGCAGTAACCAGTCCTGACAACACTGCACCAGCAGTAGCTAGCCCTGATAACACTGCAGCAATAACCACCCTGAGAACCTGCAGCAGTAACCAGCCCTGACAACACTGTACCAGCAGTAACTGGCTCTAACAACTTGCAGCAGTAACCAGCCCTGACAACACTGCTGCAGTAACCAGCACTGAGAACCTGCAGCACTAACCAGACCTGAGAACCTGCAGCAGTAGTAGTCAACACTGAGATATATGCAGCAGCAGGAACCAGACCTGAGAACACTGCAGGTAGACCTACCAGCCCAGAGAACAATGCAGGTACACTTACCAGCCCTGAGAACACTGCAGCAGTAACCAGCCCTAAGACCATTGCAACGGCAGTAACCAGCCTTGAGAATCTGCAGCAGTAACTTGCCCTGAGAACACTGTAGCAACAGTAACCAGACCTGAGAACACTGCAGCACTAACCAGCCCTGAGAACACTGCAGCAGCAGTAACCAGCCTCAAAAACACTGCAGCAGCAGTAACCAGCCCCGAGAACACTGCAGCAGCAGTAACCAGCCCCAAGAACACTGCAGCAGCAGTAACAAGTCCTGAGAACACTGCAGCAGTAACCAACCCTGAGAACCTGCAGCAGCAGATCCCAGCAGTGAAAACACTGAAACAGTAACCAGCCCTGAGAACAGTGCAGCAGTAACCAGTCCTGAGGACACTGCAGCAGTAACCAACCCTGAGACCTACAGCAGTAACCAGCCCTGAGAAAACTGCAGCAGTAACCAGCCCAGAGAACCTGCAGCAGTAACCAACCCTGAGAACACTTCAGCAGTCGTAGTCAATACTGAGAACTCTGCAGCAGCACTAACCAGCAGTGTGAACACTGCAGCAGTCATCAAGACTAAGAATGCTGCAGCCGTAACCAGCCCTGAGAACACTGTAGGAACAATTACCAGCCCTGAGAACCCTGCAGCAGCTGTAACCAGACCTGAGAACAGTGCAGCAGTAACCAGCCCTGTGAACCTGCACCAGATGTAACCAGCTCTGAGAACCTGCAGCAGTAACCAACCCTGAGAACCTGCAGCAGCAGTAACAAGTCCTGAGAACACTGCAGCAGTAACCAACCCTGAGAACCTGCAGCAGTAACCAGCACTGAGAACAGTGCAGTAGCAAACAGCCCGGAAACAAAGCAGCAGCAGTAACAAGTCCTGAGGACCTGCAGCAGTAACCAGCCCTGACAACCTGCAGCAGGAACCAGCACTGAGAACACTGCAGCAGCAGTAACCAGCCCTGAGAACAGTGTAGTCGTAACCAACCTTAAGAATATTGCAACAGCAGTGACCAGTCCTGAGGACCTGTAGCAGTTACTGCTGCAGGTTCTCAAGGCTGGTTACTGCTGCTGCAGTGTTCTCAGTGCTGGTTATTTCTGCAGGTTCTCAGTGCTGGTAACTGCTGCAGGTTCTCAGGACTTGTTACTGCTGCTGCAGCGTTCTTTGGGCTGGTTAGTGCTGCAGTGTTCTCAGGTCTGGATACTGCTATAGGTTCTCAGGGCTGGTTACTGCTGCTGCAGTATTCTCAGGGCTGGTTACTGGTGCAGGTTCTCAGGGCTGGCTACTGCTGCAGTGTTATCAGGGCTAGTTCTTTCTGGTACAGTGTTCTCGGGGCTGGTTTCTGCTGCTACTGTATCCTCAGGGCTGGGTACAGCTGCAGTGTTCTCACTGCTGGTTTCTGCCGCTGCGCTGTTCTCAGTGTTGGCTACTACTGCTTTAGTGTTGGTTACTGCTGCTACCGCTGTTATAGTTTTCGCAGGGCTGGTTATTGTTGCAGTGTTTTCATGGCTGGTTACTGCTGCAGGTTCTCGGGGCTGGTTACTGAGAACTCTGCAGCAGTAACCAGCATTTTGAACCTGCAGCAACAGTGACCAGACCAAAGAATGCTGCAGCAGCAGTAACAAGTCCTGAGAACTTGCAGCAGTTACCAGCACTGAGAATATTGTAGCAGCAGTACTAGCCCTGACAACCTGCAGCAGTAACCAGCACTGACAATGTCACAGAGGTAACCACCCCTGAGAATACTGCACTAGTAACAGCCCAAAGAACGCTGCAGCAGCAGTAACCAGAACTGAGAACACCACAGCATCAGACACCAGACCTGAGAACACTGTACCATCAGGAACTAGACCTGACAACTTGCAGCAGTAAAAAGCCCTAAGAACCCTGCATCAGCAGTAACAAGTCCTGAAAATCTGCAGCAGTTACCAGCACTGGCAACACGGCAGCAGTCCCAGCCCTGAGAACCTGCAGCAGTAACCAGCCCTGAGAACATTGCAGCAGTAACCAGCACTGACAACACTGCACCAGCAGTATCTTGGCCCTGACAACCTGCAGCAGTAACCAGCACTGAGAACCAGCAGCGGTAACCAGCCAAAGAACATTGCAACAGCAGAAACCAGCCCTGAGAACCTGCAGCAGTAACCAGCCATGAGAACACTGCAGCAATAACCAACCCTGAGAACAATGAACCAGTAACCAGCCCAAAGAACGCTGCCGCAGCAGCAACCAGCACTAAGAACCTGCAGCAGTAACCAGACCTGAGAGCACTGCAGCACTAACCAGCCCGAAGAGCCCTGTTGCAGCAGTAACAAGTCCTGCAGCAGTAACCAGCACTGAGAACCTGCAGCAGTAACCAACCCTAAGAAAACTGCAACAGCAGTAACCAGCCATGGGAACCTGCAGCACAAACCACCTCTGAGAACACAGCACCAGTAACCAGTCCAAAGGACATTGCTGCAGCAGGAACCAGCCATGAGAACAGTGCAGCAAAGGTAAGCAGCCCGGAGAACACTGCACCAGAGGTAACTAGCCCTGAGAAACTGCAGCACAAACCAGCCCTGACAACACTGCCGCAGTAGTAGCAGTAGTAACCAGCCCTGAAAATCTGCAGCAGTAACCAGCAGTGAGAACACTGCAGCAGTAACCAGTGCTGAGAACCTTCAGCAACAGTAACCAGCTCAAAGAACGCTGCAGCACCAGTAACAAGTCCTGAGAACCTGCAGCAGTAACCAGCCCTGAGAATATTGTAGCAGTATCCAGCCCTGTGAATATTGTAGCAGCAGTAACCAGCCCTGAGAACACCACAGCATCAGACACCAGACCTGAGAACAATGTACCAGCAGTAACTAGACCTAACAACGTGCAGCTGTAACCAGCCCGGAGAACACTGCAGCAGTAACCAGCCAAGAGAACACTGCAACAGCAGTAACCAGCACTGAGGATCTGTAGCAGTAACTACCCCTGAGAACAATGCACCAAAAACCAGCCCAAAGAACATTGCTGCAGCAGGAACCAGCCCTAAGAACACTGCAACAGCAGTAACCAGCACTGAGGACCTATAGCAGTAACTACCCCTGAGAACAATGCACCAAAAACCAGCCCAAAGAACATTGCTGCAGCAGGAACCAGCCATGAGAACAGTGCAGCAACAGTAAGCAGACCCGAGAACACTATAGCAGCAGTAACAAGTCCTGAGAACCAGCAGCAGTAACCAGTCCTGACAACCGTGCAAAAGCAGTAACTAGCCCTGACAACACTGCAGCAGTCGTAGCAGCAGTAACCAGCCTTGAGAAACTGCAGCAGTAACCAGCTCTGAGAACACTAAAGCTGAAGTAGTCAACACTGAGAACACTGCAGCAGCAGAAACCAGCAGTGAGAACACTGCAGCTGTAAACAGCCATGAAGAACAGTGCAGCAGTAACCAGCCCTGTGAACCTGCACCAGATGTAGCCAGCTCTGAGAACACTGCAGCAGTAACTCGCCATGAGAACAATGCAGCGGTAACCAGCCTGGAGAGCAGTGCAGCACCAGTAACAAGCCCTGAGAACACTGCACCAGTAACCAGCTAAAAGAACATTGCTGCAGCAGTACCCAGCCCTCAGAACATGCAGCAGTAACCAGCCCTGAGAACACTGTACCAGCAGTGACTAGCCCAGAGAACATTGCAGCAATAACCAGCCCTGAGAACCTACAGCAGTCACCAGCCAAAGAACACTGCTCCAGCAGAAACCAGCAGTTAGAACACTGCAGCAGTAACCTGTAGCAGTAATCAGCCCTGAGAACACCACAGCATCAGACACCAGCCTGAGAACACTGTACCAGTATTAACAAGAACTAGAACACTGCAGCAGTAACCAGCCCTGACAACACTGCAGCAGTACCCAGCCCTGAGTACACTGCAGCAGTAACCAGCCCTTAGAAGCTGCAGCAGTAACCAGCCCTGAGAAAACTGCAGCAGTAACCAACCCTGACAAAACTACAGCAGCAGTAACCAGCCATGAAAACACTGCAGCACTGCCCAGCCCTGACAACACTGCACCAGTACCCAGCCCTGACAACACTGCAGCAGTACCCAGCCCTGACAACACTGCAGCAGTAACCAGCCCTGAGAAAACTGCAGCAGTCACCAACCCTGACAAAACTACAGCAGCAGTACCCAGCCCTGAGTACACTGCACCAGTAACCAGCCCTGACAACACTGCAGCAGTACCCAGCCCTGACAACACTGCAGCAGTAACCAGCCCTGACAACACTGCAGCAGTAACCAGCCCTGAGAAAACTGCAGCAGTCACCAACCCTGACAAAACTACAGCAGCAGTACCCAGCCCTGACAACACTGCAGCACTACCCAGCCCTGACAACACTGCAGCACTACCCAGCCCTGACAACACTGCAGCAGTACCCAGCCCTGACAACACTGCAGCAGTAACCAGCCCTGACAACACTGCAGCAGTAACCAGCCCTGACAACACTGCAGCAGTACCCAGCCGTGAGTACACTGCAGCACTACCCAGCCCTGACAACACTGCAGCAGTACCCAGCCCTGACAACACTGCAGCAGTACCCAGCCGTGAGTACACTGCAGCAGTAACCAGCCCTGACAACACTGCAGCAGTACCCAGCCGTGAGTACACTGCAGCACTACCCAGCCCTGACAACACTGCAGCAGTACCCAGCCCTGAGTACACTGCAGCAGTAACCAGCCTTGTGAATCTGCAGCAGTAACTTGCCTTGAGAACACTGCAGCAGTACCCAGCCGTGAGTACATTGCAGCAGTAACCAGCCCTGACAACACTGCAGCAGTACCCAGCCCTGACAACACTGCAGCAGTAACCATCCCTGAGTACACTGCAGCAGTACCCAGCCCTGACAACACTGCAGCAGTAATCAGCCCTGACAACACTGCAGCAGTAACCAGCCCTGACAACACTGCAGCAGTAACCAGCCCTGACAACACTGCAGCAGTAACCAGCCCTGAGTACACTGCAGCAGTACCCAGCCCTGAGTACACTGCAGCAGTAACCAGCCCTGACAACAATGCAGCAGTACCCAGCCCTGACAACACTGCAGCAGTAGCCAGCCCTGAGAACCTGCTGCGGTAACCAACACTGAGAACACTACAGAAGCAGTAACAAGCCCTATGGGGGTGGGATGAAGGTGATAGGTCAGGGGGGAGGGTGAAGTGGATAAGTGGAAAAGAAGATAGGCAGGTAGGACAGGTCATGGGGACAGTGCTGAGCTGGAAGTTTGGAACTCGGGGGAGGTGAAATGAGGAAACTGTTGAAGTCCGCATTGATGCTCTGGGGTTGAAGTGTTCCAAGGCGGAAGATGAGGCATTCTTCCTCCAGGCGTCGGGTGGTGAGGGAGCGGCGGTGAAGGAGGCCCAGGACCTCCATGTCCTCGGCAGAGTGGGAGGGGGAGTTGAAATGTTGGGCCACAGGGCGGTGTGGTTGATTGGTGCGGGTGTCCCGGAGATGTTCCCTAAAGTGCTCTGCTAGGAGGCGTCCAGTCTCCCCAATGTAGGGGAGACCGCATCGGGAGCAACAGATACAATAAATGATATTGGTGGATGTGCAGGTAAAACTTTGATGGACGTGGAAGGCTCCTTTAGGGCCTTGGATGGAGGTGAGGGAGGAGGTGTGGGCGCAGGTTTTGCAATTCCTGCGGTGGCAGGGAAAGATCCCAGGACGGGAGGGTGGGTTGTAGGGGGGCGTGGACCTGACAGGTAGTCGCGGAGGGAACGGTCTTTGCGGAAGGCGGAAAGGGGTAGGGAGGGAAATATACCCCTGGTGGTGGGGTCTGTTTGGAGGTGGCGGAAATGTCGGCGGATGATTTGGTTTATGTGAAGGTTGGTAGGGTGGAAGGTGAGCACCAGGGGCATTCTGTCCTTGTTACGGTTGGAGGGGTGGGGTCTGAGGGCGGAGGTGCGGGATGTGGACGAAATGCGTTGGAGGGTATCTTTAACCATGTGGGAAGGGAAATTGCGGTCTCTAAAGAAGGAGGCCATCTGGTGTGTTCTGTAGTGGAACTGGTCCTCCTGGGAGCAGATATGGCGGAGGCAGAGGAATTGGGAATACGGGATGGCATTTTTGCAGGAAGTAGGGTGGGAAGAGGTGTAATCCAGGTAGCTATGGGAGTCGGTGGATTTGTAAAAAATGTCGGTGTCAAGTCGGTCGTCATTCATGGAGATGAAGAGGTCCAGGAAGGGGAGGGAGGTGTCAGAGATGGTCCAGGTAAATTTAAGGTCAGGGTGGAATGTGTTGGTGAAGTTGATGAATTGCTCAACCTCCTCGCGGGAGCACGAGGTGGCGCCAATGCAGTCATCAATGTAGCGGAGGAAGAGGTGGGGAGTGGTGCCGGTGTAATTACAGAAGATGGACTGTTCTACGTAGCCAACAAAGAGACAGGCATAGCTGGGGCCCATACGGGTGCCCATGGCTACCCCTTTGGTCTGGAGGAAGTGGGAGGATTCGAAGGAAAAATTGTTAAGGGTGAGGACCAGTTCGGCCAAACGAATGAGAGTGTCGGTGGAAGGGTACTGTTGGGGACGTCGGGAGAGGAAGAAACGGAGGGCTTGGAGGCCCTGGTCATGGTGGATGGAGGTGTAGAGGGATTGGATATCCAAGGTGAAAATGAGGCATTGGGGGCCTGGGAAACAGAAGTCTTGGAGGAGGTGGAGGGCATGGGTGGTGTCTCGAACGTAAGTGGGGAGTTCCTGGACTAGGGGATAGGACAGTGTATGTAGAGATGAGTTCAGTGGGGTAGGAGCATGCTGAGACAATGAGTCGGCCAGGTTGGTCAGGATCTTGGGAAGGAGGTAGAACCGGGCAGTGTGGGGTTCCCGGACTGTGAGGTTGGAAGCTGTGGGTGGGAGATCTCCTGAGGTGATGAGGTTCTGTATAGTCTGGGAGATGATGGTTTGGTGATGGGGGGGTGGGGTCATGGTCGAAGGGGCGGTAAGAGGAGGTGTCCTCAAGTTGGCATGTGGCTTCAGCGGTGTAGAGGTCAGTGCGCCAGACTACCACTACACCCACTTTATCTGCTGGCTTGATGGTGAGGTCAGGATTGGAGCAGAGGGAGTGGAGGGCAGCGCGTTGTAAGAGTGAGAAGTTGGAGTGGGGGAGGGAGGTAGACAGGTTGAGGCGGTTAATGTCCCAGCAGCAGTTGGAAATGAAGAGTTCAAGGGCGGGTAATAGGCCAGCACGGGGTGTCCAGGTGGATGGAGTGTGTTGGAGGCGGGCGAAGGGATCCTCGGAAGGTGGGCAACAGTAACCAGCCCTGAGAATGCTGCAGCAGCAGTAACAAGTCCTGAGAACCAGCAGCAGTAAACAGCACTGAGAACACTGTAACAGTAACCAGCCCTGAGAACCTGCAGCAATAACCAGCACTGAGAACCTGCAGCAATAACCAGCACTGAGAACCTGCAGCAGTAACCAGCATTGAGAACACTGCAACAGTATCCAGCCCTGAGAATATTGTAGCAGCAGTAACCAGCCCTGTGAACACTGAACCAGCAGTAACCAGCCCTGACAAACCGCAGCAGTAACCAGCCCTGACAATACTGCAGCAGTAACCACCCCAAAGAACGCTGCAGCAGCAGTAACCAGCACCCAGAACCTGCAGCAGTAATCAGCCCTAAGAAAGTTGTAACAGCAATAACCAGTCCTGAGAACCTGTAGCAATAAACAGGGGTAAGAACCCTGCAACAGTAACTAGCCCAAAGAATGCTGCAGCAGCAGATTCCAGCACTGAGAACACCACAGAATCAGACACCAGCCCTGAGAACACTGTACCAGCAGTAACTAGCCCTGAAAACTTACAGCAGTAACCAGCCCTGACAACACTGCAGCAGTAACTAACCCTGACAACAATGCAGCAGTAACCAGCCCTAAGAACATTGCAACAGCAGTGCCCAGCCCTCAGAACCTGCAGCAGTAACCAGCCCTGAGAACACTGTACCAGCAGTAACTGGCTCTGACAACTTGCAGTAGTAACCAGCCCTGACAACACTGTACCAGCAGTAACTGGCTCTGACAACTTGCAGCAGTAACCAGCCCTGACAACACTGCTGCAGTAACCAGCCCTGAGAACCTGCAGCAGCAGTAACCAGCCCTCAGAACCTGCAGCAGTAACCAGTCCTGACAACACTGCACCAGCAGTAGCTAGCCCTGACAACACTGCAGCAATAACCACCCTGAGAACCTGCAGCAGTAACCAGCCCTGACAACACTACCAGCAGTAACTGGCTCTAACAACTTGCAGCAGTAACCAGCCCTGACAACACTGCTGCAGTAACCAGCACTGAGAACCTACAGCACTAACCAGACCTGAGAACCTGCAGCAGTAGTAGTCAACACTGAGATATCTGCAGCAGCAGGAACCAGCCCTGAGAACACTGCAGGCACACCTATCAGCCCAGAGAACACTGCAGGTACACTTACCAGCCCTGAGAACACTGCAGCAGTAACCAGCCCTAAGACCATTGCAACGGCAGTAACCAGCCTTGAGAATCTGCAGCAGTAACTTGCTCTGAGAACACTGTAGCAACAGTAACCAGACCTGAGAACACTGCAGCACTAACCAGCCCTAAGAACACTGCAGCAGCAGTAACCAGCCCCAAGAACACTGCAGCAGCAGTAACAAGTCCTGAGAACACTGCAGCAGTAACCAACCCTGAGAACCTGCAGCAGCAGATCCCAGCAGTGAAAACACTGGGAACCAGCCCTGAGAACAGTGCAGCAGTAACCAGTCCTGAGGACACTGCAGCAGTAACCAACCCTGAGAACCTACAGCAGTAACCAGCCCAGAGAACCTGCAGCAGTAACCAACCCTGAGAACACTTCAGCAGTAACCAACCCTGAGAACACTTCAGCAGTCGTAGTCAATACTGAGAACTCTGCAGCAGCACTAACCAGCAGTGTGAACACTGCAGCAGTCATCAAGACTAAGAATGCTGCAGCCGTAACCAGCCCTGAGAACACTGTAGGAACAATTACCAGCCCTGAGAACCCTGCAGCAGCTGTAACCAGACCTGAGAACAGTGCAGCAGTAACCAGCCCTGTGAACCTGCACCAGATGTAACCAGCTCTGAGAACCTGCAGCACTAACCGACCCTGAGAACCTGCAGCAGCAGTAACCAGCTCTGAGAACCTGCAGCAGTAACCAACCCTGAGAACCTGCAACAGCAGTACCCAGCGCTCAGAACCTGCAGCAGTATCCAGCCCTGAGAACACTGTACCAGCAGTAACTGGCTTTGACAACTTGCAGCAGTAACTAGCCCTGACAACACTGCTGCAGTAACCAGCACTGAGAACACTGCAGCAGCAGTAACCAGTCATGAGATCAGTGCAGCAACATTAAGCAGCCTGGAGAACACTGTAGCAGCAGTAACAAGCCCTGAGAACCCGCAGCAGTAACCAGTCCCGACAACACTGCACCAGCAGTAACTAGTTCTGACAAACTGCAGCAGTAACCAGCTCTGAGAACACTGCAGCAGTAGTAGTCAACACAGAGAACACTGCAGCAGTAAACAGCTATGAGAACACTGCAGCAGTAAACAGCCATGAGAACACTGCAGCAGTAACCAGCTCTGAGAACACTGCAGCAGTAGTAGCAGCAGGAACCAGCCTTGAGAAACCTCAGCAATAAACAGCCATGAGAACACTGCAGCAGTAACCAACCCTGAGAACCTGCAGCAGCAGTAACAAGTCCTGAGAACACTGCAGCAGTAACCAACCCTGACAACCTGCAGCAGTAACCAGCCATGAGAACAGTGCAGTAGCAAACAGCCCGGAAACAAAGCAGCAGCAGTAACAAGTCCTGAGAACCTGCAGCAGTAACCAGCCCTGACAACCTGCAGCAGGAACCAGCACTGAGAACACTGCAGCAGCAGTAACCAGCCCTGAGAACAGTGTAGTAGTAACCAACCTTAAGAATATTGCAACAGCAGTGACCAGTCCTGAGGACCTGTAGCAGTTACTGCTGCAGGTTCTCAAGGCTGGTTACTGCTGCTGCAGTGTTCTCAGTGCTGGTTATTTCTGCAGGTTCTCAGTGCTGGTAACTGCTGCAGGTTCTCAGGACTTGTTACTGCTGCTGCAGCGTTCTTTGGGCTGGTTAGTGCTGCAGTGTTCTCAGGTCTGGATACTGCTATAGGTTCTCAGGGCTGGTTACTGCTGCTGCAGTATTCTCAGGGCTGGTTACTGGTGCAGGTTCTCAGGGCTGGCTACTGCTGCAGTGTTATCAGGGCTAGTTCTTTCTGGTACAGTGTTCTCGGGGCTGGTTTCTGCTGCTACTGTATCCTCAGGGCTGGGTACTGCTGCAGTGTTCTCACTGCTGGTTTCTGCCGCTGCGCTGTTCTCACACACTATACTCCTTGCATTAAAATAGATGCATTTCAGGCCACCAGTTCTTTTGCGCTCATCTGCTCTCTGCCTACTCTTTCCCTTATTAATGCTATCTTTATGATTCTTACAGTCTCCAGTCTCCACCTCACTGCCTACTTGTTTTCTCTTCTGGTTCCCAGCCCTCTGCCACATTAGGTTAAAACCTCCCCAACAGCAGGAGCAGAAACTCCCCCAAAGACGTTGGTTCCAGTCTGGTTCAGATGGAGACCATCCATTTTGTAATAGTCCCACTTTCTCCAGAACCAGTCCCAATGTCCAACAAATCTGAACCCCTCCCTCCTACACAATCTCTCAAGCCACATGTTCATCCTGCCTATTTTTTTCATTTCTATGCTGGCTAGCACGTGGCACTGATAGTAATCCCGAGATCACTACCTTTGAGGTCCTCCTCTTTAACTTCTCTCCTAGCTCCCGGAATTCTTCTTTCAAGACCTCATCTCTCTTTCTGCTTATATCGTTGGTGCCTACATGCACCAAGACAACTGGCTGTTTACCCTCCCCTTTTAGAATGGTCTGCAGCCGATCAGTGACATCCCTGACCTGAGCATCTGGGAGGAAACATACCATCCAGTGTCCCGTTTTCAGCCACAGAACTCCCTACCTACTCCCCTTACAATAGAATCCCCTATGACTATGGCCCTACGAATCTTTTTCCCGCCCTTCTGAACAGCATTGCCCACCACGGTGCCATGTTCTTGGCAACTGCTTCCCTCTCCTGGCGAGCCATCAGCAGCAATAACCCGCCCCGAGAATATTGCAGCAGTAACCACTACTGAGTATAATGCAGCAGCCCTGAGAACACTATAACAGCGGTAACTAGCCCTAAGAGCACTGCAGCAGCAGTAACTATCCCTGCAAACACTTCAGCAGCATAAACCATCACTGAGAACCCGCAGCAGTAACCAGCCCTGAGAATGCTGCAGCAGTAACCAGTCCTGAGAACCTGCAGCAGTAACCAGTCCTGAGAACACTGCAGCAGCTGTAACCAGTCCTGAGAACCTGCAGCAGCTGTAACCAGCCCTGAGAACCACAGCAGTAACCAGTCCTGAGAACACTGCAGCAGCTGTCACCAGTCCTGAGAACACTGCAGCAGTAACCAGTTCCGAGTGAAATGCAGCAACAGTAACCAGCCCGAAGAACACTGCAGGAACAATTGCCAGCCCTGACAACACTGCAGTAGAAACCACCCCTGAGACACTGCAGCAGTGACCAGCATCGAGAACCCTGCAACACTCATCAGCCCTGAGAAAAACTGCAGCACTAACCAACCCTGAGAACCTGCAGCAGTAACCAGCACTGAGAACCTGCAGCAGTAACCAGCCGTGAGAACACTGCACAACAGTAGCTAGCCCTGACAACACTGCACACTAACCACCCTGAGAACCTGCAACAGTAACCAGCCTTGAGAACCTGCAGCAGCAGTAACCAGCCCTGAGAACAATGCAGCAGTTAACAGCACTGAGAACCTGCAGCAGCAACCAGCCTGAAGAACATTGCAACAGCAGTAACCAGCCATGAGAACACTGCTCCAGTAACCAGCCCAAAGAACATTGCTGCAGCAGGAACCAGCCGTGAGAGCACTGCAGCAACAGTAACCAGCCATGAGAACAGTGCAGCAACAGTAAGCAGCCTGGAGAACACTGTAGCAGCAGTAACAAGTCCTGACAACACTACACCAGCAGTAGCTAGCCCTGGCAACACTGCAGAAATAACCACCCTGAGAACCTGCAGCAGTAACCAGCCCTGAGAACATGCAGCAGCAGTAACCAGCCCTCAGAACCTGCAGCAGTAACCAGCCCTGAGAACACTGTACCAGCAGTAACTGGCTCTGCCAACTTGCAGCAGTAACCTGCCCTGACAACACTGCTGCAGTAACCAGCCCTGAGAACCTGCCACAATAACCAGATCTGAGAACCTGAAGCAGTAGTAGTCAACACTGAGAAATCTGCAGCAGTAACCAGTCCTGAGAACACTGCAGCAGTAACCAGCCCTGAGACCACTGCAACAGCAGTAGCCAGCCTTGTGAATCTGCAGCAGTAACTTGCCTTGAGAACACTGTAGCAACAGTAACCAGACCTGAGAACACTGCAGCAACAGTAACCAGACCTGAGAACACTGCAGCACTAACCAGCCCTGAGAACACTGCAGCAGCAGTAACAAGTCCTGAGTCCCTGCAGCAGTAACCAACCCTAAGAACCTGCAGCAGTAACCAGCCCTGAGAACCTGCAGCAGTAACCAACCCTGAGAACCTGCAGCAACAGTTACCAGTGCTCAGAACCTGCAGCCATAGTAATCTGTCCTGATAATACTGCCGCAGCAATAACCAGCACTGAGCACCCTGCAGTAGAAAACAGCACAGAGAACACTACAGCATCAGTAACCAGTCCTGAGAACACTGTAACAGCAGTAACTACCCCTGACAACACTGCAGCAGCAACCAGCCCTGAGAATACTGTAGCAGCAGTAACTAGTCCTGAGAACACTGCAGCAGTAACCAGCCCTGAGAATACTGTAGCAGCAGTAACCAGTCCTCAGAACCTGCAGCAGTATCCAGCCCTGAGAACAATGCAGCAGTTAACAGTACTCAGAACCTGCAGCAGCAACCAGCCCGAAGAACATTGCAACAACAGTAACCAGCCATGAGATCAGTGCAGCAACAGTAAGCAGCCTGGAGAACACTGTAGAAGCAGTAACAAGTCCTGAGAACCTGCAGCAGTAACCAGTCCTAACAACAGTGCACCAGCAGTAGCTAGCCCTGACAACACTGCAGCAATAACCACCCTGAGAACCTGCAGCAGCAGTAACCAGCCCTCAGAACCTGCAGTAACCAGCCCTGAGAAAAGTGCAGCAGCAGTAACCAGCCATGAGAACAGTGCAGCAACAGTAAGCAGCCTGGAGAAC
The DNA here is from genome assembly GCF_047496795.1 of Chiloscyllium punctatum. Taxonomy (NCBI): domain Eukaryota; kingdom Metazoa; phylum Chordata; class Chondrichthyes; order Orectolobiformes; family Hemiscylliidae; genus Chiloscyllium; species Chiloscyllium punctatum. The sequence goes on from NC_092745.1 coordinate 87,863,205, forward strand.
ACTGTAGAAGCAGTAACAAGTCCTGAGAACCTGCAGCAGTAACCAGTCCTGACAACACTGCACCAGCAGTAGCTAGCCCTGATAACACTGCAGCAATAACCACCCTGAGAACCTGCAGCAGTAACCAGCCCTGACAACACTGTACCAGCAGTAACTGGCTCTAACAACTTGCAGCAGTAACCAGCCCTGACAACACTGCTGCAGTAACCAGCACTGAGAACCTGCAGCACTAACCAGACCTGAGAACCTGCAGCAGTAGTAGTCAACACTGAGATATATGCAGCAGCAGGAACCAGACCTGAGAACACTGCAGGTAGACCTACCAGCCCAGAGAACAATGCAGGTACACTTACCAGCCCTGAGAACACTGCAGCAGTAACCAGCCCTAAGACCATTGCAACGGCAGTAACCAGCCTTGAGAATCTGCAGCAGTAACTTGCCCTGAGAACACTGTAGCAACAGTAACCAGACCTGAGAACACTGCAGCACTAACCAGCCCTGAGAACACTGCAGCAGCAGTAACCAGCCTCAAAAACACTGCAGCAGCAGTAACCAGCCCCGAGAACACTGCAGCAGCAGTAACCAGCCCCAAGAACACTGCAGCAGCAGTAACAAGTCCTGAGAACACTGCAGCAGTAACCAACCCTGAGAACCTGCAGCAGCAGATCCCAGCAGTGAAAACACTGAAACAGTAACCAGCCCTGAGAACAGTGCAGCAGTAACCAGTCCTGAGGACACTGCAGCAGTAACCAACCCTGAGACCTACAGCAGTAACCAGCCCTGAGAAAACTGCAGCAGTAACCAGCCCAGAGAACCTGCAGCAGTAACCAACCCTGAGAACACTTCAGCAGTCGTAGTCAATACTGAGAACTCTGCAGCAGCACTAACCAGCAGTGTGAACACTGCAGCAGTCATCAAGACTAAGAATGCTGCAGCCGTAACCAGCCCTGAGAACACTGTAGGAACAATTACCAGCCCTGAGAACCCTGCAGCAGCTGTAACCAGACCTGAGAACAGTGCAGCAGTAACCAGCCCTGTGAACCTGCACCAGATGTAACCAGCTCTGAGAACCTGCAGCAGTAACCAACCCTGAGAACCTGCAGCAGCAGTAACAAGTCCTGAGAACACTGCAGCAGTAACCAACCCTGACAACCTGCAGCAGTAACCAGCCATGAGAACAGTGCAGTAGCAAACAGCCCAGAAACAATGCATCAGCAGTAACAAGTCCTGAGGACCTGCAGCAGTAACCAGCCCTGACAACCTGCAGCGGGAACCAGCACTGAGAACACTGCAGCAGCAGTAACCAGCCCTGAGAACAGTGTAGTAGTAACCAACCTTAAGAATATTGCAACAGCAGTGACCAGTCCTGAGGACCTGTAGCAGTTACTGCTGCAGGTTCTCAAGGCTGGTTACTGCTGCTGCAGTGTTCTCAGTGCTGGTTATTTCTGCAGGTTCTCAGTGCTGGTAACTGCTGCAGGTTCTCAGGACTTGTTACTGCTGCTGCAGCGTTCTTTGGGCTGGTTAGTGCTGCAGTGTTCTCAGGTCTGGATACTGCTATAGGTTCTCAGGGCTGGTTACTGCTGCTGCAGTATTCTCAGGGCTGGTTACTGGTGCAGGTTCTCAGGGCTGGCTACTGCTGCAGTGTTATCAGGGCTAGTTCTTTCTGGTACAGTGTTCTCGGGGCTGGTTTCTGCTGCTACTGTATCCTCAGGGCTGGGTACTGCTGCAGTGTTCTCACTGCTGGTTTCTGCCGCTGCGCTGTTCTCAGTGTTGACTACTACTGCTTTAGTGTTGGTTACTGCTGCTACCGCTGTTATAGTGTTCGCAGGGCTGGTTATTGTTGCAGTATTTTCATGGCTGGTTACTGCTGCAGGTTCTCGGGGCTGGTTACTGAGAACTCTGCAGCAGTAACCAGCATTTTGAACCTGCAGCAACAGTGACCAGACCAAAGAATGCTGCAGCAGCAGTAACAAGTCCTGAGAACTTGTAGCAGTTACCAGCACTGAGAATATTGTAGCAGCAGTACTAGCCCTGACAACCTGCAGCAGTAACCAGCACTGACAATACCGCAGAGGTAACCACCCCTGAGAATACTGCACTAGTAACAGCCCAAAGAACGCTGCAGCAGCAGTAACCAGAACTGAGAACACCACAGCATCAGACACCAGACCTGAGAACACTGTACCATCAGGAACTAGACCTGACAACTTGCAGCAGTAAAAAGCCCTAAGAACCCTGCATCAGCAGTAACAAGTCCTGAAAATCTGCAGCAGTTACCAGCACTGACAACACGGCAGCAGTCCCAGCCCTGAGAACCTGCAGCAGTAACCAGCCCTGAGAACATTGCAGCAGTAACCAGCACTGACAATACTGCAGCAGTCCCAGCCCTGAGAACATTGCAGCAGTAACCAGCACTGACAACACTGCACCAGCAGTACCTTGGCCCTGACAACCTGCAGCAGTAACCAGCCCTGAGAACCAGCAGCGGTAACCAGCCAAAGAACATTGCAACAGCAGTAACCAGCCCTGAGGACCTGCAGCAGTAACCACCCCTGAGAACACTACACCAGCAGTAACCAGCCAGGAGAACAGTGCAGCAGTAACCACCCCTGACAACACTGCAGCAGTAGTCACAGCAGAAACCAGCCTTGAGAACCCATAGCAGTAACCAATCCCGAGAACACTGCAGCAGCAGTAACCAGCCCTGAAAACAGTGCAGCAGCAATCAGCCCCGAGAGTACTGTTGCAGCAGTAATTAACCCTGTGAACACTGTAGCAGCAGTAACCAGCCCAGAGAATACTTCAGCAGCAGTAACTCGCCCTGACAACACTGCAACCGTAACCAGCCTTGAGAACACTGCAGCAGTAACCAGCCCTGAGAACACTGCAGTAGCAGTAACCAGCCCTGAGAATCTGCAGCAGTAACCAGCACTGAGAACACTGTACCAGCAGTAACTATCCCTGACAACATTGCAACCGTAACCAGCCCTGACAATACTGCAGCAGTAACCAGCCCTGAGAACCTGCAGCAGTAACCAGCCCTGACAACCTGCAGCAGTAACCAGCATTGAGAACACTGCAACAGCAGTACCTAGCCCTAAGAACATTGCAACAGCAGTACCCAGCCCTCAGAACCTGCAGCAGTAACCAACCCTGAGAACACTGTACCAGCAGTAACTAGCCCTGACAACATGCAGCAGCAGTACCCAGCCCTCAAACCTGCAGCAGTAACCAGCCCTGAGAACACTGCAGCAGAAGTAACCAGCCCTGACAACACTGCTGCGGTAACCAGCCCTGAGAACCTGGCGCAGTAACCAGCCCTAAGAACACTGCAGCAGTAACCAGCCCTAAGAACATTGCAACAGCAGTACCCAGCCCTCAAACCTGCAGCAGTAACTAGCCCTGACAACTTGCAGCAGTAACCAGCCCTGACAACACTGCTGCAGTAACCAGCTCAGAGAACGTGCAGCAGTAACCAGACCTGAGAACCTTGTAGCAGCTGTAACCAGACCTGAGAACACTGCAGGTATACTTACCAGCGCTGAGAGCACTGCAGCAGTAACCAGCCTTGAGAATCTACAACATTAGCCTGCATTGAGAACACTGTAGCAGCAGTAACTATCCCTGACATCACTGCTGCAGTAACCAGCCCTGAGAACCCTGCAGCAGAAATAATCACCCCTGAGAACCCACAGCAGTAACCAACCCTGAGAACACTGTAGCATCAGTAACTAGCCCAGAGAACAGTGCAGCAGTAACCAGCCCTTAGAATACTGTTATAAGACCATAAGACCATAAGACATAGGAGTGGAAGTAAGGCCATTCGGCCCATCGAGTCCACTCCGCCATTCAATCATGGCTGATGCGCATTTCAGCTCCACTTACCAGCATTCTCCCCGTAGCCCTTAATTCCTCTAGACAACAAGAACCTATCAATCTCGGCCTTGAAGACATTTAGCGTCCCGGCTTCCACTGCACTCCGTGGCAATGAATTCCACAGGCCCACCACTCTCTGGCTGAAGAAATGTCTCCGCATTTCTGTTCTGAAATGACCCCCTCTAATTCTAAGGCTGTGTCCACGGGTCCTAGTCTCCTCGCCTAACAGAAACAATTTCCTAGCATCCACCTTTTCCAAGCCATGTATTATTTTGTACGTCTCTATTAGATCTCCCCTTAATCTTCTAAACTCCAACGAATACAATCCCAGTATCCTCAGCCGTTCCTCATATGCTAGACCTGTCATTCCAGGGATCATCCGTGTGAATCTCCGCTGGACACGTTCCAGTGCCAGTATGTCCTTCCTGAGGTGTGGGGACCAAAACTGGACACAGTACTCCAAATGGGGCCTAACCAGAGCTTTATAAAGTCTTAGTAGTACATCTCTGCTTTTATATTCCAACCCTCCAACTGCAACAATTACTGTTGCAGCAGTAATTAGCCCTGGGAACACTGTAGCAGCAGTAACCAGCCTTGAGAATACTTTAGCAGCAGTAACCAGCCCTGAGAACACTGTAGTGCAGTAACTAGCCCTGAGAACAATGCAGCAGTAACCAGCCCTGGGAATACTGTTGCAGCAGTAATTAACCCTGTGAACACTGTAGCAGTAGTAACCAGCCCTGAGAATACTTTAGCAGCAGTAACTCACCCTGACAACCTGCAGCCATAACCAGCCCTGACAATGCTGCAGCCGTAACCAGCACTGAGAACTCTGCAGCAGTAACCAACACCGAGAACCTGCAGCAGTAACCAGCACCGAGAACCTGCAGCCATAACCAGCACTGAGAACTCTGCAGCCGTAACCAGCACTGACAACACTGCAGCAGTAACCAGCACCAAGAACCTGCAGCCGTGACCAGCACTGAGAACTCTGCAGCCGTAACCAGCCCTGACAACACTGCAGCAGTAACCAACACCGAGAACCTGCAGCAGTAACCAAACTTCTATCTCTAATCTCAAGATTCATCATGTTCCTCTCCTGAGTGAACACTAATGCAAAGTAATCATTCAGAATCTCACCCATTCTCCCAGGTTCGACACACAGCCTTCCTTCATTCTCCTTTCGTGGACCAATCCTTTCTCTAGTTATCCACTTGCTTCTTATATAAGAATAAAATGCTTTGGGATTTTCCTTAATTCTGCTCGCTGAAGCTATTTCATGACCCCTTTTTGCCTGCTTGATTCCTCATTTAAGACTTGTCCTACTCTTCCAATATTCCTCCAGGGCCCATTCTGTTCTTAGCTACCTAGACCTTATGTACACTTCCCTTTTCCTTTTGGCTAGTTGTACAATTTCTCTTGTCATCTATGGTTCACTAATCTTGCCCTTCCTATTCTTTGCCTTCAACAGGATATGCCTATTCTGCACTATCTTTAACCTTTCTTTGAAAGCCTCCCACATCTCAAATGTGGACTTCCCTTCAAATAGCTGTGTTCAATCCACAATTCCGAACTCCTGCCTAATTTTGATATAATTGGCCTTTTCCCAGTTTAGTACTCTTCCCTTAGGACCACTCTCTTCTTTACCTACGAGTATTCTAAAACTTACAGAATTGTGGTCACTGTTCCCAAAGAAATCCCCCAGCGCAACTTCTACCACCTGTCCTAGCTCATTCCCCAATATCAGGTCCATTGTGGCCCCTTCCCTCGTCGGGCTATTGACATACTGCTCTAGAAAACTCTCCTGGACGCTTCTTACAAATTCGACCCCATCCAGACCTCTGACGCTAAGTGTATCCCAGTCAATGTTGGGAAAATTAAAATCTCCCATCACTACTACTCTATGCCTCTACATCTTTCCATAATCTGTTTACCTATTTGTTCTTCTACCTCACGCTCACTGTTGGGAGGCCTGTAATACAGCCCCAACAATGTAACTACACCCTTCCTATTTCTCAGCTCCACCCATAATGCCTCACTACCCAAGCCCTCCATAGTGTCCTCCTTTAGCACAGCCGTGATATCATCCCTGACCAACAATGCAATTCCATCCCCCCCCCTTATACTTCCCTCCCTGTCCTGACTGAAGTGTCTATATCCTGGAACATTTAGTTGCCAATCATGCCCTTCCTTCAACCAAGTCACCAAGTCTCTGTGATTGCAATGACATCATACTTCCAGACACCAATCCAAGCCCTAAGTGCATCTGCCTTACACACTATACTCCTTGCATTAAAATAGATGCATTTCAGGCCACCAGTTCTTTTGCGCTCATCTGCTCTCTGCCTCAATGTCCAACAATGTCCACCAGTCCCAATGTCCAACAAATCTGAACCCCTCCCTCCTACACAATCTCTCAAGCCACATGTTCATCCTGCCTATTTTTTTCATTTCTATGCTGGCTAGCACGTGGCACTGATAGTAATCCCGAGATCACTACCTTTGAGGTCCTCCTCTTTAACTTCTCTCCTAGCTCCTGGAATTCTTCTTTCAAGACCTCATCTCTCTTTCTGCTTATATCGTTGGTGCCTACATGCACCAAGACAACTGGCTGTTTACCCTCCCCTTTTAGAATGGTCTGCAGCCGATCAGTGACATCCCTGACCTGAGCATTTGGGAGGAAACATACCATCCAGAGTCCCGTTTTCGGCCACAGAACTCCCTACCTACTCCCCTTACAATAGAATCCCCTATGACTATGGCCCTACGAATCTTTTTCCCGCCCTTCTGAACAGCATTGCCCACCACGGTGCCATGATCTTGGCAACTGCTTCCCTCTCCTGGCGAGCCATCAGCAGCAATAACCCGCCCCGAGAATATTGCAGCAGTAACCACTACTGAGTATAATGCAGCAGCCCTGAGAACACTATAACAACGGTAACTAGCCCTAAGAGCACTCCAGCAGCAGTAACTACCCCTGCAAACACTTCAGCAGCATAAACCGTCACTGAGAACCCGCAGCAGTAACCAGCCCTGAGAATGCTGCAGCAGTAACCAGTCCTAAGAACACAGCAGCAGTAACCAGCCCTGAGAACCACAGCAGTAACCAGCCATGAGAACACTGCAGCAGCTGTAACCAACCCTGAGAACAGTGCAGCTGCATTAACCAGCCCTGAGAACACTGCAGCAGTAACCGGCCCTATCAATATTGCAGCAGTAGTAACCAGCCCTGAGAAAACTGCAGCAGTAACCAGTTCTGAGTGAAATGCAGCAACAGTAACCAGCCCTAAGAACACTGCAGGAACAATTGCCAGCCCTGACAACACTGCAGTAGTAACCACCCCTGAGAACACTGCAGCAGTGACCAGCATCGAGAACCCTGCAGCAGCAGTAACCAGCCCTAAGAACCCTGCAACACTAATCAGCCCTGAGAAAACTGCAGCAGTAGTAACCAGCCCTGAGAAAACTGCAGCATAGTACCCAGCAGTGAGAACGTTGCAGCAGTAACTAGCCCTACGAATACTGCAGCAGCAGTAACCGGCCCTGAGAACACTGCAGCAGGAGTAAGTAGCCCTGAGAACCTGCAGCAGTAACCAGCCTGAGAACCTGCAGTAGAAACCAGCCCTGAGAACCCTACAGCAGTAACCAGCCCTAAGAACACAGCAGCAGCAATAACCCACCCCGAGAACATTGCATCAGTAACCAGTTCTGAGTGAAATGCAGCAACAGTAACCAGCCCTGAGAACACTGCAGGAACAGTTTCCAGACCTTAGAACACTGCAACAGTAATCACCCCTGAGGACAGTGCAGCTTTAGTACTCAACACAGAGAACTCTGCAGCAGCAGTAACAATGGAAAAGAAAGAACATGAAAGCATGGGAAGGGTTAAAGCATGAAGACCACTGGCAATCTGTGGTCTGTGGAAGGCAGGATTGGATAAGACTAGTGGAATGCTCTTACACCAATTAGCAGAGTAAGGTTAAGGTCACTATGGCGAGATGAGATAACACAAGTAATAAAGCAAGTTTCTCTTTTAAGTGTTATTATGGCAGGATTGGGACCATAAATATTTGGGACATGACATTAAAATATCTAATTAATAGTTAGTACAGTCAGCTTGAGACAGGAGACTATTGTAATAGATGGAATAACTAAATATCTATCATGACAGGTTAGTCTGGAATAGAAGATCATTGTAGCAGAGTTAGCAATAAATATCTAACTGTGATATTAGAATAACATTAAGTGGAATGTACAACTAAAGAGATAATGGGAACGAACATCACTGGTTTATTGTGTAGGTAGAGTGAGGTACTTTGATTAATATAGTTGGCATGCTGATAAGCTAACAGAAACATGATAAAAAAAAATCCACGGACACTGAAGTTTGGGAGCATTTGAGAATCTGCTTTCTCAGTGTCATGGCTTTAAAACGCCTACTTCTTGAAGAACTCTCTGCGTCTCCTGGTGATTCTCTATATTTTCTCCACAACATAACTAGCAGTGAGAACACTCCAGAAGTAATCAAGACTGAGAACACTGCAGCAGTAACAAAGCCTGAGAACCTGCAGCAGTAACCAGCCCTGAGACCCTGCAGCAGCAGTAACCAGCCCTGAGAGCACTGCAGCAGCATTAACCAACCCTGAGAACCCTGCAGTAGTAGCCAGACTTGAGAACACTGCAGCAGCAGTAACTAGCCCTGAGAACACTGCAGCAGCAGTAACCAACCCTTAGAACATTGCAGCAGCAGTAATCAGCCCTGAGAACACTGCAGCAGCAGTAACTAGCCCTGAGAACACTGCAGCAGCAGTAACCAACCCTTAGAACATTGCAGCAGCAGTAATCAGCCCTGAGAACACTGCAGCAGCAGTAACTAGCCCTGAGAACACTGCAGCAGTATCCAGCCCTTAGAACACTGTAGCAGCAGTAACTAACATTGAGAACACTGCAGCAGTAACCAGCCCTGAGAACCCTACAGCAGTAAGCAGCCCTGAGAACACTGCAGGATGACCAGCCCGGAGAACACTGCAGCAACAGTGACCAGCCCTAAGAACACTAGAGCTGCAGTAACCAGCCCTGCCAACACTGCAGCAGTACCCAGCACCAAAGACCCTTTGGCAGTAACCAGCCCTGAGAACACTGCACGAACACTAACCAACCCTGAGATTACTGCAGCAGTAACCAACCCTGAGATCCTGCAGCACTAACCAGTCTTGAGAACACTGCAGCAATAACCAGCCCTGAGAACCTGCAGCAACCAGCAATGACAACCTGCAGCAGTAACGAGCTGTGAGAACCCTGTGGCAGTAACCAGCTCTGAGCACACTGCAATGGTAATCAGCCCTGAGAACACTATAGCACCTACCAGGACTGAGAACACTGCAGCAATAACTTGCATTGAGATCAGTGTAGCAGGAATAGCTTGCATGCACAGCTCACAGAATGGACGATGCTGCATCTTTTGGGCTGCTTGGTCATTTCACACCTCTCTGCTATCTGGCCCTGAATCCCATTCATGGCTGTGACAGAGGTATGGTGCCAATGCAAGCTCCAACTGTCCCTGGACTTGATGATGAAGCTGTGCTGTATGCTGGAATGGAACCTGATGAGTGCAAGAGTGGAATGTCATCCTCTCTCAGTTATTGTGAAGGACACTGCGGTGTTAAATGTCTGTGACTGACTCCTTCTTTGTGGTATCCCTCAAATACATCTGGGCAAAAATCCCTGCCATCTCTGCATGGGCACACTGAGTCATTTTGCTCCCCCAGCTCAGTGCTGCTGTCTGGGCAATTAGATTTAGGGGCATACTACCCAGTGACTATGGCCTGTGTCTGAGCTGGCTTCTCCTCATCCACTCACTAGTCTGCTGTTCCTGGACTCACCATGAATCCAACTCCTCCTGCCTGTGTCCTCATCTTCTGAGGTAGGTAGCTACAGTGACTGACATCTCACCAGTGGCAGGGCCCATCAGTCTTCGTGGAAAGGACCTAAATTGGGAACAGCAGGAACAAAGGAGTTTCTTAGGTCTCAGAATTGTAACAGTGATATGCCTTCTCGATCAGGGCTGAGCACAGTTCCCCAAGTAGGGAGACCTGCTGTCTAGTGTACAAGTGCACACACGTAGCACTGAGAGAGCTGTATCACACGTCTGCAGAATTCATCAATAGGGAGGGGTTCTATTCCAGTAATGTTCAGGTCAGAGTCATAGAATCATACAGCACAAAAACAGACCTATTGGCTCAACCAGTCCATGCCAATCATAATCCCTAACTAAACAATCCCACCTGCTTGCTCCTGGCCCATATCCCTCCAAGCCATTGCTGTCCATGTACTTATCCAAATGTCTTTTAAATGTTGTAATTGTACCCACATCCACCTGTTGCTCTGGAAGTTCATTTGACACATGAACTAAAATTTGTCCCTCATGTCTTTTTAAAATCTCTCTCCTCTCACCTTAAAAATGTGCTCCTGGTCTTGAAATCCCTCATTGTAGGGAAAGGCAACTACCATTAACTCGATCTAGACCCCTCATTATTTTATAAACTTCGATACATTGCCGCTCAACCTCCTACGTTCCAGTGAAAAAAGTCCCAGCCTATTCAGCCTTTCTTGACAAGTCAAACCTTCCATACCGGTGACATCTTGGATTGCATCCTGTCTGAAAAACAACCCTCCATCACCACTCTCTTTCTCCTGCCATCAAGCCAATTATGGATTCAACTGGCATGGTCATCCTGAATCCCACGTGACTACCTTTACTAATTTGACTACCGTGTGAAACCTTGTTGAAGGCTTTACTGAGGTCAAAGCAAACAATGTATATTGCTCTGCACTCGTTGAGCTCTGTGATCCTTGATACCCACTTCGAATCGAAAAGAAATGGCTACAGATGCCAGTCATTGACTGTTACACTTTTGGGTCATAATCATAGAATCTGTACAGTGTGGAAGAAGGCCATTTGGTCCTTCAAGTCCACATTGACTCTCTAAAGAGCATCCCACCCAGAACGCACCCACCCCCACCTTTTTTCCCTGTAACTCTGCATTTCCCATTGTTAATCCATCTAGCCTGCACATTCCTAATGTCTAATTTTGGTGAGCAATAAAGGAATAATGTGAGGGCAGCGTTCAGTGTCTGTTTGCATTATGTTCCCTTTGAATTCTATAAATAAAAGTTGAAATTTGTGTTTGTTTTTGTCTCATTCCTTACCTCTATTTGGGCAAAATCAAATTACCAACACTACTCCAGGTGCACAGCAGATTTACAAAGATGGCATGGGCATAAAACACGCAGATCTTTGGATGGAAGGTATCCAGTGAGAGGCAAGGCACAATGGAAATGTACTTAGTCAGTTGGGGTAGAAATCAGATGTAATGAATGCCATAGGGGCATATCTGAGCAAATCTGTTACAATAGGTTGCTAGGACTCATGGAGAAAATCCCTCCAAACATCTTGACATAATTCAGACTTAGCCAAAAAAAGTAAAATTTAGCTCATTGTTATACAATTTCCACTCAAAAGTTTGCATTAATACCATATCCTTTTACCCAGCCTCCTTCTTAAACTCTCTATCCCTTCTATTTCAACATTGTCAGACATTCTCTAGACATTAGCTCTCCATTGTCTCAAACATCCCTCCATAGCATTTCTGCTCTGTTACTGCTCATTTATTTCAAAATTCTTTCTAACTACATCTCTCTTCAAGTGCACTTTCACATTCTACCTCACTTGCTTTTCATTTTCCTGTTCCACATCCATGGGTTGCACAGCCTTATTAAGTGATCCGAGACATTTCTCTGTATAGACATAAATTATTATAGTTACCTCAGGATTAAAGGTTCATTCCACGCAGCATGTAGAGTACAGATTTACATGGGTAATGTAAATGAACTTCGATCACAAAAGGTTACTATTCATGAAGTGAGTGGTGCACTGGATTATATGGGCTTAAATTTGCTGTCTGATACGATGCAAACACATGTTAGGTAGAACAAATGGAGGCAGGAAGACCAGCAATATGATGTTCTGACCTCATTCCCACAGATGGTATTTTGACCAGTGCAGAAGCTTAACAGCTTGAACCCAATGTGCACAGAAACGGACACAGGACTGTCATATTGTTGCCGTCTTCAAATTTGTATATCAATGCTCCTAAGGGCCCTGTCATATACTGTATACTTTACTCTTGCATTTGACCTCCCAAAATGCATCACCTCAGACCTATCTGGACTAAATTCCATCTGTGATTTTTCTGCTCAACTTTCCAACTGGTCTGTATCTTGTTGTATCTTTGATAACCTTTCTCACTAACCACAACTCCATCAATTTTTGTTTCATCTGCCAACTGACTAATAAGACCACTTACATTTTCACCCAAATCACTCATATGACAAACAACAGAGGTACTAGCACTGATCCTTGTGGAACACCTCTGTCCACAGACCTCCCATCAGAAAAATATCCCTCCATAACTACCCTCTGCCTTTAGGACCAAACCAATTTTGTATCCAATTTACCAACTCACCATTGATCTCATGTGACTTAATCTTCTGGACCAGCCTATCATGAGAGACCTTGTCAAATGCTTTACCAAAGTCCTTGTAGACAACATCCACTGTCCTACCCTCGTTAATTATCTTCATCACTTTCTGAAAATGTCAATCAAATTTGTGAGACAAGACCTTCCCTGCATATAGCCATGATAACTATCCCTAATAAATCTATTCTTCCCTGGGCGGCACGTTAGCACAGTGGTTAGCACTGCTGCCTCACAGCGCCTGAGACCCTAGTTCAATTCCCACTTCAGGCGACTAACTGTGTGGAGTTTGCACGTTCTCCCTGTATCTGCGTGGGTTTCCTCCGGGTGCTCCGGTTTCCTCCCACAGTCCAAAGATGTGCAGGTCAGGTGAATTGGCCATGCTAAATTGCCCGTAGTGTTAGGTAAGGGGTAAATGTAGGGGCATGGGTGGGTTGCGCTTCGGCGGGTTGGTGTGGACTTGTTGGGCCGAAGGGCCTGTTTCCATGCTGTAATGTAATGTAATCTAATCTAAATCCAAGTAAATCCTCTCCCTAAGATTCGGCTCCACCAATGATATAAAGCTCACCGACCTATAATTTCCTGAATTATCCCTGTTGCCCTTCTTAAACAAAGGAAGGTCATTGGCTATTCTTCAGTCTTCTGGGACCTTGCCTATGGATAAAGACATTGCAAAGATCTCTGTCAAAGCTCAAGAAATCTCCTCCCTTGCCTCATCAGTCTTCTGTGATAGATACCATCATATCCTGGGACTGATCTACTCTAACATATGTCAAGACAATCAGCATCACCTCCACCTCAATATCGCCATGCCCGAGAATATCAACATACCCACTCCCTAATCTTACCATCATCCATGTCCTTCTCCTCAGTGTGTAGTGATGAGAAGTACTCATTAAGGACCTCATTCACTTCCTCTGACTCCATTCATAAATTTCCTCCTTTGTCCTTGAGTGGATCTACCCTTTTTGTAGCTACCTTCTTTCCCCCAATGTATAAAATGCCTTGGGATTCTCCTTAATCCTACTTATCAAGAATATTTCTTGGCCCCTTTTAGCCCTCCTAATTCTTCATTTAATTTCTTTACTGCTCCCTTTATATTCCTTAAGGGCCTGGTCTGACTTCAGTTTCCAAAACCTTAGCAATGCTTCCTTTTTCTTATGGGCAAAGCTTTCAATATCTCTTGTCATCTAGGGTTCCTGAATCTTGCTAGTGCAGTCAACATAAAAAAAAGAGGTGAAATGTACATGATCTGCTCATTGACTGAAACAATATGTAGTTTTTTTACCGAGAACAGATGTTACACTATTGATTCAGATTGCCATAAGGCCAAATAACTGTTTTATTCAAGAGACAAGGATACTGAAATCAATGGCTTCCCATTTGGCAGCTGACTAGGGAAGATGTTAAAAATGGGAAATTACCACTCAAGGTTCACTGCTAAATATTTATTTTGAGAATAGGAGTTGCAAATCCTTTTCTCCAAATAGGATTCCCTTCACTTTCAACAACAGATGTAAATGAAGAAAAGATGGAAAGCACAAATGGAACTGTTGTCTTTGCATAAATGTAATGTGAACTTGAAATTCAACTTTCCATAGTGATAATTTGTCAGTCTTGTACTCGTTCCTAATAGTTACAGTAAAATTGCTCAAAATTTAATAAGTTTACATTTGATTGGAGCCTCAGTCAGCAGCAATAAAAGTTGCTGCTCAGTCCCAAAAAATCACTAGTGTAATGGAAAAAATGATAGTAAAACTCTGCAAAGTTTAGTGTCAACGCCCTGACTTTAATCAGTGGATCATCACTGTGTTGTAACCAGATCCTGGAACATGTTTCCCTGATTTATTATGGTTTCAGTTGGGAATTCCCAAATTGTCAAGCTCCGAGGTAATGGGGGACAAACTGGCTCCCCTTCTTCATACACATGGAAGTCTCTCTCTCCCCCCACCCCTGCCAACTTTGATAGCTCACAACAAGGTTAATTTATAAAGAATCTCCAATCTTCTGTATGTCTTTTTCCCAGATTAAAAGAATTTATGTTTTAATAGGAGGGTGACAATTTAGCTTTGTTGAGTTAAGAAAAGGCTGAGTTTATTAGTTACTAATTGTCAGAAGAAATGATGGCACAACATTTATGCACACAGAGAGGAGAATTGAGAAGTGAGTCCAGAAAGAGATAAAAGTTTTGGGACGTATGATCAGTCTTTAGATCAGTCACAGTGATAAGTTGCTTAGTGTAAGTTGAGCAGCCAATTTTGATTTCATGGCTTTGCAGGTTGATTGAAATTCTTTTGTCCTGTTTCTTTTGATCTTGCTGGCTTCTCACACTGAGAGTGAGACAGTCCTTTACCTGCAATGCAGGCATAGTTCTTTGACTATGACCTTCACAGCAAACCCAGGTTGGCACACACAACTACCTCAGCTCACCAACACATATGATCAAGAGGAAGATGAAGGCTTATTTTAGGATGAGACGTGAAGGCTAAGTTAGGGCGCTTGAGAGTTACAAGCAAACCAGGAAAGAAAGAACTAAGAAGAGCCAGGAGGGGACATGGGAAGTTGTTGGCAGATAGAATCAAGGAAAACTCTAAAGCTTTCTATAGGTATATCAAGAATAAAAGAATGACTAGAGTAAGATTAGGACCAATCAAGGACAGTAGCGGGAAGTTGTGCATTGAGTCCAAGGAGATAGGGGAAGCACTAAATGAATATTTTTTGTCAGTATTCACACCGGAAAAAAAAAACAATGTTGTCCTGGAGAATACTGAGATGCAGGCTACTAGACTAAATGGGATTGAGGTTCCCAAGGAGGAGGTGTTAGCAATTCTGCAAAGTGTGAAGATAGATACGTCCCCTGGGCTGGATGGGATTTTTTTCCTAGAATTCTCTGGGAAGCCAAAGAGGAGATTGTAGAGCCTTTGGCTTTGATCTTTATGTCGTCATTGTCTATAGGAATAGTGCCAGAAGATGGGAGGATAGCAAATGTTGCCCCCTTGTTCAAGAAGGGGAGTAGAGACAACCCTGGAAATTATAGACCAGTGAGCCTTACTTTGGTTGTTGGAAAAGGTTATAAGAGATAGGATTTATAATCATCCAGAAAGGAATAAGTTGATTAGGGATAGTCAACATGGTTTTGTGAGGGGTAGGTTGTGCTTCGCAAATGTTATTGAGTTCTTTGAGAAAGTGACCAAACAGGTGGATGAGGGTAAAGTGGTTGATGTGGTGTATGTGGATATCAATAAGGCATTTGATAAGGTTCCCCATGGTAGGCAATTGCACAAAATATGGAGGCATGGGATTGAGGGTGATTTAGATTCATAGAGTCATACAGATGTACACCATAGAAACAGACCTTTCGGTCCAACTCATCCATGCTGACCAGATATCCCAACCTAATTTCGTCTCACCTGCCAGCACCTGGCCCATATCCCTCCAAACCCTTCCTATTCATATACCTAACAAGATGTCTTTTAAATGCTGTAATTGTACCAGCCTCCACCAGTTCCTCTGGCATCTCATTCTATACATATACCACCCTCTGATTGAAAAAGTTGCCTCTTAGGTCTCTTTTAAACCTTTAACCTCCCACCCTAAACCATTCTAAACCAGTCTAGTTCTGGACTCTCCCACCCCAGGGAAAAGATTTTGTCTATTTATCTTATCCATGCCCCTCATGATTTTAAAAACCTCTATAAGGTCACCCCTGAGCCTCCAACACTCCAGCAAAAACAGCCTCAGCCTATTCAACCTCTCCCTCTAGCCTCTCTTTTCTGAGCTCTTTCAAGCCTCACAACATCCTTCTGATAGGAGGGAGACCAGAATTGCACACAATATTCCAACAGTGGCCTAACCAATTTCCTGTACAGTCGCAACATGATCTCCTACCTCCTGTACTCAATACTCTGACCAATAAAGGAAAGCACACTAAATTCCTTCTTCGCTACCCTATCTACCTGCAACTCCCCTTTCAAGAAGGTATGAACCTGCACTCCAAGGTCTCTTGGTTCAGCAACACTGCCTAGACTTTACCATGAAGTGTATACGTCCAGCTAAAATTTGCTTTCCCAAAATGCGCCCCTCGCATTTATCTAAATTAAACTCCATCTGCCACTACTCAGCCCATTGGCCCATCTGATCAAGACCCCATTGTAATCTGAGATAACCTTCTTTGCTGTCCACTACACCTCCAGTTTTGGTGTCATCTGCAAACATTTTAACTTTACCTCTAATGGCCTCATCCAAATCATTATTATATAATTGATGAAAAATAGTGGACCCAGCACCGATCCTTGTGGCACTCCACTGTCACAGGCCTTCAGTCTGAAAAACAACACTCCACCACCACTCTCTGTTGTCTACCTTTGAACCGGTCCTGTTTTCAAATGGCTAGTTGTCCCTGTATTCCACGAGATCTAACCTTGCTCACCAGTCTCTCATGAGGAACCACATCGAACGCTTTACTGAAGTCCATATAGACCACGTCTAGCACTCTGCCCTCATCAATCATCTTTGTTATTTCTTCAAAAAAGTTAAGCAAGTTTGTGAGACATGGTTTCCCATACACAGAGCCATGTTGGCTATCCCTAATCATTCCTTGTCTTTCCAAATACATGTACATCCTGTCCCTCAGGATTCCCTCCAAAAACTTGCCCACCAATGACGTCAGGCTCACTGGTCTATAGTACCCTGGCTTGTGATTACCACCCTTCTTAAATAGTGGCACCACATTAGCCAACCTGCAGTCTTCCGGCACCTCACCTGTGACTATCAATGATACAAATGTCTCAGCAAGAGGCCCAGAAACCACAGAGTTCTAGGGTACACCTGATCAGGTCCTGGAGATTTATCCACTTTTATATGTTTCAAGACATCCAGCACCTCGTCCGCTGTAATATGGACATTTTGCAAGATGTCACCATGTATTTCCCTACATTCTATATCTTCCACGTCCTTTTCCACAGTGAACACGGATGCAAAATATTCATTTAATATCTCCCCATCTCCTGAGGCTCCACACAAAGGCTGCCTTGCTGATCTTTGAGGGGCCCTATTCTCTCCCTAGTTACTCTTTTGTCCTTAATGCATTTATAAAAACCGTTTGGATTCTCCTTAATTCTGTTTGTCAAAGCTATCTCATGTCCCCTTTTTACCCTCCTGATTTCCCTCTTAAGTATACTCCTACTGCCTTTATACTCTTCTAAGGATTTACTCGATCTATCCTGTCCATACCTGACATATGCTTCCTTCTTTTTCTTAATTAAACTCTTAATATCTTTAGTTGTCCAGCATTCCCTGCACCTACCGGCCTTTCTTTTCACCCTACCAGGAATACAGTTTGTCTGGACTCTTGCTATCTCGTTTCTGAAGGCTTCACATTTTCCAGCCGACCTTTTACCTGCGAACATCTGCCCCCAATCAGCTTTTGAAAGTTCTTGCCTAATACCGTCAAAATTGATTTGGAGCTGCCAGTATTGGACTGGAGTGTACAAAGTTAAAACATCACACACACCAGGTTATAGTCCAACAGGATTATTTGAAAGCACTAGCTCTCCTCATCACACAACCACCTGATGAAGGAGCAGCACTCCAAAGGCTAGTGCTCCCAAATAAACCTGTTGGAATGAATCTGGTGTTGTGTGATTTTTAACACCATCAAAATTAGCCTTTCTCCAATTTAGAACTTCAACTTTTCAATCTATCCTTTTCCATCACTATTTTAAAACTAATAGGATTATGGTCGCTGGCCCCAAAGTGCTTCCCCAGTGACACCTCAGTCACCTGCCCTGCTTTATTTCCCAAGAGAAGGTCAGGTTTTGCACCGTCTCTAGTAGAATCAGAAAATTTTCTTGTACACACTTAAAAATTCCTCTCCACTTAAGCCCCTAGCCTTAAGGCAGTCCCAGTCTATATTTGGAAAATTAAAATCCCTTACCATAACCACCCTATTATTCTTACAGATAACTGATATCTCCTTACAAATTTGTTTCTCAATTTACCACTGACTGTTAGGGGTTTACAATACAATCTCTTTCTTATTTTTCAATTGCACCCAAATAACTTTCCTGGGTGTATTTCTGGGAATCCTCTCTAAGTATAGCTGTAATGCTATCCCTTATCAAAAACACCACGCCCCCTCCTCTCTTGCTATCTTTCTGTCCTTCCTGTAGCATTTGTATCCCGGAACATTAAGCTGCCAGTCCTGTCCATCCCTGAGCCACGTTTCTGTAATTGCTCTGATATCCCAGTCCCATGTTCCTCACCATGCCCTGAGTTCATCTGCCTTCCTTGTTAGGCCTCTTGCATCAAAATAAATGTAGTTTAATTTATCAGTCCTACCTTGTTCTCTGCTTTGTCCCTGCCTACCCTAACTATTTGACTGTTTGAAATTGGCTAGCTGAAAGAAGACAGAGGGTGGTGGTTAATGGGAAATGTTCATCCTGGCATTCAGTTACCAGTGATGTACCGTGTTGAAAGATGGTTTAGTAAATTTGCGGATGACACTAAGCTCAGTGGAGTTGTGGACAGTGCCGAATGATGTTGCAGGTTACAGAGGGACATAGATAAACTGCAGAGCTGGGCTGAAAGGTGGCAAATGGTGTTTAATGCAGAAAAGTGTGAGGTGATTCACTTTGGAAGGAGCAACAGGAATGAAAAGTACTGGGCTAATAATAAGATTCTTCACAGTGTAGATGAGCAGAGAGATCTTGATGTTCATGTCCATAGATCCCTGAAAGTTGCCACCCAGGTGAATAGGATTGTTTAGAAGGCATATGGTGTGTTAGCTTTTATTGGTAGAGGAATTCAGTTTCAGAGCCACAAGGTCATGTTGCAGCTGTTTTAAACTCTGGATCGGCTGTACTTGGAGTATTGCATACAGTTCTGATCACTGCATTATAGGAAGGATGTGGAAGCTTTGGAAAGAGTTCAGAGGCAACTTATTAGGATGTTGCCTGGTATGGAGAGAAAGTCTTATAATGAAAGGCTGATGGACTTGAGGCTGTTTTCATTAGAGAGAAGAAGGTTGAGAGGTGACTTAATTGAGACATAAGATAATCAGAGGGTTAGATTGGGTGGACAATGAGAGCCTTTTTCCTTGGATGGCAATGGCTAGCACGAGGGGACTTAGCTTTAAATTGAGAGGTGATAGATAAAGGACAGATTTGAGAGTGGTGGTTTCTTTACTCATAGAGTAGTAGGGACATGGAACATACTGCCTGCAACAGTAGTAGATTTGCCAACTTTACGGGCATTTACATGGTTATTGGATAGATATTTGGATGTAAATGAATAATGTAAGATAGATAGGCTTCGGATTGGTTCCTCAGGTCAGTGCAACATCGAGGGCTGAAGGGCCTCTGAGTCACTGTAATATTCTATGTTCTATCTTCTTCCACTAGCACACACAGACCAGGGTTGAACTGGCTTTTAATCTTTGATATTCTTGAAAGAAGAAAATGGGAAAATGTCTCTTGCGCAGATTGTTGTAATTTCTTCCATCATGGTCACAGTCTGAGATGACTTCTGAGAGTTTTAAATTCATTTTATCATGCATTTTCCTCTTTTAAGTCCACCAATTTCAAGCTTCCTTGACACCTCATTATCTTTCTCTCCAAACAGCCAATGAATTTACATTTGGCTGCATGCCCTTTGTTGAAAACAAGAAGTTCAATGTATCTATGTGATCCTAGGTTACAATCTGTCATCATGACACTGATTACTCACTACTTCCCCGCCTGCTGCATACAAACACTAGTGTGGGAAGTAGGGTCTGGGTTCCTCGCCATTTCCTCCTTTATGTGCTGCTCTTGGTGTTGCCCCAGCCTCCATTTTGTAGTAAGGCAGAGCCCCCATAACCTCTCACTGTTTTATATTTTTCTTTCTGTATCGAACTCTGTCACGTTTTCGTATCAATGCAAAACCCCCAGTTGAAGTATTGATGCAATGATGATAAGTACTCAACATTATTTCTCACAGTTTTCACAACAAACTATATTTATGCAATTTAACATATTGAAGTGTTTATTAATTTTTAGGTACTATAGAAAAAAAGAAGTGTGGATGAAAGAAACTATTTAAGCACCAAGCCTCATTTTGAAATTTGTATAAATTGGATTCAAATGGAGACCATCAACTTAAAAAATGAATGTGCTGCATATTAGAATACTTCATTAAATCCCCGTTGCTGAGTGGGAAATGCAATTTATTTTTTACTCAAAGTTGTTTTTCTGTGCCCCAAAGGTATTATCATAACCATTCTGGTTTAGAATGTGCAAGCTTGTCAGAACTAAATAAACACGAGTTTGCATTTAGTGGAGAATTGTTGATGTGCATGATGCTCAAAATGATCATTTTGCCTTTGATTGCTTCGAGTATCATTACAGGTAATTGCAAATTGTGCTTTGTTTTTAACAATCAGAAGCAATGAGATTTTCTTTTGTGGGGCACGGGTAGGTCGTAACACATAAAATTCTGCATTTATAAAGTTCTAATTTAGCTGCTGATCAATTTCGCTAAAATGACATAGAACTAAAACGCATTTCACCTCCAGTATTGCCTGCCACTCATCTATGCACAAATATTCATAAGCATTAACATATGAAATGATAGGGAAAACAGTCAGCGATTCTAATTAATAGGTCATCGAGAATCAATTGATGCTCGTTCATCTCACCAGGGAAAACGCACAAAAACGCACCCTGGTTCAGGTGTCCAAAGTGCAGTCATTAGACCCCATTGGTTTCTGAGCCCTGGTATTCTGGCCTCAAGACGACATGGTCCTACATCCATATATTGTTAGAACATAGAACATAGAAAAGTACAGCATAGAACAGGCTCTTAGGCCCATGATGTTGTGCCGAGGTTTAATCCTAATGTAAAATATAATAACTTAACCCACGCACCCCACAACTCACTGCTATCTATGTTCTGTCTTACTAGTTTGTCTGAATTTAATTTTATTGGCAGAGAGGTTTGGAAAGAATTAATGCCCATGCTTCATTGGTAGAAATATCAGAAAACCTGCACTTATTAAAATCAAGATGTAGGCAATAATTTAAAAATACACTTTGAGCTAAACATGTGGCCATTGGTCTTCTACCACAGTTATGGAGGTAATGCATAAAGACAAAACACGACACTTATAAAACCAAAGAATCCCTCCAGTGCAGAAAGAGGCCAATTCAACCAGCTAAGTCTGCATTGACGCTCCAATGCAGTCAACAGTTATTACTGTGCTATGATTTGTTACATTTAGTTTTAGCAGTGGTTTTATTATATCATATAATCTTGACCACTTCGGAGGGGCCCATTGTAATCAAAGTCGGGACGCCACTTTCTGTGGATAACTTTAATTATAACATTCTTGAAAGACACAAAGCAAATTATCCTAAATATCCTGGGAGATTTGGGGCAGACTTATCAGGTCCAAGCAACGATGGCTGTGGTGAGATTTGTGGCTGAACTAACCAAAAAGCCCAATGAGGCCTATCTTGCTCCAAGTTTTAGACTTTTGTTGAATAGTGATGGAAGTTTATCACTAGGTAGTGGTGAGTTGCCAATTAAGGATAAATGTGGTTTATTAAATGCCTCATTAACAGTACAACTCATCTCATTAATATTCAGTTTCCTATCCACAAACAAGCTAGACATTGAGAGATCTTCACACAGAAATCAGATCAGGTACCTTGTGACTTTGCTCCAAAGGAACGCCATGATGGATACTGGGCACCACCATCTCAGCTCATAGTCCATGGTCACCAGCCACAGGCACCACACATCCAAGACATTGGCATCCGACTTATGCCATTCTCTATGAACCCTCAAAGCATACCTGTGGTGCACTTGCAGATGTTTCTGCACTTCAGTGCTGCACTTCAGGCTACAACTATCATTCTAATGATTCAGCAATGACAGTGTGCACTCAGGGACGTGCACCAGCTTATGGACTGGATCAGGCTGCGTCACTAGGTTTATTGCTCACTGTCCCAGCATTCTCTCACTCTGAGTCTACCTGGTTGCTCACAGCGTTCCTGTATTGCTTTGCCTTGCCTTTCCCTTTTGCACATTGCCCTCACAGCCACGTTTACAAAACTTACACTACTTCTGTTTTGCCTTATCATTTAGCGCAGACACAAAACCAGGAAGCGTATCATCTTTGCCAGCGGGCCTCAATTAAGAGCCTTTGGTCAGGGGTTCCTGACATGATAAGTCAAGGACGACCTCCAATACCAGTCCAGAGGTTTGGATATGGTCAGTCAGCCACTCAGGGCAGTCAGAGTCAAGATCCTTTCCACATTAGGGTTGACGTAATGAATTTGTGCTGGCCACCACCCACCTTGACACTTTCTACTCTACTGGGAGCTGATTACCTCCTGGAATGAGAGGCAAGCAAGTACTGACAGAGATGGAAATGAGTGGCACAGCTAGTTCTGTTGGAGGAAGTGGGGAGGTATCCCAAGCGAGTGTGTAGGCAGCAAAGAGGGCATGCAGGGTTCGTGTTGTGGAGGGTTATGGTGGATTAGATTGAGTGAGGAAGACATTACAAACAATACTAAAGATGGTAATAGCAGAGATAGAGTGAGTGCTGAGGAGATAAGAGCCCATGGTATTAGAGACATGGATAGAAGATTGCCTGACTGGGAGAGAGCAGGGAGTGGAGATAAAATTATCTTTCTCAGGATGGCAACTGGTGACTAGTGGGGTTTGGCAAGAGTGAGTGTTGGGATCACAACTTTTCACTTTATACATTAATAATCTGCATGAGAGAACTGACGGCATTCTGGCTAAGATTGCAGATGATACAAAGATAGGTGGAGGGACAGGCAGTATTGAGGATGTAGGGAGGCTGCAGGAGGATTTAGATAGGTTAGGAGAGTGGGCAAAGTAGTGGTAGATGGAATACAACGTGAGAAAGTGTGAGGGTTATGCATGTAAGAATAGAGGCATAGACTATTTTCTAAATGGGGAAAAAAATTCAGAAATCTGAAGTGCAAAGGAATTTGGAGTCCTAATCCAAGCTTCTCTTAAGATTAACTTGCAGGTTGAGTCAATAGGTCAGAAGGCAAATGCAGTGTTGGCATTTATTTCGAAAGGACTATAATATAAAAGCAGTAGTGTACTTCTGAGGATTTATAAGACTCTGGTCAGACCACATTTAGAATATTATGAGCAATTTTGGACTCCATACCTCAGGAAGAGTGTACTGGTCTTGGAGCAAGTCCAGAGGAGGTACCCATGAATGATCCCAGAAATGAAAGTCTTAACATACAGGAACATTTGAGGATTCTGGGTTGAGACTCGATGCAGTTTAGAAGGATGGGGGTGGATCTAATTGAAACACACAGACTACTGAACGGCTTGAATGGAGTAGATGTTGGGAAGATATTTCCACCAGCAGGAAAGACTAGAATCCGAGGCACAGACCTTTTAGAATGGAGATGAGGAGAAATTTCTTCAGCCAGGAGTGATGAATCTATGGAATTCATTGCTTCAGAAAGCTGGGAGTGCAGGTCATTGAGCACATTTAAGACAAATATAGACAAGTTCTTGATTGTTAAAGTGGTCTAAGGTTATGGTGAGAAAGCAGGAGAATGGAGTTGAGAAATTCATCAGCCATGATTGAATGGCAGAGCAGACTCGATGGTCCAAATGGCCTAATTTCTGCTCCTATATCTGATGGTCTTATGATGTCACAGTCTTATAAAGTGTAAGGTATTGGAGAAAAGATGGTCTCACTTACGCTGGCAATATGGAGAAAGATATCGACTTTCTCCTTCAGTGCTGGATATTCCTCTAAACAGCTGAGACTGCTTTAACCCGATGACAACTTTGGACCAGGCTGGCATGGTCTGACCTCATGGCCTCTACTGCTGGTCCTAGGAAAAAGGAGGTCCTGCCTCTGCACCAGCCAGGACAGTAGGACCTCCAGATCCCTGTCTGTAAAGCGAGGCAAACGTTTGCACTGTCAGCATGTCCAGGGCAAAATCAGGAACTGTGGATAATGTTTGCAGTCTGCACAATGGGCTTTTAAAGATGAAATGTTTCAAGGAATGTTTGTTTTTCATGGGATATCCAGTGAATGGTGAGTTGAATGGTACATGGTAAGGTGAGGATAGAATCAGACATGGTGGATAGCATACGGCATGGTGGTAGCTAATGAGATGAGTCTGTTAAGATACAGCAAGAAAGCTCACAAGGTCTCACAGAAAAAAATCTAAACAAAATTCCAATGCAACTCACACATTGTCAAAAAATGTAGGATGTAGCCTACAGAGAATGATGTGGATGGTAGAAGGGATCTCACACCACTTGGAAAACATGCTCATTTTGAAAGCTTTTCCCTTTAGTCTGAAAATGAATTTTCTTTTTTTGGTTGCTGAACTGCTTTAGAAGTTGATAAGATGCATTTCAGCATCAGCTTATGCAAACTAAAGTTTGCAACTGTAACTGCCTAAACATAAGTTTACAATTTTGAGAGATAACAATGTGTAGAACAAGCCATCAAAATCTGAAAGTTTTCAGCATCCATGACTTAAAATATGCTGCAGTCTAATGAGGCAGTCCCTAAAAGGTTAACACTGTGGATCCTATATCTGACTTAGAATGAGCTTGGAAAGACGATTTCATTTTTGTTTCTGCGGGTATCACAAGCTAGGTCATGTGGTTATTGTTCTTCATGAATGCCATTGAAAAGATTGTGGGGTTGAAGGTGTTTACAGAAATAGGAAAGGGTGAGTAGCTGGAAGGATTTGAAAACAAGGACAGCATCTTAACATCAAGGGGCTGCTTGACCAGGAGCCAACATTGGTCAGCAAATAGAAAGATGATTCAAGAAGTGACTTGTGAGTTAAGACGCAAGCAGCAGAGCTTTTGACAACCTCAAATCTACAAAAGATCAAATGTGGGCATGAATATGAGGTCAGAGGTTCATTTCGGGGTCCAATGTGACAGTAACCTTGTGAACAAACTAGCTTAGTCCCTACCTACTGTCTAAAAAGGGATGAAGTTCCAACAGAATTTGGAGCAGAAACCAAAAACAAAGGATTCAGTCTTTACCACATTTAAATGAAGAAAGCTTTCCTGCTTATGTTCATACTTAAATCATCTATTTGTGCTCTTTCCACAAAATGGTCTTGAACTTCATCAAAACTTGAAAGAATGTTTAAGTTAAGCTCCAGAGCAAAGTGCAAGGCATATGCCCATACAAAACTTTTCCCTCACCCTTTTAACAGTTGTGTAAGGGCCAGCAGTAGTGGGACTGTTCCAGAATGTACAAAGGTTATGAAGTTACAGCAAAAGCCACAGGGACCAAACGTCATTAGCATGTGTGAATTCCAGCTGTTAAGTTAATTTGAAAGAGCTTCAGAACTTGTATAGACTTGCAGCAGGGATGAATTATGAGTGGTTCACTCTTCCGAACAACAGTAGTTACTTGGCATAACCGAGTGATAATTAATAATGACCTCCACCATTTGTTTAATTGCCATCTGTTGACTGATTGGCCAAATTCATAAACAATAAAGCCTTGGAAAATATGGGAGGTATAATTTGTTCCTGGAAGTATTTGGAACCCTGCACTGAGAAAACAAAGATATGCATGATCAATACTAAGCTAATTATCTAACAGGACAGCATACTTATCCAATTTGTGTTTAATTTGACCTGTATTCCGAAGAATATTTTACATTATGGAACACATGATTTAGACGTTGAAATATATGTTTTGCCAAAGAAATTTGTATGTAAATTTCTGATACTACCATGAAGGAAAGAATTTCCACTGCAATGTACATATATGTTTGCATCAACAATTAATGTGATGGTAATGTGAGGTGGAGTCTTCTAGGTCTGCCTTTGAGAAGGACAGGCAGAGGAACTTAATTGGAGCAAAAATTCAGTTTCCCAAGGGCAGGAAAATCCTTTGCTACTACATTCTCAGAACCTTCAGATGGGTCAGTGTTCCTGACACTATGGAACAGCAGGGTGTCAGTGGGGGAGCACTTTAGGGCAAGTGATCATAATTCTATTAGTTTTCAGATAGTTATGGAAAAGGATAGAACTGATCAAAAAGTTAAAGTTCTAAATTGAAGTAAGGCCAATTTTGACAGCATTAGTCAGGAACTTTCAAAAGTCGATTGGGGACGGCTGTTCACAGTAAAGAAATGGTTGGGAAGCAAGAGGCTTTTAAAAATGAGATAATGAGTTCAGAAACAGTATGTTTTCTTCAGACACTACCATACAGAACTAAACTGCTTTAGTGATTATATATGTAAAGTATATTTTTGAAATTAAAAAAAAGTATGTTCCTGTTAGTGTGAAGGGCAAGGCTGGTGCTTCTTGAGCTGCTAATTGAATTGAGAAACAGCAAGGGTATAAAAACCGCAGTTGGAACTATGTTGAGGCCTCCAAACGGTAGTCAGGAGCTGGGGTGCAAAGTACACCAAGAGATAGAAAGAGGCATATAGCATACACACACAGACTCTCACATGCAAACACACACATACACTCTCTCACCCTCACATGCACGCACACACACATAAATCTATGGGATGAATTTGCATTTGCAGAATTGTATTTGCAGATACATTCTATTCTGTTCAAAAAGCGCTCAATCTGTAGGCAGTCAGTCTACGTGACATTTTATAAATTCCTACTTTGGAAACAGAACCAGTCTGACTCAAGATTAGAATACATACAGATTCTAATCTCACACCTTTAATGCATTGTCTGAGCTGAGGTGTCCCTTTTTTTATAAAACCTTGTTATCTCAGAAATGTGATTTGAAAGAAGTTCTGAGATTTACATATTAATGAATCAAAACCTGTAACCCCATTCTAAATGATGAAGGACTAAACAGCACTGTCAGTTTGTTCGATATATCACATTAGTTGTATGACACTATGATCTTTTGCAATAAATTCTGTGTTCTATGATCCTGCTCCACTAGCGACCTGACAAAGGAGCAACGCTCCTAAAGCTTGTACTTCCAAATAAACTAATTGGACTATAATTTTTAACTATGTGTAGGAAAGGCAAAGTTACAGTGATCGTGGGGAATTTCATGGACTGAGAAAATCAGGTTGGCAGTGGATTGCAAGAAAACAAATTTGTGGAATGTATATGAGATGGCTTTTTGGAGCATTAGGGAAACAGGCAACACTGGATTTTGTGTTGTGCGATGAGGCAGACTTGATAAGGGAACTTAAGGTGAAGGAACTGTTAGGTGGCAGTGATCACAATATGATTGAATTTACTCTGCAATTTGAGAGGGAGAAGATAGAATCAGAATAAAGGCAGTATGGAGGTATGAGGGAAGAGCTGGATAGAATTGACTGGTAGAAGAGCCTAGCAGGAAGGACAGTGGAACACTAATGGCAAGGATTCTGGGAGTGACTCAGGACATACAGCAAGATTCGTCCTGAGGAAAATGAAGCATGATACAGAAAGGATGAGGCAACCATGGGTGCGTCAAAAGTTGCGAGCAGCTCCTGAAGGTCTTCAAGGAGAAGGAAGGGGAACCTCTGTTCTCCATCTTGTCGGCGGTCCCGTTGTGTGTGCTTCCTGCACAGAGGAGTCGGGTTGTTACAATCCATATGTACAACCCCCATGTCCCAGCAGCGGGTGTCGTGACCTTCCTGAGAAGATATGTCCAGGTCGAGGGAGAAAGCACCGATGTGGTCGATCCTTTCGGGATCTGGACCAGCAAACGACAGTTCAGGGTAACCTTGAGGGTCGATGCCAGTGGGAACATCCTCCACCCACCCTCCAGCTTTGCCATCGGAGGAAGCAGAGGTTACCTGACATACGCAGGGCAGCCAAAAGTGTGCCGAACCTGTGGGAGGTCAGGTCACATGGATTGTAAGGTGACCTTCTGTCTAAACTGCAAGCAGGAAGGCCACCTGACCAAGGAATATAAGGAGGCCAAGAACTGTAATCTGTGCAGAGAGGCAGGCCACATGTACAAGGCCTGTCCAAGACAAGGGGCCACCACCTATGCACAGATGGCCGAAGGTGGCAACACGAGCCGCGAACCGCCTAAGACCAGCAAGGTACCACAAAACAGCACGGGAACAGTGTCTGGGGGCACCCAGAAGGAAGGACAGGCTGTAGCAGACGGCAGACAGCGGGGAGATGCAGCAGCCGATCCAAGTTCCTTCAAGATAGGCAAAGGAAATGGAAGAGGAGGGAACAAAGGAGGCAGAGGATTGGACTACTGTCAAAAGTAGGAAAAGGAAACCTCACAAGGCCCCCAAAGCCACCCAACAAAGGAGGAAGCGACACCTACACAACGAGGATACAGGCAGCTCTTCCGACAGTGAGGACGGGCGCAAGGAGGGTCATCACCAGAGGAAGAGACAGAGCGCGCAGGAAAAAAGGAGGGCAGCACCGCCCAAACAGGAAAAGACGATCCCTCTGAGGGGATGAGTAAAGGCCTCCCCCCACCTGCTGAGAACCAAGAGATACCCACCGGCCCACAGCTCCAGGTAACTAGGAGCAATGGTCCTGTGACAGCCCAGCTGTCAGATGGAGAACTGGACTGTGCGGACCCTGGGCCCGACCCGAAGACACCAGAGCGGGGAAATGGCTCCAGCGTGGAGCAGGACAGCTACCTCAGCCCTGGGAGGGTCCAGCAGTTTGCCGTCACCACGGGGATGCACACAGCTACCCCAGAGAGGCAAGACCAGCAGCAAATGGACACTGGTAACCTTGTAAACTGTTAAAATGGGGAGGTAAAAACAATGACTACAGATGCTGGAAACCAGATTCTGGATTAGTGGTGCTGGAAGAGCACAGCAGCACAGGAATAAATCCTGATAAAGGGCTTTTGCCCGAAACGACGATTTCGAAGCTACTTGGATGCTGCCTGAACTGCTGTGCTCTTCCAGCACCACTAATGTTAAAATGGGGATAAGAATTGCCAGCATCAATGTGCGTAGCATCAAATCGACTACGCGATGTGTTTCTACGATGGCCTTCCTGGCCAACGTTAAAGCCGACGTCCTGTTTCTGCAGGAGTATGGGATACCGCACCTCAGCAACTACAAGAGATGGTCGAGCTTGTGGGCCCATGGGCCGTCAGTTTGGTCGGGGGACAATGAAAGCCGCGCCTCTGGCCTGGGTATCCTGTTGCGAGGAGGCAACTTCACCATCTCCGAGGTTAAGGAGGTGGTGGGCGGGTGCCTCCTTGTCACCAACGTCATGTACAGGTATGCTCCCCTGAGACTGATTAATGTGTATGCCCCAGTGGGTAAGAGTGAATGGTTGGCCGTCCTGCAGCAGCTTCCACTGTTGCTGGCTACGTCCCGGCTAGTCATTTTGGCCGGAGACTTCAACTGTATCATTGATGCAGATGGATGATCCGGCGGGTGGGGGGGGAACAGTAAACTGGACACCACGTCCAGAGCCCTGATGGACGTGGTAAAAGATGCCAAGCTGCACGACGTCTTCAGCACCCCTGCAGACGGAACACAGCGTAGATACACCTGGTCACGGGCAGACGGGTTTATCCACTCAAGGATAGATTACCTGTTTGTGTCCCAAACGCTCTTGGTCAGATCCACCGACCTCAAGCCGGTGTTCTTCTCTGACCACTGCCTCCTGCTGGCCAACTGTCACCTATAGGACGAGCAGCGGGCTGGTAATGGAACGTGGAAACTGAACACTAAGCTGTTGAACCCGGGAAACATCGAGGAGCTCAAGAGAGATTACGCAGGTTGGAGAACCGCGAAGCCCCTCTTTGAGTCCCCAGCGGGCTGGTGGGAAACAGTAAGAGGGAACATCAAGAGGTTCTTCTTCCTCAAAGGTGTTCAGGAGGTGAGAGAGAGGCGGGGAAAACTGTCCCAACTCCAGGAAAGTATGCAGAACCTGCTTCTGCTGCAGACGTTGGGGGTCGATGTCACGGAGGACCTCCAGGAGGTGAAGGGCCAGCAAGCCTCGCTCTTTGCCTCGGCGGCCTCCAAGATAATCTTCTGGTCCAGAGTCCGCTCTGTGGAGCAGGATGAGACGTGCTCACGTTTCTTCTTCCAGAAGGTGCACAAAGAGAGCTCCATGCTCAGCAGCCTGAAGGAAGAAGATGGCTCGGTAACATCATCTCAGGCTGACATCATGAGGATCAGCAAATCCTTCTATGCCAGTCTGTATGACTCGAAGCCAACCGACAGCGTGGCTTCCCAGTCGTTCATGTCTTCTATCACGGAGGTCTTAGACGACGGAACACGGGACAGGCCAGACCAGCCGCTATCTCTGGACGAGATGACCAAGGCCCTCGAGTCCTTTGAAAAGAATAAAACTTCCAGAGGCGATGGCTTACCAGTCGAGCTCTATTCTGCTCTGTGGGACTTGATTGGCCAGGACCTGCTGGAGGTGTATGTCAGTATGCTTCAGGCAGGTTCCATGAGTGAATCCATGAGGAAAGGCATCATCACCCTCATCTACAAGCGGAAGGGGGTGAGGGAGGAACTCAAAAATTGGAGACCAATCTCACTGTTGAATGCGGATTACAAAATTCTGTCAAAGGTAATCGCCAACCGGGTCGGGTCTGCTCTGGGGTTGGTGATTCACCCTGACCAAACCTGTGCTGTACCGGGCAGGAAGATCGCTGAGAGTCCCGCACTCCTCAGGGATACGATCGCCTACGTGCAGGAGAGAGGGTTGGACCTGCCTGATCAGCCTGGACCAGGAGAAAGCCTTTGACAGGATATCACACAGGTATATGAGAGATGTTCTCTCCAAAATGGGCTTTGAGGAGGGAATCTGCAATTGGATCAGACTGCTCTACACTAACATTGTCAGTGCAGTCTCAATCAATGTGTGGAAATCAGATAGCTTCCCAGTCAGATCTGGAGTCAGGCAGGGCTGCCCTCTCTCTCCTGCCTTGTTTGTGTCCTGCATAGAGCCATTTGCTGAGTCCATCAGGAAGGATGTGAGCCTGAGAGGGGTGACTATTCCTGGCAGTGGGGGCCTACAGGTTAATGCCTCTCTGTATATGGATGACGTCGCCATTTTTTGCTCAGATCCGCTGTTGGTGCGCAGAATCATGTGCATATGTGACCAGTTCAAACGGGCCTTGGGGGCCAAGGTAAACCGAGGCAAGAGCGAGGCCATGCTCTTCGGGAACTGGGCCGACCAATCCCCGATCCCCTTCACCGTCAGGACTGATCACCTGAAGATGCTGGGTATTTGGTTCGGGGGGGCTAGGGCATGCGCCAAGTCTTGGGAGGAGCGTATCAGCAAAGTGAGGCAGAAACTGGGCAGATGGAAGCTACGGTCACTCTCCATCGCGGGATAAAACCGGGGCATCAGGTATAAGGCACTGTCATTGCTGTTATATGTGGCACAGGTCTGGTCTATTCCCAGAACCTGTGCCGCTGCAGTCATTCAGGCCATCTTCCAATTTATATGGAGGTCAAAGATGGACCGGGTCCAAAGGGACTCGTTGTACAAAGATCTGGGCAACGTGGGAAAAAATACACCCAATGCCACCCTCACCCTGATGGCCACCTTTGTGTGTGGCTGCATCAAGCTGTGCGTGGATCCCTGGTATGCAAACACCAAGTGTCACTACGTACTACCTGTCCCCAGTGTTGCGAAGGATGGGCCTGGCCACGCTGCCGTGGAACACTCCGAGTAGTTGAACCTTTCTGTATCACCTGTCCTTTGTGGAGAAGTTTATGAAGAAAAAACACCTTTGACCACAAGTCCATCAGGAAGTGGTCAGCACGTAGTGTCCTTGAGACCCTTCGGGAAAAGGAGAGGGCGGATCCTGTCGAGCGGTTCCCTGAGCAGACTGTTAAAGCCATTTGGCAGAATGCCTCATCGCCAGAACTTTTCAACAAGCACCAAGACGTGGCTTGGCTGGTGGTGAGAAGGGCTCTGCCTGTGAGGTCCTTTATGCACGCCTGGACTCTCAGCCACACTGCACACTGCCCACGAAGCGATTGCGGGGGGTGGGGGAGATGAGACTGTCACACACCTCCTTCTGGAATGTGCCTACGCAGAAGAAGTCTGGAGAGGAATGCAGTGGTGTTTGGAGAGGTTCGTCTTGAGCAGTGCCGTGATGTGGGACTCCGTGCTCTACGGTCTGTTCCCCGGGACGCACACCGAGACAAACATCAACTGTGCTGGAGGATCATCAACTTGGTGAAGGACACTCTCTGGGCAGTCCGAAACCTGTTGATCTTCCAGCTGAAGGAGTTGACCCCGACTGAGTGTTGCAGACTGGCACATTCCAAGGTCCAGGACTACGTGTTAAGGGACGCGCTGAAGCTTGGGGCAGCTGCCGCTAAGGCGCGGTGGGGAAAGACCACCGTGTAACATTTGCCTGCCTAAGAAGAACAGGGGCCTCACGCAGACATTTGGGCTCTGCTGACACCTCAGCTAAATATATGGACATATGATTGATAAACATGCAGACCTGTATATAAAAATGATAAATTCTGATCTCTGTATGTAAATGTTTACGTATGTATGGCATGACCAACTGTACAGACCATCAAATTATTTTATGAATAAAGTATTTTTTTAAATTAAAAAAAAGTTGCAGGTAAACAGGGTGGTGAAGAAAGCATTTGGCATGCTTGTCTTCATTGGTCAGAACACTGAATATAGCAGTTGGGAGGTAATATTGCACCTAAACAGGACATTGATTAGGCCACTTTAAGAACAGTGTGAACAATTCTGGTCACCCTTTCATAGGAAGGATGTTGTTAAACTTGAGAGGGTGCCAAAAAGATATACATTGATGTTGCTGAGAATAGATGGTTTGAGATATACAGAGGCTGAATAGCCTGGGCCTTTGTTTCCTGGAACTTCGGAGGCCAAGAGGTGACCTTATAGAGGTTTATAAAATCATTAGGGACATGGAGGCAAGGCGGCCTTTGTGTGGAGCCACAGAAAATGGGGGAGATACTAAATGAATATTTTGCATCCGTATTTACTGTGGAAAAGGATATGGAAGATATAGACTGTAGGGAAATAGATGGTGACATCTTGCAAAATGTCCAGATTACAGAGGAGAAAGTGCTGAATGTCTTGAAATGGTTAAAGGTGGATAAATCCCCAGGACCTGATGAGGTATACCCAAGAACTCTGTGGGAAGCTAGAGAAGTGATTGCTGGGCCTCTTGCTGAGATATTTGTATCATTGAAAGTCACAGGTGAGGTGAAGGAAGACTGGAAGTTGGCAAACGTGGTGCCACTGTTTAAGAAGGGCAGTAAAGACAATCCAGGGAACTATAGACCGGTGAGCCTGACCTCAGTGGTGGGCAAGTTGTTGGAGGGAATCCTGAGGGACAGGATGTACATGTATTTGGAAAAGCAAGGACTGATTCGGGATAGTCAACATGGTTTTGTGCATGGGAAATCATGTCTCACAAACTTGATTGAGTTTTTTGAAGAAGTAACAAAGAAGATTGATGAGGGCAGAGCAGTAGATGTGATCTATATGGACTTCAGTAAGGCATTCAACAAGGTTCCCATGGGAGACTGATTAGCAAGGTTAGATCTCACGGAATAACGGGAGAACTAGCCATTTGGATACAGAACTGGCTCAAAGGTAGAAGACAGAGGGTGGTGGAGGAGGGTTGTTTTTCAGACTGGAGGCCTGAGACCAGTGGAGTGCCACAAGGATCGGTGCTGGGTCCTCTACTTTTTGTCATTTACATAAATGATTCGGATGCGAGCATAAGCGGCACAGTTAGTAAGTTTGCAGATGACACCAAAAGTGGAGGTGTAGTGGACAGCGAAGAGGATTACCTCAGATTACAACAGGATCTGGACCAGATGGGCCAATGGGCTGAGAAGTGGCAGATGGAGTTTAATTCAGATAAATGCGAGGGGCTGCATTTTGGGAAAGCAAATCTTAGCAGGACTTATACACTTAATGGTAAGGTCCTAGGGAGTGTTGCTGAACGAAGAGACCTTGGAGTCTTCCTCCTCTGTAATCTGGATATTTTGCAAGATACCACCATCTATTTCCATACAGTCTATATTTTCCATATCCTTTTCCACAGTAAATACTGATGCAAAATATTCATTTAGTATCTCCTCCATTTTCTGCGGATCCACTCAAAGGCCGCCTTGCTGATCTTTGAGGGGCCCTATTCTCTCCCCAGTTACCCTTTTGTCCTTAATATATTTGTAAAAACCTTTTGGATTCTCCTTAATTCTATTTGCCCTCCTGATTTCCCTCTTAAGTATACTCCTACTTCCTTTATACTCTTTGACGGATTCACTCGATCTATCCTGTCTATACCTGACAAATGCTTACTTCTTTTTCTTAAGCAAACTCTCAATTTCTTTAGCCATCCAGCATTCCCTATACCTACCAGCCTTCCCTTTCACCCTGATAGGAATATACTTTCTCTGGATTCTTGTTATCTCATTTCTGAAGGCTTCCCATTTTCCAGCCGTCCCTTTACCTGCGAACATCTGCCTCCAATCAACTTTCGAAAGTTCTTGCCTAATACTGTCAAAATTGGCCTTTCTCCAACTTCAACTTTTAGATCTGGTCTATCCTTTTCCATCACCATTTTAAAACAAATAGAATTATGGTCACTGGCCCCAAAGTGCTCCCCCACTGACACCTCAGTCACCTGCCCTGCCTTATTTCCCAAGAGTAGGTCAAGTTTTGCACCTTTTCTAGTAGGTACATCCATATACTGAATCAGAAAATTGTCTTGTACGCACTTAAGAAATTCCTCTCCATCTAAACCTTTAACACTATGGCAATCCCAGTCGATGTTTGGAAAGTTAAAATCCCTTCCCCTATTATTCTTACAGATAGCTGACATCTCCTAACAAGTTTGTTTCTCAATTTCCCTCTGACTATTAGGTGGTCTATAAAACAATCCCAATAAGGTGATCATCCCTTTCTTATTTCTCAGTTCTACCCAAATAACTTCTCTGGATGTATTTCTGGGAATATCCTCCCTCAGCACAGCTGTAATGCTATCCCTTATCAAAAATGCCATTCCCCCTCCTTTCTTGCCTCCCTTTCTAACCTTCCTGTAGCATTTGTATCCTGGAACATTAAAAGCTACCAGTCCTGTTCATCCTGAGACACGTTTCTGTAATTGCTATGATATCCCAATAGACAATAGACAATAGATGCAGGAGTAGGCCATTCTGCCCTTCGAGCCGGCACCACCATTCAATATGATCATGGCTGATCATCCTTAATCACCCTGTAATCTCCTAACATCCTTATCTCCATAACCCTTGATTCCACTATCCTTGAGAGCTCTATCCAACTCTTTCTTAAATGAATCCAGAGACTGGGCCTCCACTGCCCTCTGGGGCAGAGCATTCCACACACCACCACTCTCTGGGTGAAGAAGTTTCTGCTCATCTCTGTTCTAAATGGTCTACCCCGTATTTTTAAGCTGTGTCCTCTGGTTCGACACTCAACCATCAGCGGAAACATGTTTCCTACCTCCAGAGTGTCCAATCCTTTAATAATCTTATATGTCTCAATCAGACCCCTCTCAGTCTTCTAAGCTCAAGGGTATACAAGCCCAGTCGCTCCAGTCTTTCAGTGTAAGGTAATCCTGCCATTCCAGGATTTGACCTCGTGAACCTACGCTGCACTCCCTCAATAGCCAGAATGTCTTTCCTCAAATTTGGAGACCAGAACTGCACACAGTACTCCAGGTGTGGTCTCACCAGGGCCCTATACATCTCTTTGCTTCTATACTCAATCCCTCTTGTTATGAAGGCCAGCATACTATTAGCCTTCTTCACTACCTGCTGTA
The DNA here is from genome assembly GCF_047496795.1 of Chiloscyllium punctatum. NCBI lineage: Eukaryota > Metazoa > Chordata > Chondrichthyes > Orectolobiformes > Hemiscylliidae > Chiloscyllium > Chiloscyllium punctatum. The sequence continues at coordinate 87,899,367 of NC_092745.1, forward strand.
CCTGCATGCTTACCTTCATTGACTAGTGGACAAGAACACCCAGATCTCTCTGTATTGCCCCTTTACCTAAATTGATTCCATTTAGGTCGTAATTTGCCTTCCTGTTCTTGCCACCAAAGTGGATAACCATATATTTATCCACATTAAACTGCATCTGCCATGCATCTGACCACTCACCTAACATGTCTAGGTCACCCTGTAATCTCCTAACATCCTCCTCACATTTCATCCTGCCACCCAGCATAGTATCATCAGCAAATTTGCTAATGTTATTATTAATACCATCTTCTACATTAATATATATTGTAAAAAGCTGCGGTCCCAGCACTGATCCCTGCGGTACCCCACTGGTCACTGCCTGCCATTCCGAAATGGAGCTGTTTATCACTACTCTTTTTTTGCTGTCAGCCAACCAACTTTCAATCCAAGTTAGTACTTTGCCCCCAATACCATGCACCCTAATCCCAGTCCCATGTTCCTAACCATGCCCTGAGTTCACCTGCCTTCCCTGTTAGGCCCTTTGCATTGAAATAAATGCAATTTAATTTATTAGTCCTACCTTGTACTGCCTGCCCTGACTGTTTGATTCACTTCTGTTCTCAACTGTACCCGTCTCAGATTGTTCTCTTTCCTCACTATCTCCCTGGGTCCCACCCCCCCATTTTACTAGTTTAAATCCTCCCGAGCAGCTCTGGCAAATCTCCCTGCCAGTATATTAGTCCCCTTCCAATTAAGGTGCAATCCATCCTTCTTGTACAGGTCACTTCTACCTCAATAGAGATTCCAATGATCTAAAAATGAGAATCCTTCTCCCATACACCAGTTCCTCAGCCATGCATTCATCTGCTCTATCCTCCTATTCCTGCCCTCACTAGCTTGTAGCACTGGGAGTAATCCAGATATTACTAACCTTGAGGACCTCCTTTTTTAAATCTCTGCCTAACTCTCTGTAATCTCCCTTCAGAATCTCAACCTTTTCCCTTCCTATATCGTTGGTTCCAATGTGGACAATGACCTCTTGCTGGCCCCTCTCACCCGTGAGAACATTCTGCACCCGCTCAGAGACATCCTTGATCCTGGCACCAGAGAAACAACACACCATTCTGCTTTTTCTCTGCTGGCCACATAAACGTCTGTCTATACCTCCAGTTACAGAATCCCCTAACACAATTGATCTCTTGGAAGCCAACGTACCCCTCGTTGCATTAGAGCCAGTCTCAACACCAGAAACTTGGCTGTTTCTGCTATGTTCCCCTGAGAATCCATCACCCCCTACATTTTCCAAAATAGCATACCTGTTTGAAATGGGTATATCCACAAAAGACTCCTGCCCTAGGTGCCTACCTCTCTTACCCTTCCTGCACTTAACCCATTTATGTGACTGTATCTGAGACTTTCCCCCCTTCCTATACCTGTTCCTCCAAGATTACAAAATTATGAGGGGCACGGATAGGATAAATAGGCAAAGTCTTTTCCCTGGGATCGGGGAGTCCAGAACTAGAGGGCATAGGTTTAGGGTGAGAGGAGAAAGATATAAAAGAGACCTAAGGGGCAACTTTTTCAAGCAGAGGGTGCTACGTGTATGGAATGAGCTGCCAGAGGATGTGGTGGAGGCTGGTACACTTGCAACATTTAAGAGGCATTTGGATGGGTATATGAATAGGAAGGGTTTGGAGGGATATGGGCCGGGTGCTGACAGGTGGGATTAGATTGGGTTGGGATATCTGGTCAGCATGGACAGGTTGGACCGAAGGGTCTGTTTCCATGTTGCAAGGTCTTTTTCCTAGGATGGAGGAATCCAAAGCTCGAGTACATAAGTGAGAGGGTAAATATTTCAAAAATTAAGAGGGGTAAACTTTTCATTCAGAGAGTGAGGCATGTATGGAACAAGCTGCCAGATGAAATGGTAGAGACAGGTACAATTACAACATTTAGAAGACATCTGTGTGAGTACATGAATAGGAAACATTTGGAGGGATATGGGCAAATGCTGCCAAATGGGATGAGGTCAGATTTGGATATCTGGCCAGCGTGGACAAGTTGGACGTAAGGGTCTGTTTCTGTATGATTATGGAGACTATAATATCCCAATTTGGAAATACATCACTGTTCCTTCACCATTGCCACATCAGGTTCCTGGAACTCTCTCCACCACAACCTGCAGTGGACTGAGGAGGTGCCTCTCCAATGTCTTCTCATGGGCAAATATAATGGGAAATAAATGCCAGCCTTGCCAACGATGCTGACATTTCATTCCAAAACCATGAGAAAGATTGTCAACTATAAAGACTGAAACCTTATGTGAGAACATTTATTGGTGTGACTGTAGTGATTGTAAAGAGGTCAACCAGGTGGACCTCATGGAAAATGAGTTCCCTGATCGGGGCTGTTGAGCTGGGGTCCTGGCTGACAGATAAAAACCAGAGTATCAGCTGGCTCTTGAGCTAGCTAGTGTGTACTGTGGATTTTTAGTCATGGTTTTATTTGTTTATGGGGAACTGGCTACTGAGCTGACTGGCCACAACCAGTGGCCCTAGGGAGTTTTTGTTTGTGATTTTATTTTTTTTGTGAGAAACTAGCTTTTGAGGATTTTGTTTTTGTTTGTGGGGAGCTGGTTCTTGAGCTGGCCAGCCACAGTCAGTGTGCCTCGGGGTTCCTGGCTCTTGAGCTAGTTGGCCACAAGCAGTGAAATGGGGATTTCTTTACAACAAAAAGTGTTAAGAGGTTCTGTTCACTCTGTGGAAGTTGGATCAGTGTCAAGCACTTTCCATGTGTAAATAAAGGGTGCCTGGGTAACAGAATACTGTCCTCTGTGGACTTACTTCAGTGACAAGGTCAGATTTTGTGCCCAGATCGTCATGTGATGAAGCCTCTGGGAAAACCTTCAAGCAGAATTGGCAACAAATACAAATCACAATGCATTGGGTTGGGGGAAGCATTTTCATGTCAGATATACCTTGGAAATACTTCACATTTCATAAATAACGAAAAAAAAACTGCTGACATAAAAATAAATCCGGATTCACAGCGTTATTTCTGCTGGAAAACGTCACCGGTTTCTGAAACGATGAAATAAACTGCACTCAGTGCGGCCCTGGTTAAGTGCGGCCCAGGTTAGTGTCCGGGCGGAACCATTGTCCTGAGCCGCTGTTGTCCTGCCGACCCGGTCTGTGCGCTGAACACTTCCGGCTCGTGGAAATGGCGTCGGGGTGTATTGTGCGGCTTTGTCGGTCTGCGCTGTAAGTAATGAATGTCAGTTTAAAGCAGTTAAATATCAACATTTCAAACATTTGTCATTGGACGGAGCAGAAGCAGAGCTTGTTGTACCCAGGCTGAGATGTGTCTGGGGTTATTATTTTTTTCACTTTGGGATTGGCTGATTTTGTTGAAGTCCCTCTTGGATCAGGATTGACGCAGAATTTCTTTTTTGGGACAGTCCTGTGCTTCTGTTTCACTTGGAAAATAAGCGGATTTGTTCTTATAAAGCGGCTGCCAATCGCTTGAGGTTCAGAATTGATCTGATGTGACTTCTTGCAAGAACCTTTCTAAAAATTGTGGAGCGTTATTGTTTCCTCGAGCAACTTTCTCAGGCACTCCTGGTTTTAAATGTCAACAGTGATTCTCTGAACACATCTGTGCAATGCAACTCCCTGTTTCCCCTCTAATAATTCCTTATCCCTATGTTTAATCTCTAGATCATTCCAATACAGTTGAGAATCGTAAAGTTCCATCGCACGGAAACAGCTCCTTCGGCCCATCGTATTCATACCATTCATCAAGCGCCTAGCTACTCGAATTTCATTTTCCAACATTGGCCTGTGGCCTTGTATGCTATTGTGCTTTTCATGCTTATTTAAATACTTCGTAAAATCTTGTGAGGGTTCCTACCTGAGAGAAATTGAGGACTGCAGACGCTGGAGATTAAAGTCGAGAGTGTGGTGTTGGTAAAACACAGCAGATCAGGCAGCATATGAGGAGCAAAAGAGTTAATGTTTTGGTAAGCCTGAAGCAACAACAATTGCTCCTCGGATGCTGCCTGACCTTCTGTGCTTTTCTAGTACCCCACTTTTTGACTCTGTGTATACCACCCTTTTAAGCAGTGAGTTACAGATAGCCCCCCACCATCTGAGTGACTTACTTTTTTCCCTCAGTAGCTTTCAGAGCACCGCTCCTTCTGATGAAGCGCCATCCAAAAGCTAGTCCCTCCAAATAAACCTATTGGACTGTAGCCTGGTGTTATGTAATTTTTAACTTTGTCCACCCCAGTCCAACACTGGCACCTCCAGGTCATATACTCAATTTGTACATATTGATTAGGTCCTCTCTTCAGCCTTCTCTGCTCTGAAGAACACAATCCCAAATTATATAGCCTATCTTTAAACTAAAACATTCAAGCCCAGGCAACATCTGATGAATCTCTTCTCAAGTGTAAACCCATCCATCTTATAGTGCAATGACTAGAACTGCATGCATGCTGCAGCTAATCAATATTTTACACACAACCTCCCTACTCTTGTATTCAGTGCCTTAACTAATAAAAACAGGTATCCCATGTGCTTTTTTAATTGTCTTTTCTACTGTCCTGAAGCCTTCAAGGATGCATGGACATGCATATGAAGGTCCCTCTGATCCTTTTTTGTTCCTAGGGTCCTAGCATTCATTGTGCTATTGTTTATCTTGTTAGTCCTCCCAAAATCTATCAATTCACATTGTTCAGGATGAAATTCCATTTTCCACTGTTCTGCACACCTGATTAACCCATCTATATTGTCCTGTATTCTAAAGCTTGCTGCAGTACCAATTTTTATGTCATCTGCAAACCTAACTGAATAATTTTCTACATGTGAATGTAGGAAATATAATGTGCACTAAAAGTGGCAAGGGACCAGCATCCCACCCTGCTGTATGCCACTAAGCCAATTTTGGATCCACTTTGCCAAATTTCCATGGATCCATCTTTCTTACTTGACCAGTCTCTCATTCAATATCACATCAAAAGCCTTACTGAAGACCATGTCGATAAAATCAACTGCGCTACCATCATGTATATACCTAGTCACCTCTGATAAAAAAGTTAATCAAATTTGTAAGACATGATTTCCTTTCTAATAGAGCCAGGCTAACTATCTTTGGTTAATCCTTAATTCTCCAGTGGAGAAGATTTCAGTCCATGAGATTTTTTCCAGCAGTTTCCCTGCCTTTGGTGTTGGACTCGTTGATCTCTAGTTACCTGCTTTATCCCTATCAACCTTCTTGAATAATGGGACCACTTTAGCTACCCTTCTGTTCAGGGCAATTCTCATTTGGCCAGCGAGGATTTGAAAGTTGTCAGAACCCCTTTGCCTGCCATAACAGCCTGGGATATATCTCACATGGGCCCAGGGATTTATCCACTTCTAAGCTGTCAAAAACTCTTAATACCGCATCCCTTACAATATTAATGTATTCAAGAATATCACAGTCCCTTTTCCTGATTTCTGTACCTGCATCGCCTTTCTTTATAATGAATGAATATAATGAGGTCATCATTTAAAACCTAACCTTCATCTGGCTCCACACAGGTTGCCACAATGATCTTTAATGGCCACTACTCTTTCTCAAGTTATTCTTCCCCTTGTATGTATATAAATCATCTTTGAACTTTCCTTTATTTTACTTCACTTCTTTTTCATGCCCCTTCTTTGTTCTTGCAATTTCTTTTTAAGTAACTCCTTATTTTCAATACATCCTGTTGTTGGATTTCTGCTGTTTTGAGTCTTCAGAATCTGCTCTAAGCTACCATTTCTTTCCTTATCTAGTCCTATACATCCCTGGATATCTAAGATTCCCTGGACTTGTTGGTTCCAACTCTTCATATTTGTGGGAGTATATTGGCTCTGCACTCTCACTATAAACCTTTTGAATAGCTCTCACTGTTCTGATGTCGATTTTCCTACAAGTAACTTCTCCCAATACCCTTTAGTCATGTCCAGCCTTACATTAAAATCGACCATCTCCAATTCAGAACCTTTATTTCTGGTCCACCTTTGCCCTCTTCCATAATTACCTTAAATCTTAACTGAGTTATGGTCACTATTACTGAAATGCTCCTCTGCTAACACTCCAACTGCTTCCTGGTTTAAAAAGCTTTCCTGGATATATTGTAAGAATTGCACCCCCTCTGAAACTTTCACATTTGTCTATCACATTTATGATTGGGCAAGTTGAAATCCTCTGTTCGTACCCTATCATTTTTACATTTTGCTAAGATTTGCATGCATATCCATCCTTCTGTCTTGCCCTGACTGTAGGGGAGTGGAGGCCTATAGTACAATCCCAGTAGTATGATTGCCCCCCTTGTTGATTTCAAGCTCCACACTTAGAGAACATAGAATATTAAAGAACAGTGCAGGCCCTCGATGTTGCGCTGACTTATGGAACCAATCTGAAGCCCATCTATCCTACCCTATTCCATTTTCATCCATATTTTTATCCAGTGACCATTTAAATGCCCTTAAAGTTGGCGAGTCTACTACTGTTGCAGCCAGTGCATTCCACTCCCCATACTAGTCTCTGAGTAAAGAAACCACCTTTGACATCTGTCCTATATCTATCACCCTTCAATTTAAAGCTATGTTCCCTCGTGCTAGCAATCACCATCCGAGGAAAAAGACTCTCATTTTCCGCCCTATCTGACCCTCTGATTTTCTTAAATAAATCAGCTTTCAACCTTCTTCTCTCTAACGAAAACAGTCTCAAGTCCCTCAGCCTTTCCTCATAAGCAACATCCTAATAAATCTCCTCTGCACCCTTTCCAACGCTTCCACATCCTTCCTATAATGCGGTGACCAGAACTGTATGCAATACTCCAAGTGCGGCCGCACCAGAGTTTTGTACAGCTGCAGCATGACCTTGTGGCTCCGGAACTCAATCCCTCTACCAATAAAAGCAATAAGCCTTCTTAATAACCCTATCAACCTGGGTGGCAACTTTCAGGGATCTGTACATGAACACCAAAATCTCTCTGCTTATCTACACTGCCGAGAATCTTACCATTAGCCCAGTACTCTGTATTCCTGTTGCTCCTTCCAAAGTGAATCACCTCACACTTTTCCGCATTAAACTCCATTTGCCACCTCTCAGCCCAGCTGTGTAACTTATCTATGTCCCTCTGTAACTTGCAACATCCTTCAGCACTATCCACAACTCCACCAACCTTTGTGTCATTCGCAGATTCAATAAGCTATCCTTCTATGCCCTCATCCAGGTCATTTATAAAAATGGCAAACAGCAGTGGCCCCAAAATAGATCCTTGCGGTACACCACTGGTAACTGAATGCTAGGATGAATATTTCCCATTAACCACCAACCTTCGAGGAGCTTCCAAAAATAGCGTGTCTCCGTATTACAATTATCAACTTTTTGATCAATATTGAGACACTACCCTTTGCACGCCATCTCATTCTAAAGCCCACTTTCCTGCACCAACTCTTCAACCACGATTGATCTGATCTGTCTGCCTATTCTTCTTTGAGGTCCTGCCTTTCAATCTGCTACATACCTCCCTAAATTCTTGTTGCAGAAATTCATTCCTCTTTTTCAGCCTGTCATTTGTTTCTGTGTGACCCACAGCCTCAAACTGTTTACCTTCTCACTTCAACAGTTCAGTCACCAGGGAGGCAGCATATCCTGCAGTGAGGTCTGCAGAAACACTTTACTGTACAATTCACTATTGAGAACCCTACCAATATTGTTCTTCCTCTCTATCTGCTCCTCCCCTGAGCAGTGAGTTCTGATTCCACTCCCTAGATGAGCTAACACATTCACCATTTTCCATAACAGGAAAGCTGTTTTTGGGTGAGAGACACACTGGGGCTTTCCTAAGTCCCTTCCAGTTCCCTTCTGCATGGTGGTCACCCAGTCCTTCTGTCATTGCACTTCCATAAGCTACAGGGTGACTGCATCTAAACATATCCACCTAACTGTGAGCTTCTTTGATGCACTGCAATACTTCCAGCCGATGCTGAAGCTCTGGAACCTGATGCTAAAGCTGGTCAAGCCAATCACACTTTCTGCAGATGGACTCATCCGGTCTGTTAGGAATGTCGGAAACTTCCTCCATATTGCAGGCTGTGCAGAGATGGGCTTCTTTCATTAAAAATACCCTTACCCTGAATTTAAGCCAATTACAAAATAAATTACTTTAAAGCCACAACTCTTGCTTTTCCTTAATGCAGATTGAAAGCGGAGAAAACAGTTGACCCGTTATGTACTAATCAGCTGTCCTGTAGCTTATTAATTGAAAGAAATATCTGAATTTTATTACGAGCTTAACTTGTTATAAGTCAGCTTGCAAAAGCACCTCCATATGTGTAAATCTACTGCTAACATCATAACTGAATTTCACACACAGGATTGATATGTTGTTGATTATGCATATGCTTCACCTGTTTAAGTAATCATTGCTTTAAATTTATTAGTAAGTGTTTTTCTTTTCAATAGTTCTTTACAGCTAAAAGCTTCTGAAAGGTTGCTTCCTGCTGTGTATCCTGTGCACAGCACATCCAGGCGGAACAATTCTAATCGAACTTCAGTAGTTCGCTGTGGAAGACAGGTTTATGCCAGGCTATATCCTGTTCTGCTGGTTCGACCTGATGGATCCACTATCAATATCCGATACAAGGAACCTAAAAGAATTATTACTGTAAGGATGAAGGTTATCTTGTTTTTTTGGGAGAGGTAGAAGGAAGCAATTTTGATCAAAACATCCAAACTAATTGATTGTTTAAGTGCTGTAATGCTTCTAAGACAAATAATATGGTGGCACATAAGAGAGGATTTGTAATTTCATAACCTTCCTGTCAACATTTTAACTCAAAAACACCTCAAGCTTTTTTGAAATGAATACTTTCTTAGGAAAAATATGAATGTTTTCTTCCATGTTCATGGTTTTGCCACATCAAAAATGAGCTCAGCAAGACAAGATGCTAACTATCTGAAATAATAATAAAGGTAGAAACTGTGGAGAGGCAGATGTTGCATGACCTACTTAATTTTCCAGCTTTTTTTTTGTTCTTATTACCTTATATTCCTGGAACTGGACATTTGAAAATAAGGGTGATGGCATGTATACATTGTTTTATCGTCTTCAAGTCTCTGTCTGAAGGCAGGTCCAAAGTTAGTGGAGGCAGTCACTCACTAATGAATGTGACTGTCGATGTGGAAATTATGTGTCGCTGATCATGTGGATCCTTGTCTGGCTGATGAACCCAATCCGACAGCTGCATCTCTGACCACACATTTGTTTCCAGTAAAAGTGGAATTAACCCCTGACCTTGAAATCACTGGCATTCCTTTCTCTGGTTCCTTTCCTGTACTTCCTCTTGCTAATAGGTGATCTCAGAGAATTATGTCCCTTCATACAAGTTTTCTGCAACTCGGTTTCTTCTGAATGGAGATCTCTCACACATTAACATCCATGTTGCATTTCTTGAGTGTCCTCCTCTTGTTCAAGTGCCTTCCATGAACTGGATGAAGGTGATTAGTTTTGGCAGTCGCAACTCGGACTAGCCCAGCGGAATTGGTTTCAGATGATCATGGCCTTGATGTTGGTGCTATTGGTTGTTTCAAGGATGCTGATGTCAGTATGCCAGTCCTCTCAGCTGATGCAGAAATTCCACCTCAAACAACATTGATGGTACTTAGCAAGTTCCTTAATGTTGCTTCTATGCATAGTTTTGGAGCCATGTGGAAGAGTTGAAAGATGACTTACCTTATACACAAGAACCTTGATATCAACACATATGTCACTGTCATTAATGATTCATATCTTTACGTGTTCAAAGGCAGTGCACACAGATTGGATGCAAGGCTGAATTTCCATACTGATGCCAACCTTAAATGATTGGTAACTTCCTAGGTGGGGAAATAAGTAATTAAAATGGAAATGCTGGGTTAAGTGATGTATTATACCTGCATGTTGTAGGAGTTGGTGGACCCCATTGTGGTTCACAGTGACTGGTTGTTTAAGGAAGTCTGGCTTAGAGTTTATGAGCTGGAATCTGAGTTTTGAACACTGTGACACACAGGGAGAGGGAGAGTTACCTGGATGTTGTGTTTTGGGGACAGCCACACCCCTTACACTGACTTGCAGGGGAGGAGAAGAAAAGAGTAGTTGTAATCAAGGAGAGTATAGTCAGGGAAAAGGTACTGTTTTCTGTGTCCAGGATTGAGGGTCCTGAAGGCTGCATTGCCTGTCTGGCGTCCAGGTTCAGAATATTTCATCTGGGCCACAGAGAAACTTGGAGTGGGAGGGGAATGACTTCATTGTCATGGTTTATGTAGGTACCGGCGACTTATGTAGAAAGAGCTCTGCTGAGGGATTGCAAGCATTTCATTGCTAAATTAGAAAAACCGAACCAAAAATTTAGTAATCTCTGGATTATTACCTGAGCCACGGGCAAATAGCACAAGGTCAACAAAGTTAAAGAGTGTGATTCCAAAGATTGATGTGGATGAAACAGGTTTGAATTTGTGGGATATTGGCACCAGTACTGGGAATGGAGGGATGGGATGGGCTCCACCTGAATCATGCTGAGACTAGAGACCTGGCGAATCGCATGACGAGGGCTGTGAATAGGGCTTTAAACTAAATAATGTAGGGATGGGTGCAGTTGTATGAAAAATTACTGAAAAAGTTAGAGGGGAGATCTCAGCAGAGGTTGTGAAAGTTTCCAGAACAACTAATTGGACCAAAGAATAAGGAAAGGGTCAGGGACCTAACTTCAGGCACAGCAGATGAGAGAACAACTATGAAAAGAGGGACAGTCAATACAGGACTGTGGGTGTTGTACTTAAATGCATACAGTATATGATAGAAGGTAAATTAGTTTGCCATTCCAGAGTGAAATTGGCAGGTATGCTATTGTGGGTATCACAGAGACCTGGCTGCAAGAGGATCAGGGCCAGGAAACACATTCTGTTGAACGGACAGGTGGATGCGCAGAAGGGTGGGTTGCCTTGTTGGTAAGAAATCAAATTAAATTGATAGTAAGAACTGATATTGAGTCGGAAGACATGGAATGGTTAGAGTTGAGGAACCCCAAAGGTAAAAAGACCCTGATAGAAGTTGGAAGGCTGTCCAACAGTAGTCTGGAAGAAAATAAATCGGGCGATAGGAAAGGCATGTAATAAAGACTCTATTGCAGTAATCTAGGGGACTTCAGTATGCAGGTAGAACAAGATAATCAGGTTGGTAACGGACCTCACAAAAAGGAACATGTAAAATGTCAATGTTATGGTACTTTGGAGCAATTGGTGGTAGATCACACTAGAAAACAGGCAATTTTGATTTGGTGATGTATAGTAAGGCAGTGCTGTGTTCACTGCTTTTCATCATTTATATAAATAATTTGGATTTGAACGTAGGAGGAATGGTTAGTAAGTTTGCAGATGACTCCAAAATTGGAAGTGGAATGGCCAGCGAAGAAGATTACCTCCGATTACAATAGAGTCTTGATCAAATGGGCCAAGGAGTGGCAGATAGAGTTTAATTTAGATAAATGTGGGATGTGTATTTTGCAAAGGCAAAACAGGGCAGGACTTGTACACTTAATAGTACAATCCTGGGAAGTGTTGCTGAACAAAGAGACCTTTGAGTGCAAGTTCATAGTTCCTTGAAAGTGAAGTCGCGGGTAGATAGAATACTGAAAAAAGCGTTTGGTATACTCTCCTTTATTGGTCAGAGCATTGAGTACAGGAGTTGCAGCTGTACAGGACATTGGTTAGGCCACTTTTGGAATATAGTGTGCAATTCTGGTCTCCCTCTTTTCGGAATGATGGTGTAAAACTTGAAGGTTCAGAAAAAATTTACGAGTGTGTTGCCAGTGTTGGAGGGTTTGAGCTATAGGGAGAGGCTGAATAGACTGGGGCTATTTTCCATGGAGCGATGGATGTTATGGGGTGACCTTATGAAGGTTTATAAAATCATGAGGAGCATGGACAGGGTGACTAGACAAGATCTTTTCTCTGGGGTGGGAGAGTCCACAACAAGAGGGCATAGGTTTCAGGTGAGAAGGGAAAGATTTAGAAAGGAAACTTTTTCCATACACGCATGTACGGAATGAGCTGCCAGGGTAAGTCGTGGAGGCTGGTACGATTACAACAGTTAAAAGGTAACTGGATGGGTATATGAATAGGAAGGGTACAAAGGGAAAGCAGCCAAATGGTGGCAAATTGGACTAGACTTATTGGTTGGCATGGACGAGTGGATCAAAGAGTCTGTTTTCATGCTGTGTGGCTCTATGACTCTTTGATTAGGGAGCTTAAGGTGAAGGGAAGTGACCATAATATGATCAAAATCACCCTGCAGCTTGAAAGGGAGAAGTTTGAATCAGATGTAATGGTATTACAATTAAGTAAAGGTAACTACAAAGAAATGAAGAAGGTGCTGACCAAAATTGATTGGAAGGGGAATGTACAGCGGAGTGCAATGGCAGGAGTTTCCAGGGGTAATTCGAGAGGCACAGCAGAAATTTATCCAGAGGAAGAAGTGGAGGACGAGACGACCATGGCTGACGAGGGAAGGTCAAGGACAGCATAAAAGCAAAAGAAAAAGTGTCCAATGTGGTGAAGGTTCATGGGAAGCCAGAGAATTGGGAAACCTTTAAAAACCAGCAGGGGTAATTAAAAAATCAATAATGGGGGAGAAGATGAAATATGAGGATAAGTTGGCTAGCAGTAGTAAGTAAGATTACAAGTGTTTATTTTTTAGATATTTTAAAAGGTTAAAAAAAAAGACAAGAGTGGACAATCGGCCGCTGGAAAATGAGGCTGGAGAAGTTGTATTGGACAACAAAGAAATGGTGGAGGAACTGAATAGGTACTTTGCATTACCTTTCACAGTGGAGGACACCAGCATACCGGAACTTCAGGAGGGTCAGAGGGCAGAGGTAACTGTTGTGGTCATCACTAAGAAGAAGGTGCTGGGGAACCTGAAAGGTATGAAGGTGGACAAATCATCTAGACTAGATGGACTACATAACAAAATTTTGAAAAGATAGCGGAGGAGATTGTAGAGGCATTAGTGGTGATCTTTCAGGAATCACTGGAGTCAGGGAACGTTCCACCAGACTGGAAAATGGCTCATGTAACACCCTTGTTTAAGAAGGGAGGGAGACAGAAGATAGGAAACCATAGATTGGTTAGCCTGACCTGTGTTGTTGGTAAGATTTTACAGTCGTTATCGAGATGAGACTGCAAAGTACTTGAAAGTGCATGGTAAAACAGGGCTTCATTAAAGTCGGGGTGAGGGTGGGAGTTCGGGGTCATGCCTGACCAAGCTGTTAGAACTCTTTGGAGGTAACAAACAAGTTAAACAAAGGAGAGCTAGTGAACATGAACTACTTGGATTACCAGAAGCCCTTTGACAAGGTGTTGCACAGGAGGCTGCTAAATAAGAGAAGTGCCCATGGTGTTAGGGGCAAGGTACTGGCTAGAGCATTGGTTGACTGACAAGGCATAGAGTAGTGATAAAGGGGTCTTTTTTAGGGTGGGAGCTAGTGACTACTGGAATTCAGCAATGGTCTATGTTAGGACCACTGCTCGTTGGATGCTGCCTGAACTGCTGTGCTCTTCCAGCACCACTAATCCAGTATTTGGTTTTCAGCATCTGCAGTCATTGTTTTTACCTATGTTAGGACCACAACTATCCATGCTGTACATTAACAATCTGGACAAAGTAACTAAGGGCACTGTTCCTAAGTTTAGATTACACTGCCCTCTCCCTACAATTACATCAGACACATGGTCTATTTTTAACTCTGGAAAATTGAAATCTTGTTTATGTGACAGTCCATTACTGCTAAGTTACTGTACTCAATCTAAACACACCTATTCCTTCATTCATTCAATTTCATTTAACTATATTTTGACTAAACCAGCAAATTTTAGATTCATACCTACACAGTCTTAGTTTTGACATTTTTAATTGACTTAGCATTAACAGCTTTTGAGGAAACAATTCAGCAGTGGTGTTCATTTTGCTTGAAGATGCTTATTGATTCCACCTTGAATGGCCTGTGCTTTAATTTCAAGTTTATGTTTCTTTGTTCTGGATTTCCCCACTCGTTAAATTACCTTAAAACATAGAAGATGAAATATCATTAAAGCGTTCTTCAAGGTAAAGGTGAAATCAGATATAAATAATTGTTTCATTGAAAATAAAGCTTCTTGCTCTTCCTACAGTAATCATTCGTCATCATTTCAAAATCGTACAAGCTTTTCATATTCTATCTCTAAAATCAAAACATGTTTTGATCACTTGTAGTATGTGCTGAGGCAGATTGCCTGTTTTTCTATTATGAGCTGATGCATTTCATCAGTATATCCATATTATTTGAAAACCATTTCTTGAATATAATTAACTGATTTGTTACAGATGCCAGTCGATGTTTCCCTTCTGCCAGAAGCTGAACGGAAAGCAAGAATGCGCAAACGTGATCCCAAGAGAACCAGGATGAAAGAGGAGCATTTTGAAGATGAATTTAAAATTGACGATTATAGCAAATTCTGGAAGAAAAAGTGACCTTCAGGATTTTGAATTCAGAAATGCACAACTGTCACCAGACTGCTTGACTGGCGCTGACATCAGTGAAACCTTGACTGATGTACACTGCACATATTACAATTGCGTTTTCACTGATGAATAGTAGTCTTATTTGTATGTTTGTATCCACTTGTGTTCTTGACTCAAAATGTCACCAGGAATAAATCCTGTTTTTATTTCTTTTTATCTCTAGGATGATATGGCTTAAATGCTAGGAGAAAATATTTTCCTGTTAACTAGACATCCCCCATCATCACCAGACACAACTATTCTGTACTTGCAGTGCCTGGCTGCGCTTATATAGATATATTGGTTATTTTGAGAACATTTAGCCACATTTGAGTTTTATGTTAGACGTTTATTATCTTATTCTGACAGATTACAAGTAATTCCATTCAATGATAATTATCCTAGAAATGGAATGATATTTGCAACAATCTGAAATGAACAAGTAGTTAGGGTTGTACTAAACATAAAATCCTTACATTTTGAAATTGGATCTGTCATTTGAATGTAAAATCCATAGCTACAATGTTCAGTCCAGGACAGAGTACTTCTGAGCAGTTTTACCTTCGTATTTTAGATCGTGCTGCATTTAAAATACTGACTGATTTAAACTGTGTAGCAAAAAGTGGATTAGTAACAGTTTGAATTACTAATGTGTGCAAACCGCATCCAATTCTACTGCTTCAACTTTTGAAAGGATTGGAGTTTAAATGTAGAGATAGAAAAAGCACCCAGAACTTAGCTTTTCTGGGAACCTTGTTTTTGCTGCAATAGGTAAATTTATGACCTACGTATTGTTCTGCTGTAGCATGATTTTGCTACAACACGATTGACAAATGGGGGACACTGTTTCTAAAGGATAAAGTTTTAAAATGTGTGGCTATAACATGCTTACAAAGTGCAATTTCTCCATAACACAGGGTTACACAAGAACGCAACCATCACGCTATAGAAGTACCTAAAACTGGCTTCGAGTTAAAGTCACGACTCATGTCAGAGATCAAGATCAGAATTGATTTAATTTGTGAAACAGTAGAGGCACCATTACATGTTTGGATTTATGTCATCCACCGATTTAGGTTTATGGAATAATTTTGTCTGGAAGTTACAAACACGATAAATGAGAATAATTATAATGGGAGACTTCACTCATCCTTTGACTCAGATTATAATATTGTAAAGGGCAGAGGTGGGGAAGAGTTTCTGGAAGTGTGTTCAAGAGAGATTTCTGGATCAGAATATTTCTGGTCTAATGGGGAAGGAGACGTTCAGTCTAGCTGTAGCGAATGAGGTCACATGAATCAAATGTTAGTGGAGGCACAGTAGAAGCACATTTGTGAGCTAGTGCTCAAAGTATCATGTTGCTATGGAACAGGACAAGGCGCAATGCAGAACGACAAAAATTAATTGATGGAAGATTATTTTCAATAAGGTCAGAAAAATACCTAGCCGAGGTGAATTGGATTCCAAGATTGGCAACAACAATGGACTCTCTTGAAATAGGAGCTACTTTAACGGTCAAGGTACATCATGACAAGGGAGAGCAGGCAGATAAGCAAAACCAGAACTTCCGAGATAACAAATGAGAGAGATAGTAAAATGAAGCACAAAAATTGTCGAAGACATGTCAGCTTGATAATACAAGTGAGAGCCAGGCTGAATATAGAAGATGAAATGAGAAACGTGGAGAGGATCAGACGGACTGGTAATGTAACATAGAAGGAAATCCCAAAGTCCTCAAAATCCATTTATGTAATAAAAGGCAGTAAACGGCCTTAAAATCAGTCTGCAGTGGTGAGTAGAGGGGGTTCTTTCTTGATTATATGTTTTATTGAGCTACAGCTCTTGATTAAACTTAAAATATAAGCCATAACTATTAATTTAAGCTGGAGCAGTGTTTTGTAGAGGAATAAGACTATTTTCTGGGTCTGTAGATTGAAAGAAGCAAAAATGACCCTTAGTAGAATGCGTATATTGTCGGATGTGGGGGTTTAGGGAGAGTTTATGGGTTACTGAGGATAATATCTACAATAAATGTCGTTGGTTGCAAATCCTATCAATTCGGTTGGATAGGCAATCAGGAATTTTTACAAGAGCAAGGGGATGTGATGGATGGCAGTTTCAGTAAGGGGGGAAAGTCTCAGAAACAGTCACATAAGTGGGTTAACTCCAGGAAAGCGAAGAGAGGTAGGCAGGTAGTGCAGGAGTCTTCTGTGGCTATCCCCATTTCAAACAGGTATGCTGTTTTGGAAAATGTAGGGGGTGATGGATTCAGGGGTATGTAGCACGAACAGCCAAGGTTTTGGTATTGAGACTGGCTCTAATGTAATGAGAAGTACATCGGGTTCCAAGCGCTCAATTGTCTTAGGTGACTCTCTAGTCTGAGGTAAGACAGATGTTTTTGCGGCCAGCAGCGAAAAATCAGAATGGTGTGTTGCTTCCCTGGTGCCAGGATCAAGGATACCTCCAAGAGGGTGCAGAATGTTCTCAAGGGGGAAAGGGACCAACATGAGGTCATTGTATACATTAGAACCAACGACATAAGAAGAGAAAAAGTTGGGATTCTGATGAGAGATTACAGAGAGTTAGGCAGGAAATTAAAAAGAAGGTTCTCAAGAGTAGTAATATCTGGATTACTCCCGGTGCTACGAGTTAGTGAGGGCAGGAATAGGAGGATAGAGCAGATGAATACATAGCTGAGAAGCTGGGGTATGGGAGAAAGACTCACATTTTCGGATCATTGGAATCTCTTTTGGGGTAGAAGTGACCTGTACAAGAAGGACGGATTGCACCTAAATTGGAAGGGGACTAATATACTGGTAGGGATTTGCTAGAGCTGTTCAGGAGGATTTAAACTAGTTAGTGGGGGCAGGTGGCAGGGTGGGGGGGACCAGGGAACTGAGAAATAAGAAAGGGATGATCACCTTATTGGGATTATAATATGGACCCCCTAACAGTCAGTGGTAAATTGAGAAACAAATTTGTAAGGAGATATCAGTTATCTGTAAGAATAATAGGGTGGTTAAGGTAGGGGATTTTAACTTTCCAAACATAGACTGGGACTGCCATAGTGTTAAGGGTTTAGATGGAGAGGAATTTGTTAAGTGTGTACAAGAAAAAGTTCCGATTCAGTATGTGGACGTACCTACTAGAGAAGGTGCAAAACTTGACCTACTCTTGGGAAATAAGGCTGGGCAGGTGACTGAGGTGTCAGTGGGGG
The DNA here is from genome assembly GCF_047496795.1 of Chiloscyllium punctatum. Lineage (NCBI taxonomy): Eukaryota > Metazoa > Chordata > Chondrichthyes > Orectolobiformes > Hemiscylliidae > Chiloscyllium > Chiloscyllium punctatum. The sequence continues at coordinate 87,917,177 of NC_092745.1, forward strand.
AGCACTTTGGGGCCAGCGACCATAATTCTATTTGTTTTAAAATAGTGATCAAAAAGGATAGACCAGACCTAAAAGTTGAAGTTCTAAATTGGAGAAAGGCCAATTTTGACGGTATTAGGCAAAAACTTCCAAAAGCTGATTGGAGGCAGATGTTCACAGGTAAAGGGACGGCTGGAAAATGGGAAGCCTTCAGAAATGAGATAACAAGAATCCAGAGAAAGTATATTCCTGTTAGGGTGAAAGGAAAGGCTGGTAGGTATAGGGAATGCTGGATGACTAAAGAAATTGTGGGTTTGGTTCAGAAAAAGAAGGAAGCATATGTCAGTAATACACTAGATAAATCAAGTGAATCCTTCAAAGAGTATAAAGGCAGTTGGAGTATATTTAAGAGGGAAATCAGGAGGGCAATAAGGGGACATGAGATAACTTTGGCAAATAGAGTTAAGGAGAATTCAAAGGGTTTTTATAAATACATTTAGGACAAAAGAGTAACTAGAGGGAAAATAAGCCCCCTTAAAGATCAGCAAAGCGGCCTTTGTGTGGAGCCACAGGAGATGGGGGAGATATTAAATGAGTACTTTGCATCAGTATTTACTGTGGAAAAGGATATGGAAGATATAGAATGTAGGGAAATAGATGGTGACATCTTGAAAAATGTCCATATTACAGAGGAGGAAGTGCTGGATGTCTTGGAACGCAAAAAAAGTGGATAAATTCCCAGGACCTGATCAGATGTATCCTAGCACTCTGTGGGAAGCTAGGGAAGTGATTGCTCAGCCTCTTACTGAGATATTTATATCATCAATAGTCACAGGTGAGGTGCCAGAAGACTGGAGGTTGGTTGATGTGGTGCCACTGTTTAAGAAATGTGCGAAGGACAAGCCAGGGAACTATAGACAGTGAGCCTGACATTGGTGGTGGGCAAGTTTTTGGAGGGAATCCCGAGGGACAGGATGTACATGTATTTGAAAAGGCAAGGACTAATTAGGGATAGTCAACATGGCTTTATGCATGGGAAATCATGTCTCACAAACTTGATTTGAGTTTTTTGAAGAAGTAACAAAGAGGATTGATAAGGGCAGAGTGATCTGCATGTGATCTATATGGACTTCAGTAAGGCAGTCGACAAGGTTCCCCATGGGTGACTGGTGAGCAAGGTTAGATCTCATGGAATACAGGGAGAACTCACCATTTGGATACAGAACTGGCTCAAAGATAGAAAGTAGAGGCTGGTGGTGGAGGGTTGTTTTTCAGACTGGAGGCCTGTGACCAGTGAAGTGCCACAAGGGTCGGTGCCGGGTCCACTACTTTTCATCATTTATAAAAATGATTTGGATGTGAACATAAGAGGTACAGTTAGTAAGTTTGCTGATGACACTAAAATTCGAGGTGTCGTGGATAGCGACGAACGTTACCTCAGATTACAATGGGATTTTGATCAGATGCGCCAATAGACTGAGAAGTGGCAGACGGAGTTTAATTCAGATAAATGTGAGATGCTGCATTTTGTGAAAGCAAATCTTAGCAGGACTTAGACACTTAATGGTAGGGTCCTAGGGAGTTCTCTGAACAAAGAGACCTTGGAGTGCAGGATCATAGCTCCTTGAAAGTGGAGTCGCAGGTAGATAGGATAGTAAAGAAGGTGTTTGGTATGCTTTCCTTTATTGGTCAAAATATTGAGTACAGGAGTTGGGAGGTCATGTTGCGGCTGTACAGGACATTGTTTCGGCCACTGTTGGAATATTGTGTGCAGTTCCTGGTCTCTTTCCTATCGGAAAGATGTGAAACTTGAATGGGTTCAGAAAAGATTTACAAGGATGTTGACAGGGTTGGAGGATTTGAGCTATAGGGAGAGGTTGAATAGGGTTGGGCTGATTTCCCTTGAGCATCGTAGGCTGAGGGGTGACCTTATAGAAGTTTATAAAATCATGAGGGGCATGGATAGGATAAATAGATAAAGTCTTTTCCCTGGGGTGAGGGAGTCCAGAGAGCATAGGTGTAGGATGAGAGGGGAAAGATATAAAAGAGACCTAAGTGCCAACTTTTTCACTCAAAGGGTGGTATGTGTATGGAATCAACTGCCAGAGGAAGTGGTGGAAGCTAGTACAATTGCAACATTTAAAAAGCATCTTTTTGGGTATACGAATAGGATGGGTTTGGTGGGATATGGGCCAGGTGCTGGCAGATGGGCCAGGATTGGATTGGGTTATCTGGTTGGAATGGATGAGTTGGACTGAAGGGTCTGTTTCCATGCTGTACATCTCTATGAGTCTCTGTGCAACGTTAGATACCCAGCCTGTAGTACCTCAACATTGGCATTGTATTCACTAACACAAAAACAGAAATTGCTGAAGAAATTCAGCAGGTCTGGTATCATTTGTGCAGAGAAAGCAGGCCAGAACTGTTAGCTGCTCAGCAAACATGATACTTATACTGAAGATGAGGCTGGGGGAAGAGGTGAGTGAATAAGTGGAGATGAAGCTGGGAAGAGAGAGAGGGAGATTGAAAGGGGTAGGTAAACAAAGAGATTATGGATAGCAGGCCAGGACTGAAGAGAAGCTGAGTAAGTGATAATGAGAGCTGACAAGGCAGAGAATGATTTGGCTGTGCTGAAAGCAGCTCATTTTCCCAAGTGGAAAATGAGATGCTGTCCTTTGAATTTGCATTGAGCCTCGCTGGAACACTGCAGCAGACCTACGACTAGAATGTTGCTGTAGAATACAATGATGTGTTGAAGTAGCAGGCAACTGGAAGTTTGGGGTCATTTTTACTGGCAGGATGTAGGTATTCCACAGAGCATTCATCTAGTCTGCATTTTGTCTTCCCAATGTACAGGAGATCACATTGAGAGCAGTGAATACAGTACACTAGATTGAATGAATACAGGCAAATCGCTACTTCACCTGGAAGGTGTGTCTGGGACACTGGATAGTGAGGAGAGAGAAAGTAAGCGAGCAGGAGTTAGTCCTTCTGTGGTTGCAGAGGCAGGTATCACAGGGCTGTGAGAGCATGTTGGGGGTGGATCAACGTGTTCTGGAGGGTACAGTCCTTGTGGAAGGCTGACAAGGGGTGGGGGGGGGGGAATAAGAGTCTGGTGCTTTTTTCTCCTTTAACTCCTCTCACTTTCTTCAGATTAAAGAACAACACCTAATTTTCCTCTTGGTCTCTAGGATTCAACATTGAGTTCAATAACTTCAATGTTTTTACCCGCTTTGGTCCTGTCATGAAATGGGTTGTTTCCAGCACAGCAATGCCATTCTCTGCCTTGTCAGCTCTCATTATCACTTGTTCAGCTTCTCTTCTGTCCTGACCTGCCGTCCTTGAAGGGCTTTTGCCTGAAATGTCGATTTTCCTGCTCCTCGGATGCTGCCTGACCTGCTGTGCTTTTCCAGCACCACTCTAATCTAGACTCTGGTTTCCAGTATCTGCAGTCTTTGTTTTATTGTTGTAATCACTGGTTGTTTGATTCAAGTGAAAGCTGCTTTTTGTTCTGTGCTCCAATAGCACTGAACACCCCTTGCAGTGAGCTTCAATAGGGCTTCTCACACTGATGACAAATTCGACAAGACTATTGCTGGATAGCTTACAGAGCCAACAAATCATTGCATTGCATTCATATTTGTTAATTCCTGTTTCTCTGTTACCACGGGACTGTGGTAATAGTTTTTTTCAGGGCAAAGTGTTTTTGCTGTTAGTTTGTGACCTTTCTACTGGACTTCTAGCATTTCAATTGCATCTTTTTTTTATTCAGCTTCAGATTCAAAAGACGTGCTCTCTCCAGCATGACAATAGATTCTTATTGTGGTCTGCAGTGGCTGCTTCCATTATATCTTCACACCCATAGACCCAACAGATCATCCATGATCACTTCCACTTTGGGAAGATCAGTAACTGTATCATTTTGTATATGCTGATACTGTTCTGGAGCTGTTGAAAAGCAAATAACTTCCAAATGATATCCAAAATATAGTCAGGAAATGCTGCTTCAAAAAGTTTCAATTTGGTAGTATCCATCTTTCACATCTGGGGCAGTAAAAACCAGTAAAAACCAACAACATTGAGGTTGTTGCCACAAAACTTCTTTAATAACTGATGTGGTGTAGTCAGACCCCTTCAAGTCTTTACTGAAATTCTTTGGATCTATGCATATTCACAGTTTGCCAGGTTTCTCTCACTGCTACTATATTGCAAATCTAGCCTGAAGGAGCTGTACATTCTGGGCTCGAGGGCAGATGAAACTCTCCCTGTCAGCTGCCAAGTTGGCTCCACATTTTGATTGACTTCATGGTCATATTAAACAGGAAAACATCTAAGGTTCATTAAGGCATCTTTGTATTAAGGATCTGTTCATCAGCTCAATGATGCAGTGCTTGGTAAAACCTATGCAAATTTCTCTGGGCACACGTAGAATTCAAGACTTGGATTGTTTCATGTCAGATAAGTGGATTTTACTTAATGTCAACTGCCTGGAATTGCATATCGTTTTCTTCACATTGCATTGGTTTCTCACCTTTTTCCTCTTGGAATAAGCATTGTTCTATTAAATAGCCTCAACGTTACTGTTGATGGCTTCATTTTTGGGTCACCATCTTCAGCCACTTAACATATGTCTGCAAAGTTCATTATTTTACACATAGCATGGTGTCTATCTCATATTTCACACTCACCTGATGCTCTCTTTCTGCAGTATCATTCTAATTGGCACAAACTACTTATTGCCTTTTAATCTGATGGTGTCTACCTGTTCCAGAGTACAGAACGATTCATTATTCATTTGACATGTTTATCAGCTTGCTTTCCTTCTCTCCGGCTGAGCAAAGTGGGTCAGCTTCTTGCAGTCAAAGCCTTGCATTTCCCATGCTGGGCATGCTTCCTTTCCCATGTGTGGTGTCCTCCACAACAGTTACATCCTAAGATTCACTAGGTTGATCCAGGGTTTTGACTAAGTGTCTTACGAGAAGTTCAGTATGTTAAGCCTGTACTGCGAGATATTAAGTTTTAAGTTATCTTTACTAACTCACTCACTAGCTCACTATATTCATTAACACCAGGTTCCAGTTCATTTATTCATAACCCTTTACTAACCCGTTATTTACGATAACACGGTTTCATTCATTCATTCATAAAACTGCTGTTTTGTGGTATGTTTTACTATCATTGGATAGTAGTAAATTTTAAACAAACCCATTACTGCATTTTAACACCCTATAAGCCCTTGCGACAAGCAGTGTTTACCTCTGAATACAATGTTTATCTCTGTTTACCTCTGTCTAGCATACAGCAGAACAATATCATTCCCACCATCATGTCTCCACAAAACATTATAATATTAATCAGCTCTTAACAACCATCTCTGGACCTGAATAGATTACAGAACACCAAAGAGTTTCCCCAGTTAGTATGTCCATGTTACATACCTTTTAACTGAGCTATTATCCCTTTAAGAAACTAACTGACAAAACAGAGCTTCCATGAAATTGCAAGAATGAATGAAACTCACCCCGGCAAATAGTAAATAAATCCCACAAGCCAGCTGCAGGAATCAGTTTTATTAAGTGCAGGTACAATGTCTAATTATTTAAAGTATATAGGCCTAGTATTTTTACCAACATTTACTAACTTAAAACACCTCTTAATTATGCAGCAGATTGGACTCTTAATCCCATCAGAAGTAGCAGCTAGCACTTAGCACAGAGTCACAGAATCATAGAGATGTACAGCACAGAAACAGGCCCTTCGGTTCATTTCGTCCATGCCGGCCAGATATCCCAACCCAATCTCGTCCTATCTGCCAGCACCCGGTCCATATCCCTCTAAACCCTTCCTATTAATATACCCATCCACTTGCCTTTTAAATGGTGCAATTGTACCAGCCTCCACCACTTCCTCTGGCAGCTCATTCCATATGCGTAGGAAACTCTGCGTAAAAAGGTTGCCCCTTAGGTCTCTTCTATATCTTTCCCCTCTCACCCTAGTTCTGGACACCCCCACCCAGGGAAAAGACGTTGTCTGTTTATCTTAGTCATGCCTTTCATGTTTTTATAAAGCTCACTCAGCTCAACCTTTAGCCTCCAACGCTCCAGGGAAAACAGCCCCAGTCTATTCAGCCTCTCCCGATAGTTCAAATCCTCCAACCCTGGCAACATCCTTGTAAATCTTTTCTGAACCCTTTCAGGTTTCACAACATCCTTCCCAAAGGAAGGAGACCAGAATTTCACGCAATATTCCAACAGCGGTCTAAGCAATGTCCTGTACAGCTGCAACATGACCTCCCAACTCCTACACTCAATACTGTGGCCAGTAAAGGAAAGCATACAAAATGCCTTCTTCACTATCCTATCTACCTGCGACTCTACTTTCAAGGAGCTATGAACCTTCACTCAAAGGTCTGTTTGTTCAGCAACACTCCCTAGGACCTTACCATTAAGTGTATAAGTCCTGCTAAGATTTGCTTTCCTAAAATGCAGCACCTCACATTTATCAGAGTTAAACTCCATCTGCCACTTCTTGGCCCACCTGGTCAAGATCCTGTTGTAATCTGAGGTAACCTTCTTCGCTGTCCATTACACCTCCAATTTTGGGGTCATCTGCAAACTTACTAACTGTACCCCTTATGTTCGCATCCAATTCAAAGCTCTGTCCGTCTCAGCCTTATACTTAATGACCAAGCCCCAACAACCCACTGCAGTAAAGAATTCCACAGATCTACTACCCTCTGAGAGAAGAAATTCCTTTTCATCTCTGTCCTAATTGGGCAATCTCCACTTTGAAATAATGCCCTCTGTTATTCAAGTCTCCACGAGTTGATGCAACCTCTCCACGTTCCTCCTGTCAAGCTCCCTGTCGATTTTGATTTGGAGATGCCAGTGTTGGACTGGGGTGTACAAAGTTAAAAATCACACAACACCAGGTTATAGTCCAACAGGTTTAATTGGAAGCACACTAGCTTTCGAAGCGACGCTTCTTCATCAGGTGGTAGTGGAGGGCTCAATCCTAACACATATGTGTAAATCCAACACCTTCAACATATTGTCTAGCTATCACCATTGTTAACAGCTAACCCGAGAAAGCAACTTTTTAAAAAAAAGGTTTTGTGATTTATACATGAAAGAAGTGAAACTATCACTGTATTCTAACAGATGAAAGGCTTAACAGACAATCAATTTTTCAATGTATAATTTCAGTTACATCACACTGTAAAGTTTTGCTATAAATTCTGTGTTCGGATTGAGCCCTCCACTACCACCTGATGAAGAAGCGTCGCTTCGAAAGCTAGTGTGCTTCCAATTAAACCTGTTGGACTATAACCTGGTGTTGTGTGATTTTTAACCCTGTCAATTTTGTATGTTTCAATAAGGTTGTTTCTCATTTCTCTGAACTTCAATGAGTACAGTACTCCAATGGGGTGGTGGTCAAATAATGACCAGAATCAGTGAGTGGTGAAAATAGCCTATTTTATTCAGTAGCACAGCACAAGTTTGAGGCAGCAATAGAATCACGAAATTCAGTTCTTACAAGAGCCCCTTTATACACAGTACTTATATATATTAAAATTCCATTACTATGGTGTTACATTGTTTTATCTATAGTACATAAATGTTTGAAGGGCTTCTGTCCTGAGAGACAGGAGATGGGTTAAAACAAGACAGAAGGCGGTGACGGAAGGTTGTTTTTCAGACTGGAGCCTGTGACCAGTGGAGTGCCACAAGGATCGGTGCTGGGTCCACTTTTGGTTTCGTCATTTATATAAATGATTTGGATGTGAGCTTAAGAGGTAAACGCACTCTACGCATGAAGATTAACATTTATCATTCTGAACAGTAAATAGTTTGAAAAATTCAAAAAGGGCATAAGCAATCATTTTTTGGTGATCCTGAATGTTTGGTGTTGCCAAGCTGCACAAAGTTTATTACTGGTGGAAAGAAAATGAATGATCACATCTTGCCAGGTAATTGCACTACATTACTTCAATAATATGTTAATAATTAATAATGGCCAAAGTTCAGTTTTAAAGAATCGCAACTTACAATATGCATTAATAATAGCAATTAAAGTTTCAAGAATCTTTGAAATACAAACAGAAAATGTTGCAAATATTCTGCATATTATTGCAATATCTATGGACAGAAACAGTAGTTTCAGATCATGACCTTTAATCAGAACTGGGAAAAATTAGAGATGAAATAGGTTTTGAACTGGAGTGTTTGGGGCAAGGAGAAAAGGAAGATTTAAGAATGAAAGTTAAGAGAAAAACATAGTCTTCCTCAGGTCACACATAATAATGATGGAGCAAGAGAAAAAAAAGAAACAAAAGATGCAGGTGTGCTGCTGACTGAAAGAAAAATAGCAGAACAAAACAATAAAATGGAGCAGAGATTATCTTTGGAAATTACTGAACTCACTGATGTGCCTGGAAGGCTGTAAAGTGCCTAAGCAAAAGATGAGATTCGGTTCCTCAAGGTTACACTGAATTTCACTGAAACAGTGCAGTGGTCATGTACAGAATGTTCAGTGAGACAGCAAAGTGGAGAACTGAAATAAGAAACCATCAGAAACTTGGATTCATTTTTATAGCCTGAATGGAGATTTTCTTCAAAGTGGTCACCCAATGTGTACAATGGGGAGACCACATTCTGCACAATGAGGACAGTGAACTAGATTGAAATAAGTATATGTAAATCACTGCTTTGACTCAAAGAAGTGTCTGAGACCTTGGATGGTAAGGAGAGAGGAATTAAAAGGGCAGATGTTATCATTGCAGTATTTGCATGGAAAGGTGCTTTGGGAAAATGTTGGGTTGTTGGACGTGAATGAGGAATGGATTAGGGTATCATTACTGCACTATAGAAGGCCATTTGACGTATTGTGCCCATACTGGTCCACCAATGAAGTAAATCATAGACAGCCACTCCACTGAATTCTCCTCACCTTTCTGCACATGAAGGGAATTTATATTTGCCAGGAATTGGTGTTGGAGAGACTGTTTTGTCTGAAGGCTGATAAGTCCCCGGGGCCTGATGGTCTACATCCCAGGGTACTGAAGGAGGTTGCTCTAGAAATGTGGATGCATTGGTAATTATTTTCCAGAGTTCGATATATTCGGGATCAGTTCCTGTGGATTGGAGTGTGGCTAATGTTGTACCACTTTTTAATAAAGGAGCAAGAGAGAGAGCAGGAAATTATAGACCAGTTAGTCTGACCTCAGTGATGGGAAAGATGCTGGAGTCAATTATAAAGGATGAAATTACGACACATCTGCATAGCAGTAACAGGATAGGTCAGAGTCAGCATGGATTTATGAAGGGGAAATCATGCTTAACTAATCTTCTGGAATTTTTTGAGGATGTAACTCTGAAGATGGACAAGGGAGATCCAGTGGATGTAGTGTACCTGGACTTTCAGAAAGCCTTTGATAAAGTCCCACATAGGAGGTTAGTGAGCAAAGTTAGGGCACATGGTAGGGGCAAAATATTGACATGGATTGAAAATTGGTTGGCTGACAGGAAACAAAGAATAGTGATAAATGGCTCCCTTTTGGAATGGCAGGCAGTGACCAGAGGGGTACCGCAGGGATCAGTGCTGGGACCGCAGCTTTTTACAATATATATTAATGATATAGAAGATGGTATTAATACTCACATTAGCAAATTTGCTGATGATACAAAGCTGGGTTGCAGGGTGAAATGTGAGGAGCATGTTAGGAGATTACTGGGTGACCTGGACAGGTTAGGTGAGTGGACAGATGCATGGTAGATGCAGTTTAATGTGGATAAATGTATGGTTATCCATTTCAGTGGCAAGAACAGGAAGGCAGATTACTACCTAAATGGAGCCAAGTTAGGTAAAGGGGCAGTACAAAGAGATCTGGGTGTTCTTGTACACCAGTTATTGAAGGCAAGCATGCAGGTACAGCAGGTAGTGAAGAAGGCTAATAGCACGCTGGCCTTCTTAACAAGAGGGATTGAGTATAGAAGCAAAGAGGTTCTTCTGCAGCTGTACAGGGCCCTAGTGAGACTGCACCTGGAGTACTGTGTGCAGTTCTGGTCTCCAAATTTGAGGAAAGACATTCTGGCTATTGAGGAAGTGCAGCGTAGGTTCACGAGGTCGATTCCTGGAATGGCGGGACTATCTTATGTTGAAAGATTGGAGCGACTGGGCTTGTACACCCTTGAGTTTAGAAGCTAATAAATGTGTTGCTGGAAAAGCGCAGCAGGTCAGGCAGCATCCAAGAAGCAAGAGAATCAAAGTTTCGGGCATAAGCCCTTCTTCAGGAATGAGGAAGGTGTGCCAAGCAGGCTAAGATAAAAGGTAGGGAGGAGGGACTTGAAGGAGGGGCATTGGAAATGCGATAGTTGGAAGGAGGTTAAGGTGAGGGTGATAGGCCGGAGAGGAGGTGGGGGCGGAGAGGTCGGGAAGAAGTTTGCAGGTCAAGAAGGTGGTGCTGAGTCCGAGGGTTGGGACTGAGATAAGGTGGGGGGGGAGGGGAAATGAGGAAGCTGGAGAAATCTGCATTCATCCCTTGTGGTTGGAGTGTTCCTAGGCGGAAGGTGAGACGCTCGTTTAGAAGACTGAGAGGGGATCTGACTGATACATATAAGAGTATTAAAGGATTGGACACTCTGTAGGCAGGAAACATGTTTCCGCTGATGGGTAGTTCTCGAACCAGAGGACACAGCTTAAAAATAAGGGGTAGGCCATTTAGGACAGAGATGAGGAGAAACTTTTTCGCCCAGAGAGTGGTGGCTGTGTGGAATGCTCTGCCCCAGAAGGCAGTGGAGGCCCAGTCTCTGGATTCATTTAAGATAGAGCTCTCAAGGATAGTGGAATCAAGGGTTATGGAGATAAGGCAGGAACAGGATACTGATTGAGGATGATCAGCCATGATCTTAATGAATGGTGGTGCAGGCTCGAAGGGCAGAATGGCCTACTCCTGCACTTATTGTCTATTGTCTATTGCCTCCTTTCCAGATAGTTAGACTATTATTTTAAAAAGGTTATCCCACAGAACAAGATCACCCTGCATTCGTCTAATTTTATCTGTCAGCAATTGATCCATATTTGCAAAATTTACAGGAATTCAGGCACATACCCAGACACTTTTTAAATCAATTAGGGGCTTCCTTTCAACTGCCCTTTCCAGCAGTGAGTTCCAGATCCATACCATCCTCTGGAAAAATGTTTTCGTCATCTCCCCTCTTATCCTTTCACCAATTAATTCAAATCTATGTTTCCCAGTTAATCTGTCTGTGAAGGGAAAGAAGCCTTTCCCATTCACTCTCACAATCTTGAAAGGCTCAATCAAATCTCGCTTCAGGCTGTAATGTTCTCAGGAAAATAACCACAACCTATCGCATTTTTCCTCATAGCTGCAATCTCCAGACCTGGTAACACTCTCACAAATCTTCTTTGATCCTTTGCAAGTGCAATTAAATCTTTCTGTAATGAGGTCATTAGTACTGCACTTAGTACTCAAGCTGCAGCCTAACCATTCCATATATCTCCTTAACCACCTTGTTAATCTGTCCTGCTACCTTCAGGGATCAATGGTCATTCATTTCAATGATTTCCTCTACACCTCTCAGTATTGTCCCATTAATTATATATTCTTTTGCCTTGTTTGAAAGCTCACTCATCTATGGGTTTGATTCCATTTATAATGTTTCTGACCACTTAGCTAGTCCACTGATATATTCATATATTTTGTAGCTTTGCTCCTATCAAACATGCAACCAATTTGTGCATCATCTGCAACTTCTTGATTATACCTTCTACATGTAAACCCAAATTTTAAGCACAAAGCAAAAACAAAGTAGGGCACCTAGACTTCAGTCCTGTGGAACCCATTGGAAACAGCCTTCTAGTCACAAAAACATCCAGCAACAATTACCAGAAAAAGGAAACTGCTGGAGGAACTCAGTAGGTTCCTCAACTTAAATTGCCCGTAGTGTCCAGGGATGTGTAGGCTAGCTGAATTCGCCATGGGAAATACAGGTGGGTGGCATGGTGGCACTACTGCCTCACAGCACCAGAGACCCGGGTTTGCACATTCTCCCCGTGTCTGCGTGGGTTTCCTCCGGGTGCTCCGGTTTCCTCCCACAGTCCAAAGATATGCAGGTCAGGTGAATTGGCCAAGCTAAATTGCCCGTAGTGTTAGATGAAGGGGTAAATGTAGGGGTATGGGTGGGTTGCACTTTGGTGGGTTGGTGTGGACTTGTTGGGCCGAAGGGACTGTTTCCACACTGTAAGTAATCTAATCTAATATGTTCTATGTTCTAAAGGGATACAGTGGGTGGGTGTGGTTCTGGTGGTATACTCTTTGGAGGGTTAGTGCGAACTTGATTGGCTAAATGATCTGTAGGGCTTTTATGATTCTATGAGATCTGACAGCATCTGTGGGGAGAAAATAGATTTAATGCTTTCCAATTACGTTTCATTAGACCTCTTAGATAAACAATTATCCCCCATTACTTGCTGCTGAGCTTTTTTGTTATGCACCTTGTTACATTTCCCTGGATATTGTGAGCATTTTTTTTCAAACTAACGTGCCATACTAACTTGTGAAACTAACTTGTGAAAAGCCTTGTTACAATTGATGAGCTGTATTATTTTCATCAATCTGCCCTGTTACCTCCTCAAAAAAATTCGATCAACTTAGGTGCAGATTTCCATCAGGAATGGGGCTTGTGGGCCAGGGGGGCTGAGAGACAAGTGGGAGTGGGGTGGGGCTGAGGGGAAGGTAGTCAGGAATGTGTTAGGTTAATTTAGATGGGGGTGAAAGTAATAGGTTGGAGAGGATAGTGGAGCAGATGGGGTGGGAAGGAAGATGGACATTCAAGAGGGTGGTGCCGAGTTGGAGGCTTGGAACTGGGATAAGGTGGGGGGAGGGGAAATTAGGAAACTAGTAAAATCTACATTGATCCCATGTGGTTGCAGGGTTCCAAGGTGGAAGATGAGACACTCTTCCTCCAGGCGTCATATGGTTAGGGTTTGGCAATGGAGGAGGCCCAGGACCTCCATGTCCTTGGTGGAGTGGGAGGGGGAGTTGAAGTGTTCAGCCACAGGGCGGTGGGGTTGGTTGGTGCGGATGTGCCAGTGATGAATTCTGAAATGATCCACAAGTTGGCCACCCAGAGATTTTCTCTGAAATGATCCCCACCGCCCCGTGGCTGAACACTTCAACTCCCGCTCCCACTCCACCAAGGACATGCAGGTCCTGGGTCTCCTCCACTGCTAAACCATTACCACCCAATGCCTGGAGAAAGAACACCTCATCTCTGCAACCACATGGGATCAGTTTCCTCACTTCCCCTCTCCCTCCTTATCTCAGTCCCAAGCCTTCAACTTGGCACCACCCTCTTGACCTGTCCATCTTCCTTCCCACCCATCTGCTCTAACCCCATCTCCAACCTATCACTTTCACCCCCACCTTCATCTATCATATTCCCAGCTACCTTTCTCCCAGCCCCACCTTCTCCCATTTATCTCTCAGCCCCCCTGGCCCACAAGCCTCATTCCTGATGAAGGGCTTATGGCCAAAACGTCGATTCTCCTGCTGTTTGGATGCTGCCTCATCTGCTGTGCTTTTCCAGCACCACACTCTTGATTCTAATCTCCAGCATCTGCAGTCCTCACCTTCTCCTAGGTACAATCTTCCCATAGCAAATCCATGCTGAAGTCCTTGGTTACTCCATGCCTTTCTAAGTGACCGTCCTGTCTCTCAGAATTGATTCCAATAATTTCTTCATTACTGAAATTAGACTGACTAGCCTGTAATTATTTAGGCTTTCCATTGTTCCATTTATAAACAAGGGTACCATGTTAGCAGTCCTCCAATCATTTGGCACCACACCTCCATTCACTCAGGATTGTAAAATGATGGGCAAAGCATCTGACCATTTCTTCTCTGGCTTCTTTGGACATTCTTGGGTACATTTCATCCTGTTCTGATGCTTTATCCACTTTCAAGTACACTAATCTCTTCAATGCTTCCTCTCTCCAAATGTTCATCACATCCAATATTTAACATTCGTCTTCAACTGCAACTACTGCATTGTCACTTTTTTTTCGAGACAGACACAATATATTCATTAACAGCCATGCTCACATCTTCATTTTCTACACATGAATCCCTTTTTGTCTTATGTGTTTATTTCCTCAATTATATACTTATTCTTAACATATTGATAAAACACCGTTGGGTTTTCCTTGATTTCGCTTGCTAATATTTGGTCAGCCCTCATTTTGCTTTCTTCATTTCTTTTTTGATTTCACCAGTCTTTGGCTTTCTGCAGTATTGGTTTTGGTGTTGAACATATGCTTTCCTCTGCTGCCTTACCTTACCCTGTCAAGGTTTTTTACATCCAGATGACTCTGGATTTGGCTGTCCCACCCTCTCACTTTGTGCGAACGTTTTTACCCTTGAACCTCCCCTTGGAATGTCTTCCTGTGCTCTGACACTGTTCATTATGAAGCAACTAGTCCATTTTTTCTGAATCACTCCTCAGCTTCGTAAAGTTGGCCTTATTCTATTGTCTCACTCTATTTCCTCTTCACGGCTGGTTTTGATTTTGTTTTTTCCCAGAGAGCACACCTGCTCCAGGCAGGAATTTTGATTCTTTGTTTATTTTTCTTGACCCTTCAATCGCTAATTCTATTAAACCCCGGAAGCCTAACTCTTCTGCTCTGCAATCTCTCCTAAACATGTACCCTATCATGTACCTCCCTTGGCGCCTTGTCCCACCCACCTCTGACACAAAACCTATTACATGTCTAACTTTACGTTCACAGACATAGATGAAAACTGTCCATGCAGATGCTGCTATAAACTGCTGAGAGTATTTAGAATTGCTGCATCCGCTGTATTGCGCTTTGGGAAAATGTTTAGTTTGACGACACCTGACATCGTTGTGATTTTGATTTACTTTGTGACTGTTATTGGTGTTGGAATATGGGTGAGTTAAGACTTAGTTAGGCATTGGTGATTGTTAACTTTTAATTACATTCTTAAAACTTCTTAGACTCCTAGTAATTATATGTAGGTTGTACTTCAAAACTAAACCTACCCCATACAGTCCGCCGAAAATTAAACTGTTAAGAACTTCATACAACCCTCCACTGTATTACCGAAAACACACAGCGTGAGGAATTTTACTCGAAATTTCAAAAGCCCCTTTTATGTGTAAATTACTCCTGGGGCTCGCTTGCTTTGATGGCCGTTTAGAGAAATATTGAATGAGGCAGAGAGAGCTATGATACTAGGTTACAGCAATATTGGAACTACAATTATTTTTCAAACAGTTCTTCTACGTGGAGTAATAACAACATTTCAACGACTTTGGTATACTGTATCTTCTCAGCTTTTTAAACCTTGCACCCTTCTATTTCCTTTAGACTTTGAATAAGGAACTGACGTCTAATTTTTTTTTGCATTACAGTCATCTGTAAAAGCCAACCAGAGAACAGTGGGAGGATATTTTCTTGCTGGAAAAGCCATGACCTGGTGGCCTGTAAGTAGGGACTGGTTTTGAAATGTGTTAATATTTAATGTGGTTTAGTGCAGTGTTTAAATAATAATAATAATCACTTGTAATAAAATGTATCACAACTTCACTCTTAAGAACTTCTCTATTTTACTCTATCCAATGTCATAGAGTCATAGAGATATACAGCACGGAAACTGATCCTCAGTCCAACTCGCCCACGAAGACTAGATATCCTAAATTAATCTTGTCCCATTTGCCAGCATTTGGCCCATATCCCTCTAAACCCTTTCTATTCATATACCAATCCAGATACCTTTTAAATTTTATAGTTGTATCAACCTCCACCATTTCCACTGGCAGCTCATTCCATACACACACCAGCTTCTGCATGGAAAAGTTGCCCCTTAGGTCCCTTGTAAATCTTTCCTCTCTCACCTTAAACCTATGCCTTCTAGCTTTGGACTCCCCTACCCTGGGGAAAAGATCTGGACTATTCACCCTATCCATGCCCCTCGTGATTTTATAAACTTCTGTAAGGTCACCCCTCAGCCTCCAATGCCCCAGGGAAAACAGCCCCAATCTATTCAGCCTTTCCCTGTAGCTCAAACTCTCCAATCCTGGCAACATCCTTGTAAATCTCTTCTGAACCTTTTCAAGTTTCACATCATTTTTCCTATAGCATGGAGACCAGAGTTGAATGCAGTATTCCAAATGTGGTCGAACCAATGTCCTGCACAGTTAAAACATGACATTTCAACTCCTGTACTCAATGCACTGACCAATAAAGGCAAGCATACCAAATGCCTTCTTCACTACCCTGACCAACTGTGACTTCACTTTCAAAGAACTATGAACCTACACTCCAATGTCTCCTTGTTTGGCAACACTCATTAAGTGGATAAGTCCTGCCCTGATTTGCCCTACCAAAATACAGCACCTTATAATTATCTAGATTAAACTCCATCTGCCACTTGTCAGTCCATCTGATCAAGGTGCTGTTGTAGTCTGAGGTAACTTTCTTTGCTGTACTACCCACTGCACTACCCATTTTGGTGTCATTTGCAAGCATTCTAACCATGCCTCCCATATTCACATCCAAATCATTTGTATAAATGATGAAAAGCAGGGGACCCAGCACTGATCCTTGTGGCATACCGCTGGTCACAGGTCTCCAGTCTGAAAAGCAACCCTCCACCACCACCCTTAGTCCCCTACTTCCAAGCCAATTTTGTATCCAAATAGCTAGTTCTCACTGTATTCCATGTGATCTAACCTTGTTAACTAATCTAGTTCAAATTCAGATTCAGATTACTTACAGTGTGGAAACAGGCCTTTCGACCCAACAAGTCCACACCGACCCGCCGAAGCACAACCCACCCATACCCCTACATTTACCCCTTACCTAACACTATGGGCAATTTAGCATGGCCAATTCACCTGGCCTGCACATTTTTGGACTGTGGGAGGAAACTGGAGCACCTGGAGGAAACCCACGCAGACACTGGGAGAACGTGCAAACTCCACACAGTCAGTCACCCGAGGCGGGAATTGAACCCAGGTCTCTGGCGCTGTGAGGCAGCAGTGCTAACCACTGTGCCACCGTGCCACCCATAATGATAGTTACCAGGCGGATCCTTGATGAAGACCTTACTGAAGTGCGTACAGACAATGTCCACCAATCTGCCTTCATCAATTCTCTTCATCTCTTCTTCAAAAACTCAATCAAGTTAGTAAGACACGATTTCCAGCACACAAAGCATGTTGATTGTCCCTCATCAGTTCTTGCTTTGCCAAATACATGTAAATCCCATCCCTCAGGATTCCCTCCAACAACCTCCCCACCACTAATGTTAGGCTGACCCATTTATAGTGCCTTGGCTTTTCCTTATCACCTTTCTTAAAGTATGGCATCACATTAGACAACCTCCAGTGTGGCTGTGCCTTACTGCTGAATTGTATTGTGCTGTAGTGAAGTTGGATGATAAAAAAAAGTTTAAAACTACAGCCACCTCTATTAATCATTTAAGGAACTTTAAATTGGAAATCTCTTCCTTTCTCCCATATGGGAATCTCTGTCCAGCTGCAATCAACAATTTCCTCATTAAAGGCCTTGATTATTAAAGTTGTGCTTAATTTATTTTTGAATCCAGGTGAACTATGACAAGTCCCTTTATAGCACCCTGAAGTCAATATTCATCCAGTGAAATATTTTTACAATTGGCTCATCATTGTGCTCTCCCATAACTAGCCTAAACCTTATGACTGCTTCTTCTCAGTGTTCTCTGACTGAGATTTGGCTCATATTCCTACTGAGAACAAAAAATGCTGGAGATCACAGCAGGAGAGAAAGCAAGCTAATATTTTGAGTCTAGATGCCAACTTGGAATTACTTCAGCTCTATTTCTTTCCTCTCGTACATATCTGAAACATTCCTCCCCTTATTGCTCTTTGTTGTAACTATCATAATGTACTTTAGAATAATTCGCCAATGGCTTTGAATCCAATACTAAAATTCTTGCTTTGTTCCATAATTTGTCTGCAAAATTGACTTCCCCTTTTCATTACATGGAGGTCTATGGCATAGATTGACAGCATAATAGCCCTACTGATGTTCCTTAGTCCTAATGAAATAGGGTCTGTATTTGGCTGTTCAACTGTATCATGCCCTTGCAATGCAGTCATAGTTTATTTGATTAATACTGCCAGCCGCTTTTGTTTGGCTTGCCTATCTTTCCTGAATACCTCATTACTGGGAATATCAAATTTCCATTCTTCTTCTTTGAGTCAGGTCTGTTATTGCCACATTATCAGCATTCCATATAGTGACTTGTGCTTACAGTTCATCAACCTTATTTACAATGTATGCATTTGTGCTACAAACTTATTTTAGGCAGCTTTACAGTTTCACTTACCTGTTGCCTCCTAGTTCAGAATTATTCGACATTGTGCTATTTTGCTTGAACTTGCTACACCTTGGTTCCCTCTCTCATGTTTTACCCTGGTACTCATCCTCCTGATGTGTTAGTTGAAACACTCCCTGAAGCATTAATTAATCTCCTGGAAAAGACTTGACTTCCAATGCTGTTGAGACGTACCCTGTTTATCTTAGTCTCAATGCCCGAGGATTCTGAAGTCCTCGTTCCTGCCCATTCTTACATACACATTAACCTGCCTGAATGAACACATACGCACTTCAACACTTGGAGCAATTCAGAGATTGCTGTCCTGCTTTTTCACTTCCTCCGTACACCTGAACCTCTAACTGCAGATCATCCTCCCTTTTCCAGTAACAATAAGAACTTGTATCGCCACAGTACCTTCAATATAATAAAAATCCCAAGGCATTTCACAGGAGCAGTAGAAAGCAAAGTTAGGGACATCAATACAATATTCAATTATCCATTTAAGTTTAAATATTCTTGAACATAGAACCAGTAAACTCCAGACTGAGAAGGATGCCATTTGCCCCATTGTGTCCATGCCTCCTTTTGCAAGAGTTAATCAGCAAGTTGCACACCTGCCCCTTTCCGCATATCCCTATAATTTCTTTCTCTTTTGGATAATAATTCAATTTCTTTTTGAAAACCACAGTTGAATCAAGTTCGACCACAATCTGTCAGTGTATGCCAGATCCTAACTACCCACTGGTTTTAATAAAAAGATTTCTCTCATGTCATTTTTGGTTTATTTGCCAATCAGCTTAAATCTTTTGGCTCTTGAAGCTTAAACCAATGTGAACAACGTTTTAGCATTTACTCTATCAAGACCCTTCATGATTTGAATACCTCTATCAAATGCCCTTTCAAACTCGTCTTCTCCAAAAAGAGAAAACTTTCAGCTCTTCCAATCTTTGTAACGGAACTTTCCCAATCCTGGTGCTATACTCCTAAATCTTCACCTGCAGCCTCTCTAAAGTCTTTCTGTCCTTCCTAAAGGTTGGTGCCCAGAATTGGATACATTATTCCAACTGTGGCCAAACATGTCCTGTTTCATGTTTCAACACAACTTCCTTGCTCTTAAACTTGGTGCTTCTATTTATAAAGTCCAGGATTCCGAATGAATCGTTAAACACTTGCTGAACTAGCCTACTAAACATTCCTGAAGAAGGGCTCATGCCCGAAACGTCGATTCTCCTGTTCCTTTGATGCTGCCTGACCTGCTGCGCTTTTCCAGCAACACATTTTCAGCTCTGATCTCCAGCATCTGCAGTCCTCACTTTCTCCTACTATTTTCAGTGATTTGTATGCATATGTCTATTTGAATTGCATGCTTTAACTTATATTGGCTTGCCTCATAATTTCCACCAAAATGTATTCAGGCTCACGTCTTTACATTAGATTTCATCTGCTATTGTCCACTCATTCTACCAGGCTGTATATGCTGTCGTGAAGTTTTGCAGTCTCCTGCTCATATTGCATAATACTTCAAGTTTCCTGTCAACATCAAATTTTGATATTGTGTACTGCATACCCAAGTCTAAGTAATTAATAAAGAAAGACAGTGGTTTTAACACTGTCCTTGGGAATCCCAGTATATTCCTTCCTTCAGTCTGAAAAATGACTTTCACTTCTACAATCTGTTTCCTATCACTCAGCCAATTTCTTATCCATGCAGACTTTGTCCCTTTTATTCCATTTGCTTTAACTTTGCTGACAAGCCTATTATGTGATACTTTGTCAAAGGCTTTATGGAAGTCCATGTGCATGCATCACATTACCATTATCAGACCTTTCTGTTCCCTTATCCAGACCTCAATAAAGTTAGTGAAACATGAAAACTGGACAAAAAAACTGCAGTTGCTGTAAATCAGAAACAAAAACAGAAATTGCTGGAAAAGCTCAGCAGCTCTGGCAGCATCTGTGAGGAGAAATCAGTTAATGTTTTGGATCAAGTGACCCTTCCTAAGCACTCAAAAGTTCAGAGTTCTGAGGAAGGGTCACTCCACCCCAAACATTAATTCTGCTTTCTCTGCACAGATGCTGCCAAACCTGCTGAGCTTTTCCAGCAATTTGTTTCGTTAGTAAAAATGAAATGTTTTCAACAAGTCCATGCCGGGCTGCCCTAATTTGACCAAGTGACCGCTAATCTTCGTGCATATTATTGTTTCTAAAAACTTCCCATCACCAAAGTTAAACTGATAGGATTGTAATTGCTAGACCCATTCTGCATCATTTTGAACAAAGGTACCTGGTGACTTATCTATGTTAACTACTGCCAGCCTTTAGAACATAGAACATAGAACAATACAGCGCAGAACAGGCCTTCGGCCCTCGATGTTGCACCGACCTGTGAACTAATCTAAACTCATCTCCCTACACTATCCAAGATGGATTCTTAGAATAACTGGTGCTGGAGCCTACCAGGGAGAAGGCAATTCTGGATCTGGTATTGTGCAACGAACCAGAATTGATCAGGGACCTCAAAGTGAAGGAGCCATTGGGAAGTAGTGACCATAATACAATAAGCTTCAATCTGCAATTTGAGAGGGAGAAGGTACAATCGGAAGTGACAACATTTCTGTTGAATAAAGGGAACTATGGAGCTATGAGGGAGGAGCTGGCCAAAGTTCAATGGTGCAATACCTTAGTAGGGATGACAGTGGAGGAACAATGGCAGATATTTCTGTGTATAATGCAGAAGATGCAGGATCAGTTCGTTCCAAAAGGAAGAAAGATCCTAGGAGGAGGCATGGGATGCCGTGGCTGATGAGGGAAGTTAAGAAAAATATAAAGTTAAAAGAGAAAAAGTATAACATAGCAAAGATAAGTGAGAAAACGGAGGACTGGGAAGCTTTTAAAGAACAACAGAGGATTACTAAGAAGGAAATACGCAGAGGAAAAATGAGGTACGAAGGTAAACTGGCCAAAAATATAAAGGAGGAAAGTAAAAGCTTTTTTAGGTATGTAAAAGGCAAAAAAAATGGTTAAGATTAAAATTGGGCCCTTGAAGACAGAAACAGGGGAATATATTACGGGGGACAAAGAAATGGCAGAAGAATTGAATTGGTATTTCAGATCTGTGTTCACTGGGGAAGACACAAGCAATCTCCCTGAGGTAACAGTGGCTGAAGGATCTGCACTTAAGGGAATTTATATTTGCCAGGATTTGGTGTTGGAGAGACTGTTAGGTCTGAAGGTTGATAAGTCCCTGGGGCCTGATGGTCTACATCCCAGGGTACTGAAGGAGGTGGCTCGAGAAATCGTGGATGCGTTGGTGATTATTTTCCAGAGTTTGATAGATTCGGGATCAGTTCCTGTGGATTGAAGGGTGGCTAATGTTGTACCACTTTTTAAGAAAGGTGGGAGAGAGAAAGCAGGAAATTATAGACCAGTTAGTCTGACCTCAGTGGTGGGAAAGATGCTGGAGTCTTATTATAAAGGATGAAATTATGACACATCTGGATAGTAGTAACAGGATAGGTCAGAGTCAGCATGGATTTATGAAGGGGAAATCATGCTTGACTAATCTTCTGGAATTTTTTGAGGATGTAACTCTGAAGATGGACGAGGGAGTTCCAGTAGATGTAGTGTACCTGGACTTTCAGAAAGCTTTTGATAAAGTCCCACATAGGAGGTTAGTGAGCAAAATTAGGGTGCATGGTATTGGGGGCAAAGTACTAACTTGGATTGAAAGTTGGTTAGCTGATAGGAAACAAAGAGTAGTGATGAACAGCTCCATTTTGGAATGGCAGGCAGTGACCAGTGGGATACCGCAGGGATCATTGCTGGGACTACAGCTTTTTACAATATATATTAATGATATAGAAGATGGTGTTAGTAATAACATTAGCAAATTTCCTGATGATACAAAGCTGGGTGGCAGGGTGAAATGTGATAAGGATGTTAGGAGATTACAGGGTGACCTGGACAGGTTAGGTGAGTGGTCAGATGCATGGCAGATGCAGTTTAATGTGGATAAATGTATGGTTATCCACTTTGGTGGCAAGAACAGGAAGGCAGATTACTACCTAAATGGAATCAATTTAGGTAAAGGGGCAATACAGAGAGATCTGGGTGTTCTTGTACATCAGTCAATGAAGTTAAGCATGCAGGTACAGCAGGTATTGAAGAAGGCTAGTAGTATGCTGGCCTTCATAACAAGAGGGATTGAGTATAGAAGCAAAGAGGTTCTTCTGCAGCTGTACAGGGCCCTGGTGAGCCCACACCTGGAGTACTGTGTGCAGTTCTGGTCTCCAGATTTGAGGAAAGACATTCTGGCTATTGAGGGAGTACAGCGTAGGTTCACGAGGTCAAATCCTGGAATGGCGGGACCACCTTACGCTGAAAGACTGGAGCGACTGGGCTTGTATACCCTTGAGTTTAGAAGATTGAGAGGGGATCTGATTGAGACATATAAGATTATGAAAGGATTGGACACTCTGGAGGCAGGAAACATATTTCCGTTGATGGGTGAGTGCCGAACCCGAGGACACAGCTTAAAAATACGAGGTAGACCATTTAGGACAGAGATGAGCAGAAACCTCTTCATCCAGAGAGTAGTGGTGTGTGGAATGCTCTGCCCCAGAGGGCAGTGGAGGCCCAGTCTCTGGATTCATTTAAGAAAGAGTTGAATAAAGCTCTCAAGGATAGTGGAATCAAGGGTTATGGAGATAAGGCAGGAACAGGATACTGATTAAGGATGATCAGCCATGATCATATTGAATGGTGGTCCAGGCTCAAAGGGCAGAATGGCCTACTCCTGCACCTATTGTCTATTGTCTATTGTCTATCATCATCCATGTGCTAATCCAAGGATTGTTTAAATCTCCCTAAGGTGGCTGAGTTAACTACATTGACAGGAAGGGCATTCCATGCTCTTACCACTCTCTGAGTAAAGAACCTGCCTCTGACATCTGTCTTAAATCTATCACCCCTCAATTTGTAACTATGCCCCCTCGTACAAGCTGATGTCATTATCCAAGGAAAAAGACTTTCACTGTCTACCCTATATAACCCTCTGATCGCCTTGTATGTCTCTATCAAATCCCTTCTTAGCTTTCTTCTTTCCAATGAGAACAGACCCAACTCTGTCAGCCTTTCCTCATAAGAGCTTCTCTCCAGACTAGGCAACATCCTGGTAAATCTCCTCTGTACCTTTTCCAACGCTTCCACATCCTCCCTGTAATGGGGCGACCAGAATGGTCCACAAAGCCTTTCTAATGCCTTTTCTTTCTCAATTTTTATCTCATCCAGTTCTTCAGTTGCCTCCTACATTTCTATACTTTAACTTCATCAGCATTTTCTTTCTTCATACAAGAGCTCTCTATAATCTCATGTTATTCTGCCAACACTCTTCCAGTGCTTTAGACCTGCAGTGCTATCAGACACCCTGCTGTTCTCACAGTGCTATTTGTAAGCAGTTTTAAGGCAAATGAGTAAAATCTTTGTGAAGAGGGTGGCTTTTAAAAAGCATCTTAAAGAAGGAAAGAGTGTTGAAGAGTCAGAGAAATTTCGGGAGGGCATTACAAATCCGAAGGCTGAGGCAGCTGAGGATACAGCTGTCTATGGTGAAGCAGTTAAACTTGGAGCTGCCTGGCTAGCTGGATGTCTCTGAGGGTTATGAAGCTGGAAGAGATTTTATAGATAAGGAGGTAAGACCAAGGATAAATTGTAAATAAAGAAAGGAATCTTTAAATCAGGTTTCTTAATCAGGACTGAAAATGTGTTGCTGGAAAAGCGCAGCAGGTCAGGCAGCATCCAAGGAACAGGAGAATCGACGTTTCGGGCATCAGCCCTTCTTCAGGAATGGCCCGAAACGTCGATTCTCCTGTTCCTTGGATGCTGCCTGACCTGCTGCGCTTTTCCAGCAACACATTTTCAGCTCTGATCTCCAGCATCTGCAGTCCTCACTTTCGCCTTTCTTAATCAGGAGCCAATATAGGGCACTGAACATAGCTAGTAGGTGATTGGGACTTGGACAGACTCTTGTGTCCCTTTTCTATGGCCAGTTTGCTGGTAGGCGGCATTTGATTAAATGGGGTCTGAAATGGGTGTAGGAATCAGTACAAGTGGAGGCCACAGACCATGAATTTAAATTTTCTTCCCAAAAGCTCCACACAAATTTCCCATTAGTGGAGTATGGCCCCACATGCACATCTTCCAATGTTGAGGTTTCAATTGACGTGCTATAGGGAAATATGTATTTGATGTCCCATAATACTTTGTTGGGGCAAGTAGATTTTCGAAATCTTTCAGAAGCGCTCCAGCTAAGAGGTTTGGGAACCTTGGGCAGCCTGGTGAAAAGTTGAAAGCATTCTGAAAGATGAATCTAAAATGTTTTGGCAACCTAAAATGTCATGATTAGGTACTGTCATACAAGTTAAATATTTTATTACATTCATGGGGCTCTGTCCTGAAAAGATATGTTGACCATTACATTGATCAATGTTGTTTAGTTTTGCCATTGGGGGTAAAATAAACTATAATACTTTAAAAACTATGAGAAACAATGGTCAGACACCTTCCTGTCATGATCTAAATAGTGATTTAAATACCCAGAATACTTTAACTTTGAAAAAAAAGACCTATTAAGCCTAAAAAAGCTACAAATTACATTTTATTTGATTGGCAAGGTATCTGCTTTGAAATAGAAAATAAACTGTTCTTTTAGTTCCATTGTTTGGAGGTATAATTTGACAGTTGAGCCATTGTGAAAGCTTGACTGAGTTTCAACAAGCATTCAGCGGATCGTCTTTACACTTTGTGGGACTAAGAAGACGGTTTCTGTGCAGTTTTAAGAGAATATTATATGATTATCTGATTTCTGTGCGGTTAATGAATATTACTTAAGTGGATTTAACATTTTCCACTAAGTTTAGAGATAGACAGGAAAGTGGAGCTGAGACCACAATCAGATCAGCCATGATTCTGTCAAACAAGGGAACATTTTTAAGGGGCTGAATGGCCTGATTTAGCTGCTAACTGATATGTTTGTATGGAGATTTCTTTCTGTACAGTTTGAATGGCTGTGTGACTGATGCCAGTTTTATTAGATTGCAAGAGCTTTAAATTTTTCACGGAAGTCAACGGCCTTCCATTGCTAAACATGGCTGCTGAGGACAGTGTCTTGTGAATAGTGGGGGAATGGCTACAGAGGATACATAAGAGCACAGAGGATGTATGGGGCCTATGAGGGATCTTGGAATGGATATAAGAATGATGTGGAGAGCTGTGCTGTTGTACCAGAGAACATTAATGGACCTTCTAAGCAGCCAGCCTTGGCACCTGCATTCCTTTGTCACTGCCTTGGCTGGTCTAAGGAGGCTGCAGACCTAAATCCTGCCTGTCCATGTGTCTGGAAGATGAAAGTATTGCAGGAATGAGAACAGCTGATGTGTTTGGGTTGGTGAAGTCAGAACTGCCCTAACTTGGATTTCTCAAATCTGAGATGAAAATCTAGTCCAGAGATTCAAAATATTGAGACAACAGACAGCACAATTGACTTCATTTAATCAGAATAAAAGGCTAGATTTGGAATAGTATGTATTCTGAGGAAATAACAGCACCATATTGGATTATAACATCATTGGGATTACAATTTCATGGCTCTACCCAGCAATTTGGAAAAAATTTACATACAACAGTTTAAACTGCTCATGAAAGAGAGCAATGACAACAGAAAGGTGGCAAGGGAGTTTTATTTCCCTTCCTATATCATTGGTTTCTGTATGAATCAGGACCTCTGAGTACACCACTATTCTGGTTAAAATATTGTGCAGCCTCTTGATGGTGGTCTGATTTCAACTTGTTTTCCCATCCACTGGGGAAAAAAAAATGAAAGGAAACTGGAAGAGAAATATTATTCATCTCTGAGCAAGAGAAATACCCTCTTTAATCCCATTGCCCTTCATAAAATCAAATTTCCCTTTTCTTTTTTGCCCCTTGGAGTAATTAGTTGGCTCTTCACAAAGAGACCTTGTTTCCTAACTTCAATAATAAGGCAGTTAGGAATGAGTAATGTTAAAACTAGCGAGGGGAGGAGAAAGCATTTCCATAGTTACACACAAAAAAACCTGAACATTTTTAAGGAGGCGGTGGTTCATATGTGGAAAGAAAAAACTAATGTGGGAGTGATGGGACCCAGGGAGATAGGAAGGAAAGCGATCTCTTTGAGATTGACACTGTTGGAAAAAGGAGTAAGTCAAACAAACAGAGTAGTCATGAACAATATAGAGATTGAGGTAGGACCGGTAGAGTAATATGGGACTGCGATATCATAGCAATTCCAGGGTGATGGCTCAGAGGAAGTGATAGCTGCAGGTAGGGTTATAGATTTAAAAGACATTTGGAAGACATTTAAAAGACATGAATAGGAAAGGTTTAAAGCGATATAAATCAGAGTCAGGCAAGTGGGACTAGGACCGAAGAGTCTGTGTGACTCTATGACAAGAAAATATAGGAAGTCTGGAATTTAAAAAGTAGGTCCTCGAGGGTAGTAATGTCTGGATTACTCCCAGTGCCATGACCTAGTGAGGGTAGGAATAGGAGGAAAGAGCAAATGATGGTGTGGCGGAGGAGCTGGTGTAAAGGAGAAGGATTCATGTTGTTGGATCATTGGAATTTCTTCTGGGGTAGAGGTGACCTGTATAAGAAGGACAGATTGCATCTGAATTGGAAGGAGACTAATGTGCTGGCAGGGAGATTTGCTAGAGCTGCTCGGGAGGATTTAAACTAATGTGGGGGTGATGGGACCCTGGGAGATAGGAAGGAAAAGATCAGTTTGAGACTGGTGCAGTTGGGAAAAGGAGTAAGTCAAATAAACAGGGTAGTCAGGAACAATATGGAGATTAAGGTAGGACCGATAAAGTAAACTGCATTTATTTCAATGCAAGAGGCCTAACAGGTAAGGCAAATGAACTCACGGCATGGTTGGAAATGTGGAACTAGGATATCATAGCAATTACAGGGCGGTGGCTCAGGGTTAAACAGGACTGGCAGCTTAATTGTCCAGAGTACAGGTGCTATTGGAAGGATAGAACGGGGAGCAAGAGAGGAGGCGAAGTGGCATTTTTGATTAGGGATACCATTACGACTGTACTTAGGGAATAAATCCTGGGAATAAATCCATGGAAGTTATTTGGGTGAAACTGAGAAATAAGAAATGGATGATCACCTTATTGGGTTTATATTGTAGACCCCACTAATAGTCAGTGGGAAATTGAGAAATAAATTTGTAAGGAGATCTCAGTTATCTGTAAGAATAATATTAAAAATCACACAACATCAGGTTATAGTCCAATAGGTTTATTTGGAAGCACTAGCTTTTGGAGCGCTGCTCCTTCATCAGGTGGATGTGGAGTATTAGATCGTAAGACACAGCAGTTTACAGTGTGATGTAACTGAAATTATATATTGAAAAAGACGGGGATTGTTTAAGTCTCTCATCTTTTAGAATGACCATGTTAGTTTCAGTTCTTTCACATGTATTTTCATACTTTTCATTTTTGACAACAAGTTCTTCATCCAAACACACGGAACAGCCATGGGGATCAAATTTGCACCCCAATATGCCAACATTTTCAAGCACAGGTTCGAACAAGACTTCTTCTCTACACAGGATATCTAACCAACACTATAAACCAGGTACTTTGACGACATTTGCTTCCTCTGGACCCATGGTGAGGAGTCACTGAAACAACTACATAGTGATATCAATGAGTTTCATCCCACCATCAAACTCACCATGGACTACTGTCTACTATCTGTCTCATTCTTGGACACATGCATCTCTATCAAGGATGAGCATCTCAGTACCTCACTCTACTGCAAACCCACGGATAACTTCACGATGCTACACTTCTCCAGCTTCCACCCAAAACATATTAAAACAGTCATATCCTATAGACAAGCCCTATGCATACACAGGATCTGTTCAGATGAGGAGGAACATGATGGGCACCTGGAAGTACTCAAGGATGCCCTCGTAAGAACAGGGTACAATGCTTAACTCATCGACCGTCAGTTCCGACATGCCACAGCGAGAAACCGTGTTGACGTCCTCAGGAGACAGGCATGAGCTACAACCGACAGGGTACCCTTTGATGTCCAGTATTTCCTAGGAGCCGAAAAACTATGCCATGTTCTTCACAGCCTGCAACACATTGTCAATGAGGATGAGCACCTTGCCAATGCCTCCACTTCTCGCCTTTAAACAACCACCAAACCTCAAGCAGATCATTGTTCATAGCGAACTGCCCAGCTTTCAGGACAATACCATACAACCTTGACATGCGAGACGCTGTAAGACATGTCAGAATGTTGACATGGATACCACCATTACACATGGGGACACCTCCCACCATGTGCGTGGCAGGTACTCATGCGACTCAGCCAACATTGTCTATCTCATATGCTGCAGGCAAGGATGCCCTGAGGCATGGTACATTGGCGAGACCAAGCAGAGGTTACAGCAACAGATGAACAGACACCACACAAGAATCAACAGACAGGAGTGTTCCCTCCCAGTCGGAGAACAGTTCAGCAGATCGGGACATTCGACCTCGGACCTTCGGTGACTGTCCTCCAAGGTGAACTTCGAGACAGGCAACAACAAAAAGTGTCCAAGCAGAAGCTGATAGCCATGTTCAGTACAATGGGGATGGCCGCAACCGGGACCTTGGGTTCATGTCACACGATAGGTGATCCCCTTGCACTACACACACATACACACAGACAGACACACACACACATAGAGACTCCTGCAGACACAAACTCCTACACACACACACACACATACAGAATCTGCAGTAGTGATTTCTTGATTATATGTTTATGGAGATATGTCTCTTGTTAAAACTTAAAATATAAGCCATAACTATTAATTTAACCTGGGGCAGTGTTTGTAGAGGAATAAGATGGTGCTATTTTCTGGGTCTGTAGATTGTGATGGCTAAAAATTTCTGGGTCTAAAAATTGCCTTTAATAGAGTGATATGTACTTCTTATCAGATTTGGGAGTTTAAAGAGAGTTTAAGGGTTACTGCGGATTATATCTGCCATAAATGCTGCTGGCTGCGAGTTTTATCAGATTGAATGGATCAGTTGGAGAGACAGTTAGAAGCAATGAGGAATTTGATGTGATGGATGGCAGTTATAGAAAGGGGGGAATGTCTCAGATACAGTCACATAGATGGGCTAACACCAGGAAAGATAAGAAAGGTAGGAAGCAAGTGCAGGAGTCTTTTGTGGATATACCCATTTCAAACAGGTATGCTGTTTTAGAAAATGTAAGGGGTGATGGATTCTCAGGGGAACGTAGCACAAACAGCCAAGTTTCTGGTATTGAGACTGGCTCGAAGGCAACGAGGGGTACGTCGGCTTCCAAGAGAACAGTTGTGTTAGGGGATTCTGTAGTCTGAGGTACAGACAGACATTTCTGTGGCCAGTAGCGAAAAAAGCAGAATGGTGTGTTGCTTCCCTGGTGCCAGGATCAAGAATGTCTCCAAGAGGGTGCAGAATGTTCTCATGGGGGAGAGGGGCCAGCAAGAGGTCATTGTCCACATTGGAACCAACAGCATAGGAAGGGAAAAGGTTGAGATTCTGATGGGAGATTAGAGAGTTCAGCAGAAATTTAAAAACGAGGTCCTCGAGAGAAGTAATATTTGGATTACACCCGGTGCTACGAGCTAGTGAGGGCAGGAATAGGAGGATAGAGCAGATGAATGCATAGCTAAGGAGCTGGTGTATGGAGGAAGGATTCACATTTTTGGATCATTGGAATCTCTTTTGGGGTAGAGGTGACCTGTACAAGATGGACGGATTGCACCTAAATTGGAAGGGGACTAATATACTGGCAGGGAGATTTGCTAGACCTGCTCGGAGGATTTAAACTAGCAAGGTGCAGGGGTTGGGACCCAGGGAGATAGTGAAGAAAGAGCTCAATCTGAGACTGGTACAGTTGAGAACAGAAGCAAGTCAAACAGTTAGGGCAGGCATGGACAAGGTAGGACTAATAAATTGAACTGCATTTATTTCAATGCAAGGGGCCTAACAGGGAAGTCAGATGAACTCAGGGCATGGTTAGGAACATGGGACTGGGACATCATAGCAATTACAGAAACATGGCTCAGGGATGGGCAGGACTGGAAGCTTAATGTTCCAGGATACAAATGCTACAGGAAGGATAGAAAGGGAGGCAAGAGAGGAGGGGGAATGGCATTTTTGATAAGGGATGTGATAAGGAATAAGGGATGTGATAAGGAATATCCTCCCTCAGCTGTGCTGAGGGAGGATATTCCCTGAAATACATCCAGGGAAGTTATTTGGGATGGAACTGAGAAATAAGAAAGGGATGATAACCTTGTTGGGATTGTATTATAGAGCCACTAATAGTCAGAGGGAAATTGAGAAACAAACTTGTAAGGAGATGTCAGCTATCTGTAAGAATAATAGGGTAGTTATGGTAGGGGATTTTAACTTTCCAAACATCGACTGGGACTGCCATAGTGTTAAGGGTTTAGATGGAGAGGAATTTGTTAACTGTGTACAAGACAATTTTCTGATTCAGTATGTGGATGTACCTATGAGAGAAGGTACAAAACTTGACCTACTCTTGGGAAATAAGGCAGGGCAGGTGACTGAGGTGTCAGTGGGGGAGCACTTTGGGGCCAGTGACCATAATTCTATTAGATTTAAAATAATGATTGGAAAAGGATAGACCAGATCTAAAAGTTGAAGTTCTAAATTGGACGGTATTAGGCAAGAACTTTCAAAAGCTGATTGGGGCAGATGTTCGCAGGTAAAAGGACAATGGAAAATGGGAAGCCTTCAGAAATGAGATAACGACAATCCAGAAAAAAGAATATTCCTGTTCAGGTGAAAGGAAAGGCTGGTAGGTATAGGGAATGCTGGATGGCTAAAGAAATTGAGGGTTTGGTTAAGAAAAAGAAGGAAGCACATGTAAGGTATAGACAGGATAGATCGAGTAAATCCTTAGAAGAGTTTAAAGGAAGTAAGGAGTATACTTAAGAGGGAAATCAGGAGGGCAAAAGGGGGACATGAAATAGCTTTGGCAAATAGAATTAAGGAGAATCCAAAGGGTTTTTACAAATACATTAAGGACAAAAGGGTAACTAGGGAGAGAATAGGGCCCCTCAAAGATCAGCATGGTGGCCTTTGTGTGGAGCTGCAGAAAAAGGGGGAGATACTAAATGAGTATCTTGCATCAGTATTTACTGTGGAAAAGGATATGGAAGATATAAACTGTCGGGAAATAGATGGTGACATCTTGCAAAATGTCCGTATTCCAGAGGAGGAAGCGCTGGATGTCTTGAAACAGGTAAAGGTGGATAAAGCCTCAGGACCTGATCAGGTGTACCCTTGAACTCTGTGGGAAGCTGGGGAAGTGATTGCTGGGCCTCTTGCTGAGATATTTGTAACATCGATAGTCACAGGTGAGGTGCCGGAAGACTGGAGGTTGGCTAATGTGGTGCCACTGTTTAAGAAGGGCGGTAAAGACAAGCCAGGTAACTATAGACCAGTGAGCCTGGTCTATTGTTGGAGGGAATCCTGAGGGACAGGATGTACATGTATTTGGAAAGGCAAGGACTGATTAAGGGGAGTCAACATGGCTTTGTGTGTGGGAAATCATGTCTCACAAACTTGATTGAGTTTTTTGAGGAAGTAACAAAGAGGATTGATGAGGGCAGAACGGTAGGTGTAATCTATGTGGACTTCAGTAAGGCGCTCGACAAGGCTCGCCATGGGAGACTGGTTAGCAAGGTTAGATCTCATGGAATACAGGGAGAACTAGCCATTTGGATACAGAACTGGCTGTAAGGTAGAAGACAGAGGGTGGTGGTGGAGGGTTATTTTTCAGACTGGAAACCTGTGACCAGTGGAGTGCCTCAAGGATCGGTGCTGAGTCCTTTACTTTTTGTCATTTACATAAATCATGGGGATGGTAAGGTCCTCGGGAGTGTTGCTGAACAAAGAGACCTTGGAGTGCAGGTTCATAGTTCCTTTAAAGTGGAGCCGCAGGTAGATAGATTAGTGAAGAAGGTGGTTGGTATGCTTTCCTTTATTGGTCAGAGTATTGAGTACAGGAGGTGGGAGGTCATGTTGCGGCTGTACAGGACATTGGTTAGGCCACTGTTGGAATATGGCGTGCAATTCTGGTCTCCTTCCTATCGGAAAGATGTTGTGAAACTTGAAAGGGTTCAGAAAAGATTTACAAGGATGTTGCCAGGGTTGGAGAATTTGAGCTATAGGGAGAGGCTGAACAGGCTGGAGCTGTTTTTCCTGGAGCGTCGGAGGCTGAGGGGTGACCTCATAGAGGTTTACAAAATTATGAGAGGCATGGATAGGGTAAATAGGCGAAGTCTTTTTCCTGGCGTCGGAGAGTCCAGAACTAGAGGGCATAGATTTAGAGTGAGAGGGAAAAGATATAAAAGAGAACGATGGGGCAACTTTTTCACGCAGAGGGTGGTACGTGTATGGAATGAGCTGCCAGAGGATGTAGTGGAGGCTGGTACAGTTGCAACATTTAAGAGGCACTTGGATGGGTATATGAATAGGAAGGTTTGGAGGGATATGGGTCGGGTGCTGGCAGGTGGGACTAGATTGGGTTGGGATATCTGGTCAGCATGGACGGGTTGGACCAAAGGGTGTGTTTCCATGCTGTGCATCTGTATGACTCTACGACTGTATAAGTTTGTAGGGTGAATTTGTACTTATAGAACTACATTTTACTTTGCTCAAAAACTGCATGAATCCATATAAGATTCTGTAAATCGGTTTTTTAGATTAGAATCAGTTTGAACATTGTGGCATAGACAGCCTCACACAGGGAAGCTCACACCTTCAGTACCTTATCTGGGCCATTATTGAGCATGTAACTTTTAAAAAAAAATTGGGATTTTCATATGAAAGAACTGAAACCAACATGGTCATTCTAAAAGATGAGAGACTTAAACAATCCAGGTCTTTTTCAATATAATAATTTCAGTTATGTCACGCTGTAAACTTTTGCTATAAATTCTGTGTCTTACAATCTAATACTCCACAATCATCTGATGAAGAAGCAGTGCTCTGAAAGCTAGTGCTTCCAAATAAACCTGCTGGACTATAACCTGTGTTGTGTGATCTTTAACTTTGTCCACCCCAGTCCAACACCAGCACCTCCACATCATGACTTTATTGGTCAGAACATTGAGTATAGGAGTTGAGAGGTCATGTTGCAGCTGTACAGGACATTGGTTAAGCCACTAATGGAATACTGCATGCAATTCTGGTCTCTCTGCTTTTGGAAGGGTGTTGTGAAACTTGAAGGGATCCAGAAAGATTTAGAAGGATGTTGCCAGGGTTGGAGGGTTTGATCTATAGGGAGAGGCTGAATAGGCTGAATAGACTGGGACTATGTTCCCTGGAGTGTTGAAGGCTGAGGGGTGACCTTACAGAGATTTATAAGATCATGAGGAGCATGGATAGGATAAATAGACAGGGATCTTTTCCCTGGTGTGGGGGAGTCCAAAACTAGAGGGCATATGTTCAAGGTGAGGATTTAGAAAGGACCTAAGGGGCAATTTTTTCATGCAGAGGGTGGTGTGTGTATGGAATGAGCTGCCCAAGGAAGTGGTGGAATCTGGTACAATTGCAACATTTAAAAGGTGTTGGAATGGGTATATGACTTGGAAGGGTTTCGAGGGATATAGGCCACATGCTGGCAAATGAATTTATTTAGGATATCTGGTCAGCATGGACAAGTTGGACCGATGGGTCTGTTTCTGTGCTATATATCTCTATGACACTGTGTCTCTATTATAAGATTTCAATTTTCTGAACAGATATGCTTAAAGTAGTAATTAATCAGCTGGATTAACATTTATGCATCTTTATAGATATTGAAAGTTTCAGCGAAATGAAATATTATCAATTTTTTAAAAATTGTTTAACATTGAAACCAGTATAACCTTTTTTTTATTCTCAATGTGTGAACAGATTGGAGCATCACTTATGTCCAGTAATGTGGGCAGTGGCCTGTTTATTGGATTGGCAGGAACAGGAGCTGCAGGAGGTATTGCTGTTGGAGGTTTTGAATGGAATGTAGGTTTGGCTGTTTCTAACTTATTATATGCCATATCTTATCCTAAATTGTTTTTTTTAAACCTAATCTGGCTACATAGTGGCCTTCCATTCTTCCACCCACAATTTTGATTCTTATTCAAAGGCTGTACTTTTGCTGAAACAGAAATGTATCCTTTAATCTGTTTCATGTTGTATTGAGGTTTAGACAATTACTGTTTCTAAATATTAGAAACTATCAAACAAAATTAAATAATTCCACATCAAATATTTTTCTTCTTGCACTGGTCTTGATTTCAAGTATTAGTTGCTGAAGAGATTACGTTAGAGGTAACATAATTTTGATGTTAGTACTTTGGATGCACATTGAAGAAAATTGAGCCAAACCAAATTGGGAATTGAGCACTTTTTACACTGGTTATGAAAATCACAGCATAAAATAGTGAAATCCCTTCACGTGAGTATGTTCAAAACTATTAAAAAGTTAACTATTTCAATGCACCACTCATCTTCAAGCCATTGCAGAGGCATCTGCATCTACAATAAAGCCTTGGATGCCACATATAAAGATGAACACTTAAATCCATGTTTTTTTGCTGATTTGCTGTTAATATTCTGATTAGGATTACCCCATTTCTGAATCAAGTTGGAAACAACCCTTTCTACCCACGTTTCCATCATGAAAGAATTCTGTAGGATTGATATGGAGACCCTCTTTCCATTTGTATTTTCATTGATACGCAGGAAGATTTGTCCTACTTTCTATCTTGCACTGGGAAAATATTATAATTCAACACAGTTACTAAGCTTAATCCATAGATTTTCACAAACAAAAACAGAAGGTCTGGCAGCATTTGTGAAGAGAAATCAGCATTAATGTTTCAGATCTGGTGACCCTTCCTTAGAAGAACTGCATCTGCAGTTCTTTCCGTTTCCATAGGTTTTCACAATGGACTTGCCAAAGGCAATGCCACATTGTGCCATATATGCAGGAGAATGGAGAGTATAAGGCAAGTCAGATTAATTTGGCAAGGTCAAACCAAGCCAGCACAGTTCCTATAGCAGAATTGACAAACATAGGTGTCTTTTCCAAGACCTTTCCCAGGAGCTGTATCTCAGGAAGTATCATTTCAGTTATAATGTTGCAGTGGAGCTGTATTCATTGCTGCACTAATATACAAATGCGATTCACTGCATGAGCAACATATCACAGGCAGTACCTGTGTAGTGTTCTGTTTATGTTCACAAGTTGATTTGTACACAAGTCAGAACATGGTGCAGGACATTATAAAATAGCCATTTGTTAGTACAGGAAAAGTTTGTAGGTTGGATCTTTAAAATTACATGGCTACATGGGATTGCTTTTGCAAGGATGACCATTCATAAGTTGGATATTCATAAATTGGAAATCCTCTGTAAGGCAGCACAGACGTGGCTACAGTTCTCTATCTCATTCTAAAAGATCGGTTGATGTTAATACAAAAAGCGCTGGAAATATCGGTAATGCAGCATTTGTGGAGAGAAACAGAGTTTCTCTTTTGATTAAAAAGTCATTCACCTCAAACATTGATCAGAATCTTCCGATTATCCTCCTCAGTCCAAAAGTAGGAGAGTTTGGAGGAGGGGTGCCTGCGACCTCTAAAGATTGGAAAGCCTACTGATCTTCCAGCCATCAGGCAACTGACTGATTGCCATTGCCTTTTGGCCAGAATTAGGACTCATGCACATAAACAGGTACGGAATAGAGGGATATTTCTGGCTGCCAAGAGTTACCTATCAATCTGAGGTTGGCAGCTACAGAACTCAGCAACACCAAGGTGGTTGTTAAAGCCCACCCAGACTCTCAGGATGGAAGATCACACACAGGAAAGGTAATTGTGCTCCTGTTATTTGGGGATTATGGTTTCTAGGGCTCAGGCTCCTGGGATGTGGTCGGCGCAAGGAGTGTTATAAAATGTAAGGGCAGGCAGTGACTCTGACTGACCATTCCTCCATTCCTAGATTAGTGCAGATCAAGAGGCCCACTACCCATCTCTCACATCCATCGACCCTTCACCACTCACTGATGGACTGCCCATACTGCAAACTAGTTAGAAAAGCAATCTTTCACATCCAGGCTGGAGCTGACAGTTGTAGTGTTTAGATGGTCATTAGTGGATCACTTTGGGACTGACTTGGTGGGGAGTGAGATGATGCAGCTTTACCCTCCCTAGACTCACATTAATTTGGGTGAGAGCAGGAGGGTGCTAGGGTTTTGATTCACCAAATTAAATTCACTTTCCACCTCCAGACTTGGAAGACTGTGCCCATTAATACTTGTTTCTCATTACAGATGCAGCCTGACCTGGTTTTGTTCCAGAATTTTGCTTTTGTGTTAAATGTTGATGATGACATTGTTAATGCTATGTGGAACTGCAAGACACTTAGAACAATGCAGCACAGCAACAGGTCCTCAGCCACCATGTGTGTGAACAACATGATGCCATTCTAAACTAAACCCATCTGTCTGCACATGGTCCATATCCCTCTATTCCCAACCTGTTCATGTTCCTGTCATAATGCCTCTTAAACCTTGCTGTTCTATTTACTTCTACCACCTCCCCTGGCAGCACATTCGACATTTACCACTCTTTATGTTTTAAAAAACATACCTCACACATCCTGTCTTAACTTTCACTTCTCACCTTAAACCAATGACCCTGAGTATTTGTCATTTCCACCTTGGGAAAAAGCAACTATCCACTCTATCCATGCCTCTCATAATTTTATATACTTCTGCCAGGTCGCTCCTCAGCCTCTGATGCTCTTGCAAAAACATCAAGCTTGTCCAACCTCTCCTTACAGCTAATACAGCCAATTCAGGCAACATCCTGGTAAACCTCTTGCACCCACTCCAAGGCCTTCTTCATCCTTCCTATAGTGTGGAGACCAGAATTGCACAGAATACTCTAAATATGGCCTCATTAAAGTCTTACACAGCCACAACATGACTTCCAATCTTTATACTCAATGCCCTGACCAGTGAAGGTAAGTATACCATACACTTTCATTACCACCTATTCCACTGGCGTTGATGTGGAGTGTTGTGGAGTTGCACCCGAAGATCCCCCTGTATATCAATGCTCCTAAGGGTCCTGCCATTTACTATATACTTTACTGTTGCATTTGTCCTCCCAAAATTCTTCACCTCACACTTGCCTTGGATTAAACTCCATCTGCTATTTCTCTGCCAAACTTGCTGACTCATCTGCATCTTGTGTCCTTTGACAACCTTCTTCACTCTTCGCAATTCCACCAATTTTCATGTCACCTGCAAGTGTACAAATCAGACCACCTACATTTTCATCATATATATAGAGGTCCCGGCAGTGATCCTTGTGGAACACCACTGGTCACAGACCTCCAGTCAGGAAAACACCCCTCCACAATTATCCCGTCTTCTATGACCAAGCCAATTTTGTATCCAACTTACTAACTCACTGTAGATCTATCTCACATGACTTAACCTTCTGGACAAGCCTACCATGAGGAACCTTGTCAAATGCTTTAGTAAAGTCCATGTAGACAACATAAGCTGCCCTCATCTTGTTAATCATCTTTACCTCTTCCACAAAAAGATACTGAATCATATTTGTGAGAAGTTCTCCTGAGCAGAAAGCCATACTTACTATCCCTAATAAATCCATTCCTCTCTAAATGTGAATAAATCCTGTCCTGAAGAATCTTTTCAAATAATTTCTCTACCATTGATGTAAGGCTCAGTGACCTATAATTTCCTGGGTTATCCCTGATGCCCTTCTTAAAGAAGAAGAAAATTGGCTATTCTCCAGTCTCCTGGAACCTTGCCTATTGCTAAAGAGGATGCAAAGATCCCGTCCAGGCCTCTGCAATCACCTTCCTAGTCTCCCTCAGTGTCCTGGGATAGATCCCATCAGGCCTGGGGACATATATACCTTCACATTTTTCAAAACACCCAATACCACCTCCTTACTATTGACATGCCTGAGCAAATCAACATACCACTTCCCTAATCATACCATCATTTATGTCCTCCCCATTGGTGAAGTACTCATTAAGGATTTACCCATTTTCTCTAACTTAATGTATAAATTCCCTCCATTGTTCCTGAGTGGATCTACCCTTTCCCTAACTACCTTCTTACTCCTGATATATGTATCAAATACCTTAGGATTCTTCTTGTCCTACTTGCCAAGAACATTTCATGGCAAGGAAATGAACTAGCCCTTCTAGTTCCTTGTTTAACTTTCCAACTTGCTTTATATTCCTCAAGGACTATGTCTGATTTTAGTTTTTGAAACCTTACAGATGCTTCCTTTATCTTTTTGACTGAACGTTCAATATCCCTTGTCATCCAAGGTTTCTGAATCTTACCAACCTTCCCTTTCACCTTCACAGGAACAGGTTGATCCTGACCTCTGTCAACTGGCCTTTAAAAGATTCTCGCATGTTAGCTATGGATTTATCCTCAAACAATCACCCTCAATTTAATTTCGCCAATTTCTGTCTAATACTGTTGAAATTAGCCTTCTCCCAATTTATCAGTTTTAGCTGAGATGAAGTTTTATCCATAATTATCTGAAAACTTACAGAACTTTGATCACTGTTCCCAAAATGTTCCCTCATGCAAACCTTGATCACCTGGCCAGGCTCATTCCACAAAACAAGGTCTCAAGTGGCCCCTTCCTGAGTTGGACAATTTACATATTATTTCAAGAAGCCCTCCTGGATTTGTTTACAAATTCTGCTCCATCTATGCCCCTGGCACTAAGAGAGCCCCAGCCAATATTGGGGAAACTAAAATCACCCACTACAACAATGTTGCTCGGAACTGACTCATCTAACACACCTTATTAGATTAATTTCAGACCTTTTTCACAGAACAGGGTACTGTACAGTTAATTAAAAATGTGCATCTTACCAAACTCTTCTCAGATTTGTTAAACTCATTAATCACCTTAGTTAACAATCACTTCCTAATTTGGAGCCCAATTCACATTTTTGTAAAAGGGAAACGAATAATAAACTAATTTATTCTCATAGTAAACTGATTTATTTCACTGGATTTATTCCAATTATTTACAAAAACATATAAGCTCTTTCCATCACTGACAACAAATGATTTCTGTACCATATTCTAACAAATCTTTGACAGACATGGGACAGACTATCATGGATCCTAAGTACCCTTGTCCATAAGTCAGAAGCTTTTGTGGAAAGTTGATAGAACAAACCTTTTTGCTGTTCCCGTTTCATCAACTTGTTTCTTCCCTCTACATATGCTGCCTGACTCTGCTTGGTACTTAGATTTCTCTAATGTTGTTTCACATTTCCAGCATCAGCAGAAATTTCCTTTTGCCTAAGATTGAAAGATGACTTGATCCCGATAACTTTCCTCACAATTGAACATTTGAACAACATCATATACGGGGAAAGCAGTTGGATCATTCCAAGCATGGGCTTTTATTGGAGTCCATTGTCATACTTACATGAGCAAAGATGCAGAAATGTTCCCCTCATCCCACTGCATCCTTGGAACTTTCTCAAGTGATGGGATGCTTTTGGCCATCACTCACTTCCTCTTTAAGTCGTTGCCGCTAAGTTTTTCATCACTGAGAAAATGATGTTAGGTTTGTAAGCATCAATGATGTAGTGCAGTCCAACTTTGACAAGCATTTGATGCCAAAGCGTGTTCACTCTGTACGAATTGCGAAGAGGGCACTGACGATACGTGATTTCCCTGACTGTTTTTGATGGCTCAAGCACAGCTGGCATGAGCTGACTACTGACTATGGCCAAGTGTGTGCAGATTGTGCCCATGACTGACAGAACCAGGACCACCTGACTGGTCGCATCGCTTCCCCCCACCCCAACCGAATGGACTGGGGTCTTGCCCCCATCAGTTTCTGACATGGCCATTTGGTTGAATGAACGTGCAATGTGTTTGCTGCTCAGGCAGCTGGCACATGCTATTGGGATTAGATTGATGTCTCAGTGTACTGTACAACAAGATGTCACCCTCGCATGCCAGACAGATCACTACTGACAAGCGTAATAAGCAGCCTGTCCCTGTACTTGCACACAGGAGCATATCAGTACAGCAGTATTGTAGCTTCCAGCTCCAGCTGGGAGGCATGGCCTAGAAAGGTAAGGATGCTGGGAATATACAGGTGGGTGCATGTGAGTTGGTCTAAGTGAGCAGATCTGAGATGTATCCTGGTCTAATCCGTGAGCTGGGTGCCTGTTCATGTGCACAGTGTCCCTGCAATAGCCTGTCAATGCTAGTGGCTGGTGTTTCCTGCAATATGAGTGTGTGTTTACTAACCAGCCTGCAAGTGGATCAGAGAGGTGCCACGATGGATGTGAGGGTTCAATAAATGTCAGATACCAATGTCCATGGAAGAGGGGAATATGCAGCTGGTTTCTGTGGATCTCACCCTGAGATGATTATTTTGGTGTTGATCATCACAGAGGCCCCCTTAGAGCCTGTGGCAAGCTGAAGCCACCAGGTATCTTGCTTAGGTTTCCACCTGGAGAATTCTCAATGTCTAGTTTGTTTGGCAGATTTAGCAGAATGGAAAGCTGAATGTTAATGAGCTAAGTTCAACTGTTAATAAGGTGGTTTATAAGCTTTAATTCCCCCTTAAATAGAGTCATAGAGATGTACAGCACAGAAACAGACCCTCGGTCCAACTCGTCCATGCCAATCAGACACCCTAAACTAATCTAGTCCCATTTGCCAGCTCTTGGCCCAGATACTCTAAACCCTTCCCATTCATATACCCATCCAGATGCCTTTTAAATATTGTAATTGTATTAGCTTCCACCACTTCCTCTGGCAGCTCATTCCATACCTGCACCACTCTGCATGAAAAAGTTGCCTCTTTGGTCCCTTTTAATTTTTTCCCTCTCACCCTAAACCTGTACCTTTTAGTTCTGGACTCCCCCACCCCAGGGAAAAAGACCTTGTCTATTTACCTTATCCATGCCCCTTATGATTTTATAAACCTCTCTAAGTGACCCCTCAGCCTCTAACGCTCCAGGGAATATAGCTGCAGTCAGTTCAGCCTCTTCCTATAGCTTAAACCCTCCAACCCCAACAATATCCTTGTAAATCTTTTCTGAACCCTTTCAAGTTTCCTATAGCAGAAAGACCAGAATTGAATGCAGTGTTCCGATAGTGGCCTAACCAATGTCCTATCAGTCACAACATGACCTCCCACCTACTGTACTTAATGCATTGACCAGTAAAGGTAAGCATACCAAACACCCCTTCTTCACTTTCATATCTACCTTGGACTCCACTTTCAAGGAATTATTAACCTACGTTCCAAGGTCTTTGTTCAGCATCTCACACTTATCTAAATCAAACACCATCTGCCACCGCTCAGCCCACTGGCCCATCTGATCAAGATCCCATTGTATTCTGAGGTAACCATCATCGCTGTCCACTACACCTCCAATTGGCCAGTCGCCACTGCCAGTGAGAAATTTGCCTCACTATTTGGCAGATGGATTAAAGATACAGTAAGGTAATCCAGCATCAAAATAAGCCTCCCGCCTGATTCTGCCCATAAATCTCATCATAGGCTGTCACTCAGACCTCTGAAAGATTCTGCCTTGGCCTCACATTTACACAAGATGAAACTTAAAGTAGACAGCACACTGGTTTAAAATAAAGCACAAAACATTTTAAATTTACTCATGGAATAGCCGATCTCGAGTTGCCCTTAAGAATGTGGTGGTGAGCTGCCTTCTTGAACTGCTGCAGTCCTTGTGCTCTAGGTATACCCATTAGGGAGGAAATTCCAGGATATTGACCAAGTGACAGTGATGGAATGGTGATATATTTCCAGGAAGGTAGGTGGCTTGGAGTGAAACTTGTTGGTGGTGGTGTTCCCAATTTTCTGCTGTCGTGCCTTTCTGAATGGAAGTGGTTGTGGGTTTGGAAGACTCTATCTAAGGATCTGCTCACTGCTCACAATCCCTTTTTGTCAACAGTTAGATGTTTATTCTTAAAAATGAAATGATTTTGTATACTGGACAAGATATACTCACCGTAATGCACATTATATATGACACATTTAATATTCATTTTAGAGAAGAGTTGGAAAAGAAACTATTCCTTTGTGTTCCTTGTGAGTTGAATGCATATTTTAAATTTCTTAGACATGGTTTAATATGATATATTAATATACTGTTACTGTGAACACAAGCAGAGAGCTGACTTCTACTGTCTGTTGTTTTAGGCTTCTTGGCTTCTCCTGGCACTTGGCTGGATATTTGTTCCTGTGTACATTGCTGCTGGCGTGGTCACTATGCCTGAGTATTTGAAGAAAAGGTTTGGAGGGCAGAGAATCAGAATCTACATGTCTGTGCTTTCTCTGATTCTGTACATGTTCACTAAGATATCGGTGAGTGGGAGAAATAATGCTGTGTTGTTTCATTAGATAGGATAGCTGAGTAGACAAAAAATTG
Organism: Chiloscyllium punctatum; assembly: GCF_047496795.1. Lineage (NCBI taxonomy): Eukaryota > Metazoa > Chordata > Chondrichthyes > Orectolobiformes > Hemiscylliidae > Chiloscyllium > Chiloscyllium punctatum. The sequence continues at coordinate 87,960,173 of NC_092745.1, forward strand.
GCAGGGGAAATATAATTGGGAAATATGAATGCCACTTTGGTAGGAAGATTAGAAAAACAGTATTCAAATGGAGAGAGAGATTGTAAAATTTGGTGATCTAGAGTATACAGTATCCTGATAAATGAATCACAGAAGGTGAGTATGCAAGTGATTAGGAAGACAAGTTGGATGTTGGTGTTCATTACATGGGGAATGGATTTTAAAAATGAGGAACTTTTACTGCTGTTAAGATGGTGTCTTGGTGAAACACTTTGAGTATTGTTACAGTTGTGTAACTCCTATTATAAAAAAGTACAATTGTGTTGAAAGCAGCTCAGCGAAGGTTCACTGATTAATACCTGTTGAAGAACGGTTGAACAAGTTGGGCTCGTATCCGTTGGGAGTTTAGAAAGATGAAACCTGATCTTATTGAAAAATGATTTGGAGATGCCGGTGTTGGACTGGGGTGGACAAAGTTAAAAATTACACAACACCAGGTTATAGTCCAACAGGTTTATTTGGAAGCACTAGCTTTTGGAGCGCTGCTCCTTCATCAGGTGTTTGTCACTTGATGAAGAACCACCTGATGAAGAAGCAGCGCTCTGAAAGCTAGTGCTTCCAAATAAACCTGTTGGACTATAACCTGATGTTGTGTGATTTTTAACTTGTGTGATTATAAGATTTTGAGAGAACTTCATGGATTGCATACCTGGGGCACGTTTTCTCTGATGGGAAAAACTAGAAATAGGAGACAGAGTTTAAGAATAAGAGCTGTGTACTTTAAGATAAAGATGAGAATACTTCTTTTTGTCAAAGGTTATAAGCATAGCAATTACCTCCCCAGAAAGCAGCAGAAACTGCGTCATTGAATTTATTTAAGGCTGAATTAGGGAGATTTCTCATAAACAAGGGAATTAAAAATTATGGGAGGCAGAGAGGAAAGTGGGATTAAGAGCACAACCAGATCATTCATGATCTTATTGAATGATGAAGCAGGCCCAAAGGGCCAAATCACCTATTCCTGCTCTTAAATCTCATATTCCAGTCATTAGATAATGCTTGGAGCACCATGTTTTGTTGGTACCTAGATTAGATTTCCACATTTCTCTGAAATCACAAGAACTGCTTCAGTTCAACTTCAGTCTCAAAAGTTCATGTGCCATTCTTGTAGTGAAGTTTTTCACATTAGTCTTGTGTGTACAGCACTCACTTAGCTCAAATTTTCCCTGCACTATTTTGCAAGCTTACTTTGATTAGATTCCGTACAGTATGGAAACAGGCCCTTTGGCCCAACAAGTCCACACCAACCGTCCAAAGAGTAATACAGCTAACACTATGGGTAATTTAGCATGACTGGCACAGCTTTGGACTGTGGGAGGAAACCGGAGCACCTGGAGGAAACCCACACAGACACAGGGAGAATGTGCAAACCTCCACACAGACAGTCGCCCAAGGATGGAATCGAACCTGGGGCCCTGGCACTGTGAGGCAGCAGTGCTAACCACTGAGCCACTGTGCCACCCCACGGTTTATGGATGTGGAGACCTCATGGAAGAAGCAATTGCTGATCATAATCAAAACTTTGTAGGACTAGTAGAGCTTGACAGTTGAACTTAATGCTGACCAAGAAAAGAAACTGTAATTAATGATGTCAGAATACAAGTGCAGAGTCATGTACTGCCAGCAAAATATCTTCACCCAAATTCTGGCAATTCAGGAGTTGCAACAGTGATGCAATTACCAAGAGATGGAAAAGCAGCACAGCTATTTATTGGATTCGTTGACTATTGAGCAACATTCTTGCCTAATTTGTCAGCTGAATGTGAACCATGACATCAGTTCACTACCAATGACATGTAACTGTCACAAAACAAGAAGCAGCTGTCACTAAAATCAAGAAACTAGTGATAGCAGTACTTAAATACAATTCTGTAAATGATGAAGTCACCTTGTCGTGTGATGTCAGTGAGACTGGACTTGGATCAACCCTGATAACATTATTTCATTTGAATCCAGGGTTTTAAAATAGAACAATGCTACACTCGGATTGGAGTAGAAGTGACTGGCAGTTGCTTTTGCTCGTGAGCATTTTCATTAATACCTACTTGGAAGAGATAGAGTAACATTCAAGCTCCTTCAAAACATGTTCGTCAAGGTACTAACTGTTCCGAAGTGTCTGCAAAGAAAGTTTACTTTGGTTCCAGAGATGGCAAAATTGCAAAATACTGCAGCAAATTTTGGAATAAATGCAGAAATAGCTGGAGACAGTCTGGAGGTCAGGCACCATCTGTGAGGCAATCAGTGAATAATGATTATTTCCACAGATGGACACTATTTTAAAAATACAGCAGAACAAAGAGAAAGAGGATTGAAGCAATCATATATAACCTTTACACACACTGTTACATGTATGTGCATGTTTGCAAGCTCACTCCAATGCCTGTGAAGTAAAAATTAAAATGGAAAAAAGGATTCAATTCCACGACAAGAATGAAATTAATATGAGACAATTGAAGGTATGATGAGCAAAATTAAAGAGTGCAGTCTGTGTGTTAATAGATTAAGTAGCAATGGGTAAGGTGGGTAAAAATAGAAACTGGGAAACCTGGCTAAGCCAAAGGGGATCTAGTGGTCCCGGCGCCTGGGAGGGAAGTTGGCAGGTGCTGATGATGCCACTGTCACAGTTTTTTAAAGCGATGTTCCTGCCTATAGCAACAAGGCATTCCCTCCTGTACAACCTTGCAAATGTGATTTGTTTAATCTGTTCCTCCTCCTTTGATTTTTATTGTTTTCTTATTCTCCTTAATGCTTCCTAATCCATTTTCATATTCTCACTTCTTTCTTTCGTCCTCTTCTTGTACATGCTCTTACTATACAGATTAAAACACACAGTGCTGGTTACTTGGACCCAGTTCATTGACACTGGAACACAAATAACTAATGGTGTTGGATTTTCTGTTCTTGCACAATTAGTTGAACTGTGAAGTTGGCTGTCGCTTGATTAGCCTTATTGAGTGTGCAGTAAGATAGGGAGTGTTTCTCTCACTGATGACCAAATATAGTATTTTTACCAACAACCAGGGTCATTTTGCCCTCCTATATTTCTTGATGTGATTGTTTTTTTTTCTCTGAAACCTGGCACAGTGCTATTACTTACATTAAAAGAAAACTATTTGTTCTTGAGCATAATTTACATTCACAGAAAGAAATGACAAACCCATAAATCTTACAGATGGGCAGAAACCGCTATCCTAGAACACCCAGCAAGTAATATAAGTTGCACCAAACCGATTCATTTCTTCATTGCTAATTGAACTACTGTATATGATTCACCTTCATTTCCTTAATATAAATTAACCTCACCGTTTTGTTTCCTGATAACTTTACCTACTGTATTCAATTTCTTCTTCTGACAATTCGTAACCAGCAGTCGAAAGATGCACTAGGCTGGTTTAGATAACTAGGCAAAAGTGAGGACTGCAGATGCTAGAAACCAGAGTTTAGATCAGAGTGGTGCTGGAAAAGCACAGCAGGTCAGGCAGTATCCAAGGAGCAGGAAAATTGACGTTTCGGGCAAAAGCCCTTCATCATTAAATAACTGCTGATGAGCTGATGATTCTTCTAGTCTCTTTCCTCAGGGATATGTGAAATTGACAAAGGCCAGTCCCCTCACCAATAGGAAAGGTTATGTTAGTCCAAGCTCTGGTATCAAGACCTGGACTATCAAATTACAGGTCGTTAAGAAATTTGGGAAATTTCCCAACTTGACACATTTACTTCAGAAGAAAGTGTATCAAAAGGTGTACTTGTCCAATGGGGTAACAGTAGGTGTGTGCTGGGGTTGAGTCCTATACTCAGGTCTGAGGCAGCTGCTGGAGATGCTGAATGCCAACAGGAACTGGTTATAGTTCTTTGGGACTTCCGCCCAGCTGCTGTGTTCAATAATAGGCCATCTAGCCCTCACCCCTCATAGCCGCTCCTACATCACACATTTCCCAAGCCAACCCCTGCCTGCCACCTACCCCAATAGTCCTTCATATTTATCATGCCAACCTATGCCCCTCCACTCATCTCCAATATCCCCTACATATTTCATTGCAATCCAAATGGACCTCATTGAACATATACTCTGTACAGAACTATTGAACCCCATAGTGACAATAGCATCTAGAGATGCAGTTCATAAGTTTCTTTATAAACAGCTATTACTACAATCCCATAAAGGTGCACTCAACCAGATATTTAAACTACCTTTCTGATAAACCTGTTCAGAGATGTTATCACACACTTCTGAAGCAGGTGGGACTTAAATCTGGGTCTCAAGTGTGTTGGTGGGAAAGTGCAGCAGGTCAGGCAGCATCTGAGGAGCAGGAGAATTGACGTTTCAGGCATAAGCCCTTCATCAGGAATGAGGCTTGTGGGTCGGGGGCTGAGAGATGAATGGGTGGGGGGGCTGGGGTTGGGGGTAAGGTAGCTGAGAAAGTGATAGGTGGATGAAAGTGAGGGAGAAGGTGATAGGTCAGAGGAGGGAGTGATGGACGGGTGCGGAGGGCAGTGACGAGTTGGAGGCTTAGAACTGGGATAATGTGGGGGAAGGGAAATGAGGAAGCTGTTGAAATCCACATTGAACCTGTGTGGTTGCAGAATCCTAAGGCAGAGTATGAGGCATTCTTCCTCGAGGCATTGGGTGGTAACAGTTTGGCGGCGGAGGAGGCCCAGGACCTGCATGTTCTTGACAGAGGGCAGCGAGGTGGCTCAGTGGTTAGCACTGCTGCCTCACAGCACCAGGATCCCAGGTTCAATTCCAGCCTTGGGCAACTGTCTGTCTGGAGTTTGCACATTCTCCCCATGTCTGCGTGGGTTTCCTCCGGGTGCTCCGGTTTCCTCCCACAGTCCAAAGGTGTGCAGGTCAGGTGAGTTAGCCATGTTAAATTGCTCATAGGGATAGATGCATTAGTCAGTGGGGGCTGGGTTGCTCTTCGGCGGGTCGGTGTGGACTTGCTGGGCTGAAGAGCCTGTTTCCACACTGTGGGGAATCTAATCTAATCTAGTAGGAAGGGGAGTTGAAGTGTTCAGTCACGGGGTGGTGGGGTTGATGGTGTGAGTGTCCCAGAGATGTTCTCTGAAACAATCCGCAAGAAGGCCTCTCTGGTCCAGGAACAGGGACACTACCAATGCGCCCCTAACAAGAGGGCCCCTAACCAGACATTTAAAATAATAATAACAGAAACTATAAGCACCTGACACCGTTTTATCATCTTTAAAGAAACATTGAGCTTGGTGGCATCTTGCAGCACAGTGGTAGTGTCCCTGCCTTTGAACTAGAAGGCCTGGGTTCAAGTCCTACCTGCTCTGGATGTGTGTAATAAAGTCCCTGAATAAGTTGATTGGAAAATATAAACATTGAGAAAACTGTCTATCAAGCAGTGTTTCCACTGTGTGGAGCTTTTTCAGCAACGAAAAGTCAGCCTCTCGGACAAATGTGCAAAATGAGAATTGGCTGGGGGCCAAGGCATCAATTAGTTTGTTCTGTTTGTAAGTAAACCTGATTGATTTTGTTGAGTAGTTGTCCAACTTGGTGACTCCCCCACCAGCAACTGCAAAATGACGGACTTTGCCCTCCACTGTCTTGCCTGAAGCTTGATTGAGGAACGTCAGTAAAATGACAGGTCCCCACCCTGCACTCTTCCTCTTGATCAAAGTCTCCATCCATCTCTGACTCCAAACCCTTCTCCAGAGCGTAGGCATAAAATCATGTTGATTTTCCTAGCCTCAATCAAGACAGGTCTTGTTATTTGACTTCAGGTCAGCAGCCTAGTGTCTGTAATCAACTGTAAATTATTTACTATCATCTCTTAGTAATGGAGTAAAATGGAATGTTTGAGATCAAAGATCTTGAAAGTATGAAATGCTGATGGCTCCACAAATGTGGCCTGAAAACAAGAAACTGTCCCACATAAAGAGCACATTGTAATAAATAATAAATGATTTACAGGACTTGGTAAAACATTGTGAATCATTTAACACATATGACATCATTGAAAAGCCTTAACTAAATTTTCTCCTGTCACTATAATTGTTACTTTAAAAGCAGATGAGAAATTATCACCATTATTTTGTTTAAGTGACGAATTAAGCAGTCTGAAGCTTTTGTTATTGTTTGCCTATCTTTAATGGTTAAGAAAAAGAAGGAAGCATATGAAAGATATATGGAAAGGGCTTTTGCCCGAAACGTTGATTTCGCTGCTCGTTGGATGCTGCCTGAACTGCTGTGCTCTTCCAGCACCACTAATCCAGTATTTGATTTTCAGCATCTGCAGTCATTGTTTTTACCTATATGAAAGATATAGACAGGATAGATTGAGTGAATCCTTAGAAGAGTTTAAAGGAAGTAGGAGTATACTTAAGAGGGAAATCAGGAGGGCAGAAAGCGGACATGAGATAGCTTTGACAAACAGAGTTAAGGAGAATCCAAAGAATTTTGACAAAAACATTAAGGACAAAAGGGTAACTAGGGAGAGAATAGGGCCCCTCAAAGATGAGCAAGGCGGCCTTTGTGTGGATCCGTAGAAAATGGGGGAGATCCTAAATGAGTATCTTGCATCAGTATTTACTGTGGAAAAAGATATGGAAGATATAGACTGTAGGGAAATAGATGGTGACATCTTGCAAAATGTCAGTATTACAGAGGAGGAAGTGCTGGATGTCTTGAAACACATAAAAGTGGATAAATTCCCAGGACGTGATCAGGTGTACCCTAGAACTCTGTGGGAAGCTAGAGAAGTGATTGCTGAACCTTTTGCTGAGATATTTGTATCATCGATAGTCACAGGTGAGGTGTGGGAAATCTGGAGGTTGGCAAACGTGGTGCCACTGTTTAAGAAGGATGGTAAGGACAAGCCAAGGAACTATAAACCAGTGAACCTGATGTTGATGATAGGCATGTTGTTGGAGGGAATCCTGAGGGACAGGATGTACATGTATTTGGAAAGGCAAGGACTGATTAGGGATAGTCAACATAGTTTTGTACGTGGGAAATCATGTCTCACAAACTTGATTGAATTTTTTGAGGAAGTAACAAAGAGGATTGATGAGGGCAGAGCAGTAGATGTGATCTATATGGACTTCAGTAAGGCGTTCGACAAGGTTCCCCATGGGAGACTGGTGAGCAAGGTTACATCTCACGGAACACGGGGTGAACTAGCCATTTGGATACAGAACTGGCTCAAAGGTAGAAGACAGAAGGTGGTGGAGGGTTGTTTTTCAGACTGGAGGCCTGTGACCAGTGGAGTGCCACAAGGGTTGGTGCTGGGTCCCCTACTTTTTGTCATTTACGTAAATCATGTGGATGGGAGCATAAAAGGTACAGTTAGTAAGTTTGCAGATGACACCAAAATTGGAGGTGTAGTGGACAGCGAAAAGGGTTACCTGAGATTACAACAGGATCTTGACCAGATGGGCCAATGGTGGAATTTAATTCAGATAAATGCAAGGTGCTGCATTTTGGGAAAGCAAATCTTAGCAGGACTTATACACTTAATGGTAAAGTTCTAGGGAATGTTGCTGAAAAAAGAGATCTTGGAGTCGCACTTCCTGCGAAAGTGGAGTCGCAGGTAGATTGGAGAGCGAAGAAGGCGTTTAGTATGCTTTCCCTTATTGGTCAGAGTTTTGAGTACAGGACTTGGGAGGTCATATTACGGCTGTACAGGACATTGGTTAGGCCACAGCTGGAATATTGCGTGCAATTCTGGTCTCCTTCCTATTGGAAAGATGTTGTGAAACTTGAAAGGATTCAGAAAAGATTGACAAGGATGTTGCCAGGGTTGAAGGATTTGAGCTATAGGGAGAGGCTGAACAGGCTGGAGCTGTTTTCCCTGGAGCGTCAGAGGCTGAGGGGTGACCTTATAGAGGTTTACAAAATTATGAGAGGCATGGATAGGGTAAATAGGCAAAGTCTTTTCCCTGGGGTCAGGGAGTCCAGAACTGGAAGGTATCGGTTTAGGGTGAGAGGGGAAAGATATAAAAGAGACCAACAGGGCAGCCTTTTCACACAGAGGGTGGTACATATATGGATTGAGCTGCCAGAGGAAGTAGTGGAGGCTGGTACAATTGCAATATTTAAGAGGCATTTGAATAGGAAGGGTTTGGAGGGATATGGGCCGGATGCTGGCAGATGGGACTAGATTGGGTTGGGATACCTGGTCGGCATGGAAGGGTCGGACTGAAGGGTCTGTTTCCGTGCTGTATATCTCGATGACTCTATGACTCTAAATGTGTTCCTGTTTCAGACTGATATTTTCTCTGGAGCGCTTTTTATCCAAGTCGCATTGGGTTGGAATCTCTACCTTTCTACAGTGATTCTGCTGACAGTGACTGGCTTTTACACAATAGCTGGTAATTATTAAAATAAGAAAATTTCTGCACTCTGAGTAAGAAATGCTCCATTTATCACTTATCACATCACTTTTAGTTACTGTTTCTTGTGCCTATGTGCTAAGAATTATTCCAAAGTACAGAAAATGTCAGGATACCTTCTCTACACCTTACACCATATTGCTCTGAAATCACACTGGTACATCAGAGAAAATTTCTTTGTAGCCCTTATACTGGTTCCGTGAGTGCTCACGGTAACACTATGAGATCTTGATGGGGACAACTGTTCTTTTCTGAAAAGTGCTCCTCGAATGATCATGATACAACTTGCATTCACATAGACCTTCAGTGTCAACATCCCAACGTGTTTCACAGCAGCATAATCCGACAAATTTAGCATGACATCAAAAGATAAGATACTTGACTTGGTGATCATAAGCTTCATCAAAGAGAGAAATTTTAAAGAACAGCTTAAACGAAGAGGGAAAGTGGCAGAAGAGTCAGATGGGAAATGTAGAGCTTAAGGTATACATGCTTGGAAGGCATTATGAGGAAGACACAAGAAGCCAGATTTAAAGGCTACTGCATTCACACCTTAAAGCTTGAACGACGTACATGCCGTCTGATAATTAATTTGTTCACAGCAACAGCAATAACATTAGTCAACAAAAAAAATCATAAAAGCTGTTAAAAAATAGCAGAGTGTTCTAGGTGGTTATTGCCTGTAAAATCAAACCCCTGATTCAGATAATATGTAGATGCTAAAGAATAGCAAATCCCTCCTTTGGCCTGAAACAGTCAATTCTTGCAATAGCTCTGTTAAACATCACTTCAATAAACTAGAATTCACGTTAAATTTCTATTTATATTTCTTTAAAGAGTTTAATTATGTAGGATTGGTAGTTTGTTTTAATTTTTATGACGCATTCCTAAAATAAAACAAGCATTGGGGAAAATAGAGAGAGGAGTGCTGCAATATGGCTTCTGTTCTCTTGCCATTGTAATGTTCTTTCTTTTGCTAAGATATGCTTATCATGCTTGCTTTTCAACATTTGACTGAAAACACACTCATACAGCTTGCAGATTTCTAAGGATCCTGTTAGCTCCTGAAAGCCAAACTGTTCAATTTATACAGCTAGTTCAAAAAGCTGTTTCTTAATATAAAAGAAAAACCATGTCTTAACAATGCGTAGGTTTCATCAGTCAGAACCCTTCTAGATGTCATCTTCATACTGTCCTAAAGTATATCAGCACACTCAAAATATTAATGCAAGTGATTGAAGCTCTACTATATAGTAAATCTCCATTTTAAAACGGACTCAACATTGTTTCACTTCAATATTAGTAATAAAATAGTGACAATTTATTTGTTTAACTTTATGGGTTTCAGTTTAACTTTGTTTGCAACAAAATACCTCTATGGCATGCTTACTCTCAAGATCTTTTCGCCATAGTTCATTCCATAAGACCACAAGACATAGGAGCAGAAATGAGCCATTTGGCCTATCAAGTCTGCTCCACCATTTAATCATGGCTGATAGGTTTTTCAACCCCATTTTCTCCCTTTCTCCCGTAACCTTTGATTCCCTTGGCAATCAAGAACTTACCTATCTCTGTTTTAAATATGTTCAATGACCTGGCCTCCACAGCCTTCTGTGGCAATGAATTCCATAGATTCACCATTCTCTGGCTAAAGAAGTTTCTTCTTATCTCTGTTCTAAAGGGTCTCCCCTTTTCTCTAAGGCTGTGCCCTTGGGTCTTCGTCTCTCTTGCCAATGGAAACATCTTTCCAACATCCACTCCTTCCGGGTAGTTTAGTATTCTGGAAGTTTCAACCAGACTGCCCCTCATCCTTCTGAACTCCATTGAAAATAGTTCAAGAGTCTTCAGAAGTTCCTGTTATGTTAAGCCTTTCATTTCTGTGACCATTCTTCTGAGCCTCCTCTGGAGCCGCTCCAAGGCCAGTATGTCTTTCCTGAGGTATGGAGCTCAAAATTGCTCACAATACTCTAAATGTGGCCTTATAAAACCTCAGAATACATGCCTGTTTTTATATTCTAGTCCTTTCAAGATGAACAACAATATTGTATTTGCCTTCCTACCTACCTACTCAACTTGCAAGTTTCTCTTAAAAGAATCCTGCAATAGGGCTCCCATGTCCCTTGGAATTTCAGATTTCTGAACTTTCCCCCCATTTAGAAAATAGTCCATGATTCTATTCTACCCATCTAAGTGTATGATCTCACACTTTCCTATGTTGTATTTCATCTGCCACTTCTTTGCCCCCTCTCCTAGCCTGTCTAAATCTTTCTTCAGCCTGCCCACCTCCTCAATACTACCTGCCCCTTCATCTACCTTTGTATCATCTGCAAACGTAGCCAGAATGCCCTCCGTTCCTTCATCCAGATGTTAAAGTATAAAGTGAAAAGTTGTGGTCTTGACACTGAGCCTTACGGAACATCACTTGTCACTGACTGCCATCCTGAGAATGACCCTTTTATTCCTATTCTCTGCTTTCTGCCAGCTAGCCAATTTTGTATCAATGCTAGTACTTTGCTTCTAACACCATGGGCCCTTAACTTACTTAGCAGCCTCCTGTGAAGCATCTTGTCAAAGGCCTTTTGGAAGTCCAGTTTGATAACATATATTGGTTCTCCTTGGTCTAACCTGCTCATTACCTTCTCAAAGAATTCTAACAAATTTGTCAGGCATGACCTCCCCTTGATGAAACCATGCTGACTTTGCCCTATTTTACCACATGCTTCCAAGTGTTCAGAAATTTCATCCTTCACAATGGATTCCAAGATCTTACCCACGACCAAGGTTAGGCTAATCGGTCTGTAATTTTCCATCTTTTGCCTTAATCCCTTTTTAAACAGGGGTGTCACCTTAGTAATTTTCCAGTCCTCTGGGACCATCCTGTAATGATTCCTGAAAGATCAACATTAACTCCTCCACTATCTCTTCAGCTGTCTCCCTTCGAACTCTGGGGTGTAGTCCGTCTGGTACAGATGGTTTATTGACCTAAAGGCCATTTAGTTTTTCCAGCACCTTCTCGTTGGTGATGGCCACCATACCAGCTCTGCCCCTTCAGTCTCTTGAATCTTTGAGATATTACCCATGTCTTCCACCGTGAAGACTGACACAAAGTAATTATTCAGTTCCTTAGCCATTTCTTTGTTCCACACTACTATCTCTCCAACATCATTTTCCAATGGCCCAATGTCCACTTTTGAATCTCTTTTGCCCTTTATACATCTAAAGCTTACCCTCAAATATACCTTATTCCTCCTTACTTCTTCTTTTGTTGCCCTCTGTTGGTCTTTGCAAGCTTCCCAATCCCCTGGTTTCCCACTGCCCTTTGCCACATTATATGCTTTCTCTTTTGCTTTAATGCTGTCCCTAACTTCCCTTGTCAACCATTGTTGTCTCATCCTCCCTGTCCCATGCTTCATTTTCCTCGGGATGAATCTCTGCTGTGTCTCCTGAATTACTCCCAGAAACCTCTGCCATTGCTGTTCCACTGTCTTTCCTACTAGGCTCCTCTCCCAGTTAATTCTACCTAGCTCCTCCCTCATGCCTCTGTGGTTGCCTTTATTCAGCTGTAATACCATTACCTTTGATTCTAGTTTCCCCCTCTCATTTTGCAGAGTAAATTCAATCATATTGTGATCATTGCCTCCTCTGGGTTATTTCACCTTAAACTCTCTTATCAAGTCTGTCTCATTGCACAGTACTAAATCCAGTATTGCCTGTTCCCTCGTGGGCTCCATCGTCTCATAAACATTCCACAAATTTGTTTTCTTGCAACCCACTACCAACCTGATTTTCCCAGTCCATATTGAAATCCCCCATGATGACTGTAACTTTACCTTTCCTACACATCTTTTCTATGTCCTGGTGTAACTTGCACCCCAGCTCCTGTCTACTATTTGGAGGCCTGTACAAAACTCCAACTATGTTTCTTTTTTACATGTGCAATTCCTCAATTCTCCCCACGCAGATTCTACACCATCTAACCCTACTTTGTTTCTTACTATTGATTTATTCCCTCTCTACCCTTCCAATTCTTGTGTTGGTTCAGATGTTTCTTGAATGCTGCTATTGTGTCTGCTTTCATTTCTTCCTCAGCCAATGTGTTCCATGCACTCACCACCCTTTGTGTGAAAAACTGTATTACCATATTATATAGCTATATTATTATACTGTTTTAGTTTTAGTGATTTATTTTATCTTTCAAGTAATTTCAGCTAGGGACATCTCATACTGCAATACAGATGAATGTAGCATACTGAATACTCACACATAGTACAGTATTTTAACCTGTTTTCTCCAAGCAAGAAATGTCCACAGGAACCTAACTCTCACTTTAGCATTAATGTCCATGGGAAACTATATTGCACTGTATGTTGTTTCGCCAATGGTCACAATTTCCCAGAATGAAACTACAACTTTAAGTTCTATGGTCAAGTTCTGTTACCTCATCTTGATACAACTAAAAGGTAGCTGGTGCTTGAAATTTATTTGAATCTTTTGTTAATAATACAGATCAGACAAAGAGAACATTCTTCTGTTTCATAGTTAGCAGTAGTATAACCTCAGATAAATATGTGTAGCAAATTTTTTAACTTTAGCATTGATGCTAAGAACCTGCAGAGATAAAATTGTTGGCATGCTATTTTAATTGAAAATATATCAGTAATCTCTTGACATAAAGAAATATTACTAGCAAATGATAAAGCTGTAAAAAGGAGCAGTTGTTCTCTATTGTCAGTGATGGTTGTGCCCAATGCATGGACTTCAAGCATAATAGATGTTTCATTAACTTTGAATTAATTCCTCATATGTTTGTACAGTTTGAATTGAAGTACAAATCGTAACAAATGGTCAGTTGGTCAATTTTCTGATGTAATGCTTTGATTTAAAAATGTTTTTAATGCAGGGATGAAAGAAAAGCAAAAAAAATTATATGGATGAGTTTGGAGTAAAATAAATTCAGAGCATTGTGGAAATATTTTAGGAGATTTGGTAGAGCAATGTATAGTAGGAGAAGTATACTTAGTTGAAGCAGGTCAATAAAATTCAGTAATTTCCTCAAGAATTTAGTGTAACAGAGAATAAAACAGATGAGATGTAACATTTGCTGCCAATTTGCTTATTGTCTGTTTTGATGTATTGCCAAAAAGTAATTTCACCAAAATAAGGGTATGATAACATGACATTACTCAAATTTTCAGTTTGATTTGGTTTATATAAGAGAATCCGAGAGCAAGATTAGGTACCATAGTAAAGTCCTGGATGCAAGTCTAACCTTACTCCTAAATTGTCGACTTCATTGTTCCATTCTACATCAAAATTTGTAATCTGTTTTCTGTCTTTTATCAATGGCTGATCAGTCGGTTCCAGGGGACTCAACACTGCAGACAGAGTCATACTGCATGGAAACAGATCCTTTAGTCCAACCAGCCCATGCTCTCCACATCCCAAATAAATTCATCCCATCTGCCTGCACGTGGCCCATATCCCTCCAAATCTTTCTTAATCATGAACACATCAAATGCTTTTTAAACATGGGAACTGTACCCACATTCACCACTTTCTCTGGCTGTTCATAGAACATAGCGCAGCACAGGCTCTTCGGCCCTTGATGTTGCTCCGACCTGTGAAATTAATCTGATGCTCATCTAACTTGCACCATTCCATTATTATCCATATGTATGTCCAATACCTATTTAAATGCCCTTAACATTGGCAAGACTACTGTTGCATGCAGGCCATTCCATGCCCCTACTGCTCTCTGAGTAAAGAAACTACCCCGATATCTGCCCTAAATCTATCACACCTCAATTTAAAGCTATGTCCCCTCATGTTAGCCTTCACCATCTGAGAAAAAAGTCTCTCCCTGTCCACCTTATCTAACCCTCTGATTATGTTATACGTCTCGATTAAGTCACCTCTCAACCTTCTCTCTCTCCAACGAAAACAGCTTCAGTTCCCTCAGCCTTTCCTCATAAGACCTTCTGTCCATACAAGACAATATCCTAGTAAATCTCTTCTGAACCCTTTCCAAAACTTCCACATCCTTCCTATAATGCTGTGATCAGAACTGCACACAATACTCCAGGTGTGGCCTTACCAGTGTCTTGTACAGCTGAAGCATGATCTTGTGGCTCCGAAACTCAATACCCCTACCAATAAACACCAACACACCATATGCCTTCATAATGACCCTATTAACCTGAGTGGCAACTTTTAGGGATTTATGCACCTGGACACCAAGAATTCTCTGTTCATCTACACTGCCAAGAATTTTACCATTAGTCTAGTACTGTGCATTCCTGTTACTTATTCCAAAGTGAACTACCTTACACTTTTCCACATTAAACTCCATTTTGCCACATTTCATCCCAGCTCTGCAGTTTATCTATGTCCCTCTGTAACCCACAACATCCTTTGGCACTATCCACGACTCTGCCTACCTTAGTGTCTTCCGCAAATTTACTAATCCATCCTTTTACACACACCTCCAAATCATTTATAAAAATGACAAACAGCAGTGGGCCCAAAACAGATCCTTGCAGCACACCACTGGTAACTGAGCCCCAGGATGAATATTTCCCATCAACCACCACCCTCTGTCTTCTCTCAGCTAGCCAATTTCTGATCCAAACGGCTAAATCACCTTCAATCCTGAAACTCTGTATTTCGTGCAATAGCCTACCATGTAGAACCTTATCAAATGCCTTACTGAAGTCCACATACACCACATCAAACACTTTACCTTTATTCACCTGTTTAGTCAGCTTCTCAAAGAACTTAATAAGGTTAGTGAAGCACGACCCACTCTTCACAACACCTGTTGACTATCCCTAATCAAATTATTCCTTTCCAGGTGATTATAAATCCTATCTCTTATTCCAACATCTTACCCACAGCCGAAGTAAGGCTCACTGGTCTATAATTACCAGGTTTTTTCATCTCCCCTTCTTAAACAAGGGAACAGCATTTGCTATCCTCCAGTCTTCTGGCACTACTCCTGTCAACAATGATGACATAAAGATCGAAGCCAAAGGCTCTGCAATCTCCTCCCTGGCTTTCCAGAGAACGTAAGGATAAATCCCATCTGTCCTAGGGGCCTTATATACTTTCAGATCTTCCATAATTGCAAAAACCTCCTCTTTGTCAATCTCAATTCCATCTAATCTTGTATCCTGTATCTGAGTATTCTCACTAACATTGCGCTTTTCCAATGTGAATACTGACGAAAAGTTATTCATTAGTGCTTCTCCTACATCCTCAGACACAACTTTCCACTACTATCTTTGATTGGCCCTAACCTTACTCTAGTCATTCTTTTATTCCTGATATACCTATAGAAGGCCATAGGATTTTCCTTGATTCTTTGCCAAAAACTTCTCATGCTCCTTCCTGGCTCTTCTTAGACCTCTCTTTTAGATCTTTCCTGGCTAACTTATAACTCAAGCCCCCAAATGAGCTTTTACGCCTCATCCTCACATAAGCCTTCTTCTTCCTCTTGACTAGAGCTTTGACATCTTTAGTAAAGCATAGCTCCCTTTCTCGACAACTACCTTCCTGCCTAATAGGTATATACTTATCAAGGACTGACAGTAGCTGTTCCTTGAATAAGCTCCACATTTCAAGTGTGTCCATCTCCTGCACTTCCCTTCCCTGTCCTATGCATTCTAAATCTTGCCTAATCACATCATAATTGCCTTTCCCCCAGTTACACCTCTTTAGCTGCGGTATATACCTATCCCTGCCCATTGCTATTGTAAACATAACTGAATTATGGTCACTATCACCAAAGTGCTCACCTACCTCCAAATCTAATACCTGGCCGGGTTCATTCTCCAGTACCAAATCTAATATGGCATTGCCTCTTGTTGGCCTGACTACATACTGTGTCAGAAAACCCTCCTGTCCACATTGAACAATAACTGACCCATCTAAACTACTTGAACTGTAGTATTCCCAGTCAGTACTGGTGAAGTTTAAGTCCCCCATAACAACTACCCTGTTACTCTCGCTCCTATTGAGAATCATCTTTGCTATCCTTAATGTGCCATCATTCCACACATGAGCCACTTTCTGTGTAAAAAACATGATGGTGGATATAAGTTTAAACCTTAGTTTCTCCTTCATGATGATTTCCAGATTAAATAGGTTATAGAAGGAAGAAACAAGGGAAACCAGCACATTTAAGAAAAGAAAGAGTTACCCAGAGGCACTTTCCCTCAGAGCCATTTCTGAGAATATACAGAAAGGGGCTTGAGAGTATATTCAGTTTGAAAATGTTGTGCAGCTAAAGAAAGGGCCATAAACAGATTGTTTAAAGACTATTTTTAAAATAATCTCCCTTCTTTTGATAATGTTATATTTTAACAAAAGGGTGACTGTGAAACCTGGCCACAAAACATTGAACTGGACATGACGGCACCCCTCTTGCTGATCTCAATATTGCCCTACCTGCAATACATTTGGCATGACCAGTGAATGGGAGTGGGCACAGGTTTTTAAAAGGAAGGAAGGACAAACTATTGGAGGTTGCCCTTTGCCTCTCAGGGCATGTCCCCAGCAGACAGCAATTGCCCTAATTTCCTTCCTATCTCTAAAACCCACATCTCACCACCTCCTATCCCGACCCTGACCCCAATCACTCTGCCTCCTAAGTTGACAAACTCTCTTTGCCAAATGGCCCTGACTTACCTGAATCCATTGGGCCTCCTTTATGGACCTGTCTGTAGTCCTGGTAATGCCCACTATGGAGTCCTGATGCTGCTATCCAATCAGATTGGATATCAGCCGAGAGGGTGGGCATTCTTCCCCATTGAAAGGCGCATTACTTGAGCCTGCCCACAATGCATTTTGACTTGTGTATTTATCGGCTTGCTATCAACTTGTCTTCCTGTAAATGTCTGACCCTTATCTGTGCTGCTTTGTTATTGCCTCTGGATTGTGCCTGACAATCTTTAAACATTGTCCCATGGCTCCAGCCCTGCCTCCCTTCAGCATTTTTCCCAGTATTACACCAGAGGTTACATGAAGGCTCTCTGCATCAAACATTAGAGCTTCAATATACTCTGATACTCAAAAAAACAGACAAAAAAATTCAGGAAAAATGCCATCCTCCTTTCAACAATCATACATGAATCATTCATCCCCTCTCCTTCCCTCAACTCATTCACTGATCTTGCATTATCGGTTGACAGCCAGAAATCTTGTTCGGCATGTCACCCAGCACATACATCAGATCCGGTCATGTTCAATAGCAATCTTAGCAAAAGCCAGCATTAACTTACTATCCAATCAGTGCATAGAAGATGGGAAAATATTTTTAATGTGTCTTGAATATAAATAGGTACTTAAGAGCTGAAGTCCAATTGATTAATATTTCAAATTCTCTGCCAGTCAGGAACAAAATAAGAAGTGGATGTTAAAAATGTTCAGTTTAAACCTCCTTTACATAAGTAAATGAACAAAACTGCCTCAAACCTTCCTTCCAAACGTCTCCCATTCTCTCACGATTGAATCGATAATCTACCCTGATATATCTTCTTTGCAGAACCTTTCATAGGTCCTTGCATAATTTCCCTTCACACAGGTAATAAAACAAGCTGAAATCTAAGCTGTGAAAGTATAATTTCTATTGCCCGCCACAAGTCGAAATATTTCAGAAAAACTTCCCTTAATTTAAATTAATGTAAAAACTTCAGGGAGTAACTTGACGATATTTATGTCTGATTTATTATTTACAGTCTGGGATTATTGCTCAGTAAATGGTTATTTTTGTCTTCTCATTGACAGGTGGTTTGACAGCAGTGATTTACACAGATGCGCTGCAGACTGTGATTATGGTGGTTGGAGCTATTACGCTTATGTTCATTGGTGAGTCTTTCAGTATCAACAAACAAAAAAATTTGTACACTTCAGTTAGGTATATGGAAAGGAATGAATATATGCTGGAGAGCAAATTCACTTTACTGACTTGAAACCCGCACATCCACTATTTATTTGTTCACTGGAATATGATGGCTTCAGGCTGAACAGTAATACACTTTCATTATAAACAGACTATCAGCAATTCCAAATTGCATTTTCTGAAAAGGATAAGTAACAGGAAAGCTTTTATATATTGTGTGTATTTTCCTATTTTTTATTGTGAATCTAACCTAGTATTCATGACTGTCAGATGTATGATGTAATCTGTGTTAAACCTTTATGTCCCTGGAATTGTTATTACTCTTTCAAACACACAATGCTGTCTCTGCTGCACAAGTCTAAGATTACCCTCAATGCCTCACCAACCTCCTTCCCAAGCCACTCACTGTCACACCCCTGGGTCTGTTGGCAGATCGACAATCTCAACGTTTGTTCAGAATAATTAAAGGAACATTTAAGATGATACAAAACTAGCTTATTTACCCCTGAGAGGGAAAAACTGCACTTCATTAGAAAGAACAGCTGTGGACAACTGAGGAGATAAGGGACGGCATAAAACTAAAAGAAAAGGCAAACAAAAATGCAAAAGACAGCACACATCAGGCTGAGTGGGAAAGATGCAAAGACCAGCATCTAAACAGTTTATACAAGTGAAATAATTGCAGAGGCCAATATCCCATTAACAACTCACCCAGTTCACATGCTCTGACCAACTAGCTCAAAGCCACTCCCCAGACTGAGGAGACCTTCTGATACTCATGTTGATAAGTATCAGACAGAGCTCCCTGATTGGCCCAGGTTTCCTCCCTGAGGAAACCCACGCAGACACGGGGGGAATGTGCAAACTCTACACAGACAGTCACCCAAGGTGGGAATCAAACCTGGGTCCCTGGCGCTGAGACAGCAGTGCTAGCCACTGTACCACCCCAATGTCTATGGATGTTGTTGATATGGACTTCCAGAGACATTTGGTAAATGATAGACTGTTAACTAAAATAGAAGCCCAGAAAAATGAAGGGAAATTACTATCATGGCAGGATAATTAGTTGAGTGGCAGGCAACAGAAAGTAGGGATAATGGGTAGATACTCAGATTGGCAAGATGTGACCAGTGGTGTCCAACACTGATATGTGTTAGGGCCTCAGTTATTCACATTATTTATTAATGGCTTGGATAGTGGCATGGAAACTCATGTATCCAAATTTGCTGATGAATAAAATCTAGCCAGCATTAGAGACCAGTGTAGATGGTACCATAACAGAGTCATAGAGATGTACAGCATGGAAACAGACCCTTCGGTCCAACCCGTCCATGCCAACCAGATATCCCAACCCAATCCAGGCCCACTTACCAGCACTCGGCCCATATCCCTCCAAACCCTTCCTATTCATATACCCATCCAAATGCCTCTTAAATGTTGCAATTGTACCAGCCTCCACCACTTCCTCTGACAGCTCATTCCATACACGTACTACCCTGTGCGTGAAAGAGTTGCCCCTTAGGTCTCTTTTATATCTTTCCCCTCTCACCCTAAACCTGTGCCCTCTAGTTCTCCCCAACCCCAGGGAAAAGACTTTGTCTATTTATCCTATCCATGCCCCTCATAATTTTGTAAACCTCTAGAAGGTCACCCCTCAGCCTCCGACGCTCCAGGAAAAATAACCCCAGCCTGTTCAGCCTCTCCCCGTAGCTCAGATCCTCCAACTCTGGCAACATCCTTGTAAATCTTTTCTGAACCCTTTCAAGTTTCACAACATCTTTCCGATAGGAAACATTACAAAGGGCTATTGATAACTAAGTGAATGGGCAAATCTGTGGCAGATGGAATGGGTCTTTAAAATGTCATGAACAGGTGCAGAATGTAACAAAGAAAGCTAATGGAATGCTGGCCTGGATATCTAGAAGACTGAAGTACAAGGATGCAGAGGCAATGTTGCAGTTATACGAAACCCTGTTTGCATTCGACTTGCCGCACTATGAGCAGATTTTAGAAACGATATATTGGCCTTGGAGGGAGTACAGTATAATTTTGTGAGAACGATACCTGGAGTTGTGTTTTGCCTCCACCTCGGCCCATTGAAGCCACTCAATGTGGTTTTGTTTTGTGTGGGTACTTCTGGTCCAGGTGGACCATCTTGGACTAGAGTTTCTGTAGTCAATAGTGTTATGGGTTAAGCTGGACCATTTGAAACATTCTTAAGCAGGCAGCTCAGACCATAATTTAGGTTAGATTAGATTACTTTCAGTGTGGAAACAGGCCCTTCGGCCCAACAAGTCCACACCGACCCTCTGAAGCGTAACCCACCCAGACCCATTCCCCTGCATTTACCCCTTCACCTAACACTACGGGCAATTTAGCATGGCCAATTCACCTAACCTGCACATTTTTGGACTGTGGGAGGAAACCGCAGCACCCAGAGGAAACCCACGCAGACACGGGGAGAATGTGCAAACTCAATACAGACAGTTGCCCGAGACGAGAATTGAACCCGGGTCTCTCGCGCTATGAGGCAGCAGTGCTAACCACTGTGCCACTGTGCTGCCCACTTGTGCCCACTTCTAAAACCACTTTGGCTGAAGTCTCATCTGTTTACTATTTGTTTCAGTAAGTGTACAGTGAAAATTACACGGATTAAGTTATCTAGATTGACTACTAGATTCTAAAACAGACAAAAATTTATTCACAAAATTACACAATGAAATGCAAAGAACATGATAAAGAATCCCTACAGAACTCGTTGATCCAAGCTAGACTTAATTATGCTGTTCCGAATGTACACAACAGTTCAAATAAGCAAACTCCCTTTAAAACCCAGTATAAATGGAATACATGCTTACAGGTTGAAGTTGAAGGTGAGAAAAAAAGAGAGTGTTTCCACACAGCTCCCTGTCGAACCTCTCACCAGGTCAGACTGAACGAAAACTGCTCAGCGCAGTGCAGCTAGAGAGCTAACCACACATGAATTGTTTTCATCTCTGTACCAAACCAGACTGATCAGAGCCCAGCCTGGCTTATTACCCCTCTGAAAAAAATCAAGGACAGAGTCTCCTTCAGCCAAGGAACAGCTTTTAGAAAGAAAAACGGAATAGCGTTGTGACAATGGGAATCTTGTATTTCTTCAGGGACACTTTAAGGATAGTCTGTGAAGCATTTTTCCTGTGATCCTGGTAACCACTTGTTATGAGAAAATTCAGAATGGAGTGCTCATTTTAGGAGTCTTGTGTGGCCCATGCAACAGAGCAGGTTGACTGTAACCAGTGCCTTGATGCTGGGAATTTTGGTGAGAGAGGGCACTAATATTGGATATCTAGCCAGCTCTGGATTTTGCATGAGGCATAGCTGGTTGTATTTCTCAAGAGATTTGAGATGTCTGCTGTACACTGTCCACGTCTCTGATGCATGCAGGATAGTTGGTAATGCTGCTGCTCTGTAGGAATGAGCTTGACGTTGGGCTTGAGGTCGTTATCATCAAATGCTGGGTTTCTGAGATGGCTAAAGACTGTACTGGCATAGCTGAGGCAATGTTGAATTTCATTGTTCATGTCTGCCCTCACTGAAGGAAGGCTCCCAAGGTATGAGAATTGATCCACGTTGTCCAGTGGCTTGCTGTGAATTTTAACAGTTGGAGGGCAGTGTTACTCAGTCAAAGAAAGCTGTTGGAGGACCTTTGTCTTCTGAATATTTAGTCTAAGGGCCATTCTGTCAGATACCTCTGTGAATGTTTAGAGCTTGGACTCTGTGAGGTCACACCCAATCTGTGTACTGCAGCTCACAACAGAGGCTGGGGTAGTCATGACTCTGGAGTGGTGGTGATGCAGGTTGAACAGTTTCCTGCTCATCTGATAGATTAGCTCCAAGCCAGTGGAAAGATTGATGGATATGGGATGGAGTGTTGCAGCAAGGAAGATGGAGAAGAATGTTGATGTGATGGACTTGATTGACCCCAGTTTGCACTCATCACTGGATCTCTGGTGGATGTGTTGGTGAGGCCATTGTGCAGCAGACAGATGACGAATTTCAGTGGGCAGCCAAGTTTGGGGAAGATTGTCTTCTCACATGACAGAATCAAAGGCCTTGTTTAAGTCAAAGGAGGATATGTATAGAGGTTCCTGCTGCTCTGCCCTTTTATTTGACTTACCTTGCTGTGAAAATCGTGTTCACTATGCCTCTTGATGAGTGGAATTCATATTCAGGAGGCTTGTGGGGGATTCTTGAACTGACCTTGTGGAGGACAGTAATCAATTGAAAATAAAAATGGGTGTGATCAAAGTTTGGCTGCGAGTCTGTTTCAAGCTGCTGATGTAGACCAATTTCACTTCACAGCGTCTAAAACTTGCTGGGCTTTGGGAAAAGGACAGCACATTGGACTATTTTACTGATCAGGACAGACTTAATGGGATGAATGACTCTTACATCACAGTAAGATTTTAATAGGGTGGGAAAACCAGTCATTATAAGGTGTGACCACTGACAAAGGACACCATCACCCTTTCTCTGAAGGTTAGCAGAGACAGCAGGCAATGAGTCACTAGCTGTCTTGTTACCAAACTTACATAGTAGCAGCTGGAGAAGGCATGAGCAATGAGCATTTCAATGAAGATGGAAAATAGTTAACTTGAGGTTAACTAAATTGGAGTTAGATGAACTCAATAGTAATCCTCATCTCCAGATTTCCGTATGGAATTGCAGATAAAATTGCAAACCAAGATGTCAGCGTGACCTTTAATGAAAGTTAGGAATCAGAAATTCACAGCTAAGTCTGCACAGACATTGAATCTCCAGCAGAGGTCATTGATAAACAAACACTGCACTGACTGAATTCACCCAGGGATCTCGTACGCCATCTGGTTTAATGCAGCTCTCAGTCAGATTACTGGTGAAGCTTCTCATGCTGTATTTAAAAGCAGAGAGCAATTTCTACCTGCTTTTATTCATTCATAGGATGAGGGTGTCACTGCTAGGGCCAGCTTTTATTGCCCATCCCTAATGACATTCAGACGAACATACAAACTGAGAGCAAGAAGAGGCTGTTCAGCCCATCAAGCATGTTCTGCCATTCAATAAGATTATGTCTGATCTAATTAAACTTCAAATCCAGTTTTTCAGTCTACCTCCAATAACCTTTCACTTTATTTTGACAAATATCAGTCTACTGTTGCTATCATTATATTTAAGGACTTTGATCACCTTTTCAACAAGAGGGTCTAAACCTTTAATTTGTGCAAACTTCATTTAGCCAACTTTAAATCGTAATTTGTATTTGTGTTAAAGTAAAACCTGCCGTTTAAACCTGAGCTTTGAGCAGGTTTCTTTTGAAGAGCTGCTTTGAAAGAGTATCCTAATTAAGAACCAGCTGAAATTGGCTTCCCATTAAGTGAGTGAGCTGGGCCTTTTGCTTTGGGAGCCTATAAATTCAGTGAATGAGTTCACTTCAGCTTTGGACTGAGCTTGTGTATTTAATGGATAAGACTGTCTAAATCTTCATTCCTTATTAATTTGTTGAGGTAGGCCCTTTTTCTTGGGAGTATATATAAGCAGCCAATTTAGTGTGAAGTAGCACTTGATTGTGACTTACAATAGGGTACCAGGGTTGTGCATTTCAATGAGTATGGCTGACAATAGAGTGTATGATTTGAGCATCTCAAGGAGTTCAGTGGTAGGAGGAGAGAGATATTCAGTTTCTTTTGCTGAAATAAAGCAGCTGTTCCTGAATAGGACTATTGTGTACTTCCAGTCTTTAAACTAAAAATATGTTTTATTTTTGTGTTTAGGTCTTCAGATTATTTTCCCACTTTCTTAGAAATAGTTTGTTCGCTATAAGATTAATATAAGCATGTAAGAAAGGAAAAGAAAAAGTGTTTAGGGTGGGGATTAA
Organism: Chiloscyllium punctatum; assembly: GCF_047496795.1. Taxonomy (NCBI): domain Eukaryota; kingdom Metazoa; phylum Chordata; class Chondrichthyes; order Orectolobiformes; family Hemiscylliidae; genus Chiloscyllium; species Chiloscyllium punctatum. The sequence continues at coordinate 87,984,361 of NC_092745.1, forward strand.
TTGTGTCTAAAAGAGCATGGACACGAGAGTGACTTAGTTGATAACGGATATAAAATACAATGGAGATGGAAGGTTGGGTGATGTGTTGTAGCTGCAGTATGTGGAAGCTGCTGGACACTAAGGTGATCCATAGTGAAAACATCTGTAACAAGTATTTGTAACTCAAAAAACTTTGGACCTGAGTTGAAGAACTGCAGCCCAAGCTGCAGACATTCTGTCACTTCAGGAATGGTGAAATGTACCTAGACATTTGGCTGCGGGAGGTGGTCGCATTCCCGAGATTAGGTCATTCATTGTTGGGCTGTGATCAAGGACAGGCAGGTCTGATTGTAGGTGAGGCACATATAGCAATCCAAGGAGCAGCTCTTAAGGAGATTTTGATCTTGCAGCTGTCCCAACAATTATGAGGTGATTGCAAGCTGTATGGACAAGAGTGGGGACAGCAGGAAGGACATGCGAACTGACCATGACACCATGGATTGGGAAAGTTTTAAAAACCATCAGAAATTTGACCAAAAAAATAAAAAGAGGGAGAAAAATAAACTGAGGACAAAGTAGCAAGGAAAATAAAAATATACAGGACAAACTTTTTTTAAACATATTTAGAGAGGCCAAAATGAAATCATGCCCATTAGAGAATGAAATAATAAAGGAAACCAAGAAATGGCAGAGGAGTTGAATAAATACATTGCATCATTTTTGATGCAACAATCATTCTTCATTTACGTGGTGGCAGTTACAGTGGGAGGAGTGATAGCGAGGACCAAAGGCCCAACAGGAAGGTTGGAGTACAGTTTACAAACTTACTCCATGTATAGGCAGAGGGCATGCTGAGCAGGAGCTGACATGGGACTGCTGGGTAAGTGAGGCTTCATATCTGGGCAGTTGCGTTACTCTAAACACTACTCGGGTAGTGTCTCCCACCCATTCTCCTCCTCTAACCAGAATGATAAGGTGACTTGTCTTTCTTTTTCCTCTCTTTTAGTTTTCAGTAGGCTCGCTGGTCATTCAGAATAGTGGGAATGGATTTTAGAGCAGTTGAATGTTCCTCCTGCAGAATGTGGGAGTTAAGGGCCACCACTAGTGTCCCTGCTGACTGCATCTGCGGGAAGTGGACCCAACTTCAGCTCCTCGATAACCGTATTAGGGAACTGGTGCTGGATGAAGTTCAGATCGTTTGGGAGGTGGAGGGGGTTACTGAGAGGAGTTACAGGGTGGTGGTCACACTTCAGGTACAAGAGGAAGGTAGATGGGTTACAGTCAAGGGACAGAAAGGGAACAGGCAGGCAGTGCAGGGATCCCCTGTGGCCATTCCCCTCAACAACAAGTACACTGTTTTGGATACTGTTGGGGGGAACAACTTACCAGTGGTAAGCAATGGGGCATAGCTCTCTGGTGCAGAGTCCATTCCTTTTGCTCAGAAAGGAAGGAGCAGAGCATTTGTCATTGGAGACTCCATAGTTCAGGGGACAGACAGGAGGTTCTGTGGGAATGAGAGAGACTCACGGTTGGTGTGTTGCCTCCCAAGTGTCAGAGTTCATGATGTCTCTGATCATGTTTTTGGCATCCTTGTGGGGGAGGAGGAGCAGCCCCAAGTCGTGGTCCTCATATATACCAACAACACAAGTAGCATGAGAGACGGGGATTTAAGGCAGAAATTGAGGGAGCTAGGGTGCAAGTTTAGAGCTAGGACAAACAGCGTTGTTACTTCCAGTTTGTTGCCCATGCCATGCGCTAGCGAGGTGAGGAACACGGAGAGAGAGGAATTGAGCATGTGGCTACAGGGATGGTGCAGGAGGGAGGGTTTTGGATTCCTGATAATTGAGGCTCTTTCTGGGGTAGGTGGGACCTCTACAAACAGAGTGGTCTTGCTAATGCTCTTCGGGTGGGTTTAAACTAATTCAGCAGGGGGACGGGAACCTGAAATGTGGTTAGAGTATAGAGGAGGTTGAGAGTCAGGACATCCGAAATAGGGTTTCAGGGTCGCAAGAGGACACCAGCAAGCAAAAGGTTGGTTTGAAGTGTGTCTATTTCAACTTCAGGAGCATCCGAAATAAGGTGAACTTGCAGCATGGGTTGCTACCTGGGATTTCAATATTGTGGCTATTTCAGAGACGTGGGTAGAGCAGGGAAAGGAATGATTGGGGTATGTTCCAGGATTTAGACCTTTTAGTAAGAACAGAGAAGATGGTAAAAGAATTGGGGCTGTGGCATTGTTAGTCAAGGACAGTATTACAGCTGTATTATCAACCGAGGACTCATCAACTGAGATAGCATGGGCTAAGATTAGAAACCGAAAAGGAGAGGTCACTCTGTTGGGGGCTTTTTATAGGACTCTGAATGGTTTCAGAGATGTAGAGGAAAGGACAACAAAGATGATTCTTGATAGGAGTGAGAGAGACAGGGTAGTTGTTATGGGAGACTTCAACTTCCCAAATATTGACTGGGAATACTATAGTTCAAGTACTTTAAATGGGTCAGTATTTGTCCATTGTGTGCAGGAGGGTTTTCTGATACAGTATGTAGACAGGCCACAGGGGAGAGGCCACATTAGATTTGGTATTGGGAAATGAACCCGGCCAAGTGTTAGATTTGGAGGTAGGTGAGCATTTTGTTGATAGTGACCACAATTCAGTTATGTTTACTTTAGTGATGGATAGGTATACACCGGAGGGCAAGAGCTACAGCTGGGGGGAAAGGCAATTATGATGTGATTAGACAAGATTTAGGATGCATAGGATAGGGAAGGAAACTGCAGGGGATGAGCACAATAGGAATGTGGAGCTTATTGAAGGAACAGCTACTGTGTGTCCTTGATAAGTATATAGCAGTCAGACAGAGAGGAAGTTGTCAAGCGTGGGACCCATGGTTTACTAAGGAAGTTGAATTTCTTGTCAAGAGGAAGAAGAAGGCTTATGTAAGGATGAGAAGTAAAGACTCAGAACGATTGAGAGTTACAAGGTAACCAGGAAAGACCTAAAGAGAAAGCTAAGGCGTGGGAGGAGAAGAACTTGAGAAGTTGTTGGTGGATAGGATCGGGGAAAACCCTAAAGCTTTCTATAGGTATATAAGGGATAAAAGAATGACTAGAGTAAGATTAGGGCCAATCAAGGATAGTGTTGGGAAGTTGTGCGTGGAGTCAGAGGAGATAGTGGAAAATGCTAAATGAATATTTTTCATCAGTATTCACACTGGAAAAAGGCAATATCGTTGTGGAGAATACTGAGAAACAGGCTACGAGACTAGATGAGATTGAAGTTCACAAGGAGGAGTGTTAAGAGGTTCTGGAAAATGTGAAAATAGATAAATCCCCTGGGCTGGATGGGATTTATCCTAGGATTCTCTGGGAAGCCAGGGAGGAGATTGCACTAGATGAGTCATCCACAAACTCTATCAACAAACACATTGACCTGGACCCAATATACCGGCCACTACAGTGGACAGCTGGAACTGATAACCGGAAGCGGCAGAGACAGGCCACTATAAATGCCGGAGGAAACATCACAGAAGCACTTCACAGGAGGCTCCCAGGCACTGAGGATGTCACCTAGACAGGGGACGAAACGTTTGCAAGACAAATTCCCAGCTCGGCGAACAGAAGCACAACAACGAGCACCCGAGCTACAAATCTTCTCCCAAACTTTGAACAGGTTGAAAGCTGTTAAGAAGGCTTACAGTGTGTTAGCTTTTGCTTGCAGGGGGATCGAGTTTAAAAACCATGAAGTCATGCTGCAGCTGTACAAAACTCTGGTGCGGCTGCACCTAGAGTATTGTGTATAGTTCTGGTCACCCCATGATAGGAAGGATGTGGAGGGTTCAGAGGAGCTTTACTAGGATGTTGCCTGGTATGAAGGGAATGTCTTATGAGGAAAGGCTGAGGGTTTTGAGGCTGTTTTTGTTAGAGAGAAGAAAGTTGAGAGGTGTATTTGAGACATGTAAGATAATCAGAGGGTTAGATAGGATGGACAGTGAGAGCCTTTTTCCTTGGATGGTGATGGCTAGCCCGAGGGAGCAAAGCTTCAAATTGAGGGGTGATAGATATAGGACAGATGTCAGAGACAGTTTCTTTACTCAGAGAGTAGTGGGGGGTGTGGAATGCACCGCCTGCAACAGTTGTAGACTTGCCAACTTTATGGGCATTTACATGATCATTGGATAGACATATGGTAGGTTAAATGGGCTTCAAATTGGCTTCACAAGGTAGCACAACATCGAGGGCTGAAGGGCCTCTTACCGCGCTATATACCGTTCTATTCTCTGTTCTGTCAGTCTTCACAGTAGAGGACATCAATAGCATTTTAAAAGTACTAAGCAATCAAGGGGTAAAAGAGGGAAAGAAGTAAGCACAACAGCCATCAGTAGAAAAATGTACTAGGGAAAATAATGGGCTTAAAGGCCAATAAATCCCCTGGACATAAAATAAACAAAAGAACTGCAGATGCTAGAGATCTATAGAACACAGAACATTACAGTGCAGTACAGGCCCTTCGGCCCTCAATGTTGTGCCACCCATTGATGCTCAGCTGGATACTCTCCAGTCAGTACAAATTACACTTTGGTAAAAACAATGATTGCAGATGCTAAAAACCAAATACTGGATTAGTGGTGCTGGAAGAGCACAGCAGTTCAGGCAGCATCCGCTGCTCGTTGGATGCTGCCTGAACTGCTGTGCTCTTCCAGCACCACTAATCCAGTAACAAATTACACTTTCCCTAGTACTGGTGTGCTTGAGAGGTGGTAGTGAGCTGCTGACTTGAACTTACTTAATACATGTGGTGCACATACACCAACAATGCTGTTAGGAAGGAACTTTCAGGATTTCGACCCAATGAGAGTGAAAGGGATGGCAATAGTTCCTAGTCAGGATGGTGTTGTACTTGTGTCATGCCTCACTAGGATGGTATGCTGGAATCATGCCCTGCTACTCCTGAAGTATGCAAAGTATGCAAAACTCCCTAGCTGACCTGCCTGTTTTGACCAAGGTTAACAGAAAGCATATGTCAGGTTTTTATACTTAACAAGAATTACTATAAGCAAATAGATTCTATCTACAGGTAAACAACTATGAACTGTGACATGTAACTGTCCTGGTTAAAACTCTGACCTACTTATATACACTCCTTAAACACACATACATATACAACAAAATATTATCTTGAGTGGTGGGAAAATCTTGCAAGACAGTTCAATGGCTCCATCCACAGGGGTTTCTGATATCACCCTTTATATTGCCAGGGATTTGCTGTTCACTGATCTCTGTTTTTCTCTTCAGGTGTTTTCCATTTTCTTACTTGAGGCACAGGGCAACTAATTCACAAATTATAAAGTTTCTGACTTATTGGTTAAAAGCCACAGCTTACAGCATCTGCTGAAGGGGAATAAACTCGCTTTCTTCAGGTTTTATGTGTTTATTACTGCAGAGAAAAGGGCATCACCTCCCCTTCATTTAGTCCAAATTCCTTCTTGGGACGAGGGCAATGTTGTGTCATCATAATCTTGGAGTTGACCAGTAAATGTTATCAACAAATTGAACTCCTAGATATTAACTGAAAAAGATATGCCACAAGTATTAACAATTTCACACAAAAGCTTTTACTGTACAAGATTTTAAAAAGGCACACGCTACTAATCCAACACTATATTTCATAAACGCTCAGTCTTTAAATATAAAAGTCTTTTGTAGAATGTTTTCTGACCAACCAGAAACCAGCCAAATGAACTTCCTTTGAAGTGCTTTACGCAGAGAGTGGTAGATGCCTGGTACACGTTGCCAGCAGAGGTAGTAGGGGCAGGCATGGTAGATTCACTTAAGGAGTGTCTGGACAGATGCATGAATAGGTGGGGAGCAGAGGGATTCGGATGCTTAGGAATTGGACAACAGGCTTAGAGAGTGGATTTGGATCGGCACAAGCTTGGAGGGCCGAAGGGTCTGTTCTTGGGCTGTAAATTTTCTTTGTTCTTTGTTCTTTGCTTCCAGTGCAAGAATAGTGAGATGAACAAAGGTGTGCACATTCCTTTTAAGTGTCATCTCACTATTCTTGCATTGGAAGCATTTCAAAGGAAGTTCATTTGGCAGATTTCTGGTTTTAAGAGGTTATTTTATGAAGAACATTTGAGCATGATTGATCTCAATACGTTGAAGTTTTGAAGACTGAAAAGTTGTATGTTGAAAGATTGAGATTCTGAGGGGACCTGACAGGTTAAATGCTGGGAAGATGTTTCCCTGATGCTGGAATCTAGAATAATAGGCACTGTTTAAAGGTACCGAATCTTCCATTTAAGGCAGAGATATTGAGAAAGTTGTTCTCACAGAAGGTTGTTAATCCTATGGAATTCTGATCCCAAAAGAGCAGCAGAGACTGAGATGTTTTGAGCCCTATATCTAAGGAAAAATGTGATGGCATTGGTAGGGGTCCCAGAGGAGTTTTACAAGAATGACCTTGGGGATGAAGGGCTTGTCATATGAGGAGCAGTTGAGGACTCTGGATCAGTACTCAGTGGAGTTTAGAAAGATATGGGGAGATCTTATTGAAACTAATAGACCACTGAGAGTCCTGGGATAGAGTGGATGAAGAGAATATGTTCCCACTCATAGAAGAGACGAGGACTCTTAGATTCATCCTCTCTATCCCTCCAGGAGTCTGTCTGTTTATCATTTCCAGTACTAATACCTTTCTCTTTGGTCTTGGTCCCAGACTAATTCAGGTGGAGATTGTTCCATCAGTACAAATTCTACTTTCCCTCATACTGGTGTACTTGAGAAGGTGATAGTGAGCTGTTTACTTGCATTTATTTAATCCATGTGATGCAGTTACATCAAAATACATCAAACAAAGTGAAGGGGAAGGTGGTAGTTCCTAGTCAGGATGGTGTTGTACTTGTAGGATGCCTTAACAGGATAGTTTGCTGGAAATCGTGCTCTGCTACTTCTGAAGTCACAAAAGTTAATGATTTTATCAAAGTAGAATGAACAGCTTCAGCATGAAGGGATAACCCTTTAGAACAGAGAGGAGAAATTTCCTCAGTCAGAGGGTGGCTAATGTGTGGAGCTTATAAAGTGTGGAGTTGGAAAAAGCATGGCAGGTCAACAGCATCAGAGGAGAAGAGGAGTTGATATTTCAGGTCAGAACCATTCCATCAGGATTGTGGGCCGTGAAGGGGGCTGAGAAAAAAATAGAGGGAAGGGGTGGGGTTCGGGGAAAATGGGTGGGATGGTGATACGTGGAGGTGGCTGTGATTGGTCAATGAGAAGGATGGAGTAGATGGGTCCGAAGGAAGATGGACAGGTTGGGTCAGGTTAAAGGGGCAGGATGAAGAGAAAGAGGGCTGGGCCTAGAATGAGGTGGGGGTTGGGGAGATTTGGATGCTCACGATTTCTATGTTAAGGCCACAAAGGGTGGTGGACTCCAAGTCATTGAGTGTATTTAAGATAGGGAAAGAAAGGCTCTCAAAATCATAGAGTCATCTTGGTTGATAAGGGGATCAAGGATGATAGGAAGAAGGCAGAAGAATGGTGTAAGAAGCATATCATCGATGATTGAATGGCGGAGCAGACTCAGTGGAGTCAGAACACGCATCCATGCAAATACATAATAAAAGTAAATAGCATTAATTACGTAAACACAGAATTCTGCCTTTTTACATTTGCTGTCTTATTGTTGTCATTTGACTCAGCCAGCAGAAACTCTTAGCCTCAGTCCATGAGGTAGGGAGAAGAAAGATATTTATAGTTTCTGCCTGTGATTGCTGTTCAGCTATTTTTACTGGAAATGAAAGTAAATGAACTGGAATTTACAGCCACCGTGGCCATGTTTTCAGTGGACATGCACATAAAATTACAAATGGCAGCAAGCACATCACCTTCACTATCACCCCCATGCTGATCTGCATAACATGTTATTGAGCCACTTGACCCAGATAAAACATTACCCATGCCATAATAAGGTTTAACCCAGACAGGCAGGAAGGAATGGACAGTCCATTTTTAAACAGCTTAAAAGGCAGGAAGGAACAAGGCACATCATTCTGCGGGATATCCTGTACACCATCACTCCTAAATGCCATGTTTCTATTCATTCCTTGCTACCTGCCCCCTAATACCTGACCCCAACCCCTTCAACCCTTCCCCTCGACTCTTGGATCCCACCCTGCCCTAAAAGCCTGGGACTTGTCTGGCTCTCTGGACGATCATTTCCTCTTCAAGGATCTGCATGAAGTCCTGGGGGTGCCCACTATTAAACTCTGGTGCTGATGGGCCTGCTAGAGTTGCTAGTCATTCAGATTGCCCACAGCTCTGGAGGGCACATTTTCCTTTCACTGAGGGGCAAAATACCTCTCTATCCTTCAGTCTCCCAAAGTGTGTTATGGATGTGGTTGGGGCTTTTATCATACCTGTCAGCTGCTGTCTGACTTTCAGAAGGTGAGCAGTCAGTCCCTGTTAAAGTTCTGTCTATGGTTCTGAGAGTAGGGAACAATAGGAGCTGTGTGTGTGTGTATATGGTTATATAGATCATATCCCAGGAAGGGTCCACAACTACCCAAGGATGTACAGACTGTCCCTGACTTACAAATATCTGACTTACAAACATCTGGTTCTTACAAATCAGATCCTGTACAGGTGTATTAATATTAATTCTAAAGATCTGGCATGTAAATGTTTTGTTGTGATTATGAAGAGCAATTTTGTACTGTCCTGCATTCCGTTCCAATTTACATATAAATTGACTCAAGAACAGACTCAAGAGTGGAACCTGCTTGCAACCCAGGGACTGCCTGTAGTCAGTAGTGAAGAAGAGGCAGTTGGGATGGATGTGGAACTGCAAGAACAATGAAAGCTCTTTGTTTTTCAATAGTTGAAGTGTAAAAACTCATTATATCCAAAAGCAAAGATCTGAACAGTGATATTTTCACCCATGCATGAAGCATCACTGGTGCACTCATCCAAGTTTGTATAGTTGAAAAAACTTAACAAACTTCATAAATAGGGAACACGTTAACTACATCTTGTGTAAATATTTCAAAACTCTTTACAGCAAATTCATTTATCATAGATTGTCAAGTGTAACAGACAAACTATACAGGCAATTGAAGAAAGCAATAGAGAAGCTGGGAGGAGACTTGATTAGAAATTGAATTACAGCATAAACAGAAAAAAAACCAGAAATTGTTGGAGAACCTCAGCTTTGCCTATAAACCTTATCTATGCCCCTCATGATTTTATAAACCTCTATAAAGGTCACCGCTCAGCCACCTTACATTCCAGGGAACAAAGTCCCAAACTATTCAGCCTTTCCTGATAACACAAACACTTCAGTCACATTAACATCCTTGTAAATCTTTTTTGCATCTTTTCCAGTTTAATAAAGTCCTTCCTACAGCAGAATAACTATAACATGTATGCAGTACACCAAATGTGGCCTTACCAATGACTTGTATAGCTGTAACATGACATCCCAACTCTTGTATCACTGCTCTGACTGACAAAGGAAAGTATGCTAAACACCTTCTTCATCGCTCTGTCTACCTTTGACACCACTTTCAAGTAACTATGTACATGCACCTCTCTATCTCCAAGTTCAACAATACTTTCCAGTGCCCTCCCACTAACTGTGTAAGTCCTGTCCTGTTTGTGTCCACAAAATGCAATACCGCACATTTATCTGCAATACACTCTATTCCCCAGCCCACTGGCCCATCTGATCATTGTACTCTTAGATAACCTATCCACTATCTTACGAATTTTTGTGTAATCTGCAAACTTACAAACCATGCCTCCTATATTCTCATCTAATTTGTTTATATAAATGACGAACAACAGAGGACACAGCATTGATCATGGCATGCTGCTGGTCACAGGCCTCCAGTGTGAACAACAAACCTGTTCCTCCACCTTCTGTCTCCTAGCATCAAGCCAATTATGTATCCATTTGATTAGGTCTCCCTGGATCCCATATGATCGAACCTGCTAACCAGTCTACTATGCAGAACCTTGTTGAAAGCCTTACTAAAATCCATATATATAACATCTACCACTCTGCATTCATCTATCTTATTGATCACCTCATCAAAAAACTCAATCAAGTTTGTGAGACACCATTCCCATTCACAAAGCCATGCTAACTATCTCTAATCAGTCCTTGCCTTTCCAAATGTAAATCGATCCTGTCTCTCAGAATCCCCTCCAACAACTTACCCACACTGACATCAAACTCACCTGTTTATCGTCCCCAAGGCTTTCATCTTGCAGCCTTTCTTAAATAATGATATAATGTTAGCCACGAAGATGTTGTCCCTGAACTTTTGTTATCTTGCTTTCGAAAGCCTCCCACTTTCCAGATGACCCGCTATCTGTGAACAGCCTTCCCCCATCAACTTTTGAAAGTTCCTAATAACAAAAAAATTGGCCATAAAACTTTAGCTTATGGACCAGGCCCTTTTCCATAACTATTTTAAAACTAATAGAATTGGTCCCAACATACTCGCCCACCGACACCTCAGTCAGTCACCCTGCCTTATTTCCCAAGAGGTGGTCGGGTTTTACCCATTCTCTAGTACAGCCATCTACATATTGATTGAGAAAGTTTTCTTGAACACACTTAACAAACTCCTCCCCATCCAAGGCCTTCACACTATGGCTGTCCCGGTCTGTGTTTAAATAGTTAAAATCCCCGACTATAACACCCCTATTATTCTTATAGCTATCTGCAATCTCCTACATATTTGCTCCTCAATTTTCCATTGAAATATTGGAAGGCCTTTAATGCAATCCCATCAAAGTGATCACCCGTTCTTATTTCTCAGTTTCACCCATATAGTTTCTCTGGATGATCCCTCATGAATATTCTCTCTATATACTGCCATTGTACTTTCTCTAATCAAAAACGCCACTATCCCATGTCTTTTGCCTTTCCTCTATCCTTCCTAAAGCATCTGTACCCTGGAATGTTGTGCTACCAGTCTGTCCCTCCCTCCACCATGTTTCTGTGATAGCTATGATAGCCCAGTCCCATGTTCCCATCCTTGCCCTGAGTTTGTCTTCCACACTGTAAGTAATCTAACCTAATCTAATCTAATCTTATCTGTCAAATCTCTTGCATTGAAATAAATGCAGTTTAATTTATCAGTCTTCCCTTGTTTCCTAACATGCTCTTGCCTGTCTTGTGTGTTTAAATTCCTGTCTTTAGTTTCTGTACCAGCATCAATCTTCTCTTTTGTCTCATGATTGCATAAAAAACCCAATCTCTTCCAGACTAATTTAAACCCTCCTGAGTAACCAGTCAGGATATTGGTCCTCCTCCAGTTCAGGTGCAGTCTGACCCTTTTGTACAGGTCATTTCTGACCTAGAAGAGATCCCAATGACTCAAAAATCTGAATCTCAGCTCCAAAGGAAAGGTGCCATGGGATCCATTACATCCATCAGAATATGCACACGTCAGGGCCTTGGTTCAACATCTTATCTGAAAAGCAACATTTTCATCAATGTAGCAGTCCCTGAGTAAAGCACCGAATTGTCATCTAAGTTATTCACTCAAGTTCTAGGGAGGAGTTTGACCCAATAAGCTTCTGATTCAGAGATGGAACTGTTTACCAGTTCTGTGGAGGACCCATATCAGACTCAAAGCGTTGACTCTGTTTTTTCATCCACAGATATTGCCAGTCCTGCTGGTTTTTTTCCCCAGAAGTTTCTGTTTTTATTTCAACTTTCCACTATCTGCAGTATTTTGCTTTTATTTAAGTTAGTGCATATACCATAATGATTCCAACTGATGGTAATACCAGACAAACTGGTTTCCATGGTGAAACCTGGCTTGTCAGAGCATCTGTTTTGTTTTTGTGATTTGTAACCATGGTGGTCAGTCACTGAACATGCTCTTAAGAGGCAGCAAGTGTACTTTTAACAAAAGAACATCAAAATTAATTGCACAAAAGGAAAAACGAAGCAAACAATTTTACATTATGCAAGTACTAGTTGAACCAATCCTATCGCAAAGATCAGATATAAAGATATAACCTAGCTATCCTCAACAACAGCCTGAGAGATGCTCAAACCTCAGCAAAAAGTTAGCCAGTTTTCACTTCAAAGTTCCTTGTTCAGTATATTGGCTGCATGTGGGTTATTTCTTACGAACACCTGCATCCACCCAGTTATTTGCTTCTTTAGTTAATGTTGCTTCATGAGACTGTATCTAGACTGTTAACATAGCTCTCTGTTTCTTGATATGATTTCTTCTACTGTCTTCTGTTTCTGGAACTTTCTGTTACTGACATTAAACCACTCAGAACTGCCTTTCAGCCCAAATTGCTTTGGAGACTGCTAAGCAAACAGCACCTTTGTTGCTATTGGCCTGTTCTCTGTGATGGAAACCTGCACATTCACTGAAAGAAACCTTCTGGATTGTTTTCTCTTTCTGTTTCTGTTCAGTTTCTGTTTCTGCTTTCCTGTATCAGATGACACCTTGTAGCTGGGCAGTTGCCTAACTTTTTTTTCTCATCTAACCTTGTCTTTCTAAGGCACTGATTTATTCACCTTGAGGGTTATTTTTAAAGGCCTGAATTAAATAAATGTGCACCCATTTACAAACATCCCTGCACTACTGTTAGGACTCAAAATGGAACTATGTTCTCCCATTCTTAACCAAACAATATCGATACAAAAATTAAACTTAAAACTGGTTCTGTCTGCGCTAGAAGCCAAATTTCTAAACAATAATCACAATAATATTTCATGAGCTTTCATCACAATACTGATATTGGAGACTTCTCTAAAGAATTTTATTCTTGCTGTCTAGATACATGGAAAACTCCACATGGTGATACCAGTTCTGAAAGCAAGCAGTCAAGTGCCGCGAACAGTCAAGGCTGCAAATGCTATGTTGGCCTTCATTGCCGAAGGGTTTGAGTACAGGAGCAAGTATTGCTGCAGCTGTACAGGGCCTTGGTGAGACTATAGCTAGAGTATTATATGCAGTTTTGATCCTCCTTGCCTAAGAAAAGATATAGTTGCCATAGAAGGAACGCAGTGAAGGTCCACCAGATGGATTCATGGGGTGGCAGGTTTGTTGTATGAAGGGAAATTGGGTTATCTAGGCCTATATTCACTAAAGCTTAGAAGAATGAGATGGGATCTCATTGAAACATACAACATCTGACGGAATGGACAGACAGATTGCAGGGGTGTATTTCTCTTGGCCGGGTGGTCCAGGTCAAGGGGTCACAATGTCAGGACATGCAGTAGGCTGTTTTGGAGAAATGTTTTCACTCAGAGTGCGGTGAACCTGTATAATTCTATATGAAACAAAGACCTTTGGATGCCAATTCACAGAATTCATTTAAGAAAGGAGTACATGTCAAGAAACTAAGGGTATTAAGGGGTACATGGAAAGAGTATGGTGTGGATCATGATCATGTTGAATGGCAGAATGAGCTCAATAGACTGAATAACCTACTCCTGCTCCTATTTTCTATGTTTCTAAAACCCTGTAAGCTTGCATTTTTGAAATGATTAAAATATTAAAAGCATAATTTTAGGGATATTCTGCAATAGCCCTGAAAACTATTGATATATTCACAAAATTGTCATTCGTGTAATGCATGATACAAAATACACTGAATGTAGCTCACACAAGTTGAATTTATGAGATGTTTAGGCCACAAATCAGGGGATTGACCTTTACATGAACAGATTTTTTTTAAGGAATTGATATTCATGTTTGATTTGGACCATTAAAAGACCACCATGATGGAAAAAAATAAAAATTAACAATGTTAAAGAATTAGCATTAATTCTCGAAACATTTATTTCATTTAATAGCATTGCAAACTGTTCACATTTCATCCAACACAGTATATACTATAACAAGTTATTTCCAGTTCACATTAAAATGCTTCAAAGCACTGATCACTACCTGAATTACCAATTTGTCCCAATAGCCTGGCTGCGCAATGTCATCATATGGATGCTCTCTGTCCTCATTATCTGAATCATTTACATATACATGTCCCAGTGCTGAACAACATTGATAAGACTTCCAGGAATAATTGCCACATTCAAGTTGACTGATTTACATCATGACATATTGTCAACAAAGTAGAATTTGAAGACATTCCCGATGAGCAATTTTTTTTCTACACATAGTCCTTCTGGTCTCAAATTCCACACTCCTTTGATCAATTTCTTGTAACCGCCTTCATCCATTTGCCATTTCTATGAATCTGATATCAATACTTTTCTGGAATGTATCTTTAGGGAGAGCATTGTCCTTGAGTATCACAATTGGCTTGAATTTAGTGCCACCGCCATGCATGATGGAAACACTGTGAACTGTGACTTCTCATGGCCAATCGACTTTGCAAGAAATATTTTCTCACCAATCTTGGTAATGATCTTGTGTGCTGGCTTGGTGAAGTTCATAGTTTTCACCCATAGTCCTAGTACAAGCCATTGATACCCGTTTTTCAATCTATTGCATGATGAACAGCTTATGTCCGAAACGTCGATTCCCCTACTCCTCGGAGGCTGCCTGACTGGCTGTGCTTTTCCAACACCACACTCCTTGACTGCATGACAAAACAGTAGAATTTGATAATTATATCATTGGGTTAAGTGGCAGACACTAAGATTATTTAATTTTCTGATGAAGGACTTAATTTTAATGATTCTTGTGCCTTCTGCCTCTCATGTTGAATTCTGTATAGACATCCTCCTTCGCTTTTCTCAAGGTATAGAATTGAACAGAAGCACAGATTATAATCCAATCATTCTGAGAGTGCTCATTAACTCATTCTGCTTCAGACTTTTATTCTTTCTCAAAGGCACCATGTTTGACCACGTGGTGCCCAGTAGTCTTACCAGTTGGCTGGGACAATGCTGTTAGAAAATTGAAAAATTCCACGTTTGCCTTCAAATCGATAAACTGTAGTAATTAACAGTAAGTAATTAATCACAATGTAGTTTAACCAGTGCCATTATGTTATTTTGGATCAAAAGTCAAACATTTGACTGTTTTACAAAATCAGCTTTTAGACAAATACGTACAGTATTACAGATATTAACCCTTAATCTCTTTTAATGTCATTTTAATATATTTTAATGAACAAATGTATGAACGACCTGAAAGAATCATTATAGTATGAAGCACTAAAAAGCATCTTTTATGAATTTAGGTTTTTACAAAGTTGGTTGGTACTCAGGGCTGGTGGAGAACTATTTCCAGGCAATTCCTAACGTTACTGTGCCAAACACTACATGTCACATGCCTCGAGCAGATGCTTTCCACATGTTTCGAGACCCAGTCACTGGTGATATCCCTTGGCCTGGGCTCATCTTTGGTCTTACAGTGCTTGCCACATGGTGCTGGTGCACTGATCAGGTAAACCACATCAGCCTGAAGAAAGGAAGATGTGATAGCAATTGTACATTTTAAATTAGTTGACCACCTTATCTATTCCTAGCAATTATTGTGGGAACTAATTATACGATTTTATATTATGGACTATTAAGTACAATTGTCTTTCCCTTTTCTCATTTTCTAACTACCTTTTGATTTTCCTCGTTATAAACCCTCAGACCCAAGAGTCCATTTCTAACACATAGAAAAAGTGTTTGCATATCTGTGAGCGAATAAGGGCTTGCTTAGGTTTGAAGGGATAAGCTGTTGGTTATGAGTAGGAGTGTGTAGCAACAAACCAAGATTCTGCATTGCATTGATCTTTGTGTAACTATTCAATTGGACTACAGTCACAACTGACAGAGCGCTCAAATTATCCTGTTTTGCCCTACTTGTTAGGCTAGAACTTATTGTTGTGATTAAAACAGTTAAATGCTGAATGAATTTATAATTGATTCCTGTTATTTTAACAAGCATGTATTTAGTGATGCTAAACATTTGCACGTTATTATTACTGACAGTAAATCCTCGCCTGCTGTCAGTGAAATTAACCTCTGGGCTGCTCAGGTGCAAATACTTATTTTCTACACCTGACATTTTTCTTCTTTTGTCTTAGTGGAAATGCTAACCTATTTAAAGAAAATGGATTAACAATGATAAACAGTAATTTGCCTAGAATAATGAATGAATCCAATGAAAGTTTCCATCGTCGTATTCCACAATGGTAGAGACCTATAATGTTACAATTTATTGTGTCTGCTTTCAGGACTGTCATAGAAATAAAGTTTTCTAACTTTTAGATTTCATAAGATATTTAACCCTATCTGCTCACTTGTTTGTGTCTCCCTGAATTGCTTTGGGGCATTTATTTTATGTTAAACATGCTTGCAGTTGTTTCTGAATGGATGCAAGCCTTGTAGAGTGCCCATTTGGTTTGCCCATTTCAACTGGCATGCAACTGCCTTTTTCAGGAATTTTGTAATTAGAGTGGAAAATCACTCCTATTAGAGTAAGTATTTTAACATAGGAACATAGGAACAGGAGTAGGCCATTCAGCCCCTCGAGCGTCATCCACCATTCAGTGAGACCATGGTTGATCTCTGGCCTAACTCCATATACCTGCCTTAGGCTATATCCCTTAATACCTTTGCACATCAAAAATTTATCTTATCTCCAATTTAAAAGTAACAACTAATCCTGTGTTCACTGCTATTCGTGTGCAAAGGACTTCTTGATATCTCTCCTGAAAGGTCTGTCCCTGATTCTCAGATTATTTTCCCTTGTTCTGGAATCAGCTGATGCTCGAAACATGGACTCTCCTGCTCCTCGGATGCTGCCTGACCGGCTGTGCTTTACTCGCATCACACTTTTTGACTCTAGTTCAGGAATCCCCAACCAGTGGAACTAATTATCTACCCTGTATTTTCTTGTTAATGTCTGGAAGACTTCGATCAGATTATTCCTTAATTCAAAATTCTACCGAAATTGGTCTAATTTGTGTAATCTCTCCTTATAACTTATCCCCTGAAGTCCGGGTATCATTCTTATAAGCCTATGTTGTAATCCCTTCAAGGCCAATGCATCCTTCATAGGGTGTAGTGCCCAGATATGCCCACAGTACTCCATATAGGGTCTGATCAGAGTTTTGTGTATGACTTCTGCATTCTTGTACTCCAGTGCTCTAGATTTAAAGGTCAGCATTCCATTAGCTTTCTTGATAATCCTCTACACCTGTTTGTTACACTTTAATGACCTATGGACCTGAACTCACAAGCATCTTTTGACAAGTGCAATTTTTAACTTCATAACATCGAGAAAGTGCACTGATCTATCCTTTTACCGTCCAGAATGGATAACCTCAGACTTTCTTATGCACAGTGACTCAGTGGTTAGCATTGCTGCCTCACTGCACCAGGGTCCCAGGTTCGATTCCAGCCTTGGGTGTCTGTCTGTGTGGAGTTTGCACATTCTCCCCGTGTCTGCGTGGGTTTCCTCCGGGTGCTCCGGTTTCCTCCCACAATCCAAAGATGTGCAGGTCAGGTGAATTGGCCATGCTAAATTGCCCATACTGTTAGGTGCATTAGTCAGAGGGAAATGGGTCTAGGTGAGTTACTCTTCGGAGGGTTGGTGTGGACTGGTTGGGCTGAAGGGCCTGTTTCCACACTGTAGGTAATCTAATCTAATCTAAAAAAATTGAGCTCCATCTGCTGCAGTTTTGTCCTTTCACTTAGTTTATCAATGTCCCTTTGTAATTTTATGCTACCATCTACAGTGGTCTCTAATGCTGCTTAATTTTGTGTCATCTGAAAATTTGCATGCCTTAACACAGATCCTTATGGTACACCACTGGCCGCATTCTGCCAGTCTGAGTACCTACTCATGACCCCTACTTTTTGTCACCTGCCACTCAACCAATTTCTCTGTCATATCAGTAATTAGCCCCCAGTTCCATGGGTTTCTACTTTAGTTAACGGTTTATCATGTGGGACTTTATCAAATATCTCTGGAAGTCTATATCAACAACATCCATAGACTTTCCCCTGTCCACTTCCTTAGTCACCTCTTCGAAATGCTCCATGAGGTTTGTCAGGCGCAAGCAACCGATCATGAGTCTATGCTGGCTTTCCCTGATTAACTGAATAATTTCAATGTGTTCAGTTCCCCTATCCTTGATTATAGACTCCTGCTATTTCCTCACCCAAATGTAAGGCTAACTGGTCTATAATTCATAGATTTTCCTCTTTTGCCCTTCTTAAAAAGTGGTGTGACTTGTGCAATTTTCCAATCCAGAAAGACAACTCCTGTATCTAGAAAACTCTGAAAATTGTAGTTGGGGTGTCTACACTGTGCTCCTCTACTTCCTTTAACAGCCTTGGATGGAAACTGTCAGGTCCTAGGGATTTATCATCCTTTAATTCTGTTATTTTCCTCATTACAGATGTTTTACTTTTATTCAGTCCCTGTTCCTGAACCATTACTAATTTCATTGGGATTTCTGACAAGCTATCCTCCTCTTCTACTATAAATACTGAGGCAAAGTAATAAGTTGACCTGTCAGTAATTTCCATGAAGTCATTGACAATATCCCCACTCTTAGTCTTTAGTGATGCTCCTGACCACCTGCTTTCCCTTTCTGTCACAATAAAATATCTTGTTAATTGAATTTGATGTCCTGGCAAGTTTCCTTTGTCCATCCTTTTTGAGGCTATTTGCTGGTCCTTGTACATTTCCCATTCAGCAGGATGTGTGCTGTTTTTGCATTTTTGTAAGCCTTTTCTTTTAGTTTTGTGATGTCCCTTATTTCCTTTGTTGTCCATGTCTGTTTTTTTCCGTGAAATGGAGCTTTACCCTCTTGGGCACAAACTGGTTTTGTATTGTGTTAAATGTTTCTTTAAACATCCTTCCCTGTTCTTCAGTTGTTTCAGCCATTGGGCAGATTTTCACAGTTTGCTGTGGTCAGTCTCTGTCTCATCTCATCAGCCTTAGCTAAATCTAAAACTAGCAGCTGATTCATGCTTTTCACTTTCAAATACTGCATTGAATGTGGATCATGTTATGATCACTATTTGATAAATGTTCACACACAATTAGGTGATGAATTAAATCTGGCTCATTACTCATTCATAATTAAATCCAATATTGTTTGTCCCGTTGTTGCAAAGAGCACATATTGTTTTAGGAAACTATCCTGAACACACTCCAGAAATTCCCCTCCTTTTTGATAGGTTCTTGTTTGCCTCTACTAATCTGTGTGAAAGTTATAATCCCCCATTAATACTACTATAGTTTTGCCATACATTTGCCTAATTTCTGCATTTGTACAATCTACCACTGCTTTTACAGTTTTAGATCCTTTACTGTTCTTCAAGTCCACTCATACAGTCTCAACCATTGAAGTAATCTTGGTTCCAACCAGTAAGACGACTTCATCTCTTATACCATCCTATAAATCTTTTAACCTGATATATTTATTTCCCAATTTTGACCATCCTTTAGCCATGTCTCAGTAATCCTTACAAATCTCCAATTTGAATTTGTGCCTGCAGTTCATTGAATTTATTCCTCACAATCCATGTACTTGTATAGAGAACTGTAACCTGTCCCTCAGCACCGATACTTTAGTCATGTGTTTATTATTTCTATTCATTTTAATCAATACTTATAGTCTTGCCATTACCTGCCATATCTGACGTAGGATTCCTGACTGTTTCTTTACTCACTGTTCTGTTACTTGACTTTGAAAATTTATTAATTACCCCTGAGCCCTCACCCCTATTTACAAGTTTAAAGTCCTTGTGACCACCCTATTTAGCCTTTCCATTGGACATTGGTTCCAGATTGGTTTGGATGGAACCAATCCCAAACCCAGTTCCTACCTGTCCCAATACTGATGACGGTGCCCATGAAGTGAAATCCCTCTTTCCGAAGCCACTCATTTAGCTATATGTTTACTTCCCTAATTATCTTACCTCGATGCTAATTTGCATGTAGCACGGGTGACAATCCAGAAATTGTAACCCTTGAAGACCTGTTCTTTACTTTTGTTCCTAATTCCTGATATTCCCCAATCAGGGCTTTTCGCCACTCTTGCCTGTTTTGTTTGTCCCAATGTGGATCACAACAACTGGAATTACCTCCCTCCTACTCCAATATCCTTCCAAACCTGTTCAAGATCTCCCTTACATTGGCACCAAGCAGGTGACTCTCAGTCCTGTGTCTCCCCCTAATACTTTGCTTTTTTCTTCCCCTTTGCTTCTATTGTTAATAGACCTTAATGAGATGGTAATTTTTTAAACTCATTTTATTTATTTGCTGTTGTCTCTTTATAAATAGGTAATTGTGCAGAGATCCCTTTCAGCAAGAAACCTTTCTCATGCTAAAGGAGGATCAGTTTTTGGAGGATACCTGAAGATGCTGCCAATGTTTTTTATTGTTTGGCCGGGCATGATCAGTAGAGCACTTTTTCCAGGTATGTATAAAATTGGTGATTAAAAGAACAGAAGGCTTTGCTTTAAAACAATGATTAAAACAGTTACAGAAATCAGTTCTTGTCTTTCATAGAATGGTTCATTAGATTTTTAATTGCTCTTGTGATATTCCAGAGCATTAATCTAGATTGGTGAAGTGACAAAGGAATGAATAATGATGATTTCAATTGCTGCATTATAAAGAGAAAAAAACTAACACGAGGATCTATGTTGTTAATTGCTTTTAAAAGTTAAAGAATGCAGTTACTGACCATGTTTTTTCAATATAAATTTAATTTGACCTTTTCCAGATCAGGTAGGCTGTGTGGATCCTGATATTTGTGAATCTGTCTGTGGAGCCAGAGTAGGATGTTCAAACATAGCATACCCCAAACTGGTGGTGGAACTTATGCCTGTAGGTGAGACTGTGTATGCATTATATTTTAGTTCCAGAACTTTACACATATGAATGTCGAAAATTTTGTTTTCTTTTGTTTCCTTCTCTACTGCCTAGTGTTTCCACAGGCAAGATTGTTGATACCGTCAATTATTGTTATCATTTCATAATTAATATATTTTGTGTCATCTTTCTAAAAGTTGCTTTCTTCCACCAGTTGTGCACCACCACAGCAAGATGTCAATTTTCCAGCAGAAATCAGGCAGACAGACCATGCAGTCCAGTCTGACTTTATAGCTCACTGTTTATTTTTATTATTTACTCATGGGATGTGGGCATCCCTGGCTGGTCAGCATTTATTGACCATCTCTAGTTGCCCTTGTGGTGGTTGTGAGCTGCCTTCTTGAACTGTGGCACCCATGTACTGTAGGTTGACCCACAATGCCCTTAGGGAGGAACTTCCAGGACTTTGACCCAGTGACACTGAAGGAATGGCAATATAGTCCCAAGTCAGGATAGTGAGTGGTTTGGTGGGGAACTTGTAATCGGCAGAGGATGACTTATCTTCCCCTTTTCTCCAAGATATGGAGGTGCTTGTGTTGGACTTCAGTGGACAAAGTTAAAAATCACACAACATCAGATTATAGTCCAACTGGTTTATTTGGAAGCACTTGCTTTCAGAGCACTGCTCCTCTGAAAGCTAGGACTTCCAAATAAACTTGTTGAACTATAATCTGGTGTTGTGTGATTTTTAATTTTCTCCAAGAGATGCTCTTTGCAGACTTTTTCCACGAATGTAGAACTTACAAAATCATTGCATTCCAAATGGAAAGATCTCTGCTTTAGGAAATTTCAGTGGGTCCAGTTAATTTTCTGAAAATTTCAAAATTAAGGACATCAGCCTTAATTTCCAGGAATCAAACACTTAAATCAGAGATTCATTAGGGTGAATCTTAACTACCCCTGCCTTGTTGAAATGCTCTGGACCAAGTAACAAAATAGAGCTGGACAATTTCCACCTCCATTCCACACCCTACAGCTTTTGTTTGGGTGTCTGATATGCCAGATTAATTGGATGGGGCCCTTGGACGTTTCTTTGAATGATTAGTGCTGCTTCAAACTTAAAAACGCTTAACACCCTGGGTTTAGCATTGATCAAACATTTACTTGATCGGCCATATACAGAGGAACCTCGATTATCTGAATATCAATTATCAGAATATCGGATTATTCGAAGTAGATCTCGAGGTCCCGATAGACACATTACATCAAAGACATATTTCCGACACTGATCGCGTCTTTTGTATACAGGCACCATCTCCAAATGTCTGACTGCATACCCACTCTCTCTCCCCACACTTTCCCTAGAGTTCAACACAGGGGTGTACCCTAAACCTCCTTCCCCAAATAATCTCTCCAACATAGTCCTGCACAGGGCAAAGATGGAACCTGTCAGAAAGTTGCAGTAAAACATTGTAGTGAAACGTTGTTTGTGTGTGTGTGTGTGTGTGTGTGCGCGCACAATTTGGAGATTCACCCCCACCTCCCCCAAAAGGCAGCAGCAGTCTTGTTGATGTCCAGTCCGGCTGCCCCGGAGAGGGGATGGGGGGGGGGTGGCGGTATTGGAATGGTGTTGGCGGGGGCAGACAGGGGCGGTGTTGGATGGGCGGATGGGAGGGGGGTGGTGGAGGTGTTGGATGGGGTTGGGGGTGCGGGCAGGGAGCAGTGTTAGATGGGCGGACAGGGGCAGTGTTGGACAGGGGCGGGGGGGAGGCGGTGTTGGATGGGAGAGTGGGGACTCGTGCGCAGTGTACTGCTGCCTCAAGTACATATAGCTCCCAGCAGACTTAAAAACTCTGAGCCCCAGAGGAAAGGCATTTAATCGATTAACTGAATAATCGATTATCTGAACGAATAATCTGTAAATGCTGTTACTACTGGAGTGATCCAGAGGCTAGAAACTCTGTGGCAAGTAACTTAGTTCCTGATTTCCTAAAGCTGGTCCACCATCTACAAGGCACAAGTCAGATGTGTGATGGAAAATTGTCCATTTGCTTGGATGAACACAACTCTAATACTCAAGAGATTTGATACAATCTAGGACAAAGCAATTGGCATCCCATTCACCATATTAAACTCTCTCTATGACTGCTGACAGAGATAGCATTATGGACTATATGTGAGAATCACTGCAGCGTTTCGCCAGGCTCAGGAAAGCAGCAAGTGATAGACAGAGCTATGTGATTCCACAACCAACAGATCACGTCTAAGCTCTGCAAACCTGCCACATCTAGTCATGAATGGTAGTGGACAACTAAACAACTTGCTGGAGCAGGAAACTTCATAAGTGTCCCCATCGTCAATGATGGGGAAGTGCAGCACATCAGTGAAAAAGACAAGGTTGAGGCATTTACAACAATCTTCAGCCAGAAGTGGCAGTCGGGTGATCCATCTCAGCCTCCTTCAGAGATCCTCAACATAAGAGATGCAGTTTTCTTCCAATTCAATTCACTCCATGTATTAGCAAATGAACAACTGAAAGCAATGGATACTGCAAAGGCCCCTGCCAGAACCAAATAGTACTAAAGACATGTATTCCAGAACTAAGCACCCCTAAGCAAGCTGTTCCAGTACAGCTATAAACCGGCATTTACCCAATAATGTGGACATATCTGTAGGAGTTCCTCAGGATAATTTCTTACCAACTGTACAGAGATCTTATTACACACCTTTGGCTTGGGTATAGCCTGAAACTGGACATCCTGATCTAGAGATAGGGACACTACCACTGCACTACAGAAGTTTCAGAGGTTTTCTCAGGGTAGTGACCCAAACCTAACCATTTTCATCTCAATGACATTCATTCCACCCTCAGGTCAGCATGAGGATCTTTGCTGATATTTACACAATGTTCAACACCATCCACAATTCCTCATATACTGAAGCAGTCCATGTTCAAATGCAGCAGAACCTGATCAAAATCCAGGCTTGGGCTGATAAGCTGCAAGTAACATTCATGCCACAAACGTGCCAGGTGAAGACCATCTCCAGTAAGAGATAATCTAAACATCGGCCTTTAACATTCAATGGCATCACCATCAGTGAATCCCCAATATTGACATTGTGAGTGTTACCGTTAAATCAGAAGCCATTTAAATGTTGTGACTACAACAGCAGGTCAGAGGTTAGGCATCCTGCAGTGAATAACTCATGTCCTGACACCCTAAAGCCTATCCACCATCTACAAAGCAAACGTCAGGAGTATAGTGGTGCAGCTCCCACAATATCTTAGAAGTTTAACAGAATCCAGGACATAGCAGCCTGCTTAATTAGATCCACATCCACAAATATTCACTCCCTCCAGAGTGCACTCAGTAGCCCAATAGTGATAACTATTTACAAGATGCACTGCAGAAATTTCAGAATTCAGAAAAGCCCTTTCCACCTTCCAAATCCATAATAAACATAGTCCAGAGGAATAAGAGCTACAGATACATGGGAACCATAAAATCTCCAATTTAACTCTAAGCTAATTACCATCCTGACTTGGAAATGTGCCACAATTTCTTCAGTATCCCTGAGTCAAAATCCTGGAACTCCCTCCTGAACAGTGTTCGAAGTCTACCTACACCAAATGGACTGCAATGCTTAAAGAAGGCAGCTCACCACCACCATCCCAAGGGCAGCTGGGGTTGGACGATAAATGCTGGCCCACATCCCTGGAATGAATAAAAGCAATGTTCCTTATACACAGCATCTTCTATGGCCTCTATCATTAAGAAGAACTGCAAACAGATAGAAGTGCTAGCATATGTAAATTACCATATAAAATGTACACCATTCTGACCTGAAACAATATAATTTTTTCATCTCTGTTGCTGTGACAAAATGCTGGAACTTGCTCCCTATAAACCTCGGAACAGAACCAAAACAAAACTTAGCCATTCCTTTGAAAATCCGAACCCCGCTTATTCATAAAGTTGTCATTCAAATACTCATTGATAATCCCACTAAGGAAACCTTCTTAACCTTATGTATGATAAACATATTTGCTTTGAAACAGTTTTTAAAAGAAACATCAGGTTTTACTAGGTAATAAGGATGTCAGTTACACAAAGTGGCACTCCCCTTTGTAGCTGATTAGACAAATCTCAGCCGGACTGAGTTCATTAGTAATTCTTGGAGCTCAGCCAAACATTCATACTGATGCCATTTGGTAGCTGCTTCAACATTGGCAGACTGAGCAATTGGCCATACATCTGTGTTTTTCTATTGATCCAATGGTCCAATTATACATACTCAGTTGAACATTGAACTCATTCCAACAAGGTTTTGTTGACACAGTTACAAAGGATGCTGCATTCCCAAGGGCAGTTAGGGGTAGGCAGTAAATGCAGACCTAGTCAGTGAAACCCACATCTCCTGAATGAATAAGAAAAATAATAGTTGAGTATGTATGGAAAGAACTTGGACTTTACATGGAGATATGGCTGAGCATGCAGCATGTATGGGGCAGACCATGAAGGCAAAGATAACCTTACCAACCAGGTTGATGGCTTAGTAGAGTGAGGTGAGCTTTCTAAACTTCTTGCTTTGCCATCTACTCATTTCTGTTGCCACCTCAGGCCTAACTCTGGTGGGGATGGACCCATCTCCAGCCCATTCACTCCTCCCCATCATGAAAGTAGGGTGCTTGGGCTTTTCCAGGTGCAATCAGGTCATAGGAATAGAAAAATAGCTGACTCCCAACACCATCCCCATGAGAAATATCCAGTCTCTATGTTCTGGGCTGGTGGAGTACTCATTTTTGGGGTCATTGGTAATAACTGCAGATGCCTGCAAAAAACAATAATCTCTTAATTATAACAGCAATTGTAGGATTTTATCCCTTGCATTTCTTGGTAAGTGGTGACTAAGATTGTGACTGCCATCAATTTGCATTGTAGGAATTCATGGGTTTCTGGATGTTGGCTGCTGTTTCCTATCCCCACACATGCCTGCACTAAAAAAAAAGTTTATATTAAATGTGACTGCTTTTATTTTCTGTGCTTATTTTGAACCAGGCCTGAGGGGACTGATGATAGCAGTATTGCTGGCTGCTTTAATGAGTTCACTCACCTCAATCTTTAACAGCAGCAGCACACTCTTCACCATGGATATCTGGCAGAGATTCCGGTCAAACGCCACTGAACTAGAGCTGATGATTGTTGGCAGGTAAGTTCAGACTTCAAAAATGATTCGAAAATTGAATGTACAGTGAAATATTAATAAGAATAAAAATTATCAACTTACCATACTGCCGAACGGTGATGTGCTTTCTGTTTGGGTAGACCTTGATTGAGAGCCATGCTTCTACTGAAACAAAAAAAGGAGCTTTATTACCAAATTCAAAAAAAGCTTATGTGGAAGGGTCCTAGGGTGTGATTGATACTGAAAACATACTCTTAACTTGTTACCCAGGAATATAATTGATCACACTTTATAGAAACCATTAGATTTTCATTTCCAGTGGAGTATGCCAAGTTGTCTTGCTACAAGAGGAGTGTTGTGTTCTATTTGATTCTCATTTATTTTGAAACATCTGCTGAGAAAGGTTTGCTCTGACAAACCTTTGTTGGTATAAGCCCCTCTTCCCTCAGTCAGGTGTGCCAGCACTTTTCCCACTTGCATCACTATGAGATGTAAAGACCCAGTTAACCCTTGGGTTGGAAGGTACTTTAGAAGCGTCCCAGTACAACTGTGCCTAGCATTAATAGTACTGCATGAAAATGATTTTCCCAGGCTGATCAAGGGCCAATGTTACTTGTTTGGATGTGGTAGGGAATGTGAAGAGCTCAAATGGAAATGCTTATGTTAACCCTCTGTGGCAATGTCCAGCTGAGCAGCGAGAGAGTGAGGTGGTTGAGCTCTACTTACCTCTTTCTAAAATTCACTGATGGGATGTAGACATCACTGACTGGGCCAATATTTACAGCTTGTCTAGTGCAAAGACAACGAGGTGACTGTGGAACGTAGGGTTCGTACCTGGCTGCTGCTCACCTATCTAGAGTGGAGGAAAGTTTGGCCTGATATTGCATGCAATTGGCTAGCACCTAAGTAGTGCTAATTGGTTAAGGGCAGTGAAAACAGGCAGGGCCTGGAACAAGCTCCTGAACTTTCCTTATTCCTAAATTGCATTGGGCCCAAATTATATGCTTTAAAACCCAATTTAAATACGTGAATGAGGCTTGCCTCTTTCAGAAGGGAATGCTGGCTACCTTTTTCAAAGCTCCTTCAAGGTTGAAGCAGGTATGAGAAAGATGTGGAGTAAAAAGGTCATTTTAATTGTTCTGATTTTCACCTCACTACATCGCTTTCTAAAATTTGAACAGAGTGATAATAGAATGAAGATCAGCCCATTGGTTATATCAGAATTATTCAATTGGAGTGACTGATTGATTAATTATCACATATGGGCAGGATGCAAACTTTAGCATAACTTGGTTATAGAATGAATATTGTATAGAGCTAGTTATGTGAGTGCCTACAATAGGGAGAAGGGCAGAAAGAAATTAGTTTCATTTAGTGAGGGTCTACCAGCTAAAACCCCAAAGGAGAATGTATTTTACCTGGTTAACATGTGGAGCATCTGATATTTTCTCTTCAAACTTATTTTATAGTTTATGAATATTTTCTGCATTAAACTATATTTGTAAATGACTCTTATTCTCTTTTATATACATGCAATTCATGCAAGTTGCTTCTGTTAATGTAGGATATTCTGACTGCACTCAGTCTGAGCATTATATGTAAGAGAGATGTGTTAAGGGCATGGATGGACACATGGAATTGCAATGTTGCTGTCTCCACAGAGATGTGGTTGAGGAAGGGGCAGGGCTAACAACTCAACATTGCAGGGTTTAAAATCTTCAGGGTGGAAAAGAAGAGTTGGTATTGCATTATGAATTGAAGAGTTAATTACTGCAATAAGGAGGTACAGTACCTTACAATGGGCTTCAAATGAGGCTTTATGCGTTGAGTTTAGGAATAAAAAGGGAGCAGTCGTATTGTTGGGAATGTATTATAAACCCTGTACTAGTCAGTGGACAATAGAGGAGTGGATATATAAAGACAATTCACTGAGATGTATTTAAAAAAAAACTTAATTGTATGAGAGGGTTTCAACTTGTCCACTGGGATACCCATAGTGGAAAGGGTTTAGAAGGGGCACATTTCTTGAAATGTATTCAGGAGAGCTTTCTATATCAACATGTAGAACGTCCAACAAGGGATGTGTAATGCTGGACCTAATTCTGGGGAATGAAGCCAGACAAATATTTGAGGTGGCAGTGGGAGAACATTTTAGTGCTATTTCTAGAAAAGGAAAAATATTGGCCTGCAAAATTGAGTTTTGGATTGAAAGAAGGCAGTTTTTATTAAAACAAGGCAGGAACAGGCCAAAGTAGACAGGGAATGGCTAATCAACTCATGGAGGCATACAGCACAGAAACAGACCCTTTGGCCCAATTCATCAATGCTGTTCAGGTTTCTTAAACTGGACTAGTCCTTTTTGCCTGCATTTGGTCCATATCCCTCTAAACCCTTCCTATCCATGTATCTGCCCAAATGTCTTTTAATTGTTGTAATTGTACCCACTTCCCACTTCCACTGGCTGTTTGTTCCATGTACACACTACACTTTGTGATAAAGTTGTCCCTCAGGTTCCTTTCAAATCTTGCCCCACTCACCTTAAACCTAAGCCCTCCAGTTTTAGACTTCCCCTACCCTGGGAAAAGGACCTTGGCTATTCACCTTATCTATGCTCCTCATGATTTTCTAAACTTTTATAAGCTCACCCCTCCGCCTTCTACGCTCCAGGGAAATAAAGTCTCAGGCTATCCAGCCTCTCCTTATAATGCAAATCTTCTAGTCTCAGTAACATCCTTGTAAACCATTTTTGCACCTTATCCAGTTTAATTAAAACCTTCCTATAGCAGGGTGACCAGACTTGTACACAGTACTCCAAATGTGGTCCTACCATTTGGTATGGCTATAACATGATGTTGTAATTCCTGTACTTGATGCTCAAGGAACGATGTACCTAAACCCCGAGGTCTCTTTGTTCGATAACATTCCCCAGAGCCCTGCCATTAACTGTGTAAGCCCTGCCCAGGTGTATCTTACCAAAATGCAACACCTTGCAATTATCTGAATTAAACTCCATCTGCCACTCCTGGGCCCACTGGCACAATTGTTCAAGATCCTATTGTATTCTTAGACAACATTCTTTACTATCCATTATACCACCAATGTTGTCATCCACAAATGTATTAACCATGCCTCCTATGTTCTCTTCAAACAACAGTGGATCGAGCACTGACCACTGGGCACAAGCGTCCAGTCTGAACAACAACCCTCTACCAGTACCCTCTGTCACTTACCATCAAGCCAATATTATATCCAATTGGCTAGCTTTCGCTGGAACCCATGTGATCTAACCTTACTAACCAGTTTACCTTGCAGAACCTTGTTGAAGACCTTGTTAAAGTCCATGTGGATAATATCTGCCACTCCATCTTCATCTATCTTCTTGGTCACTGCTTCAAAAATGCAGTCGAATTTATGAGACATGATTTACCATGTGCAAAGCCAGTCCTTGCCTTTCCAGATGCATATCAATCCTGTATCTCAGAATCACCTGCAACAACTTACCCACCACCGATGTCAGGCTCACCAGTCTGTAGTTCTCTGGCTTTTCCTTGGAGCCTTTCTTAGATAATAGCACAACATTAGCCACCCTCCAATCTTCTGGAACCTTACCTGGGGCTGTCAATGATACAACTATCTCTGCCAAGGGCCATGCAATTTCTTCCTTGGCTTCCCACAATGTCCTGGGATACACTTGATAAGGTCCCAGGAGTTTATCTACCTTTTATGTGTTTTAAGACCTCCAGCACCTCTTCTTCTGTAATGTAGACTCTTTTCAAGGTGTCAATATTTATTTCCCTGAGTCCCATGCCTTTCTTCACAGTAAATACTGATGTGAAATATTCATTCAGTACCTCACTCAACTCCTGTAGTTACACACATAGACAGCCTTATTGATCTTTAAGGGACCCTATTCTCTCCCTAGTTACTCTTTTGCCCTTAATATACTTAGAATCTCTTTGGATTCTCTTTTACCCCATCTGCCAAAGCTACCTCATGTCCCCTTTTGGCTAAATTTGCAGCAGAACAGTGGGGTGGGTGTTTAAAAAGGAACTGGGGAGAATACAGGGGGCCCAATAATGTTGAGTTACATATCAGAATAACAAGCCCTAGCAGGAAAAGAGATGTTTCTAACAGTTACAAAGTAAGCAAATCAGTGGAAGCCCTTATGGAGTGCAGAAAGTGCAAGGGAAGAACTTAAAAGAGCAATTAGGAGAGCAAAGAGAGGCCATGAAGAAACACTGGAGGATAAGCTTAAGGAGAATTCCAAGGTATCGTATTAGTATAAGAAGTAAAAGAGGATAACCAGGAAAAGAATAGGGCTCACTGGGGACTAAAGAGGGCAACCTGAGCATGGATCCAGAAGACATCAGTAGGGTGCTAAACAAGTACTTCACATCTGTCGTCCGTTGGGAGAAGGAGGGTGTAGGTAGAGAATTCAGGAAGACAGACTGTGAGTTTCTTTGGCAGTTTGACATAAGGAGTGAGCAGATATTGGAGGTTTTGGCTTAAAAGTGGACAGATCCCCAGGTTCGGACACATTGCATCCTATACTGCTGTGTGGGGCAATGGCAGATATTACATGGGCTCTGACCGAAGTTTTTAATTCCATTCTGACCACAGGGCAATGCCAGAGGATGGGGGACAGCTACTGTGGTTCTACTTTCAAGGAGGGTGATAGGTATAAGCCAAGGAAAGACAGACCAGTGACTCTCACGTCATTGGTCAGAAAACGATTGAAGAAAATTCTGAAGGAGCAAATGAACTTCCACTTGGAGAGGGAAGGTTTGATCAGGGATCATCAGCATAGCTGTGTCACAAAGAGGTCAGGCCTAGCACATTTGTTTGAATTTTCCAAGGAAGTGAGCAAATAGATGAGGGTCATGCAGTTGATGAGGTTTATATCGACTTCAGCAAAATCTTTGACAAGGTTCTACATGGAAGACTGATGAAGAAGCGAAAAGCATATGGGATCCAGGGTAATAAAGCAAGTTGTATTCAAACTTGGCTTCATGGTAGGAGACAGAGTGTGGTGTTAGAAGGCTGCTTGTGAGACTGGAGGCCAGTGTCCAGTGATGTAGCACAGGGATCAATGTTGGGTCCCTTATCGTTCATGACAGATATAAATAATGCAAAAGAAAATGTGGCAGACATGATAAGTACATTTGTGGATGACATGAAGATTGACCAGGAAGTTGACAGTGAGGAAAAAGGTCTTAAGCTAAAGGAGGCTATAATGAATTAATCAGATGGGAAGATCAGTGATAGATGGAATTTAACCCTGATGAGTGTGAGGTGATGCACTTTGGAAGAAGTAGTAAGACAAGGGTGTACTCGATGAATAGCAGGACAATAGGAAATAGAGGGACCCTGGGGAGTTTGTCCACAGATCCCTGAAGACAGCAGGACAGGTTAAGAATGCATATGGGAAACTTGCCTTTAACAGTTGTGGTACAGAGTATAAGAGCAGGAAGGTTAGTTTGGAGCTGTACAAAACTTTGGTTAGGCCACAGTTGCAGTGCTGTGAGCAGAAATGATGTGATTACAATAAAGTGGGTGCAGAGGATATTCACCGAGATGTTGCCTGGGTTGGAGCAAGGTAGCTATGAAGAGAGGCTGGGTAAGCTCAGGCTGTTCCTTTAGAGCAGAGAAGACTGACAGGGGATCTGATACAGTGTGGGAAAGTGTGGTAGAAAGAATAGAGACATGGTCTATTTTCTAAATGGGAAATTTGCTTTGGAAATCTGAAACACAAATGGTCTTAAGAGCCTTAATTCAGAATTCTCTTAAGTTTAACATACAGGTTAAGTTGGCAGTTGGGAAGGCACATGTGATGTTCACATTCATTTCAAGAGATTTTGAAAACAATATCAGGGATGTACTGCTGAGGCTGTATAAGGCTCTCATCAGACCACATTTGGAATATTGTGACCAGTTTTGAGCCCCAAATCTAAGCTGACATTGCAACAGGTCGAGTGGAGGTTGGCATGAATGTGATGATATGGAGGTGCCAGGATGAAGGGCTTGTCATTTGTGGAGTGGTTGAGGACTCTGGTTCTGTACTTGACAAAGTTTCAACGGATGAGGGGGTATCTTATTGAAACTTACAGAATACTGACAGGCCTGGATAGAGTGGACATGGAGAAGATGATTCCACTAGTAGGACAGACTGGGGCGTGAGGGCCCAGCCTCAAAAGGGACAACCCTTTAGAACTAAGGTGAGGAGGAATTTCTTCAGCTGGAAGCAGGTTGTAACTTATTGCTGTAGAAAGGTTTGGAAGCCAAGTCATTGAGTGTATTTAAGACAGATTGAGAAGTTTTGATTGATAAGGGGATGAAAGGTTACGGGAGGAAGATAAATGGGATTGAGAAACACATCAGCCATGATCAAATGGCAGAGCAGGGTCGATGGGCAATATGGCCTAATTCTGCTCCTGTATTGTATGGTCTTACAATTAAGATGTACCTGCACAAGATTGAGGGGCATGGTAAGTGTGGATAGAAAACAGCTATTTTCTTTGCATGAAGGGTTAGTACCAAGGGGTATAATTTTAAGGTTAAAAGGAGGAGGGTTAGAATGAATCTGAGGAAACAGTTATCGTCCAGAGGGTGGTGAAAATCTGGAATACGCTTTGCTGGAGTTTAGATGAGGAGGGAAACCTCACAACATTTAGAAAGTACTTGGATGAGCACTTGAAACGTTACATTCAAGGCTGTGGGCCAAGTGTGATTAATGTAATTTTATGGTAGTTTTGTCAGTGCAGACTTCATGGGTCTTCTGAGGCTCCAAAAGACTCTAGTCAGGCCACATTTGGAGTATTGTGCATAATTTTGGGCCCCATATCTCAGGAAGGGTGTATTGGCCCTGGAGCATGTTCGGTGGAGGGTCATGAGAATGGTCCCAGGAATGAAAAGCTGAACATATGAGGAATGTTTGATGACTCTGAGTCTAAACTCGATAGAGTTTAGAAGGATGAGGGGGGATCTAATTGAAACATACAGAATACTGAATGGCCTGGAGAAAGTAGATGTTGGGAAGATGTTTCCATTGGTAGGAGAGACTAGGACCCGAGGGCAAAGCCTTAGAGTAAAGGGAAGACCTTTGAGAACAGAGATAAGGAGAAACTTCTTCGGCCAGTGAGTGGTGAATCTATGGAATTCATTGCCACAGAAAGCTGTGGAGGCCAGGTCATTGAGTATATTTAAGACTCAGATAGATACGTTCTTGAATATCAAGGGTTTTGGGAGAAAGCGGGAGAAGGGGGTTGAGAAATTTATCAACCATGATTGAATAGCCTAATTTCTGCTCCTATGTCTTATGGTCTTATTGGCCAATGAATTTTTCTGCTCAATATAATTCTATGACCTGAAACAGAATTTGTCTTATTCTAGGTTATCATGGCAATTAGTCCCATCTCTTGTCCTTACACATAGAATCCCTACAATGTGGAAACAGGCCAGTCCGCCCATCAGGTCCACACTGACCCCCCAAAGAGCATCCCAGCCAGATCCATACCGCTTCCCTGCGGGGAGGATGTGCAAACTCCACAGAGACAGTCACCTGAGGCCGGAGTCAAACTCTGATCCCTGCTGTGGTCAGGCAGCAGTGCTAACCGCTGGGCCACTGTCCTGCCCATGTTGTACCACACCAGGTTGGCATTACATTTTCAGGAATGCCTGATGCTACCTCTGATGACAGCTTTTGTTCCCCAACTGGCATTTTCCTGACTGTCTGATGGCTTATGGTTACTTACTGATTGATATTCCAGATTTATTTAACTGAATAACTGTCTTCTCAAGGACAATCTGGAATGAGCAATGAATACTGGCCTAACCAGCAACACCTACATCATATGAATAAATAAATTAATAGAATTTGAATTCAAATATCCAATATATCTTCATGTAGGCTTTTGGTCACTCTTAATATTCCCTCTATTATCTTCGTGTTCATTTTCCACACGCTTTTTGTGTAAAGTTACCTGTAATATCTTTATTACTTAAATGGCATTTATAAATGGGAAAGAGATTTTTTTAATAGCTCTTTCACTCTGCTTTATATGACTGTTTAGAGATTCATGGAGATTTATTTGTGCAACAGTTATACGAAAGGAATGCATCTTTTGGTTTCTCAAAAAACTCCATAAATGCAGCAATGAGGAATATTCATGTTGGTTAATGTTTTTATTCAACTGTCCGGCTTCCTTGTAATAAAGAAAATCCCTTGAGACTTTTCACCATTGTTAAAATGTCTATAAATAAAGTACGTTGTTGATGGACATATCTGAATCAGCACAGAGATCTGTAATAATCTTATGGGACCCTTGACCTATGCAGAAGATGTGCTGGAATATTGTTTTCACGTTATTTATTATGATTATCCTCCCCAGCAGGGGAAATAAAGCTTGTAATTTTCTCTTCTTCTGCTTCTACATTAATTTTCCTCTTTCTGTCAGGGTGTTTATTGTTTTCCTAGTTGCCATCAGTATATTGTGGATCCCTATTATCCAGACAGCTAACAGTGGCAGGCTGTTTGACTACATTCAGTCCATTACAAGTTACCTCGCACCACCGATCACTGCACTTTTCGTTATGGCGGTATTCTGGAAGAGAGTTAATGAGCAGGTAAGAACCGACGTCATATTTTCAGGGATACCCGGTGCTACACCCAATGACAGTTGGGAATTTATGACCCAGTTGAATTGCTGTGACTTTCTGACTGCTTCTTTACTTTCTGATACTGGTGTCATAATCCAAAATGTATTTATTTTGCCTGAATTCAAATTCTCAATATCTTGTCAACCAAGCTTTTGGTCACTCCTCTTAAGGTTTCCTTTATTGGCTTGCAACACTGGGGGTGAGAGCTGTTGCAATTGCTGTTTTTAATATTCTAATAATAGACAGCCTGCTGAAGGTATCTTTAAATCTTTACAGATGGTGTCTGTCAAAATATATAAAGGTAAGGTGTTTACAAAAGATTGACTCAAAACAAAAGCTGCTCAATGGCACTTTTATTTCAGCGGAAGAATACTGAGGTTCTAAATCAGTAGTGTCTTCAACCAACAGGCCAGGATACAACCTTATGGGTTCAGCCAGGTGACAATTCTTCAGATGCAAGTCCAGGCATTCTTAGAAGGATTTTTGGTGTGTGGCCAGTACTGTGTCAAGTTCCAATTCGTTTTCATCCAATTCTCTAATTCTAGAATGAGGGGACACAGCAGGAGGACACTGTGTAGACCATTTAGGACTGAGATAAGGAAAACTTTCTTCACACAAATGGTCATGAACCAGTGGAATTCTCTGCCACAGAAGGCTGTGGAAGCCAAGTCACTGAATACATTAAAGAAAAAGATAAATTTCTAGATTTTAATGGATTCATGGTTATGGGGAAAAAGTGGGAAATGGTATTGAGATGGATGATCGACATTGATTTATTTGAACAGGTTCAAAGAGCTGAATGGCCTAATTCTGCTCCTAGTTTCCAGGCTTTCAGTGTTTCTGTAAGTGCAGCAGACTTCAGCGTGGGTTTCCGCCAGGTGCTCCTGTTTCCTCCCACAGTCCAAAAACGTGCAAATTAGATGGATTAACCATGTTAAATTGCCCATAGTGTCCAGGAATATGCAGCCTAGGTGGATTAAGCCATGGGAAATGCAGGAATGCGGTGAAGCGGATTGGTGGGGAATGGTTCTGGGTGGGATGCTCTTCGGAAGGTTGGTGTGGACTCGATGGGCTGAGTGGCCTGCTCACCAGCTATAGGAATTCTATGGGGCAAGGACTTTGCTGGTTGATCAAATATTCCAGTTGATCAAGAGATCTACATAATCAATGTAAAAACACACAGTAGTGTAATGCAGGAGATGTGCACATCACCGTTATACTTTATTCCCAGTATAAAACACTTAAATAATAATGCAACTTTGCCTTAAATAAAACTTAGTAGCAGAGAGCATTCTCACTCGCACCCTAAACTGACTGCTCAGGTATCAAGGAGATCGCAATAATATAGTAAGCTTCCAGTATTTGAGGTGTATAATTTTTGCCAGTGTATCGAGAGTGTCAGTTCACAAGGTGTCAGTTGGAATAAAGATTGTTGTACATACTTTCTGATATCTGTCACTGAGAAACAATAATGAAGGCCCTCACTGTTTTTTCTATCTGTCCTGATAGCATTGAGCCTTACTGGGATGGTTCCATTCTCACACCACTGGAGAACATGGATCTGTCACCCAGTTTCTCTTTGATGTATGTAACACCAGATTGTAAGTTGTCAGAACAGTATCCACAGAAATGTACCAGGAAAATTTCACAGGCTCCTGCCAGTGGGTTTGTAGGGTGGGGGCCGTGAAATTCCCTGGGTGGCCTTTCCACCACCCCCCTGACCATCCTGGCATGTCTGGAATGTTATGGTGAACTGAGCAAGACCGAGGCTGACTCATCCACCGTTGCCAAAGTTGAAGCCCTCTAAATGGGCAAATAATGGAACACCATCACCTCCAAGTTCCCCTCCATGCCACTCACCATCCTGAATTGGAAATGGTCCTTCACTGTCACTGGGTCAAAATTCTGGAATTCCCTCCTTAATGGCATTGTAGATCAACCCACAGCACATGGTCTGCAGCATTTCAATAAAGTAGCTTACCAACATCATCTCAAGGGAAACTAGGGATGGGCAATAAAATGCTGGCCAGCCAGCGATGCCCACATCTCATGAGTGGATAAAAAAATGAACACTTAAAAGGATGTCTGACAAGTGGGAGGTGTTCAAGAGTATAATGACAAGAGTTCAGAGGCATTTTGTTCCTGTTAGAGTGAAGGATAAGGTTGGTAAGATTAAGGAACAATGGATGAATAAAGATATTGAGATTCTCTTCAAGAATAAAAGAGGATGTTATTTTAGATACTGACCACTTAGTTCGATTGAATTTTTTAATCAATATAAAGAGCGTAGGAGCATTCTTATGAGAAGGCAAAGAGGGCATATGACAAAGCATTGGCAGTTAAGGAGAAAGTGAAGACTGCAGATGCTGGAGATCAGAGCTGAAAATGTGTTGCTGGAAAAGCGCAGCAGGTCAGGCAGCATCCAAGGAGCAGGAGAATCGACGTTTTGGGTATAAGCCCTTCTTCAGGCAGGGCTTATGCCCGAAACGTTGATTCTCCTGCACCTTGGATGCTGCCTGACCTGCTGCGCTTTTCCAGCAACACATTTTCAGCATTGGCAGTTAAGGTTAGGGATAATCCAAAGAGATTCTACAAATACATTAAGAGCAAGAGATTAACTAGAGAGAGGGTAGGGCCTCTTAAAGATCAAGGAGGTCATCTTTGTGTTGAACCCCGGAGATAGAAGAGATAATAAATGAATATTTTGTCAGTTTTTACTGTGGAGTAGGAATTGGAGGATAGAGAATGCAGAGAAATAAACTTTGATGTTTTAAAAACAGTTCACATTACAGAAGAGGAAGTTCAGGAGGTCTTGGAGAATATAAAGGTGGATAAATCTCTAGGATCTGATCTAATGTATCCCAGAACATATGGGAAGTAAGAGAGGAAATTATGAGATCCCTTTCAGAAATATTTGCATCACCTATAACTACGGGTGAAGTGCCTATTGACTTGAGGGTGGCTAATGTTGTAACTTTGTTTAACAAAGGTTGTAAGAAGAAACTGAGGAATTAAAGACATGTAAATCTGACTGATTGTGGGTAAATTGTTGGAGGTGATTATAAAAGGTAGGAATTATGGACATTGAAAGAGGCAAAAACTGATTAGGGATATTCAGCATGGTTTTGTGCGAGGAAAATCACCTCTCATTACCTTGATTGAGTTTTTTGAGCAAGTTACCAAAAAGGTGGTTGATGGCAGAGCGCAGACATTGTTTATTTGGATTTTAGTAAAGCCTTTGACAAGGTTCTGTATGGTAGACTAATTAGTAAAGTTAGGTGACATGGGATTCAGGATGAGCTTGCCAATTGGAAACATAATTACCTTAATGGCAGGAGACAGAGAGTAATGGTGGAGGTCCACATTTTGGTCTGGAAGCCTGTGACCGGTGATGTTCCACAAATATCAGTCCTGGTCCTCTTGTTTGTCATTTATATAAATGATTTGGATGAGAATATAGAAGACATGGTTAGTAAGTTTGCAGATGACACCAAAATTGGTCACATAGTAGACAATGAAGAAGGTTTTCCAAGATTACAAAAGGATCTTGATAAAATGAGTCAATGGGTTGAAAAGTGGCAGATGGAGTTCCATCTGAATAAATGTGAAGTATTGTTTTTCGGTATAAAAAATGCAGGTCAGACTAATACAATTAATGGTAGAGCCTTGGGTAGTTTTGTGGAACACAGGGATCCAGGGGTGCAAGTACATAATTCTTTAAAGTTTATGTCACGTATAGGGCTTATGCCCGAAACGTTGACTCTCCTGCTCCTTGGATGCTGACTGACCGGCTGTGCTTTCCCAGCACCACGTTCTCGACTCTGATCTCCAGCATCTGCAATCCTCACCTTTCTCCTAGTCACATACAGACAGGATAGTTAAAAAAATGTTTGGCACGCTTGCCTCCATTGCTTAGTCCTTTGAGTATGGGAGTTGGCACATTATGTTGAGGTTGTACAGGACATTTGTGAGGCCTCTTCTGGAATACTCTGCCCAGTTC
Source organism: Chiloscyllium punctatum (assembly GCF_047496795.1). Lineage (NCBI taxonomy): Eukaryota > Metazoa > Chordata > Chondrichthyes > Orectolobiformes > Hemiscylliidae > Chiloscyllium > Chiloscyllium punctatum. Next base: position 88,022,957 of record NC_092745.1, read on the forward strand.
TGGTCACCCAGAAGTTATAGGAAGGATATCGTCAAGCTGGAGAAGCTTCAGAAGAGCTTTACCAGCATGTTGCCAGATATGGAAGGTTAAGTTATAAAGAAAGGCTGGTTAGTCTGGGACTTCTTTTACTCTAGCATGGGAGGTTGAGAGGTGATCTGATAGAAGTCTATAAGACAAGAAGTATAGATAGAGATGACAGTTGTTGTATTTTCCATAGGATGGGGAATTTCAAGACTAGGGGGCACGTTTTTAAGGTGAGAGGAGAGAAATTTAAAAAGACATAAGAGGCAATTTTTTTTATGCAGAGGGTGGTTCATGTGTGGAATGAACTTGCTGAGGGAGTGGTGGATGTGGGTACAATTACAATGTTTGAAAGATATTTGTATGGATACATGCGTTGGCGAGGTTTGGAGGGATGTGGGCCAGGAGCAGGTAGGTGGGACTAGTTTAGTTTGGGATTATATTCAGTGAAGACTGGTTGAACCGAAGGGTCTGTTTCTGTGCTGTATGACTCCCAAGTCCTGTTTCCTGCCCAGCCTCAATTATGAAGTTGATGGGAGGAGTTCATGGACAGGGGACAGGGGCTCCCTGATTGGCCCAGGTTATTAACCCCAATCAAGGATCTTGTAGTCAATAAGGCTGACCTGGTTCCAATCACTACAACAAGTTTTAACATTGTTTATCAATAACACACAGTCTCAATACAGACCTGTGCTAGCATTAGGTTTTCTCCCACAGAATTATGCAAAGGATAATATCTCCAGTAACACAGTGCATTGACAATACTAGTCCAGATTGCATGAAAAAGGATAAATATAATGACAGGATGGTTTGGGAATTGGGTGCTATTTACTGAGGGTGTTGGGGATTTATCCTCCTAGCTCCTCAGTTGCCTTTACTTCATCTTTTAGGGAAAGCAGGCTATATTAAGTGTCACTCAGTTACACAGGGCTCAGCAGCTTTACTGCTGCTGGCATTGCCCCCATCCAAGGCCATGTATCAATGTTGGATCTGAGGTCCCAGGTGAGTGATGGCAGGGGTGGGGAGGATACAGGTCAGCAGTGAAGGCCGGCAGTGGCTCATTTGGCTTCTGTTTCCCCCACCCCCCACTCCCACTACAGGTTTAATCCCAGCAGCGACATGCTGTGGCCCCTAAGTGGGAATTAACTAGCTAAGTCGGGCAGGAGGCATAAGGTGCCAAGGCCCCACCTGCTACCTTCCTGCCACACTCACCTCAAGGGGAGGGCATTGAATTTGCTTGACTTAAAATCCTTCATAAACCTATAAAACGGGAATATTTCTATTTGGAACTGAAATAAATTAGTTGCACTATGGCAAGTTGTATATAGCTGTGTTCCTTGCTTACATTTTATGCGTACTGGAAACATAAAAAGATTTATCATTTTCACTGCAGGTTGTTATGGTTACTTCCCTAATGCAATGAATGTGATAGTTGGATTCTGAACTGACTTGCTGGAAATAATCGGCAATAAAATTAATGGAACACGTTTGTTTATGTCGCAGGGTGCTTTCTGGGGCTTGATGGCAGGACTGGCTGTGGGTTTAATTCGAATGATCGTCGAGTTTGCTTATGAAGTTCCATCATGTGGTCATGAGGATCACAGACCTGACATCCTCAAGAACATGCATTACCTTTACTTTGCCTTGCTACTGTGTGGATTTACTGCAATCATTATCACTATTGTCAGTCTATTGACTCCACCAATTAAGGAAGAAGATGTAAGTAATAGGTATTCATCAATTAATTGACTTTTTTAAAGAAACTTTTTTAAAAATTACATTTACATAAAATTGACTTTTCTGTCTCTAAAGAATATTCCAAATTTCACCTCTTTAGTTGTTTACATTGAAAATAGGAGCAGGAGTAGGCCGTTCAGCCTATCAAGGCTACTTCACCATACGAGATGATCATGGCTGATCATCCACATCAGTACTCTGTTCCCACTTTCTCGTCATCCCTTTGATCTCTCTAGCCCTAAAAACTCTATCTACTCCTTCCAAAACAGAAAATGCTGGAAAATCTCAGCAGGTCTGGCAGCATCTGTAAGGAGAGAAAAGAGCTAACGTTTCGAGTCTAACAAACGTCAGCGCTTTTCTTTCCTTACAGATGCTGCCAGACCTGCTGAGATTTTCCAGCATTTTCTCTTTTAGTTTCAGATTCCAGCATCTGCAGTAATTTGCTTTCATCTATCTACTCCTTCAAGAAAACATTCAATGTTTTGGCCTTAACTGCTTTCTGTGACAGAATTCCACAGGTACATCACTCTCTGGGTGATTAAATTTCTCCTCAGTTTAGTCCTAAATGGGTTACTCCATATCCTTTTAAGTTGTGGACTCTGGGTCTGGACTCCCCAGTCATCAGAAACATCCTTCCTGCATTCCTCTTAGAATTTTATACAAGACCTGCTCTCTGCTCTGCTTTGTCCCTGCCTGCCCTGACTGTTTGACTCACCTTTGTTCTCAGCTCTACCAGTCTCACATTCATCTCTTTCCTCACTATCTCCCTGGTCCCACTCCACCACACTTTAATAGTTTAAATCCTCCCGAGCAGCTCGAGCCCGTACATTAGTCCCCTTCCAATTGAGGTGCAATCCATCTTTCTTGTATAGGTCACTTTTACCCTAAAAGACCTTCCAGTGATCCAAAAATGTGAATCCTTCTCCCAAACACCAGGTTTGGAGGATATGAGCAACAGGGGGAGGTTGACTAGGCTAGGGCTGTTTTCCCTGGAGCGTTGGAGGTTGAGGGGTGACCTTTATAGAGGTTTATAAAATTATGAGGGGCATGGATAGGATAAATAGACAAAGTCTTTTCCCTGGTGTGGGGGAGTCCAGAACTAGAGGGCATAGGTTTAGGGTGAGAGGGGAAAGATATAAAAGAGATCTAAGGGGCAACTTTTTCATGCAGAGGGTGCTATGTGTATGGAATGAGCTGTCAGAGGAAGTGGTAGAGGCTGGTACAACAGCAACATTTAAAAGTCATCTGGATGGGTGTATGAATAGGAAGGGTTTGGAGGGATATGGGCTGGGTGCCGGCAGGTGGGACTTGATTGGGTTGTGATATCTGGTCGGCATGGACAGGTTGGACCAAAGAGTCTGTTTCCATGCTGTACATCTCTATGACTTTATGCCTGCTGCACCTGAGTGCTTACTTTCTTCCACTGGTATACAAGGGCACCCAGCGCCCATTGCACCACCTCCTTTCTCAATCTGTCAACATTCAGATAATAACTTGTTTCCTATGTTTGCTATCAGAGTGATTAATCTCACATTTATCCACATTATACCTCATCTGCAATGCATTTTCCCACTGACTCAAACTTGTCCAAATTACCGAAGCATCTCTACATCCTCCTCACCACGTCGCCACCACTTTTTTCCAGCTACTATTAGTTTGGAAAAAGGGTCATGGTCTTGAAACATTAACTCTGTTTTCTCTCCACATATGTGGGCCAGACCTGCTGCGTTTCTTCAGCAATTTCTGTTTTTGTTTCAGAATCCCAGGATCTGCAGTTCTTTGTTTTATTTTCCCGTTTATTCCTATTCTTTGATTCCTGTCTGCCAACTAACTCTCTGTCCATGTCAGTACATTATCCCCAATCCCATGCATTTTAATTTTACATTCTAATCTCTTATGTGGAACCTCAACAAAAGCCATGAAAATCCAAGTAAACCACATCAACTGTATCCCCTTTATCAACACTACAGGTCATATCCTCAAAAGATTCCTGTTGAGTTGTCAAGCATTATTTCCATCTTGTAAATCCTTGCTGACTCTGTCTGATCCTGTCACTACTCTCCAAGTACTCTGCTATTAAATCTTTTATACAAAGCTCTAGCATATCCCTTGTTACCAATGTCAGGTTAACCAGTCTATAATTTGCACTGTTACCCATGTTTGAATCTTATCCTTGAACTTTCTATTATTTCCTGTTCTGTTTTTTTTTGCTTTTGCCCTTGTTTACCTCTCTTCTGTCCCCCTATCCAGATTTCTATTCTCTTGCCATTTTAGGTTAAATCTTGTGATTTACTCTTTTAAGAATTTGGATTTGGTTTATTATCCTAATTTACTTATGCAATTCAAGAAACCAGTAAGAATGTGCAACTTTGCAGTCTTACTATTTCATGCTCTACTGGTTTTTAAAGCTTGAGTCAGGAACCAGCTAACCATTTTAACTTGATTGATGTCCTCTACCACATATTTTAATCTTGGTCTGCATCATTTAGAGCCTACACTTAGACTTTTGTATTCGAAGAGAACAAGTTCCCTTTTCATTGTTTTCTGTATTCCACAGCATTTCTGTGTGTGTGTGTCTGTGTGTCAGACAGACAGAGCCTGGTCAGCTTGATGTCAGTGATAGGATGGTTATTACAATCTTTCCTAAAACAAGTCATTAACCATTTCAGTGAGAAAACATAATTAAAACTAATTTGCATTGATTCCTAAAGTTATGGCATGATTGAACCAATCTTCACGATTTAAAAGCAAAAGGAAGAACCAATAATGGCTACCATATGGATCTGACATATATGGACCCTTAGAAGGCCTCTATTAAGGTGTCATGTGAGAGAGACATAAGAATGATCTGATCATGGGGGTGGGTCAGCACACAGCAGGATTACTTGGAGTAAATCTATAGTTTAGCAAACAGTGTTGGAATTTAAGGGGAGTTATTTGGAGTGACGGAAAATGGAAATAATATCCCACAAGGATCTGTTCATGAACCACTTTTGTTCAACCGTGTACATATAAACAATCTGGGGTTACTGGGGAAACATCCATTTCAAGAGGAGATGTGTTTAGGTCTGTGCAGAGTTAAACCCTTTAAAAGTGACTTTGGGTTGGAGTCCTGACATCATCTTGTCTGTTTGTAGGTTTCTACCAGGTGCAGCTCAGGAGCTGCCATTTTAAATGTAAGCAAATCAGGCTGGAACTGGGTTTATAGTTTTTTAACTCATCAGATATTCTGATGGAGCCAGATAATTTAACTAGTGGTGCGGAGGGATAGCTTAGTATGTTAGTATCATTATTCATTTTCAACAAAGTTTTTAATGTTCAGACATCTTCCTCAAGACTAAATGATGTAAAGACATGAAGCATTTAAAGTATTCAATTTGGACTTAAGTCTGTAATGCTGTGTATTTCATGAGAATTTCCTTGAGCAATGGTACGTCAGTGGCTGAGGTGAGACTATGCAGTGGTTTGATCCATCGCAAAATGATGGTATAACAAGAAACAATTTTTTGAAGACTGAGAGGTCCATCCGAAGGTACTCCCACTTGGCTGGGAATGAAGGCTGTTTCTAGCCCTGCCTGTGAATGGAACCATGTCACATGTCCTGGAAGTACTATCTCTTTGGCTCTCAGTTGCTGGACAAAGCCTCTGCTGTAGTAATGATGGGCAGATCTGGGTCATAGTGAACCATTATTTGAATTGACATGAGGTTGATTTGTTCAAATGATTTCCATTGGTATTCATCCTGATACCAGGCCCAGTCCTGTTTAGGTAATTGCTGTAGTAGTTTGCTCACCTACACCAGACAAAGAACGTCCATATCTGACTGACCATGCTATAAACCATTGAATCTCCATAATACAGTGGGGAAATGGGAAGTCCTTGACGGCTTTTGACTTGGGCAGATCAACTTTGATGCCTAATGCATGGATGATATGTCTGAAAACATTGATTGTAGGTTTAGAGAGCTCACATTTATAGTTAAACGAGTCCTATGTTCTGCAAGCAACTTGACATCAATGCACCCGTGTATCTTATTCCTGCACAGTGGATCCATGGATAAGGAGCTTGTCCAAATGGCAGATAGCTCCTTCCAACCCCTTCAACATGCTATTCATGGTTCATTGAAAAATGTCCAGGACGGATGTGGTTTCAAAAGCCAGCCAATTGAAACAGGATCTAAAGGTCGCTACCAGAAACTACTGTTCATGTCCGGTTTAGTAAAAACTGAGCTCTTTGCAAGATCCAGCAGGGTTTCATCCACAGGAGCCCCTGTGGTGTATCTCCCTTTCAAGGCTTTCTTTAAATGCAGAAATGTAGTGAACCAATGGACATGAGGAAATGAATGATTCCTGAACACTAGCTGATGGGCTGTGCTAGCAGTGATATTGCCTTCAGTACAGATTGATACAATTCCTCATATGATCTTCTGTACAAGCGGGTGTGGAACCTTCCTTGGGATGAACAAGGAAACTTGTTTTTCCATCACGTCTTAATGTAATATGATAAGGTGGGTTCAGTTTCCTTAGATCTATGAATTGTTGGGGAATTCTGATTGGAATTGTGCCAATTTTCCCCTTGACTTCACAAGGCATCCACCTTGTATATGAGCTGGAGATATGAGTACACTCTCGGGCTTAGAAACACGAGAAGAGGAGTACGCCACTCAGCCCAGCTGGTCCACACTCCAATTTAATATGATCATCGCTGATTGAACACATCAATTCCTTTTACTTACACACTCTCTATAATACTTTAAAACATTGGGAATCACAAATTATCAAGATCTACTTTAAGCATATTCAAAGACTGACCTTCCACAACTCTCAGGGCTAGAAATTCCAAAGATTCACAACCCTTTGAGTAAAAAGGTTTCTCCCCATCTCAGTCCGATATGACACTCCCTTAATTTTAAATTGTGTCCATAGTTCTAGACTTCCCAGCCAGGGGGAGTATCTTAGCTGCACTTTAGAAACTTAATAATGAACAATCTTATGAATGACAGTGTTTGTGATTTGTCTCCCTTTATACTAGAGGGTAGCACCACTTGTTACTTGACCTTCAGCTGAACACCTCTTGGGCCAAGAGGTTGAATGGCATGGTCTTCTCTTACCACAACAGAAATATGAGATAATGTTACACACCACCAAAGTATTTTGGCTGGTACTATCATACTTCTCTGAACGCTGGACTGAATCAGGTTGAACTTCCATTCTTTATTTCGCTTAAAATGTGAGCCTACATGTCATGAGTTCTATTGTTTCCATTTCCCGCTGACCTTGGCCAGTTTTAATATCTACTAGGAGAAAGTGAGGAGGCCCTGCTCTGGTCTAGCTTTCTAAGGTTTGCTTCAAGCTGAGGTTGTCTGCCCTGCATTCAAGTTTGCTTGTTGCTGGAGTCTCTCTGCACTGTGTTTTCAGGTCATCACCCTGTTCCATTGGCCCAGCCTATCTCCTGAGACTGCTTGCTCAGATCTCTGCTGGTAACATTTGCCTTTTTCATCTGATTGCTGATTTCCTTGTCCCACAGCCTGCCTTTATTTAAATTTCATGGCAGTACCAGGCGCTGCTGGGTTTAGTTCTCATTGTGTAGAGGAAAGGTTTCTCAATTTTACAGTGCTCACTATATTGTAAGCATGAATGGGGAGCAGGCCTTTGTGAGAAACAAAGCCCACTCACTTCAATAATTTCAGTCCGAGACAAGATCTGAATCAATAGTGTCATTTATTTTACACTTGCAAGTGGGTGTGCTGTCCCGTGTCTAAGAGGCAAAAGACATACACACACTAGGTTCAATTCATACATAATATTTATATGATTTAATGTCCATTGTTTTACATTGCTCCCTCCCCTACTTACATCATCCACTTCCCTAAGACCGGCCCCCATTACCCCTGTTTACCTCTTGCCCTATCCGGCCTTGTCTGTGATAAAATGCTTATTTCTGGTCTCACAAGGCTGTTTGACCTTATCCTGCTATAGGTCATTGTTAGGCATATCCCTTCTTCATCATTATCTACCCCCTTCATCTGTGCCTTTCCCGAGGCCGTTCTGATCCCTATGACCCTTTTAATTGGGGTTTGTTCCTGTGTTTTTGTAAAAGTGGGAAGCACATGTTTATACCTACTGTTTGTACAGGCGTATCTAGCTTAACTTCATCCCCTCACAACATCTTATCTACTTGCCCATAATGTCTACCTTCTGACATACAGTTTTAGCTAATACAAAAACAATTATATATTTCCTCCACATCGTTTCCATTCTTGTTGACTCAGCACTTGGCTAAAACAATTACCCACTGGTGTGAGTTCACCTCCTTTGTAAAATGGAATTGCAGAAGTAACACTAATCCTACTGATATCCCACAATTCCCCCTCTTTCTTTTAATTACCATTTGTTATCTTCTGCAAATATTTTATTTATAAGCATCGCTCCCGAAATTTGCAAGCATCATCCCGGAGATTTCATCCATCTTGGTCTCACTCATCTGCTCATTATTTAGTCGATAAAGTCCTTCAACCTGATTCCCTTTTAGGGGCATCTGTTTCATTAAGGCTGTTTCAATCAACCTTTGGGTGAGTCCTCGTATACAGGGTATGATCATTTTTATTAATTGTTACCCACCAAAAGAGAGCTGACACAAAGCCTGCTGCAATCTGGTTACGAGCCTTGAATTCATCCGGTACTCCCCTAGGGACTCCTACCGAATCAAGATAAATCCTGTCATCGAAAGAAGTGTCTAACAGTAATCTCTTACCCCTTCCCTTTTTCCCTCCTTTGTTTTCCTTCTCAAATGCCAGGGTAAATGGAATTGCCAATTGTACAATTGCACATATCCCTCTCCAATCTGGAGATAGCGTGGGTCTCAATATTTTGCCTCCACAGTACCACCACAGATCCGCTCGGGGAACCTTTAATGCTGAGTAGTTCCCTCCCTTCTTCGTTTCGGTGACATTCTTAATCTCTGTACATAGTTTCAGCTCCCCCAAATCTTTCGACTGACTTGTACCTCGTCTACACACACGATGTGTGATTTCCAACTGCGGCAGAAAACAGGGGGGGAACTTTTACATCTTTCTTCTCCAAGGGAGGGAACATCAGAGATAGGGAGGTACAATTCCTATCATTCCATGCAGTCTCATCCTGATACAGGGCTATCATACATTTCATGCCCTTCCTGTCTCGCTTCCACCCGAGCGGAAAGGAAACCACCTGGGCCACTGGCCGACCGGAGGCACATGCATAGCAATTGCTTTTGTTCAGACTTTTTACAGTATACTTTACCCATTCAACCCAGGCATTTGCATCCCCGTACCCAGTTTCTATTTCAATGGTCTGTTTCAAGTCCTTTACCTCTATAAATTTTACTACTTTAGGATCATCGGGAGGGGTGAAAGATTGTATCTTATTACCCAGTAGTTCTACCCGTTTTCCCTGTCCTACACTAATTCGGAAACAACAGCCCAAGAAATCCTTCCCATTTGCTTTCATTTCTATCCCAAATGTTTCATTTAATTGTATCTCATAGGTGGCCCCACCCAGGATTGTTTCGTGCCATGTGGTTTTCCTTATTGTTAGGTATATTGGGTTACACTTTTTATCAGGGCAATCGCGAGCTGGTCGGAAGGGGGTCTGGTGTACTGTGACGAGACCATTATACGAAGTACCATCCCCAAGGCTATCCCCATAGGACTTAAGATGTATCTCAGAGCTGCGGTACTGTCTCTGATTATCTACATCCCCACAATTTACTAAGCTGCATACATCAGCGTCTATTACTTGTGGATTATCAGACTTGGGGACCGTTAATAATACATATGAAAATGATATTTGACAAAATCCCAATACTAAAAGGGCTAGCATCATATCTCTAGCAGCATTCCCAGTATTCTAAACATCATGCTGAATATACAATCTTACAGAAATAATCCCGCGCTCGCGTCGCCACTGTATAATCAGTTACTCAAAGTCTCTTTAGCCTGAGTTTCAGCGAATCTTGCATTGATTCGGCTATCCAGACTTCTTCCTCAACTGGAGGGTCCACTGGCCCTTTGATCCGAGTGTAGTGAGTCCAGCCTTTCTCTGCTGTCCTTATCGCTGTTTCAGGGGTCAAAAGAGCCTGGTACGGCCCTTCCCAGTCCGGCTGTAATTTAGTCTCTGTCCATGATTTTACTAAGATCCAATCGCCCGGCTGGATGGGATGAACGGTGAATTCAAGGGGTGGAGTCTGTGCCAATAAACCCTGTTTCCTTAGGAAAGACAAAGAGGAGGACAAACCCAGTATGTACTTCTTTAAAAACAAATCTTTAGTTTCGGGACTTGGCAATTCTCCATTCGTTCCCAAGTAAGGTAATCCAAATAAGATTTCATAGGGGGATAGTCCCAAGTCTTTCCTTGGGGCTGTTCGTACTCGCAAGAGAGCTATAGGTAAACATTTGATCCAAGGGAGTCTGGTTCCTATTATCAATTTAGAGAGCTATCGTTTGAGTGTTTGGTTCATTCACTCAACCCTTCCCGATAATGGCGGGTGCCATTGAGTATGGAACTCCCAGGAAATTCCCAACCCTTTCATTACCCCCTGTAACACTTTAGAAGTAAAGTCAGTTCCTTGGTTGGAATCAATATGGTTCACGCGCCCATATCGGGGAATTATGTGCTCCAATATTGTTTTAGACACTCCACTTGCAGTGGCGGTAGCTAGGGGGTATGCCTCAACCCAACCAGATAAATGATCTACTATGACCAACATATATTTTAGTCTGCCTACCCTGGGGAGTTCAGTATAATCTACTTGTATACTCTGGAAAGGTCTCAGTCCTGGGTCTCTTCCTCCCGGGGTCTGTTTTCTCAAGACTTTCTTATTTACCTTTTTGCATATGATACATTCCTCACATATTTGTTTAGCAATTGTATATATTCCTTTACATCCATATTCCCTAAGAACTAAATCACACATTGCTTGTACTCCCCAATGGCTGCCTTGGTGTAGGACAGCCATAATCTCTCGCATCATCACTTTGTTTAACATTTCCCTTCCATCAGGTAACCTCCAATGCCCGTCTGCTGTTTTTACAGCTCCTAAATCTCTCAATTCATTTTCTTCGCTTTCAGTAAATATAGGAGCTTCCCGAGGACCTGGAACAGTAGGTATTAGGGAATGAATCACCACTTCTTGTGGGTTCAGGGCTGCTTCCTTAGCCACCTCATCGGCTAATCTATTCCCCCTAACTTCTAGTTCATTTCCTTTCTGATGACCATTTACATGCACTACTGCTATTTCTCGGGGAAGTAATACGGACTCCAAGACCCGTTTAATCAATTCTTCATGTACTAATCCCTTCCCCCACCTCTGGGTTAATACTCCCAAAACCACTCCCTTATCCACGGTAGCAAAGAGGGAAGGTAAGGCTAACACGGGGGCATGGATCAGATCTCTTTTGCCTCATCATCCCAACTTAGACATTTTGGTTCCCCCTCTAATAGTTTGAGATATAATTTCTTAGTCTTCAGTGCATAGGAATCAATCCACAATCTGCAATAACCCGTGAGACCCAAACATTTGCGTAACTCCCTTTTAGTGCTGGGCAGCGGCATTCCCACTATTCCCTCTATCCGTTCCAGGCTTATCTTTCGCTTTCCCTCACTAACTAAATGTCCCAAGTATTTCACTTCTTGCTCCACATATTGTAGTTGGTTTTTAGATACCCGCAGTCCCTGCTGGCCCAGGAAATTCAATAATTTGTTAGTGGCTTCTACTACTCTTTCTCTTCTTTTTCCTGTTACTAAGAGGTCGTCTACATACTGCAACAGGGTAGTCCCCTTGGGGCTGCTAAATTTCTCTGATACTTGTTCTAACATCTGTCCAAATAAATTTGGGGATTCCGTAAACCCCTGGGGAAGCACAGTACACTGGTACTGCTGTTGCTGTCCTGTCTTAGGGTCTTCCCACTCAAAGGCAAACAAATTCCTACCTTCCTCTGCCAAGGGACAAGCCCAAAAGGCATCCTTTAAATCTATCACACTAAACCATTTGTGGTCATGAGGGATCTCACTTAATAACGTAGAGGGGTTTGGCACCCTGGGTGCCTGATCTGTACTGTTCGATTTAATGTTCTCAAATCCTGCATCAATCGATAATTTCCATCGGATTTCCGCACTGGTAGTATTGGGGTATTATAAGGAGACATACATGGCTCCAACAATCCATCTCTAATCAATCCTTCAATTACTGGCTGCAGTCCTCGTTTACCTTCAATGGAAATGGGATATTGTCGCTCACAGACAACATCCCCTTTCCTTTTTAAATTTATTTCAAGGGGGGGGATCTGTAGTTTTCCACAATTCCCTTCCCTAGCCCATACAATAGGGTCTATCTCTCTCTCCACATCCTCTGCCAACATTGCCTTTTGTACAACTAATTCTTTTTCCTGAATTCCAATCCCCAGTCCTAAGAGGATAATTAAATCTCTCCTTAATAAGTTACTTCCTATATCAGGGATATACAACAGTTCCCCTGTGACCCTATCCTTAGGACCTTCTATCATCATAGGTTCAAATACTGGAACAGTAAATCCTTCCCCTTTTTAACCCCGAAACAGTAATTGACCGTGTTGACATTCCTACTTTCTTTGGTTTAAAATTCAGCGATGACCGTGCTGCCCCCGTATCTACTAGGAAGACTACCTCTTCCTTATAGGGTCCCACCTTCAGGTTTATCAAGGGTTCCTGGTGGGCCCCCGAGGGCAGGAACCCCTGACACCCCTATTCTTCATCAAAATTCATAAGCGGAATTGCCCTCTCTTCCCTTTTCAGAGCCGGACATTCCCGCTTAAAATGCCCTATCTTTCCGCAATAATAACATCCCGCCTGTGGAGTCTTCCAGCTCTGCCCCTGTCACTCGAACCCTCTATCAAATACTCCCCCTTGTCCTCTCCCTCTCTCTCTCCCTCTCCCTCTCTGTCCTACATGCTGCCACCCACCGCTCCGGTTGCTCAATATTGGTTCCATTCTTTTCTTAACTACCTCATCAACCGTAGCTACCATCATTTTCACCTTCTGTTTCTGTCTCTCATCCTCTCTCTTTACAAACACTTTCTGTGCCTCTCTTAACAATTCATCTAATGGCTTTTCACTCCACCCTTCTATTTGCTGTATCTTTCTCTGTATGTCTGGCCATTCCTTTGTCACAAAAATGTACTTTCAAAAGACCCTGTGCCACTGGGTTCTCAGGGTTCATTCCAGAATATTTCCACATTGAGTCTCTTAATCTCTGCAAAAAAAAGCTGAAGGAGTCTCATCTTTCTCCTGTCTAACTTCAAAGACTTTAGTCAAATTCTGTGACTTCGGAACTGCCTCTTTTATTCCTTTTAGAATCAGGTCTTTCAATTCCCTCATTTCTTCTCTATGCTCCGGATTTTGATTTTCCCACTGGGGGTCTCTGAGGGGAAACTTCACCTCTCCCTGTCCAGCATCCCCATCTCCAATCGGATGTTCCCTGTCCCATATTTTAATGGCTGCTCCCCATATAAGTCCCCTTTCTTCCCCAGTAAATAGTATATTCAAAATAGACATTAACTCAGCCCAGGTATACAGACTGGGCCCCAAAAATTGATCAGTTTGTTCAGACAACCCTACCAGATCCTCAACCAGGACCTTCATTTCTTTTTTTTTTAAATGTCCTGACCTCCCCACTGCTGAGGGGGGCACTTACAAACCCAATCTTTGTCCCCTATTGGTACCTCCCGAAGGGGATAAGTCATTACGTTCTTCCCCTCTTTCTTTTTTTTTAATGAAATATTGCAATATTTCTAGCTCCCCATAACTTCAAACACCAATTCATCAATTCATGCTTGACTAACTTTAAAGCCTGTTCCAAATTTGTAAATATATTTATATATTTACGTTCATTTATTCAGTATTTAATATTCAAAATGTAAAATGCATACAGTTCTCAATTTTGAAATCCACTGTAATCACCCAGTTTTAGTCCCTTAATTTAAATCCAAAATTAGTTTTCTTAAGTAGTACTGACCAATCATTGCTCAATTACAATACTATAGGTCTTGAAATAATCAGAGCTGCCTTAAAATTATTTGTCTATTCAAATTTAAAGAAAAAACTTCTAATGCATGAACAATGGCCGAATCCAAGGTCACAGATATTAACCATAGGATCTTGTTTTTACTACAATCTAATGTTGAACTGAAACTTCAACTGTCCTCCATAAATCGCTTTCATGCAAAGATAAAAGAGATTAGTTAGAAACTGATAGTAAAGCAGTCGTGACCTGTAAGAAGAACAGGAGTTATCATTCTTTTTTTTTCATAATCTCTATAGAATCCTTAACCTTTAAAGAAATCATGTTAAGTTTCCATAATAAGAATCAGATTCAAAACAGTCCCGGAACTCAAGCTCCAGGGAATAAAACGCAAACATTCAATCACCAACAAACAAATGTGCATTCAAACCAAATCACAAAGGGTTAAACTTTCGACCAGCTGTACAGCTCTCTTCATTCTCTCTCTCTCTCTCTCACTCATTGACAAATAAATTCAGATATTTACAAACCCAGTCTTTGTCCGACCTGAATTTTGGCCAAAAGAGGCGGGACGAAGAATGGATTCCTTAGTCCATATGAAGCAACAATATTTAATCATCTTTTTCCCCTGTACAAGTATTATTTTGCCAATTCCACAACATCCTCCCCAAAGAACTTTCTGGAGGTATGTTGTAAGGGACCCCGCCTCCAATTCCATTGCTTTTTCCTTCTTTTGTTTTTCCCGGAGGCTTTTTCCTTACCCACGGCACAACCCATATTGAGTTCCTTCGTTAGTCCCTTATTAACTACTAAAACTCAATCCCGGCCACCAAGGCAATACTTAAAAGTCAGGTTTCTTACCTTGGTCTGTGCACAGAGTTGCCTGGCCCCTTTGTGCCGTATTGTCTATCGAGCTCCTATCACTGTCTGATTCAGATGTCTCTCTTGTGGGATTCGTACCAGTCGCCCAAGGGAGCAGACCAAACCAGGACACGAGACCGCTCCTCAATGGGGAACGGGACGCGTCTTCCCAGTGTCCAAGGCCAGCCACTCCCCCCGGTGATGGAAGAAAATCCCGGACAGCCCCCAATTGTGAGAAACAAAGCCCACTCACTTCAATAATTTCAGTCCCAGACAAGATCTGAATCAATAGTGTCATTTATTTTACACTTGCAAGTGGGTGTGCTGTCCCGTGTCTAAGAGGCAAAAGACATACACACACTAGGTTCAATTCATACATAATATTTATATGATTTAATGTCCATTGTTTTACATTGCTCCCTCCCCTACTTACATCATCCACTTCCCTAAGACCGGCCCCCATTACCCCTGTTTACCTCTTGCCCTATCCGGCCTTGTCTGTGATAAAATGCTTATTTCTGGTCTCACAAGGCTGTTTGACCTTATCCTGCTATAGGTCATTGTTAGGCATATCCCTTCTTCATCATTATCTACCCCCTTCATCTGTGCCTTTCCCGAGGCCGTTCTGATCCCTATGACCCTTTTAATTGGGGTTTGTTCCTGTGTTTTTGTAAAAGTGGGAAGCACATGTTTATACCTACTGTTTGTACAGGCGTATCTAGCTTAACTTCATCCCCTCACAACATCTTATCTACTTGCCCATAATGTCTACCTTCTGACATACAGTTTTAGCTAATACAAAAACAATTATATATTTCCTCCACATCGTTTCCATTCTTGTTGACTCAGCACTTGGCTAAAACAATTACCCACTGGTGTGAGTTCACCTCCTTTGTAAAATGGAATTGCAGAAGTAACACTAATCCTACTGATATCCCACACCTTGGTTGGCAGAATGTTTTGTTAACCACACATTATGTAGAGAGCAGAGAGAGAACCCAGCATGACCATCTTGAAGGCCTTCCATACACTAAATATTATGTGATCTGATGTTACTGCCAGTAGTGTTATCAGGAATCCCATTGATAAAGTCTTCCCTTATACTACATTCATTAAAATGTATGGATGGATATATATTTATGTTTAAACAGTTAGATGCATCAAGCATTTACAACAGTTCTACAGGTTGGCAGCTTCAGGCCTCACAGACTAGAGTTATGCTGCCACCTGTTGGTTATATTCTACCCAGTACAGATCACTTTTTACAATTGATCATTGACTGAGAGATACTTAAGGTTCTGTGAAGCCACTTCCAGGTGATTCTGCATCTTCTGGATTTTGTGCATTTGAGAGTTAAATTGTAAAACTATATTTCTTTTGGATTCATCTTCAACAGAAAACACTTTGGCGTCAGGGGGTGGGAGTGGGATTGGGGCATGTGACCGATGAGAATATCAGAGAGAATCTATGACATTAGAAGAGTGCGGTGCTCTTAGAATGAGAAAGTGGCTTTGGGAATAATGAAAAAGATCCATTTTTATTCAGAACCACCATGTTCCCATGATTCATATGTCGGCTGTCTGGTAACAATTCTGAGCTTTTGTGGTTATGCCTCCAATTATTTGGGTTGTGCTTTCTGGGTTGCATGTAGACAGCATGGACATATAAATTAAGAGCAGAAGTAGACACTTTGGTCCCTCCAGCCTGCTCTTAAATAAGATTATGATTGATCTGATTACTCGACATCCTGCCTCGACCTTTCCTTATTTGCCTACCTGTATTTTAAAAATACTCAAGGACAGTGCTTCTGCTGCTTTTTGAGAAAAAGAGTTCCAAAGACTTATTACTCTCTGAGAGAAAACAATTCTCCTCATAAATGTCTCAAATGAGTGACCCTTTTTTTTCTAATCGGTAACCCCTAGTTCTAGAGTCTCCACTAGAGGAAACACCATCTCTACATCTACCCTGTCAAAACCTCTCAGCACCTAATGTTTTAATCAAGTTGCCACTTACTCTTCTGAACCTCAGCAAACTCAAGCATAGCCTGTCCAACATTTTCTCAAAAGACAATCAACCCGTTCCACCTATTAAACTCCTAAACCTTCTCTGAACTGCTATCAATGTATTTATATCTTTCCTTAAATATGGAGTCCATTGCTGTACACAGTATTTCAGATATGGTCTCACCAATGCTCTGTATAACTGAAGCATGATTTCAGTATTCAGTTTCTCTCACAACAAATGGTCACATTCTATTAGCTTTACTAATTATTTGCTGCACCTGCATCCTAACCTCTTTCAATTCAGGTAGTAGGACACCCAGTCTCCTCTGCACCTCAGAACTCTGAAATCACTCACCACAGATAATATACATCTGTTTCATTCTCTGCCAAAATGACAATTTCACAGTTTCCCACATTATACTCCTTTTACCATATCTTTGCCTACTCAGTTCGCCTAACTATCTCACTTTCCAACTGCCTAGTGTCCTCTTCGCAACTTACTTTGATACCTATCTTTGCAAATTCAGCATTTTATGCAAAAATCTTTTATATGGCACCTTATCAAATGCCTTTTCGAAAGCTAATTACAGACATGCACTGCATTCTCCTGATTTCATAACACGTTACTTCTTCAAAAAATCTCTTATGAGTTGTTTTAACATAATTTCCCTTTGATAAAATCGTGCTAGCCCTGCCTGATCACATTAAACTTCTCTAAGTGCCCTTATTTCTTTAATGTCTTTTATAATAGCTTCTAATATTTTCCCTGTGACAGATGTTAAGCAAACTGGCTGTGGTTTCAGGCTTTCTTGCCATGCCTTTTTAACTAAAGGAGTTACATTCTCTATTTTATAATATATTGGAATATTCACAACAAAACTAGGGAGTTTTGGAGAATTAAAACTAGTGCATCAACTATCTCACTAGCCACTTCTTTGAAGACTCTATGATGAAGTCCATCATATCCCAGGCATTTGTCAGCCACAGCTTCAATGCTTTCTCTTTTGATTGCAATTTTCCTGAGTTCCTTCCTCCCTTTCTTTTGATGCTTTTCATTTACCATTTCCTTATTTTCCATTATTAATTTCCCAGACTCACTTTCTATAGGACTAACATCCTTTTTGTTAACTCTTTATAAACTACCCTATTGTAACCCTACAATCTCTTTCTAGCTAGCTGTGTCTCATACTCCTAATAATAATTTTAAAAACACTCTGATAATACTCCAACATATTCCTTCATAATCATTCAGTATGGAATCTATTCAAGCTGTGAGTAGTGTGAGCTGTGGTGGGATGTGTGATAGAATCGGGTGAGATGTTTGGGATTATCTTGCCATATCTTGTTTGGTTTTCCCAAGCAGCATAGCAAGAACCAGATTAGGGAAGAGCAAGTTTCCCACTGACAATCATTACTGCATATTAAACACCTTGTTAACAGTTCAGCTTGCCACAGGTTGTGGTCTTATCAAACTCACCATGCAAATTAGCCATTGGAAAAACCCAACTTGGAAACAAGAGCAGACCCTTGGCAAGTTAAACTCACCACATGCTCCAAATGACCTCCATGTTGGACACTGGGCACCAACATCCCATAGCAGGCTCCATAGCCATTAGCCTCACATGCCCCATTTCCACAAACAGTGGCATCTGACATGTTTAGAAGTGGTCTAAACTGGTGGACTGAGAGTAGCGTGGATCTTGAAGCTGCTCCTGAGATTGCAGTTTGTATCTAGATTTCTTGCAGTTATTACATTTCAATGGTACATGATTTTTATTTTGATTCATTTTTGATTCTTTTAGTCAAAAACACACAAAAAAACACTTGTGCATGAACTTCCAGAGGAAGTGGTGGATGGGGATACAGTTACAAAGTTTGAAAAAACATTTGGATAAGTACATGAATAAGAAATGTTTGGAGGGATATGGACCAAGCGCAGGAAGATGGATTAGTTTAGTTTGGGATTATGGTTAGCATGGACTGATTGGACCAAAAGGTCTGTTTCCATGCTGTCTCCTGGCACATTTTCAATCAACTTGTAGTTTGCTTCTGCATTTTGATGCTGTATTTCAGGCAGCATCAACACCTGTCATTGTAATACTGCTGTAAGGACACTGTGCATTCAGGGACACACAGCCAGCTCATAGACAGGAACAGGCTGTATTTCAAGGTTCTTCACTCTCTGTCATGGTGTTAATTCCCTCTGAGCCTACATGAATGCTTGCAGGATTCCTGTCTTGCATTGTGTTGCTTGTTTGCAAATTGCTCCATGATCCAGGGATACCAGGCTCACGTTAGTGCAGTATTGCCATGTTGGTTAGAACAGATGCAAAGCCAGGAGCTTGCCACAGGTTTTATGAGAAATCTCGCAGGATTGGTGATATCGAAGTTTAGGGTGGATAAGGAAGATGTTGCATTAATTTGAGGGCATGATCCTTGGTGTGAGGTTTGTGTAGTTGCAGAGATAGTGAGTTTGAGGTATCAGAGTAAAGTGGTGGCAATTATGGCAGAGCGGCAAAGGCATTGTCTTCCTACCTACTGTACTTGGTATTCTTCCAGATGGTTAAGACTGCTTCAACCGAAGTGTTCACCCGGGATCAGACTGCTATGGTTGGTATCCTGGCCCCCACTGCAGGTCTGCGGAGGGAGAACAGGATGCACCATTCCATCCAGCAGGAACTTCAGGATCACGCCCACACAGAGGGGCACCAATACCTCCTGTCAACCATGCTGTAGCCAAATGTTAGGAACTGTGCAGGGTATATCCGGACGGACAGTATTGGAGCACAATGGGCTTTTAAACATGGCCCTCCTCCAAGGATGCCAGAGTTCAGTTATCTTCAATGAGTGGTGGTTTGCTTGGGAATGGCACACGGCAGGATGGAATGGGAATTGATGCTCATTGTGAGGGCTGAAAAACTAATTTAAGTGATGAGTTTGGTATGATACGTGAGAATCATAATGTTCAGCATTACGATGAGAATCACTCCACCAAACCAATTATTCAGCTCTGAATCTTTCTTTGCTGTTTTATATATTCTGAACAACCATCTGCACTACCAGCTGTCTTTGCACGATTATATGTTTTTTTCTTTAAAATTTGATATTATGTTCAACCTTTCTATTTAATCATGAATGGTGGGTCTTTCCCTTCGTATATTTCCTATTCGTTGCAATTTTGTGTATTCTGAAAAATCCACTTAAATGTTTCCCACCGCAAAACTTGACCTATTCCTTAACGTAATTTGCTAGTTTGTGGGTCTGTTTTATGTCCTTATAGTCATCCTTATTTAGGTTTAAAATGGTAGTCTTGGACTACTCCTCTCCCCCTCAGAGTTAATATAAAATTCAATCATATTATGGTTGCTCACTCCAAAGGGTGCCTTCACAGTGAGATTATTAATTAATCCTATCTCATTCCATAAACTAGGACTAGTATAACCTGCTTTCAGGTTAGTGCCAAAATATGCTGTTCTAAGAAACTTTACTGATTTTTCTGGTCTACATGTAGACAAGTTCTGGGAAGGTTCATTATTTCATCCTTTATATTCCATACAAACACATGGTCAGTGTTAGGGGAGTGGATACTATTCCCACATGTGACTTCTTGCCTTTATCGTTTCTTAACTCTCCCCAAACTGCTTCAGCATCTTGCTTTCTTGAACATAAATCATCCCTCTCTATTGTAGTAATACTATAATTAATGAGCAGAAAATTTCTAAGTTGCTTTCTCTAAAGGGAATTGATGAACCGGCTGGGTTTTTAATGACAGTGACCAGCATTAGGCTAGCTTTTTTTTAATTCCAAATTTACTTATTCCATTTAAATGTTGCTATCTGCCATGATGGGATTTCAACCTATCACTCACAGACAGTGCCTTCAGTTCTGTCCTGGTATTATTTGTGTAACCTCTAGCTTTATCTATTGGTTCACTTTCAGATTTGTTCTCTCCATGCCAACCTATCATGGTCTGTTTATCATTTTTTTATATTAATACTGTTCTATCTTGCATTTTCTGTACTCTGTGATTTACTATATCTTCCTAAGTTTGATCTCTTTACCTAAGTATTTGATTTACAAGCTTCTCTACTCCCTAATTATGTGGCTACACTCCAGCATGACTCAAGTATATACCATCACAGTGATACAGCCCCCATTTTCCCTAATATTATGCCCCATGACCCAGAACCCACTTCTAGCACACCAGTCTTTGACCCACAAATTAATTTATTTGATCTGATTAGGATTGCACAAGTGGTTCTTGCTGTACTGTTAATCTGTATACCCAGGTAATGTTCTGGGGATGCTACACAAGACCTCATATTGTTTAATGAGATGGAGTTCAAATCCTATCACAGCAGATAATGGGAATTTGAATTCAATAAAAAACAGGAATTAAGAACCTAATGATGACCATGAATCCATTGCTGATTGTCAGGAAAAACCTATTTGATTCACTCATGTCCTTTCTAGAAGGAAACTGCCATGCCCACCTGGTCTGGCCTTCATGTGACCCTAGACCCACAACAATATGGTTGACCCTCTGGACAATCAGAGATGGACAATAAAAGCTGGCCTAGCCAGTGATGCCCACATTCTGTGAATGAATGATAAAAACATTGCACTTGGCTCACATAATAATCCTCAGGTCCTTATCTTTGAAGTTCTGCTTCTTAACTTGTGCCACCTCCTCATATTTATTCTACAGAAGCTTTTTTTTTTGGTCTTGTCTATTTATTGCTAGCTACATGGACTACAATGACTGGACCCTTCTCCTCTCATTGTTAAACTCATCTCAGATCTTGAATGCCTGAACTGGGGAAGCAATGCTGACTTGTCACCTCTCACTCATTACTGCAGAGTTATGTGAATCCAGCTCACTACAACCGCTACATTTCCTCTTTACTCCTTCTACATAAATGGCTTCCTGCACCATGATACTATGGTCAGGTAGCTCATGCACCTTTTAGCTCCTATTCTCATCTAAGCAAGCAGAATCTCAAACCTGTTGGGACAACTATGAAAGCTGAGGCTCCTCTGCTACTAGCCTCCGGGTTCCATAACCTGCCTCGCTCACAGTCACACTCTCCTGTCCCCGACTACTGATTAATTAGAAAAGCCTACCCTAAAGGGTGGACCGCCTCCTGGCAGATAAATGTGGTAACATGGTCTCCAGCTCAGACACTCTGAGTTGAAACTGCTGTATCAAAAAACTCTTAGTGCAGACGTGAATTTTGCTTTATGAATTCATGAAATAAGGACCTCATTGGCTGAACCAGCATTTTTTGCCCATCTCCAATTGCCTTGGAAAAGACGGTAATAAATTGAATCACTTGTTGAACTGCTACTATCTTTGTTGCATGGACACCCACAGAGCTTTAGGAAGAGAGTTCCAGCATTCTGGAGCTGGGTTGTCACGAGAGTTGTCAGGAGTTTAGACAGGGGCTTGCCAATGTCCAGTCCCTTGATTCTACACAAATCAGTGCTGATGTTGAAGGAGCCGTCCACATCCCTATCCCCCAAACCAACAGATACGCTATAACACTGGTTTTACAGTCAGCTCTTCCTTATCCTGGCTGGAGCTTGGAAATTACCCTTAACAGATCCTTAAGATGCCGTTAATTACTGTGATAAATAGTAATATCTGTTATTTTTCTCCCAGTCCAACGCGAACACAAAGTTATATGTGGCCAATATTTTGCCAACAAAGTTTGAGCACACATCTTCTTAATATCATGCAACATTTACAATAAGAAAAGGTACTCTGCACATATGATTGTATGTCAGAGAGTAATTGATTGCAATAATTTATATTTTTAAAGCTGGTCCGGTTAACATGGTGGTCTAGACATGAACAAGCACCGGTTATTAAATCAGATGATCCCTGGATCCAGCAAAGGACAGTTGAGAGTAATGATGAAGTGCACTCGGTTCAGGAGGATAAAGGACAACATGAAACAGGTAAATGAGAGATGAGTTTCTGAAAAATGGCCAAAATCAATGGTATTGACACATACTAGCTATTAGATATGCTAGTGGTGGTTTTTCCAGTAATTCTGGCCAAATAAGACATGTATTCTCTGCTAACTGATCTACAATGTCAGTGATCTGCTCTTCAAATCATCCACTTTCCATCTAGATTCACTATAACTAAAGGAAGAGACTGAGAAGGGGGAAAGAGGTCTGAACCAAAAGGTGTAAGGTTAGAAAAGAAAGAAAACAGTAAGGAATATTGCAAATTGTTAAAAGAAGTAGAAAATAAAATAATTGATGTTGTTGACTTGATTGCTGAGCTGTTAAATTGTTTGCGGACATTTTGTCACCATAATAGGTAACATCATCACTGCGCTTTCAGTGAAACATTGGTGTTCTGTCCTGCTTGCTATCTGTGTGCTCTGGTTTGCTGAGGTGGGTTCTATCATTTCTGACTTTGTTTCTTAGTGGTTGGTATATGGGTTCTAACTCTCCATGTTTGTTGATGATGTTCTGGGTTGATTGCCAGTCCTCCAGGAATTCCCATGTATGTGTCTGTTTGTCTTATCCTAGGTTGGATACATTGTCCCAGTTGAATTGGTATCCTTCTTTGTTTGTGTGTATGGACACAAGTGATAGTTGATCAGAGAGTTAGACACCATATACCAACCACTAAGAACCAGAACCAGAAATGGTACCACCCACCTCAGCAAACCAGGATACATAAATAGCAAACAGGACAGAACACCAACACTTCATTGGAGGCACACTGATGATGTTACCTACAATAGTGATGAAACATTTGCAAACAAACTTACCAGCTCAGCGAGCAAGTCAACAGCCTCATCCACAACTTGAGCTACAAGTCTTCTCAAGAACTTTGAATAAAGTAATTGTTAAGAAGTCGGGAACTCGGGCATTTTAGATTGAATGTCAAGGCCAATGAAACATCTGGGATCTTAGTGAACAATTGGACTAAAGTGTTCTCCTCAGCTAATGAAATATCAAGATTGAGGAAGATGAAGCAAAATGGGAGAGGAACAAGAATAATCAATACAAAATCAATCAAAGAAAGAAAAATAGAGTAGGATAGGTGAGGTTGCGAGACAGAGAAATCAAGTGAAAGAAAAAGAAAGAGAACAAAAATAAGATATGACACTTTTTTTAGATCCTCATGTGGGAATGAAATTGCTGTTCCCTTTCTGATCCCTGGAGAGAGAGATTTGCATTAAGAAGGTATTCATGCAGTTAAATTCCAGCCCTAACTTTCTGTGTCAAAATGAGCAAGTTATAAGTAATAATGGAAATTCTTACAGGTATGATGTTGTTTATTTGATGCAAACAATATAACGTTGAACAAACCAGTAAATTCTGGAGATTCATAAATTACACTGCATCATATTTTCCTGAACTTGCTAAAAATTTTAAGTACTTAACACCTTAAGTGCTGTAAGCTGCAGGGCAATGGGCGGTGTGCTGGAAGATGGAATTAGAAAGGGCATCTGAGTATCTTTGGGTCAGCAAGGACAAGATGAGCTGAATAGCTCCCTTCTGTGCTGTAGCATTTTTACAGTTCTAACCGGTCCGAGTGTAGGTCACCAAAACACATATATTTCCAGTAAGATTATTGCTGACCCCCAAAGTCCATTCAGCAATATGCTTATTTTGAGAGAGATTGTTTTCAACACTGCTTGTTTCTTACAATTAAAGCTGATTATTTTGTTTAATCTTTCTGTGTTTATTTCTGTTAAAACAGTGGAACCACCCCAGTGGAAAAAAATATTGTTTTGCTTATGTGGGTTCAAGGTACAGCAGCAACCTGAACTCTCAAAAGACGAAAGTGACGCCATTCGGATAAGGTTAACCAGCATTGAAGAGAAACATTTGTGGCGACAAGTGTGTAACATAAATGCTTTGATCCTGATGGCAATTAATATCTTCTGCTGGGCATATTTTGGATAAGAAAAGTGTTGGGATCTTAATTAGTGCAGGGTCTGTTTTATATCTCATTGGTGAAGTAAGTGTTTGTAGCAATACATTTATGAAAACTCTTGTGAAAGCATTCATTTATATATTACTGATTGCTGCAGTCAAAATCCTGTCTTCTGTGCCAGACTGTTCTGCAAGCTGTAAAGAGACACTTTGTTGAAATATATAGGAGCATTGCAATAATAAAGCTAAGAAAAAGTCAATTAAAGTAATTCCTTTAGGGGAATTAAATATACTTGTCATAGTCATGAAGGTGTACAGCACGGAAACAGACCCTTCGATCCAACTTGTCCGTGCTGACCAGATATCCTAAATAAGTCTCGTCCCATTGGCCAGCCTTTGGCTCATATCCCTCCAAACCCTTCCTATACATATATCCTTCCAGATGCCTTTTAAATGTTGTAATTTACTAGAGTCTGCCACTTCCTCTGGCAGCTCATTCCACGCACACCACCTTCTGCATCAAAACGTTGCTCCTTAGGTCCCTTTTAAATCTTTTCCCTCTCACCTTAAACCTATGGAGGTGTCAGTCTTGGACTGGGATGGACAAGTCAGAAATCGCACAACATCAGATTATAGTACAACAGGTTTATTTGAAATCACACAAGTTTTCAGAGCACTGCCCCTTTGCCAGGTGCTGTGATTGAGCAGTGCACACAGACACAGAACTTATAGGCAGAGAGGTCAAAAGATCGTACAACTGGTGTGAATTCAGTGTCAGATAACACGTCTCTGCAAGTGACCAAGCATGTTAGACGGTGTTTATACAGTCAACGTCAGTGCTGTGCTCTCATGACAAACAGGCAGAGCAATAGGAATATACAAAAAGGGATATCTCAGGTCAGATACTGAATTGTAGGTGTGAGGCTTTGTTCAGAACTTGTCAGAATTTTAATGTGTGAGAATGAGAGACAGAGAGAGGGAAAAGAACCTGCAGAAATGTATTATCTGACATTCCAGTTGTATGACTTTTAGATCTCCCTACCTATAAACGCTGTGTCTATGTGCACTGCTGTCTCATTGCACTTGACGAAGAGACAGTGCTCCAAAAGCTTGTGTAATTTCAAATAAACCTGTTGGACTATAACCTGGTGTCATGTGTCATCTGACTTTGTCCAACCCAGTACAGTTTTCTTTCCACATTCTTTTCATTTTGATGTTTTAAATTTAAATTTCACCTTTTGTATTTTATTTAATTAAAATTGCCAGCACACACTACTTCCTCATAAGTTATTTTTAAAATTAACCACTAAAAGACCATTGTTTTATTTTTAAAAAGTCAGTAAGTCATTAAAATTTCATCTCATGAGGACATAATTCAAAAAATTGTTTGGGAACAGAGAGTTTTGAGCTTTATGTATGCACATCATTGAAGATATTGGAGCGGTTTGATAAGGTGGTGAAAGAAATATGGACTATAAACTTAAGAGGTATGGATGAAACTTTATGAAGTACTAGTTTGGCCTCAGCCACCCAATTTTTATCTAATTCTGGACCATGCACTTTAGGAAGCATGTGGAAGCATTGTACTGGTTGCAGAAAAGGTTTGTGAAATTGTTCAGTTTTGTGAATAGATTGGAGAAGATTGGACTGATCGCCAGAGAGAAAGTTGAGATGAGATTTGATTGAAATGTTCAAATTCACAAGGATTCGTGATAAAATAGAATGGGAGAAATTGTTCCCACCGATGGGAAGATTGAAAACTGGAAGACGTGTAAGCGGATTGGGAAAAGAGCCAACAATGGCGTGATGGCAGTGAGATGGGAATTTGTCATTGTCCCATGGGTCCTGGTGTTGAGGCAAAGTGCTGGTCCTGATCCCAGGCCAGTGTATACTGGAACCATCGCAGCAATTTTACCCGCGCAGATGATTAGGAAGTCACCCAATTATAGATTTTGACCTGCTTCTCAAAGCTCCCAGCCTGATCAGAGAGCCAGCAGTTTGAAAGTTTTGACAGCATCACTGATTATGGAAACCATTGCTGAAGCCTTGAGGAGAGAGAGAGAGGGTGTCTCCGTTGTTGAGGTGCCTATGAAGGAATGCTGAGAAATCTTTTGATGTTGTGGGTGGCACAGTGGTTAGCACTGCAGCCTGACAGTGTCAGAGACCCGGGTTCAATTCCCACCTCAGGTGACTCTCTGTGTGGAGTTTGCACATTCTCCCCGTGTCTTTGTGGGTTTCCTCCAAGTGCTCCGGTTTCCTCCCACAATCCAAGCATGTGCAGGTTAGGTGAATTGGCCATGTTAAATTGCCCGTAGTGTTAGGTGAAGGGGTAAATGTAGGGGAATGGGTCTGGGTCGGTTGCGCTTCTGCGGGTCGGTGTGGACTTGTTGGGCCGAAGGGACTATTTCCACACTGTAAGTAATCTAATCTCATCTAAGTTTCAGCTGTTGGATCCCAGCAGCTGGAGGCATCACTACCCCAGCAGCAGCATCTTTAGAGGGGGTCAGGTTGGTCATTGCTGCCAGGAAATCCCTAGGTAGACCTTGGAACATTGTGAGTGGATTCCCTCCTGCTCACCTCCAAGAAAGTTGCTAGGAGGCTGCTGCAGTGTACCATGCTGTGGTTGGAAAGGTTCTGAGGCAGTTGCGGGGTGGATGTTGCATG
This sequence comes from Chiloscyllium punctatum, assembly GCF_047496795.1. NCBI lineage: Eukaryota > Metazoa > Chordata > Chondrichthyes > Orectolobiformes > Hemiscylliidae > Chiloscyllium > Chiloscyllium punctatum. The sequence goes on from NC_092745.1 coordinate 88,050,181, forward strand.
CCTTTTATTGCCATTTCACAAGACCTACAGACTTCCTGACTGTCTTCAATGGGACTGAAAAAATCCCACGTGTATTTTTAAGCAGTAAATGGTAATGATCTGGAATGCTAATGGAATCAATGGGTAAACATAGTTAAGAAGAAAACCTGGGGAAAGTACAAAGCTAGGAAAGTGAGAACAACCAAGTTGCTCTAAAAGACCAAAAGAACTGCAGCTGCTGCAAATCAGGAAGAAAAACAGAAGTTGCTGGACAAGCTCAGCAGGTCTATGTAGAACAATCAGAGTTAACACTTCATATTTGCTGACCCTTCCTCAGAACTGTTCTAAGGAAGTGTCCAAAGTTCTGAGGAAGGGTCACTAGATCTGAAACATTAACTTTGATTTCTCTGCACAGATGCTGCCAGACCTGCTGAGCTTTCCCAGTACCTTCTGTTTTTATTTCTGCCAAGAATATTAGGTTAGTGCTATATAGTCCCGGGTTATTGTCACAGATGTTCGTCCACCTTCTTAATCGAAATTTTCCACTTTCTTCAAATGCTGATTGAAAAGGGTCCTCAGTTGGGAAAAGTAAATGATGCACTCCTTTCTCAGCCTTCTACACTTCCTTAATTTCACATCGCTCAATTTTTTGCTCCCTTAAACCTTTCTTACACTTGGCACCTTTCCAAGTACAGTGCTGTACTGGTTAATAAACTGACACAAAGAAAATTCTTCTTAATTGTGGAATTATGGTAGCTAAATTGTTATTGGTCTAATCAATGTGGAAACTTGGGGCAATCAGTTTAGTGTACTGAATTCCCTTTTGGAAAGCCCCACCTGGACTAAAATGGGTTTTGCTATTCCTTTATTTGAAGGAATGTGGTAGCTGACTTTTAATCAGATTATTTAACTCAGAACATCTTGATGAAACAGCATTTTGTCTACATAAACTTGAGGAATGATAATGAAAAAGATGACTTCCAAAAGGCCTTATTCACCAGAAGACTCTTTTAAATTTAATATCTTAAAAGTATTTTGTAAATGCACTTTCATTTTCACATGTAAAATCCTTGGAGTACTACAATGGATTTATTCTACCAGCTTTCTGTTGTAAAAAGTAACTGTCAGTTCAATTTTTGTTTCAAAAAATTTCCAAACTAATATTTGGCTCACAATAACTTAATTTTACCCTTATCTTTATGAAACAGATTGAAAGTAATTAAATAAACTTATTATGTATAGAGATGTAATGGAATTAGGTTAGTAGTTATTTTATGTATCTCTATTAAGAAATCGATAAGTTAAAATTAATGTGCCTCGAAATAAGCTAAGCAAGCTAATTTCATGACTAGCTTTGCTGTGTAATTTAAATGAAATCTATGTGCAGCATTTGGATCAGCAATATTTCCTTCCCTCTGTCAACTCAATGGTTAGCCAAAGCTGAGCCACGCGAGGGACTTATGTTCATATTTACTGTCTGTTAATACGTTATTGTGCTGAGCTTTTCATCTTGCATGCATAGTAATCATAGAATCCCTACAGTGTGGAAGCTGGCCATTTGGCCCATTGAATCCACACTGACCCTCTGAAGAACATCTCACCTAGACCCACCTCTCCTATCCCTGTAAACCTGCATTTCCCATGGCTCATCCACCTAGCTTGGGCACAATGGGCAAATTAACACAGCCAATCCACCTAACCTGTATATCTTTGATCTCTGGGAGGAAACCTGAGCACCTGGAGAAAACTCACGCTGAGATGGGGTGAATGTGCAAACTCAGACAGTGCAGGTAGAGTCAAACCCAGGTCCCTGGTGCTGTGAGGCAACAGTGCTCATCACTGAATCATTATGCCACCACCCCTGCCCCCACAAGAAACGTACTTGCATTGAAAGTGAACTGTAGTTGTTACAAAACTGACAGTCCAGCATTGTTCAGGATATAAAAGTAATATCAGAGAATCCACACTACTTAACACTCTGTAATATATATATATATATATTATAGACAGGCTAGTAGAATTTTATAGGACTATTTATAAATCGCAATTTGAGATTCACAATTTAATTTCCCATTATGTGTCCCAAAGGTGTATTCTTTGTTTTAGGTTAGTTTCTTCTGTTCTTCATACAATTATTGCAATAAATGCAATTACTGCAATTTTCTTTCAAGCAATATTAACAACAGAAACATGATGAAAAGGTAATGGAGCTCCCTGCTCTCTACATGACTGTTGAGGTCACAGTATATAATTGCATACTTCAGAGTCTTACCTGTATAGTCATTTACCCTATCTTTAAAGTCTTCATCAAAATACAGAGTCAAAGGTCACACAACACCAGGTTATAGTCCACTGGGTTTATTTGCTGGCAGTTGGTGGTATCGATGGTAGCCATGATGTGGAAGGGTTAGTACTTCCACGTCAAATATAGAAATTCACTTTAATTAAAAATTGTCATTCAACAGCATAAAGCCATTGAATTCCCCACCATTAATGTCCTGGGAGTTGGGGTGGGAGTGGGTCAAAATATTCAGAAATATAACTGGAACATCCATATAATTTACTGTAAGTACAAGACCATCTCAGAGGCTTGAGTATTCTGTGGTATGTGATTGACTTCTTGACTCTCCAAAGCTTGCCCATCATCTACAGGAGAGTGACGGAATGCTCTCCACTTGCCTGGACAATTGAGGCTGCAATAACACAAGAAGTTCAAGACAAAACAACACATTTAATTGACAGTCTATCCACCATTCACAGATTTGCACCAGGCACATGGGAAGACACTAATGCTTTTATGCATCCTCAAGTCTCACACCTCTTGGTATTCATTTATTTTATGTTTTTTCAGGGGATGTGCGCATCACGTTATTTATTACAACAATAAATACCCTTGAGAATCTGATGGTGAATTTCCTCCTTGAACTGCAGCAGTCCATGGCAGAATTTCACCCAGTGACAGTGAAGGAACATCCTAATGAGGATGGTTGTGTTATAGCTGGAATAGCCTGGTTATCTATGTGGACAGCTTGAACTCTTGAGTGAGGGTATTCAGGGGGTTAGGTTAATAAGGGCTTCAGAAGAGTAATGAAGGGGTCAAAGGGTATGAGGGCGGGATTTTCAAAGCAGGCGGATGTGAAGGAAAGGGGTGGTACAATGTTTGGGGGAGTTCTCCTGATGCACAAAGGGCACCCCCTAAAGTTAGTACACTCCTTTCTTCCCAATGTTCTATAAACAGCTTTAAAAGAATGGCCTGGCCTCTCCTGTCCGCCTACCATGCTAATTGTATTTTGGCATGGATAGCCTATTATCAGTTTTTAAAAAGCTCAGTTGACCTTTAATCCTTTATTTACACATGGTCGGTAGGCGGCTGATTTTGTCACTGAAATGCCCTCTGCATTGTGAGCTCAGGAGTGGGTAGGAATGTGCTGGGTTAGCCATTCGTTCTTTACTCAATGCATCAACTATCACACTAGCCACTTCTTTAAGACCCTCAGTCCATCAAGAGCCAGGGACACATCAGCCCATGGCTCCAGCAATTTGCTCTGTAGCAATAGCATAACAAACTGTGAAATTGTGTAAGTATCGTATGCAGATAAATAGATTAACGCTGATTTCTAACAGCAAAGTTCTCTTAATTGAGCCTTAACAAAATAACGAGCAACCCATCCGATCCCCTTACTGCCCCTGAAAAAGTACATAGATGGTGAGAATAAGTCAAGAATCTGTCAGAAATGGCTGTCCCTTATTTTTCTATCTCTCATACCTCCAAGTCTTGCAACACAGGCCTGGAAAAATTCAACCTTTATGTTTCGAGATGAGCAAAAATAGAAACTGATGAGGTCTCTCTTGACCAGCAATCTTTTTAAATTACTAATGATCATAAAAAGTACTAAAAATAGATACAGAAGAATCTGATAATAAAATAAATTGTTATAACAATAATATAATTCCCTCAGTTGGAGCTTGACTAGGTAGTGTGAATTGTCCTGAAAAAGCTGTTCTTATAGTTATCAACCGAAGATCATGCACACAGATATTAATTACAGGAGAGATGTACTGCTCTGTATGGAAACTTATGATGAACGTTATGGATCAGTAGTAAGGTAAGTAAATAACAGAAAAAAATCTGGCTTTAGCTTTTCAATTCTGAAGAGAACAAGAAAGGAATCAACCAACAGTTCAAATGTGAACTGAGTCAGTGTTTTGACAATGGGAAAATAAATTGGTTACAGTAACTCACAACCAAAGTTAAGTGAGTTCCAGTAAAAAGACATCAACATAGCATGCAATGTATCTTCTGGGGAAACTTTTGATTGGGAACTGGCCAATATTGGTAGAGCTTGTTTCTCACAGTCTCTAATATGTAAATAATACAGACACATTTGCATGAATGAAATCAATGCATATGTTCAATAATTCTCAAACGTTAACTTATATCGAGACGTCATGGTTTTCCTAGGACAGAAAATCTGCTTGAAAGAATGTAGCTATGACACCAGCCAGAGAGAATATTGTGCAGTCAAAGTAATTTGTGCCATCCAATAATGACTTACATTTATTTTAGCACATTTCACAATCTCAAAGTGTTTGTTAAGTCCTATACCAACATGTCTTAATTGGAATTTTAAACTAATTTTGAGACTGCAAAAGTTGGCTGTCTTTGGGTCAGCTGACTTCAGTGGATTAAAAGCTCTATAGGGAACTAAAGGAAACATTCCAGAGTCATGTGTAAACAAAACTGAAACAACTAGTTAAAAAAAACATTCAATGCCTCAAACTTTCAAGGTGTTAAACAAAAACATAGGATGTTGGAATTAATATAATCACCATCTCATATTTGGAAGCAACTTTGAGCTGGTGAATAAGTCACAAAATGAGGAAGCCATCTTACTGTCTGCATTCAAAACCATCAAAAGGTGTTTTGTTAACAGTTGCTAGAGTTAATAAATTTGCTCCCACACTCCATGGGTAAGAAAATATAAATTGATTCTATCATACTGATCATGGGCAGTAAGGAAACACAATTAGGATGGATTTTTACCCTCTGATATAGCAAGGATGCTGGGAACATAGGGCAAGAATGAAAAAAAAATCAGAAATGTGATGTCAAGAAACTGTTTTCTGATTTTCACCTGAGGTTTTAAGTGGTGACCTCAGGATCTTGTTTTTGAGCAGTGACGACTTTATTTCCATACATGTGCAACTCATTATTAGCTCAATCACCATTTTCAATTCCTGTCTCCCTTCCCAAGAAACCAGATGGCACAATTTGGCATGGAAGTCAGAGTGGTTACCTGGCAGCTGCAGTTCAATGAATGCATGTAACGGATATTATTCAACTGTGTATGCAGCAGAATGCTATTGCATGGTACATGACAGCATCTTCCTTGACCTTTCATCAATGCAAATTGGAAACCACAAACAACCAGGCTCTTCAATTCATTATGTCTACTCTTGAACAAACTCTCACACGACTTTAAGTCCATCAAAACTTGGCTTTGATGCTTAAGGACATCTATGACTTGCATGCTTCTGCTAGGTCACTTGACATGTAGGGACACATACATCTCATACATATACACTGGATACCTCTTATGGCTCTTAGCTTGCTTTCTTAACAGTCACTCATTTTGCAGTTTCTTGGAGAGGGGTAGTGCAGAGGGGTAAGTAGGCAGCTTGTCATATTGGATGACTGAACAATCAAGGAGGTGGACATATTGCTGTAAAGTGCCAAGCTACATCATATCTATAGACATGTGCCAGCAGTTTACGGGGCAAACACACAACGTGTTTCAGGAAAATAGCCATGTTTGAAGATCAAAGGGAAGCAATTATTAGTGGGTTCCATTAAACTATAAGACAATAAGATGTAGGAGCAGTAGCTATTCAATCCATCAAGTCTACTCTGCCATTCGATTCGATCATGGCAGATCTGACAATCGTCGACTCACTTTTCAACCTTTTCCCTTAACCACTGATTCTAATACTGATTAGAATTCTGTCTATCTCAGTCATAAATATATTTAATAACTCAGCCTCAACAGCCCTCTGGATCAAGGGGATCATTTACTCTTGCAAAGCACAGAAGATCTTTAATCTTCTCCCTGCACCACTGTGCATTCTGTTTAACCCAGTTTAACTATCTGTACCCAGGCTGGCTGTGTCTGATAACATGCCATCTTTTAGTGGTCTACAGGAAAAAGGACAGTCCTTTTCTCCACCGTCACGTTCGCCATAAAGCAGGGAGCTAACATACTTTTGGCTATTTCCTCAGAACTATAGTCAAGTACCACAACGTGTAAAGAGCAGCAACCGAGGTGGTGTACAACTCGTCACCAGCGGTATGAATACCATCAAGCCCGAACAGTGAGAGTACTTCTGCCTCTTCTATTGTGCAATTCAATGAGAAGCACACTGAGGAGACTGATTCCATAATTAATAAGGTGAATAATAAAAGGTTGCTTGAAAAGTGTTGCTCAAAGCCAAGATGCCATGAACCTCACTTGACAAAATACTTTAATTGCAAGTGGGAGAATTCCACACATGGATTCTGTCCATGTCATGCTCCAGAGTGAGTGAATTGCTTCTGAAGTCACTGCTGCAATGTCCGGAAATATACCTTTGAACAGTTATACAGTTTTATTTAAAGAGCATCCCTGCTATTTTTGAAGAGGGCTGAGGAACTTTTACATCCACCTGAAAGGACAGATGTAGTTTCAGCTTAATGCCTCATTCAATAGTCAATGACTCCAACAGTTCTCCTTCAGCAGGGAGTGAATTCCTGCAGCTGGAGGTAAAAGTTCAAACACTGAGATCAGGTGACTCCTGATAGTTAAAATAGTTTCCAGCTTATGGAAAAAATATAGAATTGATTATTTAGTTTGAATAAATTACAAAAAAAATCCAATGTCTTTTAAAGATATATTACTTTTTAAGTTAATTTAGCATCAGTTCTAAATCTTAGGTAACTAAAATGATTACAAATCACAATGCTGCCGAACAATTATGGAGATGCATTTTCAATGCCAAAACATTTTAATGCAATTACTTGGCAAGAATCAGTGCACAGGCTGACATATGGATACTTTATATGCATAGCTTGTTATTGTATTCTGTTCAGCACTTCTCTAACAGTGCGACAGCCTTGGGATTTACAAGACCAGCAGTTGAATGTTGACAGCTGTTTCAAAAACCTAAGAGGAAAACTGACATAATCTACCTCCCTTAATATAGAATGGCCTGCCAGATAATTTAAGCATAAGTCTGGAATAATTTATGAATGAATCAGAAAAGAAAGAGAAAACAGTAAGCCTTTGCTTTAATAAGTACCTTTGATGATGTCCTATTGCCTCGCAGTGCAGGATAGAGATGTGGAGGAACCATTGTAATATGGAAAAGGCAACAGCCAGTTTATGGACAGCATGCTCCCACAAACTGCAATGTTGTTCTTTTACTTCCAGCAATGAATAAAGAATGAGCAGGACACTGCGGTAAACACCCCTGCTCTTTTTCAAATAATATCATGAGATATTTTAAATCCACCAGAGAGGCAGGCAGGGCCTTGGTTTCACAACTCATCCAAATGACACCCCTGACATTCCCTTACCACTGCACTGGATTGTCAGCCTGGAACATCATGCTCAATCCTGTGAAATTAGGCTTTTTACCCTGAAAATATACTTTGTGCATTAACTGCACAACTTTATAACTCAGAGTAAGAGTCCTCCCAAGTTAACCACAGTTAAGTTATAGGATGTTGCAGTGGAGAGACTTTGAGGTTATTTTATATAGTTGGATAAATTGTTGAAGACAGACCAAACAGCCTCCTGCACTATCACTGACAGTTACACTAATATTGTTGCATTAATACGGTGTAAGTATTCTACGTCTGAAAAAAAATGCATGCTTTTGTCTAATGAAACTAATTGATTAATGAAGGCTTAATATGTTTTTTTGTACATTACAAAGTATAAATCAAATATGTACTTTTGTTTGCATTGAATGTTTTAAAATGCTATTTTGACTGATCTTCAATAAAGTGAACAGAACAATATAGTTCAAGATATTTGATGCCTTTTAAAGTTTATCTGCAGAATAAAGAGAAAGCCCTAAAGGTGCAAACTGAGCTTTCATGCTGCACTGCAGAGCTAATTGGAAACAGTTTTGTCAGCACACTAACATCTGCTGTGTGCTTACCTCGAGCTTTCCATTTTCCATTCCCTGGGCTCTGGCATGCATCATTCTTGATTGTTCTTTCTCAAGCAATTTATAGAAAGTGACATCCTCCATTGCACAAACATTGCTGCATCTCCAAATTAACTTGTTGCTCGTGCTAAAACAGGTTTACTAATAAGTAAAATCATTTCATCTAATAAGAACAGAACATAGAATAATAGCAGAAGTATATACTGTACTTACAGAATACTTGCTCAATGATGCTTTCTGAGTATCCTTTAAATGTCGTGGCTTACAACAATCACCAGTCTACTAAACTTCAGTGAGACGTGACCTGAAAAACATGATAGCATTGACATTTTACAGATGCAGGCAGCTATAAAGCAAATTGCCTCAACAAAATTCTTGCTCAAGTGCCATTTAAAAAGCATCTAGAGAATTTCACTACCAGTTGGATGACTGTACGCAACACATTTGACCCACTGAGAGCCAGCTCCTGAATGCATGGATAATTTTTTTCTTCATGAAATATGTACACAGCTGAATTGTATTAATGAACCACCACATGTACGTGATTTATAATTAAAGTTCACAGCCTTGACACTTTATAAAATTGGATTTGCATCTTATGATCGAATAACAACTAAATGACAGGTAACTTATCGAGAACATAAAAGAATGTCACTGAACAAGTAGGAAATAATATCCACATTCACAGACTTGACAATGTCAACAAAAACTGTAGAGATGAAAAGATGGTTGGAAATGGGTACTAGTTTCATGGAGAGAGGTTTTCAGAGGAAGAAAATAACAATGGAGTGCTCCTCCAGCTTCCAAAACAAAAACCTAGCCTATTACTGCACTGAGTCCCACCCTGCCCTGAGCGTAACTGACAAGGAAGGGGAAGAATACCTGGGTTCTTTGTACCAGGAGGCAGTCACACCTCTTAGGACAGGCTTCTCTGATTTGGTCAGTGTTCAAGGACAGGAGAGTGTGACTGTGACTGAGGCAGGTTAAGGGAGTCTCAGTGTTGCAATTGTCTGATTGGTTTGCTTATGCCCAAAATGTTGACTCTCCTGCTCCTCGGATGCTGCCTGACCTGCTGTGCTTTTCCAGCGCCACACTTTTTGACTCTGACTCTCCAGCATCTGCAAACCTCACTTTCTCCAATTCTTCCAGTGTGTTTGGATGAGAATGGATGGCTGAGCAAACTGACCACGGCACCATAATGCAGGAAGCCACTGAAGTTGGGGGTGCAAGAGGAATGTAGTGATAATATAGGACAATGTAGTCAGTAGGTTTAACACCATTCTCTGAAGCAAAGAGCGTGAGTCCATTGTTGCTTGCTAAGTGCCAGGATCCAGGATATCTGCTCTGGGCTGGTGCAAAATATATATCAGGAGGAGCAGGATCCTGTTGTGCTCCATGCACGTACCAATGGCATAGAAAACATGGACAATAAGAATACAGTTCAGTGTGATGAGCTAGACACCAGATTAAGAAATTAATTAATTATAAATTAATCTCTGGATGATTATTTAACTTATGTGTACATTGCCATAGGACAGATCTTTAAAGAGAATGATGTATTGCAGAAAGAGAAATGTATTCTGATGTTTGGGGCACCAGTACTGATGATGATGGGACTTGTACCATTGGGTGGTCTCCAGCTGAACAATGCAGGAGCTGTTCTTGTGAACCACACAACCAGGGAAACAAAAAGATTTTAATGCAAATAGTGAGGGCAAAGGACCAAATTTGGGAAGATGTAGTCAATCAAAGAGTAACGACAAAGCGAAAGTGAAAGGTAATAATGCAAAATATAACAATACATATTGGAGAAGGACAGAGTGTAGAAATCTAAATGTGAACTAATAGATACAGTTAGTGGTTAAAGAATAAAAAGGTGAAATGAAAAAAAAACCTGTATCAGAATGCACATCGCATTCAAAACAAGACAGATGAACTGAGAGTGCAAATAACAATGAGTAAATATGATCTAGTCACCATTACAGAGAGATGGCTGCAGGATGACATGGATTGGTACCTGAATATTAAAGGATACAGAACGTTTAGGAAAGACAAAAAGATGGGAGAAGGTGGATAGGTGGCTCCATTGATGATAATATTAACATGATTGAGAGGAGAGATTAGAGTGGCGCTGGAAAAGCACAGAAGGTCAAGCAGCATCTGAGGAGCAGAAAAATTGACTTTTTGGGCAAAAGCCCTTCATCAGGAATGAGGCTGGGAGCTTGGGGGTGGAGAGACAAATGATTGAGAGGAATGGTGTAAATTCAAGAAAGCGTATAGAAACAGCTTGGGTAGACATCAGAAACGATAAAAAGGCAAGAAGTTATTTGTGGGTGTGATGCACAGGCCTTTTAACAGTAACCACACAGCAGAAGAGAGCATTAAGGAAAATATAACTGGGGGTTGTCAGAAATAGTAGTGACAGAGGTTTGATAGTTTTTCAACTAGAAGCAATTCTGTGTATGTGTTTGGGAGAACTCAGCATATGAACAACTTCTTGATTTGTTCCTGGATGAATGGCTTTAGATTTGTATTTGAATAATTCAGCAGAAATATCTAGCCTGTGAAGGAGAAAACATCTCTCTCTCCTCCATTTGAGAGTAGAGAATTAAAAGAACAGCTCAAGCAGCTAGCTACTCTCTTCCTGAAAAACCATCTTCAGAGACACTGAAAAGACAACTCCTCAATTGGTGAATAAAAGGTTGAGAATCCATATGTCCACTACCTCATGTCCTCAAAATGTTGAAAGTAATCAGAAGAGAACTGAAGGAAACCTCTCATTGTAATGAGGACTGGTGCAGAACTGTGCTTGTAAGATTTGTGTCTTATCTGCTTCTTTGTGTGTCTGTATTTGTGTGGAAATGTTGCAAAAGGTGTAGTGTTTAATTTAGTGAGTTATAAATCAGCAATTCATCTTTCTTTCTGCTGTTGGAGTGTCAAGCTCCTGGGAGTGGTCATCCACAAGTTTTCTTGGACTCTTCATGTGGACGCACTGGTTACAAAGGCCCAACAACGTCTCTTCTTCCTCAGGCAGCTGAGAAAATTTGGCATGACGGCGAATACCCTCGCCAACCTCTATAGGTGCGCCATCGAGAGCATTCTGTTCTGGGTGTATCACTACCTGGTATGGCAACTGTACCATTCAGGATGGGAGACGGTTACAGACAATGGTGAACTTAGCCCGGACAATCACAAAGGCCAACCTCCCATCTATAGAATCCATCTACCAGGCCCGCTGTCAAGGAAAGGCTGCCAGCATTCTTAAAGATCCATCCCATCCTGCCAATGTTTTTCTACAACCTCTACCATCGGGGAGAATGTACAGAAGCCTGAACACATGCACCAGCCGGTTTCGCAACAGTTTCTACCCTACTGTTGTTAGAATATTGAATGGACTCACAAACTCTTAACATTCATCTGTACCTGTGTTTTTGTTTTTGCTGCTGTTTACCTATTATTTACTATCTATGCTACCTAACTCTCTGTGATCTGTCTGTATTGCACGCAAGACTTTGCTTTTCACTGCACCTTGGTACACGTGACAATAAATTCAATTCAATTCAATACAACGTTAGTCTGCAACAACTAGCTATTTTCTTGTTGTATAGAGAAACCTGGGTTCATCAGTCAGATATATTGGGGATTTGGATAATTTATTAAATCTTTTCACATTTGTGGCAACTTCAGTAATAATAGAGTTGTTTTTCAAGACATTATCCCAATGAGTCATCACAAGGTTTTGGGGCTCATCCAGGATTTTGGAATTGAGACATCATAAGTTTAGTTATGCACTTGGAATCAGTGATAAAATCAGAGCTGGGCTGATAAAAATAAAAATTGCAGATGCTGGAAATAAAGAAAAACAGAAATTGCTGGAAAGCCTGAGAGCAGGCCTGGCAGCACCTGTGGAGAAAAATCAGAGTTAACAGTTCGAGTTCGGTCTTACTTCTGAGGAAGGATCACTGAATCCAAAATGTTATTATCTCTGTTTTCTCTCCACAGATGCTACCAGATCTGCTGAGTCTTTCAAGTGATAAACATTTTTTATGAGGAGAGAGGGCAGAGAGAAGCGAGGGCTGCTGGGAAGGCTAAGAATTTCCACTTAAAAAGGGATTTACCTTGGGAGTCGGGCCTCCATCTTGGATGGAGTCGTTTTTGTCAGGTGTGTTCAGAAGGGTTTCCTCACTCAGTGGGCCGAAGAGGGGAGAGGCCATTTTGGATTTGGTGCTCGGCAATGAGCCAGGACAGGTGTTAGATCTTTTGGTGTGAGAACACTTTGGTGACAGTGATCACAACTGCCTCACATTTATCATAGCCATGCAGAGGGAAAGAAGCTGTTACCATGGGAAGAAATTTAATTGGGGAAAAGGAAATTATGATGCTGTCGGACAGGAGTTGGGAAGTATAGATTGGGAGCAATTGTTCCGTAGAAAGGGCACAACAAACATGTGAAGACTGTTTAAGGTGGAGTTGTTGCAAGTGATGCATAAATTTGTTCCTTTGAGACAAACAAGAAGGGGTAAGATTAAGGAACCTTGGATGACTAGAACAGAGGAGCTTCTCGTCAAAAGGAAGAAGGCAGCTTACGTAAGGTGGAGGAAGCAAGGGTCTAGCATATCTTTAGTAGATTACAGGTTTACTAGAAAGAAGCTCAAAAGTGGACTGAGGAGAGCCAGGAGGGGACACGAAAAAGACTTGGTGGGAAGTATTAGGGAGAACCCAAAGGCATTTTACTAAGAGGAATAAGATAATGATTAGGGAGAAGGTAGGGCCAATCAGGGATAGCGCAGGGAACTTGTGCATGGAGTCTGAACAGATAGGAGAAGCCATAAATGAGTTTTTTGCTTCTGTTTTCACTGAGGAAAGGGACCTTGTTGTGAATGAGAATTTTGAGGAGCTGGGATGCAGGCTTGATCAGATCAAGATTGATGAAGTTGATGTGTTGGCAATTTTGGCAAACATTAAGGTTGATAAGTCCCCAGGGCCAGACCAGATTTATCACAGGTTGCTTCGGGAGGCGAGAAAGATGGTTGTTAAGTCGAAGGCGAAGATCTTTGCTTCCTCACTCTCCACAGGGGTCGTACCGGACAATTGGAGGGAGGTGAATATTGTTCCTCTTTTCAACAAGAGTAATAGGGAAATCCCTGGCAATTACAGACCAGTCAGTCTTATCTGTGGTCAGCAAGGTTTTGGAAAGAATTCTGAGGGATAGGATTTATGACTATTTGGAAAAACATAACGTAATTAAAAGCAGTCATCGTGGCTTTGTGAGGGGCAGGTCATGCTTCACAAATCTTATTAAGTTCTTTGAGGACGTGACAAGATAGGTTGATGAAGATCAGGCAGTGGATGTGGTGTATCTGGACTTCAGCATGGCATTTGATAAGGTTCCCCATGGTAGGCTCATTCATAAAGTCAGGAGGTATGGGATACAGGGAGATTTGGCTCTCTGGATTCAAAATTGGTTGACTGTCAGAAGGCAGAAAGTGGTTGTAGATAGAAAACATTCTGCCTTGAGGTTAGTGATGAGTGGTGTCCCACAGGGGTCTGTTCTTGGGCCTCTGCTCTTTGTAGTTTTTATAAATGACTTACCACCTTGAAGAGGTTGAAGAGTGAGTCAGTAAATTTGTCAATGACACAAAGGTTGGAGGTGCCATTGATTGTACCAAGGGCTGTTGCAGGCTGCAGCATGACATTGACAGGATGCAGAGCTGGGCTGAGGAATGGCAGATGGAGTTCAACCTGGATAAATGTGAAGTGATGCATTTTGGAAGGTTGAATTTGACTGCTGAATATAGGATGAAAGACAGCAGTGTGGAGGAACAGCGGGACCTTGATGTTGTAGAGCATAGATCCCTCAATGTTGCCACCCAAGTTGATAGGGTTGTTAAGAAAGCACATGGTGTTTTGTCTTTCATTAATAGGGGGATTGAGCTTAAGAGCCACGAGGTTTTGCTGCAGCTCTACAAAACCCTGGTAAGACCACATTTGGAATATTGTGTTCTGTTCTGGTCCCCCTATTATAGGAAAGATGTGGAGGTTTTGGAGAGGGTGCAAAGAAGGTTTACCAGGATGCTGCCTGGACTGGAGGGCTTGTCTTATGAAGAGAGGTTGACTAAGCTTGGACTTTTCTCTCTGGAGAGAAGGAGGAGGAGAGGTGACCTGATCGAGGTGTACAAGGTAATGAGAGGCATGGATAGAGTCAATAGCCAGAGACTTTTCCCCAGGGCAGGATTGACTGCCATGAGGAGTCATAGTTTTAAGTTGTTAGGAGGAAGATATAGAGGAGATGTCAGAGGTAGATTCTTTATGCAGAGAGTTGTGAACGTATGGAATGTGTTGCCAGCAGTGGTGGTGGAAGCAGAGTCATTAGGAACATTTAAGTGACTGCTGGACATGCAAATGGGCAGCAGTGAATTGAGGGGTGTGTAGGTTAGATTATTTTATTTTAGATTAGGATTAATCCTCAGCACAACATCGTGGGTCGAAGGCTCTGTTCTGTGCTGTACTTTTCTATGTTCTAAGTTCTAACATACCTGGTCTTATATTGCAAAAGTATCAGAAGTTTCTAAAGCCTTCCTGAAAGAACTGTCCCTGATTAACTTAAACAATCACAAGAACAAGGTTAATTGAATTAGAAGGTAAAACAGAAGTGGAATTGCCTGCCAGAGAGAAGGACAAGCACAACATTTAGACTAAATAGAGAAGAGACAAGGTCCTCCAAGTCATGCAACATTGAAATCAATTCATATTGAGTTATAATTAAAATAGTTTGAGAATGAGAAAGGGATAAAGAATCTGGAAACAGAAATAAAAAGACAATTAGAACTTCATCGACATGAGCTTGAAGATAAACAGAACAAACATTTCAGGAGAAAGACATAGAAAGAGAGATGGAATTGAAACGCTGGAATTAGGGAAGTAAGAAAGAACAACCAAGAGAACTATTAAGCTTAAAGTGATGCAATTGAAAAAAAATCTTGGAAGGCAAAGAAGCCTCTGACGAAGAAAATCCTAGTCAGAATCTAAAGTTCAGTAAGGAAATGTTTCAACTTGTGCAGAACCTACCAAAATTTGACAGAAAAAGGATGTGGAGACCTTTTGTGTCATTTGAAAAAACACGAATTGGCCAAAGTTGAACTAGACATGGACTATGCTGAACAAATTGGCAGGAGTAAAGCATAGGAAACTTATGCTTTGCTGAGGAGATTTCTAGGGATTATGACACTGAAAACAAATGTATACTAAGTTCATATGCATTGATTTTGAAAGCATACACGCAAAAGTTTTGAAATTTAAGGATCCAGCCAAGTCAAACCTACAAAAAGCACAATTAAAGCCAAAGAATTAGTGAATAGGATGAGTGGAGCATGTATCCTGGTTCCATTACACAAAATGCAAGTGGAGTAGGACTTGTTATCCAGCTCAGTGATAGTAGGAGTTGTTAAAAAATTACCCGTAAATGAGTCACCTTACTCCTGTGCAAGGTGAATCTCTGAAAGTAAAATTCAGTCATCCCTATAAAGTAATTCAGGGTGTTAGTAAAGTGATTTATTTGATAGATATTCCTGATC
This sequence comes from Chiloscyllium punctatum, assembly GCF_047496795.1. Lineage (NCBI taxonomy): Eukaryota > Metazoa > Chordata > Chondrichthyes > Orectolobiformes > Hemiscylliidae > Chiloscyllium > Chiloscyllium punctatum. Next base: position 88,065,942 of record NC_092745.1, read on the forward strand.
ACAGGAAGAATAATCAATTACATCTTTGAAATTATATCGTCACAGAGAAAACAATGAGAAAGAGTAAAGATGTCCAGTTGTAAGAATAGTAGATGACAAAGACCATTAGAGTGAAGTTGAAGGAGAAGCAAACAATTCACGAAGTGAAACTCCTACAATCTGAGCAGTTAATATAGGTATGGTTCTACACTCTGTTCTCATATATAGAGGAAGTACAATGGGGTGGAGGCAATGAGGACCTGAACACATATGAGCACAGATCATTGACAGTGGCAGAGAGGTAGAGAAATAAAGCATACACTACCCTCAGCATCATTAACATTTGGAGATAGTGTAGATGTGATTTACAAGAATAGTTCCAAGATTGAGAAACTTCAACTGCGGGTAGATTAAGTTGAGACTTTTCTCCATGGTTAGAAGAATGCTGAGAATAAATCTGACTGAGGGTTCCAAAATCTCAAGCCAGCTGAATAGAGTAGATAGGGCGAAACTGTTTCTGCTTGTGAAAGTGATATGCAAACAAAGCAACAGTGAGGAGCAAAAACCCTTTTCACATAGCAAATTGATATGATATTGAATACACTGGAAAAGGGATGGAGGCGGGTCCAACTGAGACATTCAAAAGGGCATTGAATGTTTTTTTTATTCTAATGGTGTGTCAGGATATAGGAAAAGGCAGGCGATTGGCAATGGAACGTAGGGAGGGAACAGGTCATTGAGCTAGTGCAGACACAATGTGCTGATTGGTTCCCTTCTGCATTGTAATAATTATGTGATTCTATGTGGAACAAGTAGAGTCATAGAGTCCTACAGCATGGAGACAGGCTCTCTAGCCCAAATTAGTCCATGCCAACCAAAAATGTCCATTCACCCTAACCCCATTTCCCTGCGCTTAGCTCATATCCTTCTAACCCTTTCCTACCCATGTGTTTGTCAAAATGCCTTTTAAATGTTAATAATGTACCTGCCTCAACCACTTCCGCTGACAGCTCATTCCATATGCATACCACCCTGTGTAAAGAAAGTTGCCCCTCAGGTTCCCTTTTATTCTTTCACCTTTAACTGATGCCATCTAGTTCTCGATTCCCCAACCCTAGGAGAAAGACTGAGTGCATTCACCCTATCTATGCCTCTCATGATGTTATACACCTCTGTAACGTCCCCCCTCAGTCTCGTATGCTCTAAAGAAAAACGTCCAGCTTGTCCAACCTCTCCTTATAACTCAGCCCATTGAGTCCATGTAAATTTCTTCTGCACTCTTTCCAGTTTAATAACATCCTTCCTATAACAAGGTGACCAAAACTGAACAAAATACTCCAAGTACGGTCTCACCAACATCCTATATAACTGCACCATAACTTCCCAATTTCCATACTCAATACCCTGACTGATGAAGGCCTGTGTGCCCAAAAGCTTTCTTCATTGCCCTGTCTACCTGTGACTCCACTTTCAGAGAACAGTGAACCCAAACTCCAAGGTTCCTTTGTTCCACTATACCCCTTAAGGCCCTACCATTCACCATGAAACTCTATCTTGATTTCACTTTTCAAAATGCAAGACCTCACACTTATCTATATTAAATTCCATTTGCCTTTTCTCACATCACTTCCTCAACTGGTCAAGGTCCTGCTGCAATTTCTGATAACCTTCCTCACTGTCCACAATACCGTATTTGTGTCATCAACAAACTTATTAATCATGCCTTGGACGTTCCCATACAAATCATTGATACAGATAACAAACAACAATGGGTCTAGCACTGACCCCTGAGGCAGTCCACTAGTCACAGGCCTCCAGTCTGACAAACATCCTTCCACTATTACCTTTTGCTTCCTACCATCAAGCCAGTTGTGTATCCAGTTTGCCAGCTTGCCCTAGATTCCATGCAATCTAACTTTCCAGAGCAGCCTAGCATGTGGAACCTTATCAAAGGCCTTACTGAAATCCATACAGACTCCGTCTACTGCCCTGCTGTCATCAACCTTCCTGGTCACTTCATCAGAGAACTCTAACAAATTTGTGAGGCATGATCTTCTACTCATAAAGCCATGCTGACTACTCCTAACCAAACCCTAGTTTTCCAAATGCATGCATATCTTATCCCTCAGAATCCTCTCAAAAACCTTCCCTACCACAGATATTAAGCTTACTGGTCTATAGTTTCCAGGTTTTTCTTTACAGCCCTTCTTGAATAATGGCACAACATTTGCTATCCTCCAATCTTCTGGGATCTCACCCATGGTTAACAATAATGCAAAAATATCTAATATACCTAAACAACCTCTTTGGATTCACTCTAACATTCTCAGCCAAGGCTATCTTGTGCCCCGTTTTTGCCCTCCTGATTTCCTTATTTAGTAAACCCCTGTATTCCCGATATACCTCCAGGGATTCCCTTGATCCCAGCTGCCTGTACCTGAACAACACCTCCTTTTTTTCTGGTCAGAGCCTCAACACTCTTGTCATCCAGGGATCCCTATTCCTGCCAACCTTGCCTTTCACCGTCACAGGAACATATAGATCTTGAACTCTAGCTATCTCAGTTTAAAGGCCTCCCATTTGCTGGAGGTCCCTTTGCCTGCAAACAAATTAATCCAATCAACCCCTGCAAGCTCCTGTCTAATTCCATCAAAATTCGCCATGACTCAATTTAGGACTTGAACCTATGGACCAGTTTTGTCCCTCTCCATAACTATGTTAAAATTAGTAGGAAGATGGTCACTGGTCCAAACGTGCACCCCCACTCTCACCTCCACCACCTGTACAGTCCTATCTCCCAAGAGTAGATCAAATTCCTGAATAGCCCCTTCCTGAGTAGGACCCTCTGTATACTGCTTGAGGAAACTTTCCTGAATGCTCTTAACAAAGTCCACCCCATCTAAGCCCAAGGCTCTGGCAGTTCCAGTCTGTGTTAGGAAAATTAAAATCCCCTACTATGACAACCCTATTGCGCCTGCAAGTCGCCCCAATCTCCTTACATATGTGTTTCCCTAATTCCCATTGACAATTTGGGGGCCTATAGTACAATCCCAATAATGTCACCATTCCCTTTGAATTTCTTAGCTTTATCCACAAAGCCTCACTGGATAATCCTTCTGTTATTTGATCTCTGATTACTGCTGTGACACTTACTTTAATCAAAAATACAACTCCCTATCCCCTCCTTCCATCATGTCTGTCCTGCCCAAAGCATCTGTACCTGGCACACTACGCTGCCAGTCCTGTCCCTCCCTTGGCCATGTCTCTGTAAAAGGCTATAATCTCCCAGTCTCACATGCCTATCCAGTTTATTGGCCTTACCCGTCAGCCCTCTTTCGTTGAATTAGATACAATTTAATCCAACAGGCATTCCTTGCTCCCTTTCATTTTCCAGCCTGATCTGTCTCTTTAACTTACTTTCCCTGTTTACTATATCTCCTTCGAGCCTTGCACTTGCCTCCCTGCTGTTGAGGATCCCACCCCTCTGCAAATCTAGTTTAAACCCTCCCTTGCAGCCTCTCAAACCTGGCCCCAAGGTATTGGTTACCCTCCAGTTCAGGTGCAACCCATCCCTCTTGAAAAGGTCACCTCTGCCCTGGAAAAGATCCCAGTCATATTAAAATCTGAATCCCTGCCCCTTGCACCAGTTCTTTAATCACCCATTCACTTGCCATATCATCCAGAGATTATCACTAAAGAGGTCCTGGTTTTTACCTTTCTTCCTAGTTGTCTATAATCACTCTGTAAGACCTCATCCTTATTTCTACCTGTGTCATTTGTGCCAAAATACACAATGACTTCTGGTTGTTCACCCTCCCACTTGAGAACATTCTGCAGTCACTCTGAGACATCCTGGACCCTGACACTTGGGAGGCAACACACCATCCTGGATTCCAGTTTGTGGCCACAAAATCTCCTGTATGCCCCATTATTGAGTCACCTATCACTCAGGTTCTATTGACCTTTACCCTTTCCCACTGTGCCCCAGAGCTAGTCATAGTGCCACCAACCTGCCTACTGCCACTTTCCCTGAACGGTTATCCCCCACCACCCCCCCCAGCAGCATCCAAAATGGAATACTTGTTTTCAAGGGGAATGGCCACAGAGGAATCCTGCACCCTGTGCCTACTCCCTTTACCTTTCCTGGTGGTCTCCTAGCTACTCTCTGCCTGCACCTTAAGTGTGACCACCTCACTAAAACTCTTATCTGTGAAGCACTCAGCATCTCAGATGATCCTGAGTGCATCTAGCTCCAGCTCCCTAACATGATCTCCCAGGAGCTGCAGCTGGGTACACCTCCCATGGGTGTAGTCATCAGGGACAATTGAAGTTGTCTTGAGCTCCCATACCCTGCAGGAGGAACATGCCATTGTCCTAACTGCCATTTTAAAGAGATGGGCAGTATAGAAATAAACCCTTTGATCCAACTCATCCATGCTGACCAGATACCTTATCTAGTCTCATTTGCCAGCACTTAGCCCACATCCCTCTAAATCCTTCCTATTCATATGCTCATCCAGATGTTTTTAAAATGTTGCAATTGCATCAGTCTCCACCACTTCCTCTGGCAGCTCATTCCATATACACACCAGCCTCTGCGTGAAAAAGTTGCCCCTTGGGAGGATTTAAACAAGTAAGGTGGGGTGGAGGTTGTTGGGGGGCGGGGAACCCAGGGATATAGTGAGGAAAGAGATCAATCTGAGACTGGTACAGTTGAGAACAGAAGTGAGTCAAACAGTCAGGGCAGGCAGGAACAAGGTAGGACTAATAAATTAAACTGCATTTATTTCAATGCAAGGGGCCTAACAGGGAAGGCAGATGAACTCAGGGCATGGTTAGGAACAAGGGACTGGGATATCATAGCAATTACAGAAACATGGCTCAGGGATGGGCAGGATTAGCAGCTTAATGTTCCAGGATACAAATGCTACAAGAAGGATAGAAAAGGAGGCAAGAGAGGAGGGGGAGTGGCATTTTTGATAAGGGATAGCATTTCAGCTGTACTGAGGGAGGATATTCCTGGAAATACATCCAGTAAAGTTATTTGGGTGGAACTGAGAAATAAGAAAGGGATGATCACCTTATTGGAATTATATTATAGACTAATAGTCAGAGAGAAATTGAGAAACAAACTTGTAAGGAGACCTCAGCTATCTGTAAGAATAATAGGGTAGTTATGGTAGGAGATTTTAACTTGCCAAACAGCGACTGGGTCTGCCATAGTGTTAAAGGTTTAGATGGAGGGGAATTTCTTAAGTGTGTACAAGACAATTTTCTGACTCAGTATCTGGATGTACCTGCTAGAGAAGGTGCAAAACTTGATCTACTCTTGGGAAATAAGGCAGGGCAGGTGACTGAGGTGTCAGTGAGGGAGCACTTTGGGGCCAGCGACCATAATTCTATTCGTTTTAAAATAGTGATAGAAAAGGATAGACCAGATCTAAAGGTTGAAGATCTAAAAGGAGAAAGGCCAATTTTGACGGTATTAGGCAAGAACTTTCAAAAGCTGATTGGTGGCAGATGCTCGCAGGTAAAGGGATGGTTGGAAAATGGGAAGTTTTCAGAAATGAGATAACAAGAATCTAGAGAAAGTATATTCTTGTCAGGGTGAAAGGGAAGGCTGGTAACTATAGGGAATGCTGGATGACGAAAGAAATTGAGGGTTTGGTTAAGACAAAAGAAGGAAGCATATGTCAGGTATAGACAGGATAGATCGAGTGAATCCTTAGAAGAGTTTAAAGGAAGTAGGAGTATACTTAAGAGGGAAATCAGGAGGGCAAAAAGGGGATAGCTTTGGCAAATAGAATTAAGGAGAATCCAAAGGGTTTTTACAAATATATTAAGGACAAAAGGATAACTAGGGAGAGAACAGGGCCGCCCAAAGAACAGCAAAGCGGCCTTTGTGTGGAGTCACAGAAAATGGAGGAGATACTAAATGAATATTTTGCATCAGTATTTACTGTGTAAAAGGATATGGAAGATATAGACTGTAGGGAAATAGATGGTGACATCTTGCAAAATGTCCAGATTACAGAGGACGAAGTCTTGAAATGGTTAAATCCCCAGGGAACTCTGTGGGAAGCTAGAGAAATAATTGCTGGGCCTCTTGCTGAGATATTTGTATCATCGATAGTCACAGGAGAGGTGCTGGAAGACTGGAGGTTGGTAAACGTGGTGCCACTGTTTAAGAAGGGCAGTAAAGACAAGCCAGGGAACTAAAGACCCGTGAGCCTGACCTCAGTGGTGGGCATGTTGTTGGAGGGAATCCTGAGGGACAGGATGTACATGTATTTGGAAAGGCAAGGACTGATTAGGGATAGTCAACATGGCTTTGTGCATGGAAAATCATGTCTCACAAACTTGATTGCGCTTTTTTGAAGAAGTAACAAAGAAGATTGATGAGGGCAGAGCAGTAGATGTGATCTATATGGACTTCAGTAAGGCGTTCGACAAGGTTCACCATGGGAGACTGATTAGCAAGGTTACATCTCATGGAATACAGGGAGAACTAGCCATTTGGATACAGAACTGGCTCAAAGGTAGAAGACAGAGGGGGGTGGTGGAGGGTTGTTTTTCAGACTGGAGGCTTGTGACCAGTGGAGTGCCACAAGGATCAATGATGGGTCCTCTACTTTTTGTCATTTACATAAATGATTTGGATGTGAGCATAAGAGGTACAGTTGGTAATTTTGTAGATGACACCAAAATTGGAGGTGTAGTGGACAGCGAAGAGGGTTACCTCAGATTACAACAGGATCTTGACCAGATGGGCCAATGGGCTGAGAAGTGGCAGATGGAGTTTAATTCAGATAAAAGTGAGGTGCTGCATTTTGGGAAAGCAAATCTTAGCAGGACTTATACACTTAATGGTAAGGTCCTAGGGAGTGTTGCTGAACAAAAAGACCTTGGAGTGCGGGTTCATAGCTCCTTGAAAGTGGAGTCGCGGATAGATAGGGTAGTGAAGAAGGCGTTTGGTATGCTTTCCTTTATTGGTCAGAGTATTGAGTACAGGAGTTGGGAGGTCATGTTGCGCCTGTACAGGACATTGGTTAGGCCACTGTTGGGATATTGCGGGCAATTCTGGTCTCCTTCCAATGGAAAGATGTTGTGAAACTTGAAAGGGTTCAGAAAAGATTTACAAGGGTGTTGCCAGGGTTGGAGGAATTGAGCTATGGGGAGAGGCTGAACAGGCTGGGGCTGCTTTCCCTGGAGCGTTGGAGGCTGAGGGGTGACCTTATAGAGGTTTACAATATTATAAGGAGCATGGATAGGATAAATAGGCAAAGTCTTTTCCCTGGGTTGTGGGAGTCCAGAACTAGAGAGCACAAAGCTATATTGACTATCCCTAATTAGTCCTTGCCTTTCCAAATATATTTATATCCTGTCCCTCAGGATTCCCTCCAACAACTTGCCCACCACTGACATCAGGCTCACTGGTCTGGAGTTCCCTGGCTTCTCCCTACTATCCTTCTTCAACAGTGACATCACGTTAGCCAACCTCCAGTCTTCCGGCACCTCACCTGTGACTATCGATTACACAAGTATCTCAGCAAGAGGCCCAGCAATCACTTCTCTTGCTTCCCACAGAGTTCTATGGTACACCTGGTCAGGTCCTGTGGATTTATGGGGAAAGCCATCTCCAGAGAAATGAAAGGGTTTTTGCTCAACTGATGAATGAATGGCTGGGAATCAGTCTTAAGTCCTACTCAAGAAGTTGAAAGGACCAGAAAGGAACTGAAGGAAAATATTTTATTGATGTTTATGATATAGACTGGTATCAGATTTGTATTTCACTGACTTTTTTCACTCATAATATTTGTGTCTTGTCTCTCTGTATCTCTATTTGTTTGTGTCCACAATTTTTACTTAAAAGAGTTTGGTATTTAAGAAATGGAGAGTTACAAATTGACAAGTTGTGTTTCTTAAAAATCTGCAAAAAATTGTTGCATTCTTGTTAAGTCCAAAAGCCTGAGCCTTCTCTTTTAACCTGAGTTTCTCAGTTGAGAACTTTGATTTTTTTTTCATATTTTGATATTAATACTACTTATCAACAGATTTAGTAAACTATTATTGGAGGCATATCAACTAGAAGTAGGCAGAAAGTGGAAAAGCAATGACCTGATGGCAGTGGAAACAAGGAGTACAGGAAATTCTGGCTCCCTTCTATGATCGGTGACAAAGTTTGACAAATATTCTCTCCACTGGCTCAAAGGTAGAAAACAGAGGTTGGTGGTGAAGGGTTGCTTTTCAGACTGGAGGCCTGTGACCAGTGGTGTGCCACAAGGATCAGTGCTGGATCCACTGCTTTTTGTCATTTATGTAAATGATTTGGATGTGAACCTAGGAGGTATAGTTAGTAAGTTTGCAAATTACACTAAAATTGGAAGTGTAGTGGACAGTGAAGGTTACTTCAGAGTACAATGGGATCTTGATCAGATGGGCCAATGGGCCGAGGAGTGGCAGTTGGAGTTTAATTTAGATAAATGTGAGGTGCTGAATTTTGGAATGGCAAGTCAAGGCAGGACTTATGCACTTAATGGCAAGGTCCTAGGGAGTATTGCTGAACAAAGAGACCTTGGAGTGCAGCTTCATAGTTCCTTGAAAGTGGAGTCACAGGAAAATAGGATAGTGAAGAAAATGTTTGGTATGCTTTCCTTTATTGGTCAGAGTATTGAGTGTAGGAGTTGAGAGGTCATGTTGTGGCTATACAGGACATTGGTTAGGTCACTATTGGAATACTGTGTGGATTTCTGGTTTCCTGCTACAGGAAAAATGCTGTGAAATTTAAAAGCGTTCAGAAAAGATTTACAAGGATGTTGCCAGGGTTGGAATGTTTGAGCTATAGGGAGAGGGTAAATAGACTGAAGCTATTTTCCCTGGAGCATCGGAGGCTGAGGGGTGACTTTATAGAGGTTTAGTAAATCATGAGAGGCATAGATTGGATAAATAGACAATGTCTCTTCCCTGGGGTGATGGGGGGAGTCCAAAACTAGAGGGCATCGGTTTAAAGTGAGAGGGGAAACATGTAAAAGGGACCGAAGTGGCAACGTTTTCACGCTGAGGGAGGTGTGTGTATGGATTGAGCTGTCAGAGGAAGTAGTAGAGGTTGGTACAATTACAACATTTAAAAGGAATCTGGATGTATATAAAAATAGGAAGGGTTTAGAGGGATATGGGCCAAATGCCGGCAAATGGATCTCAGTTTATTTATGAAATCTGATTGGCACCGACGAGTTAGATTGAAGAATTCCATGCTATATATCATTATGACTATGACTCTCAACAAACAGCCTTAGTGAAGGCTGATGCAAGTGTTGGAAACCTGCCTCCAGTAGCTTTAATTAGTTGGTAAACTCATCTCCATCTTAAATAAGATCTCAGCCTCATGAAAATTGCAACTGAAACCAGATTTATGATGGAGATGGCCTTTCAAAAATCCCAGCTCCTGTTTCTCAGTAATTGGTGCTTCTCTCTGTGCCAAAAGCTGGGGGTCCCACTCTAGAGCTTGTTGGCTATAGGAGTGTTTATGGCATGATTCAAACTGGTTGATAATTAGTCTGCTAATCCCTCCAACACTTATCACTAGTCCCCAGAGGAAAACTGTGAGTTCAAACATGAAACAATGGTTTTCATACAACAAGTAGTTATGGGATGCACTGCCCGATGGAGGCAGGTTCAATTGAGGGACACAAGTGGGCAGTATATAATTATTTAAATATAAACAATGGGTAAGGCTATAGGGGAAAGGCAGAAGCCAAAGATAAAATGCTCAGAAAGCAGGGATAGACAGGATGGTTTGAATGGTCTCCTTTTGTGTTGTAATAATTCTGTGATCTTGTGATTTATACAATGGCTGGCATGTTTCCCTCCAGCCTATGCATCTTCTAGCATTTCGGTTTTGTTGATATCACTTTGAGCACTGACACATGTAAGGAGTCAATAGACTTTGATAGAAATGCTTCAGAGGAGAAATAACAAATTAATGTTGGGAGCTAATTGAAATGTAAGTGTAACATTGCAGAATTCAATCTCACGATGACCCAAAATTAATACATCAACTCTTTAAATTATGGGATCTATTGTTTGCCATGTAGAATGGGACTTTGTTAACTACATCATGAGATGAGATGGGTCACAACACCACAGACTAGGAATTGAACTTAAAAACTCTCATGTCTGTTCTAATTCAATGCCTTACAGGTGGAGGAACATGATTTTATTAACTTGCCCACTGATGGGAGCACAATTTTTAAAATTTGTTATGCTTTTATTATCTCTAATGAGCAAACCCTATAATTAAAATAAGCCCAATTCCAAGAAGATGCATGCTTTACAAATTCTGAGGTCCTGATGTTGTTGTTTGCCGAGTTACTCAAACACACACTTCCCAGTTATTTGGTAACTATCCCACTGGAGAGGTGAGAAAGATCAAGGCCCATTTGAAATAGAAACAAAAATAAAATCTGGCAGCTAGGTTTTACCAGCAATTTCTGTTTTTATTTCAGATCTCGAGCATCTGCAATCCTTTACTTTATTTAGGCCAATGTGATGTTGAGTTGGTTCCAAGACCATATTCCTGACAATGTAAGATTGGACCAGATTATTTATGCTTAATGAACCTGACAAGTTTATTAATGGAATGCAGAAGACCAGACCTACCATTAGGGTTTCAGATTCTTTCCAATGGATTTGCAAGCTAATACCCTATATAGTAGGGTGGATTGGGTGGATTGTGATGCATAAACAGCAGAAAGCCTCCTAGTGCTCTGCAGACATGGAGTTAATTTTAGCCAGCAAACCCATAGTTGCATCTTGGCATATATTTGTGGTTTCCTTAACTCTAACTCTTGCCAAGCTTTATGTACATAGATCATGAGATGTTTGCAAGTGAGAAAATGCTTGCTTTGCTTCATGATGTAGAGGAGTTGGTGTACATGAAGGAGCAGCGCTCCGAAAGCTAGTGCTTCCAAATAAACCTGTTGGACTATAACCTGGTGTTGTGTGATTTTTAACTTTGTTCTGCTTCAGGCAAACAGAAACAATGCTTTGAAAAGCAAAATACTAAAGGTAGTAGAAATCTGAAATAAAAACAGAGAATTCTGGAGGTCAGGCAGCATTTATGGAGATTGAAACAAAATTCAGAAGTCTGATGAAAGGTTATTGATCTAAAGCATAACTAATGTGGATTCCTCTGGCACATAGTTGAAAAAATCAAACATGTGGTTCTGTTTCTCTTCATGTCAAACACCGTCCTACTAAAGTAAAAGGAAGGTCTAGAAAGATAGTCTAAGCATTTTCAGAATAAAATCATACTCAGATCATCATCAAGTAGAAGATTCACCCAGGAACAATGATTCAAGATAGCTTTGAAAGAAGCTCGTAATTGGATCGGCAAACATCACCACTTCTGACCTTGAGACAGAGGGAAGGTCATAGATGAAGCAGCTGAAGATTGTTAGGTTTGGGACACTACCCTGAGGGACTCTTGCAGAGATGTTCTGGAGCTGAGAATGGCTGACCCTCCACTGCTACAACCATTTTCCTTTATGCTAGGTATGACTCGAACCAGTGGAGTGTTTGCCCCCTGATACCCATTGATTCCAGTTTTGCCAGGCTCCTTGATGCCACACTCAGTCAAATGCAGCCTTGATATCAAGGGCTGTCACTCTCACTTCATCTCTGGAATTCAGCTCTTTTGTCCATGTTTGAACCAAGGCTGTAATGAGATCAGGAGCTGAGTGACCCTGGCGAAACCCAAACTGGGCATCCCTGAGCAGATTGTTGCTGAGCAGGTGCTGCTTGATAGCATTGTCGATGACATCTTCCATCACTTTACTGATGATGGAGATTGACTGATTGGGTGGTAATTGGCTGGGTTGGATTTGTCCTGCTTTTTGTGTACAGAACATACCCGGGCAATTTTCCACATTGCCGGATAGATGCCAGTGTTGTAACTGTATTGGAAGAGCTTGGCTAGGGAAGTGGCAAGTTCTGGAGCACACATCCTCAGTACTATTGCTGGAATGTTATCAGGGCCCATTACCTTTGCAGAATCCAGTGCCTCCAGCCCTTTCTTGAAATCATGTGGAGTGAATTGAATTGGCTGGAGACTGGTATCTGTGATGCTGGGGACCACTGGAGGAACTCGAGATGGATCATCCACTCAGCACTTCTAACTGAAGATTGTTGCAAGTGCATCAGCCTTCCCTTTTGCACTGATGTGCTGGGCTCCTTCATAATTGAGGATGGTGATATTTGTGGAGCCTTCTCTTCCAGTGAGTTGTTTCATTGTCTACCACCATTTACGACTGGATGTGGAAAGACTGTAGAGGTTAGATCTGATCCGTTGGTTGTGGAATCACTTAGCTCTGTCTAGCACTTGTTGTTTATGCTGTTTGGCATGCAAATAGTCCTGTTTGGTAGCTTCACCAAGTTGACACCTCATATTTAGGTATACCTGATGCTGCACTTGGCATGCCCTGCTGCACTTTCCATTGAACTAGGGTTGATCCCCTGACTTGATGGTAATGGTTGAGTGGGGGATATGCCAGGCCATGACATTGCAGATTGTGCTGGAGTACAGTTCTGCTGCTGTTGATGGCCCACAGCGGCTCATGGATGTCCAGTCTTGGACTGCTAGATCGGTTTGAAGTCTGTTTCATTGAGCACGGTGATAGTGCCACACAACACGATGGGGTTATTCTCAATGTGAAGGACTTCATCTCCACTAAGACAATATGGTGGTCAGTTGTATCCATATTGTCATTCAACAGTATTACCATCACTGAATCCCCTACTGTCAACATCCTCAGGGCTACCATGAACCAGAAAATCAACAGAACTCACCATATAAACACATTGCCTACAGAAGCAGGTCACAGACTAGGGATACAGCAGTGAGTAACTCACCTTCTGACACCCCAAAGTCTATCCATCATCTACAAAGCACAAGTCAAGAGTGTGATAGAATACTTCCCACTTGCCTGAATGGGTGCAGCTCCAACAACACTCAAGAAGCTTGACACCATCCAAGCAACCTGATTGGCACCACACTTACAAACATTCAATCCCTCCACCACGAATGCTCAGCAGCAGTAGTGTGTACTATCTACAAGATGCAGTACAGAAATTCACCAAAAGTCCATGGACAGCACTTTCCAAACCCATGACCACTTCCACCTAAAAGGACAAGGGCAGCAGGTACTTGGGAACATCACCACCTGCAAGTTCCCCTTCAAACCACTCACTACCCTGATGTGGAAATATACCACCATTCCTTCACAGTCATTGGGTCAAAATCCTGGAATTTCCTCCCTAACGGCATTGTGGTCAACCCACAGCAAGTGGACTGCAGCAATTCAAGAAGGCTGCTCACCAGCAACTATGGATGGGCTATCAATGCTGGCCAGCCAGCGACGCCCAAGTCCCACAAATGAATTTTAAAAATTGGATCATACCATGAACTCTGTCAGCAAGGACTTGCACAACAGGAATATTGGAATTTATTATCCATCCCTAGCTATGCTCAAAAATGGACTGATGGCCTTTCTTCTTGAAACATTGCAGGTCCATGTGAAGGTTCTCCCACAATCCTATTAGCTAAAGAATTGGGAGGTTGAGGCGATTAAATGCAGAATTGCACCTCGAAATGATCATGCATCTGTGTAATGTAAAACACATTTTAATGTCTATAGTCAAATAATAATTAATAATAAAGAAAATAAGATCCATAAATAAACTTGCTTTTAACAATTTCATATGTATTCTACTAAGTTATGTTATACAAACTGCTTACACATTTAAAGTCGATTTTTTGCCATAGTTTATTATTTAAATATTTACACAAGTGTTGTCCTACAAAGAAAATATTTTGTACATAATATACAAATAATTGCATTAAGCAAAATGAGCATGATGCTGCTTAATAGTTGCAATAAGAACATTTAAGATGGCATTAGTTTGACAATGTTGATAAAAGTGTGAACTTGCAGTTATACTGCAGATATTAGACTGAAATTTGAACTTTCAAACATCATGTTATTAATTATGAATAAGTCATTATTATAGATCAGGTATGGGAATTTTTAATAACTAGGAGGAAGTGAGAACTGCAGATGCTGGAGAGTCACAGTCGATAAAGTGTAGCACTGGAAAAAGCACAGCATCAGAGGAGCAAGAGAGTCAATGTTTCAAACTCCTGATGAAGGGTTAAGCCTGAAACATTGGCTACCTTGCTCCTTAGATGATGCCCGACCTGTTTTTCCAGTGCCACATCAACTCTCACAGGGATTTTTAATGTTGACACAAATCAAGGAATACGTCTTAATCTGTCTTAATATTTAAACACTGGCTACAGAAGGCAGCAGTGTACAAAAGGTCTGGGAGCAGGTTGAAAGGTAAGAAGGATGGTATGTTTCTACCATATCACCCTGTTATAATCTGGATTAAGACCAGTAATGCTTTTGTGAAGAAGACAAAACTCCCAGTTATTAACTGAAAATATGAGCTGCAGGATTCCATGATTCAAAATAGAAGAATTTCGCCTGTAGAAGAGTCAAACAAAGCAAGCACTAAATACTATGGAAGGAAACCTCCTCTGCTCAAAAACCCCAGGATCGATGAAAGTTAAACATGCATTATCAAGAAAGTTGCAATCAAATATAAACTAGAAATTGCACAATAAAAGACAGATATGCCTAAACTAAACTTTATAAATTGGCTCAGCACGCCAATCTGTATGGGTCATCAAACTCAGTTGTAAATTCTTTTAAAATTCAGTCATCGATATAAAACAAATTCAGCTTCTGTCCATCAGCATGTAACTTTGTGCCCAGCCAACACCAGTACTTAACTAACCTGAATACTATGGTATGGTTTTCATCAGCAATAGCATACATCTACAACTCCGTCTGGATAGTATAGATTCATCAATGTTATTGTTAAGTGACAGAAGCAGCTTCATCATCAGTCTGAGGAAGAGTCACTCGACTCGAAATGTTATCTTTGATTTCTCTCCACAGATGCTGTCAGACTTGCTGAGCTTTTCCAGCAATTTCTATTTTTGCCTCTGCATCAGCAACGTGTTTGCTTATTTACAGTTTCTGTATCTAGTCTGTTTTCGGCAGCATACTTTAATGGCGTTACTAAACTTATTAATTTTTACTGAGCTGTTGGCTCCATTTTTTTTAATACAATCTCAACTAAAGATTTGGGTTTCAGATTGTCAGCTTCAATCTTAGTTTCCTTAGAAACTGGAAAGTTCAGTTTTCTTTCTTGGTTTCCCTTATCGATTAAAGACCGTCTCAAAAAATAGAAGCCTTGCCCAAAGAAATTCTTCATAATATCATGGAACAGTTAGTGATGGAGATAGTTAAAATGCTAGAAATGGAGGCAGTCAGGTTTAGTGCAACAGGAGCTCTTGATTTAGCTTTTCATTAAAGAGAGTAATATAGTCATTAAGAGAATGTACAGTACTCCACCCCATCCAACAGTGTGTCTTGCACTAAGATAGGGATCCTCAGCACAGTGGAAGCTTCTGCTCTTTGGGTCTCTCACAGGTGTAGCTGTCCAAATCCAGGATGCCTGCGTCTCCATGGATCCAGAGAATCTATAAGGCCCATGATAGAAGCACTGTCACACCTATTGCACCTGTCCACCAGTGCTGATACATTCATCTTAATAAGTCCAATCATAGTACTGTACTAGTGAGATGGACGAGATGCTGGAGGCAAAAAGAAATTAAGGCAATTCATCTCAAAGGGGGTCAGACACACCAATCCTGAGCTGAGTGCAAATGCAGGGCCTCAGGAATCACAAAAAAACACATCACCTTAAACATCAGCAGGTGTGTGTTTCCACAAGACAGCGTTCACTGGAATGTGGAATGTTGGGTAGAGGATGGTGAAGTTCATTCACTTCATGTGCGGTGCAATAGTTCAGGATTACGAAGATGTGAATAGAAAAGGTTAAAAATCTCTTGTCAGGCATATATGGCAGCACCCAGAGTGCATGCAGGAACTGCACACTGACATTCACAGGATCTATGCCTCTTTACGTAGTCTGGACTCAAGGAGAGCATTAATAATGTAAGGATATCTGAAGATGCCACCTGGAGCAGCAGTCAATGCTTAAGATGTCACTAAGAAGGACGAGGGTACCACTAGGTGCAGACCTCTGGAGATGGCCTGGTGGTAACCTCTATGATGAGGATGATATGCAAGTCGACCAATGGAAAGATGAGTGAGCAGTTTGCCTTCACCTTTTCTGTGATCACAAGGGGAGCACCATGTAGGAGTCATAAAACACAGAGGTCAGTGTATTACGTGCAGCATCATAAGGGTCACCAATGTGTGTCTCCTGCCATTGTTTTCCCCTGCAGTATATAAATTACAACATTTTAAGCCACACATCTAAGGTTCATATTATTGTTCTCATAAGAGGTAAAGTGGTATGAGATGATGAAAGTTCTCCATGTTGAGGGAAAAGCCTCTGGACAGATATGCTTCCTTCAATACTAGTAAATGGTTAGATATTCCAGGCTGCATCTTCCATCCAGGTGTCAGCACAAGTACCTCAGATTTTCTTCCATGTTATGCTACTTAAGCTGGCTCAAAAGGAAGAAGGTGAAATGCTCTAGACTCTGATAATCCCTGATTTTCATGACATCCTGACAAGCGTTTTGCATTCTGAGCCACCCCCTCTGTGTGATGTTAGGGCATTTCAGTGCATCATGCCCTTCACCTCCATCTTCATCTACTCTCACATTTCCAGGTTTTGTTCTTGTCCTGACGTGCTATCTCCTTCCATGGTCTCACTGTATTCATGCTCCACACCTCCCTGGAGGGTCATCTTATGAAGAATGCAGCAGGAGGGATTGGAGGACACTATCTGACTAGTTACAGTACTAGAATTGCATCTTTAAGTCCAAACGCCCGCTCAATAGCTGTCCTTGTGAGCAGTTAGCATTGTTGGTGCCACTTCTGCACCTCTGCTGAAGCTCCACAGAGGGAGGGGGTATTTCTTCAAGCGATATCTCTTGATGCAAGGAAATCATCTGTAGATTTTGAGAGTCAAAGTAAAGATGTGTAGCAGTGTTAAGATGTGAGATTGAATAAGCCATGTTAATGCCAGGAAAGAAATACGTATCTAATATTAAGGAATTTTCTATTGACGAATCTGAGTTCTCAACGGGATGCCTTAATGCTGCAAGGGTGCAACTCATGACGATGTAGACCTGGCGGTACCCACTGCTGGGGATCACTGTGCCTGTTCTTTTATAAAACACAAACTGCCCAATTTTGGCTGTAGGGATCTGTGATGCAATGCAATGTTGAACAAAATTCAAGAGCACAGTGACTTTGATGACTACTGATAGGCATGTTGACCAATGTTTCAAAGTCTGAAATCTTTAGTGATGAGGGCATGGGTTTCTGTGATCATCTGCTTTTAGAGTTACAGTCTCATGAGGGACTCAGTGATCACCAGATTGCTCTTCTTTGGAATAGATCCTGTGTTGAAAAGCATTTGTTGCTCTTTTTCTTCTCCTGTGCCGTCTTGATGCTCGGAGGTTCATCCTTCCTTTGCAGTATGCTGTTCATCATTGCCACCAGGCCAAAATTCTGAGAGTTGTGCCATCATTGCAAATTTTAGTCAAGTTACTGATTGGCAACTTTGCTACCAACTCTTCTGCCCCCACCAAGGCAGAGGTGCTCTGATGATCCTGTTTACTGCCTTCCAAAGATTGAAATCCTCTTTATGTATGAGCCTTCTTATGGAGTTGTGGTAATTCCATGAAGGGGCCATAACTGGCTCACTATTCTGTACCCACCTCTGCAGTTGGTTAGTCTCAGACAGCTGGTTAAACACAGCACCTCCATGAAAGTTTCAAACTTTCCCTTTAACAAAATCATAATGAGCTCTTTAACAACTTTCATTGGTCTGCTCTGGCAGGCTGATGTAATCGTTGCTCGCCCATACCCCTTTACCAACCCACTCAGCACACTATCCCCTCGCTTACTTTACACACCTTCCTTTGCTCAGGTGCTGTCAAAGTGCCCTTGAGACCTGTAACTCCTGAAGCCATGAGAAAAAATCTGCTATGCTACTCCTGGTTTCCTCTGATGAATGCATTTGGGACTGTTCAGATGCAGATTCTTGACCAGAAAATTGGTGACATGCAAGTGGATAATTTTAAAAAGAATTACCATCAGCCAAATTTGTTCCAACAGTAATAGGAATACCTGGGCCAAGGCCGTCACCGTCTAATATTATATATACTGTAAATGGAATCATCCTATTACTAAATACAGTGCAATTACTGTGTTATTAGACAATGTAGGATCACCTTCCTTATTAAGTATACCATAACCATCTTCAGTTACAAATATAGTCCAAACATTTCATGTCCATAATAATTCTGTTACCACCCAGATGCTAAACAAAATATAATCACTCTTTTGCTAAGTATTACTAAATATTGAGGTCTGGAATTCCTTCTGAGTACAACTCTGAAGTTAGACCTGAAGATACGGTGATCATTATGCCTGTGCTGCTAATGCCAAACCAGGCATAGGTCTCCTACAATTTCACTAGAATACATCTGAACATTAAAATAACACAAACAAATTTGAAAAGGCAAAGCTTACACCATGTCTATTTTCCTTAAATATAAAAATGAATTTTTTTAATACTACTTATTCTTTAAAAATGCTTGACAAAAAATAGAGAGCATAGTGCAATTTTAGTGAGGATAATAATTTTAAAACCCCTCAAAGAATTGGACTAAAACAACAAAAAATGTTTTTACACTGCCTGAAAATTTTACTGTAACTAAGAAATCATTTGATTGTCTACAAATGTTGCAGAATCAAATTTAAGGCTCTGCTAACTTGTGGGTGATGTTAGTATTATGGACATGGTTGCACTCTGCTAAATGAATCGACTGAGGCAATAGCAGATCAAGGTGATTTGGGCTTATTGTCCTTATGTTCAACTGTAATTATGGCCACAAGTTTTAGGCGATGTGACTAAGGGTCAACACAGTTAGTTACAAAAACAAAAGAAATTTGAGTACAGTTATTTTATTAAACAAAACTTATTAGCATTGACTGTCATTTAAAACAATACAATTAACCTACTAAAACTAACACAACTATACAATTAATAAATATTACATAATGATACTTCTTATTAAAATAATTTATACTTGTTTCTGTGAATTTTTATAGTGTTTTACAAACTTGTCCTAAATCTATGGCAAAAATAGTGTGCTGATGTTAGCACACTGTGGTAGTAAACTATACTTCAGTTCTTGTAACAGTTCCCTTCAATCAAGTCTGTGGATCTGCTGAGCAGATTATTATATTTACAAACAATTATTGCATTTTTTAATGCACAACTCTGGAAAATATTTATGCAATCTGATTAGAATTAATCTTCAGCAATGTTTTATTATCATTATTGCTGATTCACATTACAACACACATTTTCTTTTAAATGTAATCTCTTCAACATACAGTTTTAGAGAAGAAGTTAATTTTACTGCCAAAAACAAAATCAGAGCCTCATAGGGTAGTTATACTGCATGGGAGGAGAAAGTGAGGACTGCAGATACTAGAGATCAGAATTGAGAGTGTGGCGCTGGAAAAACACAGCAGGTCAGGCAGCATCCAAGGAGCAGGAGAATCAATGTTTCAGGCATATGCCCTTCATCAAAAATAAGCTTGTGGGCCAGGTGGCTGAGAGATAAATGGGAGGGGGGGTGGGGTTGAGGGAAATGTAGCTGAGAATGTGATAAGTAGATGAAGGTGAGGAAGAAGGTGATAAGTCGGAGAGGAGGATGGAGCAGATAGATGGGAAAGGTGTTGGACAGGTCAGGAGGTGGGTTCTGAGTTTGAGGCTTGGGACTGAGATAATGTGGGAGAAGGAGAAATGAGGAAACTGGTGAAATTCACATTGCTCCCTTGTGGTTGCAGGGTCCCAAGGTGGAATACAAGGCATTCTTCTTCCAGGCGTCGGGTGGTAAGGGTTTGGCAATGGAGGAGGCCCAAGATCGACATGTCCTTGGTAAAGTGGGAGGGGGGGAGCTGAAGTGTTATACTGCACACATCAAGTCAGCTGCTCCAGAGCAATGAGAAATGTGGAACCAAGCTAAGCATGGCCTTCAACCTGTGACATGTTTTGAAGTTAGAAAATTAAAGTTAGCTAACTATCTGGTTAGTTCTTTCTTATCAGATTAAAACTAACTGCAACATTTAAGGTGGTTTGATGAGCAGCCTTGAAAGTTTCTAAATTATAGTGACTTTGAAATTGAAGTGATGCCAAATCACTTCAGTTAATAAGTTTCATTATTACAGGAAAGTCAAATCTCTTTTGGTCTTTTACAAGGAAATATTTTGTGGAATGTAATGAGAAAACGGAGTGAGTGACGCCCCTTTCGGTCATGGCTGACTATGGGTTGCATCGTCGTTGTTCTGGCTTTCTGCCTCCCTGAAGCAAAGCTGCTTGTGACTGAAGAGACCAATACTGTAGTGATAATCCCAGTCACAGAGGTCACATCTGTATGTGGCCGTTGATCTGCTCGAGCTGCTGCACTCCTTCCTGAGTACTCACTTGTCTGCTGCAGTGCTCATCAGCTTCTTTTCCCCTGTTTTGACGTGTTGGTTCAGGGTGTTTCTCCATCTCCTGTGGTCAGCTGCAAGTCTTTCGAAGGACTCTGTAGTGATATCAAGTGCCTTGAGTCCCTCATGCGAACGTCCTTTTGGCGCAGCTGGGATCAGCCAGTGGGTCTCTTTCTGGATGTAAGTTCTCCATAGAGGTTGCAGCCGTCCTCCATGCAGCAGATGTGGCCCAGCCAGCGCAGTCTCTCCTGCCTGAGAGTATACATGCTGGGAAAGGACCGAGATAGGACCGCTGTGCTGGACACTCTGTCTTGCTAGGATATGCCCAGGATATGGCGGATACTCCTCAAGTGGAAGGTGTTCAGTCTTCTCTCCTGTCTGGCATATGCAGCCCATGTTTCACTGCTGTACAGCAGTATTCTTATGATGCAGGCATTGAGGACTGACATTTTTGTCTTCACTGTCAGCTTGCCATTTGTCCATACTTGAGGATGAGAAAACTACTCTATTCAATACAGGACATGATGCATCACACCCTTAATAAATGAAACTATTCCTTTAACATGATGACACCTTTTGTATGAATAGATTAATGAAAATGCAAGTTAGTTATGATTACAGAACTAATTCTAATGCTGGTCTGCACAAACACAAATTAGTTTGTTTAAACAACTGGAAGTACAAATCATCAAAAGTATTAGCAAAATTAACAGTCTTGCAAAGTAATTCAACAGTTTCTGTAATGTTGAATTACCTATATCCATTCTTACTTTCACAAGTTGCAACGTTTAACTCTTCTCAGTAAGAGCTCATAGTGACATAGTTCATAAATCAGTCACATTTTAACATAATCACATTGTTATCATAGCACATCAGGGCAAACCTCAGAAAATCAGCATAAAGGGTTGTTTAAACTGTTTATCCAGAGTTACAACAGACAACTGACAGAAACTCTAAATGTAGGAATTAATAGAAAATATGTACTTTTTCAAATATAAGAAAAATTGCATTTAATATTTGCTTTGTTTAGGAATAATTTGTTAGACTCCAAATCATTCTCACACAAATACAGTTGCATTCAATGTACAAGACGTGAGTACATGAAGCATGAAACTAGTATTTAGTGATATAGCTGTCGAAATCCTAACAACTGCATGAGCATAAAATTTATTGCACTGTCTAAACTGTAAAGATTAGTAAGGATAAACACATTTTTGGAATTCTACAATGACTTAAATATGAATGCATAATACTTAGTGTACTATAACAGACTGGGAATTTCTGATTCATATTGATTCTTATTTGTGAGACATGACTGCATAAAAGAATACAGCTGACCTTTATTGTCATTGCATTTGACATTTTGCCTTTCCGTCTAATAGGGAGTCCATTTTTAAAAAAATAGATATCATTTTGACTTCAGTTAGTGGCACAAACTTCATATTTCACAGACACTGCTGTAAATTAAATTTCTGTCCTTTTTAACATGATGTACAAAATATAAGCAAGCTAAGCTAACTAATACTAATTCTTTAAATTTTCCAGGTATTAACCCTTCATACTTTACTACTACAAAATACTTTGGTACAAAACTTAAGCACACCGATGCTTTGTTATAGCTATTTTGAAAATTACTCACAGAGTTGCACTACAGTCTTTTGACTGCAAAATGTAAAATATTTTAAGAAATACTTATAAATTGTTCTGACAAAAATGGTTTAATTGTATCCTCCCAAATCTAACCACAAATCAAGTTGTAGACTTTATTTTCAAAATAAATAGTGAAAATACTAAAAATTTAAATTTTCCTGACAATATCAAAAACCACAAGTAATCATGATTATTATGGACATTAATTATTTCCACAAGTGAAAAGCATAAACAATACAATTAATTATTTAGCATTATTTATGTATTCTAAAATAACAAACAGGTTGGAGAAAAAAAGTCCAAACCTGATACAACAGTGACATACAGAAATACATTAGTTTATGCAATCCTTATGTGCTATCTGAAGCTTTCTTGTACATATTTCTGTAGATCTTTTCTAGACTTTCTTCAAAGATTGCCCTGTGAGGCTTTCCTTTATAAGCAGCAGCACGATTCGACCAATAATCACCATCCCCCAGATGTACAGAAGCATTTTGATGGAGCACTGAGCTATACAGACAGAAAGAAGGCCAGATTGTTCTGTTGTACAAGTCATTTTATGAAGTTTACATTTATTTATTTTTAAATAGTCAACAAACCGACTTCAGATTACAAAGCAAGTGAAATACCTTAGGAGGAAAATGCATAAAATCTGCACACAGATTTCTCATTAATTTCAAAAGATAGAACATTATCACTAATAGACTGAATACAAATTAAGTATATATCCCTCAGGATAGATTACAAAAAGGCTAAATGGGGAGGTGAAAACTATCAGCAAAGCACAAAATAAATTGCCAGGAATTTCTTCAGCGGCTCTTCCAGTAGGTTGCTGTGATTTGGGTTTCACGTGCATGTAATGATAGCTGATAGGGAGAATACCTGAGGATATTTAGAGGGACGGACAGGCGGTTCTGTGGACATGGGCGAGACTCTCGGATGGTTTGTTGCCTCCCGGGTGCTAGGGTCCGAGACGTCTCGGACCGTGTCTTCAGAATCCTTAAGGGGGAGGGTGTGCAGCCAGAAGTCGTGGTACACATTGGCACCAACGACATAGGTAGGAAGAGGGGCGGGGAGGTCATTCAAGAGCTCAAGGAGTTAGGCTGGAAGCTAAAAGCTAGGACAGACAGAGTCGTCATCTCTGGGTTGTTGCCGGTGCCACGTGACAGAGAGGCAAAGAATAGGGAGAGAGTGCAGTTGAACACGTGGCTGCAAGGATGGTGTAGGAGGGAGGGCTTCAGATATTTGGACAATTGGACTGCATTCTGGGGAAGGTGGGACCTGTATAAACAGGACGGGTTGCACCTGAACCAGAAGGGCACCAATATCCTGGGGGGTAGGTTTGCTAGCACTCTTCGGGGGGGTTTAAACTAATTTGGCAGGGGGATGGGATCCGGACTTGTAGTCCAGCAAGTAAGCTAGCTGTGTGTCAGGATGTCCAAGACTGTAGGGAGGCTGTGGAGAAGGTAGCACTGACAGGGACTACTTACAGACACAGAGATGGGCTCAAGTGCGTATACTTCAATGCAAGGAGTATCAGAAATAAGGTGGGTGAACTTAAGGCATGGATCGGTACCTGGGACTACGATGTTGTAGCCATCACGGAAACATGGATAGATGAGGGACAGGAATGGCTGTTGGAGGTTCCTGGGTACAGATGTTTCAGTAAGATTAGGGAGGGTGGTAAAAAAGGAGGGGGGGGTGGCATTGCTAATTAGAAATGGTATAACGGCTGCAGAAAGGAAGTTTGAGGGGGATCTGCCTCTGGAGGTAGTATGGGCTGAAGTCAGAAATAGGAAAGGTGCAGTCACCTTGTTGGGTGTTTATTATAGGCCCCCCAATAGCAGCAGAGATGTGGAGAAACAGATCGGGAAACAGATTTTGGAAAGGTGCAGAAGCCACAGGGTCGTAGTCATGGGCGACTTCAACTTCCCAAATATTGATTGGAAGCTCTTTAGATCAAGTAGATTGGATGGGGCGGTGTTTGTGCAGTGTGTCCAGGAAGCTTTTCTAACGCAGTATGTAGATTGTCCAACCAGAGGGGAGGCCATATTGGATTTGGTACTCGGTAACGAACCGGGACAAGTGGTGGGCTTGTTAGTGGGTGAACATTTTGGTGATGGCGACCACAATTCTGTGACTTTCACCTTGGTTATGGAGAGAGATAGGTGCGCACAACAAGGAAGTTTCTACAATTGGGGGAAGGGAAATTACGATGCTGTAAGACAGGATTTGAGGAGCATACGTTGGGAGCATAGGCTGTCAGGGAAGGATGTGGTGGAAATGTGGGACTTTTTCAAGGAGCAGATACGACGTGTCCTTGATATGTATGTACCGATCAGGCAGGAAAGAAATGGTCGTGTGAGGGAGCCTTGGTTGACGAGGGAGGTTGAATGTCTAGTAAAGAGGAAGAAGGAGGCTTACATAAGGTTGAGGAAACAAGGTTCAGACAGAGCAGTGGAGGGATACAGGATAGCCAGAAGGGACCTGAAGAAAGGGATTAGGAGAGCTAAGAGAGGGCATGAAAAATCCCTGGCGGATAGGATCAAGGATAACCCCAAGGCATTCTATGCGTATGTGAGAAACCTGAGGATGACGAGAACGAGGGTAGGTCCGATCAAGGACAGTGGTGGGAGACTGTGTATTGAGTCGGAAGAGATAGGAGAGGTCTTGAACAAGTACTTCTCTTCAGTATTTACGAACGAGAGGGACTGTATTGTTGAAGAGGAGAGTGTGAAACGGACTGATAAGCTAGAAGAGATATCTGTTAGGAAGGAAGATGTGTTGGACATTTTGAACAACTTGAGGATAGACAAGTCCCCCGGGCCTGACGGGATATATCCTAGGATTATGTGGGAAGCAAGAGAGGAAATTGCAGTACAGTTGGCAATGATCTTCTCGTCTTCACTGGCAACGGGGGTGGTACCAGGGGACTGGAGAGTAGCGAATGTTGTGCCCCTGTTCAAAAAAGGGAATAGGGATAACCCCGGGAATTACAGGCCAGTTAGTCTTACTTCTGTGGTAGGCAAAGTAATGGAAAGGGTACTGAGGGATAGGATTTACGAGTATCTGGAACGGCACTGCTTGATTAGGGACAGCCAGCACGGATTTGTGAAGGGTAGGTCTTGCCTTACAAGTCTTATTGAATTCTTCGAGGAGGTGACCAAGCATGTGGATGAGGGTAGAGCAGTGGATGTAGTGTACATGGATTTTAGTAAGGCATTTGATAAGGTTCCCCATGGTAGGCTTATGCGGAAAGTCAGGAGGCATGGGATAGAGGGAAATTTGGCCAATTGGATAGAAAACTGGCTAACCGGTCGAAGTCAGAGAGTGGTAGTAGATGGTAAATATTCAGCATGGAGTCCAGTTACAAGTGGAGTTCCGCAGGGATCAGTTCTGGGTCCTCTGCTGTTTGTAATTTTTATTAATGACTTAGATGAGGGAGTCGAAGGGTGGGTCAGTAAATTTGCAGATGATACAAAGATAGGTGGAGTTGTGGACAGTGAGGAGGGCTGTTGTCGGCTGCAGAGGGACTTAGATATGATGCAGAGCTGGGCTGAGGAGTGGCAGATGGAGTTCAACCCTGCCAAGTGTGAAGTTGTCCATTTTGGAAGAACAAATAAGAATACGGAATACAGGGTTAATGGTAGGGTTCTTGGTCAGGTGGAGGAACAGAGGGATCTTGGGGTCTATGTACATAGATCTTTGAAGGTTGCCACTCAGGTGGATAGAGTTTGTAAGAAGGCCTATGGAGTATTATCGTTCATTAGCAGAGGGATTGAATTCAAGAGTCGTGAGGTGATGTTGCAGCTGTACAGGACTTTGGTTAGGCCACATTTGGAGTACTGTGTGCAGTTCTGGTCGCCTCACTTTAGGAAAGATGTGGAAGCTTTGGAGAGGGTGCAGAGAAGATTTACCAGGATGTTGCCTGGAATGGAGAGTAGGTCGTACGAGGATAGGTTGAGAGTTCTCGGCCTTTTCTCGTTGGAACGGCGAAGGATGAGGGGTGACTTGATAGAGGTTTATAAGATGATCAGAGGAATAGATAGAGTAGACAGTCAGAAACTTTTTCCCCGGGTACAACAGAGTGTTACAAGGGGACATAAATTTAAGGTGAAGGGTGGAAGGTATAGGGGAGATGTCAGGGGTGGGTTCTTCACCCAGAGAGTGGTGGGGGCATGGAATGCGCTGCCCGTGGGAGTGGTAGAGTCAGATTCATTGGCGACCTTTAAGCGGCATTTGGATAGGTACATGGATGGGTGCTTAATCTAGGACAGAAGTTCGGCACAACATCGTGGGCCGAAGGGCCTGTTCTGTGCTGTATTGTTCTATGTTCTATGTTCTATGTTCTATATTCTTAACAAGGAAATAGAGGCAAAATTTGATGGAGAGATATAAGAGGTATCACAGGATATAATATTTCACTGACATTGAATATGGCAGCACAGTGGCACAATAGTTAGTACTACTGCCTCACAGTATCAGGGACCCAAAGCCTTGCATAACTTTCTGTGTACAGTTTGCAGATTCTCCCCGTGTCTGCATAAGTTTCCGCCAAGTGTTCCGGTTTCCTCCCACAATCCAAAGATGTATAGGTTAGGTGGAATGGCTATGGTAAATTGTCTGTAATGTCAAGGGATGTGCAGACTAGGTGAATTAGGCATGGCAAATGTGGGTTTATTCAGATAGGGTAGGGGGAGTGGGTCAGGGGTGGGGGTGGTGGTGGGGGGGGGTTGCTCTTTGGAGGAATGATGCGGACTTGGTGGGCCAAGTCACCATTTTCTGTACTGAAGGGATTCCAGAATGATCTCTTCTGATTCCTTGCATTTGTGTACTGTGTAGAATGTGAATAATAAGACATACAGTTGAAGATAACTAAAATTAATATTAACATTGGGTATATGAAGAAACAATAATAAAGCACACTGTAGATACCGACACGAGGAGTTCAATCTGTTTTAGATGACCAGAAAATAACAGATATGAATAATTCTAACTAAGATCTGCTATGTTGTCTTAACTCAATGGTGATGGTAGGCTATGAAACATGTTAATGGCTAGGCAGCTAAAATAAACACTCTAATTCAAAATTGTCTCAGATTTCTCAACCCCCCCAGAGTTTTTAAAGAGACCCCAAAGTGTTTTACAATATTTAAATCCATCTGTACCTGAGATGGTCTGTATTGTCACAGGCTGAATTTACAGATGAGACAGATCTTACACCTGAAGGATAATCTACTTCAGCAGAAGAATTCTAGAGCATGAAGCAAAAGTTAAAAAACATATTAATCAAAAGCAATTCAAGTTTACTGTTTTAGACTGACATACCAAAAACACTCTTAGAGGATCAAAGTTTCCTGCTTTAGTTTTACATAATTACTTAACTTCACTTTCTCAGTGAGGAGCCAAAACCACCAAGTGAACATATCAAAAATTATAACACATGCTAAGCAATTTTATGTTACACTAGAATTACCAAGATTGTCATAGAATTATGCTATTAACATCAGAGATTCAGCTGTAATTATCAAATTTATAAAATTTGGAATTACTTCCTAAGATCTTAGCAAACTGAGATATGGAGCGGGACTTTCCTCTTTCTGTGGCATGGGTAATGGCGAGGGTATTTGCATTTCATTGTTATTGGTCGAACTCATATTATTTCTGTGCCATTTCCAACTCTCCTCTCCTTTCCTGAGAAACTAAGTGGCACCAATTCCTGACATACAAGTCAAAGCAGGTATCTGGCAACTGCATGGCAATTTGCAAAGCCATAGGACTTGGGGGTAAAGTGTGGACATTAATAGTTACATAAAGGGCTCACGCAGAGGGACAGTAATGCAAAAGGGAATATGAAGTATACTTCCTCACAAGAACATGAAGCTGGAACCTTGCCATCTTGGATCAAAACTCAATTGCACAACTACAGCACACCGTGTGCAAACTGGGCAGAGTAAGTTACTATCTGTTGTTTGGAATGTCAGGCTCTGCTAGAGGCAGAAGATTGCAATAACGTGAGTGCAGTGATTTGGAAATGCCATCCATCTGGCTTCAATTTGCATTTCATTGTACAAAAATGCGCATTAACAAATTATAGTCTCAAGCAATCTTGACCATTACCTGTGTGCACGTCAACTGAGCAAATGTAATCAGACAAACACACTTAAATGCATTACCTGAGCTTTGCATATCAGAAACACTTGCATAAATAGGGCTGAAAGACACCACTTTGCAGCTGTCATACTTGCAGATTGAATTGGAAGTATGTAAAGACATATTTTTGATTGATACTTTATCTTTGGGCAGATAGGGGTATTCGTGGCTATCATGTAGGCTGGTAGAATTCAATTCTTCCAATTTAGTAGCATGAAGACTTTGGTTGTGAAACATACATTTGGCTAAGGTTATGGAGGGATAATATCGAATTCCTTTGGAAGCCTCCACAACACATTGTGTGAGTGCATAACATAAAGCTTCATTGTAATGAATGGGAGGATACAAGAGTTAATGGGAAAAGAGAGAAGCTTGAACAACCATTCAGGATACAATTGAGGACAGAGCAGCCCACTTGATTGGCACCACATCAACAAACATCCATTTCCTCCACCAATAACACTTAATAGCAGCAATGTGTACTATCTGCAAAATGCAGCACAGAACCTAGTCAAAGATCGAAAGACAGCACCCACCAAATCCCCAACAACTTCCACCTAGAAGGACAAGGACAACAGATAAATGGGAATGCCACCGGCTGCAAGTTTCCCTCCAAACCATTCATCATTCTGACTTGGGAATGTACCACCACTCTGTCACTGTTGATGGGTCAAAATCCTGAAATTTCCTCTCCAAGGGCATTGTGGGTCAACCTGTAGCATATGGTTCAATAAGGCAGCTCACCACCACCTTTTCAAGGGAAATTAGAGATGGGCAATAAATGCTGGCCAGGCAGTGATATCCACGTCCTACAAGTGTATTAAAAAAAAACACATGGGTGACTTCATTTTACATATACACTGAGTAAATCATTTGTGTACTAAAATTGTAGAGGACAAGTTTCTGGAATCTTATGGATGGTTTTCTTGAGTAGCATGTTGAAGAGCAAACTTGAGGTATACAAAGTTAAAAATCACACAACACCAGGTTATAGTTCAACAGGTTTATTTGGAAGCACTAGCTTTTGGAGCACTGCTCCTTCATCAGGTGGTTGTGGAATGTAAGATTGTAAGGCACAGAATTTATAGCAAAAGTTTACAGTTTGATGTAACTGAAATTATCTATTGAAAAAGACCTGGATTGTTTGTTAAATCTCTCATCTTTTAGAATGACCATGTTGGTTTCAGTTATTTCATATGTAAATCGCAAAGCTTTTTTAAAAGTTACATTCTCAAGTGAACTTTAACAATAGGTGCCATGTCGACCCAGATAATGCACTGAAGGTGTGAGCTGCCTTGAGTGAGACTGTCTGTGCCACAATGGTCAGACTGACTATAATCTAAAAAAACGGATTTACAGAAACTTACACGGAATCATGCAGTTTTTGAGCAAGGTAAAATGTAATTCTGCAAGTACAAATTCACCCCACAAAATTATATGTGTATGTGTGCATGTGGGGGTGTGTTGGGGAGG
Organism: Chiloscyllium punctatum; assembly: GCF_047496795.1. NCBI lineage: Eukaryota > Metazoa > Chordata > Chondrichthyes > Orectolobiformes > Hemiscylliidae > Chiloscyllium > Chiloscyllium punctatum. The sequence goes on from NC_092745.1 coordinate 88,095,815, forward strand.
TGGGGGGGGTATGAGTGTCTATGAGAAAGTGTATGTACGTGTGTGCGAGTGTGAATGTAAAGAGGTATAAGCCTGTGAGAGGGTGCGTGTGGGAGTGTATGTGTGAGCATATGAGTGAGGGTCTGCGTGAGTGTATGGGTCTGTAGGAGAGTGTGTGTCTGTCTGTGCATCTGTTCATGTGTGTGCGTCTGTGTGTGTGTATAGTGCAATGGAGTCATCTGTAGTGTGACATGAACCCAAGGTCCCGGTTGAGGCCATCCTCATGTGTACCGAAATTGACTATCAGCCTCTGCTTGGCACTTTACGTTGTTGCCTGTCCCGAAGTCTGGTCTAAGGATGGTCACCTGAAGGTCTGAGGTCGAATGTCCCAGACCGCTGAAGTGTTCTCCAATTGGGAGGGAACACTCCTGTTTGTTGATTGTTGTGCGGTATCCAGTCATCTGTTCCCGTAATCTCTGCTTGGTCTTGCCAATGTACCATGCCTCAGGGCATCCTTGCCTGCAGCATATGAGATAGACAATGTTGGCTGAGTTGCATGAGTACCTACCACGCACATGGTGGGAGATATCCCCACGTGCAATGGTAGTATCCATGCCTTGCAGTGTCTACCGTAACAAGATTGAATGGTATTGACCAGAAATGATCTGTTTGAGGTTTGGTGATTGTTTAAAGGCGAGGTAACAAGATTGAATGGTACTGACCAGAAATTATCTGTTTGAGGTTTGGTGGGTGTTTAAAGGCGAGCAGTGGAGGTGTGGGGAAGGTCTTGGCGAGGTGCTCATCCTCATTGATAATGTATTGCAGGCTACGAAGAACATGGAGTAGTTTATTGGCTCCTGGGAAGTACTGGACAATGAAAGGTATCCTGTCGGTTGCAGCTCATGTCTGTCTCCTGAGGAGGTCAATATGGTTCCTTGCTGTGGCACGTCAAAACTGGCATTTGCTGAGTTGAGCATCACACTCCGTTCTTATAAGGGCATCCTTCAAGCCAAGTTTGGTACCTATGGGGATGGCCTCAACCGGGACCTTGGGTTCATGTCACACTACAAGTGACCCCACTGCACTCTACACACACACAGGCAGACGCACGCACACACACACACTGTCCTACAGACCCACAGAATCACGCAGACCCTCTCATACACTCACACATACACCCTCTCACTGATTTATACACCTTTTTACACACACACACACACTCATAAACATCCGTCCCCACACACATACCCATATAAGTTTTTGGGGTGATTTTGTACTTGCAGAATTACATTTAACTTCGCTCAAAAACTGCATGAATCCATGTAAGATTCTGTAAATCTGTTTTTTAGATTAGAATCAGTCTGACCATTGTGGCACAGAGCCTCACACAGGAAGCTAACACCTTCAATACATTACTTGGGCCGACATGGCACCAATTGTTAAAGTTCACTTGAGAATGTAACTTTTTAAAAAAATTTTGCGGTTTACATATGAAAGAACTGAAATCAACACGGTCATTCTAAGAGGTGAGACTCAACAAACAATCCAGGTCTTTGTCATTATATAATTTCAGTTACATCACATTGTCAACTTTTTCTATAAATACTGTGTCTTACAATCTTATACTCTACAACCACCTGATGAAGGAGCAGCGTTCTGAAAGCTAGTGCTTCCAAATAAACCTGTTGGACTATAACCTGGTGTTGTGTGATTTTTAACTATATAATTTACATTATGCTTAAACGTCAGGTAGTTCAATCTGAGCAAGGGTGTTAAATGTCAATAAGGGAAATTATGAAAGCATGAGATACAAGATGGCAGTTAGACTCAAAAAATAAATTATAAGGTATGACTATTCATTGGCAATGGACAGTTAATGATTTACAGCTTAAAACATCTATACATTCAATTATGGTGCAAAAATTCAAAAAAAGGTCAATCAACTGTTGCTGACAAAGCAAGTTGCATAATATTAAAAGAAAAGGTTTATAAAGTGACCACAGATAGCAAAAGATCTGAAGATTGGGAAGTTTTAGAACACAGTAAAGGAGGACAAGGAAACTGAAAAGGTGGGGGAGAAAGTGAGGACTGCAGATGCTGGAGATCAGAGTCAAGTGTGTGGTGTTGGACATGCACAGCAGTTCAGACACCATCCGAGGAACAGGAGAATAGCCGTTTCGGGCAAGAGCCCTTCATCAGGAATGAGGCTTGTGAGCCGAGGGGGTGGAGAGATAAATGGGAGGAGGGTGGGGATGGGGGGAAGATTGCTGAGAGTGTGATACAGAGATGGAGGTGGGGGTAATGGTGATACTGAGGGTGGAATTGATAATAGTGAAGGAAGATGAACAGGTAGGATAGGTCAGGAGGGCGGCTGGAAGGTTGGAACTGGGATAAGGTGGAGGGAGGGGAAATGAGGAAACTGGTGAAATCCGCATTGCTCCCATGTGGTTGGAGGGTTCCCAAAGTGGAAGATGAGGCATTCTTCCTCCAGGTGTTGGATGGTTAGGATGTGGCAATGGAGGAGGCCCAGTACTTACATGTCCTTGGTGGAGTGGGAGGGGCAGTTAAAGTATTCAGCCACAGGGTGGTGGGATTGGTTTGTGTGGTGTCCCGGAGATGTTCTCTGAAACGCTCTGCAAGTAGGCGCCCTGTATTCCCGATGTAGAGGAAACCACATCGGGAGCAATAGATACAGTAAATTACATGTGGAAGAGCAGATAAAGCTCTGATGGATGTGGAAGGCTCCTTTGGAGCCTTGGACGGAGGTGTGGGGATTTGTGTGGGTGCAGGTTTTGCAATTCCTGTAGTGGCAGGGGAAGGTGCCGGGAGGGGAGGGTGGGTTGGTTGGGGGGGTGGGTGGGTGGACCTGACAAGTGTGTTGCGGAGGGAATGGTCTTTACGGAAAGCAGATAGGGGTGGTAAGGAAATTACATGCCTGGTAGAGGGGTTCGTTTGTAGGCAGTGGAAATGGAGGACAATGCGATGTATACAGAGATTGGTGGGGTGGGAGGTGAGGACCGGGGGTTCTGTCCTTGTTGCGGTTGGAGGGGTGGGGTTCGAGGGCAGAGGTTCAAGAAGTGGATGAGATGCACTGGAACACATCATCGACCACGTGCTAGGAAAATTGCAGTCTTTGAAGAAGGAGGCCATCTGGTGTGTTCTGTGGTGGAACTGGTCTTCCTGGGAGCAGATGCGGTGAAGAAGGAAGAATTGAGAACGAGGGATAGTCTTTTTACAGGAGGCAGGATGGGAGGAGGTGTAGTCCAGTAGGGAAGAACAAAACATGAATACAACTTAGCAAAATACATTAAATCATTCTGTAATAGATTTTCCAGATACATAGAAAGGAAACATTTGCCGAAGTTAAATAGGGGTCCATTAAAAGCAGAGTCAGGAGAATTTATAATGGGGAACAGAGAAATAGCAGAGAAGCTAAATGAATAATTTGTGTCTGTTTTTATTGAGGAAGAAACAGAAGTCTCCCAGAACTAGAAATCCAAATGACTACAGAGAGAATGAGGAGTTGAAGGAAATTATTATTAGTAAAAAGGTTGTACTGAAAAAAATTAATGGTTTGAAGGTTGTTAAATTCCAGGACCTAATAGTCTATATCACAGAATGTTGAAGGAGGTGACTGTAGAGATAGTTGGTGCATTAGCAATTACCTTCCAAAATTTCTTAGTTTCTGAAATGATTCTGGCAGATTTGAAACTTGCAATTCACCTCACAATTTAAGAAAGGGTCAAGGGAATAATAGGGAACTGCAGATCGATCAGCCTTAGATCAGTAGCAGGGAAAATGCTAGAATCTATAATAAAGGAATGATAAATGGACACTTGGATAAAATTATCTGATTGGGTATAGTCAGCATAGATTTGCAAATGGAAATCCTTGTTTAACAAAGCTGTTGGAATTTTTTAAGGATGTTACTTACAAAACTGACAAAGGGATCAAGGGATGTAATATAGTTGAATTTTCAGAACGCTTTTGACAAAGTCCCCACAGGCGATTGGATGGCAATATTAAAGCACATGGCAAATGTGGAAATAGAGTCATTTATGTCTACAACACATAAAAAGGCCCTTCAGCCCTTGAAGTCTGCACCAATGAAAAACAACCACCTGACTGTTCTAATCTCATTTTTCTGTACTTCGTCTATAGCCTTGTATGCCTTGGCATTGCACATGCACATTTAAATACTTATTAAATGTTATGAAGATTTTTGTCTCTATGACTCTTACATGCAGTAACTTCTAGCTTTTCACCACCTGCTGAGTGAAAATATTATTCCTCATACCTCCTCTAAACCCCTGTCTCTTTTCTTAAAACAATGCCAACTGGTCATTGCTTCTCATTGAACGGTAAAAGTTCTTCTCAGTCTACTCTATCAATGCCCCTCATAACCAACATTTTACATAGTTGCAGCATAAATTCCAGCTCTTAAACTCCACTGTGCCATAAATAATAAAGGCAAATATTCCATGTGTGTTCTTAACCGTTTTATCTTCGTGTTATGCTATTTTAAGGGACTGGTGGACTTGTATATCTCTGATCTGTGGTGCTTCCCATGGAGTCTAATCATTCACCATGTATTGCTTTGTCTTATTTGTCAAGCCCAAGGGCATCAGACTTATCCTGATTGAATTTCATTTGCTATTGATCAGCCCATCAGAACCATGTTCATCATTAATCCCTGCCTCTCCATGTGCAGATTAATTCTATCTCTCAGATGACCAACTAGCAGTCTCAGAGTGTACTGGAAAATTGAAAACATGTAAAATGTGGCTGTGAAACACATACCTTGAGGTTTGGTTGCTATTTTGACAACAATTTAAATTTAACCAATCAGATTAAATTATGCCCCAGGATACTAAAACCCAATTGATTTTGAATTTATTGTTTTTGCCAATCTCGAGCCAATGAGATGATCTGATGTTGGGGTATAAAGAAGCAAAAATTTTAAAAGTTAGACAGAGAGTTACTGCCATCTAGAGAGAGACTGCCATTCAAAACACTCTCTATCAAAGGTACCTTTATCATATGAAACATCTTTGCAGCAAAAGACCGAAGATGACCCAGAGAAATCTTCAGCCAGAGGAAGACAGACACCAACGACGACAGCTGCTGTGTGGTTTTGAACTTAAGTTGATATAATTTTAATACGGATTTTTATGGGAGCAGTATATTTCTATAGAGTGGGAGGCAGATCACAAGCATTTAAGAGATAGAAGGCTTCAAGTTGTAAATAGTTGTTGTTCACTTTTAGAGTTAAAGAATACATTGATATTTTTTCTTTAAATAGTAGAATTTGGGAGTTCTCTGTCACTCACACTTTGACAGGTTGCAGATCGAGGTGAGCTTTTCTAGGTGTTTGGTTTAATTAGTAGAGGAGTTCACTGTCGTGTCGTAACAATAGAGTGAGTTAGCTGTGCAAAAAGTGGTGAAAGCTTGTGCACATTATGAATGAGTTAGCACTGATGTTAGCAAGGGAACAGCGCAGTACTGTCCAGCTCATCACAATTAAGCTTATTGGGGTGGTTTGTCACTGATGTCACCCTGACACCAGACAAGTATTCTGCTGTTCTCTGGTTAAATCATGTACTTTCTCCTCAGAAGGAGTAAGGAATATGATGCCCACTGACCCCACTGGATTTATCCTTCTCATTCTGGTCATGGGGTAACATTTTTTTAAAATATGACAAAGGGTGGGATTGAGTATGATGACAGAGGATGAAAGAGTAGTTAGTAGCGATGCACGGGCCCTGAGTGAGTAGGAATCTTAGACAATGGGATGGGTTAGTAAGTGACAGTTGTTGCGTAAACATGATGCATGCAATTGTGAGAGTTGTGGCCAATGAGCAAATGGCAGAATTCAAATGAGCAGTGACCCTTGTGAGGTCTCAGAGACAAGATATTGGCACTTATCCTTGAGCACAGAGAGCACTTTCTTCCTGCATTGCTGTACATTTTACCAACAGCTGTATTCTGATGGCTGAGGAAACTATGCACTGGATACATGAGTTGTCTAGGCTGACCACATCTGGTTCTGCAATGAGTGCCCACCTCATGCTCCTGGTTTGCCCCATATCTAGTGCACAGCCATTGCGCCCGTTTTAGAATCTGAGATTTTTTTTCTTAAGGAGCTCTCAATGTTTTTTTTAGAATTACAGAATCCCTATAGTGTGGATGCAGGCCATTCAGCCCAACGAGTCCACACTGCCCCTCTGAAGAGCATCTCACCCAGACCCACCCCCTTACCCTATCCCTGCAAACCTGCATTTCCCATGGCCAATCCACCTAACCTGCACATCTTCATACTATGGAGGAAACTGAAAACCCACACAGACACAGGGAGAATGTGTAAGCTCCACACATACAGTCACCTGAGGCTGCAATCAAACCCGTGTCTCTGGTGCTCTGAGGCAGCAGTGCTAACCACTGAGCCATCATACCACCTGAATCCTTTACCAATCTTAATTGCTGTGGTTAATGTAAGAATAATAGGGTGGTTATGGTAGGGGTTTTTAACTTTCCAAACATCAACTGGGACTGCCATAGTGTTAAAGGTTTAGATGGCGAGGAATTTCTTAAGTGTGTACAAGACAATTTTCTGATTCAGTATGTGGATCTACCTACTAGAGAAGGTGCAAAACTTGACCTACTCTTGGGAAATAAGGCAGGGCAGGTGACTGAGGTGTCAGTGGGGGAGCACTTTGGGCCAGTGACCATAATTCTATTTGTTTTAAAAAAGTGATGGAAAAGGATAGACCAGATCTAAAAGTTGAAGGTCTAAATTGGAGAAAGGCCAATTTTGATGGTATTAGGCAAGAACTTTCAAAAGCTGATTGGAGGCAGATGTTCGCAGGTAAAGGGCTGGAAAATGGGAAGCCTTCAGAAATGAGATAACAAGAATCCAGAGAAAGTATATTCCTGTCAGGGTGAAAGGGAAGGCTCGTAACTATAGGGAATGCTGGATGACTAAAGAAATTGAGGGTTTGATTAAGAAAAAGAAGGAAGCATATGTCAGGTACAGACAGGATAGATTGAGTGAATCCTTAGAAGAGTATAAAGAAAGTAGGAATATACTTAAGAGGGAAATCAGGAGGGCAAAATAGGGACATGAGATAGCCTTGGCAAATAGAATTAAGGAGAATCCAAAGGGTTTTACAAATATATTAAGGACAAAAGGGTAACTAGGGAGAGAATAGGGCCCCTCAAAGATCAGCAAGGTGGCCTTTGTGTGGAGCCACAGAAAATGGGGGAGATACTAAATGAATATTTTGCATCAGTATTTACTGTGGAAAATGATATGGAAGATATAGGCAGTAGGGAAATAGATGGTGACATCTTGCAAAATGTCCAGATTACAGAGGAGGAAGTTCTGGATGTCTTGAAACGGATAAAGATTTTTAAATCCCCAGGACCTGATCAGGTGTACCCGAGAACTCTGTGGGATGCTAGACAAGTGATTGCCTGGCCTCTTGCTGAGATATTTGTATCATCGATAGTCACAGGTGAGGTGCCGGAAGACTGGAGGTTAGCAAACGTGGTGCCACTGTTTAAGAAGGGTGGTAAGGTCAAGCCAGAGAACTATAGACCAGTGAGCCTGATGTCAGTGGTGGGCAAGTTGTTGGAGGGAATCCTGATGGACAGGATGTACATGTATTTGGAAACGCAAGGACTGATTCGGGATAGTCAACATGGCTTTGTGCGTGGGAAATCATGTCCCACAAATCATGGACCAATGGGCTGAGAAGTGGCAGATGGAGTTTAATTCAGATAAATGTGAGGTGCTGCATTTTGGGAAAGCAAATCTTAGCAGGACTTATATACTTAATGGTAAGGTTCTAGAGAGTGTTGCTGAACAGAGACCTTGGAGTGCAGGTTCATAGCTCCTTGAAAGTAGAGTCGCAGGTAGATAGGATAATGAAGAAGGCATTTGGTATGCTTTCCTTTATTGGTCAGAGTATTGAGTACAGGAGATGGGAGGTCATGTTGCAGCTGTACAGGACATTGGTTAGGCCACTGTTGGAATATTGCGTGCAATTCTGGTCTCCTTCCTATCGGAAAGATGTTGTGAAACTTGAAAGGGTTCAGAAAAGATTTACAAGGATGTTGCCAGGGTTGGAGGATCTGAGCTACAGGGAGTGGCTGAACAGGCTGGGGCTGTTTTCCCTGGAGCGACAGAAGCTGAGGGGTGACCTTATAGAGGTTTACAAAATTATGAGGGGCATGGATAGGATAAATAGCCAAAGTCGTTTCCCTGGGGTCAGGGAGTCCAGAACTAGAGGGCATAGGTTTAGAGTGAGAGGGGAAAGATATAAAAGAGAGCTAAGGGGCAACTTTTTCACGCAGAGGGTGGTACGTGTATGGAATGAGCTGCCAGAGGATGTGGTGGAGGCTGGTACAATTGCAACATTTAAGAGGCATTTGGATGGGTATATGAATAGGAAGGGTTTGGAGGGATATGGGCCAGGTGATGGCAGGTGGGACTAGATTGGGTTGGGACATCTGATCGGCGTGGACGGGTTGGACCGAAGGGTCTGTTTCCATGCTGTACATCTCTATGACTCTAATAGATTGAGTACGATTTTGGGGATGCCCTCTCTCCATCCATGCATGGGCATGGTGGCTCAGTGGTTAGCACTGCTGCCTCACAGTGCCACAGACCCAGGTTTGATTCCAGCCTCAGGCGACTGTGTTAAGTTTACACACTTTCCCCCTGTCTGTATGGGTTTCCTCCAGGTGCTCCGGTTTCCTCCCACACACAAAGATGTGCAGATTAGGTGAATTGGCCGTGCTAAGTTGCCAGTAGTGTTCACAGATGTATGGGTTAGGTGCATTAGTCAGGGGTAAATGTACAGTAATAGGGTAGGGGAATGGTTCTGGGTAGGTTACTCTTCAAAGGGAATTATTGGGCCAATGGCTTGTTTCAACACTGTAGGGATTCTATTCTAAGGGGTTTCACCAGGGCTGCTTGTGCTCCACTTTCCTATATCTTCTTGTTTAGACTTTCCTGCTCCTCTGTGGTATAAAGGAAGCAAAATGGATCCTGATGAAATTTACTGACAGTGGAAACAACTGGCGCCCAGGACTACATTATTTTCACCCACCCCACACCTGCCTCTGCCCAGCTCCCAGTGGGCCCTGAGAGTTAATACGTCAATTTCTTCCTACCTTCTGTATGGTATATGGCAATGAGCAATACAGTAGGATATAGAAGCTACAATGGTAATACTTTGATTGTTGAAATTTAAATTTAAATATTTTGCTTTGTCTTCATTTTTGTTGTACCAATACTGAACACTCTTATGTGACTTCAGGTTCAAGTTCCTGGTGGATTTTTTTCATTCATGAGATTTTTAAGATAATAGAAATCAATTTTTATTGTACTTACAAAATCCAGTCTTTGTCTTGCGCTGTTTGACTTCAAAACTTTTAGAACTCGTTGATGAATTTCTTCCCATTTTGTTGGCCCAAAGGATCCTGGATAAAATCTAAATTATACATAAAGCATCCATATTTATTTGCAGCATTAGTAACAAGAGCAAATCTTGCACTCGTGAAAAGGTGTTCAGAGTTGAGATAGGGGGAATTTTATCCTTTGGAGATTTTCTGAAACTGGGACTAACGATTAATGCCTGGCCACCTCCATAATCTTACTGGAGGTGCCAATTAAGGCCTGGCCTCTGTTGGGCTTTATCTGCATCATGGAAATAGTCTGCTGCAAGGGAGATCCTGGCAGTCTCCCTGTCTTAGCCCGAGGTGCCAGTTACTTCCACTAATTGGCTACTTTCTGTTATTGGGTGTGTAGCTGAACCAATCCTCACCCACCCCATGACAAGATTGCCCAAAGACAGGATGCACAGAGTGTTTGACTAACATGTTTTTCTGCACTTCATCTTCTTCCAAAGGCACTTGTGTGTGACCTCAGACTCCCTTTCAAAATGTCAAAATGCCATGAGGAGAAAGGAATATGTTAAATTTAAGCCTTGTTTCTGTCAAGATAAAAGCGTCAGTTTTTTATTTCACAAACACAGCACTGTCTTTGCACTGATATGTAAATGACACATAAAAATAATAAGACTTAAGCTCATACCTTGGAAAGAGGAACAATTAAATAAACAAGCATGCTTTCCGAAAAATATTCTTGTATCTCCATTTAAGGTTTGATCATGATCTTGTGCTATGCACTTGGTTCTAATATTTAAATAGTGGCAAAAATGGGCTTGGATTGGATTATAGCACAGGGGCTACAGATGGGTACCCTTATTTGTAGCTGAAAATCACCTTTCAATAGGAAAAGATAGAAGTTATACACAAGGAGGCAGTTATATGGGAGAAGGTGCAAATAACTGCACACAATTTTGTTCATATTTTCTGCAGTCCATCAACCAATTACAAATTTAAATTGTGAAGTGTCACACTTTTATGGAGGTTGCACTTGAAGCATCATTATTTTTTTACACATACTTCTTCACTGTCCCTAAATAGCATGGCATACTTTCTAAAGTACAGAGATAGATGGCAGAAAACAGGTGTTCTTCAGTGGTTACGGAGTTTCTCAGTGGTGCTAACAGCTAATACCTGAAAAAAAAACCCTGCTTTCTCCTAAAAGGCATTGACTTAGTCTTTCAACTTGGTCAAATAATTTAGGCATTTGAGGCTTTGTGCACTCAATGCATATTGGTAACTTCCTGTTTCGTTTGATATGTATATCCGATTCTAAAAATACTGATTCTGGATTTGTGACACAGGAGATGAAATTGGTCTCATGAGGCATTTCTTATGACTTCCCTATCTGGACCATATAGTAATATTGGGATCACAAAGGAATTCTTATTCTCGCTACTTGGAATAGTGTTTCTTACTTAACAGCAACAACCGAGAAATGTGAAAGTACTGGCATGAATAAAATATCAAAAAATGCTACACTACCCAGCAAAAAAAAACTTATTAAGGCCATAATGTTCAATAAAATTTAACATAAAGCACAAAATACTCTTCATAAAAGTTGTAAAATATCATACCATCAAGGGTAGGAATTTGAATAATCCAAGCCCCAGGAGTTTCAATGTGTCCAGTTAATACAGGTAATCTGTGTTCTGGGTGGAGCTTTGTCCAAAATTGGAAAAATAGCAAATGCTAGGATTTAAATAATTATTCAGTTTAAATACACCAACGTGCCACAGTCAGTGTAATTTGCAAAATTGTTACATTTTATGTGAAATTGCCACCATGCAGGATTTCTGCAGCCATAACTATTCCATCTCTTGAATCAGTTGTTGCCTGGATGTAACAATTTGTGGACCCCTTATAATTCTCTTAAGGCAATTATGTTTCCTTCATGCAGAATTAGCTCCTCCATCCCTACTTCCATTATACTGAAATTACACACATCTTGTCTAAGTGCCAAATGTTCACCTAATTTATTAGGCAAAAAGGACAGGATTTTGAGTTTGCAAGTTGGGGATGACAATCCATACTAAGTCAAGAACAGATATTTGATGGTGATTTTTCCCAAATTGTTCATTTAGTGGCAGAGGACTGACTCAAAGCACAACGTAGGGTGCTGAATAGGCTCTTGAAGCTGAGAGCCTTTTAACTTGAATAAACAGCATCCTGCAGTTTAGGCAAGACATAGAGGGGATGCTAGCACCTTGAGGATTCATCTATGAAACTTTCTACATTTTTAATTTAAAAATATAACCCCTTCTAAAGAGAACTACCACTGCAGTTCTGGCCAAGCAAGCAGGGAGGACCCCAAAGCATGTCTGAAGGACAAGTTCCTGATTTTCCAGCAAGAGGTCAACTCCAGGTACCTGGTCTAGTCCCTAATTTTGGAATTTTTCTGTCATCTTTGGACAAAAGGCCTTTGATTCCTATGAATTAGCTACCTGTCTTCTGACGGCAATTCAGCCTTGAGTATCAACAGGTCACTGAACTGTTGGAAGACATCATAAAGTTCTCAAAGATCTATCCTTCAAACTTATTTACACACACACACACACACGTAGCAAACATTACTGGAAACTTTTAAATCTCAAATTCTAAGAATAAAAAGAACTAGAATTCTCTCTTTAGAAGCTACCTACTTGTCTACAGAACGCGTGTTTGGATGATGAGTTCAGCAAGGACTATGTTCAAGCTACTGAAGTTGAAATGTCTGCTAAAATACTGTCTATGTTGCATAGCGCTACATCTGCTTTATGAGGAATTGTGTTCTGTCACTTTATGCTAAACTAGCATTCCACAAAATTGAGAAATTTTAGAGATATGTGTTTCAAACTTGCTCAAAAAGAACCTGAGTAAGGCTAGACACCAATGTTTATTTTAAAATCGTGACAATACTGTCACTTTAAAAGATTATTTTCTCATGGGATTTTGAAGAGAGGTTGTAAAGGCAGAGGTGCAGAAGTGACTAATGGAGCCAGCCTAAAACAATAATTTAAGAGGCCTTTACATTTTTTAAAAACAGATTTAATAATGGAAGGACAGTAGCCAGTGTCCCCCAGATCAGGCGTTCTAATTTTTTTTAGCTGGAGCAGTAGAGGCTGTTTGGGTCCCAGAAGGGTTGCAAGCTTCAGCAAATGATTCCCAACTGTGACTTTCGCTGAAACCTCTCTTGATGTTGTTCCCTCCTAGATTTGAAAACTGCACCTAAGAATCTGTGTCTGAATTAACCTTTTCACCAAGGTGTGTGTTTATGGCATGTTGCTATATTGGATTAGTTAATTAGTACTAGGTTCTGTATATATTATTCAGTTAATTTTTCCAACAGTTTAGTTATTTCAGATTCCTCTTTCGTTTGTTTATATTTTAACTATATGTTTAAATAAAGTCGAGTGGTTTGACCAGTTGCGTCAAATCTGGAACACCCACTCACATCTACTTTTAAAATAAGAGAAAGTTAGAGCCTCGGCTACCTTCTTAAAATATTTTGAAACGGTCTGGTCTGGTTCATAACACTACAATTTTTGATTTTTTCTGCTGACTAAATTTGTGAATTAAGATCCTCAAGAAATGACTTTCACAGCACGTTGTGCTCAGCTTTATAAATTTCGCTGATAAAAGGCTTACATTACATCTTGACATTTCATGAAACAATTTTCTTCTCATTTATAAACTAAAGGGGTAACTTCCTATCACAAGTTTTACTTAAAGTACTGATAAAAGGTAAGTTGTCATTGTGTGGTCTTGCTAATATCATAAATGATCAATATGCAGCTGTGAGTAGACCTTTGGTGGACTAGAAAAGGAGAAAAAATATTTTAACAGTCAAAACCAGTACCAGTGTTGACCACATAAGCTTCATTATACAAACTCAGTTTAAGTGGTACACTAGTAATTGCCTTTGTAACAGAATGTTCTCAATCATAATGTTCGTCTTTAACACCTGTTTGATAGGCAGATTCAAAACTGCAACAATACAGGAAATCCCATTTTAATCCTCAAAATACCAACATGTAATGACTAAATCAAATTATATAAAAATATTTTAATGGATGACTTAGTTAATTGCTTGCAGGATGGCATAACCATTTGGATAATTAAATTAGTATTTTCAGTTTAATTTTGTTCTTTATTTGGGCAAAATATGAATTATTTGTGGCTTTGTGAAGGGATAATGAAAACAGTGTTATTTTTCTGTTCAGTCATGAATGCACTTGGTTGATTGTGAACATTTCTCAGGAAGTATGAAGTGGGAGTGACTACTCCTGACATTTGACTGAGACATCCACGATCTCCAGAAAGATTGAGAGAAAAACTTCCATTGGTTGGAGTCATGGTTAGCATAAAAGAAGACAGTTGTTGCTATTGGAGGTTATCCAATTCAGCTCCAGAATGTCACTGCAAAAGTTCCTGAGATAGTGTTTCAGGTTCAACCATCTTCAGATGCTTCATCAATGACTATCCTCCCAGCTTGAGTTCAGAAATTGAAATATTTGCTGATATTCAGCATTCCATACCATTCGTGACTCTATGGTTTCCATATACAGCAAAACCTAGAAAACATTCTGACTTAGGCTGATAACTGAATAGTAACAGTACCAGGTAATGACCATCTTCAAAAAAGGGAGAATTCAATCCTGTTATTTGTCAATCAATAACATCACCACCACTGAATTCCCATGAATTGGAGATGCTGGTGTTGGACTGGGGTGCACAAAGTTAAAAATCACACAACACCAGGTTATAGTCCAACAGGTTTAATTGGAAGCACACTAGCTTTCGGAGCGACGCTCCTTCATCAGGTGATAGTGGAGGGCTCGATCGTAACACAGAATTTATAGCAAAAATTTGCAGTGTGATGTAACTGAAATTATACATTGAAAAATTGATTTCAAGAAAGAAATGAAACTATCACTGTATTCTAACAGATGAAAGGCTTAACAGACAATCAATTTTTCAATGTATAATTTCAGTTACATCACACTGCAAATTTTTGCTATAAATTCTGTGTTACGATCGAGCCCTCCACTATCACCTGATGAAGGAGTGTCGCTCCGAAAGCTAGTGTGCTTCCAATTAAACCTGTTGGACTATAACCTGGTGTGTGATTTTTAACTGAATTCTCACTATATACATAAACAATGACCAGAAAGTTAACTGGTTGTTGAATCTTCTTGCTACAACAGCAGGTCAGAGGCTAAGGTACTGTGGCTGGTAACCCACCTCCTGACTCTCCAAAGCCTGTCCACCAGCTACAAGCAACAATTCAGGAGTGTAATGGAATGTTATCCAGCTTCTTGGAAGAATACAGTTCCAACAACACTCAAGAAGTATCTATCCAGAACAAAGCAATCCACTTGACTGGCACCTCATCAATATCCTTAAACATTTAATCCATCCACCATCAATGCACAAGGCACTGTAGATTAGATTCCCTACAGCGTGGAAACAGGCCATTTGGTTGGCCTAACAAGTCCACACCGACCCTCCAATGAGTAACCCACTCAGACCCATTTCCTGACATTTACCCCTGACTAATGCATCGAACACTATGGGCAATTCACCTGTGAGAGAAAACCAGATCACCTGGCAGAAAACCAAGCAGACACAGGGAGAATGTGCAAACTCCACACAGTCAGTCACCTGAGGCAGGGAATTGAACCCGTGTCCAGGCACTGTGAGGCAGCAGTGCTAACCACTAAGCCACCGTGCCACCCGCTAATCTACCTCTAAAAGACACACTGCAGTAACTTGATAAAATTCATTTGACAACACTTCTAACTCTCAACACCAACCATCTGGAAGTAAAAATAAGCAAACATATTGGAATGCTACTGCTTGCAATTCCCCTTTAAGTTTCAAATCAACTTGAATATCAAATGTATCATTGTCCCTTCTCTTTGATGCACCAAGTTCCTGGAACTCCTGTTCCAACAGTACTGCGCCACACAGAACGTAGGGGTTTGAAGTTATCATCATCCACTTTAGGAGGGTAATTAGAAATGACAACAAATGGTGGCCACGTTAACGAAGTTCATATACCATGAATGAAAATAAAAGGATTCATTGGCAAGTTATTGCAGTGGAAGCTTAACTGTTGCTAACAAAACGTTCCATATAGAATCAAACATGAATGATTGGATTCAGAGTACTGAAGAACAGCTACACTGGAATTGAAATGTTACTCTGCTTCTCTATCCATTGATGGTGCCAGAATTGCTGGGTTTCTCTGGCACTTTCTGTTTCTATGAATGATTGAATGCATGAAATGTTTCCTGCATCCAATAACCTTTAGATCAAGAAACACGGAACCATTTTTCTTTTGGAAGCAAACGTGAATGGCATTTGTTGAAAACATGTGTCTGAAATCCAGCCAAATTTTTTCTGTGAACGTTCAAGTTATATTATGGGTGTGCGATTGCTCATTTCCTGTTAAATTTCAAATAGCATATAGTTAATTCATTTGCATCCAATATTTTTGTCTCACTCATCCACCACCCATCCACTGTATTTCACAGAATAAGAAATTATTGTAACAATGATTTCGAATCAACAAATAGAGAATTCAGCCATTTGCCATTCTTACCCACTAGTCTGCGCTATTGTATAGAGCAAATGCATTGCCACTTTATTTGATGAAAATGAGATCCTCAAAGTCATTGCGACATTTCGATTAGTCCTAGGGTTGTCTGCACCTGCTGTTCTCTAGGAATCTAGAATCAATGACTGATCTCCAGGGCTCTACTCTTGGAGATGCATGAGAAAATGTGAAAGGAGAGTTTGCGGTTGCCTGTTCATCACTTTTTGTGTTCTATATTTAAGCTCTGGCCTCAAGTCCTTTCTGTCCACCGTCATGAAAGAGAACCCATATGTTCTAAGGAGATGCAAACACTGGCCAGATGGCATAAGTGGCATAAGTCCCAACTGAGTACAAAATTGGACTGAAGATGAGATGGATTTACAAAATATATTGAATCATCAATAAAAGATTAATTTAAACACATTTATCGAAGAGAATTTACAGAAATTATAGTTAATTAGAGGTGTTGCCCCAAATAGAATGCAATGAACACAAAAACACAGGACTATATAGCTACACCTGATAAAACTAAGTATCTTCAATAGGTATTTGTTCATCTTAAACAAGCTTTGTTTGAAATAAAAAACAAAGAACTGTGGATGATGGAAATCAGAAACAAAAATAGAATCAGAAATTGCTGGAAAATCTCATAGGTTTGGCAGCATCTGTGGAGAGAAAGCAGAGTCAACATTTCAGGACTGGTGACTCTTCTTCAGAACTGATTGCAGTGAGAAAAAGATTTTTCCAGCAATTTCTGATTTTATTTGAAATAAAGTTCACTCAACATGACATAATTTTATTTAAGTAACTGTACAAATGTCAACATGAATATTTTTAAGAGTGTAAAGGCATTAGGAGTATACTTAAGAGGGAAATCAGGAGGGCAGAAAGGGGATATGAAATAGCCTTGGCAAATAGGGTTAAGGAGAATCCAAAGGGATTTTACAAATACATTAAGGACAAAAGGGTAACTCGGGAGAGAATCGGGCCCCTCAAAGATTAGCAAGGCAGCCTGTACGTGGAACCCCAGGAGTTGGGGGAGATATTAAATGAGTAGTTTGCATCAGTGTTTACTGTGGAAAAGGACATGGAAGACATTAAATGTGAGGAAATAGATGGTGACATCTTGAAAAATATCCATATTACAGAGGAGGAGATGCTGGATGTCTTAAAAAGCATAAAGTCCCCAGGACCTGATCAGGTATACCCAAGAAATCTGTGGGAAGCTAGGAAAGTGATTGCTGGGACACTTGCTGAGATATTTGGATCAATAGTCACAGGTGATGTGCTGGAAGACTGGAGGTTGGCTAACGTGGTGCCAATATATAAGAAAGGTGGCAAGGAAAAGCCAGGGAATTGTAGACCAATGAGCCTGACATCAGTGGTAGGCAAGTTGTTGGAGGGAGCCCTGAGGGACAGGATTTACATGTATTTGGAAAAAGCAAGGACTGATTAGGGACAGTCAACATGGCTTTGTGCATGGGAAATCATGTCTCACTAACTTGCTTGAGTTTTTTGAGGAAGTAATGAAGAGGATTGATTAGGGCAGAGCACTGAACATGATCTACATGGACTTCAGTAAGGTGTTCGACAAGGTTTCTCATGGGAGACTGGGTGAGCAAATTTAGCTCACATGGAATGCAGGGAAAACTAGCCATTTGGATCCAGAACTGGCTCGAAGGCAGAAGACAGACGGCGGTGGTGGAGGGTTGCCTTTCATCCTGGAGGCCTGTCACCAGTGGTGAGCCACAAGGATTGATGAGGGATGCACAGCTTTTTGTCATTTGTGTAAATGATTTGGATGTGAACATAGGAAGTATAGTTAGAATGTTTGCAGATGATACCAAAATTGGAGGTGTAGTGAACAGTGAAAAAGGTTACCTCAGAGTGCAACTAGATCTTGATCAGGTGGGCCACTGGGCCGAGGAGTTGCAAATGAAGTTTAGTTTAGATAAATGTGAGGTGCTGCACTTCAGAAAGGCAAATCAGGGCAGGGCTTATACGTTGAATGGTAAGTTCCGGGGGAGTGTTGCTGAACATAGAGACGTTGGTGTGCAGGTTTGTAGCTCCTTGAAAGTAGAGTTGCTGGTATATAGGATAGCGAAGAAGGCGTTTGGTATGCTTTTCTTTATGGCTCAGAGCATCAAGTATAGGAGTTGGGAGGTCATGTTGCCGCTGTACAGGTTAGAGGAGAAAGTGAGGACTGCGGATGCTGGAGATCAGAGCTGAAAATGTGTTGCTGGAAAAGCGTAGCAGGTCCGGCAGCATCTAAGGAGCAGGAGAATTGACTTTTCGGGCATGAGCCCTTCTTCAGGACACATTCTTCAGGAGCCCTTCTTCCAGCAACATATTTTCAGCTGTACAGGTTAGACCACTATTGAAATATTGTCTGTAATTCTGATCTCCCTTCTATTGGAAAGATGTTGTGAAACTTGAAAGGTTTCAGAAAAGATTGACAAGGATGCTGGCAGAGTTGGACGGTTTGTGCTACAGGGAGAGGCTGAGGCTGTTTTTCCTGGAGCATTGGAGACTGAGGGGTGACCTTATAGAGGTTGATAAAATCATGAGAGGCATGGATAGGGTAAATAGATGAGATCTTTTCCCTGGGGTGGGGGAGTCCAGAACTAGAGGGCAAAGGTTTAGGGTAAGAGGGGAAAAATTTAAATGGGACCTAAGGAGCAATGTTTTCATGCAAAGGGTGGCGTAAGGATGGAATGAGCTGCCAGAGGAAGTGGTAGAGACTGTTTCAATTACAACATTTAAATGGAATCTCAATGGGCATATGAATAGGAAGTGTTTAGAGGGAGATGGGCTAAGTGCTGGCAAATGTATGAGATTATTTTCAGACAGCTGGTTGGCACGGATGAGTTGTTTCCGTGCTGGACATCTCTCTGACTCTATGATTGTATGTGCCAAAGTGAATCAGAATGCATAAGGGATAAACCTGAGAAAATTATTTTATTTTGTGAAAGAATCTATGTCAAATTTATTACATAACTCGACCAAATTCAGAAAATGATTTTAGACTGATGAAACTCATACTTCTTTCAAAAACATAAGCTGAAAACTATGGCTGTCACTTACGAAATCCACATATGAACTATAGGGCAAAGGAAGAGCTGCTTGAAATTGTAAGAGTGAAAAGGAACCCTGAAACGTTACATTGATAAATAAAATGTCAGTATTTAGGCCATTTCATCAGCTGAAAAGCTATTGTGATTTCTTCTACAGGGCAAAGTGGAGGGCAGCAGAAAGAAGAGTCGACCTACATGTATTTGGATCTCCGATGGCAGAGATATATTTCAGGTGAGCTACTGTCAATGTGTGACAATAGCACAAGACTGAGAAGCATGACATACCATGACAGCAATGTCGGTTTAAGCAGCAGCAGTCAGTGGTACTGCTATTCATTTGCCTGCTGATATAAGTATCCACATAACAATGAATTGATATGATTTTGTCTTTTAGTTTTTCATCTGAGTGAAGAAAAGAAAAAACTCTCCATTTTATGTATTATCTTAGTTGAATGGGCAAACTGTACACTAACATAACTTATCTATATAGTAGCTGCTCTAAAATGTCAGCAAATATTATCTGGACACTTTTCCAGGTGCTTGCTGAAGTTGTAAGGAATGTAGGATAACATCTAACCTGTTTTTTTGATACAATGAATTGTAAGATGTTGTCTTCACTTTTGCGCCTAAATAACAAACTTTCAGCAAAGTCAGTTCAAATTTTAATAGATGAGTAATATCATTGATTCAATGCTGAGGCTGATCTGCACTAAGTAATTTCACTCTGACATGCTCTCCATTCAGCAAGATGTGAGACAGTACAGTGCAAAACCCCTTAAGGTGAGGCGGTGCATACCAACTGCTGTGCCAACTTCGAGTCAAAAGGTGTCAATACTTCTGACTTCACCTCCTGGTAAGCTTCCTCATATTCCTGGGTCCATTTCCATATCACCGTTTTCCTTGCTATAGTAATTTACAAATCCCAAGAAGATTCTCAGTTGAGACACGTTCTCTGGTGTGGGAGCCTTCATGAAAGCCTCAATCTCCTTGGGTGCCTTGTGTAGTTCCTTGCAATCAATTACATGGCCCAGGAACTCTATGGAGTCTTTAAGAACTCACATTTCTCCCCTTTTCTTGTAGGCCATGTTCCTGCAACCTGCTTAGGGTTTCTTCCAGGTTTTTCAAATACTCCTCTTCAGAGGATCCAGCAACCAAAATATCATCCAGACAACCCTAGATTCTTGGCAATCCACTCAAACTTTGATCTATGGCCCTCTGGATTAGAGCTGGCACTGACATGAGGCCAAAAGGCAATCACTTGTAGCAGAACAGTCCCCAAGTATCACTATTGTCAGAGGTGCTGGGACTTCACAGACACCATCTGCAAGTAGGCCTGCAATATATCAATTTTTGAGCATTTCTTTCCCTCAGCCTTCCAGTGAACAAGTCTTCAATGTGTGGGAGTGGGTATTGATCTGCACACAGGACTGGATTGACTGTGACCTTAAAGTAACTACAAATCCTCAATACGCCTTCTGTTTTTAGGACTGGGATGATTGGAGTGGCCCATTCACTGGTGGTTACTGATGTCAATGCTTTAAGGTTCACCAGCCATTCAAGTTCAGTCTCCACCTTAGGATGCATGGTGTATGATGCTGGATGTGCCTTCAGGCTTCTTGGATGAGCCTTATGCTTCAACAGTTCATTTCTCCAGG
Organism: Chiloscyllium punctatum; assembly: GCF_047496795.1. NCBI lineage: Eukaryota > Metazoa > Chordata > Chondrichthyes > Orectolobiformes > Hemiscylliidae > Chiloscyllium > Chiloscyllium punctatum. The sequence goes on from NC_092745.1 coordinate 88,116,556, forward strand.
GTTCTCTTAAAGACATAGAGTTATAGAGACGTACAGTATGGAAACAAACCCTTCAGTCCAACTCATCCATGCCGACCAGATATCCTAAATTAATCTAGTTCCAGTTGCCAGCATTTGGCCGATATTCCTCTAAACCCTTCCTATTCATATAGCCATCCAGATGCTTTTGAAATGTTGTAATCGTACTAACCTCCATCACTTCCTCGCAGCTTATTCCAAGCACACACCACTCTCTGCATGAAAAAACCCTTTCGAGTTCCTTTTCCTTACACCCTTGAGTCTGCCAGCCTATTAACCATGCCAAACTTTAACTTTGATTTCTTTAATCTGACTTATGCATAATAGTCTCTTTCACTATATCCAGAGACAGTTTCAGCATACTGGTCATTTAGCTATACTTTTACCACTACACAGCTTTTCAGTGGCATCACCTGTTCCATGTATTTCCTTAATCCTGGCAAGCTTCAATAGCAGTGCCTTTAGCTTTGCCCTATATATTCATTCGGGAATCAGAGACATGTTTGCACCTGTATCCAATTCCATCTTTATGGCCTTATCCTCTAAGTTGGGAAGAACTAGAGAAGGCTACAGAACTCAGGAAAATAAATATTAATGTTCACATTACAGAAGAGGAAGTGCTGGAGGTCTTAGAAAATATAACGATGGATAAATCACTGGGACCTGATCCAGTGCATCCCTGAACATTGTGGGAAGTTAGGGAAGAAATTGTGGGGGCTCTTGCAGAAATATTTGAATCATTTATAACTACAGGTGAAGTTGCCAGATGACTGGAGAGTGGCTAGTGTTGTGGCTTTGTTTAAGAAGGGATGTGAGGAGAAGCCTGGGAACAATAGACCTATGAGTCTGATTTTGGTGGTGGATAAGTTGTTGGAAGTGATTCTGAAAGATAGGATTTATATGCATTTGGGGGGGCAAGGAATGATTATGGATAGTCAACATGCTTTTGTGTGAAGAAAATCATGTCTTACAAACTTGATTAATTTTTATGAGGAAGATTAATGAGGGCAGAGCGGTAGATATTGTTTACTTGGGCTGAGGTAAAGTATTTGATAAGATTCTGCGTGGTAAACGAATTCATAAAGTTCGATCATATGGGACTCGGTGAGCTTCTCAATTGGATACAAAATTGGCTTAACGGCAGGAGACAGAGAGCGATGGTGGAGTTGTTTTTTGGACTGGAGGCCTGTGATTAGCAGTGTTCCACAGGAATTAGCACTGGGTTCACTTTTGTTTGTGATTTACATAAATTATTTTTATGAGAATATAGAAGGCCTGGTTAATAAGTTTGTAGATGACACCAAAGTTGGTAGTATAGTGGACAGTGAAAAAGGTTATCTATGGTTACAAAGAGATCTTGATCAACTGGGTCAATGGAGTGAAGAGAGGCAAATAGAGTTTAATTTAGATAAAGGTGAGGTATTGCATTTTGGTAAACAAACAAAGGCAGGACTTATACAGTTGAAAGTAGGGTCTTGGGTAGTGTTGTAGAACAGAGAGACTAAGGGGTTCAGGGATATAATTCTTTGAATTTTGTGTCAAATATAGATAGGTTGGCTATGAAGGCATTTAGTAGGCTTGCCTTCCTTGTCCTCTGAATTTTCTCTTTTAAACACCCCTTCTCTTGCTTGAGCTGTACTTAGTAATCAAAAAGTGAGGCGATGGAAAAGCACAGCTGGTCAGGCAGCATCCGAGGAGCAGGAGAGCTGACATTTTGAGCATAAGCCCTTCATCAGGAATGTGGTGGTTGTGTTGGGGGCTGCTCAGAGATAAATAAGAGGGGGGTAGATAGCTTGGAAGGTGATAGGTAGATGCTAGTGGGGTTGATGTTGATAGGACAGAGCACAAGGTGGAACGAATAAGTGGGAAAGAAGATGGACAGGTGGGACAGTTCAAGAGGGTGGTGCTGAGTTGGAGGGTTGGATCTGGGATAACGTGGGCGGAGGGGAGATGAGGAAACTGGTGAAATCAGCATTGATGCCTTGTGGTTGGAGGGTCGCAAGGCGGAAGATGAGGCATTCTTCCTCCAGGTGTCGGGTGGCTAGGATTTGGCAGGGGAGGAGGCCCAGGACTTACATGTCCTTGGCCGATTGGGAAGTGGAGTTGAAGTGGGGTTGTTTGGTGTGTGTATCCTAGAGATGTTCTCTGAAACATTCTGCAAGTTGGCATCCTATCTCCCCAATGTACAGGAGACCATGTTGAGAGCAACGGAGAATACAGTCACACATTGCCTGTTTCAACTCAATAAAATGGGTGACAGCCATTCTCTGATTCATTTCTGAGGGAATGCCTTAAAATTTAAGCAAAGCTTAACAATTAACTATCAGTCACTTTTTTCTGCTACATTCTCCACAGCAATACCTCAACCAATCAGAATCAAACTGCAAAACAATCAGCATTGGTTTCCCTTTATATTGGTTTTCGTGCGAGTTCTCCTGAGTGGAAGAGTACAGACTTTGACAAAATATATTTTCTTTCAGCAGTACTCAACAACAGTTATTTTGTATTTAGGCAGTAATTATATTTATATTACATACAAAAGGTACCACACACATACTGAGGCTGTTTATTTTCTGTAAACATTCATAGTTCGATGTATTTAGTTCAATTATTTTCTCCAAATAACATTCTTTCCATCAAAAAAAAATTGGAACTAACTATAATATTCAAGTATAAAACTCAGGTTAAAAGTTGAGACGTTGTGACCACTACTATCAAAGACCACATTTACAAATCAATGCAGAACTATTGATATTGTAAAACATGAGGGTGAAAATCACGTAACTGTAATTGTGTATTTGTAAACTGTCCTAGGAAATTGATGTTTGTTTCTAAGCTATAGTTTTCTGTGTTGATCAGATTACATTGGAGTAAAAGATTTTGAATTAGTAGAAATATCAGATGATTTTGCAGTATGGTCTTAGGAAAAATTTTTATTTGTTATTGATGAATATCAGCTCATGAACATTGGAAAATTGGACACCAAGCTAGAAAAACAGGTCAATTAAATGATTCCTGGATCCATCTGAGGAACATTTGGTTAAAACCCTCGCCATAGTGACCCATAAAGAACTGAATCAATAACAATTTCTTGGAAAAGAAATGCAATTTCTAAATGTATGGTCTGCAATCAATATAGCAGCTGTGAAACAGGTCACAAATCAATTTTTAAAAAATGACATTCATGACCCCTGAGTTTAGAATCTCATGTTGATATACTTCTTACTGAAAACATATGTATTGAAAACCTTGCTTTTCATTTCAGACACAGCAAGACTGAAGCAAATTACTGCCTAAATTTTCATTTTTAGTTTTTTTATACACAATCTCAAAATTGCTGTCACTGATGAACTTAACATCAATGATAATGGACTGTTACTAAATAGCAATTGAATGACTATCAGTTAGCATTCAGGTACAGTTAATTGAAGGATACTCTAGGATTGCTAGTCAGATTTTAAACACTGTGATACTTCAGACATATGTTACACTAAGACAGCTTCTTAATGCCAGCAAACTACCTAATCAAGTCTTGTGACAAAACCAACATGTTTAACATTTCATGTTAAATCAGCTTTTGTAGAGGCTAGAATTTGTAATGTCAAATATGAGCTGAAAAGCTTCTCTATGTGTCATAACAATTCTTTGAACTATCTGGTCTGTTGTGGAGACAATATATAGTGCTCTGGTATCACTCATGCAGCAAATTAGTATCAGCAAGAGTGGGAAAAGGTTATCCAAAGTTTCAAATGCACAAAAGCAGAACAACAGATATTACTGCTAAGCTGCACGGTTGGTCAATTGTACTCAGTGGAGTTTTGATTAAGCAGCATACAGGAGAAGGGATAAATACAGAGACAGTTGATATATTCTCCAGTCTACCAGAATTTCTGGTCATTGTCAAGCAATGCGAAGGAATCTGGTAGCCAACATGGTATGGAGATTTGTGCAGAACTAGGTGTCCATTCTTTCCAGTGCTGTTCAAAATGCAGCATCTGGAAGCCAATTTCTCAGTTTCGACTACATCACAAACAGAAGCCAAGTAACATCTGAATGTTGCAAGGGAAGTTTCAGACTGAGATTGTAGGAAATGCTTATTGTCAAGCCTATTGTCAGACAAGCTCAGACTGCTAATATCATGTCTATGACACCAGCCCCCAAGATGACATGAATGATCTCTCAGCAAAATGACAAAATGTGCTTGAGGAGATTCGAAGGACTGTTGAGGCACTATCCCGAGGAATATTCGCAGCTTTATACCAGCCATGCTGTAGCCATTGGGGTGTCACGGTGCAGGAGCACCTGGATATGTAAAAGCACTTGGAAGAAAGGCACTAAACAAATGTGCAGGTTAAAATTAGACTTTGTACGGAATATTGAATAGTTTGATTGATAAAGTAGGTTTGGAACTTTTGTTTTATGGTAGCTTTTATTTCAGGACTGTGGCCAACTAAGCATGAGGATAGTCAGTAATCGAGGGAAGGTAAGGTTGAGATTGTAGTTGATGAGAGAATTGGGGTTACATTCACTGATATTGCAATCAGACGAGCTGATCAGGAACTGTTTAACTGATTTGGAGATGTGTTAGTTGTGTTCCCCATCTACCCTCCCCTCACCACCCAAGTCTTCTTTTTACTCCTTTGCCTCAGTAGCTTGGCATATACTGGGTGGCCAAGTCTGTGCTAACCTAAGTCTGCTGCACATTTTATACAACCATAACAAATCGTAACATACAGTCTGGTGAGTAATGGAGGACTCCCTCTGTGTAGTTTAGCATTGGGTGCATTGTTGAAGCACTTCTATAATTTGTTCAATGTCATTTTGTATGGAACTATGGATTTGTTATTTGCACTGTGTTCATATGTGTGCAGGTTACACACAGGTTATAGGAACCATGGTATCAAATTGCAGGCCAAGTGGAATAGAAACTAATGCATTATTGACAAGGAGCAAGTGATCTGAGCAGAACCTTGGAAGGCAGAACTATGGCCTTCAACATAAGCCACATGATTCATTGCATACTTCAGCAAATTTAAATAGTAGAGTCAGAAAAGGTGGTACTGGAAAAGCAAAGCAGGTCAGGAAGCATCTGAGGAGCAGGAGAGTCAACATTTCAGGCATAAGGCCTTCATCAGGAATTCCTTACAAAGGGCTTATGCCCTGAATTCCTGATGAAAGGCTTTTGCCCGAAATGTCGATTTTCCTGCACCTCGGATGTTGCCTGACCTGCTGTGCTTTTCCAGCACCATTCTAATCTAGACTCTGATTTCTAGCATCTGCAGTCCTCACTTGTGCCTTATGCCCCATATGTTGACTCTCCTATTCCTCAGCTGCTGCCTGATTTGCTGTGTGCTTCCAGCGCCACCCTTTTTGACTCTGACTCTCTAGCATCTGCAGTCCTCACTTTCACCTAAATTTAAACAACAGGATAGATGACCAAATACTTCTATTAACTCTCATTAAAAACCATTCAGCAGCTTCTGAAAATATTTCATTATTGCTTTAAATAGCACTGCTTCCTGCTGGTGAACGTATTCTAATTTGTCCGAATTTAAGAGGAAACATTGACTACAGTGTTGAGTTTGAAAATAGCATCAGTGGCATCATAGCAGTGTTTCACCGGTAACAACATTTTATAACTGAAACATTAAGCACAGTGGTGAAAATATAGCTCCAATGCAAAAGCTAGGTTTTCCTTAATTTGAATGAAAGAATCAAGAATTGATTCAATTAATTACTGAAGATAAGGTATGATGGTACTAGTTTCATGGAAGATAATGGGCTGGTCATATTGTCACAAGACCAATAATCCAGAGACCCAGGTAGTGCTCTAAATTTCAATCCCACCATGGCAGATTTGAATTTGAATTCACTTTTAAAACCATCTGGAATTAAGGGTTTAATGACGACCATGAACCCTCTGTTAATTATTGTAAAAATCCATCTGATTCATTAATGTTCTTTAGGGAAGGAAACTATTATCCTTACCCAGTCTTGCCTACATGTGACTCTAGACCCAAAGCAATGTGGTGGCTTAACTGCTCTCTGGATAATTAAGGATGGCAATGAGTTCTGGCTTGAGCACGATGCTCACATCTTGTGAATGAAAAGAAAATGTCTAACCTGCACAATCAAAGGGAATGATCAGATCAGAAGTATTAACTCACCAGAATGTATAAACATTATTCATCAACCTTAAAAAGGTGCATTTACATACATATACAATACATGAACAGACATAAATATACACATCAGTGGTCTTAAATGTGCATGGATTTAAAAGAAAAGAATGAATAAATACCTTTCTCGAAGAGATAATCGATTTAACACAGGGCTTTGTTTCTGGAAGGATGAGGTTGTTAAATAGTTCATTGAAGTTGTGGTAGGGGAGAGTTGTCTGCCAGCTGGTTCTGACATAACAAGCTCATCAGTGTCTTCAAAAGAATTATCTTGCAGATCTTTCTCACGAGGTTTCTTGATCATCTAGAAGATAATAAAACAGCTGTAATTATCACTAAAAATACACAAAGGAAGCCTTGTCCTTGGCAAATACCAGTCTTTAGAAATTCAGTGGTATCCTTATGCTTCAAAATTAAGGTCTGTTCATGCTTTTTAATTGGCAGAGACTACATAAAACAGCAACTCTCTTTTGTTAAATGAGCAAATTGCTTATGCTATGATTTGAGTTGATAATTATCAAATACAGCCTTTTTCTTTCTAATAACGAACGTGGTTGAGTAGACGATAATGTCTAAATAGTGTTAAGGTAAAAATTTGGTTCAGTATTTTCTGACTGTCCTTTGTTACGTTCCTGATATAAATCACGTATTTTTCAATCTCTCATGAGCATTGTCATGGAAAATGTATTGGTACATAAATGAAGGTTTTGCACCTATCATGCATTCCTTTCAATCCAATGCATGCATAAAAATGCCGACGTTAACGTCACACTTTCAAACCAATTATTTTCAATTACATATTCTTGAAAAATAAAAAACTTTCTTGACCGTCAATAGAAAAACAATGTGAGGGCAAAGGTACCCCAAAAGACACACCTCATATCACATGCTAAGATCAAACTATTTAAGAATTTTGATCGGTAAGGACAAAACAATCATGAAGAAAAGGAACCAAGCACTAAAGCTTGCATTTTCTTAACTGTCAGTTTCATAGTATTTTTCCTATTTACTTGTGGCACATGGGCAATGCAGGCTGTCCAGCACTTACTGCCTGTACCTAGCTGCTTTTGAGAAGGTGATAGTGAGCTGCCTTCTCGAACTGCTGCAATTTACATGCGATAGGTTGACCCACAATGCCCTTATCGAAGAAATTCAAGATTTTTGACCCAGTGACAGTGAAGGAACAGTGATATGGTGAATCAGGATAGTAAGTGGCTTGGAGGGGAAATTGCAGATGGTGATGTTCCCATGTATCTGGTAACTTTGTCCTTCTTTGTGGAAGTGGTTGTGAGTTTGAAAGATGCTAAAGATCATTTGGAAATTTCTGCATTCCTCGTGTAGACAGACCATACTGCTGCTCCTGAGTCTGGTGGTGGAGAGAGTGGATGCTTGTGGATTTGGTGTCAATCAAGTGGGCTGCTTTGTCCTGGATGGATTGAGCATTTTTTAGGACCAAAGGTTATATCCTTGCACCTGTTCATGAGTTTGTGCAATATATAACAAAAAATAATCTGACAGAGTCATACAGTATTAGAGATGTACAGACCCTTCGGTCCAACTCATTTATGCCGACCAGATATCCCAACCCAATCTAGTCCCACCTGCCAGCACCCGGACCATATCACTCCAAACCCTTTCTATTCATATACCCATCCAGATGCCTTTTAAATGTTGCAATTGTACCAGCCTCCACCACTTTCTCTGGCAGCTCATTCCATACACGTACCATCCTCTGTGTGAAAAAGTTGTCCCGTAGGTCTCTTTTATATCTTTCCCCTCTCACCCTAAACCTATGCCCTCTAGTTCTGGACTCCCCAACTCCAGGGAAAAGAGTTTACCCTATCCATGCCCCTCATAATCTTGTAAACTTCTATAAGGTCACCCCTCAGCCTCCGACGCTCCAGGGAAAACAACCCCAGCCTGTTCAGCCTCTCCCTATAGCTCAAATCCTCTAACCCTCCAATCCTCGTAAATCTGTTCTGAACCCTTTCAAGTTTCACAACATCTTTCCGATAGGAAGGAAACCAGAATTGCTCGCAATATTTAAACAGTGGTCTAACCAATGCCCTGTACAGCCACAACATGACCTCCCAACTCCTGTACTCAATACTCTGACCAATAAAAGAAAGCATACCAAACGTCTTCTTCACTATCCTATCTACCTGTGACTCCACGTTCAAGGAGCTATGAACCTGCACTCCAAGGTCTCTTTGTTCAGCAACACTCCCTAGGACCTTATCATTAAGTGTATAAACCCTGCTAAGATTTGCTTTCCCAAAATGCAGCACTTCGCATTTATCAATGAAACTCTATCTACCACTTCTCGGCCCATTGGCCCACCTGGTCAAGATCCTGTTGTAATCTGAGGTAACCATCTTCGCTGACCACTAAACCTCCAATTTTGGTGTCATCTGCAAACTTACGAATTGTACCTCTTATGCTCGCATCCAAATCATTTATGTAAATGATAAAAAGTAGAGGACCCAGCAACGATCCTTGTGGCACTCCACTGGTCACAGTCTCCAGTCTGAAGTAACTATCTCCTAGGATAGCTTTTGTGCACCCTATTTTGGCATTAGGCTTGCATGGTGAACAGATGGTCCGGGTTCTATTTATGAGGTTGTGATAAGACCAAATCTTACATGTGTGGAACTGCAGGAATTCCAATGTTTTTAGTCGTAGGTAGATAGGATAGTGAAGAAGGTGTTTCGTATGCTTTCCTTTATTGGTCAGAGTATTGAGTACAGGAGTCGGAAGGTCATATTGTAACTGTAAAGGGCATTGGTTAGGACACTGTTTAAATATTGCGAGCAATTCTGTTTCCTTCCTATCGGAATGATGTTGTGAAACTTGAAAGGGTTCAGAAAAGATTTAAAAGGATGTTGCGAAGGTTAAAGGATTTGAGCTATAGGGAGAGGCTGAACAGGCTGGGGCTGTTTTCCCTGGAGCATTGGAGACTGAGGGGTGACCTTAGAGATGTTTACAGAATCATGAGGGGCATAGATAGGATGAATAGATAAAGTCTTTTCCCTGGAGTGGGGGAGTCCAGAACCTAGAGGGCATAGGTTTAGGGTGAGAGGGGAAAGATATAAAAGACACCTAAAGGGCAATTGTTTCACATAGAGGGTGGTACGTGTATGGAATGAGCTGCCATAGGAAGTGGAAGAGGCTGGTATGTTTGCAACATTTAAAGGCATCTGGATGGGTATATGAATAGGAAGGGTTTGGAGGGATATGGGCCAGGTGCTAGCAGGTGGGACGAGATTGTGTTGGGATATCTGGTTGGCATGGAAAAGTTGGACCGGGGGTCTGTTTCCGTGCTGTACATCCCTATGACTCTATGACCAGTGAAGATGGGTTTGTGGTTGACAAATCCACTTTTCTCATGTCAATGTTTACGTAGAAATAATATATATCCAAATTTTCAAATGTAAATGAGGGAAAAGTTAGGGAAAAGCTTATTGGCAAGGAAAATCAGAATTTCAGGAGTAGTTGAGTTAAGAGATCATTCCGCCTTTTATTAAATGACAACAAATTCTGCTCTTGTCTCATTCTACATTGGCACCTATCAATCAATATCTTGAAGTTAAAATTCTTTTTCTTGTTTTCAACATCCTCCAAGGCTTTGCCTCTGCCCATTTCTGTAATTTCCCTCAGTCTTACAATCCTACAGATGTCTATGTTTACCTAATTGTGGCTTCTTAAGCATTCCAATTTTAATTGCTGTACCATTGGTGGTCATGTCTTCAGCTGCCTCCACCCTAAGCTATAAAATTCCTTGCCTAAACCTCTTTTCCTTGTCTTTATCCCTTGAGACATACCTTAGAACATATCTCATCAATTTCATGGTCAACTGACCTAACAGCTTCTATTATGGTTTGGTGCCATGTTTTGTTTTATGCTGTTGCAGTGAAGTGTCTTGAAATGTTTTATTACATGAAAGATACTTTATAACTAAGTTAGTTTTGTTGACAGCTTCAGGTGATCTTGCAGCAGTTTGCACTACCTGATAACCTGCCTCTTTACTGGTCCAAGTTAGAGAAAGCAGATATTACATAATTCCCCGCAAAGTTTGTCAGAGCTTTCTGACATGTTTGGTAACTTTTTGTTTGCATAATTAGCTGAAACCATGTGCTCCAGTAGTGTACAAGTGAACAGAGGATTCTAACAAAAGCTGAGTGCATTGATGTCCATTCAATGGCTGATACTTATGACAATATTGGCTTTTTAAGAGCAGTCTCAACAGAGAAATATTTATAGTAAAACTATGGTGTTGCACTATATTCTGATTTACTATGAGACTGCCAAATCAGAATACGTATAGAATATAAGAATTTTAGAAATTGGTGAAAGGGAAACAGTGTAACAAAAGGACTGTTCACTATTTTGATTCGCTTGTCCTTGAAGTCAAAGAAATGCAACATCTATTACCAATATGGTTCACAATTCTCAAGAGATACTTGGAACAATATTTAAAGCAAAATACATTTAATGAAGTCCTGCTTGGTCCATAGCTGCCACGAAGTGATGGATCTGAAAAGATTAAGACACACAAAGCATAATGACTGATCTATTAGATAATAACATAGCAATATAGATCTTCTCATTATCAGTTAATTAAGTGACGTCTGACAAAAGGTTTATCACTAATGTACAAAATGCCAGCAAAATTGCAAATTGCAAAATAAACTAAAATAATACAATATGTGGACAGCGAAGAAGGTTACCTCAGATTAAAACAGGATCATGATCAGATGGGCCAATGGACCGAGAAGTGGCAGATGGAATTTATTTCAGATAAATGCGAGGTGCTGCATTTTGGGAAAGCAAATCTTAGCAGGACTTACACATTTAATGGTAAGGTCCTAGAGAGTGTTGCTGAACAAAGAGACCTTGGAGTGCAGGTTCATAGCTCCTTGAAAGTGGAGTCACAGGTAGATAGAATAGTGAAGAAGGCGTTTGGATGCTTTCCTTTATTGGTCAGAGTATTGAGTACAGGAGTCGGGAGGTCATGTTGCGGCTATGTAGGACATTGGTTAGGCCACTATTGGAATATTGCGAGCAATTTTGGTCTCCTTCCTATCGGAAAGATGTTGTGAAACTTGAAAGGGTTCAGAAAAGATTTACAAGGATGTTGCCAGGATTGGAGGATTTGAGCTATGGAGAGAGGCTGAACAGACTGGGGTTGTTTTCCCTGGAGCATTGGAGGCTGAGGGGTGACCTTACAGAGGTTTACAAAATCATGAGGGGCATGGATAGGATAAACAGACAAAGTCTTTTTCCAGGGGTCGGGGAGTCTAGAACACGAGGGCATAGGTTTAGGGTGAGAGGGGAAAGATATAAAAGGAACCTAAGGGGCAACTTTTTCATGCAGAGGGTGGTACGTGTATGGAATGAGCTGCCAGAGGAAGTGGTGGAGGGCGGTACATTTAAAAGGCATTTGGATGGGTAAATGAATAGGAAGGGTTTGGAGGGATATGGGCCAGGTGCTGGCAGGTGGGACTAGATTGGGTTTGAATATCTGGTTGGCATGGACGAGTTGGACCGAAGGGTCTGTTTCCATGCTGTACATCTCTATGACTCTATGTTTTGAAGGCTGATCCCTTATTGGTGGCGGTTAGAAAATTGAGTACCTCTCTTCCCCTACTGACTTGTTAGATGGCCAATTTTATCTGGACAAACTAATATAAAACAAAAAGTAATCAAATTTGATAAAATACATAAGCTTTGACTTATCACCTTTTACATATTATATATTTTATCACATAGTTACATTTAGTGTTTAATCAGAATAAAGTTAAAAATAAATAAAGAGGAATGTTAATGTTAAAGGCTTCCTAATTTTTCATTAGTATAAAATTTGACAAAAATAGATTAAAGCAGTTAAGTAAATTAATTAAGTTAACGAACATATAAAGTGCAGGTTATTGGTGAGAAGTTGGTGAGTGTTTATTAAGTCTTAAGTTTATTTATTTTAATTTAGTCAATAGTCTAATAAATACAGTTAACAGGATAACTCAGTTACATGACATGCATATTCCTGTTCTTTGAGGAAACCCCAGGACATTTCTTGTGTTTGATCAATTACAATTGCAGCTTGACTCTCAATGTTTAGAGCTTAAGCAGTAGCTGACACCACTGCAATGCAACATATCTGTGTGGTCATGATTTGGAGCTGCTGGTGTTGGACTGGGTGTACAAAGTTAAAAATCACACAACATCAGGTTATAGTCCAACAGGTTTATTTGGAAGCACTAGCTTTCGGAACACTCGAAAGGTAATGCTTCCAAATAAACCTGTTGGACTGTAACCTGGTGTTGTGTGATTTTTAACTTTGTCTGTGTGGTTACCTCAAAGCTTAAGTTTGTGCATGAAGGGAATGAATAGGTGACCACCAGACATACAAGAATGTAGTGCATCTCATTCTCTAATGAATACAAGTGATAAAGTGGTAAAGTGATAGTTCTTCAGGGGAGTATAGCCATAGTCATGCCCTTACCAGCATAAGTAGCTCGGTTAGAAGGAATGGCAGGCATTTCTACAGCTGTGTTGGATTGTATCAGGCTTTTTGAGTGTTGTTTAATACTGCTGCCTCTCAGATCAGCCACATGTGCTAAGCCAATGGTCTTCCTCAACAAAATTCCACATGAGGGCAATGTGAGAAGCAAGTTTGCGTGAAACACAGTCAATATTAGCTGTATTCCAGAAGTAAGGAACCATGAAACATGAGCCATGTCATTCATGTAGAAAATAAGAAGCCAACCACCTCTTGATGTCTGCTATCAAGTACAAACAAATGACATGCCTAAGCACCAAAGGGAATAATGTTGTTAAGATACATTGGGTTGATTATGTTCACTTTAGTTGTCGCTGCAATAAATAGGACCTGAATTTGCTGCAAACCTGCAATTTAGTCATGATATATTGACAGTGTATACACATATATGTAAAATCTCCTAAGTATAGTAAAAAAAAGCACCTGAACAGAAAGGGACAGGGCAATGTCTGCAGCTTGCTGAATTGTCGTGCAGAAAGCCAACAAAGGCACAGTGGAATGAATGGCTTCTTTCTGTGCTGTAACCATTTGATGTTTCCATGATTCAACTATCAACCATATTTAAACTTAACTAAATTATAAAATTATCTAATTTTAAAATAAATGGATCAAAGTAAAAGATTTAGCAAATTAGAACATATGAGACATTTGCCCCTACCATTATAAATCCATGAACCCAGAGGTGAGTTCTTCTGGGAACTGGGTTTAGAAGTAAGAGAAGATGAAGCAATGTACAAATCATCAGGTGGCAACAACTTATGATCAACCTGAAAAATACAAAAAACTTAGATAAAAATTAAGTAATGTATTACATTTATTCATGTTTATTTTATATATTGGAGATACCATATCTAATCTTCCAATTTGTTATACCATCAGATCATCTTAAACTATAAACAATGAAGTTTTGATGCAGCAGAACACAGTACAGAAACACGCCAACTATAAATGAACAGCATTGCCTAGAGGTGGATTATTAGTCATGATACCATAAACATTTCTTCAACAGTGCTGAGACTATTCAAGTCAAACTAACCAGGAAAATAAGCACTCATATCTCATTTGAAATACAACAGGTGTGGAATTTATTTCTACAGCATGACTGGAAGTAGCCCTACAGTAGCCTAGCATAGTTTTGCTGGAAGGCACTTTTCCCAGAGAGACCTCCCCAAAGCAACTCTATATGGACTTCCCCAGCATGGGCAGGGAGCCTGTAATGCAGCAATATTTTAATATCACACTATCCTTAACGGCAAGGCATGCGAATTTCACATCAGGTAATTTTTATGAACTCCTCTGATTGCAAAGGTGTCTGGAAATGTTGTGAATTGTTTTGGAGGTTTTATTGTTCATTTTGGGATTTGTCAAAGAAAGTAGTTATATCCAGCTAGGGAGCACAACAAAGTGGATGAGCAGTCCATATATTAATGGGGCTGTGCCTCATGGTATCTACAACCTCTGACAGTCTATACTGCTTATACTTTTTCTAGGACCTATCTGATAATCAGTTGTAGAGGATACACCACTATTAAACTTCACAGGAGTGGAATTATCTTAGTTAACAAGATGAATTATTGCACAATAGCACTAACTTTGTCACAATCATTGACTGTTCCGCTGGCTAAACATTAGTTAAAGATCAAATGGATTGTGCTGCTCACTCTTATTCACTACAGTCTTAGTTGAATTTATTTTTTGACCTATCTTTAATGACAGTAGTGTATTCCAGACTAGAAAATCGTGTGCAATCACACTTCACAATGAATTATGAGATACAATCTCTGAGATTTTTGGCCACCACACTGCTGACTGGGTCTTGGTTATACACCAGTTTCTTCGGTGTGTCCTTTCCAATACATATTCTCAAAGGGAAGCTGGGATAATTAGTCTTCTGTCGTACAGTAGTAAGTTATCTTTGATAGTGAAATGTAGTCAGAGATCAAAGTAGTTGCTCTCAGCCAACTCACTGGACTCTTGCTCTAGCATCCTTCAACACAATTCTGGTGAATGATAGCATAGTTCTGTTCTGTCTTGAATTTCATGGAGACTTTTGTTGATTTGCTGGCCATTTCTTCTCAGTCATGTGAAACATTTATTTTGTGCCATCATAAATAATCTCAATGGATTCTTTATTCTCTTTTGGGATCTGCCATGGTACTTACTAGTTACCTCTTGATTGGTTGGTTGACAACAGCTTGCTTCTGGATCAGTTCTCTTGGAAATAGTGGGACCCTTCTACCCCTCTTAAGAATATTGAGACACAATCATGCATGTTACAAACGATGTAAGCATTTTCAATTATCCTATGCTTTGTTTTGCAGTATGACCTGCATCAGATCTATGGTCTTGACCATTATTCTACTTACGAACATCATTCCATCTCTGCAGGCTATAGTTTCTGCTTGTTCAGTCACGGTAACCAATCTGAACAGGATTGGTTACTTGGCACTTGTATCAAGTTTACATTTAGCAGCGAAACAATTTATGTGAACCCCAAATAGTTATGATCACAAATTCCTCTATGAATGCCTTAGGCCTCTTTTCCAAAAGAGATGGCTTGACCATAATGAGCTTTTTGCTTGGGTAACCTCCTTCCTTTCCTAGCTCTGTAACTGTGTCTTGTGAATTTAGTGTTTGACTTTGAGGTAATTCTGTAATGTATTTTATATAGTATCTTAAGAGTTGTTTCCTCCAGAATATCCAAAGTTATGTTCTGTTCTTCTCTAAAGTCCTTCTGTAACCTTGAATTTTTGTGAAAGAATTATATTTTTTAATCACTTTTTGACAATGCTTTTCTTAATTCTTACTGCTGCGAAGCTATTTTAAATCTTCACCATCATAATTACTGGTAGTAATCTGCTGTTCCTTAAGATTGTATTCTTACATTCACCAATTGTTTTAAATTTAATTATTGCATAGTTTGCGAGACCTAATACAGTATTTTCCTTATTTATATACAATACAGAGTATTGAAAAAGATTGGCAAATAAAGCTTTGAATTTTAATTAACTGGCTATTTTTAGTTAATAATTTCTGTACTACTTACACACCATTTTCAGAGTTTTCCCACTGGTCACTGCACCAAGCACTTGATAGATTCTTGTTGTCTCGGAGAATTAAGGGCTACGGGGAGAATGCGGGTAAGTGGAGTTGAAGTGCCCAGCAGCCATGATTGAATGGCGGAGTGGACCCGATGGGCCGAATGGCCTTACTTCCACTCCTATGTCTTATGGTCTTACAGTCTTCCTTCTACAGAAATTTTTAAATACATAGTTATCTAGCTGTGGACTATATAAAACCTGCCTTCAAAAGCACAGTTTAATTACTTAGCATTGGTCCTTTTAAATCTTTAGTTTTCTGATCTTTTTCTTCTGCAGAGTCTTTAACCAGATTTTTAAAAATTTGCTCTCTTCCACCTTAAATAAATGCTTCAGGAGCCTCCTTTTGCTGTCAGAGATCCTCTTTCACTAAGGCCTCTGTATTTTTCGAAGTATAGCTGATTTTCTCAGTTTTTCTAACCCATACACTTTTCCCTCAATCTGTCACCAATAGCTTGATGCAAATTTTTCTTTGGAGTGGTGGACTTGCTTTGTTGCTTTTCCACTGCTGCTGCAGCATCTCTCTGTAAGTAATTGTCTCAACTCCTAACTTGGTATATTCTTAAACAGTAAAGCTCTTGAAGTGGTAAAGCACTTGCATTCAAAATTTTCTTTTCTTCTCGGACTTCTTCGGCTGAATTGGGGGACGGGATGGAGGGCTGCTGCATGGATTTCTGTGCAGCTGCTCATCATGTGGTATGACATTGATTCCACTACTAGCACCTTTTGGTATTTTCAATTGCTACAAGCCAGTGGTTTAGATTAAGGATTGTTTGATATAGTTCACTATCACTAATCTTTCTTTGCCTATACTTTGATTAGGGTCTGTTTAATGATCATTAGCAGAAGATATACAACCACAGGGTCTTTGCATAACAGACACTGTTCTTACTTGACAATTTTATTTGTTTCTTGATCGCAATAAGTACAATTACATAGTCAGTCATACATAACTACTAGGACTCTTGGGGTTAAGTTGGACAGAATACAGCTGCTCCTGAAGAATGTTTGTGTAGAATCCAATGTCTTGACACATTGTGTGTGAAACATCACCAGAATGTGTGAAGACTAATATAATATCAACAATAACTACTTCAGAACCATTACCTTATACATATTGGGTCTTCAGCGCAACAGAGGAGAATATGGAAGGGAGAAGCTCTGTACCATGCTTTCTGTCAAAATGTAGTAGTAATCTTCCATATTCCTTGACAGAGAGGCTGCCTAGCAGGACAGCCTCTGCATCCATTACTTTAATGTACATTGGTACTCTTCTGTATGCTGGCTCATTGAGATCCTCATCTGAGTTCTCTGACTTCTTTGTGACCTCGCCATCTGTCTGAACCTCTGACCTTGCTGCAGTCCTTTTGAACTCACATGCTGACCTTAACTGTCCACCAGCTTCTATGGTACCAGTATCTAAGCTGATGGCTGCAAATGAATGCCACTTTAGTGACAGGATCCCTTCACTGGTGCTATGTTGCTGCTCTCACTCTCTTACTGCTTGTGTAACGTTGGCTGGGCAGGCAGTAATTTTTGGGTGTCTGAAACCAGGAGATCAGAAGGGGAAGATTGGGTTGAGGAAACGCTGGTGGTGCAGGAAGCAAGAGATTTTGGTTCACACCATATGTTGCTGCACATCAGGCCAGATAGCAGGGTAAGGATGAGCATGAGGTTGAAAAAGGGCTTAAGGCAGGATCATACCATCATATATACATCCTCAGTGATACTGAATTACAGAAGTTGAGTGGTTGCTGCCTCTAAGATACTAAAACTCATCTACTCCATAGGATTCAGAGATGCAGGTTTCCTTGTCCTCCTTTGTTCTGCTCTGCTCTCTTTTATTGTATGCCATTTTCGCTTGCAAGAGAACTTATAATGTTACTGATGGTCCAGAACTGTGTTTGGGTGATGTGACTCCCTTCGCTGAATATTTATTGATGTACAAATTTAGTAAGCAATAGGTGTAAGGTTGGGAGTAATAGTAACTATGTGAGAGTAAGGCGGCAAATCTAAATATTAAGCATGTGTCCTGAGTTCTAGTAAGTGCTGTTGAGTGAGTGATAGGGATGTGATGTACTGAGCAATAAGACAGCTCAGTGGTTGGTTGGGTAAGGAATGTCTTGTGAAAACACATTTGCAGACTTTATTCATTATCTTGAAGGAATTCAATATCTTGTAGCACTGTTGCTAGGTGCTTGGGTCAGATGTTGGGACTGGCCTGGCATCTCCTTCCCTCTTCATTCTGAATGTTGTCCTCCTTGACCCAATGGATCTTTCTTTGTGCCCAGTTCCATTATTAATGTTTTCCATGAAATAGGTGTATCATTATAGGATTAGTATTGTTTGACTTCTTCCATTATCACAGTGTGGAGCTGTAATTTCAGTTTGATTGACAGTTCCAAGTGGATATAAAGAGGTTATCAAGCTTTGACATGGGAGCATGAATACAAATATTTGTTGTTATAAGTAATTGAGTACTTGCAGGGACTCGCATTTACTGAACGGTCTTTTGTCAGAGTTTTCTTAATACAGTGAAGTCAATAACAGATACTTTAAACTTTATTCAATTTCATCTCAAGATGGTTCCTTTGATCTCCCTCAGTGGATACTGGGTGAGTTGGCAAGGAGAATATAAGGGCAAAGGATGATGAAGAGGGGTGAAAAGTTGATATAAGGAGTCTGTGGGAGGTGAAAGCTTGAGGCCCTAATTGTTTTTATTAGGAACATAAGAATAGGAATAGGCCATTAGCCCATTGAGCCTGTTTTGCCATTTAATAGGATCATGGCTGATCTGTGGCCTACTTCCATATACCTGCCTTTGGCCCATATTCCTTAATAATGTTGCTTATCAAAAAATTATCTACTGCAGATTTAAAACTAACAACTGACCTGGCACCACCTGCCATTTGTGGAACAGAGTTCCAAACTTCTATTACACTTTATATATAGATGTGCTTCCTAACATCTCTCCTGAATGGTCTAGCTCTAATTCTCAGACTCTATAACTGGTAAGAAAGTCAGGAAGGCTGTCAAAAATAAAAATGCCTACACTGCAGTTAAAACTCTCTGAGGAGTAACAAATACAATGTCATCCCCATATAGTTTTGATATTACAGGCCAATGACCTCTTACCAGACTTACTGTTCACTGAAATGAACACCCTCTGAACACGTACATGTCTAATTACAAATGGAGGTTTGCTATCTGTTTCCTTTTTAAATTGATAAGGTCCCAGGTTCAGATGTGCGAGTCTCTGATTGGCATCCTCTGAGAGTGCTGCCATCCGTCTTTTGGTATATGGTGATAGAGACCTTGTCTGGGATGCTATTGTGGGCTGCTTGTAGCTGTTATCTTTGCTGAACTCCCTGGGGCAAGGGGAAGGTTTTCTCTTTGATAATTGTGTCATGGATTTCCTCAATGGGGAGGACTGTAGTTCCAATGTCACATTATCCTCCTAAACAAAAAAGTTATAAAAACATTTGCTTTCACAATGACATTAATAAATCAATCAAAAAGAACTTCACAAATACTATTAAGTATAATAAACCTCATAACAATCCTTATAAAAGTAACCATCTTTGATAAGAGAGGAATATTTAAGAACATATCCATTTTAGACATTCACATGAACGTCAAATCATATTATAGAAGCAAAGAAAATCTGATTTTAGATAGCAATTATTTTCATCCTTCAGACTAAGCAAAGCACGAAAAATTGTTAATTGCATTTGAAAGGAATCGCTGCATAATTTGATAATAACAGTACAGCCATGGAAAAATTAAAAACTTTTGTATTTCACATTTTAGAAACTTAATTGAAATCCATTTTAACAAAAATAATATCACACTAAACAGGATATGTTACAAAGTATTGCTCAATCAGTGCTCACAGTCACTCATATTTTGTTCAGCACTCTGCCTTAGTGACATCTATTTAATATATGTTAACACAAACAAGAAGTTTCACTTTTTTAAAATGTGGATAATTTTCATTTTCTCTTGCCCATGGTGCCAAAACAGATGATGTGCAAGTAGCATTAGGAGAGATTAGGAAGAAGAGTCAATAATTAAAATAAAAATATTATGATGAAACAACTAATTTCCCACATCTTCCTGTGGTGTATTTATTAAGTACTCTATAGTACTTGAATAGTATAATCTGCCTATACTGCACACAATACTTTTCACTATACCTAGGTATATGTGACAATTATAAGTCAAATCAAATCAAACCAAACCAAAATGATTTGGCTCCTTCAAATATGCATGCTTCTCCTTTACATAAAGTAAAGAAAGACAGAACAGGAGGAATAAAACCAAACAGAAAGAATCAAGGGAACTATAGGAAAGGAGAGGGATTAACAGAGAGAATCAATAAAACATCCGTGATGTCAAATGGAGGTGGCTCCCCAGTAGTAGTGTACTTCCAAAACCATCGCCAGAGATTTTGTTCATGCTATTTCAACGATGATTACAAGATTGAAAGCACAAGTCGATAATAGTCATTATGTTTGCAGAGTAGTAGATATGGCTATGAACAGCTCTCTACACTTGAGAACATCAAACAACAGTCTACAGTATTAGAAGCCACTTTTTGCAAACTTCATTGATTTCAATTTACCATAGCATCCCTTAGTAGTCATTCTGTTACATCACAAAGCAACATGACATCTTCGAGTCTAACAACTTCAAAGCTTTATACCATAACTCTTTGTTTTGGAAGGACAGATCTGGTCAATTTCTACATTGTCAGGTAGTTGCCAGTATTGTGACTGTAGTGGAACAGTTCAGCTAGAGGTGCAGTTAATGCTTGAACACAGGGATTCACATAAACATTGTTGGGTCTTGACTCAGCTGGAAGTGATGCTGAATAAATCAATTTGGATTAAAACTGAATCCACTTTTCAGGATACAGGAAAAGGCAGAAAAGGATCAACCACCCAAGGGTATTGGTTGAAGAAAGCTGAATATGATTCAGCCTGGTGTTTTGCATTCACTTTCTAGGTTCTGTCACTGTGGATATTGAAATTCATGAAGGCTAACCTGTTGCTCAACTGCCAATCAACATTCATAGTTACGGAGCCTTTTCATGATCTGTTGGTTTTGGGATTACTTACCTCTGTTGACATGTGTGCTGTTTGCCCTGTTCCACATGTTTATAGTCTTACGTTATAGGCCTATCAGCATGCCATCTTATTTCTACATTATTTTTGGCATACTCTTTTACTCCTGTCTTGGAAATTAAATTGACTCGACTCAAATGCTAGCAAGAGCAAAGAAAACGTTTATTTTTGACATCTGCAAAGGGACCCGATACACTGGCAAGACACTTCATATAAGGGGCACCTGATAGCTTTCACATATTCCCTTTATACTATAATTCGCTTCTTCTTATCAACACCTCAAGGTCAGGGGCCTGGAACATTCGAGTTCCTTTCCATATATGGAGTTGTTTTTCTCATTCCTTGACTGTTGATATGGTAGTTTTAACTGGCCTTGTAAATCTGCTGTTAGGTCGGTTTGCCTTTACATTTTTTTCTGCAATACAACCTCTAGTTTCAGTCACGCTCTTACTTCTTTGTTTCCCTAAGCTTTCATAGATTTCACAATAAATGTTAAATTTCCATTACAACACCCTCCATTGAGGTTGGTCATCTGGCATGAAGGCATTAGCAGACAAGAGTTAAGTTGAGAGACAAGAAGCTGAACATTATGTTTTATTGTCAGTGTCAGTTCATTTAGTTTCTTGGAGGGTTTCTTGCTGCAAGACCTAGTGACAGTTCTCACCATTTCTAACCAAATTCACATTTTTATTATCTACCCTCCCACTGTAGCGCACATTCTGCTTGATTGTAACGTCATTTTACTATGCTCTAGAATAACTTGCCATTCACTCTTCCAAAAGCCTGGGCACTCATATCTGATGTGTTCAGTCCTCAATTGCCGGGTATGCTATCTGCATGATCTCAGAGTTAAAAATCTATTCTGTTCCTTCCTGGAAGCTTCTCCATCACTGAAGTTAAACTGACTGGTTTATAACTGCTGCAACTATTCTTACAACCTTTCTGGAAGAACACCATAATGTTTACAATTCTCCAGTCTTCTGGCATCAACACCGACTCCAGGGAAGACTGAAAGATTATGGTTAGTGCCCCTGAAATTCCTACCTTCACCTCCTTCAAAATCCTTGGGTGCATCTCACCTGGACCAGTGCATTTCTGGCGACATGACTTAGAGATCACACCTGTCACTCATTGGACAGAGTTATTCGCATTGAAGCATAAAGTGTCCTGGCCACATCCTTTCAATGCTAATGGCTAGCGCAACTACCAGCACAGGTCTGTACTCCTTAAGCATCTTGGAAGTAGATCAGAGAGGTGTCATGAGTATCTTGAATGGTTTGGTGGGATTTCAATGTCTATGAATGAGCACTGCATGCAGCAAGTGACCAAAAATCATATCCTGAGCAATATGGAAGCTCTTTGCAGTTGGCTGTGAGCCAACGTTGTCTTGGATTCCCTGATGAGAATTCTCAGAATTGCAGCAAACTGTTTCTGACATCGAGATAGGCCTTGGCAAAGTTTGCCAAGACTTTGAGATTCAGTCTCATTTCTTTCCATGGCCCACGTCGCTCAAGCCACTATAAAATTCTGTCTAAGCATACAGATTCTGTCTGTTTGCAATTCTAATGATGGTAGTTCATCACAGTACCTTGTGGTCATACAGCTTTAAGCTGAGAGATCTGTTCTGAATCTATCCCTTGTAGCACGGTGATATTACTATGTGACAAAACAGAGGATTCCAATCATTGTGAAGACTAGATTTAGTCTCCACAGAGCAGGTTATCGGTCCTAATAATATTGCCAAGGCCAGATGCACCAAAATGGGTAGCCAGGACATTGTTAACTCAGCTATTCCCTCATGCTGATTTTCTCACCAGATGCCACAAAGCTAAATGGCATCTCCCCCTCAGAACTATCTAATCTGGTGGGTGGGAGTACCAATGATCCAATCCTGGTTATGAATGATGAATTCCCTCACCTGGCTCACATTCACTTGTAATGCTCATGTGCTTTGTTGAAAAGAATGGCGCTGGAAATGCACAAGTCAAGCGGCATCTGTTGACGTGTCGGGCGTTAACCCTTCACAAAATGTCGACTCTCCTGCTTGTCAGATGCTGCCTGACCTGCTGTGTTTCTCCAGCACCACACTTTTCGACTCTGACTCTCCAGCACCTGCAGTCCTCACTTTCTCCTAGATGCTCAGTGCTTTGCCTAAGTCGTGTTAAGTTGGGGCAGAGGTGGAAATCAACAGAAGTTGACTTTGATAATAAAGAAAGAAACTACTGGAGAAACTCAGCACCAACCTGTGGATACAGAATCATAGTTAATTTTTCAGGTAGTGAGCAAAACCGATTGCGAAGGTGCACAGAGCAAAAAACAAAGGCAGTGCCAGTCATGGTAAAGGAGAATTAAGAGATGTAAAGTGGATATAAATTAAGGTGAGAAAAGGAGAAAATGTGTCTGCTTTATTGTCAGCAAAGTCAACAAAATACGAAGAAGACATGGTGGTGAGGAAATGTAAGAAAACTGGAGGACAGAGGCCATACTTTGAAGTTGTGGAACTCTACTGTGTACTAGAGTCTGTAAACAGAAAATGTGGTATTGTTCCTCTGGCATGAAGGATGTCCAGAACTCGTGGCTGCTCACTGGCTCAGTGGTTAGCACGGCTGCCTCACTATGCCAGGGACCCAGATTCAATTTGATTCCAGCCTCAGGCAACTGTGTGGCATTTGCACATTCTCCCCATGTTTGCGTGGGTTTCATCTGGGTATTCTGGTTTCGTACCATAGTCCAAAGATGTGCAGGTCAGATGGATTGACCATGGGAAATGCAGGGTTACAGGAATGGGGTGGAAAGGATGTCTGTCTGGGTTGGAGGACTTGATGGGTCAAATGACCTGCATCCTCATTATAGGGATTCTGTGGTCCTATGATGATTCTATGGCTAATCCACAGATCTTGTTGTCACTTTCTACACTTAATGGAAATACAGTACAGGTGCAGATTACTGATGTCCTGGTCATTGTACCAAACTGCCATCCACTGCAGCAGGACCTACCCCGAATTGATGACCATCCTATTTTTGTGGGCATCAAGGTTATAAGTGCCATGAATTTTTATGGTTCACTTCAAGGAGCGATGGGGACCTATGCAGCTTCTCTAAATCCTCCAATCACAAAGGTATTTTGATTGCTACTTAGATTATGTTCTCCAAACTGTTCAATTTATATCCTCCCCACAGACAAGCAGCCCAGGCAGTGGCTCCATCAACACTGGCTTCCCCGAGATGCAGGGTGAAAAGACTATATTTATGTTGCTTTGCAAGAGCCCTATCACCAACCACACAGTTCTTTAATAGAAAAGGCTTCAACTCCATCAATGTTCAAATAACATGTGACCATTAATGCTTGAATTTTGGAGGTCAGCAGCACATATCCAAGGAGCTGCCGTGATGCATATATACGAGGGAACCCATAGGTTCTTCCTTCCTTCCAAGGATATTGGGTATGGCTAAGGAGATAAAGTGTTGCCACTTCAAAACATACCTTATGACAACATTACAAAACCCCAGACTGAGATCAACAAAGATACAAGGCAGCTCGTGTTTCGAACAGGACCATGGTGCAGCAGTCTAGGCCTCATTAACATGAGATTTCAATAGCTGGACCGCTCAAGTTGCGTTGCAGTGCAGTGTAGCCCAGAAAATGTATGCTACATCATTGTGGCATGCTGTGCTCTTTGCAATTTGAGCCAAAGTGCAATGTCTGAGATGAGGAGGACATGTGGGATTGACAGCAATCTTCTGAGAATGAGGATGAGGATGAGGATGACATTAGGGCACTGATTGGAAAGATAATCCAAGACAGTTTAATACAGCATCCATTGTACATTACAAGAAACCAGAGGAAACCTAAATTATACCTAGTATTAGGATGCATAAACTGGTTTTGGATTTCCTTTAATTGTGCATATTTGTTATATGGCAAGCAGACTCTGGTCAGTGCAAAGTGTTGGTGTCGTCTTAGTTATTTTAGCAGTCCATGAACATCTATGTTGCTGGATAAACATTGTCTTATCCTTAAAATTGTATGTTTGGTAACTTGAGATGATCACACTTCCAAGTATATACATTCTGCAGGTCTTATTCACCAAAAGGGAGAAAGCAGCAATTTAGGCACAACACAATGCTAATGTTATGTAGGTTTTACAGCTTCACTCAGCAGGTGTGATCAGATGTTGTGCAGCAGTCTCTACTGATCATAGCAGGTTGACAGGAATCCGGAGGCAACTCTTTTTAAATCTTCTACTATTGGCTAACCTACAGCACTTCAGAGTTTGCACAAACCTCTACATTGAACTGAAATACGTGAGCATTTTATTGGACGGCATATAACCTGAGAGAGGAAGCACTTTATGCAGCTTCTCTTGGTATGCCAATGGGACATGAGGATGAGTGAATACATTGAATATTTCCCAAACTTGAAAGGTAGTGTCCTCTCTTTAAAAGCTGATAGATGGAATGAACCTTGTATTCAGAGATGTGTGGAATCATCATGGATTTCATACTCCCACTCACAAAACTGGTTTAAGTGTGGATGCTGTGTGCAAGCCAAGCACTGGTGCAATCCCCACATATTGCTTTTAACCTCAGTGTTGTTCACATTAAAGTGCAATGTCTTGGGCTACAGTCATGGAGATCACAATTCAAGAATCTGTAATCCCTGACTGTACTCACAATCAAGAATTCAGTTCCTTATGAGAGATCAGAAATGTTTGGCTATTACAGCTTCTTTCATCCTTCGCGTGGCTGAAGAAGCTGCCCTTCTCTGAAATGGGTGCGAATTCACCAGATTCCACAGCAAGACACAAGACCAATGATCTTAAGTATGCAAGTGCATATATATTTATGAATGTGCAATAAACTTTATAATGATTTGTAACTCATATCATAAATGTGCCCTCAGTAAGTTTATTTCTTCCTTTGCCTCCCATTACATTTAAGCACAATTCCGAAGTCTGAAGCTGTGTGAGGATGCTCTATAGTTGGTGTTGTTAACCTAGAAGATTTGTCAGTTATTGTCAGGGCATTTGGGCCCAGAGGGTCAAGGCTGCTGACAGTGTCCATCCCAAATCAATCTCCTCGGCTTGGATCTTGCAGGCTTTAGCATCACAGGCAGGGGGAAGCAGTAGTGGAGGAGCTGGGCACTTCTGGAGTGTCTTGAGAGGAAACCGCTTGGTGGGGATAAGGGAACTATACGTGGCCCATCCTCTCTACAGATTCCTGCTGGCTGCACCGGGCTCCCTGAGAGATTGGGGTACCTGGAATGAGGTCTGGTTTCCTCGAACCGTTTTGCCTTGTCGTTGATCCAGAGCACCTCCAGCTACAGCAATGGAGTGCACGTCCATGCACACATCTGACAGATGCACAGTGTGCTGGACCTGGATCTCTAAGGCTGTAGCCAACCTGTCTGTGGAGGCAGCCAGATGCATGTATGTTGAAGGCAGAACAGTAATTATAACATTAGTGCACTCCTTCACCCTTCCATCCAGTTTACTGACTGCTTCTGACAAATCAACCAGCTGTTCCTGTACTGGTCTGTGTATTTTAATGAAGTCATTAATAGCTGAGACCATGGGATTGTCTTTTGCCTGGGGCTGAGAAGGTTCGTTCATTGCCTATAGTGGACCTCTCAGTGCTAGAGACTTGGGCCATTCTCCTTCACCCAGCTGAGGAGAGGTGCTCACCAGATTGTGCTCCTGAGTCTCATTTAGACAGACTACCCATCGATGTGAAAGTCTCTGAGCTAATGGAGGTGAATCATATAATCATTGAATTCCTACAGTGTGGAAACAGCCCTTTGGCCCAACAGGTCTACACCAATCCTCCGAAGAGTAACCCACTCAGATCCATTCTCGTACCCTATTTCTTGACATTTACCCCTGATTATTGCACCTAACCTACTCGTCCCTGAACACTATGGGCAATGTAGTATGGCCAATTCACCTAACCTGGATCTTTGGACTGTGGGAGGAAACCGGAGCACCTGGAAGAAACCCATGCAGACACTGGGAAAATGTATAAACTCCACAAAATCACCTGGAGCTGGAATTGAACCCAGGTCCCTGGCACTGTGAGGCAGTATGCTAACCACTGTGCCACCGTGCTGCCCGAGGTGTAGGTGAAAGCCTTGCTGGTGCACTCTCTAAGTTGAGTGGCTTCTTCCTTAAAAGATGTCTGCAACACTGGCCTCTTCAGGGCAAAGATTCACTGGGTGCCATTACTGTTCTGCATAAGAGACGAAAGGGAATCAGCTGTGAAAGAGGGATAAAACTGTGGGCAGTTTAATAATGAGTCAGCCTTGATGATAATGGGAGATCAATGCACCATAGCACCATGAGGTTACTATGTTGGTTGTCCATGAAGATCACAGCATTCCTAATTAGCAATCATAGGTTTCTCATCCAAATCCAAAATCTTTTCATCATATGGCAAAAGGAGCCGAATTCCTACTATTGGTATTTGTCTTCTTGACCCTACAATGAGATAAAAGGAGGGATTGAGTCTGATGGAAGTGATGGGAGAACTGTAAATCATGATCTGATCTTACCAACAGATTAGATAGTAAGTTGCTCCTTGTGAGTGAGTAGGAAGTGGAGAGGGCAGCAAGATTGGGAGAATGAAGTGAATGAGAGCTGTGGAGGGGTCATGACACATACAATAGTGAAAGATGCAATCCAAGAATCTAAGTAAAGGTTGTGTACAATGCAGGACTAGAATGAGTAGTGTCCCAATGAGCATGAGATAGCAGAAAGAACATAATTGTGCTTATCCTTGCTGAGCACAGGAGGAGACATCTTCCTGTATGTCTGTGCAGTACATTGCAGGACACTATACTGATCCAAGCTATCTCAAACCAGACTGCTGGTCTGATGGCACACTCTGCTGGTCATCTGGAAAAAGCAGTGCTCTCCTTTTCACCACCCCATCCTTCCTACTTCCATAAAAATGGATCCCAATGTTTTCCTGATGACTGATTTAGATTAACGTGTATGAATTTTTAAAAATAATTATATAGGTTAAGGATTTCACTCTCAGTAAATTTGTGATTTCCCACTTTCTGGCTTCTTTGTGGGCTCTGCAGTGAAGACAGACATAAAATATTTGTCTATTTTTTCAAATGAACTTCATGGGCTAAATTATCCAATTTTTTGGTAGATTTCTTTTGAGTGTGATTCATGGTTCCTATTCTTCCATGGTGATATTCTCACACAATCATCCACTGTTCAGTTTATTAATTATATAACTGGCCACTGCTAAATAGTAGAAAGGGTTAACTTTTTCAGAAGATTGAATTTTCTGACAACAAAAAAAACACAATATAATTATTTCAGGAATCTTCTGTTAAGTTTCCCAGAGAGTATAGCAGTGTAAGACAATGATTTCTTGTGTATCAATAATGTACAACTCACTCAGATTGGCACTCCAAATAATTCAGGAGACAATTGGTCAAACAAAAAATGTAAGTGAACCTCATCAATGTTCCCTCTAACATTTGTTTGCTGTTTTCAGTTACATTCCCTTGGTTCCTTTAAGATTGATGCACAGTTGCAAATTTGACCATGTAGTGACTGAAACTTGCTGGACCTTGTAGACTATGAGATCCCTGATTAGAATTGTTAATATGGGCCAATCAGGAAAGCACTGGCTGACCAATATAACTAGAAGATGGGCGGCACGGTGGCACAGTGGTTAGCATTGCTGCCTCACAGCACCAGAGACCTGGGTTCAATTCCCACCTCAGGCGACTGACTGTGTGGAGTTTGCATGTTCTCCCCGTGTCTGCGTGGGTTTGCTCCGGTTTCCTCCCACAGTCCAAAGATGTGCAGGTCAGGTGAATTGGCCATGCTAAATTGCCCATAGTGTTAGGTAAGGGGTAAATGTAGGGGTATGGGTGGGTTGCGCTTCGGCGGGGCGGTGTGGACTTGTTGGGCCGAAGGGCCTGTTTCCACACTGTAAGTAATCTATTAAAAAAATATATAACTAGAAGATGGGCGGCACGGTGGCACAGTGGTTAGCACTGCTGCCTCACAGCGCCTGAGACCCGGGTTCAACTCCCGCCTCAGGCGACTGACTGTGTGGAGTTTGCATGTTCTCCCCGTGTCTGCGTGGGTTTCCTCTGGGTGCTCCGGTCTCCTCCCACAGTTCAAAGATGTGCAGGTCAGGTGAATTGGCCATGCTAAATTGCCCGTAGTGTTAGGTAAGGGGTAAATGTAGGGGTATGGGTGGGTTGCGCTTCGGCGGGTCGGTGTGGACTTGTTGGGCTGAAGGGCCTGTTTCCACACTGTAGGGATGCTATATCTTCTATAAAATATAATAATTTTTAAAAATTTATTAATAAAATTAAATTTTAAAAAATAACTAGAAGATTAGAAGCTCCTCATTTGAGGGGACTGATTCTGTGCTGGCTGGTACTATAGTCAGTATGTTACTATTGGTTTCTGCTTCTCTTTTTTTGGAGGGGGAAACCTGATTACCGAACTGGCTGAACTATTTAGCCAGTTTGTTAACTGGAATTTCTCTTAGTGAGGACTGATTGTTAAACTCCTGATGCACATAATGTGTTTCAGGTGTAGCTCAGTTCTCATTAGGGGATTGTTGTTTCACTGGCTGGTTACAGCCTGTATGTTACTCTTTTTTTTGGAGAAAAGGATAATGTTAATTTTGTAGGTAGGGCTTAGCCCTTGGACTCTAGTTTTCTTTGTTTTTTGTATGTGTCTTCACTTTTTATTGGTATTTGGACTGAGCCCTTGTGGAAGACATACATTTTACCAGAGGAGTTGTTCCAGTGGGGAGGCCTAGCCCTGGGACTGGGCCTCTGAAGATTGAACACCTATGTGTGTGCTGGGAGGAGAGGACTTGCTGTATCCTGGAGTTTGGGAGAACACCTTTCCTTTGGTAGTGGACCAAACTCCTGTGAGTTAACTGCACTTGTACAATGTACTGTTCCTGTGACTGGGCCTGGTTTTCCAAGGCTGGGCCAGGACTCCACGGAGACTAAACACCTGTGTACTGTGGGGTGTGTGTTTGCTACCTTCAGGAGTGGACTCTGCCCTTGGTTGTTTGGAGTGGACTCTTTTTCTGACAATGCACATTGTATACTGGAGTGGACTCTTCCTTGAAATAGATTCTATATTTTGAAGACTGCATAGATTCGGACTGTGTACCAGAAAGGACTTTGTTTATTGGCAATTAACTGTATTGTGGTGTTTCCTGGGTCTATCACCTGTACTGTCTTGTGTGTCCCTGGGTCTGGCAGGCCTTGCTGTGAGCTGAGAGGCTCATGGATCGTCCTGAAAGCTGTCACCTCGAGAGCCAGAGGGTGGGTAGGCCATCCTGTGAACCTGAAGGTTGGTAGGCTGTCCTGAAAGTTGGGTGGTAGGCTACCCTGGTGCCAGTTGCCCTGAGAGCGAGATGGTGGGTAGGCCGTTCTGAGCACTGTCATCCCGAGAAGGGGTAATCAGGACAGGCTGTCCTAGAGGTGGTCGAAAGGTGTGTCAGAGCAGCAGAGAGCCAAAACTTCCTCTACTTCTGAGACACAGTTTCACTTGGCTGTTAGGGAAGCGGAGGAATCTGATTTTTGAAGAGGTTGAAATGACCGGTAGAGGCATGCCATTATGGGTTAACCCTGAATGAGATGCTGAGAGACCATTTGATATGTGGCATTGTTGATGTAGCTATGCAGAAGCACCCACTAGATAAAGCCTAACTGGACTTCAAGCCAGCATTACAACTGCCTTTGTCATTAGAAAATGCAGCAAGTCAAACAACAAGGCATCCCAATGGAAGTGGAATTCTTCACCTATGCAGGCAGCATCAGGAGGTGGAGGAGTCAATGTTTTGCGTATAACTGCAGCCCTGAAGAAGGGTTATACTTGAAATGTTGACTTCTGCACATCCTGATGCTGCCTGGCTTGCAGAGTTCTGCTAGCATCCTGTTGTCAAATTTGGATTCCAGCATCTGCAGGTTTTATGCCTTCTTCACCTATCCGACTGAGCTTCGGGAATACTGCTTCAGTGTAGACAATTGCAGAGCCTCAAGTGAGCCATATCCTGAGCAGAGGGGCCTAAGAACCCCCTACTGTACAGCCCTAAACAAAGTGGCTAAAAAGTTCTTCAGGATCTGGACCAGCAAAGCCATTGTAGTTGCTGCTGGTAAGTAGACATAGGACTCCTTTGCTATCTTACGAGTAAGATGATTTGTAGGGCAAAGTTAGGACTGCAGATGCTCGAAATCAGAGTGGTGCAGGAAAAGCACAGCAGGTCATGGAGCATCCAAGGAGCAGGAAAATTGAAGTTTCGGTCAAAAGATCTTCATCAGCTCCCGATCTAAGAAGACTTGTAGGCTAGTACCCAGGAGTGCAAATCCTGGAAAGTCACCTGACATGTGGGTTGGAATAATTAAATTGCTGAGCATCATCCAAATCGGAACGGATTAAAATGAATATTTGGTTAAATGGTCACCCAGTTTCCATGGAGGTCAATACTAGCAAGCTGTATTTGTGATTGTAGAATCTATCTTTAACAAGATTTGCTTGGGTCTCCAACCCCTAAGTTTGTGCAAGACTTAAGCCATACTGAGAACATACAGTGGTAAACTGTTGCAGATTAACGGTTTGACTTTGGTTCTAATCTCCTATAAGAAGCAGTTGGTACAGTTACAACAGATGGTAGTAAAATGCTTGCACCCAAGCTTATTTGGGCAGAATTAGTTGAGAAAGATTCACTTAAATCGACTCAACATTTTTTTGATCAGAAAATGGCTGCCTCAGTGAAGTCTGAGTGAAATACCCAGGATTACTTCAGGAAGGGCTAGGGACTATCAAAGGGACCAAAGCCACTTTAAGTGTAGACCAGGAAGCAATTCTGCGATTTTGCAAGGCCTGCCCAGTAGCATTTGCCTTATGGATAAGGCTGGAGAGTGAAGGAATCATCAAACCAGTGCAGTTTGCAGAATGGGCAACACCAGTCACACTGGTCATGAAGCCTGACGGCTCAGTTCACCTTGTGGGGATTTTAAAGAAACAGTAAACCTCTCTTCTCGCAGCTGGATAAATACCTGATCCCTCGCATAGGGGACTTAGATACAAAGTTTACAAAGTGGGACATGAGTCACGCTTACCTGAAATTATGGCTGAATGAGCAGTCCTAGAAGCATGCTACAATTAGTATCCATAAGGGTTCACATTAATTTACAGGATTGTCATTTGGGGTATCATCAACCTGTGTCCTTTTCCAGTGGACCATGGAGAAGATTTTACAAGGGCTAGCCCAGGTTGCCATTAATCTGGAAGACATACCAATAACAGGGAAGGCCAATAAAGAGCATATGGGGAACTTGGACATAGAGCTTAAACCTTTCTCCCAGGCAGGCATACTCCTTCAAAGGGAAAAATGTGTGTTTTCCCCCAGGCACCTTGTGACCTACTTGGGTTCGGAGCTGACAAAACTGGGTTATACCCGTTGGAAGACAGAGTGAAGGCAATTAAAAGACCCCCTGCTTCCACCGCAGCATAGGTCTTCCCTTGGGTTAGTGAATTATTACAGAAAATTCATTTGTAACCTAGCCTCCATCTTGTTACCCTTACACCTGAAATTGAAACCGGGTTAGCCTTGGAAATGGTCACACAGCCACGAAGTAGCCTTTAGGGAAGTGAAAGAGCAGCTACTGTTGTCTAAGGTGTTGGCCCACTATGCTCGGAAGCAAGAGGTAGTGTTAACATGCAAAGCCTTCCCATATGGTACCGGGGTAGTATTAGACCACTGGTAGCCCAACAGAGAGGAATGCCCAATAGTATGTGCTTCCTAGACTCTGACTGATGCTGAATGCAAATATGCCCAGATCAAGAAGAAAGGTTTGGTGGCCATCTTTGATGTGAGGAAGTCCCATCAGTGCCTTTACAGACAGAAATTTATCATAGTAAGAGGCACAAACACCTGCTAGGCTACTGAAGAAAGCAATGTGACCCATAGCTTCTGATGGAATTCAGCGTTGGCCCCTTATTCTCAGCATGCACAGTTAGAACACTGAACAGGAAGCCAAGTGGCTAATGTGGATGCCTTGAACCACCTTCCACTGGCAGATACTCCACTGGTGGTGCCCTCCCTGGAACAGTCTGTTCTGGTTTTAAACTTCTTGGAAACCCTGTTGACAATATTCGCCTGTGGATGCAAATATATCCTGTCCTAGTGATACTAAAACAGCGGGTGGTAATGGAGAAAAGAGTTGGGCCATTGCAGCCAGGATTGAAACCTTTCTGGACCCAGCAAGACCAGATCAACCTACAGGACAGCATATTACTATGGGGAGCAAGGATGATTGTCCGGAGTAAAGGTCACTGTCAGATACTGGCTAAACTCCACCAGGGCCATCCAGGGGTTTCCAAGATGAAGATGCCAGCAAGAAGCCATGTCTGGTGGCCGGGGTTGGATACCGACACAACTGCCTTGGTGGGGTAATGCCCAGAGTGCCAACAGGGACAAAAATTGCCACCAGTGGTGGCCCCACATTCAGAGAATGGCCAGGGAAACCCTGGATTCAGTTGAATGTCTAATATGCCAATCCTTTCATGATCTCAACCTTCCTGGTCATTGTGAAGGGGGAGAAGGGTGAAACGGCAGCAGGAACGCCAACGCCGGCCACATGCCTCCTCTCAGCAAGAGAGACCATTTAATTCAGGGGATGAGGTTTAGTGCCAGAACCATGGAAATAACTCTGTATGGGTATCAGGCAAGGTTGTTGAGAGGGTCAGGTCCTGTCATGTACAAAAGATTGGGTAGGTGATACAGTCCCCTGAACAAACATGTGGGCCAGCTGAAAGCTATTACCCTGCAAACAGGCAGGAGCAGGGCATACCTGGCCCCTCAGAACAGCCAGAAGGCTTGTCAGAAACCATAGGTTCTTCCCCCTGCTAGTGTTCAGGAATCCTCATAGTCCAAGAAGGATGCAGCCTCGATACTGTTACAACCGCAAGAAGAGAAAGAAACTCCAGCCAGATGTTCCAGATGCAAGAGATGCACTATGGTCCGATACATGCTGCCTGTGACAGATTCTGTGTCAGATAAACCGGACCTGGGATGAAAATGTCACAAAAACAGCTCCAAGAGAAAGACCAAGCCTATATCCTGGACTTAGTGGAGGAGGGATGTAGTGATTGGAACCAGTTGGAACTTGTTGACTACGAGATCCTTGATTGAGGTTCTTAACCTGGGCCAATCAGGAAAGCCCTGGCTGGTCAATATAACCAGGAGATTAGAATCTTCTCAGTTGAGGACTAACTCAGAGTTGCTGGTTATAGCCAGTGTACTTTTTCTGTAAACAAAAGATGACTTGGTGATAGGATACTGGCCTCTGTACTTAGTTCAGCCACCTAACACAGAACATTGCTAATGTACAGATGTATTTCCTCTCCAACCCATTCCCAACTGCTGAACAGTGCATACCCTTGCTGCATAGAGCAGGCTTGATCCCAGCTGCTAAAATCCTTCATGTAGAAAGAAACATATACTTAATTGAGATGTCAACTTTTGCACAGCTCATCAAACCAATAGGGCCAGATTTTGGAGTTAGTAGGGAATAACCATCAATTATTCATATAATTAACTTGCACCTAAATTTTGAGAAGTTTTGGACTAGAAGTTCTTGTCAGTCTACTATCCAAGAAGTACAAACCAGAAAGTATCTGGGAGATGTGTAAACAGGGAAAACAACCTAACCAATTAGTTGAATTGTGAAAGAGCAGTGTAGTATCTAACGTGGAAGATTGAACTCCATCTCAAATCAGGTACAGAAAGCAAAATAAAGAGTAGAAAAGAAACGCTAGATTTTCAAAGAATGACAAAAGAAATAGAAAGAAAAACACTGCTGATAATTCCTGCTTTCTATTTGTATGTTTGGATTTCTTTAGGTTGGTGATGTCATTTCCTGTGGGAAAGTCACTTCCTGTTCCTGGCCACTCTCCACTACATCAAAGCCATCTCTGAAATGACTGCCAGATTACTCAGACCCCTTGGCATCACGATAGCCTACAAACCCACCAACACACTAAAACAGCAGCTAATAAACTTGAAAGACTCTTGACAGACAACAAGTAAAACTAATATCATTTACAAAATACTGTGCAAGGACTGTAACAAACACTACATTAGACAAACAGGCAGAAAACTAGCCATCAGGATACATGAACACCAACTAGCCACAAAACGACATGACCCTCTCTCACTAGTATCCTTACACACAGATAAGGAAGGACACCACTTTGACTAGGACAACATATCCATCCTAGGACAAGCCAAACAAAGACATGCATGAGAATTCCTAGAAGCATGGCATTCCAACCTGAACTCTATCAACAAACACATCGAGTTAGACCCTATCTATCACCCCCTGAGAAAAAGAACAGGAAATGACTCCACCACAGGAAATGACATCACCCACCCAAAGAAACCCAAACATACAAATTGAGAGCAGGAATTATCAGCAATGCTTCGCCTGAGGCCCACTGACGATGTTACCTAGTAGGGTGATGAAACATCTGGAAGTGAACCTTCCAGCTCAGTGAACAAACCTACATCCAGAACCTCAACCTGAACTACAAATCTTCTCAAAACTCGCTAAGAAAGAAAAGGTTTAAATAAAAATATTTCAAATCTCCAACAATGAACATATGTGTGGTCAGTGCAAACTGTTTATGAATTTCCATGTAAATTTTTGTGTTCTTAATCACACCCGTATTTTTCTGCAAAATTGTGTCCTATTAAAAAATCATTCTATCCTGCTATTTATAGTAAACCACATGTGTAATTTTACATAAAATACAGATTCTAGCAGCACGCTTTATTACAGGTGAGATTAGATGTATATTTTTTGAAACTGAAATAAAATCTTTTCAAAATTACTCCATTCTGAACACAGATGGTACAAAATCTCAGCCAATATTTTATAAAACAAATCAAACTAGTAACACACATGGTGATATTGAACCAAAGAAGCAGCTTAATTTTATCTGCAATAAAATTAGTGGATGCTCACCTCACTTTCTATTTGTCGAAGGTCATATGGACATTCCTTTATTATTGAAGTTGTTGAGAACTCCAGTCTGGGAGCTATACCCTGAAACAGAAAAAACACAGATGATATCAGAGACAAGAATCTCTCTTTCTGAAACTGGCTCATGCAGGAGAACAAAACCATTGGATTGTCAGAGTGTCTGTCATTACTCTCATTGCAATTATCCCCTTTATTCAAATTTCTCCAATACAGAAGATCATAAGGTCAAAGTTTGAATTGCCGCTCCAAGGCTTGAATATTAGATTCACACTTGAGTGCAGTGCTGAGGCAATGTGACATTGTCAGGTGTGTTATCTTTAAAATGAAACATCAAATCAAGGTGCCAATACCTAATTAATCACTCATTTCAAGATGGTGGAGACAGCAAAGTTGGATGTATTCGGGTTCTTGAGCTCATCCACTCCCTCTCACATGACTAACTGCTTCCTTCATTTTTTTATATTTTATTTTCCTCATTTAATTTTTGAATAAAATTCATTTTTTCTTTTTGTGGCTGTGGTGGTGGAGAGAGGTTGCAGGGAGCTGTTCAGTCCATTCCTCATGGCCATGGTGGTCGCGGCTTGAGCAACTGTTCCAGCATTGATGGATTGCAGTTGGTTCTTTCCCTTTTGCGTTTTGGCAGGATCTGCAACAATGGCAGAGTGAATGATTCCTTGATCCTCGGGATTTAATTTAGACAATCCATCAGTCCTTGGAAGTAGAGAGTGTGCCCTGTCCTTGGGAATTGGGATAGTCTCCGGGGTAAGGCAGCAGGTGGAGTATGAGAGGTAAAATAGTGTCTTTGGCAGAGGTAACATTCTGGGTCTGATCCGGGGCTGCTTCAGCTTTTTCCTTGGTGTTTGTGGCATCAGGAAGCTTTGGTAGCTATTGAATAAGGTGGCATCCTATAGCCACTTATGAAATCAAGAAGTGTGGTTGAAACAAAAAAATGAAGTTTGTCTTAACTTTGTATGCATTATTTCTTTGTAAAAATAATTTATGTAATTAAAATGGTGCCAGATTAATTATGGTGACATACATACTTTACAGTCTTTTTCATAAATACATGCAACAGTAAATTACTATTGTGTGTGTGTATATATATATATATATATAAATATATATATATATATATATAAGATGCTCTCTATAAAACTTGGTAAACTTCTGCAGAATGCAGAATTACTAATGCAACATTCTAACATTTTTAAATGTAAAAAGAAGCAGTTTCCTCTGAAACTACAGCAAGATTCCCCCTTTTTTAAGTAATACATTGAAACGTACATTTTTATTGTAAATAAAAAGAGGAATCTCATAGATGTAACCTCACGTGGCAACTTAAAATTTATGAGGGGTATCTCATCCATGTTCCATATCTCTGCCCTCAAACCCGCATCCCCCACCCCTCCAACCGCAACAAGGACAGAACCCCGCTGGTTCTCACCTTCCACTCCACCAACCTCCAAATAAACTGTATCATCTGCCAACATTTCTGCCACCTACAAACGGACCCCGGGGATATATTTCCCTCCCTCCCCCCCCCCCCCACCCTGGTTAGGTCCACACCCCCCAATAACCTACCCTCCCCTCCTGGCACCTTCCCCTGCCACTGCAGGAATTGCGAAACCTGCGCCACCCACCCCCCCATCCACCTCACTTCCATCCAAGGCCCCAAAAAAGCCTTTGACATCCATCCAAGTTTCACCTGCAGTTCCATAAATGTCACTTTTGTATCCGTTGCTCCTGATGTGGTCTCCTTTACATTGGGAAGACTGGACGCCTTTTCACACAGCGCTTTAGGGAACATCTCTGGGACACCCGCACCAATCAAACCCACCACCCTGTGGCCGAACATTTCAACTCCCCATCCCACTCTACCGAGGACATGCAGGTACTGGGCCTCCTCCCTCGCCACCCGATACCTGGAGGAAGAACTTCTGCCTTGGAACACTTCAACTCCTGGGCATCAATGTAGACTTCACCTGTTTCCTCACTTCCCCTCCCCTGACCTTATCCCAGTTCCAATTTTTCAGTTCAGCATCATCCTCATGACCTGTCCTACCTTCCAATCTACCTTCCCATCTATCCGCTCCACTCTCCTCTCCGCCCTATCACCTTTATCCGCACCTCCATCCACCTTTGCCAGTAGTGTTAGGTGCAGGGGTAAATGTAGGGGAATGGTCTCAGAGGGTCGGTGTGCACTTGTTGGGCTGAAGGGCCTGTTTCCACACTGTAAGTAGGGAATCTAATCTAATCTAATCTATTGCACTCTCAGCTACCTTCTCCCCAGCCCCAGCCCCAGCCCCAGCCCCACCCCCTCCCATTTACCTCTCCACCCTGGAAGCTCCAAGCCTCATTCCTGATGAAGGGCTCCTGCCCGAAAAGTCAATTTTCCTGCTCCTCGGATGCTGCCTGACCTGCTGTGCTTTTCCTGCACCACTCTAATCTTGTCTCTGATCTCCAGTTTTCACTTTCGCCTACATAAGATACTGGCACAATGGTCACCAACTGATTAGATAGATATTAGTTATCAAATTAAAAATATATTTCTTTTCTACTCTAAGCAATTACTGAAGAGAAACAGAGGAGGCAGCACTAATATGGACTGAGGTGGATGAAACATGCACATTTATGTTCTTTTGCTGATGGTAAAATATCATTTATTGAAAATTTCTGTTAGAAGTCCAATTGTATACATAGTTACTGCTATGTTTCTGTTGTAGAGAGTCATATTTCAATCTCATTTCAAAGAATCACAGAATGGTTACTGTACATTAGGAAGTCATTCTAACTCAACGTGTTTATACCAGCTCTCTGCAAGAGTAATTCAGCTAGTCCCTGTTTCTTGCCCTTCTTGGCAGATAATTATTAATTCCCTTTTATCCTGACACTTTTGGTTCCAGTTGATCTGACTCTGCTCTCTTCTTGCCCGATTGAAGTCAAATTTCTAACAATTGATTATTCTTACTTTGGATTGACCATGTTATTTTCTATCATCATCCTAAACTTCACGGTGCAATAACCATTGACCCCTAAATGCTCCCCCACTTTCACTTGATTTACTCAGCTAGCCTCAATACCAAGAACCAGACCTGTCAGTGTGAAAGGGAAAATAGACAGTAGAGGTTCTGAAGAAGGGTCTCTGAATGCAAAACGTTATTTCTGATTTCTTTCCATTGATGCTGCCAGACCTGCTGAGACTTCCCAGTAATTTCTGTTTTTGTTTCAGAATTCCAGCATCTGCAGTTCTTTTGTTTTTTAGGCAATAGGAGGGACTACTGTGGGGAGAGGGGTTGGGATCTGTATAGCTTTCTTATAACAAGTTCACGTTAGCAGAACGGGATGTGGACATATAATAGTGAAATTGGATAATATACTCATGAGTATTAGCTTGAATATGATTGAATAATATAGACAAGTGTACTCACTTGGAATCTGAACAATGTGAACATGACTGGGTAAACAAAGAAACCTGAGTATCATCTGGCTTAAAATGAAATAAGGAGTTAATACTCACCTTTCAGTGGTGCTGTGATTCAGATCTGTCCATGAAAGCAGACAATCATTTTGCAAGTACTTATTTACACTCACTCACTAGTCATCTTGCTGGAACAGAGGCCCAATAGGACTGGTCTGAACCTTGGGCCTGGGACTCAAGTTCCTTTATGAGTTCTTTTAGCATGAACAGAGTGAAAGACATAATTTTAACAGGTGTATACAACCTGGGTGGGACCCAGGTCTGCCACTAACAGGAGCCAGTTGGAGTGTGCTGGTGAATCCCAGGTGAGACCCAGATATTCAAACTACACATAGGACTGAGATCAGGCTATATGTGGCGTCTGGGATGCAAGACATCCTGAAGATGGCCAAGTTAAGGACTCGGAAGTTAACGAATTCCCAAGGTTGGTAGACAACCTCAGGCAGCATGTGTGCGCATGCACAAGCAAAATCAAAGACCCAAGGTCAATCAGCAGACCTCAGGTACGTGAATACTAATGAAACAAATTATCAAAATAAAAGTATAGAACAAAAAAAAATACAAGTGGGAAACATTGCACTTACTCACTAAATAAATAAACATTGCAAATCAAGGACATAAGTGTCACAGATCAGAAAGGTCCTTTAAATTAAATAAAATCAGAAAATTCTGGAGAAACTCTCAACTGAAAAAGAGTCATCAGACCTGAAACTTTAACTCTGCTTTCTCTCCACAGTTGCTGAGTTTCTCCAGCAATATCTGTTTTTGTTTCAGATTTCCAGCACATGCAGTTCTTTTCTTTAGTGGTTTCCTTAGACTGAGTTTGACTTATGATTTTTAAAAAATGGTCTTGAAAGGAATGGCAAAACTCTGGGGAGGAGAGGATCTATGTTACTTTATGTTGCGCAAAAACATGGGAAGTTTATAGATAAAAATGAAAAAAGGTAAACAGCAAAGAATAGTGAAACAGGAAATTACTGAGACTAACAGACTGCGTTGACAACTAATGGTGAGGGAACCAAGAGGGGAAAAACATACTTGGCCCTATCCTCATTAATCTGTCAACTTTATACACATCTATTTATGACAGTATTGGTAAGGGTGATCACTGCAGTCCTTGTGGAGATAAAGTCCCATCTTCACATTGAGAATACCTTCTATCATGTTGTGTGGCACTATCGCCATGCTAAATGGGACAGACTTCGAATAGATCTAGCAACTCAAGACTAGGCGTTCATGAGGTGCTGTGGGCCATCAGCTGCCCCAGAATTGTATTCCAGTACATTCTGCATCATGGCCTAGCATATCCCCCACTCAACCATTACCACCAAGACAGTCGATCAACCCTGGATCAATGGAGAACGCAAAAGGGCATGCCAAGAGCAGCATCAGGTCTCCCTACAAGTAAGGTGTCAAGCTGGTGAACCTACCAAACAGGACTACTTGTACGCCAAGGAGCATAAGCAGCAAGTGACAGATAGAACTAAGTGATCGCACAACCAAGGAATCAGACCTAAGCTCTACAGTCCTGGCACACGCAGTCACGAACAACTCACTGGAGGAAAAAGCTTCACAAATATCCTCATCCTCAATAATGGAACAGCTCAGCAATCAGTGGAAACGATAAGGCATTTGCATCAGCCAAAATTACCGAATGGGTGATCCATCTCGGCCCCTTCCAGTAGTCCCCAGCATCATAGATACCAGTCTTCAGGCAATTTGATTCACTCCACATGATGTCACGGAACATTTGGAGATTAGATTAGATTACTTACAGTGTGGAAACAGGTGCTTCAGCCCAACAAGTCCACACCGACCCGCCGAAGCGCACCCACCCATACCAATTCCCCTACATTTACCCTTTACCTAACACTACGGGCAATTTTAGCGTGGCCAATTCACCTAACCTGCACATTTTTGGACTGTGGGAGGAAACTGGAGCACCCGGAGGAAACCCACGCAGACACAGGGAGAATGTGCAAACTCCACACAGTCAGTCGCCTGAGGCGGGAACTGAACCCGGGTCTCTGGCGCTGTGAGGCAGCAGTGCTAACCACTGTGCCACCGTGCCGCCCAGAAATATTGGATAGTGCAAAGGCTATGGGCCCTGACAAAATTCTGTCAATAGAACTGAAGAATTGTGACGCTAGCCAAGCTCTTCCAGTACAGTTACAACATTGGCAACTACCTGACAATTGCCCAGATGCATCCTGGAGACAAAAAGCAGGACAAATCCAACCCGGCTAATTACCCCCTCACCAGTATACTCTTGATCATCAGTAAAATAATGGAAGGTGCCATCAACAGTGCTATCAAGCAGTATCTGCTCTGTAATGCCCAGTTTGGGTTTCACCAGGGCCACTCAGCTCCTAACCTCATTATAGCCTTGGTTCAGACATGGACAGAAGATCTGAATT
This sequence comes from Chiloscyllium punctatum, assembly GCF_047496795.1. Taxonomy (NCBI): domain Eukaryota; kingdom Metazoa; phylum Chordata; class Chondrichthyes; order Orectolobiformes; family Hemiscylliidae; genus Chiloscyllium; species Chiloscyllium punctatum. Next base: position 88,158,474 of record NC_092745.1, read on the forward strand.
CCAGAGGTGAGATGGCAGTAATAGCCCTTGACATCACGGCTGCATTCAACTCAGTGTGGCATCAAGGGCCCCTAGTAACACTGGAAGCAATGAGTGTCGGGGAAAATTCTCTGCTGGTTGCAGTCATTCCCACACTTGAGAAGATGATTGTGTCTGTTGGAGGTCAGTTCTCTCAGCTCCAGGATATCTCTGCAGGAGTTCTTCAGAGTAGTGTCCTTGGACCAACCATCTTCAACTGCTTCATCAATGACCTTCCCTCCATTATAAGGTCAGAAGTGGAGAAGTAGGCTGAATATTGCACAATGTTCAGCACAATTCATGACTCCTCAGATACGAAAGCACCCCGTGTTCTAATGCAATTAGCTTTGGACAATATCCAGGCTTGGGCTGACAAGTAACATTCGCGTCACACAAATGCAGACAATGACCATCTCTTATAAGAGACAATCGAACAACTGTCCCTTGACAATCAATAGTGTTACCATCACTGAATCCCCCACTATCAATATTATTGGGGTTACCATTGGAATCACCTCATAAGCACAGTGTCTTTGAGCCTTCTGAAACATTCTCTTTACCTTGCAATGATCTCTGAAACCAAAATCACTACCCCGTCTCGGTTTGTTTATTTCCTAGCTTTCCTGAAAACCTTGTAACCAGGAATATTTAAAACCTAGATCTGCCCTTCCTTAAGACAGATCTCCATTTTGCCACAACATTATAATCCCAGAAGGCAGTCATAACGGGCGGACAATTTCAATAGAAAAAAAAGAGTTCCATTTGGTCAACATAGAAGTCATCTGTTATCATCAGTATGACATCTTTGAGATCTATATCAGGTACCCATGGCATGAAAACTGCCAAGAAACTGATAACTCTTGGATCCCTGCTTCATTTCAAAGGCCAGATGCCTTACAAGGATGGCTGCAGGGAGTCTACGGCTACCTTCTGCAACCATGGATGATAGCTCCATTACACTTCCAACTGAGACAAAATCAGAGATAGAATACAGCCCATTCTTCCACAATGGCTATCATGGAGGCGATGAAAGGCCACCTAAAAATTAGATTCCAATGTTTGAACAGGTGTAGGGGTCCTTGCAGTACCCTCCAGATAGTGTGCCATATAATCTTTACACAACAGAAACAGGCAAAGAGTGAATGTGAGGAATGCTGAAGATTGCGGAAAGTGGCAAAAGTTTTCTCGGGAGCAAGATGAGGACGTTAAACAGTATGAACGTCACTGAAAGTGTGATGTAGTGGTGCAGTGTCAGCTGTAACAAACCAGACAGCATTTAATTGACATTTACTTCCAATGGATGTGAGTTGGGTGAAGTTTTCATTGATTGAGTGTAAATATGTTGTTAGTAGGAAGGCAAGCAACCCCTGTTTAGACTCAGAAGCAAATGCAGGTTTTATTGCTTGTTGCTTTCTTCACTTTTCCCGTTGTTTTATAAAAGTTAAGATTAACAATTGTTTGAAGATTTTAAAATCTGTGATGTTCCCATATTCAACAATGACAAGATGTCACTACACTGGGTGTTAGGGAAAGATTAGCATTCCTTCAGAAAGAGTTCTAACATGGGGTGGCATTAAAGATAGTGTCAATAGTTTCACTTTGCAGTTACAAAGTAGTAGCTGCAGTTATAATGTTAGTTAATTAGACAGTGATGATGTAAACTGGCAACATATTTATGAATGGAATCCTTTGTGTCCAATGAAATATCACCCGTGCCACCTATACCTCCTCAGCTTTTCTTTCTTGTTATCCTCCCATTCCGGCTGTAAAGGATTAATCCTGGCTGGCGGCCTAGTGCTCAGCTGGGCTCTAAATATACCATGGGAGGAACAAATCTAGAAGGACCCTGGAGCAGTGACTACTTCCACCACTAGAGAGTGCATGATAGTATGACTGTAGTGCCATGGAGGTATAGTGCATACATAATAAATGAGCAGTGGAGAATTGCACAAGCTATCTCACTAGAGCTCATGGAAAGAAACTCTTCTTGAAACTCCTCGAAATTGACATTTGGTAACATGCAGTCTAACATTTTATATCAACTTATAGTAAATTAATCATCAGTGCACTATAAACATGAACATTTAACTAAATTTAGATCAAACAGCAATAAGAAGCTGCAATGCCAACTCTGTCATGTCTCAAATGAATGCCTCACTATAGTTAACATGTTTTGTACAGGATTGTGTCAATCATATGACTATGAATGGCTCATATCGATTCTTTCAATGTCTATCAAAAGCAAAACAACATAGCACCTAGTATTTCACAATATCAGCTTCCAATCTACCAGCTAACCTTAGGTCACAGACATCAAAGCATTGCTGCTGAACTGTGGCAGTGCTGATACAATCACAATCATCTCAATGGCACAATCTTCAAAAATGATAATTTTCTTACACTTAAAGCTGCAGCCTGTACTTAACCTAGACTCACTTCAACAACATATTTCAATGCACACAGAACAATCTGTCAAAATAAGTCATTAATTTGGTGATCAAATGTGATTATTAAAAATCTTTTGTTAGAAAAGCAATGCAGGCAAAATATGGTTTGCAATACAAGGTATACAAAATAGACAATACATCTGCAACATGTACCCAAAACAGCCATGTTGCTCACTCCAAGATCGGATGCAAATAGCAACCAAATACGCTGATGTAGCTTCTCAAAGATGTACTGCAGAAATTCACCAAGGCTCTTTAGATGGCACGTTCCTAACCCTCAATCACTTCCCTCCAGAAAGTTATGGGCAGCAAATACATGGGAGTGCCATCATCTGCAAGTTCCCCTCCAAGTCACTCACCTTCCTGACTTGGAAATATATTGCCGTTCCTTCAGTGTCCTTGGGTTAGTATACTGGAACTCTTGTGCTAATGCATTGTGGGTTTACCTATAGCATATGGATTACAGCAGTCAAGTAGGCAGCTCACCACTACCTTCTCAAGGGCAAATAAGGATGGACAATAAATATAGGCCCAGCTAGCGACAAATCCCTTGAATGCCTTTTTTATAAAATCATCTGGTTCGAATGCTAAGTTCATATAAGCGTTGATCAGGAGTGCTGAGGAGGGGTTGGTTCATGGAATGGTTTGAAAACAGACCCACATTGTAGTCTGCAGTCAGGATATTTTCTATTTTGTCTGGCTCTGCAATAAGTTAAGGAAAAATAAAGAAATTCATCAGTTCTTCAACAATCTCCAGTGAACTCTTTCAACCAAAGGAGACCTAGAGCACCAGACAATGCACACGTGTTGTGCTCAGTTTCTGCCACATTTGATAGTCAGGTGCTAAATCAGGCCCTAGCTTAACATCATGAAAAGCCTTGATAGGTGTTTTAAGAAGAAAAATATTTGAAAGACTCAAACTGCCAATTATCACTTCGCTACCAATTTGTCACACCTCCAGAAGATTGAGGCCGAGAAACGGACTCTCCTTACCACCCACATGTAAATCTTTCACATACAAAATGCAAAATAAACAGGGGCAATGAATACGAGGGAAGAGTGGGGAAATCTGGAAAATATGCCAATGCATCAACTAATCTGTGAAAATAATTGTTAGTAACTTGATGTTCAGAACAGATTGTTAAAAACTCTGGCTTACAGTGGAATATAGATTTCTGATGGCGAGCTTTTTTAACAACGTCAAATGGCAACATGTCTGGAACATGTGCTCAAAGTTGTGAGATTCAGTCCAAAGCAATAACGAACATCAAGCCAAATAACTGAACAGTGTGTATTTAAAAGGTAGCACAACACAGATCTTCTGCTTTATTGAAAGCAGAGCATGTAGAAAACATTTATTTTCTCCGAATGTCTCAAGTTGTATTTTAGGGCTAAATGTTTAATGATCATGGATGGAGCAATTTGATTAAATGTCAGTTAGCACACATTCAGTTTGTAATAAGCACATAAACCCTGCCTGCAATATTAGACAGTTATGAAGTGAAGGGGCTACATGATGTTGGCTATTTACTTTTGTTTTGGAAAATAAACAGTAAAACCAAATATACCATTTTAAAAAAAAATCATTCAGGGATGTCAGAGATGCTGCAAGGTCAACATTTGTTCTCACTCCCACTGGCCTTGAGAAGATGGGGTTGACCATATAGTGTTGGTGCATCCATGGTGACAGTGAAGAGATAGTGGCGCATTTAAGAGACAGGATGGTGAATGATTTGGAAGGGAATATCTGGACAGTTGAGTTTTGATGTATGCACTGTTGTTGTTCTATGCGAGAAGGTCACTGAGAAGGAGGTCTTGTGGTACAGTGGCAATGTCCTTAACTCTGTGCCACAAGCTCCAGGTTTTCTCTTGGATGATGTCAAACATCTTGAATGTTACTAGACCTGGACTCATTGCACTTCTGATTTTTGTTTTGTAATGGTGGACAGGCAGTACAGGAGGTGAGTTACTAATCACAGAATTCCCAAACTCTGATTTATTTATATGGCTAATCCAGGTGAGTTATTATTGATGGTACTTTCCAGGATATTAATGGTGGGGGATTCAACAATAGTAACATCATTGACGATCAAAGTTAAGCTGGCTCTTGTATGGTGCAAATATTATTTGGCACATCTGCCTGCAAACCTGAATGTTGTCCAGGTCTGGGAACAAGTGACACTGTGGTACCAAAAATGTGATTGTACTGCAGGTGTTTGTCAGGCATGAAACATACACATAAGCTTCTAATATGGTAAGCAGGATAGAAACATAGAAATAGGAGGCAAGTAGGCCATTCGGCCCTTTGAGCCCTCTCTGTGGTTTTATTATGATCATCCAAATCAATATTCTGTTCCCACTTCCCCATTCCCTTTGATCCTTTTAGCCCTGCTATGTGTATTTTCAAGAAGGATTTGAAACTTTTTACAAGCTCGAAGTTTGCCACTTGACTTATTTGATCAAGGTGTTCCGCAAGCATCAATGGTACACACGAGAACTATTTAAAGTCGTGATCACAATATGCAAATTAATATTTTACATGTTATAAAACTTTTTTATGGTACTGCACCACCATGACCTACCACAGAAATAAACTCTTCAATCCACACCTTGTGTTAACACACAGGAAAGGTCCTTTATCTGTATTAAATAAAGGGACCATTCAGTATTTAGTTGCTGCTTTGTCATTTCAAGCAGGAGATGAAAGAACACAGCAAGCCAAGCAGCATTAAGAGGTGGAGAAGTCCTGGGTTCCACCCGAAATGTTGACTTCTCCACCTCCTGATGCTGCCTGGCTTGCTGTGTTCTTCCAGTCTCCTACTTATCTACCCTGGACTCAAGCAACTGCAGTTTTTTTGTCTCTAACCATCTTTGTCATTTCAGGCTGTCAGTTGACCTCTGGGTGTTCCTGCTCTGTTATATGACTAAAAGCTGATTTTGACTACTCAGAAGATCAAATGTATAAGATGCAAACATTAAATTTGCACAGTGGGTGACAATATTGCAGTCAAAGTAAAATAAGCTTTACTTTGCATCTAACATAATGGATTTGATTTAGGAATTCTTGAAGCTGACGCTGTTTCCTTTCTTCATCTACATATACCTACTTTTATAAGGAGATCAGCTGTCACCGTATAGCAATTTCCAAAAGTTACAAAATGTTTTCTCTCTGCACAAGTGTCAATGTTAATCGTGATGAACTGTATATTCATTCCTAAATCGCTTAAAATTGGATTTATGAGAAAAGATTTCAGTCAATAGAATGGAATTTTGCAATCTATGTTAAGATTTTATGTTAGGAATTAACTCCACATCAATACTCACTTACAGGGAAATCAACTGATCTCTTCATCAACAGCTCTCTATCCATCCCTGGATAGCTAGGCGTCAGCTTGCGACCAGGATAAAGAAACTCCCTGGTATTCTGCTCATAGACAGCCAGTGTTTCACCCACTGCAAAGAAATATTTTGAAGACATCAGGTCTTGAAGCTCAAATTCCCATTTAAGCACCATACCAAAGACAAAATTACAGTGGCACAGTGGTTAGCACTGCTGCCTCATAGCGCCAGAGACCCAGGTTCAGTTCCTGCCTCAGGCAACTGTCTGTGTGGAGTTTGCACATTCTCCCCGTGTCTGCATAGGTTTCCTCCGGGTGCTCAGGTGAACTGGCCATGCTAAATTGCCCGTAGTGTTAGGTGAAGGGGTAAATGTAGGGGGAATGGGTCTGGGTGGGTTGCTCTTCGGAGAGTCAGTGTGGACTTGTTGGGCCGAAGGGCCTGTTTCCACACTGTAAGTAAGTAATCTAATCTACAATGGGACTACTTATACATAGTACCTGACACAGTGAGAATTTATAGAGTCACAGTGTCATTTAGCACAGAAACAGATGTTTCGGTTCAACTTGTCCATGCCAATCAAATTTCCCAAACTAAACAAGTTGTATTTGCCTGAGCTTGGCCCATATCTCTGTAACCTTTTCCTATTCATGCAGCTGTTCCAATGTATTTTAAATGTTGTATTTGCACCTACCACTTCCTCTGGCAGTTTATTCCACATATGAACCACCTTCTGTGAAAATGTTGGCCCAGAGATCCCTTTTAAATCTTTCTCCTCTCACCTTAAAAATACACCCCACCTAGCATTGAAACCCCCCCTACAGAAAAGACCTTTGCATTTCAGCTCTTATATGCCCCTCATGATTTTATAAACCTCTATTAGGTCACCCCTCAATCTAATGAAAATGTCTCAGTATATCCAGCCTCTCCTTAGAACTTAAACCCTCTAGTCTTGGCCAACATTATGGTAAATCATTTCTGAATCCTCTCCAATTTAATAATATCCTTCCTATAACAGTGGGACCAGAACTGTACACAGTACTCCAAACGTGGCCTCATAAATGTTCTGTACAACCTCAACATGAAATCCCAACTCCTATACTCAATGACCTGTGCAATGAAGGCAAGTGTACTAAACAGCTTCTTAACCATCCTATCTGTGACACAACTTCCAGAGAACTATGGACCTGAACCTTTAACCATTCTTTCTAAATTATCATCCAACTCATTTGTATAAATGACAAACAACAGTGGACTCAGAATCAATCCCTGAGGAACACCACTGGTCACAGGCCTCCAGTCTGAAAAACAATCCTCCACCATCAACCTCTGTCTCCTACTGTCAAGCCAGTTCTGTATCCAACTGACAAGCTCTCCCTGAATCCCATGTGATCTAACTTTACTAATCAGTCTACTATACAGAACCTTATCAAAGGCTTTACTAAAGCTCATGTAGACAATGTACAAAGCCCACAAACAAAACCATACAAAGCTGATTATCCCTAATCAGTCGTTACCTCTCCAAATGCATGTAAATCCTATCTCTCAGAATTCCCTCCAACAACTTACCCACCACAGATGTTAGACTCACCAGTCTACAGTACCCAGGCTTCTCCTTACAGCCTTTCTTAATTAGAAATTAGCTAATCTCCAGTCCTTCGGCACCTCACCCATACCTATAGATGCTAGGAGCCTAGCAATTTCTTCCCTAACTTCCCTAAAATTCCTGGGATTCACTTGATCAGGTTCTGGAGATTTACCTATCTTTATGTTTTTTTTAAATCTCCAGCACACCCTCTTTTGCAATGTCGACTGTTTTCAAGACATAAGCAGTATTGATATGGTTAGGGTTCCAACTAGATGGGGAACTGGGACATTCAATGGTAAACAGGTGTTTCGGGACACAACCAGCTGTTGTAGTTTAAGATAGCAAGATCCCACAGCAAATTAATGAATTACCAGATAATCTGCTTTATTGTGATGCTGCACAACCATAACAGAAATATTAGCCACTGCACTGGAAGTAGTCCTGGCTGTTAAACTGTCCCCAAGTATTTTTAGCATTCAACTTACGCTGATAAGTTATGTCTTGCTTTGCACTCTTAATAATTTCAAGTGTCTAGATTGTGCATTCATCAATTGTGGGCTTTAAAGCAAAAACTCTGTCTTAGAAGCAACATTACTAACAGAGATAAGTGATAGACTTAACTGTGATAAATTACTTAAGGATCCATTTTAACACAATTGAATTATAGTACATGACTATAAAATGTTCTACCTGAACCTTGCGTTTCTTAGGTGCTATTGTAAAAGGTTAGTCTAAATTAGGTGCTACAGTAGGTGTCAGGGTGAAGGGATAAGAAGCAAAACACATAAGTTCCTTAATCACTAAACTGCATGTTAAGTGGTAGAAATAGATGATCCAGAATCATGAGGCAAACAGACAAATAGATAAATATCACCATTCAGACAATCATTAGCATTACAGACATCGGTTTTCAGCCAATTCACTCCACGTGATATCAAGAAACAGCTGAAGGCACCAGATAATGCAAAGGCTACAAGCCTGACAACATTCCAGTAACAGTACTGAAGACTGCAGCTGTAGAACTAGCTGCACTTCAACAATAAAGCAGTACAAATTTAATCTGGCCAATTATCAGTCCATCAGTCTACTCTCAACCATCAGCAAAATAATAAAAGAGATATCGTTGACAATGCTGTCAAGCAGCACTTACTCAACAATAATCCTGCTCACTGATGCTCGGTTTGGCTTCTGCCAGACCCACTACTCACTACCAGGCAGCAAGTTGATCTTTGCAATTTTAGCAGCTCCACCACACCTTAAACAAAACTGGTTTCAGTGAAAGATTTAACTAACTGGATGGCAGATAAAAGAAATAAATGAGCCCGAGGAGAGAAATGCATTGGCCAGACTAAATAAAGGAAGATTGAAATGATCAGGGGATGGGAACTGTGGATTGTGGACATATATTCAACCTAATACAGAAGACTTATGATTTTATTCAGGACCAAAACAAATATTTAGTCCCATACTTGGCACAGAAATCACCCTCTTATTTTCAACTAATAACTGCTTCTTTACAGTCATAATTGCATTATGAATTAGCCTCAATTTTTCGAATGAGTCAGGCCAAGGGATCAAGTGGGAAATACGACTGTGACAACAAGAAGATGCATTTCAAATGGCTCAGTATTATTACTGGATTAATAATACAGAGACCCAGGCAATGTTCTATGCTTCCTGTAATTTTATACATGTCAATCATGTCCCCCTCAAGTCTCTTCTGCTCCAAGGAAGATAACCACAGTCTATCCATGCTCGTCTCATAACTAAAACTGTCCAGCCCTGGCAAAGTCTTGGTAAATCTCCTCTATATCCTCTCCCGTGCAATCATATCCCTCCTATAATGTAGATTCCAGAGCTACCACAATATTCTAGCCGTGGCCTAACCAACTTTTTATGGAATTGTACAGTTGACGGCTAGGGTAGGAATAGGGCCAGTCAAAGACAAAAGTGGGGAGTTGTGTGTGGACCCTGTGGAGATTGGAGTGGTGCTAAATGAATATTTCTTATCTACTTTCACTCAGGAAATGGAGAATATTGTAGAAAAGAAGAATGAGATATGGGATATTAGACTAGAAAGGATCGAGGTTGGTAAGGAAGAGGTGTTATCAATTCTAGAAGGAGTGAAAGTAGATAAGTCCCCTGGGCCAAATGGGATTTACCCGTGGTTCCTCTGGAAAGCAAGGGAGGAGGTCCATGCACATCTTATAGTTTGGAAGGCTGAAGGAAATGAGAGCTGATGTGTAGATGTGCTGCATGCAAATAGTGCAAGTTGAAGTCTGCGAACCTTGGTAAGAAATGTGCGCATTCGCAGAGTTACAGCGAGTATTGGCGCTGTGAGTGTGAAGTAGCAGAGCAAAGGTGCTGGCACTTATCTAGCAGAACACAGGTGATCATTCAACTTCTCTCTGCACTGCTACGAATTGTGTTTTATTTGGATCACTACATTGACCTGGGTTGTTTTCATGGTCCAGGTTGGCTGGTTGGCCGATCAGCAAGCTTACATCACTGCTCTACTCTGCCCCACCCAATCCACTAGAACCTCCAGGTTATTGTTAGCAAACCAGAGAGCCAACTTCCCTTCTGGGTCATGGAGATCTAGAGGCTAGGAATAGACACACTGCAGCACCACAGTGTAAGGGACAGTTTCTGGTCTTAAGTAGTGTGCAGCTGGACTTTAAATATGGTCCAACAGAGTGAATGCCAGAAGATCTCAGCAATGGTAAGCATCTCCAACTCTCCTGCTGTGAAATTCCATAAAATGGGTAGTACAAAGCCCAGCTGCATAATTAATGAGATGAAAAGCAGAAGATTGCATGAGAAACGTTGCCTTGAGCCATAACACATCAAGCTCCAGGAGTCTCACTTGAAAAAACACTGACTGAAGGTGGGAAGGTTCAGCCATTTGTTGGCTCAGCTCTAGTTTTTGGAACTCCAATTGATGGTTCTTTCTTTGGATTTACCTTACCACCTAGGTTTAGTTGCATCAGCAATCGATTCAAATGTTTCAAGAATTAATGGGCGTTTGTACTCTTCTATATGCCCTGGGAATTGTTATGCGTGAAAGCTCAAAAGATATAAACTGTTAAAAGAATTGCTGTCCCCTGATTCATACTGGAAGATGCCACATGTTTCTGAGCTTGAATAACTTGAAGATATTTACACATAGCTTAGCCACCTAAGCATAGTGTAGGAGATGAAATTCCTTGAAACAGCCTTGAAAATTGTACACTATACATCAGCATCAAGTGGGAAAGGAGATGGAGAAGGCAGGTGGCTTTTTAAACAATTTCAATTTTTGAGACTCTCTTCATGCTTGAGGTTAAGTGTCAAACCTTTCCTCATGTTTTCTCACCAACACATTTTCCCATTTAAAGTCATTCTCAAGAATTGCGACATGGGAAACCCCAATACAAGCTCTTAGGGTGGGGGGGTCCCTCATTTAAAGGAACAGTGCTTAATCAAAGTGCAGCACCACTCCCGGGCAGCTGTTGGCCTCTAATTGGCTAGAAATGCTCATGTCTGGCCCTGGGGTCCTTGATCCTGCAGAAGGCCAGACACTTGAATGATTGATGGTAAATTAATTCAGTGGGACTTCACAAAAAGAGGTGACATGGGACTCTATCCAGCTCTCCAGCAAATGGGCAAGATCTCTGTTGCCTGTGCTGAGTACCAACCATAATGATGAGGGTTGTGCCATTCATTTTGCAAGAATTCATACCTAAGAGTAAGCACAGAGTTAATTAGATCGCCTTCCCCCACCACCCCGATTTGTCTCAAGTCAATTTTATTCCTTGAATTCTCTTCCCTAACTACTTTCAGGGATCTGGTTGCACAGATAGCTACTGTCATTTAATATCCCCTTTAACCTCTGGTTTGATAGTGTATGGTTCACAATATTTTTTTTTAAATGGAGTTTCAATCTATATTTAGCAATATATGTCAAGCAGTCATTTACACAACCAAAACTGAGAACACACTGATTTTCTTTTAATCTTGTGATTCTGTTGCCAATTATAACATTTTACTGCAATTTCAGATCTTAGCACAGACTGGGCAATTATCTGCTGTCTTCCTGATGTCTACTACTCACCTACTCAAATGATAAGCTCATTGAGGCATAAAGGTACAGTAGTTTAATTTTCCTTTTTCTATTTCAGGATTCTTCATGTGTTTTCTATCTTTTTTTCACTCCTAAATATGAAGAAACTTCATGCATATTCACAAAATAACACATTGTTAACACGACACCCGGGATGTGCCTGTGTTTCTACTTACCACATTCCCTTCATTATTTTGTGCTGAATTTATGAGGGAGAAATGTACTTTCAGATATCAAACTAAACAGTATATTATAATGTATGTTAAATAATAGTGGCACTTTACCAGGTGGTAGCAATCTTTAGAAAACATATTTTGACTAAGCAAAACAGACAGGTGAACTCAATGATATTTTCACAAATTTTGATGGTACCTGGTGGAGTCAGCTGTATTAATTCAAATTTTGTTGTATCCGCTGTGAAGAAAGGAATTACAAGATAATATTAATACTGATATTATAATACAGTAGTATTGGAGATGCAAATGTGTAAATACAAAAACAAAATTACTGATATACTGGTCTTACTTTCCAGAATGTCTGCGACATCCCCAGGATTCATGGCTTCGGGAAAGTTCTGCATTTACATAACACAGGAAATAAAAATCAAAAACAAAGAACCATCACTTGGAAATAATTGCTCAATGTTAGAAAACATAAAATTCAAAGATTACTTTTAATCAAACTTCTAATGATGATGATTTAGAGAAAAACAATGACTATGTACGAATGGATTAAGCTTTGAACTGAAAGGAACTTGTTAAAATGATCAATATCAACAACTTTGGGGGAGCAAACTGCTATATTTGGGAAAAGAAAATTGAGATTAACTTAACTCATACTATACACATGTTTATTAAATATTCTAGATTAGAATAATTTTGCCTAACACTTTATCAACCCTTTACTTTACTGCTGATCTTGATTATTAGTGATGTTTGTTTGTTGCAAAGAAAATGTTTCTCTGTTACTTACAACATTGATCTTTCTCATTTCCAAACATTCTTATTGATTCCCATTCATTAAATTTGTAAAGCGTTGCACTGTTGTGAGATGTTGTTAAAATGAAAAGCAAACAGAAATGCAAGTCAAAGTCACCAAAGAATACACAGCAGCTTTAATGTAGCAAAGTGTCTCAAGCAATTACCTGGAAAAGAATGGGTAGAGTGGGGAAGGTGAACAACAAATTTGAATAAAGTCAAAACTTGTAAGCAAAAAGCATAGCTAAATTGTAGGATTTGAGAAATGTGCCAAAGCAATTCAGTTTGAGTTTGGGAAGGGAATTCCAGAACATGATGACAAATGTAGAGAGGATACATAAGTGGACTTGAGTCAGAAGAGAAATGAGAGCAAGATTGAACATGCAGCAAGAAAGATTGTAGAGTATCTGAACCTTGTGCTCATGTTGACAAAAGACTCCAAAGTTATGGAAGGTGGGCCACACTGTCCAAGACACCATTGTAACTTCTGATAAGGTGGTTGAGGTGGGGTAATGGAACAGTGCTGTGTGGCCGGGTGAGTGCTTGTACAGAGACTTTGTCTTACAAATATTTAATGGTCCATGCTCTTGTATGCATCAATGAAGGTGTCAATGACAAAGTTTAGACTCAGTCCCTGACTGTGCACAGATGTAAGCATCATCTGCATACTTTTCAATGACAGAGGATGAGCAACTAAACAGTTATCATTTGCTCTGTAGATTTACTCCAGTGGGAGCTTGCCGAAGCTGAGATGGAGCATTGTAGCAAGGGGGATCAAGAGAGTACCAATGCAGTGACACAGCCTTGCTTAACCATTGTACAAATGTAAAATGGGTCTGTGGTGGATCTGTTATTTGGAATCATGGGCTACGTATCATTGTGAAGCAAACAGAGGATGGAGAAATATATTTAAAGGTAGCTGAAATGGAGTAGGAGTTCACAGTTGACAGTTTTGAAAGCCTTTAGGTCAAAGGTGGCCATGTTCAAGAGTTGGTTCAGGTCACTGCATTTCTCCTTTTGTTGCCATGCAATTAAGACTATGTTCTTTGTGTTCCTTTGAGGTACTCTGAAAGGAGCTCTTTCACCACAGGGAAGAGATGATGGATGAAGCTTCTTGAGATAAGTTTCCTTGCTACTGGCAGCAAAATACCTTCTTTGAAGTTAACAAATTTGGCCCTATCATATTTCTTGAGGAAGGTCACGCTTACAGCATCTAAGATTTCCTTGCATGCTCTCCTCCTTCCAGATAAGGGAAATGAGGTTGTGTATTCATGTAACAATGTTTTCCAGTATAGGTGTAAATTATTGCAGCTGCTGGAATCAGTACCGAAAACAACAAATATCGAAGATCACAGCAGGTCAGACAGCATCCATGGAGAGAAAGCAAGCTAACATTTTGAGTCTAGCTAACAAAACATTAGCTTGCTCTCTCTCCATGGATGTTGTCTCCCCCACTGTGATGTCCAGCATTTGTTGTTTTCAGCTTTTCCAATATAGTTTAGTACTTCAATAAGGATTCCACGTGTTCCTCAGGCTTTCTTGCTGTTTAGCTGCCGTGTAGCCTTTTCTAACTTGTGCAGGGTTGGGGTTGTGCTGAGACGGCAGCAGGATGTAGTCGAAGATCTGTGCGTTGAAAACAGTTAAGAATATCTTCAAAATGTACCTTCCTGTGGATGCCAACTGTTTCCCTGTCCTTGATGAGCATTTCTCCGCTCTTAGCCAGAAATGGAGTGAAGCCTTGGATGCATGGACCATATGTAGTCTTAGGCGAAAGTGAGGACAGCAGATGCTGGAGATTAGAGTCAAGAATGTGGTACTGGAAAAGCACAGCAGGTCAGGCAGCATCCGAGGAGCAGAAGAAACAAAGTTTCGGGCAAAAGTCCTTAACTGAGCTAAAAAAATCATGCACATTGTGGTTGTTGATTAACTGCTGGATCTCCTGCACTTCCTCCACATACCCTCTGCTCCTTAATTTGCAGGACATATAAACAATGAACAAAAGTCAGCCCTTTGAGCCTGTTCTGCCATTCAATAAGATCATGCTGATCTGATTTTAACCTTAATGCATATTCCTGCACCTCAGCCTTCAGCTATCTGTAGAACTAGTTTCTAGTTCTCAAGTAGATCTGTTATTTCAAATTCAGAATTGCCTTGTGTTATAGAGTCACAGAGTGACACTCACAGAAACTGACCCTTTGGTCCGATTAGTCCATGCCGAACATAATACCAAATTACTAGTACCACCTGCCTGCTCCTGGCCCATATCCCTCCAGAATCTTTTCTATGCATGTACTTAACTAAGTGTCTTTCAAACATTGTAACTGTGGTCACATCTATCACTCCCTCAGGAAGTTCATTCTACACGCAAACCACCCTCTGTGTAAAGAATTTAGCCTTCACGTCTTTTTTAAATCTCTCTCCTCTCACCTTAAAAATATGCCCCCTAGTGTTAAGATTCTTGGAAAAAGATATCTACCATTAACTCTATCTAAACCCCTCATGATTTTATAAACCTCTGTAAGGTTGCCTCTCAACCTCCTATGCTCCAGTGAACTAAGTCCCAGCCTATCCAGCTGTTCTTTATAATACAAACCTTCCATTCCTAGCAATATCCTGGTAAATCTCTTCTGAACCTTCTCCAGCTTAATAATATCATTTCTATAAATGGATGACCAGAACTGGACACTGTACTCCAGAAAGTGTCTCACTAATGTCCAGTACAACCTTTCCAATTCCTATACGCAAAGAACTGGGCATTGAAGGCAAACATGCTAAATGCCTTTTTAACCATCTAACTTCGAAGAATTATGTACTTGAATCCCTAAGTCCGTCTGTTCTACAACACTACTCAAGGCCCTACTATTAATCATATACATCCGGCCTCCGTTTGTTGTACCAAAATACAATACCTTGTATTTATCTAGATTGAACTCAATCTTGCATTTTTCAGCAACTTATCAGCTCCTGAATATCCTGGTCATTCTCTCAAATAAGTCCTGGTGTCTCTCAATCAGGTGACCATCAAATGCACAGGTATATAAACAGGTTAAAGGAGTGGGCAAAATCTTGGCAGACAGAACATAATGTGGAGAAGTTTAAGATTATGCACTTAGAAGAACTGAGGAGTTGAAAATTATTTAAATGGAGAAAGATTGATGAAAGCTATGAAACAAAAGGATTTGGAAGTTCTCAGCCATGAGTGACAAAAAGCTAGCATTCAAGTTCAGCAGGTAATAAGGCTTTTATTTCAAAGGGAATGGAGTAAAAAAGTAGGGTTTTTGTTTTCTAAAACTACACAAGGCACCAGTCAAATCATAGATGGAATACTGTGAATAGTCTCGGGCCCCTTATCTGAGAAAGGATACGTTGGCATTGGAAGCAGTCGACAGGAGGTTCGCTATGCTGATACCAAGTATAAAGAGACTGGCTTATGAGGTGGGGTTCAGTTAAAAAATGGTAGGCAGTCATATTGAAACATATAACATTCTTAGGGTACTTGAAAAGGCAGATATGGGAGAGTGTCGGACCAGAGTGCATAATCTCAGAGAAACAGGTTGCATATTTATGTCAGAGATAATGAAGAATTTCTTCTCTCAGAGGGGAGTAAGTTTGTGGAATTCTTTACTGCAGAGGGCTGTCCAGGCTGAGTCATTAAGTATACTCAAGGCAAAGAAGGCAAATTTTTAATCAATAAGGGACTCAACGGATATAGGAAGAAGGCAGTAAAGTTGAGTGAGGATTATCAGATCAGCTATGATCTCATTGAAAGTGTGACAAAGCTGCTCCTTTAACAAAGTTATGCCGTCCTTGACTTTTTTTTCCAGAGACTTCATACACGACACAGACTCAATATTACAATATTGAGGTTACAATATTAAGAGCCACAGGATCCTATCCAACCGTGATGCTGAAAGATGAGGAGATATGTACTTCTGAAGGACTATTGCCAGAAAGGGAATTCATGGTGAAACAAGAAGCATTCAATTACGTAAAGTGAGGTTAGAGTTAGAAGAGTGAGGAAGCTGTGGTAGGGGTACTTGACAAACTCTCAACTCCAGGAATACAATTTGTCTTTGCTAGTGATATAGCTGATTCACCAGTAGAGTGCTGCCTACTGTTGTTGAAAAGACCACTCCTGGGGGTGGTCATCCACACCAAGCTTTCTTGAACTCTTCATGTGAATGCACTGGTTACAAAGGCCCAACAACATCTCTTCTTCCTCAGTCAACTGAGGAAATTTGGCAAGACGGCGAATACCCTTGCCAACTTTTATAGGTGAGCCATCGAGAGCATTCTGTCTAGATGTATCACTATCTGGTATGGCAAATGAACCATTCAAGATTGAAGACAGTTACAGGGAGTGGTGAACCCGCCCCGGACAATCACAAAAGTCAAACTACCATCTATAGAATCCATCTACCAGGCCTGCTGTCAAGGAAAGGCCGCCAGCATTCTTAAAGATCCATCCCACCCTGGCAATGTTTTTCTACAATCTCCACCATCGGGGAGAAGGTGCAGAAGCCTGAACACGCACCAATCAGATGCAAAATAGTTTCTACCCTACTGTTGTCAGAATACTGAGTGGACTCACAAACTCTTAAAATTCGCCTGTAAATGTGTTTTTGCCGCTGTTACCTATTGTTTACTTATCTATGCTACTTAACTCCGTGATCTGCCTGTATTGCTCGCATGACAAAGCTTTTCACTGTGCCTCTGTACAGATATTAGTAAATTCAATTCAAAGCCAGTGGAAACTCAGGTTACTGGACTATTGTAGGACACATATCGTAGCATTTTTCCTGACTGTGTGGTAACGAGGTCACAAAGTCACCAGCTGAAACAGAACAGGACAGACCAAAGAGTACAGATAAGGAAGTTGAAGTAGAATTAGCAGAGACTCTGTTTGCTCAGATGGTTGAGACAAGCCAAGAGCTGATAGATGACAATGCAGACATTTTTAGCTCAGATAAATTAACTATGTTACAGCAAAAATCACAGAACATAGAACATTATAGTGCAGTACAGGCCCTTCAGCCCTCGATGTTGCGCTGACCTGTGGAACCAATCTGAAGCCCATCTATCCTACACTATTCCATTTTCATCCATATGTTCATTCAATGACCATTTAAATTCCCTGAAACTCGGACAGTCTACTACTGTTGCAAGCAGGCCATTCCACACCCCTACTACTCTCCGAGCAAAGAACTCACCTCTGACATCTTTGTCCTATAGCTATCACCCCTCAATTTAAAGATATGTCCCCTCGTACTAGTCATCACCATCTAAGGAAAAAGGCTCTCACTGTCCACCCGATTTAACCCCCTGGTTATTTTATATGGCTTAATTAAATCACCTCTCAACTTCTTCTCTCTAATGAAAACAGCCTCAAGTCCCTCAGCCTTTCCTCATAAGACTTTCCCTCCAAACCATGCTACATCCGAGTAAATCTCCTCTGCACCCTTTCCAAAGCCTCCACACCCTTCCTATAATGCGGTGACCAGGACTATACGCAATACTCCAAGTGCGGCCGCACCAGAGTTTTGTATAGATGCAACATGACCTCATGGCTCCAAAACACAATCCCTCTACCAATAAAAGCTAACACACCATATGCCTTCTTAACAACCCTATCAACCTGGGTGGCAACTTTCAGGGATCTATGTACATGGACACCAAGATCTCTCTACTCATCTACACTACCAAGAGTCTTACCATTAGCTCAGTACTCTTTATTCCTGTTGCTTCTTCCAAAGTGAATCACCTCACATTTTTCCACATTAAACTCTATTTGCTACCTCTCAGCCCAGCTCTGCAGCTTATCTATGTCCCACTGTAAACTGCAACATCCTTCGGCACTACCTACAACTTCACCGACCTTGGTGTCATCCGCAAATTTACTAACCCATCCTTCTACACCCTCATTCAGGTCATTTCTAAAAATGACAAACAACAGTGGACCCCAAACAGATCCTTGTGGTCCACCATTAGTAACTGAACTCCAGGGTGAACATTCCCCATTAACCACCGCCCTCTGTCTTCTTTCTGCTATGCAATTTCTGATCCAAACCACTAAATTACCCTCAATCCAATACCTCTGTATTTTATGCATAGCCTACCATGGGAAACCTTATCAAATGCCTTACTGAAATCCATATATTTTACACTATATCAACTGATTTATCCTCATCCACTTGTTTGGTCACCTTCTCAAAGAACTCAATAAGATTTGTGCGGCATGACCTACCTTCACAAAACCGTGTTGACTATACCTAATTAACCTATTCCTTTCTAGATGATTATAAATCCTATCTCTCACAACCTTTTCCAACACTTAAATCCACAAATAAGGTAAGGCTCATTGATAAGGCTAACTACCAGGTTTGACTCTACTCTCCTTCTTGAACAAGGGGACATTTGCTATCCTCCCGTCTTCTGGCACAATTCCTGTAGACAATAACAACATAAAGATCAAAGGCTCTGCAATCTACCCCCTGGCTTCCCAAAGAATCCTAGGATAAACCCTTCCAGCCCATGGGACTTATCTATTTTCACACTTTGCAGAATTGCTAACACCTCCTCCTTGAGAACCTCAATCCCGTCTAATCTAGTAGCCTGTATGAAAGATGAAAACTTAAAGCAATTGTTTCAAAGGCATTCACAGAAAAAGAATCCAAATGTATCTCTGAATGTTATTATCATCAAAATGATGTCTTAATGTGGAAATAGAGACCATCACATATTCAGGCAGATGAGAAATGGGCAGACGTTCATCAAATCACATTGCCAGTGGGTTATAGAAAGGAGGTGTTGCAAGTGGTGCACAAGCTACCACTAGGATGTCATTTAGAAGTGAGAAAAACTCAAGCTAAAATACCAATACATTTTTACTGGCCTGGACTGCACAGGATAGAGCTGAATTTTGCCAGACATGTCATTCATATCAAGAATTGGAAAACCACAGGCAGTAATAAAACCTGCACCTTTAATACCAATTCATGCATTTGAGGAATCTTTTACAAGAGTCTTAATTGATTGCGTAGGTCCCTACCTAAAATGAAAAGTTGGAATCAGTATCTGTTAACAATAATGGATGTGTCCACTAGATTTCCAGAGGCCGTTCCATTATGCAATATCACAGCTAAGAGGATTGTAGAGGAATTACTCAAATTTTTCACCACATACAGACTACCCACAAAGATACAATCAGATCAAGGGTCAAATTCACATCAAAATTATTCAAGGAAGTTATGGACAGCTTAGTAAATTTGAATTGTTTTATTCCTGCCTACCATCCAGAGTCACAGGGAGCCCTAGAAAGGTGGCATCAGATATTAAAGACCATATTGAGGGCTTATAGTCAAGACTATCCATATGATTGGGGTAAGGGAATTCAGCTTGTGCTTTTTGCGATCAGAGATGCACCAAATGATTCGTCCAAATTCAGTCCATTTGGATTAGTTTTCAGGATTGAAGTGAGAGGACCATTGAAATTGATTGAGGAGAAATTGGTAGGTCAGAATTCAGAGAATTCAGGAATGTGTGTCAAAGATAAGGAACAATTAAATAGAGCAGGGGAGCTGATTAGACAGCATTTAAAAGCATCACAGCAAACAATGAAAGAGGAAGCAGACAAGAAATCAAAAATTTGCAATTGGGGATAAGGTATTAGTGTTACTTCCAATAATAGGTGGACCTTATGGAATGCCCTGCCAGTAGCAGTGGTGGACTCTCCCTCTTTATGGTCATTTAAGCGGGCATTGGACAAGCATATGGAGGTTATTGGGCTAGTGTAGGTTAGGTAGGCTTCGGTTGGCACAACATCGAGGGCCGAAGGGCCTGTACTGCGCTGTATTTTTCTCTGTTCTATGTTCTATTATCAAGTCGAAAGGAAATTGAGTGAAGTGAACTACTTGATAGGGAGTCCAAACAGAAAGAAATTTCAGAGTGTGTCATATGAATATGCTCAAAAGGTATTTTGGCAGGGAAGGAAAGCAAGAGGAGAATGTGTTATTGATTACAACAAAGAGGGAAGAACAAAGTTCAGAAGATTCTGAATTGGACATTCCTCAAACTAAATTGCACAATGAGGAAGATGTCAAAAATTGGGAAAATTATTGAGTTACTTTCCAGGGGAAAATCAAAATGACCTGGAAGACTTATTACTATCACATGGGAAGCTTAGTGGAAATAAGCTGGAAAGTACTAACCTAATTATGCATGATGCAGGTATAGGAGATGCTATTGATTAAGCAACATCCTTATAGTCATAACCCTCTAAACTTGGCGCAGGTTCAAAAGGAGGTTGAACACATGTTCCAAAATGACACAATCAAAGTGAGTTACAGTGACTGGAGGTTACCCATAGTAATGGTGCCAAAACCAAATGGTACCCAAGGTTTATGTGTGGAATACCGCAAATCAATGCAGTTACAGAAATTGATGCATATGTGATTCTGCGTTTGGAAGACTGTGTTGAGAAGGTAGGACAAGCAACTTATATTTCTAAGTTGGACTTGCTCAGACGGTACTGGCAGGTACCTTTGTCTCAAAGGGCAAAGGCAATTTCGGCATTCGTAATGCCAATGGACTGTATAAGATTAAAGTCATGCCATATTTCAGAGACTAACTAATAAGGTCACTGCCAGACTACCAAACTGTGTCATATATATCAATGACCTGATGATTTTTAGTCACACATGGAAGGAACATTTACAACATTGTCCAATCAACTTCGGATGGCAGGCTTACTGATAAACCTGGCTAAAAGTGAATTTGCCAAAGCCCAAATCACCTTCCTAGGCCATATCATTGGACATGGACAAATGGCCCCATGAGATGCAAAAACAAAGGTAACTGGGGAGCTTCCCATACCATCGACACAAGGAGCAGTACGACAATTCCTGTGATTGAGTGGATTTTATCAAATATTCATACCAAATTTTCGCAGTGTGGCTGCTCCACTCGCTGAACTGCTAAAGAAAGGCAAGAAATTTCAGTGAACTGCAGACTGTCAGAAGGCATTTGATAGCCAGAAAGCTATGTTAACCGGTATTAGCCATACCTAATTATGCAAAGCCATTCAAGGTGGCTATTGTTGCAAGTGATGTGGGTCTCGATGCTGTGCTCTTGCAAGAAGACAATGAGAAGTTAGAAAGACCTATCGGGTACTTCTCCAGAAAGTTGAACATTCAACAGCATTAATATTTGATGGTTGAGAAGGAGACTTTGAGCTTAGTGTTGGCATTACAACATTTCAATGTTTATGTTACCAGTAACGTATTTGAGACAATCACATACACTGATCATAACCCATTGAAGTTTGTGGAGTAATTTAAGGACAAAAATGCCAGACTACCAGACTATTTAGATGGAACTTTGTGTTACAATCATTCAATTTGAAAATTGCGCATGTGGCAAGACGAGAAAACGTGATTGCAGATGCATTGTCGAGACTCAAATGAGAAATGGAGGTATTCGGTGGCATGAGTACAACTGACTGAAACAGAACGTGGTCGTGCGGTTATAGCCAATGGTATGTATGTGTGTGTTTTTGAGTGCGAACAATTTAGGTTTAAGGAGTTTTAAAACGAAGCCATCTTTGGATTATGATGGTTCACTTTAAGGAGGGGGTTGATTGGGGGGGGGGGGGGGGGTGGTGGGAGGTGTAATGAAGCTGCTCCTTTAACAAGGTTTTTCTTTCCTAGTTTTTTTTTCAGAGCGGTCTCAAATGACACAGACTCTGAAAAGTCTGGGGTTGAAGGATTTTCAAGCCAATTTGATAATAGCTAACATAGCTTTCCTCAGGTGGAAAGCTTTCAAATTTGATAAAGGAACACTGTACAATGAAAAGGGTGTGGCTAGTTCTCCCAGCTCTGCTTTTCTCTGGTTTGGGGCTTGGTTTTTAGCAGTAGTGTGGAAAAAAAAGCTGCTGGGCCCAAAGAAGCAGATCCAGGCTGGTACTTCTATCCTGTAAGAACCTGTGTTTGATTTTACCTTTTGTGCCAAGGAGTGTTTATGGAGATTGTTGCAAGTATTTGGAACATCATTATTAAGTTAGGATCATCTGTTAGGTTTTCAGAGTGTTTAATTTATTCGGTATTCTGTTTTCTGTTGTTGTATTTCATTCAGTAATCTTGTAAATAAATTCTGTTTTGTTTAAAACTAAGTGGCTTGACCAGTAGCCTTTCTCCTGGAATATCCACTTTACACCTGCTTAAAACAACTAGCAAAGTAAGAGTCTGGGCTACCTTCTTGAAATGTTTTGAGGGGTCCAGTCTGGTCCATAACAAATGGTAGAGTATACTTGATAGGCTGAATGGCCAGTCCTGCTCCTATGTCTTGCAATCTCTCTGCAGATGCCAGATCTGATGCTGTGTACACTCTGAGGTCTCTGGGTCAGTGAGTATCTTCAGTTCAGCAGTGATGTATTGTCTGAATGGGGCACTATTATCAGGGGTCTTTGAGTGCTTCAGCATTGATTTTCCAACAGCACCGGTTCTGTTGACATCATGGTTGAGCAGAACAGCATTTTTTACAGAAGTAATGCCATCTCAGACATAAAAACATTTTTTTACTGAGAAATATTTTTGCTTAAGGGAAATATGACTATTTCTAATAGTCCAGGGAAGATATGGCTCCATTAATTTATCTCAGTATTAGCTTGAACACTGCTTCATTAACACATTGGTTGAAAGTCTGTTCTGGATGAATTAAGTAAATCCAAACATTTTGCTCATTGATTTGAATTACACTAAGAAATGTCATGAGGCTTCTTTATTGTTTGCATAGTTAACAGTTAGTCATCACACTGTAAAGTATTTAATTGTGTGAGATATTTTAAGATGATGCAATATGATTAAAGTATTAGTAAATCCGCAATGTGGAGTTGGAAAGCACAAGACAATTGCTCTGAGGCATGCAGATGCAATTCAATCTACATGCTTAAATCTTGCATGTTGTGTCCTAATTTCACTTTTCTCATTATAACTTCTTTGATATATTTATACCTACCTACCTATGTAAACTATGTATAATTGCACCCAACTTAGAATAATAGAGATGTACAGCACGGAAATAGACCATTCAGTCCAACTCGTCCCAGTCAACCAGATATCCTAAATTAATCCAGTCCCATTTGCCAGCACTTGGCCCATATCCCTCTAAACCCTTCCTATTCATATATCCATCCAGATGCCTTTAGATGGTGTAATTGTACCAACCTCCACCATTTCCTCCAGAAGCTCATTCCATACACGCACTATCCACTCCATGAAAAAGTTGCCCCTTAGGACTCTCTGTCACCCTAAACTTACGCCCTTAAAAGATAAATTGGAAGCTGTGACTGGACTGTTGCTAAATGCAACAATCTAAGATGTAGCGAAACAAATAATGATTGCATTTTGAAGTAGTTTCCACAAGACACCATATTTAACAGAACAGCCGGGCCAAGAGGCAAGGTTGCAGCCAGCAGTTTTCACAGAGGGGCCTGCTGCATCTGATTTGCCTGCAAGGCCTTCAAATTTGGCAGACCACAGGATGTATTAGGAGGCCATTCAGCTCATTGAAAAAGGAGAATCTTCTTATGTACTTATGGTAATTCAGGAGCCAAGAGAACAAAGAAACCAAGAGAGAAGGAGTATCTAAATATATAAATACAAGCTGATAAATACATTTCAAAGCTGATAATTTAATTTAGAATTACTCATGAAAGAAAAAAACAGCTTGAGAAAATTTTAACAGTTTTGGGACAGAGTTTAATTTGACACAAGGCCAAGATTAATGATCCTTCCTCTCTATTTCTATTTAACTTGAAGACCATACCAGATTCCATTTTTGGAATATCAAATGAGTTTGATCCAAAGTGAATGTAGCACTCATAGTGTCTTTTTAGATCTCTGTGAAATGTACCAATGTCCTTTGTGAAGGTTGAATTACTTTCAAATGTAGTGACCGGTATGAAAATTAAAATTTAAAGCTACAAGATTGCTCTGCCATGAGGAATTAAATCCTTTCCATGTAAAAAATATCCAAACAAAAGTAGAGAATGCTGAAATTTCACAGCAGGTCAATTAGCATTGGAAAGAGAAGCTAGGTTCAGTTGGAGATCCATTATTAGAAATGATTACTTCTGAACCTGTCTTTTCTCTTTCAAATGCCATTTAATAATTTGTGTAATTCCAACATTTAGGCTTAAATTGTTCAGCATTTTTTTTTCTCTTTAGAACTTGCTTGAACAAGAAGACAGTTTATACCTTTTCAATCTTCACTTTCTCATTGAAGGTCAGTGGAAAGACAGAAGGGACAAACTTGGTTTTCTGGAATCTTCCTAACATACATACACTGACGTAAACATCATTCTTTTCAGGCAGGAACACTCCAGGACATGTTACCTGTGAAAAATTATTTCAAATTGGAAGAATTACAATGTTGGCATAGAAACATAAAATGTCTTACTATTACCACATTAAATAACACCACTCATTTTTGACAATAATGCGATGTTTGGCCTCTCATATATAAATTCTGTCACAAACCTGCCATAATATATTTTGATATTTTGTGTCATCAACCAACGTCCAGCACATCCATTTTATCCCACACTGCTTTTCCTCCTGTCAGACAGCTTTTGCCATTATGTGCCTATGTGAAAGTACTCATTGATCATTAGGAAGTTTGTTAATTTATAGTGTTTGATAAATATAAGTTCCATAAGTAAACATAGCAATACATAAAATGGTTAAAAATTCACACTTACAGGTTTCCTATTTCTTAGGAAATAAAATTTCCTTCAGGTCAATGATGTTTCCCAAAAAAAAAACAATTTTAACCAGATTTTCAGTCAAAATAAAAGTATTGGTTGAAGCAACTGACAATGGACTGCTGCCAAGGATATTTTTCAAATGTGTGTGAACGCACAATGTTTCAAACTCACATGAAAAGAAAACAAGATGGGGCGAAACGCTCTGAAAATCTCCACTGAGAAACTTTTTATAATCTCGATAAATTATTTTTGTTGTTTACAATAGCAATGAGTCTACAGATACTACTAAGAAGAAGGTGGGGGCAATCATCGTATTAATATAGGAGTTCTATTATAACACACGTGTCGTTAATGCGATTGACAAATTGGAGACGTTGTTTCTACATCACGAACCTTTGAAACGTGTGTTGGCCATAATGTGATTACAGCGCCAACACCTTAAGTGCTGTTTCTAAAGTGTGATTTTTCTATAATGAGGGATTGCATAAGAATTCAACCATCACGTTATAGAAAAACTGACTGTATTCTTATCACAAGGTTTGTCTGAAAGAAAGCTTCTCACAATTATAGAGTCATAGACTCAAAGAGATGTACAGCATGGAAATAGACCCTTCAGTCCAACCCGTCCATGCCGACCAGATATCCCAACCCAATCTCGTCCCACCTGCTAGCACCCGGCCCATATCCCTCCAAACACTTCCTATTCATATTTCCATCCAAATGCCTCTTAAATGTTGCAATTGTACTAGCCTCCACCACATCCTCTGGCAGCTCATTCCATACATGCACCACCCTCTGCGTGAAAAAGTTGCCCCTTAGGTCTCTTTTATATCTTTCCCCTGTCACCCTAAACCTATGCCCTCTAGTTCTGGACTCCCCAACTCCAGGGAAAAGACTTTGCCTATTTACCCTAAAGAGCTTCTACATTTACTCAGAAACCTACTGCTTCAAATGACACATGCAAAGTCGACACTGAGAAATTATGCAAAAATAAATGGTTACATATACAAGCACGGATTGGAAACTTTCTGCATTCTTTCATGAGATGTGGACATTGATGGCAAAGACAGCATTTGTTGCGTGTCCCGAACTGCCATGAACAGACTACTTTACTCAGCTGTTTCATTTTTTAAAACAAATTGTATTGGTTTGGTTTAATTTTCTCTTACAATCCCATGTTTCTCAAAAATAGACTATTATTTAAATGTGATATAATTCTCTATTCTATCATCTCGGAGAATTCTTCAATCTGATTGGCTAAGTGGCCTGCCCCTGTTGCTGCATATCAAAGATCCCCTTCAGAGGGCACTAAATTCTAACTGACTTTGGAATGTAGCAAGTCTATGCTGTACGGCCAGCTAAAACTTTGTGACATGTTTCTTGGTTGTCAACTTGAAAACACTTTCTGTGCAATTAAACAAAAATAAGATGAATATTTATTTTAAGCGATTACTATTGCATATCAACAAAGTACAAGTAATACCACAATTAATTCAATGTTAATCACGCCATATTGCCTCCTTAATTTAAAAACATTCCTCTACACTTACATCAACTTTCTCTCTCCACATGACCCTCTGTCTCTCTACACTGCTACCATGAAACTCATTTTATCGTGTCCAAAAAGCTTTTGTAAAAGAGGTTGCAAAGATTGACTCAGCAACTACAGACCATTCAGTTAACTTCAGTGGTGGAGAAACCTCTAGAAATACTCATTAAAGATAAAATTAACAATCACATGAAAACATGTAGATTCATTCAGAAACTCAACATGAATTGCTTTGAAGAAGTGATGAGTAGGGTTGTTGAAGGGAAGACTGTTGGTATGGTGTGCTTGGACTTCCAACAGGCATTTGATACAGTGCCACAAATCTACTTGTGAGAAAACTTAGATTTCATGGAATACAAGGCATAGTAACAATGCAGATACAGAACTAGCTGAGGAATAGGAATTGGTATATTTTGGGCAAGAAGGTTTGAAATGGAGTTCCTAGCGAGAAAGAAGAAAGTGAGGACTACAAATGCTGGAGAGTCAGAGTCAAAAAGAATGGCGCTGAAAAAGCACAGCAGGTCAGGCAGCATCCGAGGAGTAGGAGAGTCAGTGTTTTGGGCCCGAACCGCCGACTCTCCTGCTCCTCAGATGCTGTCTGATCTGCTGTGCTTTTCCAGCACCACTCTTTTCAACTCTTCCGAGGGAGTATTATGACCTTTGCTTTTCCTGATAGACAAAACTGATCTAGATCTTTGTGTGCAGAAGTCAATTTCAAAGTTTGCAGACAACACATGACTCAGGAGAATTATCAAATATGAGGAAGATGTTGTAGAACTTCAAAATGACATTGACACAGTGGAGTAGACAGACAAGTAACAGATAAGTTCAAGGCAGAGAAGTGTGCTTTGGTACAAAGAACATGGAGAGACAGAACAAACTAAAGGGCACTATTCTAAAGGGTGTGCAGACGTAAAGAGACCTTGTAATATATGTACATAAGCCAATAAAGGTGGCAGGACATATAGAGGGAGTTGTTAACAAAGTGTACAGTATGGACACACAAAGTACATGAGTATGGAGGTAACGATGAACTTGTTATAAAACATTGGTCATACCTCAGTTGCAGAATTGTACATGGAATTGTGCCACACTGTAAGAAGACTGTGAGTGCGCTGGAGAAAATGCAAAAAAAGTTTACGGGAATGGTTCTAGAGATGAGATACTTCAGTTCTTAAGAAAGAACTCATTTCCTTGAAACTCATTTCACAGTCCCAAAGTATATTTACAGGAGTACTCTTTAATGTTTGGGGATCTGGCCCCATAGCCCTCTGATTTTCATTATCACCCAGCCAAGCCCACCTCTAGTCAAAATATAATTCTTAACTTAATTTTTAATCATTAGCCCTCAGAGTTAAAACACCTTCAGACAATGTTGATAGATTCTATGAAAGAAAGTAAGTTACAACTGAAAGCATACATTGTGGGAGAGCAAGAGTGAAATCAGACCACTTAATGCAAATACAGAACAAAGTTGTGGGGGAGGGGGTGGGGGGGAAAGAGAGAGTTTCCTGATGAAGTTGTTGTTGTTTGGTGACAGCTTTCCCCCGCCCCCGCCCCCATTCTCATTGAAGGAAGCGGACGGATTCCTACAAATCTCAGTCAAGCACGGCCGCTTCGCCGTCGCCTATTGGCCAGCCGTATGTCAATCAAAGCTGGCCAGCGGGTACGGGCCCAACCGCCACTCGTCGCGCAAAAAAAAACCCGACCGCCAACTATCGAAGAACCCACCGCTTGGATTTTCAGGTGCACCGTTAGTCTCAGAACCTTTTTCGGCATTTTGGCCAGGCGAAAACAAAAAGAAAAGAGGTTCACGCCGTCTCCACGTTTAAAGTCCGTTGCGGGTGCGGCACGAGCCAACGCTTCAAACGGTTTGGAAACAGCGCGCGGTGGAATGCCGATGTTACGCCGTTGTCATGGCGGCAGAGCACAGGCTGACGCCACAGAAAGGAAGTGATGCACAATTGTAGCTTTGAAGCCAGGAGCTGACCCCCAAGGCTGTTGTCAAGACCAGATTCCCTTCATTGTCCTGACACACAGGTGGATGCAGAAGTTTGTTTTAAATTGTGTGTGCCTATATCGCTTGGAATACGCAGCAGGTCTGGCAGCGCCGATGGAGAGAGAAAAAAACAAAGAGTTCAAGTTTCAGACCTGTCCATTCTCACAAGTCAACAATAAGCCGTGCATTAAGGTCAGCAATACATCAAATAACCGCGGAGGGTGGAGATCTGAAACACACACACACGCAAACAGAAATTGCTGGAGAAACTCAGCAGGTCGAGTAGCATCTGTGGAGAGAAACCCGTTAACATTTTGAGTCCAGTGACGGAAGTGAAGATTGAGTATTGATAAAGCCTCAAATTTGAGGCAACAGGTGTGCATGAAAAAAGAGTAACTTTTAAATCAAACCTTGTGGGAAATAATTACAAGATATCAAAAGTTAAAAATCACACAACACCATGTCATAGTTCAACAGTTCTGTTTGGAAGTACAAGCTTTCAGAGCGCTGATCCTTTGTCAGGTAGCTCGTGGGGCAGGATCATAAGACACAGAATTTATATTTAATTCATAGCGTCACACAACTGATAATATAAAACAGTATAGCACAGTACAGGCCCTTCGGTCCATGATGTTGTGCCAAGTATTTATCTTAATCTAAGATAACCAAACCTACACACCCTTCAATTTACTACAGTCCATGTGCTTGTCCAGCAGTCGCTTAAATGTCTCTGATTCTACTACTACTGGCAGTGCATTCCACACATCCACCACTCTGCGTAAAGAACCTACCTCTGGCATCTCCTCATATCTTCCTCCAAACACCTTAAAATTATGACCTCTTAAGACAGCCATTTCTGCCCTCAGGAAAAGTCTCTGGCTATGTACTCTATCTATGCCTCTCATTAACTTGAACACCTCTGTCAAGTCACCTCTCTTCCTTCTCTCCAGTGTGAAAAGCCCGAACTCACTCAACCTCTCTTCATAAGACAAGTCCTCCAATCCAGGCAGCATCCTGGTAAATCTCCTCTGCACCCTCTCTAAAGCTTCTACATCCTTACTATAATGAGGTGACCAGAAATGGATACAGTATTCCAGGTATGGTCTAACCAGGGTTTTATAAAGCTGCAGCAAAGCTTCACGGCTCTTAAACTCAATTCCCCTTCTAATGAAAGCCAAAACACCATACACCTTCTTACCAACCCTATCAACTTGGGTGGCAACTTTGAGGGATGAATCCCACCAAAATCCCACTTTTCCTCCACACTACCCAGAATCCTGTCTTTAACCCTGTATCCCGCATTCAAATTCAACCTTCCAAAATGAATCATTTTGCATTTATCCAGATTGAACTCCATCTGCCACTTGTCAGCTCTGATCTGCATCCTGACCATGTAATGGCACAGCAATCTCATTCTTTGCTTCCCATAATAACCTTGAATATATCTGGTCCAGTCCTGGGGACCTATCTATCTTGATGCTTCCCAGAATTTCCAGCACATCCACTTCCTTAGTATCAATGTAATATTCCACTTCTTCATTAAAGTCCTTTATAAAACTTCAAAGAGCAGAGGCCAAAGAACAGATTCCTGCTGGATATCACTGGCCACTGACCTTCAGGTGGAATACTTCCATCCACTATCACTTGCTGTCTGCTTTTGGCCAGCCAAATATGTATCCAGACAGCTAAATTTCCCTGTATCCCATACCTCCTAACTTTCTGAATGAGCCTACCATGGGGAACCTTATCAAATGCCTTACTGAAAACCAGAAACACTGCATCCACTTCATCAACTTGTCACATTCTCAAAGAACTCAGTAAGGCTTGTGAGGCACAAAACCATGCTGACTTCCTTTAATCAAACAAATAGTCATAAATCCTTGCTCTCAGAATCCTTTCCAGAACCTTGTTTGCCACAGATATAAGATTGAGTGGTCTGCAATTCTCAGGGATTTCCCTATTCCCTTTCTTGAACAGAGGAACAGTGTAAGCCTCCCTCCAGTCAGCTGGTACTACTCCCACAGAGAGTGAGGATGCAAAGATCATCATCAGAGGCACAGCAATCTCATTCCTCGCTTCCCATAGTAAGTGTGGATATATCTGGTCCGGCCCTGGGGCTTATCTAACTTGATGCTTCCCAGAATTTCAAGCACATCTATTTCCTGACTATCGATCTGTTTGAGCCTATTAACTTGGTCCACGGTATTCTCATTATCAACAAGGTCCCTCTCTCCAGTGAATATTGAAGCAAAAATCTCATTTGGGCCCTCCCCAACCTGTTCAGATTCCAGGCACAAGTTACCTCCAGTATTCCTGATTGGTCCTACCCTCACTGATCATTGTCTTATTCCTCACGTATGTGTATAACGCCTTCAGGTTTTCCTTAATTCGTCCCACCAAGGCTTCTTCTTGACCCTCCTCGCTCTCCTCAGTCCATTTTTGAGTTATTTCCTAGCTACCCCATAATCCTTTAAAGCTGTGCCAGATCCTTGCTTCCCTAACCTTAAGTAAGCTTCATTCTCCTTGATGAGAAGCTCCTCTGCTCTTGTCATCCAAGTCTCCTTCACCTTGCCATTCCTTGCCTGTCTTAGTGGGACAAAGTTACCCAACACTTGCAACAAGTGCTCCTTAAACAGCCTCCACATTTCTGTTGTGCCTTTCCCTTGGAACAATTGTTCCACAACTCCTTATCTAATAGCAGTATAATTTCCCTTCCCCCAATTAAATACTTTCCCCTCCCCCAATTAAATACCTTCCCATACTGTCTGTTCCTATCCCTCTCCATGGCTATGGTAATGGTGAGGCAGATGTGGTCACTGTCATCCCACCGAGAGATCGGACACCTGGCCTGGCTTGTTGTCAAGCATCAAATATAATATGGCTTCACCCCATTCTCCCTATCTACATATTGAGTCAGGAATCCTTCCTGACACACCTGACAAAATCAGCTCCGCCCAGACCATCTGCACTAAGGAGGTTCCAATCAATATTGGGGAAGTTGAAGTAGCCCACTGTCATAGAGATGTACAGCATGGAAATAGACCCTTTGATCCAACTTGTGTATGCCAACCAGATATCCCAACCCAATCTAGTCCCACCTGCCAGCACCCAGCCCATATCCCTCCAAACCCTTCCTATTCATATACCCATCCAGATGCCTTTTAAATGTTGTAATTATACCAGCCTCCACCACTTCCTCTGGCAGCTCATTCCATACATGTACCACACTCAGAGTGAAAAAAGTTGCCTCTTCGGTCTCTTTTACATCTTTCCCCTCTCACCCTAAACCTATGCCCTCTAGTTCTGGACTCCCCCACCCCAGTGAAAAGACTTTGTCTGTTTATCCTATCCATGCCCCTCATTATTTTATAAACCTCTATAAGGTCACCCCTCCGGCTCCGACGTTCCAGGGAAAACAGCCCTAGCTTGTTCAGCCTCTCCATATGGCTCAAATCCTCCAACCCTGGCAACATCCTTGTAAATCTTTTCTGAAGCCTTTCAAGTTTCACAACATCTTTCCAATAGGAAGGTGACCTTTCTAAAATCTGCTGTCCAATTTGTTCTTCAATCTTTCTGCTGATATTGGGTTAGATTAGATTACCTCCAGTGTGGAAACAGGCCCTTCGGCCCAACTCGTCCACACCAACCCTCCGAAGTGTAACCCATTCCCCCTAACTAATGCACCTAACTCTACGGGCAATTTAGCATGACCAATTCATCTAACCTGCACATCTTTGGACTGTGGGAGGAAACCGGAGCACCAGGAGGAAACCCATGCAGACACAGGGAGAATGTGCAAACTCCACACAGATAGTCGCCCGAGGCTGGAAATGAACCTGGGTCCTGGTGCTGTGAGGCAGCAGTGCTAACCACCCAATAAAGTTACTGCGCCTTTCCTATTACTGAGCTCCACACATACTGACTCTGTAGACAAACGCTCCTCAACAACCTTCTCTTCTGTAGCTGTGATGCACTCTCTAATTAACAATGCTACTCCACTCCTTTTTTACCCCTCTCCTGTTCTTTTTAAAAGATCTAAACCTTAGACCATCCAGCAACCATTCCTGCCCCTTGACAAGGAATGTTCCCGGTTTGACCAGTACATAAGTGCAGGGTTTCAGTAAGAAATCTGTAGTGTCGTGTATGGGATTTGTACTACATTCCAAAGATACACAAAGCCAACACAGCTGGACGTGCCATCCCATCAGGCAACGGGACCTTGTATGACAACCTCTCCACCTACGCAAAGGCATCTTGAAATCCACTGTACAGGGGACCCCCAGTTCTGTTGCGACACCATAGATTTTTTACAGAAACTCAGCACCCACGGACTAGTCAAACCAAGAAAATTCCTCATCACAATGGATGTTTCAGCACTCTACTACACCAGCATCCGCCTTGATGATGGCATTGCTGCAATAGCCTCAGTACCCAACACCAACAGTTGCTAATCTCTGAGCACCATGCTACAACTCATTCACTTCATCCTCAACCACAATGTTTTCACTTTTGACAATTAGTTCTTCATCTGGACACATAGAACAGCCATGCGGACCAAATTGGCACATGGCAAAACTTTCATGCACAAGTTTGAACAAGACTTCCTTGCTGAACAGAACCTCCAACCAACACTATACATCAGATATATTGATGACATTTTCTTCCTCTGGATCCATGGTGAGGAGTCACTGAAACAACTACACAGTGATATCAATGAGTTTCATCCCACCATCAGACTTACCATGGACTACTCTTTGGTATCTGTCACGTTTTTGGACACATGCATCTCCATCAAGGATGGGCACCTCAGTACCTCATTCTGACACAAACCCATAGACAATTTCACAACGATACACTTCTCTAGCTTCTGCCCTAAATATATTAAAACAGCCACCCCCTACGGACAAGCCCATTGCATACTCAGGATCTGTTCAGATGAGAAATGTGAAGGACACCTGAATGCGCTCAGGAATGCACCCATAAGAACACGGTGTGATGCTCAACTCATCAATTACCAGTTCCGAGGTGCCACAGCGAAAAACAGTAATGACCTCCTCAGGAGATGGACACTGGTTGCAACCGATAGGGTACCCTTCATTGACCAGTACTTCACGGGAGCCAAAAAACTATGCCATATTCTTCACAGCCTGCAACACATTATTGATGAGGATGAGCACCTTGCTAAGACCTTCCCCATGCTTACACTTCTCGTCTTTAAACAACTGCCAAACCTTAAACAGACCATTGTTCGCAGCAAATTGCTCAGCCTTCAGGACAACATTGACCGCAACACCATACAACCCTGTCATGACAACCACTGCAAGACATGTCAGAGTGCCACCATTACACATGGGGATACCATCTACTGTATACATGGCAGGTACTCATGTGACTTGGCCAATGTTGTCTAGCTCATACGCTGCAGACAAGGATGCCCCGAGGTATGGTACATTGGTGAGACCAAGCAGACACTACAACAGATGAATAGACACTGCTCAATGATCACCAGACAGGGGTGTTCCCTCTCAGTCGGGGAATACTTCAAGTGGTCAGGGCCATTCAACCTCAAGGTGACCATTCTCCAAGGCAGACTTCAGGATAAGTAACAATGCAAAATAGCCAAGCAGAGGCTGATAGCCAAGTTCAGTACCCACGAGGATGGCCTCAACTGGGACCTTGAATTCATGTCACACGACAGGTGACCTCACTACACTATATACTCATTCACACACACACAAGCATAAATACTCTTACATACTCACACTCATGCATACCCCCATACTCACACCCTCACACAGGCTTATACTCCATCACACTCACTTTACCAAGCTTGCACACATGCAAACAAACACTGTCTCACGTGCACTCACACTCCACACACTCACATGCACACACTCACACACATATAAGTCTATGAGGTGAATTTGTATTTGTCGAATTATATTTGCAGATACATTCTATTTTGCTCAAAAAATTGCACAATATGCAGGCAGTCAATCCAAGTAATATTTTATAAATTCCACTTTGGAAGTAGAACCAGTCTGACTCAAGATTGGGATGCAGACTCACTCTAACCTCACACCTTTAATGCATCGTTTGAGCTGAGATGTCACCTTTTTTTATAAAACCTTTAGGGTTATCTTGAGAATGTGACTTAAAAGAAGTTCTGGGATTTACATATTAATGAACCGAAACTTGCAATTCATTCTAAAAGATGAAAGACTTAACAACAATCTCGGTTTGTTCAATATATCAATTCAGTTGCATGACACTGTAATCCTTTGCTGTAAATTCTGTGTCTCATGGTCCTGTTCCACAACTACCTGATGAAGGAGCAGCACCCCAAAAGCTAGTGCTTCCAAATAAACCTGTTGAACGATAACCTGGTGTTGTGTGATTTTTAACCTAATGAAGAAAGGTTGAGGGAGCTAGGGCTTTTCTCATTGGAGTACAGAAGGATGAGAGGTGACTTGATAAGAGGTTTACAAGATGATGAGAGGCATAGATAGAGATGATAACCAGAGACATTTTCCTGGGTGGGAATGGCGATCAGGTGGGGCATAATTTTAAGGTAATTGGAGGAAGGTATAAGGGAGATGTCAGAGATAGGTTCTTTAGCGGGATATAGATAAGTTGCAGAGCTGGGCAGAAAGGTGGCAAATGGAGTTCAATGTAGCTAAGTGTGAAGTCATTCACTTTGGTAGGAGTAACAAGAAGATGGATTACTGGGCTAATGGTAGGCTACTTGGTAGTGTGGATGAGCAGAGGGATCTTGGTGTCCATGTACATAGATCTCTGAAAGTTGCCACCCAGGTAAATAGTGCTGTGAAGAAGGCATATGGCGTACTGGGCTTTATTGGTAGAGGAATTGAGTTCCGGAGTCCTGAGGTCATGTTGCAGTTGTATAAGACTCTGGTGTGGCCTTATCTGGAGTATTGTATACAGTTTTGGTCGCCATACTATAGGAAGGATGTGGAGGCACTGGAACGGGTGCAGAGGAGGTTTACCAGGATGTTGCCTGGCATGGTAGGAAGATCGTATGAGGAAAGGCTGAGGCACTTGGTGCTGTTTTCATTGGAGAAAAGAAGGTTTAGGGGAGTTTTGATAGAGGTGTACAAGATGATTAGGGGTTTAGATAGGGTTGACAGTGAGAACCTTTTTCCACGTATGGAGTCAGCTGTTACTAGGGGACACAGCTTTAAATTAAGGGGAGGTTGGTATAGGACAGATGTTAGGGGTAGATTCTTTACTCAGCAGGTTGTGAATTCATGGAATGCTCTGCCAGTATTAGTGGTGGACTCTCCCTCTTTATGGTCATTCAAGCGGGCATTGGATAAGCAAATGGAGGTTATTGGGCTAGTGTAGGTTAGGTAGGCTTCAGTCGGCGCAACATCGAGGGCTGAAGGGCCTGTAGTGCGCTGTATTTTTCTATGTTCTATGTTCTATACTCAGAGAGTGGTGGGTGTGTGGAATGCACTGCCAGTGGTGGTAGGAGAGTCAGATACATTACAAACATTTAAGCAACTCTTGAATAGGCACATGGGAGATGGTACAATGAAGGGTAAGTAGGTTAGTTTGATCTTAGAGGAGGTTAAAAGGTCGGCACAACATCAAGGGTCTGTACTGTGCTGTACTGTTCTATGCTCTATGTTGTATGAACTTAGTTGGGGTAAAACACACACACAATAGAATCATTGCCCTACAAAGGCAATCATAGTTAAATGGGTCTATATTAAAGATATGTGAAAAGGTAAGCACTTTATAAAAAAATTAATCAAAAAAATAGATGCAAGATGCTTTATGTTTTTGGACCCAAGATTCTGCTATGTCTTGTTTGATTTATATTTTGCCCTGCATTTCACCAGAAACCAACAGGAGGTTTTATTGTTTTCTGCTTTGAAGAGTGATGCCTCTTCTTGTGAATGTATCATTGTTCAATTTTCACTGACTCAGTGTTAAGCTTGGCCTAGTAAAATATAACAGGACATGTATTTATTTGGTTATTTCATAATTCACAAATGTCTCAAAACATTTCACATAATTATTTTGAAGTTCAATGATTAACATGAATAAACATGGCAACTATTTTGTCCACAAAAAGAGCCAAAAGCAGTAATGAGATTAATGACTGGTTAATCTATTTTTGTTGGTGTTGAGATATTTATGTTTGAATTAACAACATATTCCTTTGGATGTGATGTTAAACCAAGCCCCCAGAACACGCAGACAGATGTCACATAATATGATTTAACATCACATTCAAAGACAGTGTAGCACTTCTAACAATGCAGTCGTCTCTCAGCAATGTACTGGAGATTAGATTATTTAATTTAAACCTTCAATCTTCTGTTCTAGAGATTAAACCACCATCAACAGAAGCAAATGAACAAAGAAGAAAGTTTCTGCTAGCTTCCCCCATCACCCCAGCCACCATACATAAACCTCAATACTGTCACCATAAAAATACTCCTTATACTTAGAATTTCATGCACTCTCAGGGTCTCCAATGCTTGATTTTGGCAAGTTCACTGTTTTGAGATCATCTGTTTTGATAGTAACTAGTGGCTGAATAGCTTTGTATTGGTAATTAAAACTTATTTTACTTATATTAATAACATTTTGATCTCAGATTCATCAAGGAAAATTATCCCAATGCATTTTAAATTATGTCTGTCTATTCTCGTTTTTCATCAGGACAGAAATCATGAATTCTAGTGCAACTGGTCCTGACACCAATCTCCCATCGACACTGACATTTTATTAATGCTAGTTGTTTTAATATGACTCATAAAAATTTTCATGAATACACCAACTCAAAACAGCCTTAGGCAAAAATCCCTTTGCTGTCTTTATGAAATTGCACCAAAGGGAAATATTTGCCTTATGAATACATATTAAGATTATTTGCAGGAAATATAGTTAATGACAGAAAATGTGGTGTTATCTTTTTCAGGAATACCTGATCACAATCAAAAGTTGAGTAGATTATTGAAGCTGGTGTGCAGCTGAATTTCTAAAAAAAAATTAATCTTTTATCATATTAAGATTGAACACTTTATAAATGGTGTTGAGAGTGTGTAGCAGGAAAAGCACAGCAGGTCAGGCACATCCAATGAGCAGGTAAATTGATGTTTCGGGCCAGAGCCCTTCATCAGGAATGAGGCTGGGAACCTCGGAGGTGGAGAGATAAATGGGGGTGGGGGAGG
The DNA here is from genome assembly GCF_047496795.1 of Chiloscyllium punctatum. Classification (NCBI taxonomy): domain Eukaryota; kingdom Metazoa; phylum Chordata; class Chondrichthyes; order Orectolobiformes; family Hemiscylliidae; genus Chiloscyllium; species Chiloscyllium punctatum. Next base: position 88,196,456 of record NC_092745.1, read on the forward strand.
GTGGGGGGGCTAGGGAGAAGGTAGCTGACAGTGCAATAGGTGAATGGAGGTGGGGGTAAAGGTGATAGGTCGGACAGGAGGGTGGAGCGGATAGGAGGGAAGGAAGATTGACAGGTGGGACAGGTCATCAAGGCGGTGCTGAGCTTGGAGGTTGGAACTGGGGTAAGGTGGGGGGAGGAGAAATGAGGAAACTGGTGAAGTCCACATTGATACCCTGGAGTTGAAGGGTCCCGAGGCATAAGATAAGGCATTCTTCCTCCAGGTGTCGAGGTGTCGGGTGGTAAGGGAGTGGCGATGGAGGAGTCCCAGGACCAGCATATCCTTGGCAGAGTGGGAGGGGGAGTTGAGATGTTCAGCCATAGGGCGGTTGGGTTGGTTGGTGTGGGTATCCCGGAGATATTTCTAAAGTGCTGCTCTCCAACCTATCACCTTTACCCCCACCTCCATCCACCTATTGCATTCTCAGCCATCTTCTCCCCAGCCCCATCCCCCTCCTATTTATCTCTCCACCCCCAATCACATTCCTGATGCTCCCAGACTCCCAGTCACATTCCTGATGCTCCGGCCCAAAACGTCGATTTTCCAGCTCCTCAGATGCTGCCTGACCTGCTGCGCTTTTCCAGCAACACACTCTCAACTCTGATATCCAGCATCTGCAGACCTCACAGTCTCTTAGTTGACTTCAACCTTATAAATGGTTGCTTTTAATTGTAGTAATAATAACCAAACTTCAAGAGTAATATAGCAATAAAATGTGAAAATTATTTCGTTGAAATATTTTTCTTGACCACGTTAATGCATTAAAAACATTTTGTTTATTTTAAAAATGCATGCATAAACCACCAAATATATACAGACTTATAGATTGTGCCTTTTTTTTGAAGCTAATGAGTCAAAAACAGAATAATGTTTTACTCTGGTATATCGGCCTTGAAAACCATTTTGCTTAATGAGGTACTTAGTCTTTATAATTAGACCCAGAAGGGAGCAATATCTTGTTCATGGGCCATGGTGATCATTAAGTCCATTTATGCAATTAAAAATTTTGCAATATTAATTGTTTGAGAAATTGTACATTTTCCTCTTTGACCATATTGCTGAACAAGCAATAATCCCATTGATGGCAACTGTTGCACCTATAAGCTATTAACTCTTAGGAAATTAATTAATTCAGAACAGCATAACTGAATTTAAATATAATGATCTGTTGTGCAAACAGGCTGAATAGACATTTTACTCAAACAACAACCTGAGAAGTTATATTACTTCAACATTATTGAACCTCTAAAATTTGCTTTGTATCATTTACACTTTAAGATATGTTAACTCATATATCTCAGTAGTTAGTTCACAATATAATTAAATATTCCCCAAGGAAACTTAAGATACAATGACTGTCAAATGGCAATTGCAGTGTTTGTCCCTGTGGCTTTAGATCTAATATAAAAAAACAATGATGTTCCAAAATTCATATATCAGCAGGCTTTGTACCAGGCATTCTTTAGTAAGTAAGCAGCACAGAATCTTATCAAACAAACATGCTTTTATTAAGGTTCTATTCATTTGTGGAAATTAGAAGACAGATAAATTGTGAACTAGATAGTAACATTAATCATTCAGATATATAACTTTACTTGCAAACAACAAAAAGAACATACATCTTTCAACAACATTTCTGTGTTAGTATTTTACATCGCAGTTTTGTTTCAAAAGCCTACTGCATTTAGAATAAAATACATGCAAATGTAAAGGTCCAAATTGTAAAGCAATGACATTTAAACAGTGAATGATGTTCCCCATGAATGTTTTCAATGGTATTGCCTCCTTGTTTACAAAAAATTGTTTTGTCATTCCAAAAAAATTATAAATACAATGAAGAGGCCAAAAAAAACTCCTACATTCAACTACAACAATCTGTTTGCAGTCAATAGTGTAAGGGTTCAATTTATTGAATATAAATGTTACATTAATTATAATCTTGTGAAGCAAAAGGCATTTATCATGCATGCATCTGTGAAACCCTGCAAATGCTGGAATTGTTTGAGGATACAACCTGGTTTGGACAAATGATTAAATCTATGAATACTTAAATAAAACAAATTTTCTGTCTATATCTATTAAAAAGGATCATGTTTCCATACCTAAATCTTCAAATATAAATAAGATCATAGGTGACTGATTGGAGGAAACTACTATGTTAAAATATATACCATACGGAGATTTTAAAAATATATTTCTCTCCTTTATGTAACCTTAAGAGTGTTTGGGCTGGTCTAAGGGAATTCATGTATTTTGTCAAGAATCATAACCTCCAATTAAACACAAATTCAAATTTACCATTTTAATGTACAAACAGTTTGACAGTCATATTTAGGAGTCAGCTCAACTTCAATATACTAAATCATAGTGCAATGGAATAACTTCCAGAATCCAGGCAATTTATTTTCTATTGTTTCCTTACGCAATAAAAAGTAGAGGATTGCATTCATAGCAGCTGACTTAGAAATTATCTAAAAGGATGTTAATTGTTTTGTTTAACATTGATCTGGAAATACATTTTATTGCCATTTTTGGCACAAGTTGTTTTCTCAAAACTCATTAAGCATTAAAGAAAGGAAACAACTGTAATTCAGGTTGAATTCCACAGAGCTGTTTACAATACCTATTTTCCCACATTTCTAATCATTTCAGCATGACAAACTATGGATTCAAGTATGTCCAAAATTCATATTTACTGAGAGTTTTAAGTTCATAATGTTCTCAACTATTTGAATTAGATAAACTACTGCAAAAGCATTGGATTGTGTTGCTTTCAATAAACTGAGGTGACAAAAATGGTCTGGGGTGGATGTCTCCAGAATCAGAAGTTTAAAATAAGACCTAAGTTCAAGCATTCTATTGCTAGGTATCCATAAATGTGCCAGAATTTAATCCCATAGGCTCTGTTTAGCATAATAGATCCAGAACACATATTTAAGTAAGCTATCCTATTAATTGATTAAATGGCACCAATTTTAATTTCAGTAAGAAGCAGGTAGGCAAAGGGTCAAGATTGTAATTCAACAATTCTTGCCTGTAGTCATAGAATCTCTACAGTATGGAAGTAGGTGGAATCATTTAGTGATTTTGGTATTACATTCTGTTATTGAGCTGCAGGCACAAAACATAGTAGGCCCACTGAAGCTTGCCAGGTCAGGTGGATGGGAAAATCCAACATTATTTGATTGACAAACATGTGAGGAAGAAGTATTCCAGGCTGGCCTTGGATGATTTGGTAGTTGCACCAATAATTCTTTTGTTTGTTGGCCAAGGAAATGTATTCCTGCTTATTCTAGCCTCACCAAAAGGAAAATAATACAATTCCTGAACTGTTTTGTCAGTGACCTCCAGGATAGCTGTTGATTAGGCCATTTATCACCGAATACAAGTGGGCAGAATAAACATTGCACATGTCTGTTCTTTGGTACATGGAAACTGCAATTAAAGTTCTATGATTGAAGCAGGCAACTTATTTGCATAGTTTAATGCACTTTCTGCCCTATTGTGTACGCTCTTGGTAAAATGGTGGTGGTCAAGGTGAAAGTAGGACTCAGATAATAAGGGCATTAATGGCAATTACTACCATTTCCTACCAGGAACCCCAAGGTAAAATTGGCCTTATTATATCAGAAAGCTTATTACATTTACAGCATAGGATTTACGCTAAGGAACCAAATCATTAGCAAATGGAATTAAACTGAAGATACAAAATCAAATTTTTTTTAGATTATGCAAAATAAGCTACCTGAGGAGTCTATGAATTTCAATGCCATCCTGTCAATGCCCACGTTAAATGCTGTACAAGTAATGGATTCCAAACAAGCAAGATATGTTGTGGTTAATAGATCTTTCCTCTGGGCTGAACCACATTGGTACAACATGGTTTGAATGGTAACCTTTAGAATCAAATTCATGACCGTTTTAAAAGTTAATCTACAACTTTCTTAGTTAGCGGATTTTACCTATTGCATTAATTACCAATACCTTCCACAGCTATTAAGTTGCTGTGAAGTTGAGATGCTTACGTTCAATGTGAACTTATAGCAATACTCCTCTAACAGATTTTCAAGAAATACGGTATTGATGCATGGGACAAATCTTCTATCTCTGTTGTGAAGTCCCTTGCTATCATATGGTGCTTGATATACACAATCTGACAAAATTAACTCAATAAAGGCGTGCAAGTAAGTTTCACAGAACATGAAGGAATATTGAATCCAATAGTTCTAAATTTCACATTAGAGGTTAATTTATTCTGAAACATGTTAATTCACTCAAAGGATTTCATTATGAATAATGAGCATAAAAAAAGGTAGGTTCATCACGCATATCTCCTGGAGGCTTCATTCGGAAGTTCATTTGGACTATTTGTGCAGGCAAAGCTTTTCCTCTGAGTGAAAAAAATAATTAATTCAGTTGGCACTGGACTTTGAGTTCCAAAGTCTGAAAGTAGAGGATCTGTCTCTCATGTGGTAGGAAATACAAAGGAACCCAAAGAGGAATACTACTCTTTTGCCACATAACTGAGAGTGATAGGTGTAAAGTTTGAAAAAATGCATTTGCCTGCTTTCTCCAGTACTTGAATACATTACCAAAACAGTCAACAATTTTCAGCCTTAGAGCTGTTATTGAGAAAAAATAATCTACAAAGAGGGATTAAAGAAGAAAGAAATCATCACCAGACTCTATTTCAAAATGTTTAAATGTTCAAATGTTTTATAGAACTTCTATGTCAAAAGAAACATAAAATGTGCAGAAGTGTTTAACAAAATCTTCTATGAAGCTTTGTATCAGAAGAAATTTTTTTCAAAAATGTTTTAAAAATTAAAATTTTAACTATGGAAACAATTTAAATATAGTAATTTAGGCAAACACTTTCATCTCTTGCATATTAATCCATGTCATGGGAAGGTTAATTCCACGCATTAACTGTCGTTCAATTTCCCTTTTGACAGAGATGCAGAGATGAGAGGTACTTGTGCAGATTTAGATTCATTGCAACCCATAAGATTCTCTCTTTTAAATACTTAGTGCATTTAACCTCCAAACCTTCAAATCTGCAATACATAAACCTTTGAGCTTCAAGAAGATGCTGATAACCACAAGTATTAGGATTTAAGTTGGAAGTGAATATGATCACATAAATATTTCTACTCTTCTGATGATATATCTGGACCCACTTTACCACATTATACTCTTCTTAAAGCTGTTTAAAAGGTTGTTATGATGCCTGGGACCGAAAATCTTTTCGAGTTATTTCTTGCGCTCGGGCTCCACTGACTGTTGTCTTACTGTTTTCTGAGCTGTTTTCGTTACTTTGATGGTTTGTGTGTCTGAGGCCAGGTGATTTTTCTCGACTGCAGGAAGCAAATAAGAAGAAGAGATAGAATTGTATCAATCACAAAAGAAACTTTTAAGTCTGATGATATTTCCCTCGAGATAAATGAATTCAATTGCACAGATATACTAAAAGGATGCTTCATATCATATTTCTAAAACCTCAACGAGACCACAGAGAAACTCATTTTACAGTGTACTGAAATAATTGGTACAATAGATACTTAGGCTCAAAAGTTTGTCCTATTCATTACAAAATTGGTTCATTGAAACTGTTCATATGTAATAGTGTTATGGACCAGGCCAGATCCACTCAAAACATTTCAAGAAAGTAGCCCAGACCTTAACTTTGTAAAAGGTAAAAACAATGACTGCAGATGCTGAAAGCCAGATTCTGAATTAGTGGTGCTGGAAGAGCTTAGCAGTTCAGGCAGCATCCGAGGAGCAGTAAAATCGACGTTTCGGGCAAAAGCCCTTCATCAGGAATAAAGGCAGAGAGCCTGAAGGGTGGAGAGATAAGCTAGAGGAGGGTGGGAGTGAGGAGAAAAGAGCATAGAGTACAATAGATGAGTGGGGGAGGGGGATGAAGGTGATAGGTCAGGGAGGAGGATGGTGGAGGGGATAGGTGGAAAAGAAGATAGGCAGGTAGGACAAGTCATGGGGACAGTGCTGAGCTGGAAGTTTAGAATTAGGGTGAGGTGGAGGAAGGGGAAATGAGGAAACTGTTGAAGTCCACATTGATTCCCTGGGGTTGAAATGTTCCGAGGCGGAAGATGAGGCGTTCTTCCTCCAGGCATCTGGTGGTGAGGGAGCGGCGGTGAAGGAGGCCCACGACCTCCATGTCCTCGGCAGAGTGGGAGGGGGAGTTGAAATGTTGGGCCATAGGGCTGTGTGATTGATTGGGTGCGGGTGTCCCGGAGATGTTCCCTAAAGCGCTCTGCTAGTAGGCGTCCAGTCTCCCCAATGTAGAGGAGACTGCATCGGGAGCAACGGATAAAATAAATGATATTGATGGATGTGCAGGTAAAACTTTGATGGATGTGAAAGGCTCCTTTAGGACCTTGGATGGAGGTGAGGGAAGAGGTGTGGGCGCAGGTTTTACAATTCCTGCGGTGGCAGGGGAAGGTGCCAGGATGGGAGGGTGGGTTGTAGGGGAGTGTGGACCTGACCAGGTAGTCACGGAGGGAATGGTCTTTGCTGAAGGCGGAAATGGGTGAGGAGGGAAATATATCCCTGGTGGTGGGGTCTTTTTGGAGGTGGCGGAAATGTTGGTGGATGATTTGGTTTATGCGAAGGTTGGTAGGGTGGAAGGTGAGCACCAGGGGCGTTCTGTCTTTGTTACGGTTGGAGGGGTGGGGTCTGAGGGCAATGGTGCGGAATGTGGACGAGCTGTGTTGGAGGGCATCTTTAACTACGTGGGAAGGGAAATTGCGGTCTCTAAAGAAGGAGGCCATCTGGTGTGTTCTGTGGTGGAACTGGTCTAGACCTTAATTTTGCTAGTTATTTTAAGCAGGTGGACAGTGGATATTTCAGGAGCGATGCAACTGGTCAAACCACTTAGTTTTAAACAAAAAATAATTTACTTACAAGATTACTGAATGAATCATAAACAAAAGAGAACGTAATATAGAATAACCTTTCCTATCTGAAACCCAACAGATTATCCCAACTTAATGATTCTGTTCCCAATACTTACAATCCCCATAAACAGCCCTTGGCACAGCAGTTAAAATCAAACCCAGGGTGTTGCAGGAGAAAAGTCAGAGAGAGATAAGCATGGACTGATTGTTTGAGTCCAGCAGCCTTTATAACACTACTGCTAAAACCCAAACCAAACCAGAGGAAAGTTGAGCAAGGAGAACTAGCCACTCCTCTTTCATTGGGAGAAAGTGAGCACTGCAGATGCTGGAGATCTCTGCCTCCATGCCGATCTCGACCCCCACGCCTAACTGCGCTCCCAATGCGATCTCTGCCCCCACGCCTAACCCTGCCCCCCACGCCGATCTCCGCCCCCACGCCTAACCCCACCCTCACTCCCAGCTCCAGCCCCACAACAGGTCCTAGCTTCCAGACCTGCCATATTTTCACCATCTGTCCAGACCTCCCCCTCTCTGAGGATGAAAGATCAGTCCTCAGCAGAGGCCTCACCTTCATCCCCCTACACTCCCGGATTAATGAGTTCAACACACGATGAGACATCGAACAATTCTTCTGCCGCCTTCGCCACCGCGCCTACTTCTCCAACCAGGATTTTCGCCCACCCTCTGACGACCCCTTCTCCCGCCTCGAACACACCCCATCCACCTGGACACCCCGTGCTGGCCTCTTACCCACCCTCAATTTCTTCATAGCCAACTGCCACCGTGACATTAACTGCCTCAACCTGTCCACCCTTCTCACCCACTCCAACCTCTCACCCTTGCAACGTGCAGCCCTCCACTCCCTCCGCTCCAACCCTAACCTCAGTATTAAACCGGCAGACAAAGGAGGCACGGTGGTAGTTTGGCGCACTGACCTTAACATTGCTGAGGCCAAACGGCAGCTCGCGGACACCTCCTCCTACTGCGCCCTTGACCATGACCCCACCTCCCACCACCAAACCATCATCTCCCAGACCATCCATAACCTCATCACCTCAGGGGATCTCCCATACACCGCCTCCAACCTCATAGTCCCACAACCCCGCACCGCCCGTTTCTACCTCCTGCCTAAAATCCACAAACCTGACTGCCCTGACCGACGCATTGTCTCAGCCTGCTCCTGCCCCACCAAACTCATCTCTGCATACCTTGACACAGTCCTGTCTCCCTTAGTCCAAGAACTCCCCACCTATGTTCAGGACACCACCCATGCCCTCCACCTTCTCCATGATTTTCGCTTCCCTGGCCCCCAACGCCTTATCTTCACCATGGACATCCAATCCCTATACACCTCCATCCCCCATCACGAAGGCCTCAAAGCCATCGCTTCTTCATTCCCGCTATACCAACCAGTACCCTTCCACTGACACCCTCCTTTGACTGACTGAACTGGTCCTCACTCTGAACAACTTCTCTTTCCAATCTTCCCACTTCCTCCAAACCAAAGGAGTAGCCATGGGCACCTGCATGGGCCCCAGCTATGCCTGCCTCTTCGTCGGATATGTGGAACAGTCCATCTTCCGCAGCTACACTGGCACCACCCCCCACCTTTTCCTCCGCTACATTGATGACTGTATCGGCGCTGCCTCGTGCTCCCACAAGGAGGTTGAACAAGTCATCCACTTTACTAACACCTTCCACCCCGACCTCAAATTTACCTGGATCGTCTCAGACTCCTCCCTCCCCTTCCTAGACCTCTCCATTTCTGTCTTGGAAGACCAACTCAACACGGACTTTTATTATAAACCGACCGACTCCCACAGCTACCTAGATTACACCTCCTCCCATCCTGCCCCCTGTAAAAACGGCATCCCATATTCCCAATTCCTTAGCCTCTGCCGCATCTGCTCCCAGGAGGACCAATTCCAATACTGAACAACCCAGAAGGCCTCCTTCTTCAAAGACCGCAATTTCCCCTCAGACGTGGTTGACGATGCTATCCACCACATCTCCTCCACTTCCCGCTCCTCCACCCTTGAACCCCGCCCCTCCAATCGCCACCAGGACAGAACCCCACTGGTCCTCACCTACCACCCCACCAAACTCCAGGTACATCGCATCCGCCACCTCCATCATTTCCACCACCTCCAAACAGACCCCACCACCAAGGATATATTTCCCTCCCCTCCCCTGTCAGCGTTTCGGAAAGACCACTCCCTCTGCTACTCCCTCATCAGGTCCACACCCCCCACCAACCCAACCTTCACTCCCGGCACCTTCCCCTGCAACCTCAAGAAATGCAAAACTTGCACCCACACCTCCCCCCTCACTTCCCTCCAAGGCCCCAAGGGATCCTTCCATATCCGTTACAAATTCACCTGCACCTCCACACACATGATTTACTGCATCCGCTGCACCGATGTGGCCTCCTATACATTGGGGAGACAGGCTGCCTACTTGCGGAACATTTCAGAGAACACCTCTGGGACACCCGCACCAACCAACCCAACCACCCCATGGCTGAACACTTTAACTCCCCCTCCCACTCCACCAAGGACATGCAGGTCCTTGGCCTCCTCCATCGCCAGACCATGGCAACACGACACCTGGAAGAAGAGTGCGTAGTCTTCCGCTTAGGAACCCTCCAACCACAAGGGATGAACTCAGATTTCTCCACCTTCCTCATTTCCCCTCCCCCCACCTTTTCTCAGTCCCAAACCTCAGACTCAGCACCACCTTCTTGACCTGCAATCTTCTTCCCGACCTCTCCGCCCCTACCCCCTCTCCAGCCTATCACCCTCACCTTAACCTCCTTCCACCTATCGCATTCCCAATGCCCCTCCCCCAAGTCCCTCCTCCCTACCTTTTATCTTAGCCTGCTTGGCACACCCTCCTCATGCGTGTTGCATGAGGCAGCATTTGTTAGGTCTATTCAAACTGGCCCTAAAACCCATCCAAATCTAGACTTTTTGGAGACTGTGGCTTTTATGACCTCTCTGGAAAAAAACTAAGTCCAACATAACCTTGTTAAAGGAGCAGCATCATCACACCTCCCTCCGTAAAAGAAAGAACCATCAATATCGAAAGATGGCTTCATTTGAAACCTCTTAATTCTAAATTGTTAGTACCTTGCAACACGCACATACATTACATTGACTATACCTCCTAATAGTCAGAGTGAAATTGAGAAACAAACTTGTAAGGAGATCTCAGCTATCTATAAGAATAAGAAGGTGAATATGGTCGGGGATTTTAACTTTCCAAACATCGACTGGGACTGCCATAGTGTTAAAGGTTTAGATGGAGAGGAATTTGTTAAGTGTGGATAAGAAAATTTTCTGATTCAGTATGTGGATGTATCCACTAGAGAAGGTGCAAAACTTGACCTACTCTTGGGAAATAAGGCAGGACAGGTGACTGAGGTGTAAATGGGGGAGCACTTTGTGGCCAGTGACCATAATTTTATTAGATTTAAAATAGTGATGAAAAAGGATAGACCAGATCTAAAAGTTGAAGTTCAAAATTGGAGAAAGGCCAATTTTGACAGTATTAGGCAAGTAGTTTCAAAAGCTGATCGGGGGCAGATGTTCGCAGGTAAAGGGATGACTGGAAAATGGGAAGCCTTCAGAAATGAGATAACGAGAATCCAGAGAAAGTATATTCCTGTTCGGGTGAAAGGAGAGGCTGGTAGGTATCGGGAATGCTGGATGACTAAAGAAATTGTGGTGAAGAAAAAGAAGGAAACATATGTAAGGTATAGACAGGATAAATCGAGGGAATCCTTAGAGTATAAAGGCAGTAGGAGTATATTTAAGAGGGAAATCAGGAGGGCAAAAAGGGAACATGAGATAGCCTTGGCAAATAGAATTAAGGAGAATCCAAAGGGTTTTTACAAATACATTAAGGACAAAAGGGTAACTAGGGAGACAATAGGGCCCCTCAACGATCAGCAAGGCAGCCTTTGTGTGGAGCTGCAGAAAATGGGGGAGATACTAAATGAGTATTTGGCAGCATTATTTACTGTGAAAAAGGATATGGAAGATATAGACTCTAGGGAAATAGATGATGACATCTTGAAAAATGTCTATATTACAGAGGAGGAAATGCTGGATGTCTTGAAACGCATAAAGGTGGATAAATCCCCAGGACTTGATCAGGTGTACCCTAGAACTTTGTGGGAAGCTAGAGAATTGATTGCGGGGCCTCTTGCTGAGATATTTGTATCATCGATAGTCACAGGCGAGGTGCCAGAAGACTGGAGGTTGGCTAACATGGTGCCACTGTTTAAGAAAGGTGGTAAGGACAAGCCAGGGAACTATCGACCAGTGAGGCTGATGTCGGTGGTGGGCAAGTTGTTGGAGGGAATCTTGAGGGACAGGACGTACATGTATTTGGAAAGGCAAGGACTGATTCGGGATAGTCAACATGGCTTTGTGCATGGGACATTATGTCTCACAAACTTGATTGAGCTTTTTGAGGAAGTAACAAAGAGGATTGATGAGGGCAGAGCAGTAGATGTGATCTATATGGACTTCAGTAAGGCATTCAACAAGGTCCCCCATGGGAGACTGATTAGCAAGGTTAAATCTCATGGAATACAGAGAGAACTAGCCATTTTGATACAGAACTGGCTCAAAGGTAGAAGACAGATGGGGGTGGTGATGGGAGGGCTGTTTTTCAGACTGGAGGCCTGTGACCAGTGGAGTGCCACAAGGATTGGTGCTGGGTCCTCTACTGTTTGTCATTTACATAAATGATTTGGATGCAAGTATAAGAGGTACAGTTAGTAAGTTTGCAGATGACACCAAAATTGGAGGTGTAGTGGACAGCAAAGAGATTTACCTCAGATTACAAGATATTGACCAGATGGGCCAATGGGCTGAGAAGTGGCAGATGGAGTTTAATTCAGATAAAAGCGAGTTGCTGCATTTTGGGAAAGCAAATCTTAGGACTTATACACTTAATGGTAAGGTTCTAGGGAGTGTAGCTAAACAAAGAGACCGTGGTGTGCAGGTTCACAGCTCCTTGAAAGTGGAGTTGCAGGTAGATAGGACAGTGAAGAAGGCGTTTGGTATGCTTTCCTTTATTGGTCAGAGTATTGAGTTGGGAGGTCATGCTGCAGCTGTACAGGACATTGGTTAGGCCACTGTTGGAATATTGCTTGCAATTCTGGTGTCTCCTTCCTATCGGAAAGATGTTGTGAAACTTGAAAGGGTTCAGAAAAAATTTACAAGGACGTTGCCAGGGTTGGAGGCTTTGAGCTATCAGAAGACGTTGAATAGGCTAGGGCTGTTTTCCCTGGAGCGTCAGAGGCTAAGGGGTGATCTTATAGAAGTTTACAAAATTATGAGGGGCATGGATAGGATAAATAGACAAAGTTTTTTCCCTGGGTTTGGGGAGTCCAGAACTAGAGGGCATAGATTTAGGGTGAGAGGGGAAAGGTATAAAAGAGACCTAAGGGGCAACTTTTTCACACAGAGGGTGGCACATGTATGGAATGAGCTGCCAGAGGAAGTGGTGAAGGCTGGTACAATTGCAACATTTAAGAGGCATTTGGATGGGTATATGAACAGGAAGGGTTTGGAGGGATATGGGCTGGGTGCTGGCAGGTGGGACTAGATTGGGTTGGAATATCTAGTCAGCACGGACGGGTTGGACAAAACAAAGTGACTGTTGCTTGTTAAAAATGCCAATTTTTCTCATTTAGATTTCCTTTGTCAAAGTTGTGTTATAAACTTTCTTATTTCCCTTTTGATTGTCATGCACCACAGATAATTAGCTAGATATGATATGATACAGGCAGATATGTTACCATACACTTTTCTAAAATATCTATTGGGACAATTCTTATGGTGCAATTGATATTGTCTTGATATTGATATGCCTGGCCCCAAGAAACTCTCATTAAGAGCTAGATTTTAAGGATACACTGCTATAAAGCAAGTCTAATCTGTACGTCAGTGGACAATTTATCTGTTTGTTTTTCCCCTCCTCCTTTGTTGGTTGACCTATATCCAGCACCATTCTTCAGTGACCTTCTGCTAAATGTCCTTCACCAAAGAAGTTATGCGTGATCACTTCTTCCAATGTCATTTCCAACCAGAGGCACAATTTAGACTATTGGGCATGGAACCATAATTCAGTTAGCACAAATAAGAAATTATTTTCCCTTGAAATAGAATAGTAATTCTCATATCGTTTTCAATGAAATACAAGAATCTCAAGAACATTTCCTCATTGTCAGATATCTTTCTAACAGTCAATTTTGGGTTCAACTTCAAGAAAGCAAATTGTATGTCATAACTTTTCTAAAGAAATGGCACCGTGATTAGTTAAAGTCTAGCCTTTTTTCACATTGAAGCATACAAGGTTACCTAAAATGTACAATACAGAGGCAGAGCATTCAGCTCAATAGATCAGTGCTGATTTTATGCTTGACTCCCCTTCATCTAACTCTATCAGAATAACCTTATATAACTTCCTCTTCTTGTGGTAATGATTTTGCACTCTAATCTTTCTCTGGATAAAGAAGTTTCTCCTGAATTCCTGGTTGGATTTATTAGTAACTATTTTGGATTTCCAACCACTGGAATTATCTTCTGTGTTGACCCTATGAAATCCTTCTGTTAAATTATTTTTAAGATGTAAATCTACTTTAAATTATTAAGCCAATTATGTGTTCACAGGTTCCTTTTAAAATAATAATTTCAATTGAATCAGTTCATAATTTTGTTTTTGAGTTTCACTATCTGGAAAAAGATTTTCCAGTGACCTTTACTTTTTGTAGGAAGGTTTATTCAACAGACATAAACATAATTTTATAGTGTCAGATGAAAACGATGTAGAAAATGGCTCACATTATTTTAATATGAATGTACAGCAAACATCAGCAGCATTGAAATCATTATTCAAAGTGCTCTACTGCAAAGTGGTGATTCAGTCGACATATTGATTCTGTTGCAATTGACAGCATAATTATTGAAATGGAATTTTGTAGCAGCCTCTCATAGAAGCTGTCTATGAACAAGTTGCTTGGGAAATTGTGCAAAATAACTGACATAACATAACCTAGAATTTATAGGAAAGTAAAATGTGATGTTCGGTAATAGCGATAATATCAAACAACCTCTGAAAAGTTTGATTACTGACCTAGTAGCCTCAACCACATTATTTATTTTTGAGTGCTTTGACTTTAGACTTAATTTATGAAAAGTTAGTTATTGATAGATAACTCTCAATGGCAAGTGAATACAACGGAGTACAGTGTATAATTTTATCAGAAACTACTAATAATTGGAAAGAAACCAAAACAAGATTCTCACCAAATTCTAAGAGAAAAAGAAAGTGCCCAAATCACTAAACTTAATCTCTGATTAAATAACTGAGACTTGAATCCAAACCCTTGGTTGCTACAAGGAAATATTGTTGTAGACATTCAGATAATTTTATTTTAGAAAAGACTTGCCACACATCTTATTCATGCTGCTATGATATCCTTTGGGTCAAATATCGTTTTGGTGAATGAAATCAGATTGAATTTCTAAATTAAATATATAAGGAATTAATTTGTTTGCTTTCATTTGTTTAGCTGGTAGTTATTGACTATCAAGTTTTCCTTCATGTCAAATGAATGAGGCTGGTTTGGATTGTAGTACATTGGTGCCAATCAACATTGTTAATTGAACAAATCATAGTGGACCAGATCTTCTGATAGAGAGAATTGACTGGGAAGTTGAAGTTCCCAATGGACAATTACTTGACATCTGGAAACCTCCGAACAAGTGCCCAGCTCTGATTTAGAGTTGGAGACTTTACGATGTTCTGACTCACCTACTTTAAGAGTTAACCAGGAACAAGTTAGAGGGATTAAAATCTGTTCTAACTCATGGCTAACCATCACCCTGCTGAGTGCCCAATCCACCTTTGGACCTGACACCCCATGTTTAATCCCATCACATCCACAATGACTCCTTCAGATACATGGCATCCTCTGGTCCCATATAGAGACCTGACACTCCTGGGATCACTCCAGTCTAGATATTCACCCCCAACCTGCCCCCAACCTGTCTTCCTTGGATTCCTGATAACTACAGACCTGACCCTCTCCAACTTTCACCTCCTTTGACTCTCCACAATCCTCTTTCTTGACTGAACAATTGCCAACAGCCCCCAAAGTCACCTTCCAATTACCACAATGCACTCCTTGACCTATCCTAACCCATTACCTACTTGTCAATCTACACCTGCCCAACCATCAATCAGCCGATTCCCAACCAGGCAGCTTACCATCCATCTGCCACCTAGTCTTTCAATTATCTTTCGTACAGTAGCAGTCAAGGTGGCTTTGCAGCCTTTGGAACATGGAGTATGGCAGTTATTGCTCATAAAGGGACATGGCTTCAGCAACAATTCACTGCTCTGGTTCCTGGACTGGACTGCATGGCCTAAGGTAGCTCTTGCCTGTGCATTCAGCTGGAAAGTCCTCTAAAGGAAACTGGGAAACTTTAGGCCCGATCTGGGTCAGAAATAAGGAATCTCAACTGATCAGAAGATTCATGCCAATATCTTCTATAAGATTTTTCCATGGAATGTGGGCCTTGCTGATGAAGCTTGCATTTGTTGCCCATTCCTAATTTTCCTTATATTTAATAACTTGCTATGCTGTTGCAGAGGACAGTTAAGAGTCAACCAAATTGCTTTGAATCTGGATTCATATGAAGGCCAGACCAGGTGAAGATGCAGATTTCCTTCCCTAAATGACATTACTGAACCAGAGGAACTTTTATAACAATTGATGATAGTTTCATGGCAACTAATACCAAAACTAACTGAATATTCCACATTTATTAATGAAATCACACCACTGCTGTCGTGGGAGTTGAGCCTACATCTCACAGCATTAGCCCGGGCCATTGGATTATCAGTCCAATGAGTTCACCACTCTGCTGACACCTCCCCTTTGCCTATAGGTACCTTTAAATATGTGTCTGGACGGAGTTGTGACACTATTTTGTAAAATATTTAATTAAAAAAACCTTAAGCAGTCTTTAGCATGTCATTTTCTTCCACATCTGCTCTTGAGGTAAAATCTTATTGAAGCAGCTGGAGAGATGGCAAGAGACCCACACTGCCTTATTTCAGGAAGGCCTGCTAAACCAAGAACTAATGAAACAGTGTCACTCTATCAAGAGAGGACGGTGTCTCACCTAGTATGAGCTACAGCCGATCAAAGGTTAGTAGGTTTTGTGTTCAGCAGTGCCACTGGGGAGGCTATGGCAACTGCTCGAGGGGCAGGCAATGGCAGCCCAGGATAATGTGGCTGGCCAGGCCTTTGATGGAGGAGGGGTTTTGCAGTGTTGCTCCAGGTGTTTGGCAGAAAGGACGGGCCTCTCACTCTCAGGACCATCCCACCACCCCCCTTTTTGATGTCTGGTTCCTTAATCATGCACTGAACATCATTGATCAAATGCCTCTCCCCACCTGGAGGTTACAAGCTATCCTGCACGGTAACAAGCCTGGTTACAGCTGGATTAATTCCAGCTGTGGTGGAATGACCCTCATACGTTATTATTTGTTAACAACTTAAAGACCAGCAGGGCCTTCTTACACTGAACTTAATCTGCCAGAAGGGTAAAATGTGGGCTACAACTACCCAATTAAATGACCTCACCTTCTCCAAGCTCAACCACCAGAGAAAGCAGAAGATGTAGCCATTGGTCTTGTAGGCAATCAAACCCTGTTCATCACCTCTTGCCGTTTCTGGTGCATTCCCCACTTGTTTGTGGAGGGTTCCCTTAACTATCAAATGGGACAATCTTCTTTGCATCTCTCAACAGGAGCTATCCCACTAGCTCTCTCACTAGCTCTCTAACAGAATGCTTTAGAGTTGATCTGTGCCTTGCTTTGGGGGCAAATCTGGTTGCTGCTTCCATCTTTATTTTGCTAGGTATTGTTTTTTCTAGGTACTGCTTTTCCTCACACAACCTTAAAGTATTGAGAAAGCCTGAAAAAAAAATTAGTTCTCTCAAGCAGCCACAAATCTTTATGAGGTTTCTTCCCTGTAATTGTGTAATTAAGCCCTTTAAAAGCTGATGACACATCAGATACTCTGCATCATCCTTTTGTAAGCTCCCAATGCCAGGGGAAATTAAAGCTTGAACTTTGGCTGCCATAGAAAATGTTGAGTGCTCTTGTAAGATCTAAAAGGATGAGGTTTTAGCAATTGCATTGAGGTATTAAGCTCACAATGAGCTTACTTTCCTCTGTCTATTGCTCCAGCAATAGGACTAGAGATTTCAACCTATTATGGTTGATAATCATAGCCACTCAACACCAGTTCTATGGGCACCATCATGAAACTTCTGTTGAAATGAATACATTGGCTCACAGTGATATCTCAAGTGAATATAATACTCTATTTCATCAGTGAGTCAAAATGCTCAGATAATTCTTATATGAAAGGAAATATCAAAACACTTTACAGAATAGTTCATTGTATTGTTCTAAAGTAGTTATGTGAAAGAGCTCATATTTTATAAACCAATTTAAATGTTGCTCTTGACATTGAGTTAGTATCAAAACATCGTCATAGTTTACTGACTTACCACTGTAGCTATTGTTATATGAAATAACTGCAAGAAATTAAGCACTTGTTCTTTGTCAAAGATTTGATTTGCAAAAGCTGACATTTATTATCATTCCTTAATTTATTCTGAGAAGATGGCATCTGTCAACCGTTCATTGCTCGGTAAATACACCAAAGCCTCACATAGGATTGGTGGCATAATAATAGCTAAAGGAAGTCTGGCTCTTGGGCCTGTTAATCTCTTCAAGATACCTTATTTCATCTTTTACCTTAGAACCCACTCAGATGTTGTAAAATGGGGCCATTTTATTAATTTTTAATTGATTTGGCAACTGCCATTGGATCAACAGCTTGAACTTAGCTTCCTTGTCACCCTCAGTACATCAGTTACAGCCCTTTGTCATATTCTCTATTATATGGCTCCAGTCCTGCTGAAGTCTTTTGAAGTGTGTCAATTACATTTTACCTTCTGATCATTTTCCTCATTCAACTCTTCTCAAACTAAGAAATGTAGTTGTTTGGTAGTGCCGAACTTAAGTACTACTGAAAAAACACACATTTTGTCAAGCCTTTTGTCTTGCATTCACCAGGATATTTTCGTAAGAATACAAACTCAAGGGGAAAACCAATGATCATACTGCACGAAAGGGGATTGCTAACTGATTGGCATGATTGACATGTGGACTCTGATTGGTGGAGCTGTTGGAATGGACAACATATACAGGCAGTACTTATTAATGCTGGTTGACAGTTAACAGTTGAGCCTTGTTAAAATTTAAGGCAGGTTTTAAACCACTCCTTGGAGTGCAGGTTCATAGTTCCTTTAAACTGGAGCTGCAGGTGGATAGGATAGTGAAGAAGACATTTGGTATGCTTGCTTTTATTAGTCAGTGCAGAGGAAAGAACTAGTGACTGGCTGTTACTTATTTTGTTGAGTCATAGAGTCATGGAATCATAGAGTCATACAGCACAGAATCAGACCAGTTTCGTCCAACCAGTCCAGGCTGACCATAAATCCAACTAAACTAGTTCCACTGGACTGCGCTTGGCCCATATCCCTCCAAACCTATCCTGTCCATGTATTTATCCAAATATTTTTTAAACGTTGTTTAAATTGTACTCACACCCACCACTTCCACTGGAAGTTCATTCCACATATGAACCACACTCTGTGTAAAGAAATTGCCCCACATGTCTTTCCCTTCTCACGTTAAAAATATGCCGAGTCTTGAAATCCTTTATCTGAGGAAAAAGATACCTATACCCCTCATGATTTTATAAACTTTTACAAAGTCACCTCTCAAACTCCTATGCTCCAGTGAAGAAAGTCCCAGCCTATCCTTATCATCCAAACACTCCATTCCCAGCAACAACCTGATAAATCTCCTCTGAGCCCCCAGCTTATCATTCTTGTAACAAGGAGAACAGAACTTGACACCGTGCTCCAGAAGAGGCCTCACCAATGTCCTATACAACCTCAACACAACTTTCCAACTCCTACGCTCAAAGGTCTGAGTAATGAAGGCAAGCATGCTAAATGATTTCTTAACCAACCTATCTATCCATAATGCAAACTTCAAAGACTTATGTACCTGAATCCCTAGGTGTCTCTGTTCTACAAAACCACCCAAGGCCTTACTCCTAATTGTATAAGTCTGTAAGGGTTGCAGCAGATTTAGTGTGTGTACGTATCCTTTCTGCAAAATACAGGGCCCTGTGAGTTAGAGTCATAGAGTCATCCAGCATGGAAACAGACCCTTGGGTCATGCCAACCTAGTTTCCCAAACTAAACTAGTCCCATGTGCTTGCATTTGGCCTTTATCTCTTTATATCTATTTATCTATCAGTTATCTATCAGATCTCATTGATGATCACATATTTGATCATATGCTGTGTTGATGTCAAGGTAAGTGGGGAATGCACCATCATGGCCTTGACTTTATTTTTTTTTCTTTTTTTTTCTTTTTTACCCGAGTGGCCAGTGACAAGCAGTGGAATCTTCTGTTTATTTATTTTTTTCATTTTTTTTTCATTTTACTTAACCCCCACACTACCGCCTAACTGCGGTAGTGCTTATTTTTTCCCCAGCACCCATGGTGTGTGTGTGTGCAGGTGTGAGACAGTGAAAAACACAAAGTGCACGAATCTTTATTCGATTTCCACCACCAGGAAGATAGGAAAACACCTGAGTGGCCAGTGACAAGCACTGCCCTTAAAGGGCAATGCTGTATGATCAAAACAGTGAAGGGGAGGGCAGGGATTAAATCAAAATAGAGTTGGAGGGGGAAATAATGCACTCCACCTCTCCCTGAACAACTCCAGGGTGTCGGTGGACACCGCGTGCTCCTTCTCCAAGGACACCCGGGCCCTAACGTAACCGCGGAAGAGGGGCAGGCAGTCGGCCCTAACGACACCCTCCATGGCCCGCTGCCTGGACCTGTTGATGGCCAGTTTGGCCAGGCCCAAGAGCAGACCCACGAGGAGGTCTTCAGACCTGCCCTCCCTCCTCCGTACCGGGCGCCCGAAGATCAGGAGTGTGGGACTGAAGTGCAACCAAAAGCAGAGGAGGAGGTTTTTCAGAAAATCAAAAAGAGAGTGCAAATGCCCACACCCAATATATACATGGTCCACGGACTCCACAGCGCCACAGAACAAGCAGTTGGGCTGGGAGTCCGTGAACCACCGCAATCTGCGGTTGCAGGGGACTGCTGCGTGCAGCACCCTCCACCCCAGATCCCCGAAAGAAAGGGGGAGCACTCCCGCGTAGAGAGCCCTCCACTGGGGATCTCCACCGCCCGGTGGCAAATGGGCACGCCAAGGCGTTTCCGGACGGTGGATGAGGGAGAAGAGGTGGACGGTGTGCAGCAGCAGTCGATACAGGGCCTTCCTTTTTATATCCTTTAAGGGGACAAAATTAAAATTCCTGAGGCGGGTCAGGTTGTGGCCTTGACTTTATTTTCCTTTTTATGGCCACATGTAATCTCCTGTTTATATCTTTTTTTCTTTTTTTTTATTATTATCACCCAATCTCCTGTTTATCTTTTTTTCTGGTTATTTTTTTTTTTTCTTTTCTTTCTTTTTGTCCTTAACCCCCACACTACCGCCTAACTGCGGTAGTGCTTATTTTTCCCCAGCACCCATGTTGTGTGTGTGCAGGTGTGAGACACAATGAAAGACACAAAGTGCACGAGTCTTTATTCAATTTCCACCACCGGGAAGATAGGAAAAACACCCGAGTGGCTAGTGACAAGCACTGCCCTTCATGGCCTTGACTTTATTTTTTTTTTCCCTGTTCATTTAAAAAAATTTTTTAACCTTTTTTTATCTTTTTGTTTCTCTTTCTTTTTTTTCTTTTACCCCCACACTACTGCCTAACTGCGGTAGTGCTTATTTTTCCCCAGCACCCATGGTGTGTGTGTGTGTGCAGGTGTGAGACACAGTGAAAGACACAAAGTGCACGAATCTTGATTCAATTTCCACCACCAGGAAGATATGAAAAACACCTGAGTGGCCAGTGACAAGCACTGCCCTTCATGGCCTTGACTTTATTTTGTAAATGGTGGACAGGCTTTGTTGAGTCAGCCAATAAGTTACTTACCACATAATTACCAGCCTCAACCCTGCACTTGTAGCAACAGCACTTAAATGGCTCATCCAGATCATTTTCTGGTTAATTGTAGCCCTCAGGATGTTAAAAGTAGGGATTGAACTCACAGGTTAACACACTGGAAATTGAGCCTCTCTTTTCCAAGAGTTGTCACAAAGGTTTATGTGCATTTTGTAAAATATGAAAAGTTCCCCAATTTACCTGACTCACACCCAGATTGATAGAAAGCACAGACCAGGTTTCCACACTGAACAAGAATCACTATGTATTAAAAGTAATTAGTTTCAAATATAGGTAAACAGTTATAAACTGTCAGCATATAATACTAATTAAAACTCTAAACCTCTTCTGAGCTCCCCCTTGTGCACACTGACAGAGAAATAGACAAGGTTAAATAGGTTATGTGCAGAGGGAAAAATGGAAAAGACAGTTCAGTAGTCTTTGTTCCCAAGTTCTGTTTTTGAGATGATCCCTTATTACTGCTGGCCAGTAATTGTCTTTCAATTGCCTTTCTCCTTATGCTTCCACTGCTGAGAGATACAAATTGATTGGTTCCTTTATAAAATATGTTTGAGTTATTGGTTAAAAATTTCAGCTTAAAACAATGGTTGCAAGTAAGATAAACTGCTTTTCTTCATGCTTACAATGAGTTCTGATTGCAGAGAACAGACAGGCTGTTCCTAAGGTGGGGAAGAACTGTTCACTTCTCTCTCTCTCTATATAACTTGTTCCCAGCTCCAAGCTGTTCAATTACCTGAGAACCAATGACAGTTTTTGGCTGGCAAAAAGGTCTCTGTCATTGATAACTAATCATTAGTCCATACAGCAGTTCAGCCTCTTGTTGCCATCAAAAGTTGCATCTGATACCCCCTCAGCTCCAAACTGTCTACAGCTTAAATTTCAATTGCTGCTTGTTTAAACAATTGTTTACAATGCTTGCTATGCATGCCAGGTTACCTTCTTTTCAAAACTGTAGCCACCCTTTCACACACTGGTTTAAAATAGATGTTTCTAATTTCAATCACTTTTTTTGAAAAAAAAACACAAAATAAAAAGACATCATCCTTGCAGTTACAATTTCTCTTGTTGGAGTTGGTCAGTACCTAGCACTTGTGTGACATAAATATTATTTACTACATACCAACCCATATCTAAATGTCGTCCCAGTCTTGCAGCACTTGGATACAGAGTGCTTCAGAGCACAGCAGTAACATATGGTGCTGAACATTGTGCAAATATCAGCAATTACCTCCACTGCTGACCTTATGATGGAAGGCAAGCCAGTGATAAAGTTTGGGTCTTACTCACTACCCTGGGGAGCTCCTATAGACATGACCTGGGTTTGGGATACATAGAACATAGAATAGAATAGTACAGCACAGTACAGGCCCTTCGGCCCTCGATGTTGTGCCAGCTTTTTATCCTACTCTAGGATCAAACTAACCGACATACCCTTCCTTGTACTATCTTCCATGTGCTTACCCAAGAGTTGCTTATATGTCCTTAATGTATCTGACTCTGCTACCACTGCTGGCAATGCATCCCACACACCCACCACTCTCTGAAAAAAGAACCTACCTTTGACACCTCCCCAAAACCTTCCTCCAATTATCTTAAAATTATACCCCCTTGTAATAGACATTTTTGCCATGGGAAAAAGTCTCTGGATATCCACTATGCCTCTCAATATCTTGTACATCTCTATCAAGTCACCTCTCATCCTTCTTCATTCCAGTGAGAAAAGCCCTAGCTCCCTCAACCTTTCTTAAGATATGCCCTCCAGTCCAGACAGAATCCTGTAAATCTCCTCTGCACCCTCTCTAAAGCTTCCACATCTTTCTTATAGTGAGGTGACCTAATGGTTGACCTTCAATAGTCATCATCATTGTCTGTGTACTATGTATCATTCCAACTGGCTGAGAGTTATTTCCACAACCCCATTCCCAATTACTCCAGTTTTGACAGATCTCATTGATGATCACATATTTGATCACATGCTGTCTTGATGTCAAGGGCAGCCACTCACACCTCACTTGTGGGATTCAATTCTTTTGTCCATGTTTGGACCATAGCTGTAGTGAGTCAGGGGCTGAGTTGGCCTAGTGGAACCAATTTGAGTATTAGTGAACAGGTTATTACTAACTTAGTGTCACTTTATAGCACTGTTGATGACCTCTTCCATTGTTTTGATGATGATCAATAGTAAACTGATGGGGTGGGAGATAATTTTCTGAGTTAGACCTTTGGGACAGGACGTATTTAGACAATTTTCCTTATTGTTGGGTAAATGCCAGTGTAGTAGTTGCACTGGAACACTTTGCAAGGGCCCATAGCCTTTGCAGTATCCAGTGTCTTCAGCATTTCTTGATATCAAGTGAATTGAGTCTAGCTGAAGACTAGCATGTGTGATGCTGGGGACCTCACAAGAAGGCCAAAATGGATCATTCATTTGGTTGTTCTGACTGAAGCTGGTTGCAAATGCCTCAGCCATGTCTTTTACACTAAAACGCTGGATTCCCTTATCATTGAAGATAGCGATATTTGTGGAGCCTCCTCCTCTTGTTAGTTGTTTAATTGTACAACACCATTCATGATTGATATAGCAGGACTGAAGATCTCATATGTTGCTTGTGGAAGTGTTTAGCTTTGTCTTTTGTGCGCTGCTTCTATTGTTTGGCATGCAAGCAGTCCTGCATTTTACCTTCACCAGACTGATGCTTAGTTTTAGATAATTTGGTGCTATATCTAGCATGCCCTCCTCCAGTCTTCCTTAAACTAAGGTCTATCCTCTGGCTTAATGATAATTGTAGAATGAGGAAATGCCAGGTGTTGACGATACAGGTTCTGGTTGAATATTAGCTTTCCTGCTGATGATGTTCACGATATCTCTTGGATATTCAGGTTTCAGTTGCTAGATATGCTCAAAATCTTTCTCGTTTAGCCTGGTGGTAATGCCATACAACACAATGGAAGGTATCCTAAGGATGCTATCTCCACAAACTCCGGGCAGTGGACACTTGTAACAAAACTGCCATAAACAGAAGCATCTACTACTGATAGATTGTTGAGGGTGAGGTCAACATTTTCCCTCTTA
The DNA here is from genome assembly GCF_047496795.1 of Chiloscyllium punctatum. NCBI lineage: Eukaryota > Metazoa > Chordata > Chondrichthyes > Orectolobiformes > Hemiscylliidae > Chiloscyllium > Chiloscyllium punctatum. The sequence continues at coordinate 88,220,698 of NC_092745.1, forward strand.
ATGGTTTCCTCATCACCAACATCTATGCAGTCTCTCTTTATAATCATAACAATGACTTCTCAATGCTGACATTAGTCAGGTACCTGGAACTGATACAAATGTGTTGTCAGAAGAGTCTAAGGAATGTCATCCACCACATTCTTAACAGTAACTATGATTCCATACCTGAAGTTTGCAACTGATGCTAAAGATTTTGTACTGGCCACATTATTTGTTTTATAGTAATCCATGAATGTTCGAGCCAAGTTGTTTCCAAGTTTCATATCTGTAGATTTGTAGTTAAAGAATTAAGACAATTATCTGGAAAAAGAAATAATTGCAATGATATTGAAGCTACAACCTTTTCAAAGTATATTATTTTCCCATTCCTCTCCAGATCAATCTTGGCACTAAACATAAGGTATGAGTAGAACTTGAATGAACTTTTAATATGGACAACTAACTGGTATCTACTGAGTTTTAAAATCTGAAATTAGATACAGGTTGAATATGACAAAAATATTACTGCAAGCAAAAATAATCCAAGTTTAAAGAAATGTTTCTTTACATATAATCCTAATGTGCATTCCTAAACATTTGTCCAAGATTTTCAACAAAAGCATAAATAGAGCAGAAAAATGTTTACCCATTTACCCATGGAATATTTGTTATTTACAATTCCTGTCATCACAAAATAAATATATAAATCTAAAAGAAAAGCTGTGCAAGTACATAAAACTTTTGTTTTTTGTATGTTTTATTGGGTTTTTGAGACTATTGAATAAAAAGATAATTATTGGACTTCAGGGAATATGTTTTGATGAATGATTACACAAATTAGGTCTGTTTTCTTCGAATTTAGAAGATTAAGGAGTGATTTGATCAGTCTTCAAGATATTAATATAAAAAGACAGGATAAATAATTAAGCTATTTTCACTGTTGGGGATTCTAACACTAGGGGGAATGTCTGAGAACTAGGACCAGATGTTTCAGGAGAATTACTAGGAAGCACTTCCACACACAAAAGATGGTAGATATTTGGAACGATATTCCATAAATGGGAATGGATGTAGGATTAGTTGTTAATTTCAAATATGAGATTGATAGATTTTTATTTAAGCAAAGGTAATAAGGGGTATGGACCAAAGGCAGGTATATAGAGTTCAGCCAGAGATCAGCCATGATCTCACTGAATGATGGAATAGACTCAAGGGGCTGAATGGCCTACTCCTGTTCTAGTATCAATGGATTTCAGAACAATGGCCAGTGAGCTTTTAGTGTCACAATTCATAATGGATATCCTAAAGTCAGAATAAGAGGAAGTATTTGAAAATCCAGAATTATTTGCAAAATAGATAGTGAGATGGGGGTACATAGGGATGAGGTGAGATTATGTATGTTAAGGATGTGTTCAAATTCATAGAGGTTGTTGGTAGGTGAATGATGAGATGTGGTAGGTGAGGAATGTCTAATGCATTGCTGAAGTTGGTAGGATATGGCATTCGTAAAGGAATCCACTAACCTTGACCATTGTTTTGAGGTAATTGAATATTTGCTATACAACACCCAAGTCCTTGAAATAGAGTTTTGGCATCAAGCCGCACAGATATGTACTTTTGACTGTATGAATGGAAAGTCATGTATCCAACCATGCTCCCCACTCCCCAATGTGAGTAGAGGATATCTTTTCTCCTCTAAATCTCTCCATCAAGACTCCATTTCAGCATGCAAAACCAACATACTGCCATGCTATTTCTCACATCAAACTCACCCTGCACAACTCTAAGCAAATGGGTTAGCCACAATGCAACTCTGCTTTTAAATGCAGGTTCATGTTGAGTAGCCATGTTTATGTGGTACCAGTAATATGTTTTGGTCAATTGCTGTTGTGTGCACCTAACCAAGATCACAATTACTCTTGGTTGAATGCAGAGTTATTATTAGAAGCAGGTAGCATGATTTTGACCAAGCAACAAGGAAGAAATGGTGATATAGGTCCAGATCAGGATAATGTGTATGGAGAGGAACTTGCAGGTTGTGGTGTCCCCTTGTGTAATCAAGGGAAAGTGTTGTCAAAGAACCTTGGTAAGTTATTACAAGGCATTTTTTTATATGGAGTATTGCAGTCATTTACTATTGAATTTCCAACCTGTTAGCTGAGTTAGCCACCACTGTTGTTTCTGGTCAATGCTAACCCCATGATGTTGACGACGGGAGATTCATTATTGATCATAATACAAAGATAGATGAATTATCTCTTGGTGTATTCTCATTGCCTGGCAACTTACGTGGCATGTGTGTTTCTTGATATTTATCCATGCAATCAGTGCAGTGAATATTATCTAGGTTTTGTGCCAAATAGACCCAAATATATGAGAAGCTGTAAATTGTACTAAACTCTGCAATCATCAACAAACATCCTCACTTCTGAGCTCATATTGGGATCCTTGATGCCACACTCAGTCACATGTTGCCTTGATATCAAGGACAGTCAGTCTCAAAGTCTCCAGAATACAGTTTTTGTCTATATTTGGAATTTGGCTATAATGAGTCTAGGAGGTGAATAAGCCTGGTAGAACCTAAATTGAGCATCACTGAGCAGAATATTGCTGAGTGAGTTGATATCAGCATTGAAAACAGCTTCCATCACTTTCCTGACAAGAGTAGACTGATTGGGTAATCAGCCAGATTAGATTTATCCTGCCCTTTGTGAACAGAACAAAACTGGGCAATTTTCTACATTATTGAGTACATGACAGAATGTATTTTGACCACTGTAAAGATTTTCAACGTTATCTGCGTAGTGGTTGGAATCTATTCCAAATACAATTCATAACAAGTCACGTACCCTGGTTTGAGTCTTGGAGCCTCCACAGGACTTGATAATAGGTCAATGAAAGTGGCAACTTGCGCATGCTCGAGGCAATCTGATGGGAAGAAGGCAGACCCTTTCAAATAGAGTGGAATAGTTTTGGGTAAAATTCAAATTCTGGCTGTAGTAAAGTTATCAGCCACTCCAACCGGTAGAATAGGAAATTGAGTAGGAGAGCCATGATGGGCCAAAGCCCCAGAGTGGTAACTCTGGATTAGCTGACCTTGTACATGCTTACCATATATCCATATATATTGGGCCTGTCTCCCCAATATAGAGGAGGCCACATTGGGTGCCTCCTCTAGCAAGAAATGCAAAACTTGCGCCCACGCCTCCCCCCTTACTTCCCTCCAAGGCCCCAAGGGATCCTTCCATATCCGCCACAAATTCACCTGCACCTCCACACACATCATTTATTGCATCCGCTGCACCCGATGTAGCCTCCTCTATATTGGGGAGACAGGCCGTCTACTTGCGGAATGTTTGAGAGAACACCTCTGGGACACCCGGACCAACCAACCCAACCACCCCATGGTTCAACACTTCAACTCCCCCTCTCACTCCACCAAGGACATGCAGGTCCTTGGATTCCTCCATCGCCAGACCATAGCAACACGACGGCTGGAGGAAGAGCACCTCATCTTCCGCCTAGGAACCCTCCAACCACAAGGGATGAACTCAGATTTCTCCAGTTTCCTTATTTCCCCTCCCCCACCTTGTCTTAGTCCCAACCCTCGAACTCAGCACCACCTTCCTAACCTGCAATCTTCTTCCTGACCTCTCCACTCCCACTCCCATCCCCACTCCGGCCTATCACCCTCACCTTAACCTCCTTCCACCTATCGCATTTCCAAAGCCCCTCCCCCAAGTTCCTCCTCCCTACCTTTTATCTAAGCCTGCTTGGCACACTTTCCTCATTCCTGAAGAAGGGCTCATGCCCGAAACATCGATTCTCCTGTTCCTTGGATGCTGCCTGACCTGCTGCACTTTTCCAGCAACACATTTTCAGCATATATCCATTGAACCCAATTAGAGCAGAATTAGGCCACACTGGAGTGAGAAATCATTGGCAAGTCTGTAGCAATAGTATAACCCATGTTGTGAATGCATATGCAGCAAAAGACACTGGTAACATGGATGAAACCAGATTGTTCCACCACTTTTTAAAAATCAAATCACTCTTTAACATTTAAAGATTAAACTGATAATAATGGAAAGCAATGCAAAGAATGTATCACTGCTGTTGTCTGAGCCAACATGAATGGCACCGAGAAGTGGACTCTTCTTGTGACTGGGAAGTTCAAGAAGCCACAGTGCTTTCCAATGACCACATGGTATGAGGCTAACAAAACCACCTAGATGACCTCTAGTAATTTTGAGGCATAGATTGTGTTAGTGCAAAAGCTGTATCAATGGAAGATTAAGAGAATTATGACCCTGATGACCTTGAAGCATCCAATGAATCCCATCCACTCAGCAAACTGTTTCCCCAGCTGAAGTTGCAAAGGGCAGCGATGCTTTGGAAATTCTTACTGCAGCACAAAAAACATTGACCATATTGATGACATAGCAGATTGTATCATACTTGTCCAAAGACAGAAAGCTAAACAAAAAAAAACAAAGATTTTCCACAGCCAATTCCCAATGTTTTTCAATGCCTTTTACTGTACAAGGTCTGACTATTGTAAGATAGGAATAAACTGGAAAAGAATGACATCTTTCATGCACTTATTTTTAATATTGATTTAGTGTGCGTTTGTAGGGAAATTGGGTTATATAAAAGCTTTATTGATTATCTCAAAGTTTAGCATACTATGAATTTCTAATGGGCCCTTTGCAATTTTAGCTTTTTTTATTGCAAGTAAAATAACTCCCCTATTGAGATTTGAAGGAACAGAAGTACTCTTCACAAGAAAAGTCTGGGGTCTCTGTTGCACCAAACGTTTTCACGTTCTGGCTGAAAAACAGCTTCTATTTCCCACTATTCTCGACCTCTCTAGGACTCAGCAAGTGACATACAGGATCCACAATTTTGACATGCCTAAAGTTGGCCAGTTTACTCTTTCTATTAAGTGGGCAGCTGGACATCAAGATGTCAATGAGACCCGGCTGCTAAAATCAATCCACATCTCCCACGTGGGAGATAAAATGCATTCTTTAATGTTTAAGCTGCAGAAGGATGGACAATAAATTTATTTATGAAGCAGAGTTAAGCTACTGTGGCTTGTAAATTACTCATCAGATGCTAACATTGGAGGTCCCTACAAGGATGAAATGGGACAAGGACATGACTTAACTCAATCTGGTCTTAGAGTTGATATCTTGTGAAAACCGTATGACCAAATTTATAGCCATAAAGCAAATGACAACAAAGAAAATGTAGAATTATTGTCCTTGTACAAGGATAATCAATTCTTCAAACTAGTTTTGCTGGCCAGCCCACTGCAGCTGTCAACTCAGCAGACATCAGATGATGCTTTGCAAGTACAACCAAGCATATCCTGGCATCAAAGTAATTTAAGTTATTTCAACCACATCTCAAATGACGGAAGTTAAAAGAAAATTTTAAGCAGCATTTTCATTATTTAGGTTTAAAATCACCAACAGGCATTTTCTTAGGGCATGAGCTATGTTGAGAATAACCTGTCATACACAGTTGTGTCCCATATCTTGGCTGAGGTAAGTACAAAAAAATGTAGATTCAGAACAACTGATCAACTGTGATATGTTAATTTCAAAATTATTTACTTCTTTACACAGAAGCCACGGAATACACTCCTTTTTGGAAACATCTCTGTTTAATAAATTTCAATTGATTAAAATTAAGAGTCAGCTTCCTAAAAGGATATTGTGGTTGTGCACCTGCTCTGCATAAGACTTGTCAAAGGGAAAAATAAATGAAAAAATGAATGTTAAATCAGCTAAATCCTTCCCTAAACATTTCTATGCAGACTGATTTCAGTCAATTCTCTTGTACATAAATGCAGATTATTAAATTCCAATTTTATTTTTCTTTTTTACATTCTTTACAAAATCTACACTTTAATGCCGTGGCATGAAAATCTTGTTCCACATAATCTCTTGGTTATAACCCAAACCACAAGCAAATTAGCATCGAGTAAATAAGATCAGAGCATTGAATGCATAGCTCTCAGACAGATAGAGAAAAAATGGGCATTGATTTGTGGGCATTGGCATCAGTACCTGTAAAAGGAGCTGTTCCATTCGGACAGCTTCATCTGAACTGTGCTAGCACAAGTATACTCATAAGTTTTAATACTAGAGCTGTACCTGGCTTTGAACTAAATAGTTGGAAGGGGAGGTTTCATGTGAGGGGGGATTTGGAAAGTTAAAGGGAAAGGAAAAGGCAATGGTTCGAGGTAGTGATGCGGGTGATAATAATCATGAGTGTGACAGGTTGCTATATCTATTATTGAGTTTATACCTTGTCAAGCAGGATCACATCCTCATAGTTTAAGAAATCAAACGTGTACTTCAATGGCAGGGCATGCAAATTAAGTATTAAATAGTTGCAGACCCTTAACAGACAAACAACAATTCATTGCTGAATTCATTACCAGTTACATTCAGGGCAATTTGATAAAGTTCTTCTCCTGGAAGGCATTTAATATACTTGGGAGAATTCAATATTTCTAACAAAAGCAATGGTGTCTTTTTTCCATACGTTCTCCCTTCATAAAAAATTACCATGAATCTGATCCGACAAAAAAATGCCTTCAGGACCAGGATTCCACTTATCAGCTCAAATATCCAGTGCTATGGTGAATAAACATAAAGGGTAACATCATCATCTTGAAATCTTCTAATGACACCAGTCACCTTGGCCTGTAAATGTACTACCTCCATCATGGTCATTCTTCAATCAACTCTCTGTCTCAGGCTCAGCTCATGCCCTTGGATAGCAGTATTTACAACCAATCTGTCTGACATAAACACTGTTCTCTCTTGAGAGGGAAATTAATCTCTCCCTGCATCACATTTCACACTGCAATTTGGCATTCTGCTTCTATCTATTTGGTACACATGATCAAGTGCATCTATGCTTCCCAGTACATTATCAGAACTGTTTATTGTGCATTGGATTATTTGTCATATAAAACCAATTTAAATACAAACAGCCAATTGCATTCATATTTTAATAGGAATCACAGAAAAAAGGAAAATGAAAAACAAAACAGTAATTCAGAGGAAAGGTTTTCCCCAGAGTTTGACATTATAAACAAGAATTTTAACTCATTTTATTTGGCAAAACCAGAATCAAAATCCAAGTGGTGCACCTCTTGCTTGTATCCCATTCTGTAACACGTTTATTGCTCCTGCTTTCTTGTGTGGTTGAGTTGTGCACAAGACTCAGAAAGGCGCCTCAGAAATATATGCAGGAATTAAGCATCTACTTCATGGTTTTCTGAAGTTACCCTGCTCAATTAACCTTGGTGGGCACTCAACAAAGTCTTCAAAGAGGAATAAAAACCTGAGAATGCTTGAAATACTCAGAAAGCTTGGTCGCATCCATATCGGAGAAATTTACATTTTCGATCAGGAGCTTTTCTTCAGAGCTGAGCCTCAAGGGAAAAGTCTGGCAACATCAGCCAAAAGCAGACCATTACATTTTATTTCTATACTGATGATTCTAGTTCTACCTCATCACCACTTTTCTTGACTCCTCCACTGTTTATCCTACCTCCAATATTCGATGAGGAGAAATTTCTTCCAATTAATATTGGGAAGCCATTATTTTTAGTCCTTACTCAAAACTCTGTTTCTTAACTGACTCCATTTCTTCTCAGGGCAGATGTCAGTAACTAAACTTTTCACAAACTTGCTGTCACGTTTGACCCCAGTGATAGTTTCCAAGTAAGTGTTTACACTATCATTTAGCCATGTTAGCCACCTATTTCCATCGTTGTCACCCACCTTTCACTCCCGCCTCAGTTTATCTGTTACTGAAACATGCCTTTGTTACCTCTAGGCATACTGTTTCAATACACTTGCAGTCAGCCTCATACATCTACCCTCTGTAAACTGGAGGCCATTTACAATTCTGCTGCCAATGCTCTAACTTGCAGTAAATCCCATTCATGAGTCACGCCTGTGCTCAACGACTGAGATTGGCTCAAAATGAAGCAGGATGTTCGTTTTAAGATTCTCGTCCTTGATACCTCCATGGCAATGTCTTCTCCCTAGCTCCTTAACAGAGGGCACTGCTTAGAAGTGACTGAAGAGGCTTCTGGGAAGAGTCATCTCAGTCACTGAGAGAACTTTAAGGGCTGGTGTCAGTGAATGATGTAAGGGCATCCAACAGAGGGCACTGCTGAGAAGCGACTGAGGGGGATTCTGGGAGGGGTCTTCTCAGTCATGGCCCAGGAGTGAATAAAACAAAGGCAAGCTAAAGCAGGGTAGCCATTTTCAGAAGGGATGTTCTATGATTGAAGTGCTGCTGGAGATTGAAGTGTAGGCTTAAGTGAATGTTTAAGGAGTAAGGTGAGGAGGGAAATTAGCAGTGAGGTAAGGTATTCAGAGGAGGAGTGAACTACTCCAGCTGCTGAAGGTACAAGGGTAAAGGTGAAGTAGAAGGAAGTTGAACTGTGAAGTCACAGACAGCAGGTAAGTGAGTGGCTGGTGATTGGTGAGTAGTTTTCTCATCCCTCTTAGGGCTGAATTGCCTTCTCCTGTGCCTATTTTCGATGTTTCTATGTTAACCCCTTCCAAGCCCGAAGATATTCTGCATTATCTTGAACACACTCAATTTTAATTGCTCCACCAATGGTAGCCTTGCCTTCAGTTCTTTGGATTTGCTGCTCTGCAATTCTCTCTCAACACTTCTTCACCTCTCTACTTCTTTAAAATACTTCAAACTTTTCACATTGATTAAGATATTGCTCATTTGATTGAACATGGCCCTTTGTTGTTAAGTATCACCTTCTGCAATAGAATGTTCCTGTGAAGCAATTGGGGATTTTTCATTACTTTGAAGACATTTTAAAGATATTAACTTCTGCTGTTGAAAAGCAACATGGATATTATTTATTGTAATCTGAATCATGGAAAATTCAGTAATGTTTATAATTGTAAACTATAAAATGCTTGAATCTTACCAAGCCATTGCCTTATCATGGCATCAAAAATGACAAAATTCTCCAACACTCTTGTAAATTGTGATAGCCTTCTAATGAACACTGGTTGGACCATTCCATACTAAGAATACATAGAACCCTGTGACCATATAAAATCATGTTTTACTCTTGTGTGCAGTCATCATCCTCATAAACGCTATGTGGGAAGATAACCAAGGTTGAAGATCATCTGCAGGAGGTGTAGAGCTCTCCTATTGCCTGTTCCACTGATCGCCTCAAAAAAGTACAAGTATGAGGAATGTTTCCTATTTATACTGTGGGGTGTGATGTAATATACATTTGGTAATCGATAATTCAGTGATACCCAACTTGCCTTTACTCCATCTATGTGGCCCCTCTTTCTGCATATGAGTTTACCTCATGGGGGAATGTCATAGCTGTGCTAAGACGTTCTCACAATTCGGGAGGAAGTTGGAATGTTAAAATCTGTGGGACTCTGACACTCATTGGAACAAGTCCAGAACAGAAGCCTGTTGATAGAAGTCAAGAATAGATTCATAAAGTCATTCCGGTTCCAGAAACAGTGATTGAAATTTCAAATTTTTTAGGCCAGAACCTTCTCAATCCTAGCTTCCCCGTTGACCCTGGTGACATATCTACCATATAATCCTCAATGTAATGTATCCTTGGTGCATTGTGAGCAGAAAACTAGAAATTCAGAGCTGCAACACATGAAGTCATATTACAGTGTTTGTAAATATTCTCCTATTTGATTCAGTAGTAAGGAGGGGTAGGGAAAGTCCAAATAATATGAGAACATTAAAGGGATTTATATTGGAATGGAAACAGTTCCCTACCACATATGCTGCCAAAGAAAGTGACTTAACCCTGATTATTAACTAAAACTATGTCAAAACTGTACAGTATTAGTCATGGCTCAGTTAGTAGCATTCTTGCCTCTTGGATGGAAGGTTGTCAGTGCAACTCCAAAGACTTAAGCACAAAAATCTAGACTAACACTCCAATGTAATATTGAGGGTGCATGTGCTGTCAGTGATGATGTATTTTGCATAAGGAATTAAAATAAGGCCCTGTCTACTTTTTAAGGTTGATGTTATTATATATTTCTATATTCGCAAAGTATAGCAGACCAAATATTGAAAAAAATGATGTTGACCCCCAACGAAGTAATGGAAAAGCACTTGACCAACAAGCCAGCATTAGTATTTAGTTTTCCTTCATTTCACTGATGCACTGTTTTCCCTGAAGTATCAGAAGCTGAGGGGTGACCTCATAGTGGTTTATAAAATCATGAGGGGCATGGATAGGATAATTAGACAAAGTCTTTTCCCAAGAGTGGTGGAGTCCAGAACTAGAGGGCATAGATTTTGGGTGAGAGGAGAAATATATACAACGGATCTAAGGGGCAACTTTTTCACATAGAGGGTGGTGTGTGTATGGAATGAGCTACCAGAGGAAGTGGTGGAGGCCAGTACAATTGCAACTTTTAAAAGGCATCTGGATGGGTATATGAATAAGAAGGATTTGGAGGGATATGAGCCAAGATGCATTGCTAATCATCTTGCAAAGTATCACAACATTTGGAACAACTTTTGCAGATTCGAAGCATTCAAATGTCACCCAACTTTTTAAGAAAGATGCAAGGGAAAAATCAGAACTATACATCATTAACCTTGTATCAGTTTTAGAGAAAGTGCTTGAAGTTATCATAAAAGGTATGTTAAATCAGACAGTTGAATAGAAATGATTTGATTGGGCAAATTCAGAATGGATATGTGATTGAAAAACTGTGTTTGATGAACTTGGGGATGTTACTAAGAAAACTTATGAAGGAGAATTTAGATATTCAGAAGGCTTTTCTCAAGCTCCCCTCATCTGAGAATGGTTCGCAAAATTAAAGCATATGGTAATGCACATAGGAGGTAATGCATAGGCATGGATTAAGGATTGCCCAATAGACAGAAAATAGAGAGTAGGAATAAATGGGTTATTTTCATGTTATCAGTTTCTAGTGGGGTGCCTTTAGGATCAGTACTTGGGCCCCAGCTGTTCACTATATAATATATATATATATTTATATATATCAGAGCATAGAATTAGTTATTGAACAAGAATATGACAAATCAGATATGTGGAAAAATGTGAGGTTATTCACTTTAGTAAGAAAAACAGATGCACAGATTATTTTTTAAATGGTCCAATTACAAACTGTTTTAGCCATGAATCCTGATTTCCCAGTAGGGGAACCTGTTTCTTGACTCAGCAGCACAAGGCAAGCACACACCAGAAGCAGCTGTGAAGGTTTTGATCAGTTATATGGAAGGCCTCCAATGATATCATCGAGAGGTTACAGTCCAGAGCATTGTTCCCCTCAGAGTGCTTTTACCACTTGACAACTGTTTGCTAGAAAGGCACCTCTCCTGTCCAGCATATCACTCACCTTCCCTGCCACTATTAATCAATCTAACAGAAGCAGGAGCAGCATCAGCAGCCTCCTTAAATATTAGGCCCCTTAACAGGACAGAGAGGATGGACCTTGAGAGTCAGTTGCAAAGAGATGAGTCTCTCAACAGGGAATCTACTTATAGATGTTCAGCTCCCTTAACCTGTCTAAATAATAATACCTCAGGTTCTCACAGTAATTTGCTATTGTGGTCCTCATTTTCCTGGAATAAAGCCTCCTTCTTAGTGGACTAAATGAGCATTCTATGTCAATATGGAGACAAGGTTCCATTCCCACATTGAGGAAAAACTCATTGTACTGTGTGGAATTACTACAGTGCTGATTAGAATAGATTTCAAATACATCTAACAACTCAACACTGGGCATCCACGGGGTGCTCTGGGCCACCATTAACAGCAGAATATTATAACCTGTACACTCATGACTTGGCATATTCTCTACTCAGCCACAGCCTGATTAAATAAAGAGTGCAGGAGAGAATGCAGAGAGCAGCACCAGGCTAACCTAAAAGTGAGGTCAACCTGGTGAAACTACAACTGGACTACTTGTTTGCTGAGCAGCATAGGAAGCATGCAATAGAGCTAAGCTATCCCATCATCAATGGACCTTGTTTGTGTGTTGCATAGAGCCATTTGCCGAATCCATCAGGAAGGATGCGAGCCTGAGAGGGGTGACTATTCCTGGCAGCGGGGGCCTGCAGGTTAAGGCCTCCCTGTACATGGATGACGTCGCTGTTTTCTGCTCGGATCCGCTGTCCGTGCACAGACTCGTGTGCATCTGCGACCAGTTCGAACGGGCCTCGGGGGCCAAGGTAAACTGAGGCAAGAGCGAGGCCATGCTCTTCGGGAACTGGGCCGACCAATCCTCTATCCCCTTCACCGTCAGGACTGACCACCTGAAGGTGCTGAGTATTTGGTTCGGGGGGGCTGGGGCGTGCGCCAAGACCTGGGAGGAGTGGATCAGGAAGATGAGACAGAAACTAGGCAGATGGGGGCAACGGTCGCTCTCCATCGCGGGAAAAAACCTGGTCATCAGGTGTGAGGTACTCTCAGTATTGCTATATGTGGCACAGGTCTGGCCTATCCCCAGGACCTGTGCCGCCGCAGTCACCCAGGCCATCTTCCAATTCATTTGGAGATCAAAGATGGACCGGGTCCGAAGAGACTCTATGTACAAAGACCGGTGCAATGGGGGAAAAAACACGCCCAATGCCACCCTCACCCTGATGGCCACCTTTGTGTGTGGCTGCATCAAGCTGTGCGTGGATCCCCGGTACGCAAACACCAAGTGTCACTACGTACTGAGGTTCTACCTGTCCCCGGTGTTGCGAAGGATGGGCCTGGCCTCGCTGCCGCGGAACGCTCCGAGTAGTTGGACCGTTCCGTATCACCTGTCCATCGTGGAGAAATTTATGAGGAAAAACACCTTTGACCACAAGTCCATCAGGAAGTGGTCAGCACGTAGCGTCCTTGAGACCCTTCGGGAAAAGGAGAGGGCGGATCCTGTCGAGTGGTTCCCTGAGCAGACTGTCAAAGCCATTTGGCAGAATGCCTCATCGCCAGAACTTTCCAACAAGCACCAAGATGTGGCTTGGCTGGTGGTGAGAAGGGCTCTGCCTGTGAGATCCTTTATGCACGCCCGGACTCTCTGCCGCACCGCACGCTGCCCTCGAAGTGGCTGCGGGGGGGACGAGACTGTCACACACCTCCTTCTGGAATGTGCCTATGCAGAGGAAGTCTGGAGAGGAATGCAGTGGTGCTTGTCGAGGTTCGTCCCGAGCAGCGCCGTGACGCGGGACTCCGTGCTCTACGGCCTGTTCCCCGGGACTCACACCGAGACGAACATTAACTGCGCCTGGAGGATCATCAACTCGGTGAAGGACGCTCTCTGGGCGGTCCGAAACCTGTTGATCTTCCAGCTGAAGGAGTTGACCCCGACCGAGTGTTGCAGACTGGCACATTCCAAGGTCCAAGACTACGTGCTGAGGGACGCGCTGAAGCTTGGGGCAGCTGCCGCCAAGGCGCGGTGGGGAAAGACCACCGTGTAAGATCGGCCTGCCTAAAGAAGAACAGGGGGCCCATGCGGACGTTTTTTTGGGCTCTGCTGATGCCTCAGCCAAATAGATGTATATGTACAAGATTGAAAAATGCACAGGATTGTAAATGCGAATGACAAGGATAAATGCGAATCTGTGTTTGTAAATATGGACATATGTATGGCATGATCAAATGTACAGACCATAAAATCATTCTATGAATAAAGTATATTTTTGAAATAAAAAAAAAATCATCAATGGATCAGATCTAAGCTGCATGGTCAGCCACAATCAGTTGTGAATGGTAGTGGACAATTAAACAATTCACTGGGGGAGAAACTCTACAAGTACTCTCATTCTCAATGACATGAAGACCTAGTAATATGAGAAGTGAAGGTCAGAAAATGGCAAGAAGGGATAGGGAGGAAAAAAAAACTAGGAATACACCAACAATCCAGACTAGATGCCACAAAGAACACAAAAAGACAAAACTAAATGCTTTGTACAAGTCATTCTGCTATAATGTGTGTTTCATCAACATTGATCCGCTGTAAAGTGATTGATGAATTGGGATGTGGTTTCTAAAACGTGGACTTTTAAAACGTGTGTTGGCTGTAACACGATTACATCGCCAAGAACACAACCATCGTACTATAGAAGAATTAAACTGTATCTGAATGCATATAAAAAAGTAAACAAATTGATAGTGCACATTGAAGTAATTGCATACAATCTGGTAGTCATTATGCAAATGCAGGATGACGAAGAATTGATTCTGAGGAAGGATCACTCAACCTGAAACATTAACACTGATTTCTCTCCACGGCTGCTGCCAGACCTGCTGAGCTTTCCAGCAATTTCGGATTTACAGCATCCACAATTCTTTTAGTTTTATTTGACAAGAATTGGGTCCTAAGTATCAGTGGTTATATGACATGCAAGAAAAATAGAAAGCGAGGTAAAGGTGGGGGGGAGTTAGCATTGTTAATCAAGGATGGCATTGCAATGATTTGAGATGACCTTAAGAGGTCAGGATGCAGAATTGGTTTAGGGAGATAAGGAATAACAGAGAAAGTAAGTCATTAGTGGGGCTGGTATACTGGCCTCTTAACTGTAACCACAGTAAAGGACAATAAACAAGAGCATTGTTGGGTGCTTATGGTAAAGGGACAGCAATAATCGTGGGTGACTTTAGTCTACCTATAAACTGGAAAATGAGATTGGCAATATGAGGAGTTAATAGAATGTTTTCAAGATGGAGGAGGAATCACACACAGACTCCTTAGATGACTCCCTTCAGGATGTTCCAGAGGCAGCCAGCCCCTACACCTCCACCCTGTTTGCCCATCTGAAACCTGGAGGTTCAAGCCAAGGAGGGTCCACTTGCCTATGGCAAAAAGACCCTCAGAATGCCTGGGCCATCCAGACAGAAACGTGCTTGGATCACCCGACCAAATATCTGAGGCCAATGGCCTCCACGGCCACACAAGCTCCCTCCACCCCAGCCGTGAAATATGGGACAACACTGTGATATGATGGGAGGGAAAGAAGGGGGAAAAAAAACCTTTTGAGGGCACTTTGGTGTCATTGGTGCACACTGGGAAGTGACAGCATATGTTTTTTGGGCAGTAGTTTTCAGCGTCCGTTTTTAGGTATTGGTGAGGTCCTAACCATCCAGATCCCCCTCCTGCAAGGAGCAACTCAACTCCTCATTCACTTGTGTCCATCCATGGTCTACAAGGCTCAATTCAAGAGTGTGATGGATTATTTTCACGTGCCTGAATGCAGTTTTAACAACATACAAGAAGTTTGGTACCATCCTGGATAAAGCAGCCCATTTGACTGGCATTCCATCTAACACCTTCAACATTCACTCCCTCCACCACTGACGCACAGCAAAAACAGTGTGTACCATCTACAAGATGCATTGCAACAATTCACCAAGGCTCCTTAGAAAACATCTTCCAAACACCCATTTCTACCATTGAGATAGAAAAGGGAAGCAGATACATGGGAGCAGTCCCACCTGCAAATTTCTCTTCAAGCCACAATACTATCCTGACTTGGAACTACATCACTGTTCCTTCACTGTTGCTGGGTCAAAATCCTGGTACTCCCTTTGAAGAGATAAATGGGAGGGGGTGGGGCTGGGGGGAAGGTAGCTGGGAATGCAATAGGTAAATGAAGGTCAGGTGAACTGTCCTACCTGTCCATTTTCCTTCCCACCATCCGCTCCAATCTATCACCATCTCCCCCCCACCTCCAACTAAATATCGCATTCCCAGCTACCTTCTCCCAAGCCCCACCCCCATTTATCTCTCAGCCCCCTTGCCTCCCTCCCCCAACCCTCAACCACGCCCACACCCCCCCAATCCCCAACCACGCCCATACCCCCCCAATCCCCAACCACGCCCACACCCCCCAACCCCCAACCACCCCCCCCCCCCCCCCACAACAACCTTCCTGATATGCTCAAAACATCGACTATCCTGCTCCTTGGATGCTGCCTGTCCGGTTGTGCTTTTGCAGCACCACACATTTTGACTGTGATCTCCAGCAGCTGCAGTTCTCACTTTCTCCTATTGATTAAACTTCAGATTATCTCGGGACAGTGACTTGAAACAGACTCTGAACTTGCATCTTAATCAATGAAAATTTCCATCACCTTTCTAACAGAGTTCTGTATCAAGGTGGTAAAAACAATGACTGCAGATGCTGGAAACCAGATTCTGGGTTAGTGGTGCTGGAAGAGCACAGCAGTTCAGCCAGCATCCAAGGAGCTTCGAAATCGATGTTTCGGGCAAAAGCCCTTCATCAGGATTCCTGATGAAGGGCTTTTGCCCAAAATGTCGATTTCGAAGCTACTTGGATGCTGCCTGAACTGCTGTGCTCTTCCCGCACCACTAATCCAGAGTTCTGCATCAGCCATTTTGGGTCTATTCACTCCACTTACACAAATTGTATGATCCCTTGATCTCTCTGCTTATAAACTCTGTGTCGGTGTGCTCTCTCTCACTGCACCTGATGAAGGAGAATCGCTCTGAAGGCTTGTGATTTCAAATAAACCTGTTGGACTATAACCTGGTGTCGTGTGATTTTTGATTTTGTTAATTTTGTTGTAATATCTCAAAATTTTTGCTGCATAAAGAATACATGATTATAAATCTAAAATTTACTTAAACTAAGAAAGCTAGCGAATGTCAAATAATTGTTGAATCATTTCCTCTCATTAGATTGGAAATAGTGAAATCAATCTGAGCTACTCTGAAACACAAGTTTGACTCTTGCTTATGTAAAGAGCCTATATTAAAGCAATAACCCGCTTTTTATACTGTATCACACAGTAAGTGGTAAAAGTGTTTTTTGACAGTATGGTTGCTAGATCTTTCAAATAATCTTTTGCGCAATATAAATGATGTTGACTCAAAGCATTTTATATCCAGCAGCTTGGTAATTTAAGAAAGATAATGCATTGGATAACTCTGCTGGAAAGCACATTCAAACATTTGCAATTGACTACTACACAGATTAGTCATACTGTGTCACTGAATACAATAAACAGTCAGGCAATCTGCACAGCTTGCTGTTGCACTCATTAATAATATAATCTTTAACATTATATTACATGGTTTCTTAGTTGTCAAAACACTAATTAATAGAAATAATCAATGCACAAAAAGGCATATATATCCTTACTTTCAAATGCTTCCTTTGTCAGTTATATAATTACACATCAGATAATAAAAGGTATTTAATAATAAATTATATTTACTATGATACAGGTCATACTTTCCCAAGAGAAACATAAGCAAATGGACTCTGAAAGTACTAAGGGCAACTCAAAGTTGGATTGATGGATAATTGGTGGTCGAGTGACTGCTAGTTATAACATTGCCAAAATATCCATTTGCCAAAATATGTGAAATGAGCAAAAAGGCAGAGGTCCATCAACATAGAAAACAGCTCAATTGAAAAAAAGAGCAGGAAAGGTCCTCTCCAACTGTAACAAGCAGTTGGGTAATGGATAGCACATTTACTTGAGTTGTACTCTAGGGATAGCACAGACATGAAGAAAGCTTGGACACGTAGGAGGCAGAGCTGGATATTGAACCGACAGTGAAAAGCTTACCAAGCAATTGGCTTAGTTGTCACTTGCAAACCACCTGAACTCAGCGTGCACAGGAATCAGGGTCTCTTGATGCATCTGTATGGACCTCTCTGTGTTTGCTGGAGGGTGGGGCAGTGACTCAGGTTATATTGGATATAAAGATTGTGAACCTGTACAAGAACCAGAGTGACCACAGTGACTGTAACAACCATTGAGGCGTCCCTGTGCTGAGCACTGTAGGAAATGTATTTGCCCATGTTGACCTTGTTAAACTGCAGATCCTAGCTAAATGTATCAACTTGAAAGGCAACATAGTTTCAGAACTGGAATATCTGCAGTTGACTAGATATTCTCAGACTGACAGCTGTAAGAGATGTGCTGCAAATAAAAGAGACCGTTATATATATTACCTTTATTGATCTCACCATGACATTTCATCAGGTGGTCTACTTAAACTGCTGGAGAAAATCGATTGCTAGCTAAAGCTGCTCAATGTAATTTCCTTTTGCCGAGACAACATTATGGGTAAAGTCAACTATACTGGGCAACAGCAGAACCCTTTTGAGTTCTTTCAGAAAAGATAGAAAAGGAAATAAATGGAGAAAGGTGACAATATTGGTTAAGGAGTAAATTGCAGAAGAAAGAGGCTTTCTCAGTGTTTTAGGACAGAATCAACTTGGCTAGAGCTAAGGAACAAAAAGTGTACAAATATACTGCTATTGGTCAGTGCACTGAGTACAGGAGATGGGAGGTCATGTTGCGGCTGCACTGGACATTGGTTAAGCCACTTTTGAAATGCTGCGTTAAATTCTAGTCTCTATCGGAAGGACGTTGTGAAACCTGAAAGGGTTCAGAAAAGGTTAGGGTTGGAGGGTTTGAGCTATAAGGAGAGGCTGAATAGGATGGAGTTATTTTTCCTGAAGCATTGGAGGCTGAAGGTTGACCTTATAAAAGTTTATAAGGTCATGAGGGGCAGGAATAGGGTAAATAGACAAGGTCTTCACCCCAGGGTCAGAGAGTCCAAAACTAGAGGGCACAGGTTTAAGGGATCGAAAGGATAACATTTTCACACAGTGGGTGACGTGTGTATGGAATTTGGTACCAGTGGAAGTGGTGGAGGCTGGTATAATTACAACATTTAAAAGGCATCTGGATGAATATATAAATAGGAAGAGTTTGGAAGGATATTTGCCAAATGCTGGCAAATTGGACTAGATTAATTTTGGATGTCTGGTTGGTGTGGGTGATATGGAACGAAGGATCTGTTTCCACGTTGTACACTTCTAAGACTCTATGACTCTATGTCTCTATGGTATGTATAGTCAATAGACCACCAGCTAGTATAAAGAAGGTAGTGGAACAAATCTACAGGAAAAGTACAGATAGATGTTGACATTATAGAGTAGCTATAATTTCAACTTCAATTATCCAAAAGTAAACTGGAAAATTGGTACACTAAGGGGCTGGGGGAGGCAAATTGTTGGACTATGCACAGGAGTTTGTTGCAGCAGTATGTATCTGGCCCATTAAGAAAAGATGGAAGGTTAGGCCAGGTTCTTGAAAATTAGGTGATCCAAGTGGTTCGAGGGTCAGTGAGGGAATACTTAAGATACAACAATCAGTGTATTGTGACGAATATCAATTCAGAGTAATAAAGCTCAATTGGCGAAGAGCTGACTTCAATGGGGTAAGGAGCAAGATTGGCTGATGGAAAACAATGTAACGGAACAGGGTTATCTTCAAAGAGAAGATGGTTAGGGCATGGTTGAGGCATACTGTCACAAATGGGAAAGAGAGGATGAATAAACTCCCTGGATGACAAGAATGCTTACGTGTAATGACAAGTGTAGGATTGAAAATACAATCAAAACCAAGAGGAATACAGAACATTGAGAGGGGAGGTGAAAAAGAAAGTAAGAGAAGCAAAGAGGAATAATGAGAAACGACTGGCAACCAACATGAGTGGTATCTCAAAGGTTTCTTCAGACATAAATAGCATAAGAGTGATAAAATGAGGAGTAGGGCTGATTCGAGACCAGAAAAGGGATATATGAGGCATGAGCCAGTGGGCATGGCTAAGCGGTTAAATTAATACTTTGCATCGGACAGATGAATTAAACAGATATTTTGCATCTGTCTTCACAGCAGTGGACAAAACAACATCACAAATGAGTCTTGGGAACTCCTTTTACCTGACAATAGTGGAGGCAGACTCATGAAATATTTTTGCAGTAGGGAGATAGATTCTTGACTAACATGGGAGTCAAAAATTATCAGGGTTGAGACAAGAAAGTGAAGTTCATACCATCCTGGCTGTCCATAAGTCTGCTATAAGAATATTTGCAAGCAAGTTATGAAGCTTACAGATATTGAGACTGGATTAGTGGTGCTGGAAGAGCTTAGCAGTTCAGGCAGCATCCGAGGAGCAGTAAAATTGACGTTTTGGGCAAAAGCCCTTCATCAGGAATAAAGGCAGAGAGCCTGAAGGGTGGAAAGATAAGCTAGAGGAGGGTGGGGGTGGGGAGAAAGTAGCATAGAGTACAATAGGTGAGTGGGGCAGGGGATGAAGGTGATAGGTCAGGGAGGATGGTGGAGGGGATAGGTGAAAAAGAAGATAGGCAGGTAGGACAAGTCATGGGGACAGTGCTGAGCTGGAAGTTTGGAACTAGACTGAGGTGAGGGAAAGGGAAATGAAGAAACTGTTGAAGTCCACATTGATGTCCTGGGGTTGAAGTGTTCCAAGGCAGAAGATGAGGCGTTCTTCCTCCAGGCATCTGGTGGTGAGGGAGCAGCGGTGAAGGAGGCCCAGGACCTCCATGTCCTCGGCAGAGTTGGAGGTGGTGTTGAAATGTTGGGCCACGGGGCGGTGTGGTTGATTTGTGCGGGTGTCCCGAGATGTTCCCTAAAGTGCTCTGCTAGGAGGCATCCAGTCTCCCCAATGTAGAGGAGACCGCATCGGGAGCAACGGATAAAATAAATGATATTGGTGGATGTGCAGGTAAAACTTTGATGGATGTGGAAGGCTCCTTTAGGGCCTTGGATGGAGGAGGTGTGGGCGCAGGTTTTGCAGTTCCTGCGGTGGCAGGGGAAGGTGTCAGGATGGGAGGGTGGGTTGTAGGGGGCGTGGACCTGACCAGGTAGTCACGGAGGGAACGGTCTTTGCTGAAGGCGGAAAGGGGTGGGGAGGGAAATATATCCCTGGTGGTGGGGTCTTTTTGGAGGTGGCGGAAATGTCGGCGGATGATTTGGTTTATACAAAGGTTAGTAGGGTGGAAGGTGAGCACCAGGGCGTTCTGTAGACTGACAACTGGAGACAGTTACCTGCAAGCATGACCACTGGAGATTGCATGATGGTGAGGCTCTGAAAAAGACAAGCAGAATGAGAAAGGTTTAACTGGCTGAGAAGATTGCTCATAAGAAAACAGAGACCAATCAAAGTTGTACCTTCTTCGCACCCTGCCTTCCTCTGTAACAAATGACTACCATGCTGGAATGGGTGATAACCACCAAAACACATCATTGTCAAGTACCAGAAGTTAATATGCTGCTTAGATATACCACCTTAGGATTTTTCATATTGTGCCCAATTACACGATCTCAAGAGTCCTCATTTGGGTGCCCAGCCAATTCAGCTGTTCAGTCAAGTTTCACAATTTCTTAATTTCAGTTTTGGAAGCTGCTACATTTTTTTGTGAGGCCTGAAACTGACTAGTTTAGATTAGCTTGCTGATGTGATCCATTCTATCTAATTGCCAATTCAATGTACTTCAAAGCGGCGAAAGCCTATCCTCCAAATTTGAATTCCACTTTAAACTCATTTCCAACAATGTTTTCAAATTCACTGTTTCTCCCAACCACCAAAAGAAATATTTATATGCATCAGAAAGAAACTGAGGAGATTGAATCTGAGGAGATTGAATCTATTTATACATCATTCCTTCTTCTTCACCCTGTTAAATGGCTTCTGGTGTCATGGTCAGTTAGTTCATCCTCTTCGGCTCTCACTCTTTTCTAGACAAGTTGAAATAAATTTCAAATGCATTGGACAACTGCAAACACTGAAGCTCCTGTCCTGCTGTCCTCTGGGTCTCCTGACCTGCTTCATTCACAGTCACACACCCCTGCACCTGATCGCTGGCTAAATCAATTGATCTAACCCTGAGGAAACATTCCCCTTCCCTGATGCATTGACCTGTCTGTATTTCAGCCTCCAGTTCATAAAATCTGAGCTGAAGCTGATTAAACTTCAGATTCTTTTACAGATATGCTTGCTCTGGACCAAACTGGTACCCAGGACCTTCCACATGCTGCAATTATGTCACATCAATTGTCCCTGCCTTCCTCAACGTATTCTAAGAATCTACTTAATTATTGCAATCAAGTTTATACTCAGTTATATTTAAGTTTTTAAATTTTAATATCCTTACTATCAGCTGCAATACTATATTGAAATCATAAAATCTCTACAGTGCGGGAACAGGTCATTTGGCTCAACAAGTCCTCACCCACTCTCCGAAGAGTAACCCACCCAGACCTATTCTCCTACCCTATTACTCTATATTTACTCCTTACTAATGCACCTAACCTACATATCAGTAAACAATGTGGGCAATTTAACATGGACAATTTGTTTAACCTGCACGTCTTTGGACATGTGGGAGGAAACCGGAGCACCCAGAGGAAACCCATCTACCTAGGTGCTCTTATGTATGACACAAAGGACTGCAGCTGAAACTTAGGCTTATTAAAACACAGGGAGAATGTGCAAACTCCACACAGACAGTCACCCGAGACTGGAATCAAACCTGGGTCCCTGGCGCTGTGAGGCAGTACTGTTAACCATTGAGCCACGGTGCCGAAATGTAGAAAAAAATTAAACCCTAATCACTTTCCCCTTAGCTGAGCAAAAATCAAATCCTTGAGACTCAAAGCATTTAGGCAAAAGCAACAGGACACCTCTTTCTTTTTCCTTTGCTCCATTCCCTGAATCACTGAACTCTGGCATTCTATTGTACATTGCACTTAAATGCTAAGTTACACTAAGTTGGCATTTTTTGTGTTTCGAACACAAAATGTCTATGTTACTCATTAATGAGTATACATTTTAAGCTGAATCTTAATTAAACTGTTCTTCAACTGGAATCCTTGAAAAAGCCTTGCTTATGGTCGGTGACTCTGACATTAAAACTGAGGATTCTGATCTCATGCCAAGAACAAACTAAACTAGATTTGAAAAATATAAAAATGTGGAACACAAAAAGCCAATTATGTTAAAATTATAGTTGCATTTTGCTCGTTCATCTTCCAATAAGTTCAAAAAATAATAAAGGATACAACAATAATGCATAAGAAAAGGTAAGTAAGAGATATGAGGTTTGCACTGTGGCCAAGTAGCCAACTAAGCAACTCGGCCAACATAAAGTTGGCTAAAGAGTTTCTGCAAGCAATGGCTAATGGAGTGCAAACAGGCCTGGGCACCACAGGTCAATAGCCAACCCGGACCTGCCCATACCTGCCTTGGATCGACTTAACAATGGGAGAGTTATTATGACCTGAAACCCATTAAGACATAGTCATCCAGAACAATAGGGAGAGACATTATGTTTGTGTATTCCCAGCTTCGGCCAGACTCTTTGATACTGTGGAATAAGAGTATCTTAAAAAAGGGCTGGGTACGCCCAGAATAATCTGGCCTAACCTCTTTGGGTGCTGTGACCCCTGTCCTGTGATCCCATTGGCTAAAGCCAGGACATTCCAGAAGGACTCAGATAGGGGTTATAAGAAGGGACACCTGGGAGCCATTCCGTCAATGAAGATTTAGTTGGTAAAGACTTTGTGTGAGGCCCACATTGTTCAAGAAGACCCTGAGTACACCGTCAATGGAGCTCAGTGAATTTAATCCCACAGTTCAATCAAATTCACCATAATGGGTAGTACATGCATTTTTCAGGCAGTCAGCCAAAACTGGGGAAAAGTTAATTTATTTTGTAAGAACTATTTCTTTAACTTATGAATATTTTAATAAACCTAAGTTTCAACTGCAGTCCTTTGTCTCATACACTAAGGGCACCTAGGTAAATGGGTTTTATGAGCAATATATTAATTGACCTGTTTGTATAGAATATTTCACAGACAATGGCAAGAAGTACTACTGTTACACTGTATAGTAAGCATGCATTTACCAAGGGATTTTGACATATAGTAGCTATGGATTTAAAGATATGGGATAAAGAAAAAGAAATTTCCATAAGAGCATATGATATAGGAGCAGAATTAGGTCATTCAATCCATGGAGTCTGCTCTGTCATTAATCCCATTTTCCTGCCATCGCCTGTCACCTTTGATCCTCTTATCAAACAAGAACCTACCTGTCTTTGTTTTAAGTACACTCAATGACTGGGCCTCCATAGCCTTCTATGGCAATGAGTTCCACAGAGTCACCATTTTCTGGCAGAAGAAATTCCTCATCTCAATTCAAAAGGCTCATCCCTTCACTGTGAGACTGTGCCCTTGGGTCCTAGTCTCTCCTACTTGTGGAAACATCTTCCTCATGTCCACTCTATCTAGGCTCACTATTGTTCTGTAAGTGTCAATGAGATCCGCACCCCCCCGCCCCCAAGTTTTAAACCCTTGTTGAGTACAGACCAAGAGTCCTCAACTACTCCTCAGATTACAAGCCCTTCATCCTCGATCATTTATGAACCCCCTCCAAGGCCAGCACATTTTGCCTTAGCTACGGGCCTATACCTGCTCTCAATATTCTAATTATAGTCTGATCAGAACCTCATACAGTGGAACCTCCATTATCTGGCATTCAATGATCCAAATATCAGATTTTCTGGCAAGATCGCAAGGTCCTGATGCTCAGCTGAACTATGTTGTCCGGCATTCAATTATCCGGAATTTGATTAACTGAATGAAATACTGCCCACCCATGTCCTTTGGATAACTGAGGTTCCTCTGAACAGCCTCAGCAGTACATCCCTAATCTTGAATTCTAGCCCTCTTGAAATGAATGCTAACATTACATTAGGATATGCTGGTGTTGGACCGGGGTGTACAAAGTTAAAAATCTCACAACACCAGGTTATAGTCCAACAGGTTTAATTGGAAGCACTAGCTTTCGGAGCACTGCTCCTTCATCAGACCTGATGAAGGAGTGGCGCTCTGAAAGCTAGTGCTTCCAATTAAACCTATTTGACTGTAACTTGGTGTTGTGTGATTTTTAACATTACATTTGCCTCTCTTACTGCTAACTAACCTGTATACTTCCCCAGCACCTTCTCCTTTGTGACAGTCACTACACTTACCTCTGGGCCCTGACTATCGTGAAGTTCTGTTATGCTACTGTTGTCTTCCTTCACGAAGTCTGATGCGAAGTACCTATTAAGTTCGTCTGCCATTCCTTTGTTTCCCATAACTTCTTTTCCAGCCCATTTTCCAGCAGTACAATGTCCACTGTTGCCTCTTTCTTACTTATTTTTAATATATCTAAAATAACTTTTGCAATCTTCTTTTATATTACTAACTAGTTTACCCTGATATTTCATCTTCTCCCCCCTTATCATTTTTTTGGTTATACTCTGCTGGTCTTAAAGGCTTCCCAATCATCTGGCTTCCCACTAATCTTCACTTGTACGCTTTTGTATTTGCTTTTGTGCTGTCCCTGACTTTCCTCATCAGCCATGGTTGCCTCATCGTCCTTGGAATAAATTTCTTCTGTGCCTCCAGAATTGCCCCCAGAAACTCCTGCTGTTGATGCTCCACGGTCTTCCCTTTCCAATCAACTCTGGCCAGCTCCTCCCACATGTCTTTGTAGTAACTAACACTGTTAAATCTGATTCCAGCTTCTCCCTCTCAAACTGCAGGGTGAATTCTATCAGATTATGATCATCTACTTTAAGGGTTCCTTCACCTCAAGCTGTCTAATCAAGTTTATTTTATTACACATGAGTTGCCTGTTCTCTAGTGTGCTCTACCACAAGCTGCTCCAAAAAAGAATCTTGTAGATGTTCCACAAATTTCTTTTCTTGAAATCTGCTACTAATCTGGACTCGGAGACTGAGCTGAGGCTCCAGATGCACAGCCAGGCCCAGGGACCTGATGGAGTCGGAAACAGTGGCAAGTTTGGTCCCAGTGCAGGATCCTGTGGCACTTACAGTGGCTGCATCAGTGAGATTGGCACAGCACCAACTCATGTCTGTAGCAATGTTCATGGAAGTGAGATGGTGCCGGAGAGTGGCGAGTCTTTCTTCCAGCGGTGACAGGGGCATGGCAAACATGGTTGCAGCAGTGTTGTCGGTTCAGTCACAGGGATTTGAGATATCAGGGTGGAGGAGCTGGGATGCAGAGCCATGGTTGAGCTACTTCCAAAGACCACCTAATTATGTTGAAATAACACTATAAGATGAACTGTATTGTTTTATTTTTCTGGCTTTATACTCTGTGTTTTGGTTTATTTTCAAGGTTAAGATGGTGCTGGAGGGTGGCAACACTGAACAACAGTTTTCACTGTATTTGTAATAAATACGTGACAATAAATCAAATTAAAGCAAATAAAATCAAATCCAATTTTCCAAGTCTACATGCAGACTTGAATATATGTTGGAAAAAACTGGCTTATCTATCAATTTCTAGATTAGGCTGGATGAAAAAAAACTTTCTACAAGGTTCTGGACGCAAGTTTGTTCACTGAGCTAGAAGGTCAATTTTCATACGTTTCATATTAGGTAACATCATCAGTGAGCCTCTGGTGAAGCATTGGTGTTATGACCCGCTTTCTATTTATGTGTTTAGGTTTCCTTTGGTTGGTGATGTCATTCCTGTGATGATGTCATTTCATGTTGTGATGTCATTTCCTGTTCTTTTTCTCGGGGGGGGGGGGGGTAAGTAGGGTCCAAGTCCAAGTCGATGTGTTTGTTGATAGAGATCCAGTTGTAATGGCATGCTTCTAGGAATTCTCATGTGTGTCCCTGTTTGGCTTGACCAAGGCTGGATGGGTTGATCCAGTACAATGGTGTCCTTCCTCATCTGTATGTAAGGATACTAGTGAGAATGGGTGATGCCCTTTTGTGGCTAGTTGATGTTCATGTATCCTGGTGGCTAGTTTTCTGCCTGTCCCAACTATCTGTCCTGGGACAAGCCAAACAGAGACACACGTGAGAATTCCAAGAAGCATGGCATTCTAACCGGAACTCTATTAACAAGCACATCAACTTGGAGCCAATTTACCATCCTCTGAGAAAAAGAACAGGACATCACATCACCACAGGAAGTGACATCACCAACCCAAGGAAACCTAAACATATAAATAGAATGCAGGTCATAACACCAGTGCTTCTCTAGAGGCTCACTGATGATGTTATCTAGTATGGTAATGAAACGTCTGAAAATGAACCTTCCAGCTCAGCGAGCAAACATATCCAGAACCTCAATCTGAACTACAAATCTTCTCCAAAGTCGCGTTCTACAAGGTGTAATTCCCCAATCCCAGAAGCACAAAATAATGTAAAATTATTGTGGACAGCAAGCTTAATTGGTAGACATTTTTTGCACTGACCAACCATTTTTGCAACTCTTTTCCTTCCGCTTTACCCACATCTTGAAGAATAAGTGCATCAAATTAATGGAATTTTTTTGCTTTATGATAGACCCTTACACTCAGTTGTCTCTGCTGTTACTCTTTCCCACCAGGCTGAGGTTCTCTAAAGTTTCCAACTATTACGGGATCTCTTATCTCACTATTTATACCTGTACACCTCTGAGCTCATTTCAAATCATTTCCATCAAACTATTGACCAGTCAACTTCCTAGACAGGTTTTATGCCTAACTGACATTGTAAGCAATTCTCTCTTCTTATCTAGTGACCTTCTCTCTTTCAAAATTGCATACACACTTGAAAAACAAATGTCAAGATCCAATCCTTGCAGACTACACCTCGTAAATAATCTTGGCTAAAATCAACTAAAATCTTGGCAATACTTTACAAATCAATGAAAAAAAAGCTGGCACTGGAAAATGTGACTGCTGACTTACGACAAACCCATATCATGCTGTTGGTATAAACCAATTTCGCACTCTATATGATTAGTATGTAGAGTATGTCACATGGTAGCTTCTAGAATATATTGCGGGACTTAATTTGTATGGCAGCTTAGAGAACTCAAGATTCAACTGACCCGTAAAATATTATTTATTTCAAACATTACCATGAGTTTTGTTTAAATTAACAAAATATAGAATTTCTTCCCCTGTCCCAGTTCTATACATTCTTACTGCGAAAACGGTTTAAGTTTTCTCTGACTAAATATTATTCACACCTGAATACCCTTTTGAAGAATCAGACTTAAGAATAAATAATTCTGTGTCTTTGTAAGCTATGTTCATGTTTTGTAAAACTATACAGTAATCACATCAGTTAAGATCACCTTATTTTAAGATTAGGTTGAAAATGTCTAGTTCTGCAGTATGACAATGGGAGAAAAAGCTGTGAGTGAAGAACAGAATTGCTGCATTGCGGAGTTTTATGAAACAAAGCATCTATACATGCATGACGTGACATCATATTATCTGTGTATCATTTGCATTCAGAGGATTATCAGCAAAGCTGTAGATCTGTGTTAACAAGCCCCAAATCTCCACTTATCTTTCAGTGACTTCTTGAATCATTGTTAAACTAATCTAGTCCTAAACCACCATTAGACCACTTTAGAGCTCTCTGAATGCAGGAGCAAAACAGAAACCTGTAACTGCAGAGCTGCACTTATCAAAATTCTACTCACATTGCTCCACTAAACAGGTTGTGAGCCATTTGTCACACATGGTTGACACTCAGAACTCATTAGGTAGCATGACATTACTATTAAAAGGAAACTGGAAAAGCCTAATGAAGCTCAATTTGTTTGCTGACTTTAAAAAAATATGAAAACCCTGAATTCCTTTCTTCTCATTAAAACATTTAGAGGTCAACTATGATTTATGAAACTGAAAGTGCTGGCATTTGGTGTTTAACAAACAATTTTGACTCTGCTAAATATTAGTGGTTTAAGGTTTTAAATGGAAGGCTTCAGTTAATAGACAACAAGCTGAAGGTTAACGATCACTCCTGGAGTATAGTAGTGTTCTTAGATTAAAAAGTGGCTATCCAGCACATTTCACAACTTCAGTTGGCAAATTCTGGTCATTGAAGCAATTGGAACAAAGATATGACACGGAATTTTAATTCCAGAGTGGAAAAAGGGCTACACATGCAGGAGGCTCAGCAGATTTTAAAACAGTGAAACCTCATTAACACATTACTTATCAATTTCCTGACCAAAAGGGAGATAAGACAGTATCATGATGCTGCAGGTTCATTAATATTGGGTGGTTCAAAAATCACTAAGGGCTCAAGGTTAGTGCAGAGTCTGCATACAGTTCCAAGATGGTTAATGATTCAAGTTTTGGGATGGCAGGGAGTGAGCTGAGGACAAAGGCTCACGCTTACAGTTTTGGTGGAGCCTGGAGGAGCAGATAAGTAGATTTTGTGCTCCTTGGCATTCCAGACTTCTTATCCTGGTGATATAGCATCTTTCAACAGTTTGATTAGAAAAATAGCTTAGGTTAAAAAAAACATTTAAAGCAGATGTTATGGGGCCCCTTTTATAGCACAGTGATTGTGTCCCTACCTTTGAGCCAGGAGACCTGAGTTCAAATCCCACCTGCTCCAGAGGTGTTAATAATATCTCTGAACAAGTTGATTGAAATATCACAAACTGATGTGGCCCACTTTTTAGTTGTTAGGAAAATATTTTGTTAAGCTTTTGCTTACATTTCAGCCCATACTCCTGGTGTAGAGGGGTGTGAGCAAGTCAGTGGATTTTTCTGTGCGTCTACTCCTGGGCCTGACCAATTTGGCTATTAAAAAGGTTCATGCAGCAGTCTCTGGAGGGGGTCATTTCCGCTGTTTGCCCCTTTTTTGTGATTATATTTGTGTCTGGGTATCCTCAAAGAGGAGGCCACTGCAAGGGATAGAACGCTTTATCTCCCCATCCAACTCTAGTTTGATTTAGCCTTTTCCTGCTTACCCACACCTTTTGGTGATTTGCATTGCTCGTAATGGGTTTTGCCTGTGTATATTCAATTGGTCATATGGGTGATTTACAGGTGGTGGTTGGACGTTTTTAAAAAAAGGTGACAGTGACTGGGTGGTGGAAAAATGATTTGGTTGAGTGCGATAGCACTTTTTGAAATAGATAAAAAATAAAGCAAATGTTATCCAAGTCCATTTGGATCTATTCACGTACCCCTCTTCTTACTTCTCACTCACCCTTACTGGTCAACATTGTCCTCAATGGCGGTTTGCATGTAATTGATTGGAAAATGTGAATGATTTACAGGTGGCAGTTAACAGATCAAACAAAAACCAAGGGTGATTTGGTGATTGAAAAACAAACATTTAGTTATGTGTAAAAACACATCTGGATATAAATAAATTTAAAAGTTGATTAATTTTTAAATTAATTTGAATGTCCCTGCCTCTGGGTCAGGAGGCCCAAGTTCAAGTCCCACTTCCTCCAGATACAGGATCATAGAGATATACAGCACAGAAACAGACCCTTCCGTGCAACTTGTTCAGGCTGACCGGATATCCTAAGTAAACCTAGCCGCATTTGGCCCATATCCATCTAAACCCTTCCTACTCATATACCCATCCAGATGCCTTTTAAATGTTGTAATTGTACCATCCTCCACCACTTCCTCTGGCAGCTCATTCCATACATGCATTGCACTCTGCATGAAAAGGTTGGCCCTTAGGTCCCTCTTAAAGCTTTCCCCTCCCACCTTAAACCTATGCCCTCGTTTTGGTCCCCCTTCCCACCCCTTGTCTGTTTACCCTATCCATGCCCCTCATGATATTATAAACTTCTATAAAGTCACTCCTTAGCTTCTGGCGCTCCAGGGAAAATAGCCCCAGTCTATTCAGCCTCTCCCTATAGCTCAAACCCTCCAACCCTGGAAACATTCTCGTCAATCCTTTCTGAACCCTTTCAAGTTTCACAACATCCTTCCTATAGCGGGAAGACCAGAATTGTATGAAGTATTCCAATTGTGGTCTAATTAATGTCCTGTACAGCTGCAACATGACCTCCCAACTCCGATACTCAATGCATTGACCAACCAAGGAAAGCAAACCAAATGCCTTTTTCACTATCCTGTCTGCGACTCCAGTTTCAAGTAACTATGAACCTGCACTCCAAGGTGTCTTTGTTCAGCAACATGCCCCAGGAACTTACCATTAAGTGTATAAGTCCTATCCTGATTTGTGTTTCAAAAATGCAGTACCTTACATTTTACTAAATTAAACTCCGTCTGCCACTCCTCAGTCCATTGGCCCATCTGATCAAGATTCTGTTGTACTCTGAGGTAACCTTCTTCGTTGTCCAATACACCTCCAATTTTGGTGTCATCTGCAAAGTTACTAACCTTACCTCCTATGTTCACACCCAAATCATTTATATAAATGACAAGACGTAGTGGACCCAGCACCAATCATTGTGGCACACCACTGGGCACAGGCCTCCAGTCCTTAAGGCAACCCTCCAACACCAACCTCAGTCTTCTACCTTTGAGCCAGTTCTACATCCAAATAGCTAGTTCTCCCTCTATTCCATGTGATGCAACCTTGCTAACCAGTCTAGGAGGAACCTTGTTGAACGCCTTACTGAAGTCCATACTGATCATATACACCTCTTTGCCCTCATCAATCCTCTTCATTACTTCTAAAAAAATTAATCAAATTAGTGAGAGACGATTTCCTACACACGAAGCCATGTTGACTATCCCTAATCAGTCCTTGCCTTCCCAAATACGTGTAAATCCTGTCCCTCAGGATTCCCTCCAACAACACGCTGACCACTGATGTTGGGCTCACCAGTCTATAGTTCCTTGTTTTTCCTTACCACCTTTCTAAGCCAACCTCCGTACTTCTGACATCTCACCTCTGATTATTGATGATATAATTGTCTCAGCAAAGGGCCCAGTAATCCCTTCCCTAGCTTCCCACAGAGTTAAGATCCCGGGGATTTATCCACCTTTACTCATTTTAAGATGTCCAGCACCTCCTCCCCGGTAATATGGACATTTTTCAAGATGTTGCTATTTATTTCCTCACATTCTCTATTTGCCACATCTTTGTCTACAGTAAACACCGACACAAAATATTCGCTTGGTATATTTCCCATCTCCTGCGGTTCTTCACATTGGCATCCTTGCTAATCTTTAAGGGGCTCTATTCTCTCCCTAGTTACCTTTTTGTCCTTAATGTATTTGTAGAATCCCTTTGGATTCTCCTTAACCTTATTTGCTAAAGCTATGTCATGCCCCCCTTTTTGCCCTCTTGATTTCCTTAAGTATACTCCTACCACCTTTATACTCTTCTAAGGATTCACTTGATCTCTGCTGTCTATACTTAATATTTGTTTCCTTCTTATTCCTAACCAAAGTCTGAATTTCTCTAGTCATTCAGCATTCTCTACACCTATCAGCCTTGCCCTTCACCCAAACAGGACCATACTTTCTCTGGACTCTAGTTACCTCATTTTTGAACACTTCCCATTTTCCAGCCGTCCTTTTACCTGCGAACATCCACTCCAATCAACTTTTGAAAGTTCTTGCCTAACACTGTCAGAGTTGGCCTTCCTCCAATTTAGAACTTTAACTTTTAGATCTTGTCTATCCTTTTCAAAACTAATAGAATTATGATCACTGGCCACAAAGTGCTCCTCCATGTACATCTCAGTCACCTGTCCTGCCTTATTTCCCAAGGGTAAGTCAGATTTTGCACTTTGTCTGGTAGAATACATCCACATACTGAATCAGAAAGTTCTCTTGTACACACTTAACAAATTCCTTTCCATCCAAGTCCTGAACACCACAGCAGTCCTAGTCTATATTTGGAAAGTTAAAATGTGCTACCATAATAACCCTATTATCCTTACAGATAACTGAGATCTCCTTACAAATTTGTTTCTCAATTTCCCGCTGATGATTGATCTGTAGTACCATCCCAATAAGGTGATCATCCATTACTTATTTCTTAGTTTCACCCAAATAACTTCCCTCGATATATTCCCAGGAATATCCTTCCTAAGTACTGCCATAATGTTATCCTTAATCAAAAACACCACTCCCCCTCCTCTCTTGGATCTCTTTCGATCCTTCCTATAGCATCTATACCTTGGAACATTAAGCTGCTGGTCCTGTCTTTCCCTGAGCCATGTCTTTGTAATTGCTTTGATATCCCAGTCCCATGTTCCCAACCATGCCCTGAGAATTCTAGCAAGTCTCCCTGACAGTATATTAATCCCTTTCCAATTCAGGTGCAATCTGTCCTTCTTATGCAGGTCACTTTTACCCCAGAAGAGATTTCAATGAGCCAAGCATTCATCTGTTCTATCCTCCTGTTTCTACCCTCACTAGCTTGTGGCACTGGGAATAATCCAGATATTACTACCCTCGAAGACCTTCTTCTTACATTCCTGCCTGACTTCCTATATTCTCTCCTCAGAATTTCCTTCTTTTCTCTTCCAATATCGTTACTTCCAACATGAACAACAATCTTGTGCTGTTCCCTCTCACCTTGGAGTATATTTTGCACTCTCGCTGAGACACCCTTCAGCATTGTTCCAGGGAGGCAACACACCATTCTGACGTCTTGCTATCAGCCACAGAAACATTTGCCTGTGGCTCTGACTAGAGAGTCCCCTATCACAATCGATCGCCTGGAACCTAGTGTACCCCTCATTACATTCAAGCCAGTCATGGTACCAGAATCCTAGCTGTCAGTGCTACATTCCCCTGAGAGTCCATTATCACTCCATACATTTTCCAAAACAGCATACTTGTTTGAGATGGGGATAGCCACAGGAGGCTCCTGCACTACCTGCCTTCCTCTCCTACCTTTCTTGGAGCCACCCATCTACCTGACTGTATCTTCAGTTAATGTGTAATAACATCTCTAAACAGGTTGATTTTAAAAAAAGGTAATTTAGTGATGGGAAGAGCTGTTTGGTTGTGTCATAGCATGTCTGAATAATTAAAAGAAAAATAAGCTTTACCTATGGTGCAACGGTGGTGTTCCTACCTCTGAACCAGGAGGCCTGATCCATTAGTCTGTAATAATGTCTCTGATCATATTGATTGGAAAATATCTAAAATGTTACTTCTACAGGAAGAACCACCCAGAAATGTTTTTTTGACTTCCATTTAGAACCATAATTACACTCTAAACAAAAATAAATTATCTATGTTTCTGTCATGAAGTTATGAAGTAATCCACCATTTATCAGTCAACGTTACCTTTTGTTATTGGGAAATACTGATGTTATTGAGATATACTAATTAAAGCATTTTTAAATTAGTACGGACCAACATCTTGCAGCACAGGTAAGACAAAGATCATACACTGTTCATTTCAAAGAAATGTACTGATTCCTACTTTACATTTTATAAATACCAACAGCCTTATTCACGCACTTCTCAGCTAAGTCCCAGCAGCACAATTATAATCATTAGTTTTAATGATCACTTACATAGTCATCTAATTGCAAATTGATCCTTAATTTGCATCATTATTTCAGTCATCTAGATTTGACAACCATAGAACCATCAATAAGATGCATAATTGGTTTAGTCTATGTCAGATAAGCTAATACATGATCATAATTGTAATCTAAGCATGGAATTGCAACAAAAGAGCACAACTTCACAACCATTCTCATCACACAGATTTCTTGATTCATAAATAAAATGTAAAGAACTATTAATACTGGAATCTTTAATGTTCTACTGGAAGGCCATCCTCATGGGTATGGCCTTAACCATGATCATGGGTTCATATTGTGCTACACATAACTCCATCATAATGTTCTGTAAAATCTTCCTTACTGTCTTGTTTTGATTCCATTACCTTGATAATTCATTGTGATCTCTCTACCTTAATTAGTTTGTACAGTTTTGGATTACTTGTTACTTTCCTTAGACCCTTGCCATTCAACTCTATCATGCTATTCCAGCCATTTGGCTTGTCTCCAACACCACCTTATTTTTAATTTTTTGTAATTATCTCTCTGCCGCATTTAATTGGATTAGAAGTCATCCCATTCACTTACTGTTCACCTGTTGACAATTTACTCACACCATCTGACACTTTCGATCACCTGCAGAAACTTATTATTCGACACTTCACTCACATGATTTGAATGATCTTTTGATCACTCTGCCTGTTGATCTCTCTGCCTGTAAATTCTGTGTCTGTGTACTCTCCTTCACTTCATCTGACAAAGGGGCAGCATTTCAAAAGCTTGTGATTTCAAATAAACATGTTGGACTATAACATGGTGTTACGCGACTTCTATCATTGTACAGGATATAAGTAACATCCAGGGAGGGATTCAGAAAAATTACAATCTATTCAATAATGGCTTGAATAAACTGTTGGTACTGTAGGCTGCACAGGTCATTATAGATTTCTTCCTAAGATCTTAAAAAAAGTGGCCAGAAATAGTTGATGTGTTTGATTTTAATTTTCCAAAACACTCTTGATTTAAAGAAGGTCCCACTGAAGTAAAAAATAGCAAACTGTACCTTCTTTATTCAAAAAAGGAGACAGAATAGAAAACTGCAGGCAAGTTAGCTTAACATCTATCATAGGGAAATTATTAAAACCTTTTATGTAATAAGAAATAGCAGATAAGTTAGATAATTTCCAAGTAATCAAGCAGAACCAACATGGTTTTTTAAAGGGAAATCATATTCAATCAATCTATTGGAGTTCTTTTGAGGAAATGACCTGCACTGTGGATAAACAGGAATGGATGATGTACTATACTTAGATTTTCAAAAGGCATTTGATAAAAATGACATCAAAGGTTATTGTGGAAAATAAATGCTCAAGGTATGGGGGTTGCATATTTGCATGGTCAGAAGATTGGCTATCTAACAGAAGGAAGAGAGAATGCATAAATGGGTCTTTTTCAGTGTAGCAAGATGCTATGAATGGTGTGCCACTGGGATTTATATCAATGATTTAGATGAAGGACATTATACATAGTTTCATTAATTGGGTGATTTAATGGTGGCACACAATGAGTGAAAAGTATTGTGAGTGATGTGGTGATAGAAAAAAAAATCAGTTGCATGCAAGCGTACTTCTGGATATAAAGAAAAAAAATGTTAAAGAGATGGAGGCTGTTGTGGCACAGTGGTCATGTCCCTACCTCCGAGTTAGGTTTGGATCAAATGACATCACAAAAGTATAAGATAAAATTTCACCACGGAAATTATTCCCAAGAATCAGTTTTTCTTTGCAATTTGCCTTGGAATTCATGGAGACAAATGAAAGTATTCTGAATAGGTTTTTCTGTTGATGGTAGATGTCATAGCTTTATTAGCAGTACTAATTTTTCCTGTCAAATGCCTCAGTTCTGACCAACACCTTGCTCAATGGTCATTTACAGGAAAATTGCAAACCTTGTGAATCTTTACCATTTGAATATCCACATGATGAATTTTAATTTCATTGGAAAGCTGAAATATTTCATTTTGAAACTACACAATGGTGTTGAACAACTTAGATAGTGTCATAAAACATGGTGGCGGCACGGTGGCACAGTGGTTAGCACTGCTGCCTCACAGTGCCAGAGACCTGGGTTCAATTCCCACCTCAGGCAACTGGTCTGTGTGGAGTTTGCACATTCTCCCCGTGTCTGCGTGGGTTTGCTCCGGTTTCCTCCCACAGTCCAAAAATGTGCAGGTTAGGTGAATTGACCATGCTAAATTGCCCGTAGTGTTAGGTGAAGGGGTAAATGTAGGGGAATGGGTCTGGGTGGGTTGCTCTTCGGAGGGTCGGTGTGGACTTGTTGGGCCAAAGGGCCTGTTTCCACACTGTAAGTAATCTAATCTAAACATCAAAGAACTGTGGATGCTGGGAATCTGAAAGAAAAACAGAATTTGCTGGATAAATGCAGTGAGTCAGGCAGCAACTATGGACAGACAGCATAATGGCACAGATTGAAGATTGGCTATCTCACAGGAGGAAGAGAGAAGGCATAGATGGCTCTTTCTCGGTGTGGCAAGATGTAACGAGCTTTGCTAGGGTTTACGCTCCACAGGTGTATCATGAAATCTCTGATAAGGTTAATTTAAAGTGCCTACTTAAATCTCTAGGGATTTTGTATTGCAGTGGTAAGGTCTTGATACTGGGGATGTTGGCCTGGTTGAGGGCGCTGGTGTTGGTGCATCTTTCTTCCCAGTGGATTTGCAGGATTGGTGGTACTGCTCCAGCAATTTTAGCCGTTTGCTGTTGACAGTCCATTTCTCAGAGCTAAATAGGAGGACAGGAATCACTACAGCTCTGTAAGCCATGATCTAGGGATTGGATCTGATGTTATTGACTTCAAACCACTCTTGATTGGCTACTATAGGCTGGGCACATTGTCCACATGACTGACAATGAGACTCCCCAAGCAGGTGTTTAAAAATGACAAGCAAGCTCTAGGTGAACAGTGATATCCTCAAGGCCTCACTGGCAAAGGGCAGCATTCCCACAGACACCTGGGAACCACTGGCCCAAGACCATCCAAAGTGGAGGAGTATCCAGGAAGGTGTCAAGCACTTTGTGATTTACCACTAGGAAAAA
The DNA here is from genome assembly GCF_047496795.1 of Chiloscyllium punctatum. Lineage (NCBI taxonomy): Eukaryota > Metazoa > Chordata > Chondrichthyes > Orectolobiformes > Hemiscylliidae > Chiloscyllium > Chiloscyllium punctatum. Next base: position 88,257,952 of record NC_092745.1, read on the forward strand.
GTGGAAGCCGGGTGAAAACAGCAAATGAAGCGTGCTGCCACACCAACACCCCTTCCCATGACCTATGTTCCTCAAATACAGAGCTTGCAGTGGCCACACCAATCTGCACAACCACCTACAGACTCACCCTGAGGGTGGAAGAGAGTCATCCTCATCTACAAGGAATCACAAATGACAATGACAGGTAATGTCTGTACTTCTGAGCAACTAGGCCTGGGTTCAAGACCCACCTGCCCCAGAGGTAATATCATCTCTGAACAGGTTAATTAGACAATATTTAAATGGAGACTCTTGTGGCATTGTGGTATCTCTTTTCCAAAAGAAAGTTTAACTATGTAAGTTAGCTTGCTGAGCTTGAAGGTTTTTTTTCAGATGTTTTGTCACCATGACTAGGCAACATCATCAGTGAGAGTCTCCGGTGAAGCGCTGGTGGTATGTCCCGCCTCTCTATTTATAGGTCTTGGTTTCTTAAGTAGGTGATGTCATTCTCATTTTTTTTAAGGCAAGGTAAATAGGATCTAAATCATGTTTTTTTATGGAGTTCTGGTTATAATGCCATGCCTTTAAGAATTCCCGTGTGTGTCCTTGTTTCACCTGTCCTAGGATGTGTGTGTTGTCCCAGTCAAGCGGTGTCCTTCTTTGTCTGTATGTATAGAAACTAGTGATAGTGGGTCATGTCTTTTGGTGGCCAGGTGGTGTTCATGTATCCTGGTGGCAAGTTTCCTGCTAGTTTGTCTGATGTGGTCTTTTTTACAGTTCTTGCATGGTATCTTTAAAATGTCGTTAGTTTGACTGGTAGTATCTAATGGATCCTTTAGATTCATTAGTCACTGGTTAAGTGTGTTGGTAGATTTGTGGGCTACCATGATGCCAAGGGATCTGAGTAGTCTGGAAGTCATTTCTGCTTTGTCTTTGCTGTAAGGTAATGTGGCTATAGTTTTTGGTTGCATTGTGTCAGCTTGTTTGGGTTTGTTTGTGAGGAATTGGCAGATTTTGTTCATTGGGTACCCGTTTTTCTTGAAAACATTGCATAGATATGTTTCTTCTGAGTTTTGTAGTCCTTAGGTGCTGCAGTGTGATGGAGCTCATTGAAATAATGTCTTGATGCAGTTCCATTTGTGGGTGTTGGGATGATTGCTTCTGAAGTTAAGTATTTGGTCTGTGTTTGTTGTTTATCTATAGACGCTGGTTTGAAGCTCTCTGTTAACTGTACATTCAACTGTCACGTCTAGGAATGGGAGTCTGTTGTTGTTCTCCTCCTCTTTTATAAGTTTAACACTTTACAATACCAAGCAAGCCTATAGGTCCTTATAACATACAGGTAATTTGATGGTATGTCCAGATCTCATGGTGGTGACTTTGCCTCAAGGTACCCATTTCCAAAGTCAACAGTAACATTGTCTATCATTCCTATTTGCATTCATATGTTGCTAGTGCTTTTCCAGAATTTCCTTTATCCAACACGACACAGCCAAGATTTGGTCCAGATTAGTCACTGACTTGTTCCTTAAGCTGTTTCAGGTGGTGCAAAACTTCTTGGCAATTATTGTTTTGTTCCTTAAGATCTTGCAAATCATTTAGAAGCTACAGTTTAACACGTTGGCTTCTTGTAATTCAGGCAAAGTTTTAGCCTTCTGTTAGTCCAGTATTTTACCTCATTTATAATGTGCTCAATTTTTTATTTAACTTCTTCACTTTTTTCTTCTTTTTTCTTATTGTTTAAAACTGGACCTCTTTTACATGTTGATACAATTGTCACTTGGTTTCCTCAATGTCCTGTTTAAATTCTTTCACTCGAAATTCATTGTTGGTATTACTTCTGAAGGGAATATCCCATGAGTGATCTACATTTCCTGTTCATCCCTACCTGTTTTTGCAGGTCTATCATTTTCTTCAAAATTGCTTTGAGCTCAAGCCAATATTCCTGCAGCTGCCCAGCTGAACCTGTTCTGTTTTATGTTCAAGTTGCTCCAGATCTTCCTGCAAACTAGCAACCTTTTCATTGGATTAATGATACAGATGGTGCAGTTCATCCTACTTCTGTTTCTTCTCTTTCAGAATTTCATTCATCTTTGTGAGCTAAGCAGAAGTATCCCCTAACGACAACTTCACTCTGAGATGGTATTCTTAGTTTGGAGTAATCCTGAGTTAGTAGTTCAGCTTTTCCTCTTGAATTTTCATTTTTCTTTCCACAAAACTGAGATTTTAACTAAGAAGAAAGTGAAGTGTTCTATTCTCCTTCCATGTTCAGTTCTGCAGGTGTTTCTTGAAGAGGCTGTTGCAGTTTCTATTGTCTTCTCATGTTGGACTGATTCCATGAATTGTGACATCCAAGCAGATTGACTGTACATACATTGCAGCACTATTTATCCTGGACATGGAATTGGTAAACAATTACATGCTTAAAGTATTACATTTAGAGATTTTATCGTTGCCTCCCAAGTCTGTGGATGGATGTTTTTTAAATTTGCAGTATTAGTACAGTGGCATTTAACCTCCAATCTTAACCAATAACAATCTCCAGTACTTTGAGGATGGATTATTGCAATTTTGCAAACACTTTGGATGATGTGAGCATGTTGCAGTTTCCCACAAGAATGTGTTCACCATTTTTTGTCTCGTCGTACACATTGTCAGATTCTGATTTGTTGATGATGTCAAGTATCACTTCTGGCAATATACCAGACTACCTTTATTATTGCTTTAAAGTATTTCTGATTCAGTACATGGCTCTTTGTCGCTCTATAACCCTTTGCTCTAGTGCTCTGATTGCCAATGTTCTTTTCTGCCACATGCCTTGCTAAATTGTTTGAAAGTTGGACATTTCCTTGGTGGACTGAGAACTCCACACTTTCCACTAATCCGGCTATGTTTGAGTGTTCAAGTGACTGTGTCAACCATCAAGTTTGTACCGAGGACTTAAAAACTTCGTCAACCTGAGAGGATCACTTAATATCCACATCCGTTCTACAGCAGCTCTTCAACTTAGATTAGATTCCTTACAGTGTAGAAACAGGCCCTTCGTCCACACCGACCCAGACCCATTTCCCTCTGACCAATGCACCTAACACGATGGGCAATTTAGCATGGCCAATTCACCTGACCTACACATCTTTGGACTGTGGGAGGAAACCGGAGCACCTATAGGAAACCCACGCAGACACGTGGAGAATGTGCAAACTCCACACAGACAGCCGCCCGAGGCTGGAATCAAACCTGGGACCCTGGTGCTGTGAGGCAACAGTGCTAACCACTGAGCCACCGTGCTGCTCTTGATAAATCTTTGGTTTGTCTGGCCAAAGTTCTCTGGAAAGCTTCAATGGGAATGGTTGCATTTATCAGTTCAAAACTTGTATTTGCTTGTTCTCATCCAAAAAAATCCCATAAGGCCTTTTCCTTGTATCTGCTCACAAAGGGGTCGATGGTTTCTGTAGGCTTTTGTCTAACTGATATGAATTCTAGTTAATGAATATAAAAGTTTATCTGACTCTGAATTGGTTTTCAAATATAGACAACATGTTTTGGAGTTCGTTTAGCTCTTTGCTGTAAATCCTAACATATTATATGTACATTGGCCTTAGTTTCCAAAAGCTATGTAAATCCTAATGACATTCTTTTGGCATCAGACACACCAACCATGGCTCATCCTGCAAAGGGAATCAGGGGAACATCAGGCAGTTAAGCCAAAAGCCCTCAATCAATGGGAGTGAAGATGGAGGGGTCTGACCATGTTTTCATTACTTTGGCTTGTGAGCACTTGGCTGCATTAGAGAACTGTGGCCAGCACAGTGCTCAGCGACTGCCAGTTATGTGCTCTGACCTGCAGTCCATTGTTCCAGCTGTGGATTCTCAGCATCAATGGCATGTTGAAGGGGATGAGCCACCACAACTTCACTCCAGGTTCCCTCTCTTTTCAAGGAAGGTAACGCCAACAGTCATCAGTATGGAGTAACAGTGACAGATAGGTACCCTGACAGTTTCTTTTAGTTCAGAGTTGTTTGGCTCCTACAATTCCCTTCCACCAGTAACACGATCAACTCCAGCAGGTCAGGCCCAGGAGGATTGCCTGTATCTGTCTAAGCATCTCAGCAGGCCAAGACTCAATAGATTCAGAGCTCCCAAAGGATGAACACCAAAGTCTTCAAAGTCAGTAGGACATACATTTCTGCAAAAATAAACGCTGCTGAACGTGGAGCAGCAAATTGGCAGCAACTGAAACCAGGAACTTCTCCACTGGGTCCTAAGCAAATTCCCTCCGGTAAAAAAATCATAGTAAATTACCTGCTACACTGCCCAAAATGTCGATTTACCTGCTCCTCGGATGCTGCTTGACCTGCTGTGCATTTCCAGCACCACTCTAATCTCCAGCGTCTGCAGTCCTCACTTTCGCCTCTGCAAAAATACACTAAACTGACCAATGTAAACAGGGGAATTAGAATCTCCTCAGTTCAAAAAATTTCAGAAATCTAGAGAAATAAAGAAGATCGCCTTCCAAAACATGAAACCAGATGGATCCACTACACCACTCTTCTACTGATTACCCAAAATTCACAAACCAGGAGCCCCCCTCAGACTCTTAGTTTCGCTACCTGGAACACCCACTTACAGATTGGCCAAGGAGCTACACCAAAGACTGAAACACTTAGTAGAAAACTCACACCACTCCATCCACTCCACCCAAGAATTGCTGAAGACTATTAAAGACACCGAGATAGAAGAGGATGAAATGATGGTCTCCTTTGACGTAACAGCCCTGTTCACATTCCTAGATGTTGCAGTAGAGCGAACAGCCAATGGGGAATTACAAACCAGCATCGACCGGAAAACAACACATACTAACCAAATACTGAACTACAGAAACAATCATCCCAACGTCTACAAATGAAGCTGCATTAAAACATTATTTCAACGAGCCACCGCACACTGCAGCACAGAGGAATTACGCAGAGCAGAGGAAAATCACCTATACAGTGTATTCAAAAGGAACAGGTACCCAATGATCACAGTCCGCCGATATCTCAGCAACAAACCCCAATAAGCAGACAAAACATGTCTAGAAACCCTAGCCACTCTCCCCTGCATCAAAGACATCTCAGAAATGACTGTCAGACTACTTAGATCTCTCGGCATCATGGTAGCCCACAAACCCACCAACACACTAAAACAGCAGCTAATGAACTTGAAAGACTCTATACAGACAACAAACAAAACCAATATCACTTACAAAATACCGTGCAAGAACTGTAACAAACACTATATTGGACAAACAGGCAGAAAATTAGCCACCAGGATACATGAACATCAACTAGCCACAAAACGACATGACCCACTCTCACTAGTATCCTTACATACAGATGAGGAAGGATACCACTTCGACTGGGACAACATATCCATCCAAAGACAAACCAAACAGAGACACGCATGAGAATTCCTCGAAGCATGGTATTCCAACTGGAACTCTATCAACAAACACATTGACTTCGATCCAATTTACCACCCCCCTGAGAAAAAGAACAGGAAATGACATCACCAACCCAAGAAAACCTACACACATAAATAGAAAGCAGGCCATGCCACCAAAGCTTCATTCGGAGGCTCACTGATGATGTGACCTAGTATGGTGACAAAATGTCTGAAAATGAACCTTCCAGCTCAATGAGCAAACCTACATCCAGACCCAGAAGAGTGCACACCCCAGAAAGTAGCCCCCCTACACGTGGGTTGGAATAATTAAATTGCTTAGCGACATCCAAATCGGAACCGATTAAAATGAATGCTTCCATGGAGGTCAATACCAGTGCAGCTGTATCTGTGGTTGCAGAACCACCTTGAACAAGATTTGCTCAGGTCTCTAACCCTTATGTTTGTACAAGACCTCAGTCAGGCTGAGAACGTACACTGGGGAACCATTGCAAATTAAGGGTACAGCGTTGGTTCCGGCCTCCTATGAGAATCAGTTGGTGCAGTTACCATTGATTGTAGTAAAAGACTTGGGCCCAAGCCTATTGGGGTGGAATTGGTTGAGAAAGATTCACTCTAGATTGGCTCAACATTTTTTGATTAGAAAATGGTAGCCTCCATGAAGTCCTAGTGAAATACCTAAGAGTTTTTCAGGAATGGATCAGGATCGGGACCATCAAAAGGGCCAAAGCCACTTTATATGTTGGCCGGGAATCAATTTCACGATTTTGCCAGGCCTGCCCTGTGCCATTTAAGGCCCTTTCAGAGGCAGAAATCAGGAGACTGGAAAGTGAAGGAATCATCAAACTTTGCAAATCAGGCAGCACCAGTCATACCGATTGTGAAGCCTGATGGGGGGATTTCAAACAAAGGGTAAACCTCTTCTCTTAGCTGGATAAATATCCGATTCCTTGCATAGAGGACTTGTGTGCAAAGTTGGCTGTCTTTTACAAAGCTGGACATGAGCCATGCCTACCTGCAATTGCGACTGGATGAGGAGTCCCAGAAGTATAGCACAATTAACACCCATAATAGTTTATACCAATATACAAGACTGCCACTTAGGGTATCATCAGCCTGCACCCTTTATCAGCAAAGTATGACAAAAATTTTATAAAGGCTACCTCTGGTTACCATTTATCTGGATGATGTGCCAATGACTGGGAAGTCCAGTAAAGAGCACTTGGAGAATTTGCACATACAGCTTAAACGTTTCTCCCAGGCAGGCATATGCTTAAGAAGGGAACAATTTATGTGCCAGGCACCCCAAGTGACCTACTTGGGTTACAGAGTTGACAAAATCGGGTTACACTCATTGGAAGATAAAGTAAGGGTGATCAAAGGAGTCCTGGCTCTCATGTTTGTACTGGAGCATAGGTCTTTCCTTGGGATAGTGAATTATTGTGGAAAATTCATACAGAACCTGACTTTCATCTTGGCACCCTTACAGCATCTGCAGTTCTCACTTTCTCCTAGTTATTGGAAAAAGGTCAGCCTTGGAAGTGGTCGCATAGCCAAGAAGTAGCCTTTAGGGAAGTGACAAAGCATCTATCATTATCTGAGGTGTTGGCCCACTATGATCCGACGTGAGACAAAGTGCTAACATCCGATGCCTCCCCGTACAGTATTGGAGTAGTGTTGGCTCACCAGTGGCCCAACGGAGAGGAATACCCAACTGTGTATGCTTTCTGGACTTTGGCTGATGCTGAACGCAAATATGCCCAGACAGAGAAGGAAGGTTTGGCGGTCATACTCGGTGTAAGTTCCACCAATTCTTTTATGAAAGGGAATTTGTCAAAGCAACTGATCATAAATCCCTGCTGGGCTACTAAAAGAAGATAAGGTGGTATCTCCCATGGTTCCCAGTATAGTTCAGCAGTGGGCCCTTATAATCAGCACGTACAAATACAAGTTAGAACACTAAACAGGAAGCCAAGAGACTGATGTGGATGCTCTGAACCATCTTCCACTGGCAGATACTCTCCCAGTGGTGCCTCCTTTGGAAGAATGTGTCCTAGTTTTAAACTTCCTGGACATTCTTCCGGTCACCACTGAAAATATCTGATGGTGGACACGAAAAGATTACCATACAGGATGGCATATTACTGTGGGTAGCAAGAGTGACTGTCCTGAGTAAAGGTCACTGGCCGAACTTCACCAAGGTCATCTGAGGGTTTTCATGATGAAGATGCTGGCAAGATGCTATGTCTGGTGGCCAGGGTTGGATACTAGCAGTGCATTCCATAGCTGGACAACTCGCGATATAAAAACATTTTTTTTAATCACATCACCCTTGCTTTGTTTGCACATCACTTTAAATCTATGCCCTCTCATTCTTGTTCCTTTTACATTCATAAACAGTTTCTCTGTATCTACTTTGTCAGCCAGCTCATGATTTTTAAAGCCTCATTCAAATCTCCTCTCAACCTTCCCTCTAGGGAGAACAGTCCTAAACTTCATTAATCTATCCTTATAACAGAAGTTTCTTATTGTTGGAACCATTCTAGTAAATCGCTTCTGCACTCTCTTCAATGTATTTGCATCTTTTCCATAATGTGGCATTCAGTGCTATACACAATACTCCTGCAGTGATTGATTTAGAACATACAGAAAGGAAATGCAAGTGTGGAAGGCATGAGATTTATTTTCTAGGCTGATCGTCATAGAATGTCAATCTTGATACTTTATTAAATAAATTTTCTGATATTTTGAAGGCTATTGGCCTTTGAATCTAATTTTACTGGAATGATTACATCACATTTTAAGCATGAAAATATAAACACAAAGATGGTCTGGATACAACTTTAGAAGCCTTAGTAAATCTGGCCTCAGAATATCATGGGTTAGAATTTAAACATAGCAGAGAATTAAATTACTATTGGTGGTAACAGTTTCTTCGCTCCTTCAACCTTACCCTGGAAATAAAAGCCTTCTCACATGTAAGTAATTTTAGAAATAAATTGCACAAAAGCATGGTTTGCAGAAAGGTTGTGATCTGATTGGCTTCAGTCTGAGATCTGTGTGGTGTAAATATTATTTGTCCCTTGTCAGCCCAAGCCTGGCTATCATCCAGATCTGCTAGACTTGAAAGTCGACTGCTTCAGTATTTCAGAAGTCAAAACTGATGATGAACATTGAATGTACATTAGCAAACAACCTTGCTTCTAGCCTTATGACACTAAGCTGAGGAACTCCTGCAATGACGTCCTGCAGGTGAGGTGACTGACATTCAAAACAATAACCATCTTCCCTTCTGCTAAAAGAGGTAATAGTGTTCACTGTTACTTTCACTTGTTTGGCATAGCAGCTATAGGCAATGAGAAGGTGGTTCAATGCAAGTACCCAAACATTGCTTTCTAAGTTGCAGCACTTCACTTTTAGCTCAGCAATAACTGTATTGTTCACTTCATTATCAACACGACTTAAAAGCTATGAAGTTGCCAGATTTACATGGTTGATAAAAAAACAAAATCTGCTACAGATATTCAGGGCTAGAAACTGAGAACACAATTACCTTTTTAACAATGTGATAATCGTCAATTGCCAGCAATTAATTTTTCTAATACTGAAAATTAGCTATTGGAAATCGCACTCATTCAGGTTTTGAATTTTTAAAGAAAATTTTTAAACTGACAAATTTTAACCTTTAAATATTTTCTTATTTTTCTTTCTGTTACATGTTAAACTCTCTCCCTTAATCAAATATTTCTTTGTCTCTATTTCTCTTGCTGTACCTTGTGTCACGTTTAATTCTTCATTCTCATCAGTCCTTAACTATTTATTTCATGATTCATTAAACCGATTAAGACAATAACTTTTAGGTTTCCCTAGTAATTCAGGTCTTAGATTTCCTGTTTCCCTCACTATGCCATTATCAACTTTTACTTTCAGAAACTTTGCGGGCAAAGAGTGAAGAGACAAGTTAAACTAATATCAAATCCTGTCTGAAGTCCTGCTATAGCATATTAAATTATCCACAAGAGTCTTTTACAAAACAGACCAACAATAATTCTAAACAACAGTGCACTCTGCATACACTAAAACTGGCTCACAATTTATCCATTACTATTCCTTATTCAGATTTGAGATTTCATGAATTGCCACTTCTCGGATTTAATTTTTTAAAACAAGCACCTTTTTCTAGCTATCTTCAACAGGGGTAATTACTAATAATTTTCATTGAAATAACACAAAATTCAGAAAAGAAAATTCTGATGAACGATCATGCCAAATATTAATTTACTTTTCCTCTTTTCGATGCTGATTAAACTTCTGTATACTTCAAATGTTTTCTAATGTATTGGGCTTTAAATTATTATTGGTGGTAACAGATTTCTTCACTCCTTCAACTAACCTTATCCTGGAAATAAAAGCCTTCTCACATGTAAGTCATTTTATAAATAAATTGCACAAAAGCATGGTTTGCAGAAAGGTTGTGATCTGATTGGCTTCAGTCTGAGATCTGTGTGGTGTAAATATTATTTGTCCCTTGTCAGCCCAAGCCTGGGTATCATCCAGATCTGCTAGACTTGAAAAAAGTCGACTGCTTCAGTATTTCAGAAGTCAAAACTGATGATGAACATTGTGTATTCATTAGCAAACAACCTTGCTTCTGGCCTTATGACACTAAGCTGAGGAACTCCTGCAATGATGTCCTGCAGGTGAGGTGACTGACGTCCAAAACTATAACCATCTTCCCTTCTGCTAAGCTTGGCTCCAACTAGTGAAGCATTTTCCCTCCAATCCCCATTAACCCTGTTTTTGCAAGGCCTCCTTGAAGCAACACTGCTGAAGACGACCTTGGTGTCAAGGGCAGTCACTCTCACCTTTGGAATTTGATAGTTTTGCCCATGTTTAAACCAAGGCTGTAATGAGGTCAGGATGTGTAGTTAACTGGCAATGTAAAATCTTAATGGCTGTTAAGAATGCAGCATTGAACGTATCCCACAGATGAATAGAGTACTAATAGAGTTGTAGAGATGCACCAAATAATGGCATATATCTTCTGATCTGTGTTCGAATCCCCATTTACAACTGAAATCAGACAAAACATCACCACTTAGCTTACTATTCAGGTTCACCTTCCAATGTTGTATCTAACAAATGCAGTCCCACAAACCACATAAACAGCACCAGGGTAACTTCACAGGAGCAAAATCTTACCTGATGAAGGAGCGTCACTCCGAAAGCTAGTGTGCTTCCAATTAAACCTGTTGGACTATAACCTGGTGTTGTGTGATTTTTAACTTTGTACACCCCAGTCTAACACCGGCATCTCCAAATCATGCTGTGTTTCAGTAAGTAAAAAATTTGATAGTGGAGGAGGAGGAGGTGTGTGTGTGGGATTAGTTCCAGATATGAGGAAGCAGAGTGAGAGTGTTGGCGATCGAAAACAGTGGAGTATTTAAGAAGTGTTCAGTGAAGAGTCACAGAAGAAATTGCAGCTTTATAGTTATCTATAATCCACAGTAATCTAGTAAACAATAATCCTGCTAGCTGTTTCCCCTGCTTAATTAAGGTATCCTCTACAATCTCTGACTCTGACTCAGATATATGTTTGTGGAGAGTTCCAGTTGCTGGATAACTGTCAGCCAAAAGATTAACCTTCCCAGACAATTTTAGTGTATTGAGCTTATTTGTGAACTGTATGGGTTTATTAGTAGGGAATTCTTACTTTGCATACTTTTGTTACTGGAATCAACACACACTCAAATCACAAAATCTGCAGTTGTTTTGTCCAAGCTGAATTAGAAATTGTGGAACAACAAATTGATTAAACTGTGAGTCTACCAGTCTGCATTGTTAGCACACAATTTTGAGAATTGGAAAACATGAACTAGTCAGGAAAATTAAGAACAATCTTCATCCTTGCTGTCACAGACTTTTGTTTGGCATCACTTGACAGGACAAGATCACCAACACAGAGGCCTTTGTTGCTTATTCCATTAGTATAAATTCATTACTAAGTCAACAATGCCTGCACTGGTTTAGCCATGTTCATTGTATAATCTATGGCTCTTTATGCAAAATCTTTCTTTACAGTGAATTGGCCACTAGGTCTTGACTCCCTAGGCATACGTTCTTTGTTTCAAGTGAAATATGAAGATAATGGACATTGACACTGCCAACTGGGAGATAGTTGCCTTCAGCTGTGTCTTCTGGAGGTTGACTGTTTGGAGGGGCATTGGAAGAGACAACAGAAAATGAAAAACTTAGCTGGCTGAGAAAAGGACATAGAGAAAACAGACACTATCAAACCTGCACCTCTCAGCCCTCTGTCTGCTTCTGCAAAAAAGATGGCAGAGACTGATATGCCAGAATGGAGCTTATGAGCAACATGAGGTGATACTTAACATAGAGTTAATTACCATAGTGCAAACCAGTGTTTCTTTTAAACAGAAAGCTGTCACCAATATTGAAAACTTTCATAGACAAATGGAATAGTTGGCACAGATCAGTAAAAATTAGCATGGATTTGAAATGCTTTCAAGAATTAAGGTAACACCAGAAATGGCCATGTGTTTGAGTATTGATACTGGAAATGCTTTGTAGTTTTATTCTACCTTATGAAACAGCTGATAGTACTCGGTGATAAATGAAATTGCTGAGACGTTCTACCAAATAACTCATGTAATATTGAAGAGGTCATGTGTTCTGCATCAACTTTAAATTGCTAACATACTTTTCAACTATAGGAATCAGTTGTCAACACTACATTGAAAATGAGAAGCAAGAGAAAGGTTATTATTCTAGTACCATTTTAAACAGAAACCCAAAGAAATGCTTGATTGAAGGCTTCTGAAGAACAAAAATACAAGAAGTTGGTTTGTCTACAATTTGCATGGTCTGCAGATCAAGCAACTGAACCATGGCACTTCATCATACCACAGGCTCCCATCCTGACCCCAATTTTTGCTACAAGGATTTCTTTACTCACTGCGTAAGGCTTGACATTTTGGACTTGAATTAAAGCTCATATTACACACTAATTTTAAATGTAGCCATAGCCTCAGGAATTGTTTGGTGACCTTCAATAAAATTCATCTAATTTAAAAAAGAAACTTATGAAGGTGGTCTCCTTTCAACCTTGGATCCCTCAGGCTTGAAAGTAATAGCTATTAAAATGTTAGTTCCATTTGTCTAATGCAATTCCACGCTCAACATCCATCTTTAGAGATTTGCCTTGCATTAACAGTTCAAACATAATTTAAAGTCTTACCATGAAGGTTATCAAACTTCTTACTACTTAGCTTTAATATCCTATGTACATTTTATAATGACCCTAAACTTTTCATTATTTTAATACAGAGAAAGATTAGAACTAGATTATGAATGGTAGACAACATAATTCTTATTATAATACATATTAAGGAACACTTTATTTAAAAAAATGATTTGTATCCAGCTTAGAATTATGAGTTTCCCACAGCTTATCTTGCTATCTTCTTTGACTCAACCTCTTTAAAGTATACAGTCAATCAAGTTTATACAGCATGCATAACTCAAAATAACTCAAAAAGAGTAATACACAAATTAATACATAGATCCATAACTCACTGTGTCATTGTCTTTATTCCTTGCTGAACTGAAGTGTAATTAATAGTAAGAAATTTAAACAACACTATCTTGTCTATATTGATGTCAATCATGACATAATTATTCGATACAATTATAATGTTCTTGTGTATGCTTCATGATTTATTTTATTATTTGTAAAGTTTCTTGGCAAATTAACTTTATATTTATGAAAATCCAATTTCTAAACTGGTCACTAAAGCCATAATTTAAAAGTTTAGGTGCAGAAAGCAAGTTTTTCAAATCTTTCTGTACAAATTTATTAAAACTAAAGGAACTATCATTTGTACTTCACCATGAAACATTAAAATAATCATCCTTCCCCTAATGTGCATTCATGCTATATTGTTTAGTTGTATATTATAATTAAACACATTTCAAAACAATGACGAGGACACTCAGCAAAAATAGCTAGAGTCTTCAGGACTTTTCTTCCTGTAATACTCAAACTATTGACAGAAGAAATACAAACATAAAATCCTACATCAATCATAATAATAACATGGAGCCTATTCTGTTCTGTATCTGTGGGCTCAGTTTCCAGAAAAAACAAATAAACTTCCAGAAGCAAATAAAATATGACAATTCTCTCACTTAAATGAAAAAAAATATCTGTAGGAATCTGTCTAAGGACCTAATACTGTTAGGTCCCTAGCGGAAGCCAATAAACTAAATGAACAGAAAGTATTAAACGTCCCTAAGGTAAAAAATTGAAAAGATTCCACTTTTATAGATTTTACTTCAATCAAACCAAATTATCAGGCAGATGAACTACAAATTCTATTTTAAATAACAGAACAAAGGTAACCCTTACTGACCTACTAGGCAGGACACTTACCACGTCAATTCCATCCATAAAGTCCTTCAAAGCTCTGAACATCCTTCGGTAGAATTCTAGCTCCCTTTCTTTGAGGCTTTATCTCTAATTCCCACTGATAGTAATTTACTCCACCAAGTTCCACCAGTACAATTTTCACCAAAAGACATATCTTTCAGATTCCTTACAGCTCTTCTCATGCATCCAGCTATTTTGCTCTCCTTTTCTAGTTGCACCACCACATTCTTCACTCAATCCTGGTCACATGGGCTTGTTTTTGTGCTGAATTCCAGGTTATCTGGCTGCAGCTTTTATTTTTATTTAACTATTCTACAAAACTGGCTAGAATACAAGAGCAGGGATGTATTGCTGAGGCTGCATAAGGCTCTGGTCAGACTGTACTTGGACTATTGTGAGCACTTTGGGCCTTGTATCTAAGGAAGTGTGCTGGCCTTGGAGGGAATCCAGAGGAGATTTACAAGAATGATGCTGGGGATGAAAGATTTGTCATATGAGGAGTGGCTGAGGACTCTGTGTATGTACTTGATGCTGTCTACAAGGATGAGAGGGAATCTCATTGAAACTTACAGAATACTGAGGAGCCTGGATAGAGTGGACCTGGAGATATTGCCCCCAGTAGGACTCAAGGATACAGTCTCACAGAGAAGGGATGAGCCTTTTGAACTGAGATGAGGAATTTCTACTGTCAGAAAGTGGTGACTCTGTGGAATTCATTTCCACAGAATGCTGTGGAGGCCCATTCATTAAATATATTTAGGACAAAGATAGATAAGTTCTTGATTAAGGGAAGCAAAGTTGACGGGGAGAAGGCAAGACAGTGGAACTGAGAAACATTTCAGCTATGATCAAATTGGCAGAGCAGACTCAGTGGTTGAATGGCCTAATTCTTCTCCTTTATCTTATGGTCTTACGGTGTTCCTAATATGCACTGTGCCAAATACGTTCAGTTCTATTCCTTCTCATGTAAAAGTTTTCTAGGTCTGAGGCTTCACCTGAAGAGTGAGGCAGTGATGGACATCAGAATTAGGCGAAAGTGAGGACTGCAGCTGCTGGAGATTAGAGCTGAGAGTGTGGTGCTGGAAAAGCACAGCAGGTCAGGCACCATCCGAGGAGCAGGAAAATCGACATTTCAGGCAAAAGCCCTTCATCAGGAATCAATAGTTATTACAAATGTAAACTCATTCTCTTACCAGCTTATACTACGCAAAACATAAATGCATGTGTAATTATGTGTTAGATCTTGCAATATACATTTGTAATTTGTAGAAATTCCAAATAATTTTAGTCTGGTTAAAAACAAAAAGTGCTAGACAAACTCAGCAGGTCTGGCAGCATCTGTGGAGATGATTGATTTTGAATTCAAAATGCAGCACTTTGAGATTTTATTTCAAATCTCCAACATCTGAGCATTTGGTATTTACTTTAGCTGACTTAACTCCATTATGATCCAATTCTAATAAAAATGGTCCCCTATAATTATTACAAGCCCAAAAGGAAGTGATTGAGTAATGACATTGCAGCATTGTAATCTAAATGTTATTTGGTCTCTCCAGCTATGTGGCAGATATTTCTAAAGCAAATAAATGACATTCTTTTATATATGCTTGAATTTATTCTGCCTGAGGTAAACAGCCTGTTATGTAGACACAATTATAACAAATAACATGGAATCAAAAAAGATCTTCACCAATATTATATATGTCCAATGGTTATTTCTATGTCAAAATAATACATCTAAAGCTTTGCACATAGTGCACAATTATAGTAAACTACTTCCTCTGGCATTTTTATGTCACACTTTGTTGATAACATCTGTAATATTGTAAGGCAATGTAATCTCTGACTACAGTAAGCAAAACTATGGGAGATCTACTAGCTCCATTTGGAAGCTGATAGCACTTTAGCAAGCATTTCAAGGTTGTAACAGACACATTGCATATACCAAGATAGAAAAACATGTAATTCTACTTAAAGTAGAAAATTTATGATTATTTTAGTGCATTGTAAACCAACTGACAAATTTGTTGTGAGATCTATTAGTTATTAGGGAAAACCTATGAGTGCTTCTTGAGATGCTGCCCCTTGGTACCAGTGTAGTTGCACTATGTGGGTATGGCAAGTGTTAGATAAAATCAATGCCACCATAAGAGGGGATCTGTGCAATATTGACCTGGAGTGACCATTACCTTTGAATTGCAATTTCTTCTCCTATTTCTTTGTGCCCCATCAGAGGTCTGTATTTCTGACTGAAATTTCTACACGTATTGTCATCAGAAATGCAGATCACAATTGATATCATATTCCTTCTTCAAAACACAGGGTGGCTAAGGTATTCAAGCCATGTCCACATTTTATGGCACTACCTGCTGTATTCTGGCAAGTATTCATTCACAAAATTATTTGGGACATCTAAACATCTTTCAAGTACATTAGTAAATAAATGTGTGAGGTAAGTGGATAGGTGGCTCTGGTGGCAAGGTAGGTCATGTGATATTGGGCAGGGTGGTCGCTAAGTAGGGTGATCAGGTAATGTATTCAGGTTGGGAAGGAGTCATGGGTCAGGTTGTTGGAGCACTGGAGAGGTATTGAAGCGTTGGGGAGTGTGGAAGGGTTGGGAAGGAAGTTGAAAGTTCAGAACGAGTAGGGGCTTTTGGGGGATCAGAGTGTCAGGGAGTTGAGGGGGGCTCTGAGTATTGGTGACTCAGTGGGACATCAGAGAATCTGATGAAGTTAGAGGATCGAGTTTTTGAAAGGTTAGGGATGGGAGGATTGCAGGACTTGAAGGGTCAACCGGAGTCAGAGGATCTGAGGGTCATTGGGTCATAGCAGCCAGAAGATTGGGAGAATCAGAGGGTCATGGAGGTCAGAGGTTCAGGGGGGTTTGGAGAGACAGGTATGCTCTGAGGACTAGCAGGGGTATTGGAGGGCCAGGGCGAAGTCAGAGAGTGAGGGGAGTTGGAGGATCAGAAGGAAATCAGAGAGTCATGGTGGAGGTTGTCAGAATTGGAGTGTTAGGGAACAATATAAGCCTTACTGATGATCTTAAATTGTTTTTTAGTCTAGTTTTTAGTACATACAGCTTTGTTCAGCATCTACTGCTCAATTGCAAAATCACTGCTAATAGCAGATGTTTTGTTTTGGATTTTGCATTTGCGGGTTGAATATGGCCTATTGCAAACTATTACAGGAATATGTTGCTTGGTTTCATCATCCAATCATTGGGCCATATAATTTATGTGATAGAATTGTACTGGCACTGAAATTCATACAATGTGTTGCTCAATTGTGTGAGAGGCAGAATATCTTGTTGAAATCATGGCAACATCCGAGAAGCAGAAAATACCACAGCATCAACACTGCACAGCTGCAGCATGAAACAGCAACTGGAAACAATTTGAGATAATTTGCCTTTCCAGGATATTTTGAAGTACACCGGATACTTTTCAGATCTGAAGTTGGTGAACTTTGGCTCATGTGTAAGTTTTCATGATATACACTAAACAATAACCTTATCAGGATAGCCATTGTCCTAGAGGATAGCTTAAATGTGTTCCATTTCTGCATCAAACTGCACAGTAAGCATATGGCTGGAACCCTATTTATGAAATTGTTTGTGAGGCCAATTTTAAAGTGCATGGAGCTATATGAATACAAGCCTGTAATTACCAGCAATATTCAAGCTCTGTACTATCAAATAGCACATAAACATGTTCCAATTATGGATTGTTACTGGCTGCATGTAAAATGTTTTGTTCCTTACCATTCAATTATAGTTTACATGTTGCAGTCCTTACTAAGTCTGAGTGCTACAGGCTGTAGACCAGATATTAAAAGTTATTTTATTTCTAAAGAATTGTGAGAATAGACTGTTTTCATTTCAACCATGAGTCACTAACAAAATTACTCAAACAGTGGGGCAGCACAGTGGCACAATGGTTAGCACTGCTGCCTCACAGTGCCAGAGATCTGGGTTCAATTCTTGCCTCAGGCAACTGTCTGTGTGGAGTTTGCACATTCTCCCAGTGACTGCGTGGGTTTCCTCTGCGTTATCTGGTTTCCTCCCACAGTCCAAAAATGTGTAGGTCATGTAAATTGGCCAAGCTAAATTGCCCCTCGTGTTGTATGTCAGGGGGTGGGTTGGTGTGGACTTGTTGGGCCAAAGGGCCTGTTTCCACACTGTAAGTAATCTAAAAAGCTTCAGACTGAATATTTTTTGCCAAAATGTCAATTTTTGCTGTGTTTCATAAAAGGTTTCTCCCTGCAAGGCCAAGTGAGCTCTCTCGCTATCTTACCAAACTCACTTCATTAACTGTCTACCCTGCCCCTATGATACCGCCCACCCACCCAATTCTAGCACCATTATAGCACCGGCCATGCCCGAAACCACTTGCCAATGCTAAGATACCCAGGAATGGACTGCTATCTCTTGCACCAGTTCCCTCTTTAAAAGGCCATTGTGTACTTGGGCAAGCATTGTTAGTCCAGAACTGCCCTGCATGGTTCCTGAAATTTGGCATGTTCAAGGCAAAGAAGTGAAAATGGGCACCCCACTTTGACCTTGAGGTCCTGTCAGGAGTGGCGCATGGGTGGGATAGCCTCTTTCTCCAGAACGAGTAGAGGAGGCCATGACACCAGACAATGCCAACATGGTTCAAGGTTGTCACCAATGTCAGTGCGGGTTCCACTGTGTGAAGAGATGCCCAGCAGAATGAGAAAATGATTTGGATGTGAACATTGGAGGTATAGTTAGTAAATTTATAGATGACACCAAAACTGGAGCTATAGTAGAGAATGTTGCCTCAGAGTACAACAGGATCTTGAACTGATGGGCCAATGGGGTGAGGAGTGGCAGATGGAGTTTAATTTAGATAAATGCAAGGTGCTGCATTTTGGAAAAGCAAATCTGAGCAGGACTTATACACTGAATGGCAACCTTGGAGTGCAGGTTCATTGCTCGTTGAAAGTAGAGTCACAGGTAGATTAGATAGTAAAGAAGGGGTTTGGTTTGCTTTCCTTTGTTGATCAGAGCATTTAGTATTGGAGTTGGGAGGTCATGCAGTGGTTGTACAGGACATTGTTTAGGTCACTTTTGGAATATTGTGTGCAATTCTGGTCTCCTTCTTATTGGTAGGATGTTGTGAAACTTGAAAAGGTTCAGAAAAGATTTACAAGTATGTTGCCAGGGTTGGAGGATTTGAGCTATAGGGAGAGGCTAAGTAGGCTGGGGATATTTTTCCTGGAGTGTTGGAGGCTAAGGAGTGACCTTACACAGGTTTATAAAGTCATGAAGGGCATGGATAGGATAAGTAGACAAGGTATTTTCCCTGGGGTGGGAGAGTCCAGAACTACAGGGCATAGGGTTAGAGTGAAAGGGGAAAGATTTAAAAGGTTCCGAAGGGGCAAATGTCTCACACAGAAGGTGGTGCATCTATGGAATGAGCTGCCAGAGGAAGTGGTGGAGGCTGGTACAATTACAGTACTTAAAAGGCATTTGGATGGGTATATGAATAGAAAGGGCTATTGGAGGGATATTGGCAAAGCACTGGCAAATGGGACTAGATTAGGTTAGGATACTGGCCAGCGTGGATGAGTTAGACCGAATGGTCTGTTTCCGTGCTGTACAACTCTATTATTCTAAGAAGATTATTTGGCTTTCTCCACTCCTGATTTGGAGATGCCGGTGTTGAACTGGTGTGTACAAAGTTAAAAATCACACAACACCAGGTTATAGTCCTACAGGTTTAATTGGAAGCACTAGCTTTTGGACCGCTGCTCTGAAAACCACCTGATGAAGGAGCAGTGCTCCGAAAGCTAGTGCTTCTAATTAAACCTGTTGGACTATAACCTGATATTGTGTGATTTTTTAACTTTCTCCACTCCATTAGTGTAAGAGCTCTCCAATACCTCACATTCACCCTATCTCTCGGAGCTCAGATCCTTCCTCATGAATGGTATGATAGAAAGATATAAGACACAGTATTTATAAGCAAAACATTAACAACCTAGAACTAACTGCCCTTATTGAATCCTTTAATCAGTTTGGAGGTAGACTGTTGATTAAAAAGCAAACTCCAGATTCCTTTCAAGTTAATTGAAGGTTTTATGAGTGTACACAAGGTGTATACTCAGGTTAGACAATGCGCTTTAGGTGTGAGGTGTCATCTGATTTTTGACCACTCCAAATCCGGCATCACCACATCATCACTCTATCTCTGCCTCCCACCATCATTCTCTGCCACTGGCACTATTGCCTGCATTATTGCCTTATTCATTATCACTCACCCCAATCTTTGACATCACTGACCCCGTGTGCCTTCTGTGCTACCTATGCGGTTGCCTGGGGCACCTCCCCACTTGCACCAAAAGTTACAGCTGTGTCATGCACTTTTAAATCCCTTAATATGTCTCTCCAGGAGAAAACCAGCTCACAGTAGGGCAGAAAGAGACAAGAAAAATCCCCAATATTCAGCTCTTCATCCCTCTAAGGACAGGAACTTGACCCTGACTACCTCAAGGAGCTGACTGATGTGTCAAAACCCCTGGACTGGTTTCAGGGGCTGCTCTTCATAAGGAATCCCTGACCAAAGGCAATCACCCTTGACTTGACTGAGGGCTGCTGACAACCATGTCAAACCTCCTGGTTTTGCGATACAGCATGGCAGTACAGCTGTCCTTTGAGATTGTTATCTCTGGCTTAAGGGTGAGGTGCAAATAAGCAAGGAAATGCAAGACAGGGGTAATGTCAGCATAAAGTAGGCTTAAAGTGAGTGAGTGCTAGACAACCAGGGAAAAGGCTGGAGATGCAGGGTGGTCTAGGTTGAGTTGGGTTGCATGTCAGAGTGCAAAGTGTCCTTGCTGCAGCATCACAATAATTGTTGCCATTGTGTCACAAGGTTCAGCACTGAAGTGCAGAACTGTACAGTAAATGGGGCAGAGATGTGCTTTTAGAGTTCTTTGAGGCTTGAACATGTCAGATGAACATGTGTACGATATGGAGTGCATTTGGCTGGTGCTCATGCAACATCTCCTAAGATATTTTAAATGCGGGCAGCAGCGGAGGTAGGATGAACTCGGAAGACTGCAGATAAGGTAAGGCAGTTTTTATTAAAATTACTTACCGGTAGTGGGCAGCGGTATTTTTCTCTTTCACAAAAGGAGCGGAGGAAGTGACAGGGACCAGAGGGGTAGCCGGGAAGGTAAGCAGTGAGTATAAATACTCATCCTTCGATGCCAACGGCCATTTTAAGTGCGAGCAGCAGCGAAGAATGAGCAGGAGCAGCGGAGGAAGTGACGTGGACCGGAAGGGCAGCCAGGAAGGAAAGCAGTGATATATATCAGCAAGGCGGCTAAACCCGAGACTCTACTACTGTAGTGTCTCCCACCTGCCCTCCTCCTCTAACCTAGTTAATAAGTAGAGGAGCGGGAGCAACAACCAGGGGACTGCCGGTAATATATCTGGGCAGTGGCTGAACCCGAGACACTACACGTGTTGTGTCTCCCACCACCTCCCCCCCCCTCCCCTCCTCTAACCAAAAATAGGACTCTGGTTTGTTAAGGTAAGGATTTTCTATTTCTTTATTGGTGAATGGTTAAAAATTTACTTTTTATGGTTTATCTATTAATTGGTTTTTAGAAAAAGACTATAGCAGAGAGGTATCAGAAAGTATTTTAACTCAAACCTATACAAAGTAATAAAGTAATTAACTAAGCAGAGATGGCTGGGCAGGTGATGTGCTGTAGCTGTATGATGTGGGAGCTGGCTGATCCCATTGTGAATGGCAGTGACCACATCTGCAGCAAGTGTTGGTTGCTGGAAGACCTCCGGCTGAGAGTTGACGATCTGGAATCTGAGCTTCAAACACTGTGGCACATCCGGGAGGGGGAGAGTTACCTGGACGCTTTGTTTCAGGAGGCAGTCACACCTGGGAGATTAAGTAATTCACATTCAGTTAGTGATCAGGGACATCAGAGTGTGACTGTAAGTGAGGCAGGCAGGGGGAACCTGAGTTCAGGAGTGCAGGAGCCTCAGCCCTTGACCTTGTCCAACAGGTATGAGATTCTTGCTCCCTATACGGAAGAGGAAAAGGGCTCTGGACAGGATGAGCCAGCTGACCACGGCATCATGGTGCAGAAGGCCAATCAAGAGGGGGGAGCAACAAGACAAGTAGTTGTTATTGGGGATTCTATAATTAGGGGGACAGACAGTATCCTATGCAAGCTGGATCGGGAGTCTCGCATGGTGTGTTGCCTGCCCAGTGCCAGGGTGCGGGACATCTCCGGCCGCCTTGAAAGCGGAGCGGGAGGATCCAGTTGTTGTGGTCCACATTGGGACTAACAACATAGGCAAAGTGAGGATGGAGGACCTGTTTGGGGATTATCAAGCACAGGAAGGAAATTGAAGTACAGGTCCTCAAGGGTCATAATCTCCAGATTACTGCCCGAGCCATGTGCCAATTGGCATAGAACTAAGAAAATTAGGGAAGTAAACACGTGGCTAAGGGATTGGTGTGGGAAAGAGGGATTCCATTTCATGGGGCATTGGCATCAGTTTTGGAACCTGGGGGATCTGTACCGTTGGGACGGTCTCCACCTGAACTGATCTGGTACCAATGTTCTAGCGAAGAGGATAAATAGGGTGGTCAGTAGGACTTTAAACTTCTGAGTTAGGGGGAAGGGAAAGTGAAAGCGGCAGGGAGTATGGAATTAAATGGAAAGGTAAGCAGCAGGATAGCATGTATGCAGGTGGATTTAACCTTGAGGCAAATTAGGAATGCAACAAAAAGGAAGGATAACTTAGGACATCTTATGACTTTCAATATCTCTAATGATAAGAATGTTAACATTAAGGCATTTTACTTGAATGCTCGTAGCATTCGTAACAAAGTAGATGAACTAACGGCACAGATCATCGTGAATGATTATGATGTGGTAGGCATCACAGAGACATGTTTGCAGGGGGTTCATGACTGGCAATTAAACATCCAAGGATTTACAACTTATCAAAAAGTCAGGGAGGTTAGTTATGAACAAAATTAAATCTATGGCACTGAATGACATAGCGTCGGATGATGTGGAGTCTGTGTGGGTGGAATTGAGAAACCACAAAGGCAAAAAAACCATAATGGGAGTTATGTACAGACCTCTTAACAGTGTCAGGACCAGAGACGCAACATATACTGGGAAATAGAGAAGGCATGTCAGAAAGGCAAGGTCACGGTGATCATGGGAGACTTCAATATGCAGGTGGACTGGGTAAATAATGTTGCCAGTGAATCCAAAGAAACTGAATTCTTGGAATGCTTACAGGATGGCTTTTTGGAACAGCTTGTCATGGAGCCCACAAGGGAGCAGGCTATTTTGGACCAAGTGCTATGTAATGAACCAGACTTTATAAAAGGTCTTAAAGTGAGGGAACACTTAGGAAGCAGCGATCATAATATGGTAGAGTTCAGTCTGCAGTTTGAAAGAGAGAAGGCAAAATCGGATGTAATGGTGTTACAGTTAAACAAAGGTAATTATGAGGGCATGAGACAGGAACTGATGGAAATCAACTGGAAGCAGACCCTAACAGGGAAGACAGTAGAGCAAAAATGGCAGGAGTTTGTGGATATAATTGAGGACACAGTACAGACGTTCATCCCCAAGAAAAGAAAGATTATCCGGGGAGGGATTAGACAGCCATGGCTGACAAAGGAAGTCAGGAAATGTATCAAAGAAAAAGAGAGATCCTACAAAGTGGCCAAGAGCACTGGGAAATCAGAAGATTGGGAAGGCTAAAAAAACAAACAGAGGATAACAAAAAGAGGAATAAGGAAGGAAAGGTTCAAATATGAAGGTAGGCTAGCCAGTAATATTAGAAATGATAGTAAAACTTTCTTTCAATACATAAGAAACAAACAACAGGCAAAAGTAGACATTGGGCCACTTCAAACTGATGCTGGAAGGCTAGTGATGGGAGATAAGGAAATAGTTGGCAAACTTAATAAGTACTTTGCCTCAGTCTTCACAGTGGAAGACATGAGTAATATCCCAACAATTAAAGGGAGTCAGGGGGCTGAGTTGAGTATGGTTGCCATTACAAAAGAGATAGTGCTAGAAAAGCTAAAAGGTCTTAAAATTGACAAATCTCCTGGCCCCGATGGGCTACATCCTAGAGTTCTGAGGGAGGTGGCTGAGGAAATAGTGGAGACGTTGGTTGAGATCTTTCAAAAGTCACTGGAATCATGGAAAGTCCCGGATGATTGGAAGATCGCTGTTGTAACCCCATTGTTCAAGAAAGAATCAAGACAAAAGATGGAAAGTTATAGGCCAATTAGCCTAACCTCGGTTGTTGGTAAAATTCTAGAATCCATCGTTAAGGATGAGGTTTCTAAATTCTTGGAAGAGCAGGGTCGGATTAGAACAAGTCAACATGGATTTAGTAAGGGGAGGTCGTGCCTGACAAACCTGTTAGAATTCTTTGAAGAGGTGACAAGTAGGTTAGACCAGGGAAACCCAGTGGATGTGGTCTGTCTAGACTTCCAAAAGGCCTTTGATAAGGTGCCACAAGGGAGGCTGCTGAGCAAGGTGAGGGCCCATGGTGTTCGAGGTGAGTTACTGATATGGATTGAGGATTGGCTGTCTGACAGAAGGCAGAGAGTTGGGATAAGAGGTTCTTTTTCGGAATGGCAGCCAGTGACAAGTGGTGTCCCACAGGGTTCAGCGTTGGGGCCGCAGCTGTTCACGTTATATATTAATGGTCTGGATGAAGGGACTGGGGGCATTCTAGCGAAGTTTGCCAATGATATGAAGATAGGTGAACAGGCAGGTAGTACTGAGGAAGTGGGGAGGCTGCAGAAGGATCTAGATAGTTTGGAAGAGTGGTCCAGGAAATGGCTGATGGAATTCAATGTGAGCAAATGCGAGGTCTTGCACTTTGGAAAAAAAAATACAAGCATGGACTACTTTCTAAACGGTGAGAAAATTCATAAAGCCAAAGTACAAAGGGATCTGGGAGTGCTAGTTGAGGATTCTCTAAAGGTAAACATGCAGGTTGAGTCCGTGATTAAGAAAGCGAATGCAATGTTGTCAATTATCTCAAGAGGGTTGGAATATAAAAGCAGCGATGTGCTACTGAGACTTTATAAAGCTCTCGTTAGGCCCCATTTGGAGTACTGTGCCCAGTTTTGGGCCCCACACCTCAGGAAGGACATACTGGCACTGGAGCATGTCCAGCAGAGATTCACACGGATGATCCCTGGAATGGTAGGTCTAACATACGAGAAACAGTTGGGGATCCTGGGATTGTACTCGTTGGAGTTTAGAAGGTTAAGGGGAGATCTTTTAGAAACTTACAAGATAATACATGGCTTGGAAAGGGTGGACGCTAAGAAATTGTTTCCATTAGGCAAGGAGACTAGGACCCTTGGGCACAGCCTTAGAATTAGAGATGGTCAATTCAGAACAGAAATGCGGAGACATTTCTTCAGCCAGAGAGTGGTGGGCCTGTGGAATTCATTGCCACGGAGTGCAGTGGAGGCCGAGACGCTAAATGTCTTCAAGGCAGAGATGGATAAATTCTAGATGTCACAAGGAATTAAGTGCTACGGGGAGAATGTGGGTGAGTAGAGTTGAAATGCCCATCAGCCATGATTAAATGGCAGATTGGACTTGATGGGCCGAATGGCCTTACTTCCACTCCTATGTGTTATGGTCTTATTTGTAGCTGGCGTCCAACATGAAGATCCTTTGGAGTAAGTGGCGAATTAAATCATTAGGAACCCACTCTGACTTCCATGTCATGAAGTCTAGGCGTCTTGTTTTATTTGTGGGGTGTGGTAGGATCGGAAATAGCACATTTAAAGGGTGAGATGTGGAATTAATAAGCTCCTTAACAAGCAATAATCCCCCTTATAGCATCTCACTGCTGCCTAGCAAGAATCTTGCCTTGAACTTAGTTAAAAGAGACAGTGAGTTGTTCCTGGCCCCAAGGTAGGCCTCGCTGGACTTCTCACGTGATTCTGCTACGGTTCTTGCAATAACCCATGTCATTCAGTCCCCTACAAGATTTATCCCTTTAAAACATGCAATTGGATACAACATTAGTCTGACATCACTACGCAATTCCACTCCAGGACATCACAGATATCCTCCTATTTTAAGGACTGCAATTTCCCCTCCTACATGATCATAAATGCCCTCCAACACATCTCATCCACATTCCACACCTCCACCCTTGAACCCCAACCCTTCAACTGCAACAAGAATAGGACCCCTTGTCTTCATCTTACACCAAAGTTATCTCCGGATATAGCACATTATCCTCTGCCATTTTCATCACCTTCAATCAGATCCCACCACCAGGGATATATTTCCCTCCTCACCCCTATCTGCATTCCGCAGAGACGATTCCTTCTGTGACTCCCTGATTAGGTCCACACCCCCAACTAATCCACCCTCCACTCCCGGCACCTTCCTTTGCCACCTTATCCACACCTCCCCCTTCATCTTCTTCCAAGGCCCCAAAGGTTCCTTTCACATCCAGCAGAGATTATCCTGCACATACAAACACCTCATCTACTGTGTTCATTGCTCTCGATGTGGTCTCCTCTACGTCAACTCTCCTACTCCTCGGATGCTGCCTAACCGGCTGTGCTTTCCCGGTGCCACACATTTTGACGCTGATCTCTAGCATCTACAGTCCTCACTTTCTCTCAATCATTAGTATTAGCAAAAGCATAACAGATTATATCTAAAAGCATGGTACTCATATGAATAAAATTTACTTACTCATAATGTTCTATTTCCTCTTTTAGTCGTTCTCAAATCACATTACTCACTTGACATCAATTGCCACTATCCACTTTAAGCTGGTCCTAGCAAATATTCACATATTTCAAGAGAACATAAAAGAGCAAATATAGGATGAGCACTAAGCACTAAGAATAAAAGGTTGGTAATCGTGAAGCAATCAGAATAGATCCCTATCAGGCTGCATTCCTCTTCTAAATTATTAAGTAATATACATCCTATTATTCAATAATTGTCATGAAAACAATTATCTGCTTTCAAACAGAAAATAGTCTGGTAATATTTCAGTAGTGTATATGAATAGCTACCATTGAGCATGGTCCAACCACAAGTGACCTTCATTCCAAAGAAACAGCGATTCTTAAATATGCTACTACTACTACATGCGCATAGGGTTCAAATTCCAAAATGTGAATATAACAACCTCGTAAAAAAACACTTTTGGGCTCACAAGACTGGTCAACATTGTAAGCAGATTTTTAAAGATTTGCTTTTGGGATATGTATGATACTAGTAAGGCTGCATTTATTATTTATTCCTCATTGCCTCATGAAGGCAGCAGTACATTTCATATCTGCAGTAATAAAGTCCAAATGTTCAGGATACTTCTGCAACGGTGTTAGCTGAAGAATTCCTTGACCTTAACCATATAAAATATAGTTAGGTAAGGAGGAGAATTTGAGGGATTAATGCTACAACGTTGGTGATCTCCACAAACAGGGCTTGTTATGAAGGTGGAGAAGTGTACTGTACCTTTAAGAGAGTTAAAACCAACAGAACTACCTGACAGTACCAAGTGTTCTGAAAAAAGATACAACGTAACCTTCTGGTCCAGCAGTTAGTATAGCTGGTTGCCTGGAGTCAAAAAGCAGATTCGAATTAGGCCAATCAGTTTAAATTATACCCCGAAATATTCCAAACTCCAACCAAGTTTGAATTTAGTATACTGACAATCTTAAAATCCAATGGCACAGTCCGATGCTTTGGGGGTATAAGACCAGGGAAAATTGAACATTTGGGGGGAGAACTGACAAGTCTATGACATCTACAAACTGCCTAGAGAATAGCTCTCTTAAAGGTAACTTTATCGATCAGTAACCTGTGAAGCAGAATCCTCAACGAAAAGAAAAGAAGACAGGAATACAGAGAAGAACCAAAAGCTGTCTGGTTTTGAGATAAGACATTTGGTTTTGTAAATCTTAATTGATAGTTTTATCGGACTAGTGTTATAGAAAAGAAGGTAAAAGATAGGTTAGAGGAAGGAGTTGTAAATAGTTGTTAGTTAATTATTCCCTGTTATACTTTAAGAAATAAAGTTGTTGATTTTTACTTTAAATAGTTCTTGGCCTCTCAAATTTTCACAGATTACTGCATGGGATAATTCTTTTCTATGTTGCTGCTTTAAATTAAGCAGATCGTAACAGGCTGCTCTGATCAATTAATCATTTCACCTAGACTTGCCCCACTAAATTGATTTCTTCCCATCTCAACTCTGTTTGTTCTAAACTTATCTGGTCTCTTCCGATTTAAAAAATGCAACTCTTCTGAATTCCATTAAAAATCACACAACATCAGGTTATAGTCCAACAGGTTTAATTGGAAGCACACTAGCTTTCGGAGCACTGCTCCATTACCAAGTGATTGTGGAGGACACAATTGTAAGGCACAGAATTTATAGCAAAAATTTACAGTGTGATGTAACTGAAATTATACGTTGAAAAATACCTTGATTGTCTGTTGAGTCTTTCATCTGTTCGAACACCATGATAGTTTCACTTCTTTCATGTGTAAATCACAAAACCTTTTTTAAAGGTTGCATTCTCAGGTTAACTGTAACAATTGATGTTAGCTCGACAACATGTTGAAGGTGTTAGCCCCCTGTTTTCTCTGTCTATGCCATGATGTTTAGATTGATTCTAATCTAAAAAGTGAGATAACAGAGTTTCACATGAATTCATGCAGTTTTTGAGCTCAGAGTTTTACATGAATCCATGCAGTTTTTCAGCAAAGTACAATGGAACTCTGCAAGTACAAATTCACCCCACAAAATATATGTGTTCATGTGGGTCTTTGTGTCTGTCTGGGTTGGGGGTTGTGAGTGTGGGAGAGAGTGTATATGTGTGTGTAGTGAGTGTAGAGTGTCTTAAGTCTGTGAGGGGGCGCATGTGTGCGTGTGGGAGTGTGTCTGAATTCCCACACTAATGTGTGATCACACTGAGATTGTAAGGAGTGGTAAATCTGTCCTTACACTGCTGAACAACAATCTTTTATTATGTATTCAGTTTATTCTTTGAAGCTTACTGGTTCAGTCCTAGTTCCAAGTATGTCATTATCTCAACAATTATCACTTGATGTTTACCATTCATAATAAAGGATTTACCTGCTATTCTATATCAACCACTTATACAGTTGCCGTTGTTCAGGCCCTAGCCATCTCCTTCTCACTATGGACATCTAATTCCTCCACATTGTAATCCCTATCAAATTAAAAGGCACTGCTTCAGGAATTGATACATGTCCTGGATATGCTTTTTTAAAAACATTTTTCATTAATAGAGCTGTATAATTCAATTCAGCAATTGACAACTCCAATTTTCCATTTCGCAAAAATCAAACTCTTGCACCTACTCGGTATATAAGTTGATACGCTCTTTGCAGCCATGATATGCTGTACTTTCATTATAATAATTCCTCATTCCATAATTGCATGTTTTCCTGGCTTCTCTGTCATATCTGTTCTTATGATGCATTTTCCTCTAGCATGATCTCCCTTGACTATGTGTATTCGATATGCCAAGCTTCTGCTCTCAACCTTTTCTCCACCTCCTAGAACAACAATAATGTTCTCCTTGTCCTCATCATCTAGTCCACAGTATCCAGCTTCAATGTACAATCATCTGTCATTTCCATTCCTCGGCAAAATGCCACCATGAAGTACGCCTTCCTCTCCCCTTTCAACATTCTAAAGAGTAAGTCTGTCCAGGAAACGTGATGTCCTCTTCAATTGCTTACTATATCCTTTCACCTTCCCAAGTCATATTCCCATCCAAGGACAGAAGCTCTTGCATATTCAAGTAGCTCCTCCATTCTTATTATTTAAAATCTAAAATAAACCTTCCAGGTTAAACAATGATCTGTTTATATTTATTACAATTTAGTATTTACTGTTCACAGTGGGGTCACTCATATGATGGGAAAACAAAATCCAGCTTGAATAATTATGTTGTGGAACACTTCCATTCTGCCTATAAGTGTAACACAAGTTTATGATTACTTGTCATTTCAATTGTCCATCCCATTCCTACACTCTGTCCTCACCTTCCCACCTTTCAATAGACATATTGCAGCTTCAGGAATCAACATTGAGCTCAACAATTTCAAATCAGTTGTTGGTAACAATTCCATTATTTCTACTTACTTCTCTTCTATCCTGTCCCCGATGATGAAATCTTGCCTGCCTTCCAGCCTGTTGCAGATCTTCCCTTTGGTTCCCTCCTCTCTGTTCCCAACACTCTCACCCAACCACAACCACCATGGAGCATATTCTCCATTCTTTTTGTTTAAACCTGTTCCATATCCAACTTTCTCCACTTCTGATTATTCACCTGGTAAGTTAATTTTCTTCTGGTGCCAACAGATACAGACATGCTGAGTATTTCCAGCACTTTCTTTTTTCTTTCAGATATCGAGCATCTACAGTATTTTAATTTTGTACATTATCACTCTTGTCCATCTTGGTGATGAAATTTGCAGAGAATCAAGATGAAGTCCAATAATTTAGCAAACTTCAAACAGTATACAATATTATTTCAGGGCTTCTGTGGCACAGTGATAGTGTCCCTGCATCTGAGACCAACAGCTGAGGTTCAAGTCCTACCTGCTTTAGAGTTGTGTCATGACATATCTGGACAGGCTGATTAAAAATATAAGTGACCTTGTGGTTCAGTAGTAGTGTCCCTATTGTTGGGACAAGATGGCCAGGTTCAAGTTCCACTTGCTCCAGAAATGTGTAATAACATCTCTGAACAGGCTGAATGCACTTAAACAGCAACTAATGAACCATTAGATACTACCAGCAAAACTAACGTCATTTACAAGATACCATGCAAGAACTGTAAAAAACACTACATCAGACAAGCTAGCAGGAAACTTGCCATCAGGATAAACAGATCGATTTAGATCCTATCTACCTTCCCTTGAAAAGAAAAAATGACATCACTCACCTTAAGAAACCAAGACAACCATGGTTAACAAAGGAACTCAGGAAATTTATCACAGTGGCCAGCAGTAGTGGGAAATCAGAAGATTGGGAAGACAACAAAAACAAACAGATGGTAACAAAGAGATAAATAAGGAAAGAGAGGATCAAATATGAAGGTAAGCTGGCCAGTAATATTAGCAATGATAGTAAAAGTTTCTTTCAATACATAAGAAACAAACGAGAAGCAAAAGTAGAGATTGGGCAGCTCCAAATTGATACAGCAAGGCTAGTGATGGGAGATAAGGAAATAGCTGAAGAATTTAATAAATACTTTGTGTCAGTCTTCATAGTGGAAGACATGAGTAATATCCCAACAATTAAGAAGAGTCAAGGGGTAGAGTTGAATTTGGTGGCCATTATAAAGGAGAAAGTACTTGAAAAGCTAAAAGGTTTAAAAATTGATAAATCTCCTTGCCCAAATGGGCTACATCCTAGAGTTCTGAGGGAGGTGGCTGAAGAAATAGCGGAGGCGTTGGTTGTAATCTTTCAAAATTCACTGGAATCAGGGAAAGTCCCAGATATGTCTCCTAGATAAGTATGTACCTGTCAGGCAGGGAGGAAGATATAGAACGCGTGAGCCGTGGTTTACTAAGGAAGTGGAATCCCTGGTCATAAGGAAGGCTTATGTTAGGACAAAATGTGAAAACTCAGGGCGCTTGAGGGTTACAAGGAAGTCAGGAGAGACCTAAAAAGAGAGCTCAAAAGAGCCAGGAGGGGACATGAGAAGTTGTTGGTGGCTAGGATCAGGGTTAACCCCAAGGCTTTCCATAGCTAAGTCAGGAATAAAAGAATGATGAGACTTAAATTAGGGCCAATCAAGGATAATAGTGGAAAGTTGTGTGTGGAGTCAGAGGAGATAGGGGAAGCACTAAATAAATATTTTTCGACAGTGTTCATAATAGAAAATGAAAATGTTGGCGAGGAAGATACAGAGATACTTGCATCTAGACTAGAAGAGATTGAGGTTCACAAGGAAGAGGTATTAGAAATACTGCAGAGTGTGAAAACAGACAAGTCCCCTGGGCCAGATGGGATCTAACCTAGGATCCTCTGGGAAGCAAGGTAAGAGATTGCCGAGCATTTGGCATTGATCGTCAAATCATCGTTGTCTACAGAAATAGTGCCTGAGGACTGGAGGATAGCAAATGTGGTTCCCTTGTTCAAAAAGGGTTGTAGAGACAACCCTGGTAATTACAGACCAGTGAGTCTCACTTCAGTTGTTGGTAAAGTATTGGAGAAGGTTATAAGAGATAGGATTTATAACCATCTAGAAAAGAATAATCTGATCAGGGACAGTCAGCACGGTTTTGTGAAGGGTTGGTAGTGCCTTTTGACAAAGTGGCCAAACAGGTAGATGAGAGTAAACCGGTTAATGTGGTGTATATGGATTTCAGCAAGGCGATAAGGTTCCCCACAGTAGGCTATTATACAAAATGCAGAGGAATGGGATTAAGGGAGACATAGCAGTTTGGATCAGTAATTGGCCTGCTGAAAGAAAACAGAGGGTTGTAGTTGATGGAACACATTCATCTTGGTGTCCAGTTACACCAAGGGTCAGTGTTGGGTCCACTGCTGTTCGTCATTTTTATAAATGACCTGGATGAGGGCTTAGAAGGGTGGGTTAGTAAATTTGCGGACGACACTAAGGTCGGTGGAGTTGTGGATAGTGACGAAGGATGTAGTAGGTTGCAGAGAGACATAGATAGGATGCAGAGCTGGACTGAGAGGTGGCAAATGGAGTTTAATGTGGACAAGTGTGAGGTGATACACTTTGGCCGGAGTAATCAGAATACAAAGTACAAGGCTAATAGTAGGATTCTTGGGAGTGCAGATGAGCAGAGAGATCTTGGTGTCCATGTACACAGATCCCTGAAATTTGTCACCCAGATTGACAGGGTTGTTAAGAAGGCATACAGTGTTTTGGCCTTTATTAATAAAGGGATTGAGTTCCAGAACCAGGAGGTTATGTTGCAGCTGTACAAAGCTTTGGTACGGCCACACTTGGAGTATTGTTTACAGTTCTGGTCACCGCATTATAAGAAGGATGTGGAAGCTTTGGAAAGGGTGCAGAGGAGATTTACTAGGATGTTGCCTGGTATGGAAGGAATGTCTTACAAGGAAAGGCTGAGGGCCTTAAGGCTGTTCTCGTTAGAGAGAAGAAGGTTGAGAGGTGACTTAACAGAGACATACAAGATAATCAGAGGGTTAGATAGGATGGACAGGGAGAGCCTTTTTCCAAGTATGGGGACAGCAAACACGAGGGGACATAACTTTAAAGTGAGGGGAGATAAGTACAAGACAGATGTCTGAGGTAGTTTCTTTACTCAGAGAGTAGTAAGGGTATGGAATGCTTTGCCTGCATCGGTAGTAGATTCGCCAAGTTTAAATGCATTTAAGTCGTCATTGGACAGGCAAATGGGCATACATGGAATAGTGTAGGTGGGATGGGCTTCAGATTAGTATGACAGGGCGGCACAACATCGAGGCCCAAAGGGCCTGTACAGCGCTGTAATGTCCTATGTTCTATGATTGGAAAATTGCTGTTGTAACCCCCAGTTCAAGAAAGGATCAAGACAGAAGATGAAAAATTATAAGCCAATTCGCCTAACCTCACTTGTCGGTAAGACTTCTAGAATCCATTGTTACGGATGAGATTTCTAAATGCTTGGAAGTGCAGGGTTGAAATGGAACAAGTCAGCATGGATTTAGTAAGGGGAGGTCGTGCCTGACAAACCTGTTAGAATTCTTTGAAGAGGTAACAGTAGGTTAGACTAGGGAAACCCAGTGGATGTTATCTACCTAGACTTCCAAAAGGCCTTTGATAAGGTGCTTCATGGGAGGCTGCTGAGTAAGGTGAAGGCCCATGGTGTTCAAGGTGAGCTACTGGCATGGATTGAGGACTAGCTGCCTGACAGAAGGCAGAGAGGTGGGATAAAAGGTTCTTTTTTGGAATGGCAGCTGGTGACAAGTGGTGTCCCACTGGGTTCAGTGTTGGGACCGCAGCTGTTCACTTTATATATAAATGATCTGGACGAAGAGACTGGGGCATTCTGGCAAAGTTCACTGATGATACTAAGTTAGCCAGACAGGCAGGTGGTTCTGAGGAGGTGGGGAGGCAACAGAAAGACTTAGGCAGTTTAGGAGAATGGTCCAAGAAATGGCTGATGAAATTCAATGTGAGCGAATCTGAGGTCTTGAACTTTGGGAAAAAGAACACAGGCATGGACTATTTTATAAACAGTGAGAAAATTCATAAAGCCAAAGTACAAAGGGATCTGGGAGTGCCAGTACAGGATTCTCTAAGGGTTGACTTGCAGGTTGAGTCCATGGTTAAGAAACCAAATGTAAAATTGTCATTTACCTCAAGAGAGTTGGAATGTAAAAGCAGTGATGTGCTACTGAGACTTTATAAAGCTCTGGTTAGGCCCTTTTTAAAATACTGTGTCCAGTTTTCGGCCCCATACCTCAGGAAGGACATACTGGCACTGGAGAGTGTCCAGCGGAGATTCACACGGATAATCCCTGGAATGGTAGGTCTAACATACGATGAATGGCTGAGGATCCTGGGATTGTATTCATTAGAGTTTAGAAGGTTGAGGGGAGATCTAACAGGAACTTACAAGATAATGCATGGCTTAGAAAGGGTGGACGCTAGCAAATTGTTTCCGTCAAGCTGGGATACTAGGACTCGTGGACACAGCCTTAGATTTAGATGGGGTCAATTTAGAACGGAAATAAGGAGACATTTCTTCAGCCAGAGAGTGGTGGGCCTGTGGAATTCATTGCCGCAGAGTGCAGTGGAGACCGGGACGTTAAATGTCTTCAAGGCAGAGATTGATAAATTCTTAATCTCGCAAGGAATTAAGGGATACAGGGAGAGTGCAGGTAAGTGGCATTGCAATGCCCATTAGCCATGATTGAATGGCAGAATGGACTCGATGGGCTGAATAGCCTTACTTCCACTCCTATTTCTTATGGTCTTGTGGTCTTATGGTATACATATCTTTATTCATATCAATGGCAATACTTCACCAACACTCTGTCAATGTCGGCTGTGAAAGGATAAGCCCTGCAGCAAAGATACAGTTGATACCTTTGTGATTCCATTGGGATTAGACAGGCCATTATATTTTTCCATTAGTGCTGTTAGTACATTTACGTGTGAAAACACGAGTGCTAAAATGTTTAATAAATAAATAACTGACCAGATATTTTGTGAACTGTCACTCTTTCACTGTTATCTGATATTCAAAAGCCAAATAAACAAGCTAGTTTATTCTTCTCATGTCTTTTGGTATCTGAAATGTCTCCAACACTAAAGGCAGTAGCCTATCCATGTCACTAGTTATGGAACTGGTATTAGGAGTGGGTGAAGGGGAGTGATTTGGCTCCCCTCCATTCATGGTTAGCCATAACAAATATTTATAATTGTTTTCCAACATGTGGCTATCTCTCTCACTCATAAAAATATAGTTTACCCACTGTAGCAGTAAGAGGCCAATTACAAGGTCGTCTTGAATGAAAGACAGAGCAATTTTATCATGTGCTGACTCTGAGAAAAAAATAATAACAATGCAATGTTAAGCACACAGGTACCAGTTAAAAAGGGATAGTATCAGTACAAAAGGAAGATGAAAGAATATGTAGTTTACAGAACTTGGGATGTTGGGAGGGATAAAGTTTTAACCTGAGACTTCAGATGTTTAATTAGTGTCCTGAAACATCAGCATTGGCAAATATTTCAGTTATCTTTGGTATTCTTGGTTAACTAACCTTTTAGCTTAAGGCCCCATCTTGGCCTCTTCTGCCACTTCTAAATCGTTCAACACCAAGTTTCCACTGCTATTGTCAGGTTTACTGGACTAAAATACTCATTTCTCAATTTCGTCACACAGTCAGAAATGTTATACATATTTATCACTAAAGTCTTGTTAGGATGCTCAAAGTTATCATCAGTTTTCATTAATATTAATATTCTACTGCGAAAGAGTAAACATTCTGAGCATCCAGTGGAAACTGGAGTATCCAGTGGAAACCCATGCAGACACAGGGAGAACATGCAAACTCCACCCAGACAGTCGCTCAAGGATGGAATCAAACCCAGCTCACTGGCGCTGCACTGCTCGAATCTAAGTTGAAAACTTGACTCAACATCGTGGCTTACTGCGCTGTGAAAGATGTTATTTTTCAGTTTGGAGACCTAAAAATGGGGCACATCTACCTTTGCGGGGAGAAGTAAAAGAATCAGATCACACTGTGTAAAGGTGAGCAGTGGAGTTTTTCCAGGTGACCTGTTCAATATTTATCCCTCAACTAATATCACTACA
The DNA here is from genome assembly GCF_047496795.1 of Chiloscyllium punctatum. Classification (NCBI taxonomy): domain Eukaryota; kingdom Metazoa; phylum Chordata; class Chondrichthyes; order Orectolobiformes; family Hemiscylliidae; genus Chiloscyllium; species Chiloscyllium punctatum. The sequence continues at coordinate 88,294,202 of NC_092745.1, forward strand.
ATAGATTATTAGCTCATTATCACATCTGTATTTTGTGGACCATTGCTGTGTGCTAATTTGTTACTCCTTTTCTATGTTACAACCGTGATTACAGATTACGACAGTTCCAAAGCATTTTGGCAGTCCTTGAGTTCTTTGTGAAGGTGGGGTTTCAAAATGATGCACATGTTGGGCAAATGATAGTAGAGTCTGAGGTGGGCCATTTAAATGTCAATGATAATGATATGACATTTCCCAGAACATGTCCAACCAGAACTGGCAATTCTATTAAAAGACCCAATTATTGAAAACAGCAGTTATGATCCACATTATCCAAATTTTAAATGGGCTCTATGCCATTTTATGAAAATGTACAAAAGTTACAAGTTTACAAGTTGTATAAACACAAAGTCTTCTGGCTTGCAAGTTGTACAATACTATCGTGTGAGAGAATCAAACTTATAACATTATAGTTTTTCATCACCCCTCGTATTTAGTTGTTGCTCTTTCACAATGAGTACACAATTGCAGCTAATTTGTACTATAAAGTTGTGTCATGAAACTTTCCCAGCAGGTTTGGCTGATAAATAAATATCTTTAAAGAAATGGTCAGTAATTCCATGGAGTGCTGGTAAGGAAGACAAAATCTTAAGAATTTCCAATAAGCAGTGGATAACAAAAAAAAGCTGTTTGTTAATAGAATTTTCTGGTCCCTTTTACTTTCTTCACAATGTCTTTCTGTTCTATTTTTTTTAAATAATTTTTAAAAAAATTTCATTTCACTTTTTCCAATCTATTTTATCTTTTCACTGCCAATATCTATTCTGGAGTTGGCTAGATATGTCTTTAATCTGTAAAAACATTGAAGTTGAAAGGCCTTTATCAAATGAGTATACTTTTCTGACAACTTTGAACGCCATCAAAAATTACAACATAGCTTACAATAATATTTCTCTTTATTTTGATATACCAAAAATTGTGTTATGTATTATTAACTTGCAGGTAGATGCCGCAAATGCCACTGGTATAAGGGTATCCTCTGGGAGAAAATTGTGAGGATGTCTAATATTTAAGACTTTTTTGTTATTTAAACCATTTTTCATATAGCTGTGACTTCATGAAATTTGGGAATAATTTTAACTCTCACAAATGATTAGTTTAGAGTTAGGTTAGTCTAAGAAATAAGTACCTAATATTCATTAGGATAACACGAAACTGCTATGGATTTAATGGGGATACCACAAATGTTCTCTTTCTCTGGAAAAGTATAAACTGTCAAGGACTAAATCAAGGCTAAGATAAAAGATTACATTCCTTTACACTCTGAGGTCATTCAACACTAGGACATTCCTGAATTGATAGCAGGGAGTCAGCTGTTTACCCTTTGATCCATGTTTGTGCTTAAAGGCTGCTAAATAACCTCCAAAACAAGAGTAAACCAAAAACCTACCTCAAGCAAGGTGATGGACAAGGAGGAGGTCACCACTCTTACATCTTGGGTGCCTTTTCTATATTCATTGTTTAGAAATGTTTAAACATCTTAATAACATATGGGAAAGTATCAAGCTCTAGAAATAAAACATATTAACATGTGCTTGGAGACAGGGGGTTGTCCTCATCAGGTGGCAGTTCTCATCAGGTAGGTGTCTTCTTCAGATGGAAAATGAACCAGGATGGATTGAGGAAGACCAGGGGAAAGTTCCCTCACACTTCAAATAGCATGATGATGCTATTGATAGCTACTGAGATCAACACACTCCGTGTCAACACTTACTACGATCAGTGAACTGTTCTTGGCCGTCATGGTCATTGCACTTTTCCTGTTTATTTAACTAATGTACTTAAATTTAATATACTTAACAACCATTCTAAAATTATGAATAGTCAACTGTTTTTCTTAGATAGCCGTGGTCTGAGAACCCACATTCTTACATTGAGATGTTACAATTCTAAAATCTCATACTGTGCCTCAATCCATCCACTCAATGGAGGTAGGCTGGGCAGCCTAACTGTTCAAAAAGGCTGTCAATGTAATTTAAATGTTGTAATGAGACTTGGAATTCTGAATTTAACATGTTTTATTGTTTAATTCTACCTGACAAAGCCTTGAGAAGCATGGCAGACTAATGGGAGATAAATACAAAGGCTTATTGGAAAAACATGTATTAGGATTTAATGGATGGAAATTCATATGAATTTGAATTGAGCATGAAGCATTGAGTATGGAACATTAAATCATGAGATTTACTTTGATGTGTAATTCAGCTGTTCATCAATTGATTTATTTAAATTTAAAACGATTAATTTCTCTGTTAAAATTACAGGCAAAAATAGCATAGAAAGGAATTCATTTGCCAATATCACCTAGTGAATCAGCTGTCATTCATTGATAAGATTTTTAAAACTATAATTTGTGTAGCAAACAATACATTGAAACAAATGTATAATCAGACCGAATTGGATGTGAACCTTTGGGAAGGAGGTGCAAAAGCTTGGTTAAAGATGTGAATTTTAAGCAAGGTTTGAAAAAACAGAGATATGAAGAGTTTAGGGAAGAAATCTAAAATTTCCTCCCTAAACTATTACATTTCCTCCTTAAACTCCCTAAATACTGGTTCTCAACCTTAGAACCAGTATTTTAAAATACAGTATTTTTGAAGTGGAGTCTCTGGTATAATGTAGATAATGTAATAATTAATTGTACATAACAATCTCCTACAAACAACGATTGGATAATAACGAATTAATCTTCTTGTTTATCTTGATTTTTGGACATGTATTTGCCAGAACATCAGGAATAACTCTCTATCTTTTGAAATAGTGCCATGAGATATTTTATGCCTACTGAAGAGACCAAATGGGGCCTCAGATTAATATGTCAATTGAAAGTCTCCCTCAGTGACTGTACTGAAGAATAAACTTACAATTTTGTAGTCACGTCTGTGAAGTGAAACCACAAACTTCAATGAGGAAAAAGTGTTTACCAACGAAAGTGTGCTGCCATGTTTGAATTGCACAACAGACCAGATTCAGTTGAAAGGAGAGTTCAGAAGTGATTGTAGAAATGGACAAAGTTAAGAGAATGAGGGGAAGGGCTATGAAGTGATCTAAACATAAGGAAAATATTTTTACACATGGAGGCACTGGAGCCAATGCAATGAAATACCAATGTAAGAATAATGTTAAGACAGACAGGTTTTCTAACCCTCCACTCAAGTTGATAAGTTGCGTCAAGCAGTGTTTTGTGATGAATCATTAATTTGTTTTAAAGTCTGGTTTAGAAGTCTGTTTAATGCTTGACCAATTCATTTCATGAAGATATTTCACACAGCAACTTTAGGAATCAAGTGTCTATGAACTGATGATGATTCATTGATAACTCTTACCTTTTGCACTTGGACAATCTTATGATCACATTCTCCTAATAATAACACTGTTCACCAATAAGATAACATCTAAATAAGGTCTTTACATTAAAAGGATACAGGCTTCTTCTGTATAAGGAACTGTGCTGGTAGTTCCTCCTACCACATAACTGTAAAAGGAAACTTCCAGTGTGTAGCAGTAGGAGGTGTCATCCAGAAGACCGCCAAGGAAGCGACGTCCTGTGCCTGCCTTCACTGCATCTCGGTTAAAGCAAGTACTGGACTAAAAATGAAACATGTGAAAATTAGAAACTTAAAAACAAGACAATAAAAATAATTTTATCGCCACAACAGTTGTTTTGTGCAGCACTACACTGCCAGAAACATTCACATTGTTGTGAAATCAACGGCAATTGAATCATATTCTCTTGTAACAAAAATATCCCTGTTGCAGGATTCCTTTACTATTACTTTTAAATGATAGAATATGAAGACACTGTAGGTGCCTAAATTTGACAGCCCCTCAAACAAGCTGCAGGGATTGCAGTCTGTGATTAAAGTATCCCCGTTGACTGCAATGCAGGCAGCATGTCAGCTCTATACTTTCTGCTTTTTAAACTATTTCAGTGTCCAGTCAGTACTGCCTGTGTTGTTCATTGAAGGATCCTGAGCAGGGGTGGGGGGAAATATTGTGAATGCTAATAGCTTCCTTACATCTGTTAAAGAGAGGTGCATTGGGTTGGAGCAGGTGCTGGCAGTCATTTTGAAAATTAAGCTGATCTGGGAACCATTAGATAATGGAACAAAGTAAGAACACACAGAATTCAAGAGGGGGGAGCCTTGGTGGAAAAGTTGGTAAGTAATAGAGATGTTGAGTAACACTGAGAAGCTTCTGGCATTATCAGGTGTGAAGTCCTGAGGGCTTCCTGCAAGACATTCAGTGACCTCACGAGTAGTCAAGATCATTGAATGTATCTTCAAATGCGGTATCCCTCCAATTGTATGCTGGCCTCACGCACTGCTCAATTCGCCACCCATTTAAAACTTACTTACTAACAATCTCTGACAATCAGGACTCGTTATTCATATGCTGCACTGTTTCCTCACACATTGAATACTGCTATAAGTCTTACACCCACGTTTTACAGCTTATAACTGCTCAACAATGACAGGTAAATATTCAACTTTAGCAGAGGTGAAAACAGATCGGACCAAATAAATGACAAACCTTTTTCATAATTTCAGGATAAGATTAGATTCCCTGTAGTTTGGAAACAGGCCCTTCGGGGGCTGTGTTCAAAGAAGATTGGATTTAAATCATAAACATTAGATTACATTGTTGTTTGGTTTTGCTAAGCTAAAGTTACAATATTAATAATACATTGTTAATTTTTGTCTGAGCTATAAACCTTGTTATCTGATATTGTTATTCTAAAAGTTTATTTAGGAATTATTGGGGCAATTTTGAGGATCATTGAATATTTTAATTTTACTGTGTTATGAATACAGGGATAGGGATGCTGATTTGATTTGGCTTGCTGTGCCATGTCTTAACAAGAGTTAATAAGTTAACACTCTTAACAGTTAACAGAACTGTTTGAGTTCTGAAGAAGAATCATATCAGACTTGAAACATTAGCTCTGTTTCTCTCTCCACAGATGCTGCCAGACTTGCTAAAGTTCCCCAGCATTTTCTGTTTTTACTTGAGGTTCCACATGAATTCTGCTGTAGAGAACTTGGATGAACACTTCAATGGGGCAGACTCCAGAGAAACAGTGATGGATATGTATGAAAAGATGCTTAATCCAATGGGAAACCTGCTAAAAAGCTTGCAGTCAATGAAGAAACAAGAAGAGCCTAGTAATATCTTGGCAAAAGTCTTTGTGCAGAACCTGGAACTAATATTCTCACCTGGAAGTGGTGGCCAATCATGAGTACCCTTGCAGTCCAATCCATAGAGGCATAGAGCCTTAGAGGTCTACAACACATGAAAAGGTTCAGCCCATTGAGTTTGTGCTGGTCAAAAGCATCCACCTACCTATTCTAATCCCATTTTCCAGACTTGATTTATAGCCTTTTATGCCTTCACAATACAAGACTACACATAAATACTTCTTAAATGTTATGAAGGTTTTTGCCTCTACCATATTTGCAGGCAGTGAGTTCCAGATTCCCACCACCCTCTGGGTGAAAATTATTCCTCACATTCCATCTAAACTTGCTGCATCTTAAAGTCAATCTAGAGCCCGCTCATTGAACCCTCTACTAGGGGTAAAGACCATAAGACCATAAGACATAGGAGCGGAAGTAAGGCCAATTGGCCCATCGAGTCCACTCTGCCATTCAATCATGGCTGATGGGCATTTCAACTCCACTTACCCGCATTCTCCCCGTAGCCCTTAATTCCTTGTGACATCAAGAATTTATCAATTTCTGCCTTGAAGACATTTAGCGTCCCAGCCTCCACTGCACTCTGTGGCAATGAATTCCACAGGCCCACCACTCTCTGGCTGAAGAAATGTCTCCGCATTTCTGTTCTGAATTTACCCTAATTCTAAGGCTGTGTCTACGTTAGTCTCCTCGCCTAACGGAAACAATTTCCTAGCGTCCACCCTCTCCAAGCCATGTATTATCTTGTAAGTTTCTATTAGATCTCCCCTTAATCTTCTAAACTCCAATGAATACAATCCCAGGATCCTCAGCTGTTCCTCATATGTTAGACCTACCATTCCAGGGATCATCCGTGTGAATCTCTGCTGGACACGCTCCAGTGCCAGTATGTCCTTCCTGAGGTGTGGGGACCAAAACTGGACACAGTACTCCAAATGGGGCCTAACCAGAGCTTTATAAAGTCTCAGTACAACAACATGTTAATCACGGACTCAACCTGCATGTTTACCTTTAGAGAATCCTCAACTAGTACTCCCAGATCCCTCTGTACTTTGGCTTTACGAATTTTCTCACCGTTTAGAAAGTAGTCCATGCTTGTATTTTTTTTTCCAAAGTGCAAGACCTCGCATTTGCTCAAATTGAATTCCATCAGCCATTTCCTGGACCACTCTTCCAAACTGTTTAGATCCTTCTGCAGCCTCCCCACTTCCTCAGTACTACCTGCCTGTCCACCTAACTTTGAATCATTGGCAAACTTCACTGGAATGCTCCCAGTCCCTTCATCCAGATCATTAATATATAATGTTAACAGCTGCGGCCCCAACACTGAACCCTGCGGGACACCACTTGTCACTGGCTGCCATTCCGAAAAAGAACCTTTTATCCCAACTCTCTGCCTTTTGTCAGACAGCCAATCCTCAATCCATACCAGTAGCTCACCTCGAACACCATGGGCCCTCACCTTGCTCAGCAGCCTCTCGTGTGGCACCTTATCAAAGGCCTTTTGGAAGTCTAGGTAGATAACATCCACTGGGTTTCCCTGGTCTAACCTACTTGTCACTTCCTCAAAGAACTCCAACAGGTTTGTCAGGCATGACCTCCCCTTTCTAAATCCCCTTTCCTAACACCGCCCCTTACTAAAGTTTATTCCTAACACCTCTATGCCTGTCATAGTTTCGAACATCTCCCCCACCAACATCCCTACTCCTAGGGAAACAGTCCCAGTCTCTCTTTATAAGTAAATGCTCCAGCCCAGGCAACATCTTGGAAAATTTCCTCTGCATCCCTCCAGAGCAATCACATCCCTCCTATAATAATGTAGCATCTGATCAACGATATCTCAGCGTCTATTGCAACACGAGTCGAAGAATACACATGTCTGGGTACTGCAGTAGAATGTCAGACTAAGGTTATGAGAAGTCAGCTTGCATCCACACAATATCAGACTTCAAACAAAATGGTTGTGAATTACAGAATGTGAAGGGAATCAGAGAGTCTCACAGCAGTCCAACAAACTGTCCCATAACATACTTCAAGATTGTTGAGGCATGTCCTGGGGGCAAGTCAGGTTTCTGTGGAGCTGTCCTCCATTTATTCTCCCACACCTTCCATTCAGCCGGCCAGCCCATCTCAGCCATGCTGAGATGATGCTGTTCAATTCTGCCAGCAATAGATGACAGATTCCACGAGAACATGCTTCTTGAAGCACAGATCCTCCTTACTTTGCTCCTCATTGAAATTAATATTCAACCTATTTATATACAGTAGTTGATTCCTTAAAGTAGAACTTGGGAGCAGTTGGGCAGAACTTGGAGTCCTCACAGTTGGTGAACACATATTTAATGCTGATTGGTGGGCATATCCAAATGATAGGTACTCCAGATCCGAATTTTACAGCGTCTATATATTTTGTATCTGCTTGAAAATATTGTTCAAAATATATATTTCTTGGAGTTGACAAGATTCATGAAAATGTTATATTTACTAAACAAGCAAAAGACATAAAAGTTTGTGCTTTGTCAGCTGACACAACAAATCTGTATGCTGGATAGCTCAACTCACTTTCACCAACATTGCTTGTTATGTGTGTGATCTGTATTACACATTGATTTAACTTCCATAGACTCAAAATAGGTGTTTCACATCTCATCTGTGTCAATTTTCATTGAAACAGGACAGTCCTAGACATGAAGATGAAATATTACTGTGCTATTGTGTAATATTTGCTCCAGTGAAACTTCCAGATACAAATAATAGATGACAAAAGTCATACGGGTATTTAATCTATAACTGTGTCTTTTGTTGTGCTTTGATTGTTTATATATATAGCCTTTTCTAGTTACCAATAGAAGATCCAAAAAGTTTGATAATTATTAACATCAACAATTGTTTGAAATAAAGCAGGAGAGGGAGGAGTTCACCTAGTGGTATTATCACTGGACTGTTAATTCAAGGCCTCAGTTAATGTTCTGGGGACACAGGTTCAAATCCCACAGCAGATGGTGGAATTTGAATTCAATAAAGGAAAATTGAAATAACAAGTCAAATGATAAGCATGAACCCTTTGCCAATTATCAGGAAAACCCCATCTGATTCACTAATGCCTGTTACAGAAGGAAACTGCCATCTTTACCTCGTCTGGTCTACATATGACTTCAGACCCACAGCAATGCAGTTGACTCTTGGCTGCCTGATGGGCAATAAATGTTAGCCTAACCAGTTTCACTTCATCCCATCAATGAATAAAAAAATGCTAAGTAAACAATTCTCCTGTACCAATATAAATTAAGGTTGACATTTTAGTGAACTGAACTAGAGCAGAGTTATGATATTATGCAGTTATAATTATTATGATCCGAGCAACTATTTTGATTAACATTTTATATTCATTCTATCCATCTTTTCTCAATAATTGCTAGTTTTTTGGTAATATTGTGACATATTCAATTACAAGAAATTTTTATGCTCTAACCCAGGGGTGGGGAACCTACGGCCTTAAGGCTGCATGAGGCCTTCTAGGCCATTGTGTGTAGACTTTTGAATGAATCCAAATTTTGCAGAACAAATCTTTTATTTTTTATTAATATGCTTTTTCGTCCTTTATTATTTTTATTTTAATCTTAAAATGAATGAATTTAAAATACCAGAGAGTAAAAGAAATACAATGAAAGGTTCTCTGACTTTGAGAATCATGACATCACACTCAAATTAGCATTTCAATCTCACCTAGTTGATGTCTCCAAGGCTCCTAAAGAACTACAGATGGAATTGATAGAGCTCTCAGAAGATGACATTTTAAAGTCCTTATTTGACGTTAAGAAAGATCCGATTGAAACATGGAAAAATACAATAGAAGACCAAAGCCTTTGGCAACATGCACGAAAAATGCTTTCTTGCTTTTCAACCACTTATTGCTGCGATTCTACATTCTCATACTTAACCAAAATCAAGACGCCCTTAAGGTCACAAATGACTGATACCCATCTAGAGGATCAGCTAAAACTGCAGACACCCATGCTGCAACCAAATATTCAAATGCTTTCCTACAAAAAGCAGTCACAACAAAGTCATTACAAGGTTAGTTAACTTTAGAATTAACTTTTTCTTTTCTTTTTTTTAGTTAGTACAAAGTAGTTAGATTTTTACAAAATAATGTGAATTTCAAAGAATATATAATTGAAGTTTCTTGGATGCAGCCTTATTAGATTACAACTAACATAATGCGTCCTTCCAACATGAAAAGATTCCCCACCTCTACTCTAACCTAAAAGCAACATGTAAATCCTATCAATAATCGGATTATCAGAAGACATCAAAAGAAATTATGCAGATCAACTCAGTTTCTTTAATGTGATAAGACATTTCTATTAGAGTGAAAAATTGTATTAATTGTATTAATCAAAAAAACAATATTTAGTTTGTTACTTAAATAATAGCTATTTAGAAACCATGAGATAGAAATTCAAATGATGGCACAAAGTTATGATATCAGATTGAGTGGTGATTACATTAGTTACATAGATATTCAGTTTCAATGTAATCCACAGAACAGAACATGTTACATTTTAGTGGCCTATTTTATGCAAGACGTTAAATGAATTTTCATCTCAAAAGATTTTGAATATGAAATACCAAACATGTCTTAAATCATACTCTTATAATCTGAATATTCAATTTTGTTTCTATATATAATTTCTGGAGGAAAACCTTTAAACTGTTTATTTCTTAGTTACACAAAATGAAAGTAAAACATCTTCAAATTATATACCTGTGCTATAACTGATTACCATCATGTGACAAACCACTTTCACAGTTGTTGCCAAAATTATCTCCTGACAGCCACAGTTTTGAGTAAGTTATACTAGAAGGCATTTTCTCAAAAAATATTGCCCTCTTAGATTTTAAGCCTGACCACACATTTGGTTTGTTAAATTATGCTGGAGCTTTCTCAGAAAGTAAACCTAACCCAAGGGGATAATAACACAAAAAGTAAATACATTTGTTATCCAGCAACTGTTGAAATTCATTTTAAGTAAAAGGGGTATCATGAATTTTATAACATTACTCAATGTGGTTTATTAGACTACAAGTGATATGTTATTTATGTCAGAAAACAACATTTTCAAAATATATTCATAGTAGGCGTCAAAGTCATGCTAGCTATAACAATGACTGTGGCGGCACAGTAGCTTAGTGGTTACCACTGCTGCCTCACAGTGCCAGGGACCTGGGTTTGATTCCACCCTTGGTTGACGGTGTGGAGTTTGCAATTCTCCCTGTGTCTATGTGGGATTCCTCCGGTGCTTTGGTTTCCTCTTTTAGTTCAAAGATGTATACGTTAGGTAGATTGCCCATTGTGTCCAGGGTGGGTGGATTAACCATGAGAAAAGTAGGGAGGGGGTGGGTCTGGGTGGGACGCTCTTTGGATGGTTGGTGTGGGCTGAATGGCCTGCTTCCATATTGTCAGGATTCTATGATTTCTATGAAAATTAACCTGTGAACATTTAAACACATAGACCAATAATTATTGGGCAGCAATTAAAACAGAAAATTCCAGTTGATTGAATGATATGATGGAGAACTGCTTTAATGCCTCTTCAAGCATATTAGAGTGAAATCCAGATACATAGGGATCACAATAAGAGTTAGAATATTCTGAACTCATACAAGTCAAATACTTGAGCAGCTCAATGCTTGTCGTGGTTGCATTATGATTAATCTAATCTCCATGACATCCTTATTCTTTTTAAGTTATTACAACATTGAACTGGACAATGCAAAATGATATGAAAGCCAACATGCTTATTTTGAAAAAGAATTCTCTAAATAATTTCAAACAAGATAAGGTAATATTAATTTGGATACAGTGTTAGTAACAATTTACAATGTAAAGCAGTCTTCAATATGTCTATTCTGTGATCCACAGTAAACTAACTGATGATATATCATGTTTTAAACTGGTGTTCTCAGTATGACACCTAGGTGCTTTTCACCTGATTGTTATTAGTCAAATAGCTATGTTGTGCATGCCTCCAACTAGGTGGCTGCACAGAGCACTTCTCTAACCCTGTGTCTGCACCTTGAACTACTCCAGCCATGAGACTGAATGCTGAATTCCCAGCCTGGTGGAAGCACACCGCAATCTTCCAGTATTGTGACTGCATACTGCAATCCTTGAGTACTGCGGCTGCACACTGTATTCCTCCAGTACTTTGATTGCACACTACACTCCTCCAGCCCAGTTACTGGACTCAAAATGGTAACTCTGCTTTCTCACCACAAGTGCTGCCAGATATGCTGAGTTTCTCCAGCAATATTTGTTTATTTCCAATCTCCAGCTTTCACAGTTCTTTGATTTATTACAGTTATACACAATGGCTTGCCACCAAAGGCAGCAAGCACATTTGGGAAATGGTAGGAGGCAATACCTCAGCAGCAATTTTTGTATGTTCAAGTATGAGTATTTAAATGCAAATGAGGAACTTTTCACTTTTAAAATATCCAATATTCAATTTGCATCATGTTAATATATAGGTCTTAGAAATAACTTAATCCCTGCAGAATATTAGCAATCTACTTGTTGGCACACTAATACTATTTGCTGTGTGCTGGCACAGCAGATAGAAATGATTTATACCAACTACCTACACATAAAATTCTGCACAAAAAAATCTGGAATTCTTTCCCAAAATGTTTCTGCATTTTTACCACATGGCTGCCCTCTTTAAAGCACACTTTAAGATATATTTTTTCAATTGAGTTTTTGGTCATTTATCCTATTATCTCCTTTCATGGATTGATATAAAATTTTGTTTATTAAGCTATTTGTGAAGCACATTAGGAGATTTTATCACATTGAAGCACTTTGTAAATTGTTGATGATATTGACTGAAAGATCCAATGGTCATTATTGCATGAGGTCCTGGTAGAACTATGTAAGGCTCAGCTCTTATCACTCTGCCTTGGAAATTAGCCTGGGTCTGCACAGCGAGTTCACACCAGAATAGGGAGGCTCAATATTCAGTGAATGGATCTTCATTGGATGTGTTAGGCTGAAATCAGGACTATTTCATATGTGGAGGGTGAATCAGACAACTTTAATTTCTACAAATTTCAAATTACTCGATTACTATTTTCTTGACATCTAACTTCTTTATCTAAAAATAAATACAGGCTGGTATCAACATGCCTTTTCCTATGGTCCAGCATCTCTGTACAGGGCTTTTAATGTCACTGTCAACCTTGTGTTCAGTCAACAGGAAGTAGCTGGCTATTTAGTGTAATATATAGATGAAGTTTCCCTTGCCTCAAGGCAAAATACTACACTTCAGTGATTTGTTCAATGTAACAGTGAACTTCAAATCTATCTGCATGGGGCTTTTGCAAGAGCTTCAATTTGCATATTAAACAATCAATAGCACCCGCAAAAATCCATTTGTTAAAGTCTTGGTACCGGCCATTATTAATGAAAGCTGTCAAAATATTCTAGTAAGATATACAGAATTTTGCAAATATTAATTCAAGAGATAAAGGTGAAATATAAATGTTCCTCTGGTCTTTTAGTAATGCATTTTACTCTAACTTTGTTGCAGGAAAGATATTTTACTTTTGGACACAATATAGTTCATTACTTTGAGTACAGCACAATTTTTAAGAAGATGATATTCTTGAATATGAAGCTAATTCTGTATCTAATAGCACCGGAACTCTCTGCCCTGCCTTCCAACCCTGATCCCATTTGCAAGATGTTAGGATAAAGGAACATGAGACCAGGGTATGAGAAGGAATTTCCTTTTCAGATTCAGGATTTTGCAGTCGTGGTTACAATGAGCTCTTGGTGGCACTCAGTGCCTGATCAAGGGCCCTGAAATCAGGAAGGGCTGGGTCTACTGAGAGACACCAACTTGCCCTTGCTGATCATTCTCCTTAACACACTAAACATTGGATCTTTCAGGCAATATCAACAACAATATACAAAGTGCTTAAATGTGGTAAATTGACCATTGGCTCAACATGTTTTGATTAGAAAATGGCTGCCTGAGTGAAGTCCTGTTTAAAATCCGGGTGTTTTTCAGGAAGGTCTAGAGACCATCAAAGGAGTCAAAGCCACTTGCATGTTGACCAGGAAGCAATTCCATGATTCTGTAAGGCCCATCCAGTGCCATTTATCTTATGGGCAAAACTGGATGCAGAATTCAGTAGAGTGGAAAGTGATGGAATCATCAAATCAGTCCAGTTTGCAGAATGGCTAGCACCGGCCATACCAATTGTGAAGCCCAAAGGTTGGTTGTCCTTTGTGTGGATTTTAAATAAAGAGTAAACTGCTTTTTGCAGCTCAATAAATACCCAATCCCTCCCATAGAGGATTTACACACAAAGCTGCAAGAGGGGCTTTTTGTCATGAAGCTGGATAGGAACCATCCGTACTTGCAACTGCAGTTCGATGAAGATTCCCAGAAGCAGTCTACAATTAATACCTCATAAGGGTTTGTACCAATATATGAGACTGCCATTTGGAGTATCGTCAGTCTGTGCAATTTTTCAGCGGACGATAGAGAACATTTTACAAGGTCTATCTCAGGTCACCATTTATCTAGATGATGTACTAATAACAGGTAAGACCAATAAGGAGCACTTAAAGAACTTGGGCATAGTCCTTAAATGTTTCTCCCAAGTGGATGAATGCCTTCAAAAGGAAAATTTTGTGTTCTAGGCACCTCAACCTACTTGGGCTACAAGGTCAACAAGACTGTGTGACTCCCATTGAAAGATTGAAGTAAGGACAACCAAAAGTGCCCCAACTCCCATGTCTGTACTAGAGTTTAGTCCTTTCCTTGGGCTTGTGAATTATTATGGAAAGTTCACACATAACCTGGCTTCCATCCTGGCATCTTTGCATCAACTCTTAAAAAAGGGTCAGCCTTGGAAACAGTTGTGTAGCAAAGCCATAGGTTTCAGGGAAGTGAAGAAACAGCTATCATCCTCTGACGTGTTGGCACACTACGCTCCCAAGCAAGATCTGGTATTGACATGTGATGCCTCCCCATATGGCATTAATATAGTACCAGCTCATAGGTGCCCCAATGGAGAGCAACGCTCAAAACATATGCTTCCAGGACTTTGGCTAATGCTGAGCGTAAATATGTCCAGATAGAAAAGGAAGATTTAGCAGTCATATTTGGAGTCAGGAAGTTCCACCAATATCTTTATGGACGTAAGTTTGTAATGCAGTCTGTTCTGATATAAAACAATAGTTCCGTACCTGTGCGATCACCGTTATAAGAAAATCGCGTAATGGCAGCACCATTTAAATCAGTGGGGCCAGAATTGCGTTATAGCCAATACAGGAAAGGAAAGTTCACATCATACAAATAATGGTCTAAATTCTTCAACTGCCTTACAGCCTACTTGCATTGAAGAAATAAGTGTTATGGCAGAACAGACTATAATAATGGACCACAAACCACTGCTAGGTCAACTTAAAGAGGACAAGGTAGTGCCACCCTTAGGTTCAGGCTGATTTCAGTCGTGAGTGCTAATATGAAGTGAATATAATTACAAGTTGGTGCACCATCCGGGAGGCCAAGTAGCAAATGTGGATGCATTGAGCTGCCTCCCGCTGACAGATACACCACTGGTGATACCACCACTGGAGAAGCCACTAATGGCTTTAAATTTTCTGGACACACATCCAGTTACAGCTGACAATATCAGACTTTGGACACAGAAAGATTCGGTTCTGCCAGAACTGAAACAGCTGGTGGTCTTGAGTGAAACCAAAGGGGTGTCACAATCAGAATTGAAACCTTTTTGGACTTGGAGAGACCAGATCACAGTAGTGGATGGCATATTATTATGGGGAGCAAGAGTGATTGGCCCAAGCAAAGGTTGCCATCAGATATTGGCTGAACTGTACTAGTATCATCCAGGGATTTCCAAAATGAAGATATTGGTGTGGGAAATTATGTCTGGCAGTCAGGATTGGATGCAGATATTGCCACATTTTTAGGACAATGCCCAGAGTATGAATAAGGACAAGAGTTACTGCCAACAGTTCCCCCACATTTGAGAGAATGGCCAGTAAACGCTGGGACTCGGTCACACATCAACTATGGTGCTTTCACAAGCTCATTCTTCTAAGTCATTGTGTCATTTAAAGTGGCTGGATATGCAGAGTTCACTCGCCAAATCTGGCATGACAACATAAAAACTGTGTACATCTTTTGCAATACACGGATTCCTGGAAGTATTGGTCACAGATAACAGCCACCGTTTACCAGCAGGGAATTTAAGTACTTCTGAAGTTGAATAGTATTTAACATTTAAGGACATCTCCATACCATCCATCATCCAATGATCTGGCAGAAAGTGCAGTCCAACTTTGAAGGAAGGCTTAAAGAAACTACAGCTTCACTAGATACTAAACTGTTCCAGTTCCTATTTAATTCTAGGACCACCCCTCACACAACTACAGGGATAGCTCCAGCACAGTTGCTAGTGGGGAGAAGACACTGCAGCACCTTAAATGTGATCTTTCCAGACCTGGGGGAGCCAGGTGAGGGGATCAGCATCAGGAATACCAATGCCGGACTCAAGATTCTGGTCAGCGAGAGAGACAGTTGAAACAAATCTTGATGCAGGAACCACAGGAATGGCCCTGAGAAAGTTCGGACTGCAGATGCTGGAGATCAGAGTCAAAATGTGTGGTGCTGGAAAAGCACAGCTGTCAGGCAGCATCTGAGGACAGGAGAGTCGATGTTTCGAGCGCAAGCTCTTCATCAGGAACCTTCATCAGGAAGAGCTTATGCTCAAAACATTGACTCTCCTGTCCTCAAATGCTGCCTGACCGGCTGTGCTTTTCCAGCACCACACGTTTTGATTCAGGTTGGTGTGAATAAACACATAGATCATATGAAAGCTGCAAACTCGCAGTGGTGTGTGTGACCAAAATGTGCCCAGTTGCTCAACAGCCTTTCCAACTATTCTGGAATCCGTGGGTTCGTCTTCCCCATCAAGTACTGAAGAGACCTTGGAATCTGAGATGGACAGAGCCGATGTTTCCACCTTGAAGTCTTTGCCACCTGAAGAAGAGAATGAATTTCTCCAAGATGCTCTGGGTGCAAGAGGCGAGATACTATATGTTACACGCTTTCTGTATCAGAGGCAGAGTTGGAGGAACCTGACCTGGATGGCACAAGTTTCAGTACAATGGTAGATGCTTTACTACTGGACAGCCGGCGAGAGATTTCAAAATGTCCCCAAAGTAGCCGTGTGTCTACTTGTGGTGACACTTCTCCACGAATCTCTGTCCTACACACAGAGACAGTATACCTTATAGGAATTAAACAAATGGTTTATCAGTCACATGGGCGATTGTCATCACATAGTTTAAAGTAGGTAATTATGAATTTACAAAGCTTGATGAATGTCGATATCCTGTGATAACGTATGAATGTATTACAGAAACTGATTATCATATTCTTCATGATTATGTGTTGCTGGGAAGAGATTAAAGCAGAGGGTTTTGCCTGCTGTAAATGGGGGATTCACATACCTATGCTAATATGGAGGGGAAATAAGACAATGGGAGCAGGAGGCAGTTTAACAGGGTTGGGGACAAGGCTTTCAGTCTTGTCTGAAAAGGGCAAATCCCTCTGTCTCAGGCTACAGGAGGAATCAGATGTGTGGTTCCGCTAGGCTCCATTTCTGAGATACAGTCAGCCTTCCCCCTACTGAGGTGTTCTGTCTGTACTATAAGAGGACAGGCTTTCAGTTGATACTGTGATAAGTCCTTTGGTAGTGGAATGTTTAACCCTTGAGTCCTCAATGTGTCCTGCTTGGATTGTTTTCCTTCTAGGACTGCAATTTGTGGCTTCAGTAAGAAAAACTTAATCTGAGGCTGTCTTCTAGGAAGTAATTCAGCTGGTGCTCTGCCAGTGAGTCTTGTTAGGATCAATAAACAAACATTCACAAGTTTGCGAATTACTGACATCTGATGTTTGTTTCAATTTGCATTGAACATTTGTTTCACAAGAGGCTGCTTAATAATTTGTCCTGTGTGTTCTGCTGCTCCCTTCAAAACAAAATGATATAGTGGAACTCCAGACTGTTTTACTCCATTCATAGTCAGCAAATTTGGAAGCCAATGAACAAAGCCCAAGTCCATTGCCATACACAATTTCCTCTGGGAACCTACAGGAGGCAAAATAAAGTCAGCAAAATTCTAAAATTTTGCTTGTTGTTGTTTGATTCATCAGAACCCCGCCAGAACATTAAACCATTGAAAGCCAATTGTGTGGTCTTAATGTCATACTTGGAAGCATTCAAAGCCATAGCACATCTCAGCATTTTGCCTGCAGCTAAAGTGAGTGGTGGGTGCATTGGATTCAATGTAGGCTTTAGAGGCTTATAATCAGTTTGATTGTGAAACTGAGACAAGTATTTATGGAACTTTCTTCCTTCAGAAATCAAAAACAATACTTTTCACTCTATCTAAGCAGAATGTCATTCATTGGGACTGAGGGTGCATGAGGCAAATGGCAATCAGTCTCTCCTCGCCAGTATCCAATACCTGAGAGATCATAGAATATATGCGATATAGACAGGCATGATGTGTTACCTTAATCTTTTTGGACACAACATACTGTTCAAGCACTGAACCACCTTCCAGACTACTTTTGAGCTGCACACAAATCTGTTCCATGATGCTCTTTTGAAATTTTTCAAAATTACAATAGACAGACAGCTTTTTCAAAATCAGATAAAATCTCCAATTTCCTCACCGAGAAAATGATTCCTTGCCCCAAATGAATAGCTTTCTGCAATATTCAATGGCTAGGGATTGTGAACAGTAACCTACTGCTCAATCTTTCAAAAAACTCTGCCAGTGTGTCATACAGTTCTAGGGTTGTTTCAGAGAGAAATATCTGTCTTTTCCTTTCCCACAATTTCTGGTCAACAACTGGATGATCATGAACATCAAGGGTATTATCAGCAATGAAATCATCTCCATACACACACCGATAGATTCTCAGACAAAACTGCATCCTTCCAGTCACCCAATAATACTTATTGATGCAGCCATTTTAAATGTCAGTTCATCCATGTCAACAAACAATCGACAACAGATTTTTAAAGTTAATTCTCAGAGAAAACAAAAGACTCACAATCCCTCTACTTATTTGCTGGAAGTTTCTGCAAATCAAACAGTCACATTTCCAATCTCACTTCATTGACAACTGTAATATTTTTGCAGGACAAACTAATGACAGCACACCACATGGAAACGCAAACACTCAACAAATTGGTCTATTTTGGAAACAGCTGAAATTAAATATGAAAAATACAAATGGTCAAAAAAGTTGTTACAGTAGTTGGTGGGGGAGGGCAATCTGCCTGTAGGTGCTTATGGAGTCTGCAGAAAGGAAGGTCTTCAAACCCACTGGGAGCAGCGTCTGTCTCACCTGTCTCTGGGAGACTGCCTCCCAGCAGTCACACTGTCTCCTGATGTCTCTGGTGATTTGGACACCGACTGGAAAATTCTTTTCAACCTCTGACAAAAGATCTTATTTGGCCTTTCACTAAGTGCCCAGCCACTACGTGGTTTTGCCATATTTCCATGCTGCCTTTTGAAAAAATAACTTGAGGGTGGACTGGAGCCAGTATGCAGGCTGTGGAAATTTACATGCCTTTCTCCTTTCTCAAGTAGTCACATATTACCAGAAATAAAATAACCAGTAGGCCAACTAATAGTTTCTTTTGAGTTGTTGCAGTAAAGAGATGCTTTTGTTGCTTGAAGTAAAAAGAATTCTGATCCACAGGAGATGGATTTGCAGTAACGGGGATTTGCTTTATTAATCTTGTTTCCACTTTCTGCTTTTAAAGATCAGGACTTACGTCAAGTATGCATGAGGCTGAATTTGCACAAGAACCCTTTCATAGGGGTTTGTCCTCAGAGTTCTCAACATTGACTCTGGACTCTAAAAACTCATGGTTTCAGGTAAACCAAGGGCAAGGAAACCTCTGATTTCCACGTTCTACCCTCCCTCAGCTGAGAATCACTACTCCTCCAGGTTGAACAACACTTGGAGGAAGCACTGAGTGCGGCAACGGCGCAAAATATACTCCAAGTGGAGCTTTCAGTGTCCACCACCAAGACTGGCTCGGCAGCAGCACGACTAAGTGAGCTCGTCAGGTCCTAAAGGGTAGAACTGCTAAACTCGGTTTACCCCAGGTAGTGAAGGACACAACAAGAAGGAAAATATACTAGAACTCATCCTCACTAATCTGCCGGCTGAAGACGATCCGTCCATGAGAGTATCAATAAGAGTAACTGCTGCATAGTCTTTGCAGAGACAAGTCCCACCTTCACATTGAGAATAACCTGAATCATGCTGTGTGGCGCTATCACTGTGCTAAATGGGACAGACTTCGAACGGATCCAACAACTCAAGACTGGGCATCCATGAGGAGCTATGGGCCATTAGCAGCCACAGAATTATATTCCAGCACATTCTGCAATCTCACAACTCAGTGTTCCCCCACTTAACTATTATTATCAAGCCAGGAAACAACCCTGATTTAATGGGAAGTGCAGGAGGGCATGCCAGAAGCAGCACCACGCCTAAAAATAATGCTTTAACCTTGTGAAGCTACCAAACAGGGCTACTTGCAAGCCAAAAAAAACAGAAGCAGCATGTGAATGACAGAGCTAAACATTCCAACAATTAAGGGGTCAGATCTAAGCTCTGCAATCCCGCCACATCCAGTTGTGGATGGTGGTGGACGATTAAACATGTCACTGGAGGTGTCTCAACAAATATCCGTATCGTCGATGGAAAAGCCCAACACATCAGTGAAAAAGATAACGCTGCAGCATTTGCAGCAATCTTCAGCCAAAGGCAAATGGATGATCTATCTCATCCTCCTTCAGTGATCTCCAGCATTACAGATGCCAGTCTTCAGCCAATTTGATTCACTGCACATGCTATTAAGAAATGACTGGAGGCCCTGGATACTGCAAAGGCTATAGGTCCTGACAACATTCTGGCAACAGTACTGAAGACTTATGCTCCAAACCCGTCAGGTTCCAAGAGATCGATAGTGATATGGGACTCTGTAGTCAGAGGACAGAAAGGCATTCCTGCGGCTAGCAGTGATAAATCAGAATACTGTGTTGCCTCCCTGGTGCCAGGATCAAAGATACCTTGGAGAGAATGCAGAGTATTCTCAGAGGGGAGTGGGTGCACATTGGAACAAATGACATCGTATGGGAAAAGGATGAGGTTCTGAAGGAAGAATATAGAAACTTAGGCAGGAATTTAAAAAGGAGGTCCTTGAGGACAGTAATGTCTGGATTCCTCCCAGTGCTACATGCTATTAAATTTGGAATAGGAGGATAGAGCAATGAATACGTGGCTGAACAGCTGGTGCAGGGGAGAAGGATTCACGTTTTTGGATCATTGGAATCTCTTCTGGGAGAGAAGTGATCTGTATAAGAAGAATGGTTTGCACCTGAATTGGAAAGGGACTAATATACTGGCAGAGAGATTTGCTAGCGCTGCTCAGGAGGATTTAAACTGGTAATGTGAGGGCGTGGGCCCAGGGAAATAGTGAGGAAAGAGATCAGTCTGAGACTGGTACAGTTGGGAAAAGGAGCAAGTCAAACAGTCAGGGCAGGCAGGAACAAAGCAGAGAACGAGGAAGGACTGATAAATTAAACTGCATTTATTTCAATGCAAGAGGCCTAACAGGGAAGGCAGATTAACTCAGGGCATGATTAGGAACATGGGACTCGGATATCATAGCAATTACAGAGGCGTGGGCTTCGGGATGAACAGGACTGGCAGCTTACTGTTCCAGGATACAAATACTATCGAAAGGATAGAAAGGGGGACAAGAGAAAAGGGGGAAGTGGCATTTTTGATAAGGGATAGCATTACAGCTGTACTTAGGGAGGATACTCCTGGGAAAACATCCAGGGAAGTTATTTGGGTGGAACTGTGAAATAATAAAGGGATGATCACCTTATTAGAATTGTATGGCAGATCCCTGCAGTAGTCAGCAGAGAAACAAATTTGTAAGGAGATTTCAGTTATCTGTAAGAATCATAGGGTAGGGAATTTTAACTTTCTAAATATTGACTGGGACTGCCATAGTGTTAAGGGTTTAGACGGAGAGGAATTTGTTAAGTGTGTACAAGACAATTTTCTGATTCAGTGTGTGGACGTACCTACTAGAGAAGGTGCAAAACTTGACCTACTTTTGGGAAATAAGGCGGGGCAGGTGACTGAGGTATCAGTGGGGGAGCACTTTGGGGCCAGCGCCATAATTCTATTAGTTTTAAAATAGTGATGGGAAAGGTTAGACTGGACTTAAAAGTTAAAGTTCTAAATTGGAGAAAGGCCAATTTTGATGGTATTAGGCAAAAAATTTCAAAAGTCGATTGGGGGCAGATGCTTGCAAGTAAAGGGTCAGCTGGAAAATGGGAAGTGTTCAAAAATGAAATAACGAGAGTCCACAGGTGGTATATTCCTGTTTGGATGACAGACAAGGCTGGTAGGTGTAGGGAATGCTGGATGACGTAAATTGAGGTTTTGGTCAAGAAAAAGAAGGAAGCATATGTCAGGACAGACAGCAGAAATTGAGTGAATCCTTAGAAGAGTATAATGGCAGTAGGAGTACACTTAAGAGGGAAATCAGGACGGCAAAGGGGACATGAGATAGCTTTAGCAAATAGGGTTCATAAGAATCCAAAGGGATTTTATAAATACATTAAGGACAAAAGGGTAATTAAGGAGAAAATAGGGCCCCTGAAAGATCAGCAAGGCAGCGTATGTGTAGAGCCACATAGGAGATGGGGGAGATACTAAACGAGTATTTTGCATCAGTGTTTACTGAGGAGAAGGACATGGTAGATATAGAATGTAGGGAAATAGATGGTGACACCTTGAAACATGTCCATATTACAGAGGAGGAGATGCTGGATGTCTTAAAATGCATAAAGGTAGATAAATCCCCAGGACCTGATCAGGTGTACTCTAAAAGCCAATGGAAAGCAAGGGAAGTGATTGCTGGGCCTGTTGCTGAGAAATTTATATCATTGATAGTCACAGGTGAGGTGCCAGAAGACTGGAGATTGCCTATCGTGGTGTCAGTATTTAAGAAAATGGTAAGGAAAAGCCAGAGAACAAGAGACCACTGTGCCTGACATCGGTGATGGGCAAGTTGTTGGAGGAAATCTTGAGGGACAGGATTTACATGTATTTAGAAAGGCAAGGACTGATAAGGGAAAGTCAACATGGTTTTCTGCGTGGGAAATCATGTCTCACTAACTTGATTGAGTTTTTTAAACAAGTAACAAAGGGGATTGATGAGGGCAGAGCTGTGGACATGATCTATCTGGATTTCAGTAGGGCGTTCAACAAAGTTTCCCATGGGACATTGGTTAGCAAGGTTAGATCACATGGATTACAGGGAAAATTAGCCATTTGGATATTGAACTGGCTTGATGTTAGAAGACAGAGAGGGTGGTGGTGGAGATTTGCCTTTCAGACTGGAGGCCTGTCACCAATGGTATGCCACAGGATTGGCGCTGGGTCCACTGCCTTTCTTCATTTATATAAATTATTTGGATGTGAACATAGGTGGTATGGTTTATGAGTTTGCAGATGACACCAAAATTGGAGGTGTAGTGGACAGCAATGAAGCTCATCTCAGAGTACAATGGGATCTTGATCAGATGGGCCAAAGGGCTGAGGAGTGGAAAATGGAGTTTAATTTAGATAAATGTGAGGTGTTGCATTTTGGAAAGACAAAACAGAGTAGGACTTATACACATAATGGTAAGGTCCTGGGGAGTGTTGCTGACCAAGAAGGCCTTGAAGTGCAAGTCCTAAGGAATGTTACTGAACACAGAGATTTTTGAGTGCAAGTTCATAGTTCCTTGAAAGTGGACTCACAGGTAGATAGCATCAGGAAGAAGGGATTTGGTATGTTTTCCTTTATTGGTCAGAGCACCAAGTATAAGAGTTGCGGCTGTACAGGACATTGGTTCGGCCACCTTTGGAATATTGTGTGCAATTCTGGTCTCCCTCCTATCGGAAGGATGTTGTGAAACTTGAGAAGGTTCAGAAAAGATGTACGAGGATGTTTGTCAGGGTTGGAAGGTTTGAGCTATAGGGAGAGGCTGAACAGGCTGGGGCTGTTTTTCCTGGAGCTTCAGAGGCTGAGGGGTGACCTTATAGAGGTTTATAAAATCATGAGGGGCATGGATAGGTAAATAGACAAGATATTTTCCTGGAGTGGGGAGTCCAGAACTAGAGACAATAGGTTTAGGGTAAAATGAGAAAAATTTAAAAGGGACCCTAAGGGGCAATGTTTTTATGCAGGGGTTAGTGTATGTATGGAATGAGCTGCCAGAGGATGTGGTGGAGGCTGGTACAATTACAACATTTAAAAGGCATCTGGATGGGTATATGAATAGGGAGGATTTAAAGGGATATGGTAAATAGGACTGGCAAATAGGACTAGATTAATTTAGGATACCTGGTCAGCATGGACGAGTTGGACAGAAGGGTTTGTTTCCATACTGTACATCTTTATGACTCTGTGACTCTATGTCCCCGTCCAAGCCAAACTGTTTCAGTACAGTTGCAACACAAGCATCTACTCCACAATGTGGAAAATTGCCCAGGTGTGTGCTGTTCTTGGAAAGCAGGACAAATCCAATCCAGCCTGTCACACTACTCTTGAAAATAACAGTGCTAGCAAGCAATGTCTGCTCAACAATAATCGGTTTGGGTTCCACCACTCAACTCCTGATCTTATTGCAGTCTTGGATCATACGTGGACGAAAGAACTGGATTCCAGAGGTGAGGTGAGAGTGACAACCATTGACATCAAGGCCAGATTTAACAGAACGTGGCATCAAGAAGCCCCAGCAAAACCGGCATCATTGGGTATTAAGGGCAAACTTTCTGCTGTTTGGAGTTATGCCTGGCACTTTGGAAGATGGTTGTTGTTGTTGAAGATTAGTTATTTCAGCTTCAAGACATTCCTGAAGGAGTTCCTTAGTGTAGTTTCCTGGGCCGAACCATCTTCAACTGCTTCATCAATGACCTTCCTTCCATCATAAGGTAAGAAGCAATGATGTTCACTGCTGATTGCACAATGTTCAACACCAATCGTGATTCCTCAGATAATGAAGCAATACATGTACAAATGCAACAAAATCTGGACATACCCAGGCTTAAGTTGACAAGTGGCAAGTAACACTTGCACAATACAAATGTCAGACAATGACCATCTCTATAAAAGGCCTCCACCATCCCGTGACATTCAATGGCGTTATCATCCTTTACTATCAATATTCTTGGGGGTTACCATTGACCAGAAACTTATCTGGACTCTCTACATCCAAACAATGGCTACAAGAGCAGGTCAAAGACTAGGAATATTGCAGTGAGTAACTCACCTCCTGACTCCCCAAAGCCTGTCCATCTTTGACAAAGAACAAAGCAGGACTAGGGCAGCAGATACATGGGAAGAACACTACTTGCAAGTTCCCCTCTGTGCCACTCACCATCCTGCCTTGGAAATATATATCTTTCACCGTTGCGAGGTCAAAATCCTGGAAATCCCTTCCTAATGACATTGTGGGTCAACCTACAGCACACGGACTACAGGGCGGTTCAGAAAGGCAGCTCACCCACCTTTTCAAGGGCAATGGGAGACTGGTGAGAAAATCTGGCCAGCCAGCGATGTACCATGAGTAAATGAGAAAAAAATTTGACAGTGAAGGTCCATCCATTGCCCATTAGTTCCATCGAACTGAATCAAGTTCTGAGGGCTGGGATAGTTGCATGGATGGTATTGGTAGATACTGAGAACTGCAGACACTGGAGATCAGAGTGGAGAAAGAGTGGAGCTGGAGAAAGCACAGAAGGTCAAGCAGCATCAGAGGAGGAGGGGAGCCGATGATTCAGGTTGAATCCTTTCATCAGGACTAGGATTGGTACTTAAACTCTTAACTTTCGATGTCTAGCCTCATAAAACCCATTGCTTGGCCATAGTGAAAGAGATGTCTCCCCTGAGAAATTCAAAGCAGAAGGGGCTTATTTTTGCATTACAACCAAACCCTGAAAGCATGGACACTTCTTCCATTCCAAACTTGCCAAGAGGAGAATTACTTCACATGATATGATTTTTTATGCTCATCCATTTGAGTGGGTGTATTGTGCACCTGAAGGTTGACAGTCAGAAAAGACAAAAAAACCCATAATTTTGTTACGTACTACTTTCCAATCCTGCCTAAACTGAATATTATTAAGTTAACAAGACTGAAGAAATTTGATCCCCATGTGCTGAACCTTCCCTGTAATGATGGGGAGATTGAGGAGATTTCTACCTTGGGGCATCTGTCTTCAGAAAAAGTTCTCTGACTGGAATAGGAGAGATGCAGGACAGTTTTGCGCCTGCAGATTGGAGGCAGCCAGGTGGGATCTAAAATGGGATAAATTGGAAATTGTTGGACTTCAGAATCTGAGTCTTGCCTGCCATGTTTAAGTGTCTGCAGAGTCTGAACAACTCCAGTCCATTATGTTTTTGGGTAACAATGAAGCACTCAGACAAAATCCCACGCACCCTTTATGGAAACTAGACCAACATGGTACTCCAGTAAAACAGGCAGACATTGGATTCCTGAACACATATGCTTTCCTATTTAAATAAGTATAGTTTGTGTTAGAATGGTGTCTATGTCTTAAAGTACTGTATAAGTAATGTACCAGTCTATATTGATGAAGATTTCACTGCTAATTCAGTTCATGTACTTTCTGATAACTAACATGAGTGGCATTGTCAGCAGTATAAGAACAATCTTCCATCCCACTTAATGTGACTGGTGGGGAATAAATTTATGAAAGATAAGTAGGTATAATGTATCTGTTGCAATCATGCAAATGACTCAATACCCAAAATTCCTCAGCTTTAGCCTGTTTGTTCTGTTTGCTCTGCTTCATTAGTATTTGTACCAATGAAGTCATGGACTTAGAAATTTCAAAATTATTTACTTTAATGTAAGAAAATCTAATCTTTGTGAAACAACAATGCAAATGAAACATTTCATTAACAATGAATATTTTAAATATCCAAAATTTGTCTAACTGAAATAAACTACTATTAATATCATCTTTGAGAGAATGTTTATCAATTTCCAAAATATCAACCAAAGAAAACATAAAACAGATTGAAATTTCTATTGGAAGGATGTTGTGAAACTTGAATAAGAAAAGGTTTACAAGGATGTTATGATTTGGGGACGCCGGTATTGGACTGGGGTGTACAAAATTAAAAATCACACAGCACCAGGTTATAGTCCAACAGGTTTAATTGGAAGCACTAGCTTTCGGTACGCCGCCCCTTCATCATTTGGTTGTGGAGTACACATTTGTAAGACACAGAATTTATAGCAAAAGTTTACATCACACTGTAAACTTTTGCAATAAATTCTGTGTCTTACAATTGTGTACTCCACAACCACCTGATGAAGGAGCGACGCTCCGAAAGCTAGTGCTTCCAATTAAACCTGTTGGACTATAACCTGGTGTTGTGTGATTTTCAACTTTGTACAAGAATGTTGCCAGGGTTGGAGGATTTGAGCTACAGGGAGAGGCTGAATAGGCTGGAGCTGTTTTCCCTGTACCGTCAGAGGCTGAGGGGTTACTTTGTAGAGGTTTATAAAATCATGAGGGGTATGGATAGGGTAAGCAGACAAAGTCTTTTCCCTGGGGTTGGGGAGTCCAGAACTGGAGAGCATAGGTTTAGGTTGAGAGGGGAAAGATATAAAAGGGACACAAGGAGCAAACTTTTCACACAGGGTGATGCGTGTATGGAATGAGCTGCCAGAGGAAATGGTGGAGGCTGGTACAATTACAACACTTTATTTTTGAAATTAGATTAGATTCCCTACAGTATGGAAACAGGCCATTTGGCCCAGCAAGTCCACACTGACCATCGAAACAGTAACCCACACAGACCCATTCCCCAACCCTGTATTTACCCTGACTAATGCACCTACCACTATGGGCAATGTAGTATGGCCAATTTACCTGCCTTGCACATCTTTGGATTGTGGGAGGAAACTGGAGCACCCGGAGGAAACCCATTCAGATACGGGGAGAATGTGCAAATCCCACACAGACAGTCATCTGAGGTGGGAATCAAACCCAGGTCCCTGGCGCTGTGAGGCAGCAGTGCTAACCACTGAGCCACTGTGCCGCCACTTAAAAGGCATCTGGAAGGGTATATGAATAGGAAGGGTTTGGAGGGATATGGGTCGGGTGCTGGCAAGTGGAACTAGATTAGGTTGGGGTATCTGGTCAGCATGGATGAGTTGGACCGAATGGGTCTGTTTCCATGCTGTATATCTCTGAGACTCTATTATTCTCTAATATGGGATTTCAGTAAGTTAGTCCCCACGGTTACTTCATAATTTTTGTAAATTGACACTATATCAAAAACATGGTTCTTATGTATGAATGAAATATTTTCTGAAGAAATAGACAAAAAAAATGCTACTGAGGTGAAAACAAATGTGTAAAAACCTGGTAAAGCCTTGAAATAACAAAGTTACTAAAGTAATTAAGGAAAATCTGCTTACAAATGAAAAATCCTCAGCATTTTGGCAGAGAAGCCGAGGAAAGACTGCTTGCCTCTGGAATCTCTCTTCATCCTCAAAGATGTTTCCATACATAAATCCATTCATCATAGTTGAATGAGCGTGGATGTCAATGTAGAATTCCATGCTTGCTTTCTGTTAGGGAGGATAAAAGTCAACATAAAATGTAACTTGAAAATACATAAACTAGCTTTAAGGTTGAAATGTTTTACTAAAACAATTTAACTTTGCCTTCTCCTGAATAAGTAAAGGTCAAACCTTTAGGAGATTAATTCTAAAGTGAATAAAAGTATATTGTGCTAAGTGGCTGGCTGTGAAATTTGAAAGTGGCCTGGTGGACGAATTTTAAAGGAATTGCAACTTACAGTCATCTTAAATTTATAATTTTGTGGTTTGGGATAAAGTATGAAATGATGCAAAAGATACTGTCTTGATGATTAATTCCCAGATGAATCGCTTGTACATCTGTTCTGGAGAGAAGTTACTGAAACTGTAATTACCTGCAAAATAATAGGACTCCAAATACATTGGATAATGTGCTCATTTTTATTCAATGAACCAGACAGGAATATTATTTTGCCATATTGGCATATATTATGAAAACATAAAGAAATTTTACATAAAGTACACACAAAAGATTCTCTTTTCGTAATACTTTGATTTTTTAAGTAGTTTTTTTTGTAACAGATTTTTCAATGTTCTTTCAATAGATATCTTGGAAAGTCATGCAGCTGCATTCAGGTTTTATCTGTATCCACAGCAATATTGAGCTTTCTACATGACTGAACTGAGCTCTGCAATGCAGGATTTCATATAATACCTTTTTAAATATGTTTGTTTTGAACTTTTGAGCAATAAATAATGAACTTTCTCTCTTCAGTGGTTCCTGTCACTTCACATAAATAAAGTAAAATCCAAATTTTGAGAACCTGAAAATGTATCAGTATAAAACTTCTCTGGTTGGAAGCAATGGGAAGACTTAAATTTCTAATCAATAAGAACTGTACTGAAAATTGTAACTCAAAAAACAAGTGATAAATAATATACAGAAACATCACAACATTATTTATTCAGGATAACGCTTCTATTCCTAAGGTCATAAACACATAGTGGAGCACAAGCAACTCTGTTTTAAATTCTGTTCACAGCAGAAGCAATTTCCTAGTGTGCAAAGTGCTGTCAGCAGCTCTGATGTTTGTGTATGAAATATAGACAATATGACTGGCCCATCGGCAGCCATGTCAGGCTGATGGATGGTGCCTGTAAAGAAGTAAAGCGGTTGCTGTTAGGGCCAGTCTATCAGAGGTTTGAAGGAGATTTAGCCTTAATAGAGGTAAAACTCTTATAATCAGCAAATTTCTTCAGATAATGGGAAAAGGACAAATTTGAAATATAAAGTACAATTTCCATTTCTGGTATAGTATGGTACAGACAGCACAGGCAGACAGACATAAAATATAATGGGTATGTTCATAAGCTCAGCTAATTTATGGTATGTTCAGAATAACTTAAATTTGCACATATCAGAGCTTATTTATATTTCATATGCAACACAATTTCTTAAAAATATTTGAAGCTCTGACAGCAGACTTGTATATGTCAAACTGCAAGCATGCACACTGATGAATTAAAGAAAAAAATAGCTTTAAGGGATTGTATTCATCTTTATGACAGACCCAATACATTCGTTTCTGCTCAGAAATTAATTTTCTAATATTAGAAAAGGTCAAAATAAACTATGTAGAAGTCCCAGACATTTTTTCATCTTCAACAAATTATCTCAAATGTCTTTGTCAGATATAACTTGATAAGATTTGGATGATATGTGTTAGTGGGAATCAACTGATCAAAATGAATTCCTTTCAAGTTCAATAGATAGATTAGACACTGTTGAACAAGAAATGGCTCTATATTCTATTTCAGGGGAGTTCAATATACATAAATATTTAATAGACTTATTAAAATGTTGATTTTGGCTGAATGATCATTAGAAACTGAACTTCCAGATAATATCGTCCCAAATTGGTACCATAATTTTAAATAACTCCAAAAATTTTTCACATTGTGCAGTTCAGATTCAACAGCCAAATTTATATTTTTTTGTAGAAAAATAGAATATTTGTTAGCTGTAAACAGTGAAATATGTATTTTTTGAAAAGGGAACAATTAACTTCAATTAAAAAAAAGATAATCACAATACTCCTGAAATAGTGATGTCATCTATTATTTATGAAGCAGCTAACAAGTGACTTCAGTGATGTAAGTATCAGAATGTTTATTAATCCAACTGTGGAATAATTGTAGACAACAAATCGATGCTATCAGAATGCAACTTGGTAATGGCATCAATTTCAAGTCTTTGTAAATCCTGCAATAGTGTTATAAGAATATTACTGACTGGGAGAATTGCTCCTTAAGTATGCAAAGAAAGTAAGTATGCAAATATGTTATTGCACAGTGAATTCTGTCAATGGAAGGATAGATGGGAGTATATAATTTCATAAACCTTAGGAGTTCAAAGATATGTCACGAATAATGTGATAAATTAGAAGCCGAGAACATATTGAAAAGTCGTAGCCAAAGAAATTTAAGCAAAGTGTGTCAACAAAAATGTAAAAGAAAAAGACTAAAAGTGAAAATAAGAAGTTATGCAATATATATTTTATATATATAATTATGGGAGAGAAAATGTAAATAGAAAGAAATATTCATGTCTTAAATTAATACCTGTCAGTTCTTACTGCTCACAGCAACAAAACTTGCAGATGATTGACATTTAAGACAGATGATCATGTAAGATGTTCTAAAAGATGGAACTGATGGTAGATCAGAAAATCTAATCCATGGTCCTAGATATAAATGAGCTACTTCCAAGTCATTTCGGAGAAACAGTTTGAAAAGTTGTTGGAACTGTGGAGCTCAGAAGACAAAAGGGATCTTAGTGTAGAATGTGGTGCATTATTAGATCTATGAATTCTCCAAGAATCCTTCCATAAATGGTGGTCGAGTTCTGTGCAGAGGAAATGCAAAAAACAAACATTGCTAATTCACATTAAATTAATATGGCACAGATTATTGACTGAATGAATTGCACGAAGATACTTCTGACCTCAATTAACGTGATTCAGAACGATCAAATTCATGATCTTTGCATCTGATACAGAGATCTGATCAAATTCATTCTGAATCACTGTGGTTATGGCACCATCATCATAAGGATTCCACTGTCGGTCAGATGTGACACACTTTCAGAATCATTCCTCCAGATCAATTCATCTTCCACACCAAGAATTGAACTGGTCTTTTCATATATTCTGAATGACATGAACACTGTGTGCACTAATAGTATCCCGCGATTTGAAAATGAAACCAAATTTCAAAGGAGTAGCATGCATACTTCCATTCTAATTCCATGCACCTGTTCCATGTGGCGTGAACATGATATTTGACTGATTGTTGAGACACATGTTCAGATATTGGACTACAGACTAGGTCCCCTTGACATAACTGTAATGAATCTGTTACTTATTCACAGGCACCTCTCGATCTAATTTATTATATGGGACCTCAATATTCATTAGCTGTGTTCCTTACGTAGGCCACTGTGGTGCCTATTCCATCATCTATTCATCCATGAAGTCACTCCTTCTTCATCAATTCAGCATGCATTTAACCTTCTGCAGGAAACATGAGGTTCAGCATGTACTTACATTTGAAAATTGCCATAGAATTTAATTTCCTTCCATCAATTGTGCCATCATGCATCTTGATGTGTCATGCTTATTATTTTTACTTGAAATGTTTTAGAACTTTCCACTCACACAGATTGGTGGTTGAGCATACCAAATTTCATGGGTGTGTTATCCATGTTGCTGACATCATATAATGAGTATTAGTGTTTTGGTGACTGTCAGAAGATGAATAATTGAAATTGATAATTTTACCACCAAGGCTTTTTTAAAGAAGTTTCTGAGCAATCTTGCAATACTAAATTATTTCCACCAACTAGCAGTTGGTTTGAAATATTTGTTGGACTCGAGGTTTGATTTGACACATTTAAGCATTTACAGCCCAACTAAGTTGTTGAAGTTTCAGTAGGGGATTACTTTGGGAATAGAGATCACAATTCCCTAAATTTTAGAATATTCCTGGACAAAGGCGATAGTGGTCCTAAAGGAAAAGTGTTAAATTGGGGGGAAGTCAACTATAGCAAAATTCGGCAGGAGCTGGGGAGTACAGTTTGGGAGCAGCTGTTTGAAGATAAATCCACATTGGTAGGTTTTTAAAGACAGGTTGATTAAAGTACAGGACAGACATGTTCCTGTGAAAATGAGGGATAGAAATGGCAAGGTTTGGGAACATTGGATGACAGATGAAATTGTGAGACTAGCTAAAAGGAACAAGGAAGTATACAAAAGGTCTAAGTGACTGAAAACAGATGAAGCTTTGGAAGAATATTGGGAAAGTAGGACCAAAATGAAATGTGGAATTAAGAGGGCTGGGGGTGGTGGTTCATGAAATATCTTTCGCAAACAGTATTAAGGAAAATCCCAAAGCCTTTGATTTGTATATAAGATGCAAGAAGGTAACTAGAAAAAAAGTTGGCCTGCTCAAGGACAAAGGAGGGAAGTTATGCGTGGAGTCAGAGAAAAGGGGTGAGATTCTTAATGAGTACTTTGCATCTGTATTCACCGAGGAGAGGGAATGACAGATGTTGGGGTAAGGGATAGATGTTTGATTACTCTAGGTCAAGTTGGCATAAGGAGGGAAGAAGTGTTGGGTATTCTAAAAAGCATTAAAATGGACAAGTTCTCAGGTCCAGATGGGATCTATCCCAGGTAACTAAGGGAAGCGAGAGAGGAAATGTAGATGTCATATCCTTGGACTTCAGTAAGACATTTGATAAGGTTCTCCATGGTAGGCTGATAGAGAAAGTTAAGTCGCATGGCATCCAGTGTACAAGCTAGATATATAACGAACTGGCTTGGCAGCAGGAAACAAAGAGTAGTAGTGGAAGGGAATTTCTCAAAATAGAGAATTGTGATCAGTGGTGTTCCACAGGGATCCATGTTGGGACCACTGACCTTTGTGACATACATAAATGATCTGGAGGAAGGTATAGGTGGTCTGATTAGCAAGTTTGCAGATGACACTAAGACTGGTGGAGTAGCAGACAGTGAAGGGAACTATTGGAGAATATAGCAGAATATAGATAGATTGGAGAGTTGGGCAGAAAAATGGCAGATGGAGTTCAATCCAGGCAAATGCGAAGTGATGCATTTTGGAAGATTCAAGAGCGAACTATATGGTAAATGGAAACATACTGGGGAAAACTGAAGTACACAGAGATCTGGGTGTTCAGGTCCATTGTACCCTGAAAGTGGCAATGCAGGTCGATAGAGTGGTCAAGAAGACATATGGCATGCTGTCCTTCATTGGACGGTGCATTGAGTACAAGAGTTGGCAGGTCATGTTACAGGAATTGTGTAGGACTTTTATTCAGCCACATTTGGAATACTGCATACAGTTCTGGTTGACACATTGGCAAAAGGATGTGGATGCTTTGGAGAAGGTGCAGAGGAGGTTCACCTGGGATGTTGCCCAGTATGGAGAGCACTAGCAATGAAGACAGGTTGTAAGAGTGGTAGTCAGGTTGTATTGGAGTATGCAGCACCTTTGTGATTTCCACTACTCTTACAAAGTCATGTGCCTGTTCTTCCTGCATCTCAATACTGAAGGAGTAGACTAATGAAGTTCCCTCTCCTTAAGCACAATGTCTCCTTGATATCCCTAATGCAGTAATGCATGATGTTGCTTAATCCAGATTGGATGGATGATGAGGCATGAAATCTTAACATGACAGCAATCTTAATGACCACTGGCAGTGCAGTTCTCACTCTGTTTTGTAGGCACAGGTCTAGATGGAAGAGGTAGCACATGATTACATAAGAGGGACTAGCAACAATCAGTCAGGTGATCAATAGCAAGCATTCAACTCAGGTGCCTTTAAACTCTGCTAAACTTCTTGAAAAATGCCAGCACAATTATCTTTTGACAATTTTAACGCAACTGTTTCAATCTTATACTCTAATCCCTGACAATAGAGGGCAATATGCTATTTGCCTTTCTAATTGCTTGCTGCTCCTGCATGCTAACATCTTGTGTTTCTTGAACAAGTACACCAAGCCTGCTTGAAATCAACATTTAAAACATTCAAACCTTTTAAAAAATATTCTGCTTTTCTATTATTTTTAAAAAGGAGTACATGTTCCAAATGAAAAGCTAGAACTGTGAGTTGTATTAGAAGTACTTGTTCAGATTTCAAAGATCTGTGTTATTATCTTTACTTTCCGATTGTATTTTTCACATTAGGATCTATCTACTCCTTATTAGCTACTATCTTAACATGATTACATTCTCTACAGTATAGAAACGGGCCCAACAAGTCCACACCGACCCTCCGAAGAGTAACCCACACAGACCCATTACCCGACCATATATTTACTCCAGACTAATGTACCTAATGCTATGGGCAATTTAGCATGGCCAATTCACCTGACATGGACATCTTTGGATTGTGGGAGGAAACCGGAGCGCCCAGAGGAAACCCATGCAGACATGGGGAGAATGTGAAAACTACACACAGACAGAGTCACAAGGCTGGAATCAAACCCAGGTTGCTGGCGCTGTGAGGCAGCAGCGTGAACCACTGAGCCACTATTCCACCCATATTAATAAGTTAATATCTCTTTGTAGCCTGTTAGTGTCTTGCTCATAGCTGATATTGCCAAATAACTTTACATCACCAACAAACTTAGGTACATTACCCCCAGTCTCTTCAACTAAGCCAGGAATATAGATTGTAAATAGTTAACACAGCAACACTGTTCTGGCGGCACCCCATTAAATAATGCCTGCCAACTTGAAAAACTTCCCCATTTATCCCAACTTATGCATCCTGAACATAAGAATATATGAACATAAATAAGAGGAGTGATTCATTTGGCCCATTGAGTCTGCTCTGCCATTAAGTAAGATTGCAGCCAAACTGAATAAGCCTGAACTCCACTCTTCCACTTGCTTTGCATAACCCTTGATTCCTTTGTAGATCGAAAATCTGTCAGCATTTGATGATGCAGACTCCACTGCTTTTTATGATAGGTAGTTGCTTTGTTTGGGAGCTGGAGCTACATTATATTAAAAACATTCACTGAATTTTAAAAGGCTGTAATATGTCAAAAAGGGATACTAAATCAAAAACTAAGTGAAGGATAGTCCAGATGGATGGAACTCAACAAGGCTCTGGTTTCAATTTCTGGATTAGTGGTGCTGGAAGAGCACAGCAGTTCAGGCAGCATCCAAGGAGCAGCGAAATCGACGTTTCGGGCAAAAGCCCTTTTACCTCTGGTTTCAATTTATCAACTTGAAAGTGGGAGAAGTGAGTTGCAATTTGAAACTAAAACAGTTACTGAAGCAAAATGATATCAGACATCATAAGTGCTGTCAGTAGGTTCCAGAAAGTTAGAAAGCCATTGATAACTCAGCATAGTGGAAAATGGGGATGAAGAAAGCCACAGGAAGTATTTGTTTGATGTAGTTAAGAAATATTGGAGCTCAGAAAAACCCAATGGGTCGCTTAGTGAAGCTAAATAACATGCCTGAGGAGCAGTCTCAGGAATTGAGAAGAATTCAGTTTCAAAGGAAAAATTGAACTACAAAGAAATGAGCAATCATTGAAACAATTTGTTTCAAGGTTGGATCTTTGTAAGTGAAGAACTAAAATGCCTTCCAAAGGAAGTGGATTTTTCATGAAATTTTGTGACCCAATAAATTTCACTAACATCTGCTGGTACAAACATGAACAAAAATGCTGCATCCTAGGCGTGAGGTGAGAATTATTACTTTTGATTTCAAGGTACCATTCCACCAATTGTGGCAGCAAGGGATCATAAGAAAATTGAAGTCAATGGTGATCAATATGAAAATTCAGCACTGGTTAGGGTCATGCTGAATACAAATAGTTGTCGACCAATCATCTCAGTTCTAGGATTTTACCATAGGTTTTCTTCAGGGTAGTGCCCTGGGTCTAACCACCTTCACTGTGTTAACAATAATGTTCCCTTGATCTTAAGTTCAGAAGTTAGGATATTTGTACAGTGCTAATGCTACTAACTAATACCATTCACAACTTCCAACAAACATATTAAACAAAAATCAGAAATTGCTGGAGCTGCTGGTTCTGAAGAAGGGACATCACACTCAAAGTGTCAACACTGTTTTCTCTCCACAGATGCTGCCATACTTGTTGAGTTTCTTCAGAAATTTCTGTTTTTGTTACAGATTTCCAACAGCCACAGTTATTTGCTTTATTCTTGATTATTAAAGTACCTTGTGTCTATGCACACCATGACCGGGACATTATTCAGGGTTGGGCTGAAGTAACATTTGCTCCAGAAGAGTGCCAGGCAATCCCTATCTCCAACCAGACAAACTCTAACCCTCTGCAAAGAGGTAGTGCCACACAACACAATACAGGGTAATCCTCAATGTGAGGATGGGGCTTCATCTCCACAGGGATGTGTAGTGGCGAATCATAATTCTACAGTATGAATGTCAAGTAGCTTGTTGAGGATGAGGTCAGGTATAATTCATTCTATTGTGAATTCTCTCACCACCACCACAGACTGGTCTAGCAACTGAATCAGCAGTGGTGGTACTGAATATGATGAACACTAAAGACCTCCACCCATCCTGTGGCCATGCATCTCTCGGTGCTTCCTCCAAGTGGCATTCAACATGGAAGAGTACTGAGGAATGCATGTTGCGAGGGCACTATGATATCTCTCCTGTTCTTCTTTCAAATATGCCATAGGATCTTTTACATCCAAGAACATGGAGCCCCCATTTAATGTTTCAGTCAAAAATGTTGTTAGATTATGTTTTTTGTAGAGAGCCGTGGGATATTTTTCCATGTTAATAGCAATATATAAATGCTAATTCTTGGCATTGAGTTACAGAAAATAATTTTAGGAATGGTGACAAAATTGTTGAAGAGTTTAGCATTAAGGCAGGACTACAGGAGGAGCAAGAAGTGGAGAAATGGAAGATTTGGGAAGGAATACTAACGTGAGGCCTACAAGGTTAAAGTGACAGCTGCCTATAGAAGTAGTAAAAGGAATGGATTGCAAAAAAATCAGACAAGATACAGTTTGGCAGGTAATAGACGGGATCTGCAGCTGGAGTTCTGAAGGAGATTACAGAACAAGGGAGGAGTAAGACCACAAAAGGAATTCTAACAGAAACTTACAATATTACATTTGTGGTGTTGTGAGAACCATAAGTTAAAGTAGGCTTGCTGAGACAGGGAAACAGTCAAGTGATACAAGATATAGCACCAGAAGCAGATGAACTGAAGCTTACAGAGGATAGAGAATGGAACACCAGGAGTGCTTTACAATGTTTGAATCTGGTAGTAAAAAAGGCATGGATAAGGGCTTCAGTAGAAGGCGGACTAGGGCAAAGGTGGCAGCTGGTTTTGGTCACCTTAATATTCAGTGCAGAAGGCTGAATTTTATTCAAGTATTCAAGATGCAAGCATTCATCTAACTATGAGAGAACAATGTAGTAAGTTAATTGTACAACCAAAATAGTTTCAAAGTACAGAAAGATAACACTAAGGCATATTAGATACATGCAACACTACACAACATAATGCAATTCATATATATTCAGTATATCCTGGTTAGTCATCCTTTTATCATGCAAGAAAGAAAGTATCAATTAACCAAAGGTCAAAGACACTTGCTGCTCAAATGTTTCCTGTGGGTCTTTTGGTCATAATTGAGATCAGCAGTGACCTTCACAGACATACTACCTTAATATTGATGGTTAATTGTGCCTGCAGAGAATATATTCATTCAACCACACATTCATTCTGGTAAGTATGAGCTCTCCCATGCACTTCTTTTCCAGCATGGTCATGTAGCTCACTCTGCTATGGTAGAGTTGTTGCCTTCAGAGCACTTAGATGTGAGTCAGGCATATCCCACAACCTCTGTGACTCCTGATTATGAGT
This sequence comes from Chiloscyllium punctatum, assembly GCF_047496795.1. Classification (NCBI taxonomy): domain Eukaryota; kingdom Metazoa; phylum Chordata; class Chondrichthyes; order Orectolobiformes; family Hemiscylliidae; genus Chiloscyllium; species Chiloscyllium punctatum. Next base: position 88,332,189 of record NC_092745.1, read on the forward strand.
TTCTCTTCTTACTGTGACTGTTATATGAAAATCAGTAGATGTCACAAACTTTGACTAAACATAGGAATTAGTTGTCTCTTGATGTGCTGATACTTGAAAATATACCCATTTCCTGACCTCATTAACAGAAGGTCCAATTTTGAATAATCACACTTTTTGACTTGACTGACACTCTCAACTGCGCCACATTATCTTATTATTTGATAAAACTGCTTATCTTGGCATTTTTTCTCACTGTTTCTTAGTTTTCATTAATTCATTTTTGATGGTGCAATAAATGTCTAAGCTGACAAAATATCTGTTGGTACTTTTTACCTACACTTTACCTTTTACTTTCTAAAGTTAACAAAGCTTTCTGTTACTTTATACCTTTAACATAGAGGAGTAATAGTGAGCTTTATTCTATATGTGTGAAAAAGTGCATATATGTGTCATTATGAGAGCATGATATACTGCATGTATGTGGATGCAACTGAGAATATATTTAGGTGAGATAAAAAGGGGTAGATTTTAACTTTCACCAGAGGGTGGCAAACTCAGTAAGTTACAGATGCCACACAACTTTCCTTCGCCAACATGGATATCAACTCATAGAATCATAAGATCCCTTCAGTATGGCAGCAGATGATTTGGCTCATCATGTCCACACCGACTCTCAGAACAGCATCCCACCCAGATTCAACCCCTCTTTCCCTATCCCTGTAATCCTATATTTTCTATGGCTAATCCACCTATCCTGCATATCTCTGGACATTATGGGCGATTTAGTATGTTGAACAGACCCGACAAGCATGTCTTTGGACTGTGGGATGAAACTGGAGCACCCAGAGGAAACCCACACAGACAGTCAACTGAGGCTGGAATCAGGTCCCTGGTGCTAACCACCTGCTGAGCCACCATGCCATTCAGGGAATTCTTTGAGAAGATTTGGTAAATTAGAGAAACTAAGTACATGTGGTGCACTCAGACATAATGAGAGCCTTTGACCAGATATCATACAATTAGGTACTTCTAACGAAATCCACTTATTGTATTAATTTTGTATTGTATTCATTTTGTATTGTACATGCTAGGAATCTGCGAATACTGCAACATTAAGGGAATGGGTAGTTTCAAGGAGTTGTTACATTTCATTGCTCAAATTATTAAAATTACATTCAATACCATTTTGGAACAAGTACAGAACTTGCTTCAGGATTTTCAATAGACAGAACAGGTCAAAGGTTACTCAATAATCAATTTACGCAGTTGGGTGGAGGAATCAGAGGAAAGCATTGTTACCTTCAGGTTGCGAGTTAGCCAGCAACTTAGGAGCAGGGATAAGAGGCGATATGCCAAATAGGCAGCGGTGTTGTAACTGTTGAGAGTCAGGAGAAGACTTGGAAGCCAGGAGGTGTACCTAAATGTTGGGAGTGGGGCTCACCAAATGCGCTGGGGGCTAGAGGGGCAGTATCGACTTGATGGGCTGAATGACCTGCTTCCACAGTGTAAGGAATCTATGATTCCAGTCACTTAGCTGATTTTAATTTTGATTTATTACTAGCTTGACCACTCTCCCATGTGAGACCTTATTGAAAGGTTTACTAAAGTCCATGCAGACTACATTCACTGCACTACCCTTATCTACACATTTTATCAATTTCTCAAAAATATCTAATCAAACCCATCAGACACAATCTTCCCCTGATAATGCCATGTTGACTATCCTTGATTAATCCTTGCCAGCCCAAGTGCAGATTAATCTGTCCATTAAACATCTTTATAACAGGAGCTCTACCACTGATGTTAGATTCACTGATTTATCCGTACCACTTCTTTCCAATAATGGTATCAAATTAGCTGTCCTCCAGTCCTCTAGCACCCTCTGGCATCCTTCCTGTGGCCAGAGAGGATTTGAAAATTAATGTCAGGGTACCTGAAATCCTCTTCCCTTGTTTTCCACAGCAGCTTGAGATACAGTTCATATGGGCCCGAGGCTTATCCAGTTTTAAGCTTCCAAAAGCCCTCCCTCTCAACTGTAACTTGTTCAATTAAACCCCTGTCCTCCTCCCTGATTTCAATATCTATATCATTCTTCTCTATTCTTGATACAGACATAAAATACTTCTTTAAAACCTCATCCAGATCCCCCAGTTTGATCAACGATTTGGCACTTATGTTTTGTCCCTAACAGGTCCAACTCTTTCTCTGGATATCCTTTTGCTAAAACACCTTTGGATTATCCTTTATTTTACACACCAGTGTTTTCTTTTCATTTTCACTTGCATAATTTTTTTCAAGTAATCCCCTGCATTTTCTATAAGTCTCCAGGGTTGTTCATGAGGTCCCTGACATTTCTGGTCCCACTCCAGCTTTATGGGAACATGTTCGCCCTACATTTTCAGTACTTATATTTTGAAAGACTCCCACTACTCTGATGCAGATTTTTTTACAAACAGCTTCTCTCAATCCACCTTGGTCAGATTCTGTCTTACTGTATTAAAATTGGCCTTCCTCTAATTCATTAAAAAATGGTTCATTTTTGTCCTTTCCATTACTTCATTCAACCTTACCAAAATGCTCTTTCACTGACACTTCTACTGCTTTCCCAGCCTTGTTCCTAAAATTAAGTCTTACCCTGGACCATATAGGAATTTCTCAATGTTGGCTAAAAAGCTATTTTGGATACATTTAAAAAATTCCACCATCACTTTAGCTATCTCAGTTAATATTACTATTTTTTGACTATTGTAACTAAACATCTTTGAAATTTGCTGACATATCTGCCCTTCTATTTCTCCCTGACTGTTTAGGGATCTATAGTACACTGCCAACAAAGTGATTGCTCCCTTTTTGTTTTACATTCTACCATAATGTCTCCACTGTTGACCCTTCTAACATATCATCCTTTTAATTTCAATAATAAACTCTTTGATCAATATTGGAACATTACCTCTTCTTTTATACCCTGGCTTCTCTCACCTGAAGTTTCTACACCCCAGAATATTGAGCAGCTCATCCTGCGCCTCAAGTATTGATGTCATATTCACGTGATAATCAGCACCCTCAAATTCATCTGTCTTACTTGCAGCACTCTTTGTTTTAAAATAAATACCAACAGAACATTGTAAAGCTCTCTTTTGTCTTGACTAATTATGTTCTACCTGACTTGACTTTTTCCCACACTTTTCGTGCATCACCTACTACTGTTGCTCCACGGTGATCTCATTCCCCTGCGAAATTAGTTTAAATCCCCTCCAACAGTTACAGGCCTACCCTCCCACTCCTCACAAGGATGTTGGTCCCGCTGAAGCTCAGATGCTTCCCGCTGGATTTGTACACCTTCCTCAGAAGCAGATCCAGGAATTGAAAACCCTTCCACCTGAACCAACTCTTCAGCCACACAATCTCTTCACCAATTTCTATACTCATTAGCATGTAGCACGTGGACTATTCTAGAGATTACAACCTTTGAGGTCCTATTTTTCAATTTGTGACCTAGTTCCCTAAATTCTTGTTGCATCTCCCTTTCTACCTATGGTGTTGATATCAATATGAAATACAACTTCTGACTGTCCTGAGGCCATTCAGTGATATCCTTGACCCTGTCCCCAGTGTGGCAACACTTCATCCTGCAGTGACATCTGCAGTTGCAGCTACACCTGCCTGTAACTCTCACTTTTGAGAACCCTACTATTATTGCTCTTCCTCTCTATCTGCTCCTTCCTTTTGCAGTTGGGTTCTGATTGCACCCTCCACATTCATTGGCACTCTCACCGTTTTCCAGAATAGAAAAACTGTGTGTGAAATAGGGCTTTCCCGACTACTTCAATTCTTCTGACTGAGGGTCACTGATTTCTTCCTTAACTAAATTTCCTCAATTTGTCAGATAAGCACATCTGAAAATGTACCATCTTTATAACTCTCTTCTAAATTAATGCACTACAATACCCCCAACTGATTCACCAGCTCCAACGCTTGGGCTTAATTTGATCAAACCTGTGGCCAGGATCTAATTTCCCAATAAATTGCAGGTATTGACCTCTGCTAACTTTTATTTTAAATAAACTTTTACCCTAAGTATAAGATGTAGAAAATTAAGTAAGCTTTCTTTTAAAAAGAAAAATCTAGAACTCTTTACCTGTCCTTTGTAAAGCCTTAAAGTGGACAAAACCAACTTACCCACTACATACCAATGAGCTCACTATTTTTCCCTGATGTCAGCTTTTTGTCAACTATTTTGAATTTTGACAGGGCTCCTGTTGGGGTTTACCTGATGCTCTGACTGAGCTTGATCTGGGCCTTTCCCCTCAGGCTTTTATCAGGAAGCTCAGTTCCTACTGTTCAACTTCAGGTTCACTCTGCTACTGCACCGTCTGACTCTGATTCAAGTCAGAGTAGACTACAGACTAGAAAGGTCTTATCCTTATTTATGTCCCAAGTCCCACTCTCATCCAGTTTCCCAGTTCAGTTCACAGTGACAATGACTTGCTTCAAACTCCTCCCAGTCTACTTCACACTGATTCTGATCTTTTGTACCCTTCTGTCAGACTCATTGTTTTGTCATTTTTACAAATGAATTCCAAGGATGTGAATTTTACTGGCAAGGCTGTGGTTTGCTTCCCATCTCTACTTGTCCTAGAGAAGGAGTGGTTAGTCAAGTTCCTGAACCACAGCAAGTACAACCATTCTGCTGTTATGAATGTAGTTTCAGGACTTTTACCCAGAAATAATGAAGAAACCATGGTGAAGTTTGAAAGCAGGGTCGTGTATGGCTTGAAGGTGAAATTGCACATGATAGAATTGCATGCATATGCCTGGCCCTTCTAAATCAGAGAGATCATGTGTTTGGAAGGTGCTTCCAAAGGATGCTTGGTGAGTTGCTGCAGTGCATACTGTAGATTAATAGCACTACAGGCACTGTGCACCAGTGGTGAAGCGGTAAAATGTTAAAGATGGTTGGGTGGGTTACCAGTCAATTAAGGTAAAAACAATGACTGCAGATGCTGAAAACCAAATACTGGATTAGTGGTGCTGGAAGAGTACAGCAGTTCAGGCAGCATCCAACGAGCTGCGAAATCGACGTTTCGGGCAAAAGCCCTTCATCATATTCCTGATGAAGGGCTTTTGCCCGAAACGTCGATTTCGCTGCTCGTTGGATGCTGCCTGAACTGCTGTACTCTTCCAGCACCACTAATCCAGTACCAGTCAATTAAGTTGCTTTGTTCCGGATTGGGTCAAGTTACTTTCAAGTTGCTTGAGCTGCATTGATCCAGACAAGAGAAGGGTATTCTTTCAAACTTCAAATTCATGCCTTGGAGATGGTAGGGAGAGGCCTTTGGGAGTCAGGAGATGAGTTGCCTGTCAAATTATTCCCAGTTTTTGATGTGCTGTTGCAGCCACAATATATACAGCTGGTCCAACTTGGATAATCCCACCACTGTCTATTGCTGCTCACTGGAGCTAAGTATTTCATTATATGCAGTCCAACAGGTGTAAGAACAGCTTGTTTCCCACTGTCATTAGACTGTTGAATGGACCTCTCAAATTTCAAATCAAATGCTGATATTACTTTTGAACATCTCCTTGCAGCCGTAACTTTGTATGCCTCACTCTGTTCACCCTATGGTCTGTATGTTATGATCTGTCGGTACTGCACGCAAAACAAATTTTTTCACTGTACTTAGGTACGTGTGATGAGAATAAATCAAATCCCATTTAATTCATTCTCTAAACCACTGAGCCATACCTTTGTCACTTACTACTTTAAGCAAGTCTAGAGCTGATCTGATGACAGTTTTTGGAAAGAATCTGCATACAACCCCAATTTAGATACATTCACTTTCATCTACATAAATTTAGAGTATCAAAACCTTGTGTTAGCTCAGCAAACTGCATATGCAATCATTTAATATTTTGCAGATTGAACTAACGTAGGCCTGACCCAGATTAACACCGAAATTATTCCAAATCTTTTTCATCTAAGTAGAATCACTGCAAAATCCACCCATTACTAAACAACCAGGCTTTTGCCCATTGTGTTCATGTTGGTTATTACTAAAGCAATCTAAAATTATCTCGTGTTTTCCCAAAGTTTTGCACTTTTTGGCATTCATTCTGCTGCTGGGACGAGAGTGGAACACAGCTGAATATAGAAACATAGGGCTCATTCATGTATTTTTTTGGCTAAGTCCAAGTTGGGTCAAGTTTTCTGGAGAGTTTCTTATCACGAGGGCTACCAGATTTTCTCACCATATCTTACCAAACCGATCTCAACAATTACCTATTGATATCTGTTGAAAGATTGGCATCCATTATGCATGCATTATCTTTAAAACACCACTGTGAGCCCAGATGAATCATCACTACCATTCTGAGGCTGCCCTACTTGATCAGGTAGGTATGCACAAGATGTCGCAGCAGGAGAAGATGGTATTGAGTTTCTCCGACAGTAACCTTGAGGTTCGGGCAAATGGGATGGTGCAATAATGAGGTTCCTCTTCCTAGATGACCATTAAAGGAGTCTACGCCATCAGCCCTGAGAGGCTTGGTTTGAGGTTGCCGCCAGGATCAATGTTATTCTAGAGTAGAGGAATGGTCAGCAAAAGTCTCTGCTACGGTAAGTGCCATGCTCTTTTCTCTGCCGTATTATACTGCATCTATCTGCCACTGCACATACCTCTTCACAAGGTTCATGGTCCACCACTCTGACAGTTGTTAGCAACTCATTCCCTCACTCTGCATCCTCAGCCTCTCACATCATCAGCCCTGCATGTCCTTTGTAATGCCTCCTCAGTTTATTGGTACATCTCACTACCTTTCACTTAAATGCATCAGTGCTAAAGGCTTACACCCACTGTCAAGTCACTCTTTTCTCCTTTTTTCTTTTTATCACAGGACAGCCCATAACAGGGCACAAAGAGTTCATATAGGTAGGGTGAATGGTGTCCACATTTTTATCCTCAGTGTCTACAAGGAGAGAATCCTGCCCTTTGCAGAAAAGTACCAGGACTGCTCCTATGGGGGACATTGTCAAATAAGTAAGTATCATTCTTCCATTAATCCCGCTATTACTCTCAATCATGGGACACCACTAGACATAATGCCTTCTCTCTCTTTGCATTGCAAGCTCTGCAAGCCCACCCACGATGTCTGTGGAGAAGCAGCCAATTGTGGAAGAACTGCCCTTCTGGACTTCTGAAGCTGAGAGTACCAAAAGATTCAGAAGAAGCATTGGCAAGATGCCTCCTTTACTCCCCACCAACCTGGATACTAACATCTCCACAGGGTCACAATCTGGTGAGCGCTTCACAATGACAGCTCCTCAGCTGACCATGGAAGAAATGGCTCATGCAGCTGGCACTCAGAGGACTGATAGAGATGAGTCACCAGCCCAGGCAGTAGATGACTGTGTGGTGCAAGGCATCAGGGACTTGATCGAGATGCATATTGCATCTGACCATCGCCTTATACAGCCTCAGAGGTACATCGTTGTTCTTGTATTCTTGCTTTCTTGAAATGAATGCTAACATTGCCAAGCTGTTCTAGTACAGTTATAACACTGGCATCTACTCAACAATGTGGAAAGTTGCTCAAGTACGTCCTGTAAATAAAAAGCAGGACAAATCTAACCCGACCAATTACAGCCCCATACGTCATAGAGTCATAGAGATGTACAGCATGGAAACAGACCATTCGGACCAACCTGTCCATGCCAACCAGATATGCTAAATTAAGCTAGTCCCATTTGTCAGCAGTTGACCTATATCCCTCTGAACCCTTCTGATTCATATACCCAGCCAAAATACCATTTAAATGCTATAATTGTACCAACCTCCACCACTTCCTCTGGCAGTTCATTCCATACATGAACCAACTTTTGTGTGAAATTGTTGCCTCTTAGGTTCCTTTTAAATCTTTCCCCTCTCACCCTAAACCTATCCCCTATATGACCAGAATTGCACACACCAATATTCCAAAAGTGGCCTATCCAATTTCCTGTACAGCCGCTACATGACCTAACAACTCCTATACTCAATGCTCTAATCAATAAAAGAAAGCATATCAAACGCCTTCACTATCCAATTGGAGGAAGGCCAATTCTGATGGTATTCAGAAAGAACTTTCAGAAGTTAATTTGGGCTGGATAATCATAGGTAAAGGGATGGTTGGAAAATTGGAAGCCTTCAAAAATGAGATATTTTAGAGTCCAGAGACAGTATGTTCCTGTTTGGGTGAAAGGCAAGGCTGGTAGGTGTAAGGAATGCTGGATGACTCCATTTTCAAGGAACTATGAACCTACACTCCAAGGTCTCCTTGGTCAGCAACACTCCCCAGGACCTTACCATTAAGAATATAAGTCCTATCCTGATTTGCCTTTACAAAATGTAGCACCTCACATTTATCTAAATTAAACTCCATCTGCCACTCCTCAGCCTATCTGCCCACCTGATCAAGTCCCATTGTTTTCGGAGGTAACCTTCCTTGCTGTCCAGTACACCTCTAATTTTGGTGTCATCTGCAAACGTACTAACATTAAGCTCACATCCAAATCATTTATATAAAGGACAAAATGTAGTGAACCCAGCACCGATCCTTCTGGCACACAACTGGTCACAGGCCTCCAGTCTGAAAAACAACCCCTCACCATCACCCTTTGTTTCTGTCTTCAAGCCAGTTCTGTATCCAAATGGCTAGTTCTCTCTGTAATCCGTGCGATTTAACCTTGCTAACCAGTCTACTATGCGGAACTTTGTCGAACACCTTACTGAAGTCCATACAGATCATATCCATTGCTCTGCCCTCATCAATCCTCTTTTTACTTTTTCAAAAAGCTCAATTAAGTTAGTGAGACACGATTTCTCACTCACAAAGCCACATCGACTATCCCTAATCAATCCTTGCCTATTCAAATACATGTAAATACTGTCCCTCAAGATTCCCTTCACCACTTGGCCACCACTGATATCAGCTATAGTTCCCTGGCTTTTCCTTACCATCTAGCATCTCACCTTATTTTTTTATTTTATTAAACAATTCATAGTTTACAAAACAATTAACACTAACAGCTGTATACAGAGCAACAGCCACAGGTTAGGTGAACTGGCCATGCTAAATTGCCCGTAGTGTTAGGTGAAGGGGTAAATGTAGGGGAATGGGTCTGGGTGGGTTGCTCTTTGGAGGGTCGGTGTGGACTTGTTGGGCCGAAGGGCCTTTTTCCACACTGTAAGTAATCTAATCTAATCTATGACAATCGATTAGCAAAGTCGATTGCTATCTCAGCAAAGTGACCAGCAATCACTTCCCTAGCTTCCCACAGAGTACTAGAGCACACCTGATCAGGTCCTGATTCACCTTGATGAATTTTAAGACATACAGCATCTCCTTCTCTGTAATATGGACATTTTTCAAGATGTCACCATCTATTTCCCCACATTCTATATCTTCCACATGCTTCTCCACATTAAACGCTGATGCAAAATACTCATTTAATATCTCCCCTATCTCCTGCTGTTCCATACATAGGCTGTCTTGCTGATTGGTGAGGGCCCCTATTCTCTCCTTAGTTACCCTTTTGTCCTTAATGTATTTATAAAATTCCTTTGAATTCTCTTTAATCCTATTTACCAAAGCCACCTCATGTCCCCATTTTGCCCTTCTGATTTCCATCTTCAGTATACTCCTACTGACTTTATACTCTTCTAAGGATTTATTCCATCTCTGTTGTCCTGATATACCCTTCCTTCTTTCTCTTAACCAAAACCTCAATTTCTTTAATCATCAAGCATTCCTTACACCTACTAGCCTTGCCTTTTATCCCAACAGGAACATAATTTCTGTGGACTCTCGTTATCTCACTTTTGAACATTTCCCATTTTCTAACAGTCTCTTTATCTGTGAACATCTGCCCCCAATCAACTTTTGAAAGCTTTTGCCTAATACTGTCAAAATTGGCCTTCCTCCAATTTAGAACTTTAATTTTTAGATCCAGTCTATCCTTTTCCATCACTATTTTAAAACTAATAGAATTATGGTCATTGGCCCCAAAGTGCTTCCCAACAGACATCTTAGTCATGTGCTCTGCCTTATTTCTCAAGAGTAGGTCAAGTCTTGCACCTTCTGTAGTTGAGACATCCACATACTGAATCAGAAAATTTTCTCACACACACTTATCAAGTTCCTCTTCATCTAAACCCTGAACACTCTGTCAGTCCCAGTCTATGTTTGGAAAGTTAAAATTCCCTACCATTACCACACTATTATTCTTATAGATAACTGAGATCTCCTTGCAAATTTGTTTCTCAATTTCCTGCTCATTACTGGGGTGGGGTGGGGTGGGGGTGGGGTCTACAGTACAATCCTAATAAGGTCATTATCCCTTTATTATTACTCAATTTCACACAAATAACTTCCCCGGATGCATTCCCATGAGTATCCTCTCTAAGTACAACTGTAATATTATCCCTTATCAAAAATACCACTCCCCCTCCTCTCTTGACCCCCTTTCTGTCCTTCTTATAGCATTTGTATTCTATGATATCCCAGTCCCATGTTCCTAATCATGCACTGAGTTCATCTGCCTTCCCTATTAGGCCTCTTGCATTGAAATAAATGCAGTTTAATTTATCAGTTCTACCTTGTTCTCCGCTTTGTTCTTGCTGTCCTGACTGTTTGACTTGCTCCTTTTCCCAACTGTACCAATCTCAGATTGGTCTCTTTCCTCACTATCTCCCTGGGTCCCACACCCTCACCTTACCGGTTTAAATCCTCCTAACAGCTCTAGCAAATCTCTCTGCCGGTATATTAGTCCCCTTCCAATTCAGATGCAATCCATCCTTCTGTACAGGTCACTTCTACCGCAGAGGAGATTCCAATGATCCAAAAATGTGAATCTTTTTTCCCCTGCACCAGCTCCTCAGCCATTCATTCATCTACTCTATCGGCTTATTCCTACCCTCGCTTGCTCTTGGCTTTGGGAGTAATCCTGAAATTACTCCTCTCAAAGACCTACTTTTTAAATTCCTGTCTAATGCTCTATATTCTCCCTTCAGAATCTCATCCTTTTTCCTTCCTATGTCATTAGTTCTAATCCGTACAACAACCTCCTTCTGCTCCCACTCCCCTTTGAGAATATCCTGCACTTTCTCTGAGACATCTTTCATCCTGACACCAGGGAGGCAACACACTATTCTGATTTTTCGCTGTCAGCTGCAGAAATGTTTGCTTGTGCCTCAGACTAGTGAGTCTCCTCTTACAATTGATCGCTTGGAACCTGATGCATCCCTTGTAATATTAGTGCCAGTCTCAGTACCAGAAACTTTGCTGTTCATGCTACATTCCCCTGAGAATCTATCACTCCCTTCACTTTCCAAAACAGCATCCTGTTTTGAGGTAGGGATATTACAGGAGACTCCTGCATTACCTGCCTCCCTCTCCTACTTTTCCTGGAGGTAACCCATCTACCTGACTGTATCTGTGGTTTTTCTCCCTTCCTATAATTGTCATCCTTCACATCCCCTAAATTCTCTAAATTCCTCATTACCTAAAACTGTCGCTCCAACCAATCCATGCGATCTGATAGGATTCACAACCAAACACGCTTACTGCAGACATAATCATCAGTAACATGGAAACTCTCCATAATCTCCCACATCTGACAGGAAGAGTATATCACTCTACGAAAGCCCTTCTTTGCACCTCAACAATCTACAAACCCAGAAATTAGCACCATCTTACTACTCTTTTACACTGCTCCAAGCTAACTTAGTACCTCTGTTTGATATTTTAAAATTCTAATCAAGATTCAGATCTCAATAAAACATATAATCAAAAAGAACCTCCTCTACTCACTATTGTAGACTTACAAAACAAAAGAGCAGCAAGGTTACACTTAAAAACTATTGACTTAGCTGTTCCTATGCTGTGAGCTCTCCCACGCAGGTTCCTCCAAGGTCAGATGTGACTTTTGGTGCTTGTTAATTTTTCTTAGATGCACTCCGGTGTCCATAAATACTTGAACTCAAACAGCGAAGGCAGTAGCTGCGCAGATTCAGTGCCGTGTCAGACAGCAGGTTAGGTCTCTCTCTCTCTCTCTCTCAATCTCTCACACTGACCATGTGGTCTCTGACTTTGTCTCTCTTCTTCCTTTTAAAGGGGCTATTGTTTTGATTTTTTTCCCCCAAAGTTCTAAAACAATACGACTGCTTATAAAACTGTATTACTGCTCCTGGAATTCAAGGAAATCAACTCCAACACCTAAAATACCTGAAAGAAGGACCAGCTCTTACAGCCACCATTTTTTTCTCATCATCCATCTTGGAGCACAGGAGAATGTCGATCATCAGTAAAGTGCCATCAACAATGCTATCATGCAGCACCTGCTCAGCAATAATCCGTTCAGTGACGTTCAGTTTGGGTTCCACCAGGGCCATTCTGCTCCTAGCCTCATTACAGCCTTGGTTCAAACATGAACAAAAGAGCTGAATTTCAGAGGTGAGGTGAGAATGATAGTCCTTGACATCAAAGCTAAATTCGACCAAGTGTGGCATCAAGGAGCTCTTGCAAAACTGGAATCAATAGGTATCATGGGCAAAATCTCTGATGGTTAGAAACACATCTGATACATATGAAGATTGTTGTGGTTGTTGGAGATCAGTCCTCTCAGGTCCAGGACATCTCTGCAGGAGTTCCTCAGGGTACTGTCCTTGGCTCAACCATCTGCAGCCGCCTCATCAATCACTGTCCCTCCGTCATTAGGTCAGAAGTGTGGATGTTCACCGATGATTGCACAATCTTCAGCACCATTCATGACTCCTCAGATACTGAAGCAGTCCATGTCCAAATACAACAAGATCTGGACAATATTCAGGCTTGTACTGACAAGTGGCAAGTAACACTCACGTCACACAAATGCTAGGCAATGACTGTCACCAATAAAAGACAATCTAACCACTGCCCCTTGACTTTTAATGGTGTTACCATCATTGAATCCCCCCACTATCAACATCCTAGGAGTTATCATTGACCAAAAACTCAACTGGACTCACCACAAAAACACTGTGGCTACAACAGTAGGTCAGAGGCCAGCAATACTGCAGCGAGTAAGTCAACTCCTGACTCCTCAAAGCCTGTCCACCACCTTCAAGGTACAAGTCAGCAATGTGATGGAATATTCCCCACTTGTCTGAATGACTCAACCCCAGCAACGCTCAAGAAGCTTGACACCATTGGACAAGGCAGTCTGCTTGATTGGCACCATATCCACAAGCATCCACTCACTCCACTACCAATGCTCAGTAGCAGCAGTATGTACTATCCATAAGATGCACTGCAAAATTTCACTAAAGATCCTCAGACAATACCGTTTCCATTTAGAAGGACAAGGGCAGCAGATATATGGGGAACACCACCGTCTTCAAGTTCCCCTCCAAGTCACTCACCATCCTGACTTGGAAATGTATCACTGATCCTTCACTGTCACTGGGTTAAAATCCTGGAATTCTCTCCCTAATGGCAGTGCGAGTCAACCTTCAGCAGGTGGATGCAGCGGTTCAAGAAGACAGCTTACCACCGCCTTCTCAAGCGCAATTAGGGACGGACAATAAGTGCTGGCCAGCCAGCGATGCCCACATCCCACAAAATGAATAAATAAAAATACCACCTTCACCAGAAAGACCACAGAAATCTGAGAATATGGCTATCTGCCACCATCTCAAGGGCAATAAATGTTGGTCTTGCCAATGATGCCCACATCCTCTGAATGAAAAATATTAACATTAACTATGCTGAAAATATCTATTCCTTGAGCTCTGATAATGAACATGGAGGGCTTATGCAATTGGAACCTGGAACCTAGAGTAGTTAAAATTCAAAGGACAGCTACTGAGAGTTACATGACAATGTAAAATCTAGCATAATAAGTTTTATGAAAATAACTATTATACATGTTGCATTGAGAAGGTTACTTGCTGTAATTTAAAGAAGAAAATTTAAATTTAAAATAAGAAAATGTTGTTGCAGCTTGGTTCCTGTGTGCTGCATTCTATCACAAACTAGAAAATTAAAATATCACCAGGGAGTTTCAGTAATTATGAGAAACTTTAGATCTTGGAGAAAATTGATTAAGTTTTATCAGTTATATCCATATGCTATAGTTGTAAATTACAGCTTAAAATATTCAATATTGTCAAAAGACTGATCCCTGGTGTTTTAATCGATCAGAAGGCTGAACTGGAGGAAGTGAAAGATAAAGAGTTGAAATAAAATCTGAAAAAAGAATACAACATCAGGTTAAGAGGAAGTTCAAAAGAACAGAAAGGCCATTGAAAAGTGCAGCTGTCTCTAGTAAATTGCAGGAAATGGGAGAGCAATTATGCTGTTGCCAAAATTTCAGTCAGCTCCAGAATTTATCAATTATTCAAATAGTCAATATATGCTCAATATAAATTATCTAGAGCCTGACAATGGAAAAAGAAATGGAACATTACACTGTACGTTAAACCTACCTTCAACCAGAAGAAGAATCAGAATTGTTTTTCAAAGAACACGAGTGTGGCTATTGTGCAAACCATCCTAAACAGAATTGATTCCAGTTTTGGCAGCAGTTCTTGGTAAGACATTTACAAATTGTTACATTCAACCTACAAAATGACAGTCCCTTTTCTGCTCAGATGAGCTTCAGCCTTTTCATCATTATTACTCACCGGATTATCATACATTTGCACAATTAGCTGCTTTACACCATAAAGTGTAGGATGAGCCCAAGCAGAGGGATCCTGCCAGTGTCGATTTAGATCAAACCCCATTAAAGAGCACCTAAAGAAAGAGTAAAGCATGATTTATCAAAGAAAAGCTTGTACATTTATTGTACATTTGATGAAGGCATTTAAATAATAGAGTAACACTAAGCATCTGACAGACATCAGTGAGAGATAGGGTGAGCAATATCTCCATAACTTACACAAAATTAGTTGTTCAAATTTATTTCCTAAAACAAACTTTAATATTTATTTTATCAGATTTCTTCAACACTAAACCTTGAAATTCATATCCCCTGTTTTCGGAGCTTGGGGGCTATGATTCACAGCCTGCTCCTTAACTATTCAGATGAAAATGAGCTGCACATTAACTTAGCGCATCAATCTGCATGATTATAGCGCCTGGCCAAACCAGCCCATGCTGCTGCTTCTTTTTAATGCAACATACTATATTTGCATTCAACAGGAAAGCAAATAATATTCCTCAGAAACAGCATGTTAGAATCAGCCTGCTCTTCACTGCCCCTCTTAAAGGGAAATTGCATGTGAGAATGTTGATGCAATTCAAATTATGGTGAAGTTAACCCCATGGCAGTGAGAAAGCCCAAGGGTGACAGATGCTGGAGGCATTAGTGATAGACGTGACATGCAGATGAGAAGAGATTGAATGGTTCCATCAAGAAATCAAGGCTGATCTCAATGACTGTCTTCAGAAGGGAGCAGAGGTCAAGTGTTGAAGGCTGAACTGGAAATATTGGCAGCAGTGTCAAAGGAAGTCTAATGTCCGTGGAGGTCTCAATATCTGTGAACACATTTTCACAAGACATTTTCTACTTACCACAACATCCACGGCATGTGCTGCTCAGCAAACTACATCTCCATTACCCACTGGTATCAGTCCCTGACACTTAGGACTCATATCTAATACGACGTATATAGATACACTGTCTCATCCAACCAATGATGCCAGCTTCACACCCTCTTCTTGCTACCTCCAAGCATCTCGAGCTGTTCAGGTGAGATGTTCGTATAACCCAAACATGTTGCAATGATATAGCTGGCAATTTGTCCTCTGACTCATAATTCAAACAAGATGAGAAATGAACAAAAATTAAACAATGGGATATTACAATGCCTGCATCAGTTGAACCTTATAGAGCAGATGATTGCTTGCATCATGGTGTCAGCTGCAATAGAGCCTGAAGCATCCAATTTCAGAATATGTGATACGTTCTCGCATTATTCTACTTTTCAGTTCCCAGTGCACGACTACTTGCTGATAAATTGAGCAAGCTGCTGATTGAATGTTCTTCAATCTATCCTGATAAATGAAGTTTCTCCACCCTGGACCATTCTTGTAAACTGCTTCTGCACTCTTTCCACTGCATTCACATCTTTCCTGTGTGCCACCCAGAGCTGTACACAATTTTCCAGTTGAAGTCTAACAAATGCCGTATGTAAGTTCAACATCACCTCCTTACTCCTGTTCTTATTAATAAAGCTAAGGATACTGTATGCTTTTCTTATTGCTCTTGCTACCTGTCCTGCCACATTCAACTATCTGTACATATATAAACTCAGATCCTTCTTCTCCTGCACTCCCCTTAGAATTATCCCCCTTATTTTGTATTGTTGTGCAATGTTCTTCCTAAAAAGTGTATCACCACACACTTCTCTGCATTGAAACTCATCTGCTACCTATCTGTCCAACTTGTCTATCGTTCCTGAGTTCCGCACTGTCCTTCTTCATTGTTTATAAATCTTCCAAGTTTTGTATCATCTGCAAACTTTGAAATTGTCTCCTGTACACCAAGATCTAGATCATCAACATTAATATCAAGAAAAGCAACGGTTCCAATACCAACCATTGGGAACTCCAGTAAAAAATCTTCCTCCAACCTGAAAAATATCCATTGACCATTACACTCTGTTGCTTATCACTCAGCAATTTCCTCTCCATGTCACTGCTAATCCTTTTATTCCACGACCTGTAACTTTTCTCACTTTGGAAGTGAGGAGAATAAGGGGTGGTACCAGGAGACTGGAGAGTGGCAAATGTTGTGCCCCTGTTCAAAAAAGGGAATAGGGATAACCCCAGGAATTACAGGCCAGTTAGTCTTACATCGGTGGTTGGCAAAGTAATGGAAAGGGTACTGAGGGGTAGGATTTATGAGTATCTGGAAAGACACTGCTTGATTAGGGACTGCCAGCATGGATTTGTGAGGGGGAGGTCTTGCCTTACAAGTCTTATTGAATTCTTTGAGGAGGTGACCAAGCATGTGGATGAGGGTAGAGCAGTGGATGTTGTGTACATGGATTTTAGTAAGGCATTTGATAAGGTTCCCCATGGAAGGCTCATGCGGAAAGTCAGGAGGCATGGGATAGAGAGAAATTTGGCCAGTTGGATAGAAAACTGGCTAACTGGTCGAAGTCAGAGAGTGGTGGTAGATGTAAATATTCAGCTTGGAGCCCAGTTACAAGTGGAGTTCCGCAGGGATCAGTTCTGGGTCCTCTGCTGTTTGTAATTTTTATTAATGACTTGGAAGAGGGAGTCGAAGGGTGGGTCAGTAAATTTGCAGATGATACGAAGATTGGTGGAGCTGTGGATAGTGAGGGGGGCTGTTATCGGCTGCAAAGGGACTTAGATATGATGCAGAGCTGGGCTGAGGAGTGGCAGATGGAGTTCAACCCTGTCAAATGTAAGGTTGTCCATTTTGGAAGGACAAATAAGAATGCGGAATACAGGGTTAATGGTAGGGTTCTTAGTAAGGTGGAGGAGCAGAGGGATCTTGGGGTCTATGTTCATAGATCTTTGAAAGTTGCCACTCAGGCGGATAGAGCTTATAAGAAGGCCTATGGTGTATTAGCATTCATTAGCAGAGGGATTGAATTCAAGAGTCGTGAAGTGATGTTGCAGCTGTACAGGACCTTGGTTAGGCCACATTTGGAGTACTGTGTGCAGTTCTGGTCGCCTCACTTTAGGAAAGATGTGGAAGCTTTGGAGAGGGTGCAGAGAAGATTTACCAGGATGTTGCCTGGAATGGAGAATAGGTCGGACGAGGATAGGTTGAGAGTGCTAGGCCTTTTCTCATTGGAACGGCGAAGGATGAGGGGTGACTTGATAGAGGTTTATAAGATGATCAGAGGAATAGATAGAGTAGACAGTCAGAAACTTTTTCCCCAGGTACAACAGAGTGTTACAAGGGGACATAAATTTAAGGTGAAGGGTGGAAGGTATAGGGGAGATGTCAGGGATAGGTTCTTTACTCAGAGAGTGGTGGGGGCATGGAATGTGCTGCCTGTGGGAGTGGCAGAGTCAGAATCATTGGTGACCTTTAAGTGGCAATTGGATAGGTACATGGATAGGTGCTTAAGCTAGGACAAATGTTCGGCACAACATCGTGGGCCAAAGGGCCTGTTCTGTGCTGTATTGTTCTATTGTTCTAAGAATGGATCTTACTAAAACCCATAAGATCCTGAGGGGAACTGACATGGTGGATATTTCCCCTGTGGAAGAGACAAAAACTACAGGGATTCAGTTTTAAATGAAGGGTCTCCCATTTTAGATGGAGATAATGAGGTTTCTTTGTTTCAAAAAGTTGTTAGTCTCTGAAATTCTCTTCTCTAGAGAGCAGCAGAGTTACGGTCATTGAATATTTACAAGGCTGCTTGTAATAAGATCATGATTAACAATGGCAATAAAGTAGGTAGAAAAATATAATTAAGGCAACAAGTAAATTGGCCACAACCTTATCAAATGACAGAGCAGGATTCAGTGGCCAAATAGCCCATTCCTGCCCTTAGTTCACAGGTACATGTGTTACAGAAAGGTTTCTGACATTATCAAAGAGTACGGAGGAAATGATAACTCATTGGCCACTGCCAGCATGACTGAAGACAGGAAGAAAGGAAGCTGCAGAATCACACACAGTCCAGCATTCTATCCTCCAGCAAAATTCTAGGATTTCTGACATGGGTCTATGGAATGTCCTTGGAACACAAACTTCACAGGATACCAACTTCACACTCCCTCCATCGTTGTCATTCCATCAATGCTTAAGCATTTTCCCATCAGCTCATCAGCCCAGACTGTTACCACCTAAGCTGAGGTGGTGCCCATCCAAATCAAGGTATCCCAGAGCTGCTAAATCTTGCCAGGTCAACTACAGTCTTCCCATGAAAATCAACAACATTACTGATGGCCAACTGAGATATATTAGAGATGTCTCCTGCTTCTTCCTGGAAGCATCCCATGCAAAGGATTTCAAGAACACAATCACCATTGTAACCTCTGGAAACAACCTGCAAACTGTCAACCATTTCCAAAAACTCAGGCAGAACCACCAGAAATTAATGATTGATGACTCATTGAAATAGTATTAATGGGGAATCCTTCCTGCTGCAGTGCATATTTGCATGAGGACATCAGCTAGAGTGGTGAGGTCAAAGATTGCAGTGTTTGCATCACATCAGCATTATGCTATCTACCTATTCTGTTTATTTCTGCTGCATGTTTTTAGGGCCAGAACTACTGACCTTACTAAATGGTATTTGATGGGGCTGAGGCAGAAGTCTATGCATCCACAATATTGATGATATTTTGGAGGCAAAGTGGCACCTGTAGTCCTGAAGCTTACAAACAAAATATCAAAGCTGAGGCAGAATTTAAAAGTAGCAGCAGAAATATCAAGTGGATACATACCTGATTTTACTGACAGAGTAGCAAATGCAGAAAATCTGCCCTATAAAGTCATGCATAAATTGTTATCATTGTTCTTTAGTCTTTATTACAGTGTCAAAATTTATTATACAATAATCACTAGAGCCCAAGAGTTCATCTATTTTTAGATTTTTAATCATTTTGGTTGACTGCTATATGTGACTCAAAAATTTTTCATCTTCCCTTTCCCTGATCCATCCACATCACTAATAAGATATTTAAATCCTTCATGATCATCACATTGTAATTCCCTTCATCTACTCCTGCTTGTCTGAACAGTTTATATCTACCTGTTCACCTTGAGCTATTGATCGATAAGTCATGAGTAATTACTTTGCTGCTCTTATCGACACTAATTTCCAGCAAATTACTTGTACTATCTCTGCTTTTTAACACTCTTTTGACTGATGTTATGTAGTGCCTTACTAATCATGCTCACACCTCACCTAATTTAATAGACTGATACATAGAAAACATTTGAAACCCTTTAAGTTTAGTCTTTTAACCATCTTTGACCTACTGCTGTATTATGGTAATGCAGTTAAAGTCCATAATGTCTCTGTATCTGTTTTAATCAGAAACATCGGCTTTAGCATAAAAGTGTGGAAGTCTTATTTCAACAGTTACTTATTTTCCATTTTCATCCCATTTTATATTTCTATGTTTGTGCAGAAAGCATTCAGTATAGGAGTTGGGAGGTCATGTTGCAGCTGTACAGGACATTAGTTCAGTCACTTTTGGATTACTGTGTGCAATTTTGATCTCCTTCCCTCTTTTAAGAAGGATGTTGTGAAACTTGAAAGGGTTCAGAAAAGACTTACGAGGATGTTGCCAGGGTTAGAGGGTTTGAACTATACGGAGAGGCTGAAGAGGCTGGGGCTATTTTCTCTGGAGCGTCCGAGGCTGATGGGTAACCTTATAGAGGTTTACAAAATCATAAGGGGCATGGATAGGGTAAATAGGCAATGTCTTTTCCCCAGGGTGGTGCACTTGCATACCCATGTTTCAAATAAGTAGATGATACTGTCATTAACATAGCAGAGATCGGAACTTCAGACAAGTATTTTATTTGTGTAAGTCTCCTTATTTCAATATATGGTTCCTATGCCAAGTATCATGGCTATTTGGGCAGCATTAACCATTTGCTTATTGACATTTATAAGACGCCACCACTAAAAACCTAGTTTAAGTAGATCCTATTCAGAAAAAAAACTATGAATGAAGAGGAATTCATGTCTTCAAATTGTGAGTTGAGGAAAAGCTTTAGTACAACAGTACTTTTTAAAATTCATTCATGGAATGTGGGCGTGACTAGCTGAACCAGCTTTGATTGCCCATCTCTAGTTGCCCTTTAGAAGTTGGTGATGTCTTTTAAAACCGCTGTAGTTAATTTAGTCGAGATAGACCAACAATTAGGGAGGAATGTCCACAAGTTTGGTCTGGCAACACTTAAGAAATGACAATATTTCCAAGTCTGCACTGTAAGTGTTTGGAAGGGAATTTGCAGAAGGTGGTGTTCATATGCATCTGCTGCCTTTGTCCTCTCGTTGATCATGGTCATCTGTTGGTAGGTGCTGTCTGAGGAACTTCAGTGAAGTTTTGCACTGTATCTTGTAGATGGTACATATTGCTGCTACTCAGTGACAGTAGTGGATGGAGTGTTTATTTTAGGAAATGGTGCCAATCAAATGGGCTACTTTGTCCTGGTTGATGTCAAGCTTCTTGAATCTTGCCAGAGCTTGACTTGTGTTTTATGGATTATGGTGGTGAGTTACTTGCTACTGGATTCCTTGCCTGAGTTAACATTTCAAATGCAGTGATCCTTTTTCACTAGACTCAAAACAATCACTCAGTTTTCTGTTTAGATTAGATTCCTTACAGTGTGGAAACAGGCCCTTTGGCCCAACCAGTCCATACTGACCCTCTGAAGAGTAACCCACCCAGACCCATTTCCCTCTGACTAATACATGTAACACTGTGGCCAATTCACCTGACCGGCACATCGTTGGACTGTGGGCACCCAGAGGAAACCCACGCAGACACAGGGAGAACGTGCAAACTCCACACAGTCACCCGAGGCTGGAATTGAACCTGGGACCCTGGTGCTGTGAGGCAGCAGTGCTAACCACTGAGCCACCGTGCCACCCCTGTTCACAGCTGTTATCAGACCTGCTGAGTTTCTTCAGCAATTTTAAGCATCTGCAGTTCTTTGTTGTATTACTAGCTGCTGACTTATTTGTCACTTGCAAGCTCAAACGTGGATACTACTCAGGCTTTGCTGTATTTGGAAGTGGACTGTATTAGTGTCTAAGGAACTGTGAATGGTACTGATTATTGTGCAGTTACCAGTGAACAACCTCAGTTCTGATTTTATAAAGGCGGGAAGGTTATCCATGGAGCAGCTGAAGATGACTGGGCCCTTGGCACTACCCTACGGAATTCCTGCAAAGATGTCCTTGAGCTGAGATAACTGATCTCCAACAAACATAACCATCTTGCCTCATGTCAGTTATTACTCCAACCAGTGAAGAGAATACTCCTGATTCTCATTGACTCCAGTTTTGCTGGATGGCATGTTTCAGCAAGGGCAGCCTTAATCTTAAGCGCAGTCAATCTTATCTCATTTCTAGAATTCAATTCTGTTGTCTAAGTTTGAACTAAGATTGCAATGGGATGAGGACTTGAGCAGAATCCATAATAGCTGTCAGGGAGAAGATTATTGCTAAGCAAATGCTGATTGATGATGCTCTTGATAATAATCTTTTCCTTCACTTAACTGATAGAATGACTACTAGAAGATTATAGAGTGGTATTGGATGGTTGAATTTGTCCTTTTATTTTGTGTACAGGACATATCTGGGCAATTTTACACATTGCTGGGTAGATGCTAACACTGTAGTTGCACTGGAACAGCTTGGCTAAGGGTGCAGCAAGTTCTGGAACCCACGTCTTCAGCACTATTGCCAGAATATTGTTAGGATACATAGCCTTTGCATGATTAACTGTCTCCAGCAGTTTCTTAATATCATGTGGAGTGAATCAAATTTGTTGAAGACTATCATAATGATTATGGAAATCTTTGGAAGAGGCCAAGATGGGTCAGCCACTCAATATTCTGCCTGAAGGTTGTTGCAAATACTTCAGCTTCACCTTTTGTACTGATGTGCTCGACTCTTTCATCATTGATAATGGGGATACTTGTCGAGCCTTCTCCTCTAGAGATGTTTAATTATTAACTAAATATGACAGAAGTGCTTAGTTGTCATCTATTGATTGAGAAGCTGCTGAGGATGTCACAAGTATGCAAGTAGCTCTATTTTGTAACTTCACAAGATGCACCTCATTTGCCATCCTGCACTCTTCATTGTACCAGGTTTGTTCCCTTTGCTTAATGGCAATGGTAGAATGGGGGATATACTGACCATGAGGTTATGTGTTGCGTTTGAAGACAATTGAGCTGCTGTATGCCAATGGCATCTCATCCATGCCCAGTTTTCAGCTGCTATACCTGTTTGAAGTCTGTCCCATTTCGCACAGTGAGAGTGTCAGACAACATAAATAGTTGAGATAGCCTCAATGTGAAGAAGGGATTTTGTCTCCCCAAGGATTGTGTGGTGGTCAATTTGATTGATACTGTCATGGAAAGATGTACTTGTGGCAGGCAAATTGATGAAGATTTTTTAAAATATTCATTCGTGGTATATGGGTGTCACTGGCTGGCCAGGATTTATTGTACATCCCTAGTTGCCCTTCAGAATGTGGTGGTGAGCTGCCATCCTGAACCACTGCAGTCTACCAGCTGTGGATTGACCCATACTGCCATAAGAGAGTTAATTCCAGGACTTTGACCAAGTGACAGTGAGGGAACGGATATATATTTCCAAGTCAGGATAATGAGTAGTTTGGAGGGGAACTTGAAGATGGTGGTGTTCCCATTTATCTGCTGCTCTTGTCCTTCTAAATGGAAATGGTTATGGGTTTGGAAGGTGCTATCTGAGGACTTTTGATGAATTTCTGCAGTGCACCTTGTAGATAGTACATACTGTGCTACTGAGCGTCAGTGATGGAGGAAGTGGATACTTGCGGATGTGGTGCCAATCAAGCAGTCTGCTTTGTCCTGGATGATGTCAAGCTTCTTGAGTGTTGTTGGGGAGGTACTCATCCAGGCAAATGGGGAGTATTCCATCACACTCCTAACTTCAGCCTTGTAGATAGTAGACTATCTTGGAAGAGTCAGGAGGTGGTTACTTGCTGCAGTATTCCTAGCTTCTGACCTGCTCTTGTAAGCTGCTGTGTTTTTGTGGTGAGTCCAACTGAGTTTTTGGTCGATGATAACTTCCATGATGTTGATAGTGGGTGAATTCAGTGATGGTAACAGCATTGAAAGTCAAGGGGCAGTGGTTAGATTTTCTCTTATTCATGATGATCATAACCTGGCAATCGTGTAGTGCGAGCGTTACTTGCCACTTGTCAGCCCAAGCCTGGATATTGTACAAATCTTGTTGCATCTGAACACAGACTACTTCAGTGACTGAGGAGTAGCGAACAGTGCTGAACATTGTGTAATCATTGGCAAACATTCCCATTTCGAACCTTATGATGGACTGACGGTCATTGATGAAGCAGCTGAAGATAGTTGGCTGAGGACAGTACCCTGAGAAATTCCTGGAGCTGAGAGGACTTAACAACCACCAGAGGCTTTGCCCCATACCTAATTATTCCAGTTTTGCTAGGGCTCCTTGCTGCCACACTCAGTTGAATGCAGACTTGATGTCAAGGGCTGTCACTCCCACCTCACCTCCGGAATTCAGTTCTTTTGTCCATGTTTGAACCAAGGCTGTAATGAGGTTCGGAGCTTATTGGCCATTGCTGAACCCAAACTGGGCGTCATTGAGCAGGTTATTGCACAGCAAATACTACATGATAGCACCACTGATAACATCTTCCATCACTTTACTGATGATCAATAGTAGGCTGATGGGGCAGGAATTGGCTGGATTAGATTTGTCCTGCTTTTTGTGTACAGGGCATACTGGGCAATCTTGTACATTGTTGCAGAGATACCAGTGTTATAAATGTACTGGAATAGCTTGGTTAGGGGATTGACACATTCTGGACCACAAGTGTTCAGTACTATTGCCAGAATGCTGTCAAGACTCATAGCAGCATCCAGTGCCTTCAACCTTTCCTTGCTATCAGGTGGAGTGAATCAAATTGGTGGAAACTGGTGTCTGTAATGCTGGAGACCACTGGAGAAAGCCAAGCTAGATCATCCACTCGGCACTTCTGGCTGAAGATTGCTGTGAAAGCTTCAGCTTTATCTTTTGCACATGGAATACGGGGAGAATGAGCCATTTGGATACAGAACTGATTTGAAGGTGGAAGAGAGAGGGTGGCGGTGGAGGGCTGCCTTTCAGACTGGTGACTAATGATGTACCATAAGGATCATTGCTGGGTTCACTACTTTTTGTCATGTATATAAATGATTAGGATGTGAACATTGGAGGTATAATTAGTAAGTTTACAGAATGACAGCAAAATTGGAGGTGTAGTGGACAGCAAAGAAGATTACCACAGAGGACAACGGGATCTTGATCAGCTGGGCTAATGGGCCGAGGAGTGGCAGTTGGAGTTTAATTTAGATAACTGTGAGGTGCTGTATTTGGGAAAGGCAAATCAGGGCAGGACTTATACACTTAGTGGTAAGTTCCTGGGGATTGTTGCTAAACAAAGAGACCTTGGAGTGCAGGTTCATAGCTCCGTAAAAGTGGAGTTATAGGTAGGTAGGATAATGAAGAAGGTGTTTGGTATGCTTTCCTTTATTGGTCAGTGCCTCGAGTATAGGAGTTGGGGGGTCATGTTGCAGCTGTACAGGACATTGGTTAGGCCACCAATGGGCAAGGAAATTTCCTGCTGATCAATGTCCTCCCTCAGCTGATGAATCGGTACACCTCCATGTTAAATAACACTTAGAGAAAGCACTGTGACTGGCAAGGGCACAAAATGTACTCTTGCCACTACTGAGACTGGCTTGGTAGCAGTACTACAGATTGAGCTGGTAGGTCCTAAAGGACATAGCTGCTAGACTGGGTCTGCAGCATGTGGTGAGGAAATAACAAGAGGGAAAAACATACTTGACCTCATCCTTACCAATCTGCCAGCTTCAGATGCATCTGTCCATGACCATACTGGTAAGAGGGACCACCACACAATCATTGCAAAGATGAAGTCCCACCTTCACATTGAGATTAACATCCATTGTGTTCTGTGGCATTATCACCGTGCTAAATGGGACAGACTTCGAACAGATCTAGTAACAGAAGACTGAGTATCCATGAGGTGGTATGGGCCATCAACAGCAGCAGAATTGTACTCCAGCACAATCTGTAACCTCATAGCCCAGCATATCCCTCACTCAACCATTACAATCAAGCAAGGGATCAATCCTGATTCAATGGTAGTGCAGGAGGGCATGCCAGGAGCAGCAGCAGGCATACCTGAAGATGAGGTGTCAACCTGGTGAAGCCACAAGCAGGACAACCTGCATGCCAAGCAGCAGAAGCAGCAAGTGATAGACAGAGCTAAGCGATCCTACAACCAATGGATCAGATCTAGGCTCTGTAGTCCTGCCACATCCAGTCATGGACAATTAAACAGCTCAGTGGCAGAGGAGTCTAATCTTGCTAACCAATCTACTATGAGGAATCTTGTCGAACACCTTACTGAAGTCCATATAGATCACATCCACCACTCTGTCCTTATCATTCCTCTTCGTACTTCTTCAAAAAACTCAATCAAGTTAGTGAGACTTGATTTCCCACGCACAGTCATGTTGACTACCCCTAATCAGTCCTTGCCTTTTCAATTACAGTAAATCCTGAACCTCAGGATTCCCTCCAACAACTTGTCTACCAGCAATGTCAGGCTAACTGATCTATAGTTCCCTGGCTTGTCCTTACAATCTTTTTAAAATAGTGGCACCACATCAGCCAACCTTCAGTTTTCCGTCATCTCACCTGTGACTATTGATAATACTAATATCTCAACAAGGGGCCCAGCAATCACTGCCCTAGTTTCCCACAGAGTTATCGGTTATGCCTGATTGGGTCCTGGGGATTTATCCACCTTTATGTATTTTAAATTATCTTGCACCTCCCCCCTGTAATATGGACATTTTTCAAGATGTCACTATCTATTTCCCAACATTCTATATTTTTCATGTCCTTCTCCACAGTTAAAAACTGATGCAAAATACTCGTTTAGTAACCCCACCAGTTCCCTGGGCTGCGTTGCTGATCTTTCCAGTTTAAATTCTTTGAGACTGTGTAGCAATTGGTACAACTGAATGGTTTGCTCAGCCATTTCAAAGGACAACTGAGAGCCAACCATATGACTGTGGTTCTAAAGTTACATGTAGGCCAGACCAGGTGAGGATGACAGATTTCCTTCCCTGAAGGGCAGTAGTGAACCAGATGGGTTTTTCCTGACAATCGACAATTACTTTATGGTGATTAGTAGACTTGTAATTCCAGAATTTAATTTTATTAAATTCAAATTCCATCACCTGTTATGGTGTGATTCGAACCCAGGTCCCCCGAACATTACCTGAGTTTCTGGATTAATAACCTAGCGATAATACCACTAGAGTACTGCCGAACCCTTGGATGAGGTTGAGTATGTTTTCCCTCTTGCTTGTTCCTTCATCAACTGCCTGCAGACCCAGTCTGGCACATGTATCCTGTGGACCCAACCATCTTGATCAGTAGTTCTGCTGTCAAGGCACTCTTGGTGATGGACACTGAAGTCTTTCATACAATGTACATTCAGTACCCAGAGCAACCTGAGGGCCTCTTCCAAGTGGTGTACTGATCCTTCAGCTGAGGGGAAGGTGTGGGAGCTGGGCAGTGTGTGGTAATCAGTAAGAGGTTTCTGTGCCATGTTTGACAGATGCCATGAGACTTCATGGGGTCTGAATCAATATTGAGGAATCCCTGAACAACTTCCTCCTGCTGTCTATGACTGCCAGCCCTTCTGCTTGGTGTTGTCTGGGATATTGTCTGTAAGGTATGATACCATGAGTATGATTATGTCAGGCAGTTGCTTGTCTAGTCTATCAGACAGCTACTTAACAAACCATTGAACTTGATGAGACTAACCTCTCAACTAAACAGACGCAATGAAACTATCCCTGTTGACCCTTATTCAGGAGTAACTTGGTCAGTAACTGAAGGTACTTACATATGCTCACTTAAACACAGAAATCAGAAGTTGCTGTCTGTGTTGCCCTCTTTCTATCAAAGATTTGTTTTGAAGGAGGGAATGGCATTCATATAAATTGAAGGGCGTAACTTTGAGATATTTACTCAATGGATAACAAAAAAAAGCACCAGAAAAGGTAAGGGTTTGTCCATTCAAGTTTAAATTAATTATTGACAATGTGACAAGTCTTAATGTGATGCACCCATTTCAGCATTGAAGTTTTAAAAAAAGTGCAGATACTTGTTTCTTCAAATTTAATTATAATTGGAGGTTTAATGAATTTATTTTACTTGTTCTTTTTGTTTGGTTACTTCACTCTTTTAATCCTGTTGCTTATAAGCTTCTTCAAGCCTGGGGTACTCTGATATTGAACAGGATTGCCATCTTTCTGCTCTAATTGGAAGAGTCTTATTGAGTAAACAAAATGAAATTGATTGCATTATTACACTATTTATAGATTGCATGAATATGATCTACATTATTAGATAGACTGTTAGGAACACGCTAGCCTCATGTATGTCTCCCACTACTCCTTCTTTATCCTGATCAAGGCCCTGAGACCTCTGTGATGAATTTTCTTCTGACAAAGTAACATTGCCAGTGTATAAGCTGTCCAAGTATATTGGTTTTAGCTGTCATGCTGGCTGTAGAAATTGCAAAGTCATAGAATGGTACGGCTCAAAAGAAACCATTCAACCCACTATTCCTGTGCTGGTCCTTTCACTGAATTTATTATGACAAATTATTCTTTGTAGTACAACATCATTTTTCTACTTCAAGATTTAACTGTATTTTGCTTGAAGCAATTGTTATCTTTTTATGTGCTACTATTGAATCTGCCTTCACCAACCTATACTGTTTAGGTCAATTCATAAATTATAAAAATACCTCAAGGTAGGCCTGTGGAACATGCACCCGGAGGAGTTTATTACATTTCTTTACAGCTACACAGTTGGACCTAGACTGATCCAAAGCTTCCCCCCCAGGTCACCTGAGCCATTCTTTTAAAGGGGAGCACACCCCCTCCCCCCAACTATAAAGAAATACAACCCTTCATGCAGTGAATTTCAGATCACAGCAACTTGTTGTTTAAAAACTGACTTTGCTTGATTCTTTTGCCAATCACCTTAAATGTGTCCTCTAGTTACTGATCCTTTTTACTGCTGCATTAATGATTCAGAACACATCTATCAAATCTCTTCTCGACTTGCTCTAAGGAGAAAGAAAATTCCAGCCTCTTTATATACACCACATAACTAAAGTCCCTCATTCCTTGACCCATTCGAGTAATTCTCCTCCACTCTCTCAAAATCCTGCTTTTGTTCGCTCCCCAGAATTCTTTAAATCCTATCACCTTCCTTCTGCAGCTAAGCAGGCTTTATTTCTACACCAATGCAGACATGTATTGGTTGCTTCCCCAGAACCAACTAATTCTCTTCTTTGATATAATATAATTGAAACTCTTGGAAATACTCAGCATTGATGAAGAGGCCAAAAGATTAATCTTACAAATCCATGATATTACATCAGAATTCCCCTCTAAATATTCAAATTTCAGTATCCCACTGTCCTAATCTCTGCATTACAAAACAACTCTTCTGCCTCTGTTGCTCCATGTACTTGTTCAGGATTTTCTCAGCTTCTGTATGTATGAAATAATGTGAACAAAGCTGGTAATTTCTTGATATGTAAGACAACCATACATAGAGGAACCTCGATTATCCGGCATTTGATTAATCAAATTTCGGATTATCTGAACAAGATCACAAGGTCCCGATGCTTAGCTAACTATGTTATCTGGCATTAGAGTAACTGAACAAAATACTCCCCGCCTGTGGATGTACTGACTTTCCTGTTTCTGCATTACAGTAGCTCCTTAGACTCTTGGCTAAATCAAGTTTTGTTAATCCTTTTTATAATCTGCATTATCAATGACAACTTCTACTTATTCATATGAATGCATTTTCATATGTATTGTATGTCACTATGCTTACTCTCAATAAATGAGTCTAAGTGCTTAACTATATGCCACTCAACCATAAAACAGCATTCTAAGGAAACACTGCTTCACAGCACAGGTGGCATCACAACTGAGGACTCACTAAAATTGAAGTGCTTAGTTCATATTTTCATTTGCTTATATATTAAAAACTTGTGATGTAAGATACTTAATAAGGGAGCAGACATTTATAAGATAGAATCTTCATTTTTGCATTGAATGTATGAATAATTAGACCGAACTAACTGCTTAGTCGTTTGCCTGTCAACCATCCCCAACTCTCAACTTGAATAGCATAGATATTTTCTGACAATATTATCAGTCAACACTGGGGTAGTAGCAGGATGTTTTTCATATAGATACTCCTGTCATGTGACAGTATGCTTCTCTTAAATTTTAATATCCCCATTTTACATAATGTGGCATCATATGAGAAAACTTACCAATTATAATGTTAATCAGCAGCTTCCATACTTTGTTGAAGAGTGCTACTGAGTTGGTTCAATATCTTGTGGTGAAAAGGGTATATTCATTTCCCTTTGTCAATCTCCATTAAGACATACTGAACAGGAACTTGTTGCATTATTCATAATTTATATCTTATTGAGGATTCATGTTTGAAGGATTTTAGTGAGTTGCTCATTGGAAAAGACTGAAGAGATACTTGATTTTTTAAAAAGAGATCGCTAACAAAAAACTTTGGGACACAATTCATGGTTCAAGTTAATTGCTTGGACTTAATTACTCAAAATCACATTCTTGGCTTTATGGCTGTCAGTCATTAAGCTTTGTTTGAATATTATTTGGAGTTCAGTTGGGGTAAAGTCTGCTGAGAGAGAATTGCTACTCAGTTCATCCTGTGCTTTTCTGAGAAAACCCTTTTGAATAAACCAGTGTGAGAGCACAAACACTGACAAAGCTGCTCTTCCAGAAAAGTCTCTGAATTCACAATGAATTGGAACTATGAAGACGTTAGTGACACCTTGCTGTGTTTCGTGTGTTATGAAAGATGGGGAGGAGTGTACTGCCATTGTAGTATCACTACTCCATGGGCTGCAACACAAAATATCCAATGGTGATTATTCTTGAAGGTACAAAGGATAAGGCGTAGAATATTCTGAAGTCTGTTATACTGACATTCTTGTGTGGTTAAGAAACTAATGCTGTATAGTTGTGTCTGGGATCTTGGCAGATGCACCTTTCAATCACTTTTCCAGAATAAAAATCAGGTTTCATCTTGAGCTTACAGCAATCAGGTTCCATCCTGCTCTCTGTTTCAGAAATAGAGAAGCTAAACTGGGATGCTGGTTCCTCTTCACCTGCCTTCTTTCCACTAGTTACAAATAATCAAAACCTTTCAAAGCCCAAAGCAGTATTGAAGCAGCCTCAGGATGATCCTCAACAAAACAAGCAATTATCACAAGTCACATGATTTCCAAGGAGCCTCATTTAAACCAACATCTAAAGACTTTACAGTGACAACTTTTTCAAACCAGCCCAGATCATGAAATGATTAATTATCCACAATCCTTCAAAACTCAAGCCTGTAAAGAGTTATTGAATATGAATCTATTTCAAAACAAATTACACCCATCTATGTGAGTAAGGACACCAAATACAAAATTAAAGTCATCTTGAACATTTCAGACCTTAACTTTTTCTCCTTCATGAACAAACAATTTTGAACCAAATGTTTTACTTTCAAATGTGTGTGCAATGTCACAGGGCAGATAATTATGCCTTCATTTGTGATACAGTGCAATAATCATCATTACATTTTTGAAAATAGGGTTTGTTTGCATAATAAATCACAAATTTTACAAATTATTAAAGAAACTTTTTTAAAAATTCTAATGTGAATATTGATAAAGTATAATTGGCCATAACGGTGACTGGGTAAAGCATTTAAACTTATGTTGCAACCAATGGACTGATTGGACTAGAGAGTGACAGTGTATTATCCAACCTCTGCCATAACAACAGTTTTGTAAAATGCTTGGCGCATTTCAAATCTTAGGCAAAATATCATTTGATCAAATTGGCAATATCTCATTGTTATTTCAATTATATGTCTGTTGAAAAGATATTTTGCCTACAAGAACCCTTTTTTGCTCTTAGGTGCAGAACTTGAACTAATTTGCACACTATGAATGCAAGATATCTGAAAACGGTTTTCTCGTGCACTTTGAATATCGAATCATAAATCTTACATATTGCCTACAACTGTTCTGCTGCTTTTTACAATCCATTTTGCATTGTAATGTGCAGAATGCCCAATTATTTCAAACTATTTGTTTGCTTGGAAAATCATACTAGTTTGGAGATCTGTAAGACAATGAGAGTTTTATGGAATAAATCTCATTAGATAGCAGTAAATCACATAAAAAGTGTTAAGATTCTTTCTTGTAATCTATAATCAAATATATTGATTATGGAAATGAAAAGGGCATTTTTAAATAAATGTTCTGGATAAACAGCTCAGAAATTGCTGTAATAACAATTAACATTATAGGTTCATAGAATAAATCATAGAATGATTACAGCAGAGAAGGAAGTCACTTGGTCCACAATGTTTATTGCTGGTACTCTGATGGAATAACTTCATTTAGTGCCATTCCATATCTTCTTTCTGTAGTCCTTGCAAACATTTTCCTTTCTCAGATAGTGATCAAATTCCTTTTTAAAAGACCCAATTGATTCTGCTTTCACCACATTCTCAGACAGCGCATTGTAAATCCCTAAACAGTGGTCTCTTAATTTCTCTGACCTTCCACTACAGAAGTTATAGAAAAATAGTTAGGATGCATTTGAAGGTAAGAGTAGATTTTGAACTCTGCAGCCTATAGATCACATTAGGTAGATAGATTGTAAAGAACTCAGTCCAATAATTCATTTCTGCTGGAATTTCAACTTTTAATTTGTAGAATTAAACACCACTTAATAACATTATCAATTATATCTAAAGCAAAATTAATCTCTAATTAAGGATGTTGTTTTTATTCACAATATAGTTAGCTGAAATATTTATCTGTTGACTGCAGCAGAAATCATAAAGATCCTATCCAACAATTGATAATGTGAGCTTGTAATTAGCATTTCATATCTTTTGTATGCTTGGTGCTTGTTACTTGCCCTGAATTAGATGCCTTAATGTTGCACCATTAGAATGTAGTAATCACACACTGACATTCCTGTTCATTTGGTTAGAAGCTGAATAGTTGCAAGAGTGCTGTGCTTTTCCAACTTTGGAAGCAATGAAATACTTCTGAGATTCATTAGGACACAACATTATAAAATTCACCAAAATGTGACCACATTTATCTTGGCCATCTTTCAGAGACCAAAATGTATTCCGTTTTTTTAACTGACACATTAGTCATCAACCCTAACAGCTTGCCATTAGCTTGAGACTTTTGGGATGATGTTATAAAAGGAAGCCTTGTATGATAGTCATACACATTGGGAAATTGAAAGCAGACATATATCCCTTTAGGTTACAATAATCAGTAATGCTTTGCATTTGCACATAAGTTTAAATATAAAAACAGAATGCTCCAACATGGCAAGTGCATGAGCTGAGCTTACAGTTCACTCTTTCAAGTGTGGAAGTAGTTCCATCTCTATGATAACACTATTGGTTCAAGCAGTGATGCCACATCTGATAGATGCTATGTCAGCTTCTATTACAATGTACGTAGATGTCACCCAGTGCCTCAGTGGAAGCCAAGACAGAGGTTATGGAGTCCAGTGTTGCTGCCATGCAAGTTCCAACTTTTGCTATCAATGTCATGGATTTCAGTGCTCAAGGATGACTACTCTGCCAATAATCCTGCAAAATATGCTCCAAAGTTGGTGATATTAGAGTATGTAACTGCTGCTCTTTCTGAGGAAAACATCATTCATGCTTTCACCATTGCTCCTGTGCCAGGGCACTTGCTGTTATCTGTCGCTTCATGTCAAGTTGATGTAGACCAGGCCCAGAGCTATTTGCAGTCTCCTTAACTGAAAGTCAGAAGGTATCATCCACCTGTCACAACTGCTTATGCAGCACTGAAGGAGAACATTAGAACAGGCAATGGTACCTCAAAATAAGCAATGAGCAAACGCATGAGAAGGGGACATGGAGGACTGAGGTATTAGGGTACATTTGGGGCATTGAGGGATAAGGAGTTGTGAGGTGTGAAGGCTTGGGTACCTTCTATTCACCAGTAGAAACAAGGCTAATGCCTCAGTAAATGACAGTGGTTCTTCTAAGGTTGCCAGCCTTATTATCTGCCTTCATTGTCATTTCAGGCCTGCCTCTAGAACCGGCAGGTCTGAATCCGTTTCACCCTTAACTCCTACAACCAAATATAGGTGAAAAAAGGCTTTGTAAAAATTTACCTGGTGGCCAACCCCATATGGCACATAGTCTATCTGTCACTGTTAGAAAAACTACTGGTTTTGCTGCCATCTTTAAGTGGCCATTAATAGGCACCTGAGCTGACTTCTGAAACAAAAGGCTGACCTCAACTGTACCAGCCCAGGCTTCACTGTGGGAGGTTAGGAAGATAACGGGCTCAGAACCCTTTATTTTACTGGTCCTATACGGCACCCAACTACTCCATTAAATTCTGCCTATCATTTGAAAGGTAAATATCTGAAAGCTAAAAGCGAAAGCAATATGTCTGAAAGTTCATTCACAATATAACTACAGTGCCACAGTAAAACAGTATGCCTTTATACTAATTTTATAGTCACAAAGTAAACGGAAGCATTGCACTTAAGCTCAATGTGACACATGAAACAGGCTAAATAAGACATCACTCTCCTTTGGATTCAGATTGAATCTTGGTAGTTGGCTCATATTCCAAAGTTAGGGCTAGTGGAAGAATTGTTTCAGATTTGCAACAATATTAAACTTGCTGAGTGTGAATATCCCCTAAAACATACAGTTTTGTCAATTTTAAATACAGCAACATGTCAATAATATGTTAAATGAGAAGTGCCATGTTTAAAATACAAAATTTAATGATTTTACTCACCTATAGTTACCCAAAAATACTCCATCAGGATTGAGCATTGGTACTATTTTAAAGACCAGAACATCCCGCAGAGCCTTGGCAACTGAGTGCTGGCTGACAAGAAAATCAATAAAACCTAGAAGGAACAGAAATATGTGAAATTTACAAAATATTGTTAAAATGGGGTCTTATCACTGTACACAGATTTATGAAATCAGATCTCTTCTGAGATTATTAACCAATCTAGAAAGTTATTGCTTTTCTTCCAAGTATTGACCTTGCTGCGGACTGAAATTCACTAAAAGTTGGTCATCCACATCAAGTTGCATAATTTTTAAACTAACAGACCCATAGCAATTCTGTCCTTGAAAGAAAAATCATATAGCAAGAGATTTAAAATATTTTTGCTGTGGCAAGGTGCCATGGTACACTGACTAAAAACTTAATCTTCCTTGCAACTGAAATCTATCAAATGTAGAACAGTGCTGGAAAACTCCACTCATCATTGAACCAATAATCAATGACTTTTCAGCTGAGAAACAAGTCAACTTTCTAGTTTGCACATGATATTTGCATTTATTGCTCTATCTTTAACACTTAGCTTCTTTCTTCACTTCTCTGTTGCAACAGATATCTATGTTTATAGCTTGCATCCTCTCTGTTAATTAATAGTACTGAAAATGGACATAATTCTACAGAATTATACTCTAGCTAAAATTAAATAAACAAAATTTTCAAGGGCAACCAGAGACAGGCAACAACAGCTGGCCAGCCAGCAATGCCCAAGTCCCACGAGAGATCAAACAAATACATTTAAAATGAGAAGCATTTGCTATTTTGAATGGCCCTTTTTTTGCATGTTGCAAATTAAAAAAAAACTTCTCACCCCTTCTCAGGCATTAAAAGAACTACTTTTGTATCTTACAAATGAAGCAATTTGTGTTCATTTAAGATTAAATGTTACATAAAATGTAAAGAAAAATTTAGCTACAATAACTGATGGACTCTGGATACACTTTTAAATTTTGAGATCGAGTGCTTTGTATAAAATTAACTTAATGTAATTTGGGGATGATATAAGAAAAACTCTCCATCATATTACGCAAATTACTAAAACACCTGGGCCTGTTATTCTGAGGAGTGGCAATCTTGTACCTCTTTTTTCTTAGAAAGGAAGAGAGCTTCACTGTTCGGACAGGAGATTCCAATCAGGGCTCCTTCAGAAATATGGAGCTATGTTTCTATTCTGACACTTCTCTCAAAGCTCATAACTGTTGGGGAAAAGCATTTCTTAATTGTTCAAGACACTTGAGTACAATTGATCTGATAACTGAACAGACCCCATTTAACTTCGACAGAAAGATTTTAGACTTTCCCCACTGTGTTTTGGCAGCAGTTGCCCCAACAGTTAGTGGTTCCTCATCATGTAGTCCTGGACCTTGGAATGTGCCAGTCTGTAACACTTGGTTGGGGTCAACTCCTCACTCTGGAACACCAAGAAATTTTGGGCAGACCAAAGAGCGTCTTTCACCGAGTTGATGGCCCTCCAGGTGTAGTTGATGCTTGTCTCGGTCTGTGTACCATGCAACAGCATGTACAGCACACAGTCCTGCATCATGGAGCTGCCTGAGACAAAACCCATTGCATCTTTCTCCAGACTTTCTTTGCAAAATCTCCACCTCATCCCCGCAGTGGCTTTGAGAGCAGCATGTGGCAGACAATCTGGGTGTACATGAGGGATCTCACCACCAGTCAAGTGATATCTTAGAGGTTGTTGGAAGGTTCTGGTGATGATGCCACATAGTCACAGAGTCCTGAAGCACAGAGACCAGGCTCTTTGGCCAAAACTGTTCCACACTGACCAAAATGTCAATCCAGGCTAACACCATTTCCTTGCACTTGGCCCATATCCTGCTAATCTTCTCCCATCCATCTATTTGTCCAAGCACCAGATCCAGTGTGGCCTCCCATCTTGTCCCACGTTCAACATGCTGTGTCAGGAAACTCTCCTGTACACATTGGACAAAAACTGATCCATCCGACGTATTCGAGCTATAACGTTTATAGTCAATGTTAGGAAAGTTAAAGTCCCCTATAATGACCACCCTGTTCCTTTCACTCCTACTCAGAATAATTTTGCTAATCCTCTCTTCCACCTCCCTGGAACTCTGTGGAGGCCTATAAAAAACTCCAAGCAATGTGACCTCTCCTCTCCTGTTTCTAATCTCAGCCTACACTACCTCAGTAGGCGAGTCCTCATCAAATATTATCTCAGCCACCATTATACTATCTTTGACTAACAAGGCCATGCCTCCACCTCTTTTACCGCCTTGCCTGTTCTTAATGTAAGATCTAAACCCTGGAACCTGCAACATCCATTCCTCACCCTGCTCTATCCGTGTCTCAGAAATGGCCACAACGTTTGATTTAGTTGTAGGTGAACATTTTGGACAGAGTGACTATAATTCAGTTATGTTTAGTTTAGCGGTGGAAAGGGATAGGTACATGCCACAGGTCAAGAGTTATCGATGGGGCAAGGGCAATTATAATGCGATTAGGCGAGATTTAGGATGCATAGAGTGGGATAGCAAAATGCAGGGGATGCAGACAATCGAAATGTGGAGTTGGTTTAAGGAACAGATATTGCTTGTCCTTGATAGGTATGTCTCTGTCAGGCAGGGAGGAAGTGATAAGGTAAGGGGACCGTGGTTTACTACAGAAATTGCATCTCTTGTTAAGAAGAAGAAGGAGGCTTATGTATTGATGAGGCAAGATGGTACAGATGAGGCGATGGAGAGTTACAGATCAGCTAGGAAGGATTTAAAGAGAGAGTTAAGAAGAGCAAAGAGAGGACATGAGCAGTCTTTAGCAAATAGAAGAAAGGAAACCCCTAAAGCTTCCTATAGGTATGTGAGGAATAAAAGGATGATTAGGGTAG
This sequence comes from Chiloscyllium punctatum, assembly GCF_047496795.1. Taxonomy (NCBI): domain Eukaryota; kingdom Metazoa; phylum Chordata; class Chondrichthyes; order Orectolobiformes; family Hemiscylliidae; genus Chiloscyllium; species Chiloscyllium punctatum. Next base: position 88,369,843 of record NC_092745.1, read on the forward strand.
GAATAGGGCCAGTCAAAGACAGAAGTGGGAAGTTGAGTGCGGACCCTGTGGAGATCGGAGAGATGCTAAATGAACATTTCTCATCGGTGTTCACTCAGGAAAAGGAGAACATTGTGGAGGAGAAGAATGAGGTACGAGATATTAGACTAGAAAGGATCGAGGTTAGTTATGCACAGGTGTTATCAATTCTAGAAGGAGTGAAAGTAGTCAAATCCCCTAGGCCAGATGGGATTTATCCAAGGATTCGCTGGGAAGCTAGGGAGAAGATAGCAGAGCCTTTGGCTTTGATATTTGAGTCGTCATTGTCTACAAGTTTAGTACCTCAGGGCTGGAGGATTGAAAATGTTGTGCCCTTGTTCAAGAAGGGCAGCAGAGATGACCCAGGTAATTATAGACTAGTGAGCCTTACTTCTGTTGTAGGAAAGAGTTGGAAAGGATTATAAGAGATAAGATTTATAATCACCTAGCAAGCAACAATTTGATTTCAGATAGTCAACATGGTTTTGTCAAGGGTAGGCCATTCTCACAAACCTCATTGAGTTTTTTGAGAAGGTAACCAAGCATGTAGATGAGGGTAGGGCAGTTGACGTGGTATACATGGTCTTCAGTAAAGCCTTTGATAAGGTTCCACATGGTAGGTTGATGGAAAAAGTGCAGAGACATGGAATTGAGGGTGATTTAGCAGTTTGGATTAGAAACTGTCTTTCTGAAAGAAGGCAGCAAGTGGTGGTTGCTGGAAAATATTCAGTCCGGAGTCCAGTTACTAATGGTGTGCCACAAGGACCTGTTTTGGGACCACTGCTGTTTGTCATTTTTATAAATGACTTAGACGCAGGCATAGGTGGATGGATTAGTAAATTTGCAGTTGACACTAAAGTTGGTGGAGTAGTGGACTGTTTGGAAGAATGTTACAGGTTGCAGGGGGACTTGGATAAACTGCAGAATTGGGCTGAAATGTGGCAAATGGAGTTCAATGCAGCTAAATGTGAGGTGATGCACTTTGGGAAGAATAACAGGAAGGCAGAGTACTGGGTCAATGGAAAGATTCTTGGTAGTGTAGATGTGCAGAGGGATCTTGGAGTTCATGTGCATAGATCCCTGAAAGTTGCCACCCAGGTGGATAGTGCTGTTAAGAAGGCATACGGTGTATTAGGTTTCATTGGTAGAGGGATTGAGTTCCGGAACCGCAATATCATGCTGCAACTATACAAAACGTTGGTGCAGCCACACTTGGAATATTGTATATAGTTCTGGTTGCCCCATTACAGGAAGGATGTGGAAGCATTGGAAAAGGTGCAGAGGAGATTTACCAGGATGTTGCCTGGTCTGGAGGGAAGGTCTTATGAGGAAAGGCTGAGAGACTTGGGTCTGTTCTCATTAGAAAGAAGAAGGTTAAGGTAGGATTTGATAGAGACATACAAGATAATCAGAGGATTAGATAGGGTAGACAGTGAAAGACTTTCTCCTAGGATGATGACGTTAACTTGTACGAGAGGGCTCAACTACATATTGAGGGGTAATAGACTTAAAGTTTGGGAGAAGATTTGTAGCTCGGGTGCTCATTGTTGTGGTTCTGTTCGCTGAGCTGGGAATTTGTCTTGCAAACGTTTCGTCCCCTGTCTAGGTGACATCCTCAGTGCTTGGGAGCCTCCTTTGAAGCGCTTCTGTGCTGTTTCCTCCGGCATTTATAGTGGCCTGTCTCTGCCGCTTCCGGTTGTCAGTTCCAGCTGACCGCTGTAGTGGCTGGTATGTTGGGTCCAGGTTGATGTGTTTGTTGATAGAGTCTGTGGATGAGCGCCATGCCTCTAGGAATTCCCTGGCTGTTCTCTGTTTGCTTGCCCTATAATGGTAGTGTTGTCCCAGTCGAATTCATGTTGCTTGTCATCTGTGTGTGTGGCTGCTAAGGATAGCTGGTCGTGTCGTTTTGTGGCTAGTTGGTGTTCATGGTAATAGACTTAAGACAGATGTCAGAGACAGGTTCTTTATGCAGAGAGTGGTAAGGGCGTGGAATGCCCTACCTGCTAATGTAGTCAACTCAGCCATATTAGGGAGATTTAAACAATCCTTAGATAAACACATGAATGATTTTGGGATGGTGTAGGGAGACGAGCTGAGAATAATTACAGGTCGGCGCAATATTGAGGGCCGAAGGGCCTGTGCTGCGCTGTATTGTTCTAGGTTCTAACCAAGAGATTTATCCAACTTCATATATTCTAATACATCCAACACTTCCTCTACTGTGATATGTACTGTCCCCAAGATATAACCACTAACTTCTCCAAGTTCCCAAGTCTTCATGCCTTCCTCCACAATAAACACAGCGGAGAAATATTCATTGAGGACCTCACCCACTTCCTGCGGTTCTACACATACATGTCCACTTTGAAGGTCCCTATTCTCTCTCTAGTTATTCTTTACAGTGAATCTTTCGGATTCACTGTAATCTTCTCAGCCAAGATAATCTCATACTCCCTTTACGCCCTCCTGATTTCCTTCTTCAGTAAACTCCTGTATCCCCTATATACTTCCAGGGATTCCCCTGATCCCAGCTGCCTAAACCCGAGCTGTACCTCCTTCTTTTTTCTGGTCAAAGCCTCAATATCTTCTGTCATCCAGGGTTCCCTACTCCTGCCAACCTTGCCATTCACCTTCACAGGAACATATAGACCTTGAACTCTAGCTATCTCACTTTTAAAGGCCTTCCATTTGCCAGAGATCCCTTTACTTGCAAACAAACTACTCCAATTAACCCTTGAAAGCTCCTGTCTAATTCCATCAAAATTCACCATGGCCCAAGAACTACAGGGTTTGCCCTGGTCCAGGTGTCGTTGGGTTGAGAACGAAGCCAGCAAAGTTCGGTTCTGAGTCAGTCACAGGGACTATCATGTTCTTCTCCTGATTCAGATTGTCACTGCTCCTGGTTGCCTGGAGCTGTGGTGCGATGGGCCCCTTTTGGTTTCCAACAGCCTAGAGGTTGGGCTTCACCCACCTCTTGTGACATTGGTGTTTCCAGGTTGGGGGTGCTCTGCTCCTTCTCCCCTGTGGTACTGTGCCTCTTTTTTGTTGGTGGCCATCCCACTACATACCTTTATCATTAGAGAAGTTGCTGATGTGTCCATTCTGCAGCTGCCTCTTTCTGTTTTGCTGTTTTGGATTCGGGGAGCCTAATGTGTTTTCCTTTTCCAGTTGTTTCTCACTGATATCCACGCTCCCACCACCTTTGTTTCCTTCTCCTCCATTGACTCAGTCTGTTCAGTTTGAGGTTGGGTCAATTGTTGGTTACTTTTTCCTCCTCTTTGACCTGTCCCTCCTTCTGGGTGCCTCTCGTTTCTGTTTCCTTGCTGGAGGCTGGCATGTTACTGTGTTTTGGGGGTCCACAGCTCGTGTTGCCACTTTCAGTCTGAGCATATATGGCACCCACCTTTGGCAGGTTTTGTACAGGTGGCCTGCTTCCATATCCAAATTGCAGCTCTTGGATTCTCTGCAGTCTTTAGTCAGGTGACCCTCCTATTTGCAGTTCTTGCAGAGGGTCGCTTTGTAGTCTGCTGCCACGTGTGCCCTGCAGGTTCAGCACACTCTGGGCTGCCTCACGTATGTCAGGTAGCTTTGGCTCCCTCTGATTGCGAAGTTGAAGAGCAGCTTGAGGGTGCTCCCACTAGTGCCCATCTTCAGGGCCACCCTGACCTGCCATTTGCTGGTCCAGATACCAAAGGGGTCCACATGTTAGTCTGATCGACTGGTGATCCTTCTTCTAGCTTCTTCACAGTCACCCTGACTGCATTACGGACTCCCTGGCCTGGAGCACGGGCACTAGCAGAGGTCATAGCTCTGGTTGGCTGGTCACTGTACTGGCATTAGGCTGAAGCCAGCATAAAGATCCTCCAATTGCAACTCAGCTGAACTGACGATCCTCCAAGTTCTGCTTGCAATCACGGTCCAGCGATGAATCTCGAGATCTTTTGATGATGATGAAGGTTCTCTGCTCAAGCTTATCCCGGGAGAACCACCTTCATGATCATGGTGTCTCTCCTGCAGTAGTAATATGGTGAGGCTGGTGCTTGTCCAACCTCTGTGATGTACAGGGCAGACAGGCACTCACCACAGAGTGTGCCATTAACTGTTGGGAAATGCTGGCCAAGATGGCGGCCCAGAGAAGACACCAGTCAGTTAGAGCTGCCTGGTACCCCACCTGACTCTCACGTTAGGAATTGTTACTGTCTAGTTTCACTCCACTGCTTGTGAAAATAGTAAATTGCATATACATGAGAAAGATTAGGTTATCATGAAATGTTAATGCATGCAAGTAAGCCCCTCACTACCCACTTAGCAATATTCCCATTTGATGTTAAAACCTTGAGTGGAAATTAAACTTTTTTTCTCAAAACTGGGCATCTTATTTTCCATTCAAGCCACGTTTTCCCAATTGATTTGCCATGGTCCACACCACTCAGGGCTGGGAGAATTCTGCCATTTGTGGTGTGTCAATTATTAAAGTTAAATCTGGAGTTGTGATTAGGGATGCAGTAAGGAAGATTGTAGCTGTCTGGTTAAAATGTTTTATATTTGTAATGGAAAAACACAGCTGGGTCCTCAATAGACTGCAAAATGTGTATTTCAGATGATGGCTTTTTATGTGTGGAACTGTGTCAGTAATCATGAAAAGTCTTTTGTTGTTAATTTATGACTCTTGTCTAGCACCAACTTAAATTGTGTGATGTCTAGGAAATTAATGTGTTACTTGCGAGTTGTGGCTTTGAGGTTAATTTAGGTTTTGAGGTTGCTGATTACTTTTTCTACTTCCATGTAAATTACCGATAGTCAACACAGATATAGAAGGCATTATTACTGCATGACTGCATCTCTTAATACATTAATTATGGAGAATGAGAAAGAAGTTCCTGTAAACCAATATTAATCCCCAAAATTCAAAAGGTAGCCCTTGAGAAAATCTCAAAGAAATCCCTCAAATTAAAATATTTTGCTCTCTGACATATCTTATTAATTAGCATCAGCAGTTCACACTTAATATCCAAATACATCTCCTCACGCTCATAAATATTCCAATAATGCCAACCCCACTTTCACTGCTTCCACTGTTAGTTGTATGTTAATTGTAAGGCAGTGAAGCAAAATCATCTCCCTCAGAGGAGGTTTACCAGGATGCTGCCTGGACTGGAGGGCTTATCTTATGAGGAGAGGTTGACTGAGCTCGGACCTATTTCATTGGAGAAAAGGAGGAGAAGAGGGGACCTATTTGAGGTATACAAGATAATGAGAGGCATAGATAGAGTCAATAGCCAGAGTCTATTTCCCAGGGCAGAAATGACTAACACGAAGGGTCATAGTTTTAAGCTGGTTGGAGGAAAGTATAGAGGGGATGTCAGAGACGGGTTCTTTACACACAGAGTTGTGAGAGCATGGAATGCGTTGCCAGCAGCAGTTGTGGAAGCAGGGTCATTGGGGACAGTTAAGAGACTCCTGGATATGCATATGGTCACAGAAATTTAAGGGTGCATACATGAGGATCAGTGGTCAGCACAACATCGGGGCCTGTTCTGTGCAGTACTGTTCTATGCTCTAACCCCAGATGCTGTGTCACATCTGGTTCCTTGACATAGGGAATAATCCCCTCTGTAAGAGTCAGCAAATGCAAGAATCCTGCTTCATCAGTTACATTCTGCTTCCCCTTCTATTATGCGAATCCCATACTACAGGTACCCATCTCCAGTGCTTTCAATCTATACATTTTAAATAAATATAGAATTGTGTAAGTATGGACTCCAGTTCTTTCCATGACAAATGATGTGCATTAACCGGTGATATACTTGAATAACTGTAAATAGATATAGACTGCATTTGTGCCAAGAATTGAAATCTTTGTCATGATGACACATGTTCATCCTGAGTAAAACTGGATGCCATAGGCCGTATCACAGCAAATCCTTTGATTCACTAAACTATGTTCACTATGGTTGTAACGTAACATTTAAAAAATAAAGTATATAAGGATTGACACCAGTTTTATTCATTATCTACCGACTTTCTAGATGTAACATCTTTTTACGAGCAGCTAATCACCCAAACCCTGTTGCACCAAACTCACCAACAGCTCAATGTCAAGAAAATGCAGCATTGAAATTGGAGTGGTAACTTCAGCTTATTTGCTCTTAAGGAACTCCACATTGAACACAATGGGCATGCTTCATTAGCATCAGCCAAAAGCAACCAGCTTCCAAGGACACTGGTAGCTGACTTGCTAATCTTGAAGAACCCTCAAGGTACATCTCTGGTCCACTTACATTATACTTCTGTGCTTCAAAGCTGTACCTCGGGCTACCGCTGCAACTGTCAATGTAATGCTGCTGCAAGGACTCTGCGCTCTCAGCGACATACAATCAGCTTATGGACTGGACCAGGCTGCATCTCTGGATTCTTCATTCATTCAGAGCCTATCAGGATGGTGTAAAATCTTGCTGGGCCTAATAGCAAGAATCTCTCTAGAAAACTCAATGCAATTTACACTTAGGCAAAACAGTCAAAGATTCACTGCACCACGTATTTTCAATAAATAAGATTGTAATAGGTGAGGTCTACTATTCATGGAATTTCCATTGTCTTCCCAATATTATGCAATGAGGTAACAGAATGTTGAAAGACATAAGCAAAGCAATGGAATATCTCAGATTAGCTATTAATGAAACTATATGTTTTCTAGTCAAACCATAACTGAAATACTTCACCCAATTTTGGTTGTCAAGAAAAAAAATACTGGAGACAGTACAGAGATTACTACAAGACTGAACCTCAGTATAAAAACTTTAAATTCAAAGGAGGTAAAGAGTTTAACTTTATCGTCTAGGAAGAAAACCACAGACAATTCTTAAGTTTAAAAAAACATCACATCCAACAATGGGTGGCTAAAACATCCTCCTTAGTGGTTGGGTGGATTAGGTTTGGGCCATAAGGCTATCCTCAGCCATAAATTAACTTGTAGTGAATTACCTTGCCAAAACAAAGTGGGGATTACAGTTATTTAAGCTAATATGGAAATAAAAAGATTACAGGGTGCCTAACAGACTGCTGCTTCTCAAAGCTGCACTGAGCTTTGATGAAACAATGTAGAAGGCCATTAGCACAAAGGTGAAAGTGAGAGTGGAATGACAAAATAATGATATGGAGGAGCTGGTGTTGGACGGGGGTGGACAAAGTTAAAAATCACATAATACCAAGCTATAGTCCAACAGGTTTATTTTGAAACACTCGCTTTCCGAGTACTGCTCCTTCAACAGGTAGTTGTGGAGCAGGACCATAAGACATAGAATTTATAACAAAAGATTACACTGTCATGCAACTGAATTGATATATTGAACAAACCTAAGTTGTTGTTAAGTCTTTCATCTTTTAGAATAGGTTTTGGTTCATTAATATGTAAATCCCAGAACTTCTTTTAAGACACATTCTCAAGATAACTTAAGGTTTTATAAAAAAGATGACATCTCAGCTCAGACAATGCATTAAAGGTGTGAGGTTAGAGTCTGTCTGTATCCCAATTTTGAGTCAGACTGGTTCTATTTCCAAAGTGGAATTTATAAAATATTACGAACATAGATTTTGAGCAAAATAGAATGTATCTGCAAAAATAATTATAATGAATGAACTGAAACCTGCAACCCATTCTAAAAGATGAAAGACTTAACAAGTATCTAGGTTTGTTCAATATATCATGTTAGTTCCATGACACTGTAATCTTTTGCTATAATTATGTGTCTTATGGTCCTGTTTAACAACTACCTGATGAAGGAGCAGCACTCCAAAAGATAGTGCTTCCAAATAAACCTGTTGGAATACAATCTACTGTTATGTGATTTTTAACTTTGACAGAATTTTCCCAGTTCATTGGTAATAGGCTGGAAGGCACAGAGATTGACAATCTGTTGTAGGATGGGAACCTGACATTGTCCTGTCATTTTGGTATATTGCCAGTTGTAGGAATCTTAGTGGAGCACCTCTCTGATGGGTAATTGGGCACAATGACCAATTAAGGCCAACTTCCACCTCATGGATATTTTGGCTGCATTAGGATGGCCAAGTGCCAAGTGGGTAAATCACCAGGTAAATTCAGGCAGCATTGGGGTAGCCAGTCTTAAAAAACACTCCATGGCCCATGAAGAAATCCCCCGATGGCAATGTGTGCCTCTGCACCTAAGACAGCCCTACGTTTACAACACCCCAGTTCCCCAAAACTGATATTCAGGCGCTAATGCACCATCAGCACCAGTCGTTGCTAGAGGTATCACTGCTAAGTCTACAAATCTGCCAACGATCTGATTGAGTTGGCTGATCTTTAGTCATCCTTATTTCAATGGTGGCCCCAGCAGCTGCCGGTTAAATTAGCTGTCAACAGCAAAATGCTACTCGAGGTCCTGGCACCTGACCGAAAAGAGCTGGCTCCCACTTTTGTCCCTGGCAGCACAACTTCCAGCTCATCAGAAGAATCCAGCCAGATGTACCAAGTAATAGAGAGCTTGGAGCTGCGCTTGTGGATAAAAATAAAATATATTTGCTGTAACCAAACAACATTATTTCAGGAACATGAGGGAAACAAATTATGCTAAGCACTAGTTTGGAACAATATACTGACCTAAGTCAATTATCTTTATCACATTTATGATATATGTAAGATTATTAAAACTATTCAAAAACTGCTACGACATGTTCTTCTGATAAGTCAATACAGACCAAATTCTGAAGCCCGCACTATCAATAAGGAACAACTTAGAATATATTATTAGTATTCTGCAAATGTAAAGACACAGTCAGGAACATAATGCAATTTCTTCACAACAAAAATGAAGAAAGAAGATCGGCTTTATTTTGCAGCAGTTGCAAAAAAGATCCACATTAAACAAAAGTTGATGTTATTCACTTTCATTACTAGTAACATGTCCTTAAATTTTTAATCATTGAACACAGTTATTGGTGGCAGTTTTACTGTTTATCAGAATGCCACATAAACATAGCTATCATAATATCACCCTGATGGAAACAAAGCACTCTCAGCATGCTGTGAATTTCTTTCACAGCTGAGCAGATTAATTGCCATACCAATTAAACTAATATAATGAGAAGTGTTGTACACAAAGGCCATTTCAAAATGTGCCATGGGTCAGGAAGGTGAGAACAAACATATCTTCCAATTAATGACAGCCAGATCAGTTTTTTTTAATTCTCAAAGACCTAGACAGGAAGAACTAAATACATAAAGTCTTCATCAGAAGATAATTATGTTTTTGAGTATACAGTGACAAAATGCCAAATGACTGTAATGATACTTACTGATCTGGACAGAGTCAGAGAGCTGTATGAACATACACAGTTGAAACACTACCTTGGAATTATTAGTTGCCTGAAATAATTGACCATCTGCTGCCTAAAGTAGGCACTGTGCAACATGCAAAATGAAATTATATGCATTGGTATTTTAATGTTCTGGACATTTCAATGTATAGTCACAACTTACATCCTATTTTGTTAACCAGAGATTCTCCTCACTGTTGTTAACAATGTTAACAGGATCCTCAATTGTGTCAAACCCATTTCTTGCATTAATTTCAATTTTCATTCTAAAATTTAATACATAATAGTAGGTCATGAATATCCCCTGGATCTTTCACTGAAAAAGGATGCATTTGCAGCTTGATAGTTTTGTGGGATATCTATCAAATATTCTATGGATCGTGCAGATTTGGTTACAAAACAGGCATCTGCTGAGCTTCAATTACCTCGACTTTAATTATTTGCACTCTGGCCTCGGCATCCTACAGTGTTTCAATGAAGCTCAACAAAAGCTCGTGGAGTATTATTTCTTTCATTTAGATATTCAACAGCAGTTTGGAGGCAACTTAAGTACAAAAGTCTCAGATTATGGCCTTTGTCCCCATTTTGTTTTGAAGTTTTTGGTTTGTTTATCGATGACAGCTATTGGTAATGATTCTGTTTCCCCATATTCAATCCTCTAAGCACTTCTTGTGTTGGTTTATTCAGTTCAATATCTTTTTCTAACTTAATCAGAGAAACATAGAATGGTTACAGAACAGAAAGAGCCATTTAATGCTTCATTTTCATGCTGGCGATCTGTAAGAACAAATTAGCTGGAATCACTTCCTGCCTTTTCCTCATAGCCTACAATTATTTTCTCCATATAAATATCCAATTCCCTTTCAAAACCACAATTGAATCTCTTTCCATGAGTCTCACAGACTATGCATATGAGATCTTATGTGCTCATTGTAAATGGCTTTTCAGCCTGTCACACTGCTTTGGTTTTGCTAATGACTTGAAATCTGTGTCCACTGGTTCTCTACCAAATTTTCTTTCAGTCATTTCTACTTTAAAAAGAGCAACCTCAATTTTGCCGATCTACTCTCATCACTGAAGCTGATCATTCTCAGAACCTCATTTGTAAATGTGTACTACAGCAAGCCCAAAGTGTGGTGGCGAAAACTGGGCACAATTGAGATTGAATGGGCATTTTATAAAGGTTCAGCATCACATTCTTGCTTTTGTATTCTATGTCCTTACTTAGAAAGCCCGACATCATATATGTATTATTAACTGCTATCAAACCTGTTCTGCCACTGTTAATGATTGGGCCACTTACACACTCAAATTCTGGTGCTCATGCATACCCTTTAGAATTTGTTTCATATTGTCTTTTCTTGTTCTTCCTACTAAAGCATGTAAGAACATAAGAACTGTGAGCAAGTCAGTCCTCAATACACTTCACTGTGTTAGAATTGCCTCATGTCTGTCCCAGTCAACAAAGCTGTCTATGTGCTCTCGACAACCTCTTCACGATTCACAATATTACAAGTTTTGTGTTCACTGCAAATTTTTCAATTGTGCCTTGCTCACCAAGATTGAAGTTACGAATATAGATCATGTGGTTCTAGTCCTGAGCGCTAGGAAATGTTCTGCCACTCTGAAAAGCACCTGGTTATCACTACTCTCTATGTATGTCACTCACAAACTTAGGTTTCATGCAACCATGGACTGTTTTGTTAAATTGCCTTCAGCTTGGCTGGTATTTCATGAAATGTCCTTTAGAAGTCCATATATATATATAAACCACATTATTCTACCAATCTGTTCTGTAATATCATTGAAAACGGCACCAAAATAATTAAGCATAATTTGTCCGAAAATAATCTGTGCTGGCTTTCCTTAATCAATCAACATTTGTCCAAATGACTTAATTTTATTCAGGATATTGTTTCAAAATGTTTTTTCATGCATGAGGTTAGACTGACTGGTCTGTAACTGCTGAATATATCCCTACATTCCTTTGTGTAGAATCATTGTAACATTTGCAGTTCTCCAGGTCTCTGGCACAATCTCTCAATGTCACGAGGATTGGAAAATTATGGAGTACCTTAATCACTTTCACCCTTACTAAGTATCTTCTGATGCATATGATGCAGTCCTATTGGCTTTTTAACTTTAATTACAGCCAGTCTTCCTAATAATTCCATTTTTGTCAATTAAGTTAAACCATTATTTGTCCAAATTCTCAAGAATACAGGGAAACTTCTTTAAAAAAAAATTAAGACATGCACATGATTGACATGCCTTTGCTCATGCCTAGTCTGCGCACAGCACAAAATGTTCAGGTCATGCATTCCACCTGGACAACCCACTGTTCTTGCAGCACTCTCTATTTGTGCTGCTATTTTATTTCAAATGTGCTGTCGGACTGCCTACTCTTCTGCTTTCTGCTGTGCTTTCAGATATTAACATTTCTTTTAGTGCTCTCCCCATCATTAATGTATCATGGATTTGCCCTGTTGCTCTAGCCTCTCTTCCCCTTGTTTCTGTCTCTGTACTTCTCAAATTTGTCTGACTTGACATTTCTAATGAAAGTTGATCAACCTGAAAAGTTAAAGTTGTTTCGTGCACAACAAATGCTGCCAGATCTGCCGTGTACTTTCAGATTTTCTGTGCTTATTGCATGAATATATTTTCTTCATGGTGCTTTGATATTGAGAACTGCAGAGATAGTGACCGACAGTGGGAATAGTATAATCATTTCACAAGGTATTTTGTAACACCTTACTTAGATTACTTACAGTGTGGAAACAGGCCCTTTGGCCCAACTAGTCCACACCAACCTTCTGAAGAGCAACCCACCCAGACCCATTCCCCTACACCTAACACTACCGGCAATTTAGCACAACCAATTCACCTAACCTGCACATTTTTATACTGTGGGAGGAAACCGGGGCACCCAGAGGAAACCCACGCAGACACGGGGAGAATGTACAAACTCCACACCGACAGTTGCCTGAGGCGGGAAATGAACCCAGGTCTCTGGCGTTGTGAGGCAGCAGTGCTAACCACTGTGCCACCTTGCTGCCTGTTATTATAAAGATGGAAAAACATAAAAGCTCAAGAATTAGGAACAAAATGATAAACGGAGCAAAGGAACAAGAGAGCAGGTAGAAACCTAGTTTGATCAGTGTGAATAACATTTTTAAAAATCTGATCATAACACATAAAAATAACAAGATACAGAAATACCGAAAGTTAAACCACACATTACACCTACAAATCCACAAATAAACCAACTATTATATAAACAAGGGGACTGAAGAAGTTTCATGCACATTCCCATCATCAATATGCAAATATTTATGAAACATTTCAATGTCATGCATTAAAGGCATGGCTAAGAAAATTCTCAATGTCTCCTCCTGAGGTAATAGTTTTCATTATCACTGATCATCAAAGGTCACTAAGCACCATAGTAATCCACAGACATGATGCCTTTACTACAGTATAGTGTAAATTGAGGCTTGTGCAAGATTTTTGCTTGAGAAGCTCTTTGCAATGAGACCTCCAAGAAACTTTTTTGTCAAAAACTGCAAATCTGAAAAAAACTGGATAGTGCTTGAAATGTACAGGAGATCAACCAACACTTCTGGAACAAGAAGAAATAAATGATAGTTTGAGCATGTACTTCTTCAAAACTGAAGACTAGACTTGAATATTTTTAAGATGCCTGTTTAGCAGAAATTACTTTCTAATACCTCAAAATACTGGAGAAAGATTCACTGACTATCTAGGCATCCAACTACATTAGCTGGTAAGCCCTTTTAGTGCGTACATTAGGGTCCTATGATAAACATTCAAATTTGATTATCATTTTACCATGGTACATTGATGACTATATTTGTACAGAATGCACAATCAAGAAAAATAGTAGCCCAGAAAATAACTTTGAAGTTACTACAACAACAAGCAGGAGCAATCTGGGTTGTTGCCAACAAAATTGGCTTGACGGAATGTCTAATGGACACCCTCTGTCATCCATTTTGTTCTCAATTTGATGAAAATTCAATCTTAAAGTTTATGGGCACAAATTAATTCAGTCTTTTTGGCATATTTCCAATGTACAGTTGGAGCAAGAAATTTCTCATTTGGTGGAAAATCATGCAGTTTACACCAGTTTGCCACTATAAAATTCCCTGGTTACCTCCATTGATACACAGAGACTGGCATCTACATGCAAATGTCAAACTACAAGTATTTTTGCAGCTAAACCTAGAATTACTTAGGATAATTATATGGTATGATTGCCCTCAGTTGAGACAGTAGAAGTGAAGAACATCTAAGTCTAAACATTCTACAGCAAGAATACCACTTTTGCTATTATTCTTTTGCTATTCTGTATAGACTGGAACTTAATTCTGATTATACCTTGGAGGGTAAGATTACTAGCAGAACTTCACTCACAAGAAGTCTTGAATGTAATTTAAGGAGCTTTTAAATTCATTTATGTAAGCCAACAGTTATTGCTCACCCTTAATTATTCTTAAAAAGGTGGTGGTAAGATGTTAATCCACAGTGGTGTTAGCATGAGGACTTCCAGGATTGTGACCCAGTGTCAATGAACGAATGGCAATATAGCTTAAGTCAGGATTGTGTGTGACTTGGAAGTAAGCTTGTAGGTGAAGGTGTTCCCATGTATCTGCTACATATGTTCTTCGAGATAGTAGTTTGGAATATGTGATCACAGAAGCCATAGTGAGTTATTGCAGTGAATCTTATATATGGTATAGACTGCAGAGTTCTGAGGAAGGGTCATCAGATCCAAAACATTAACTCTGATTTCTTTGCACAGATGTTGCCAGGCCTGCTGAGCTTTTCTAGCAATTTCTGTTTTTGTTTACAAAAGAAAGGCAATCAGTACAGACTGCAATCTTCAGAGAGTGGAGTGTGTCAGTTTGGTGAGTGTGGGCCTTAGGTGAAGTGGGGGAGAGGTTTTTTTGCTGCTGTTTTGTTTTCCTAACTACTTTCAAAAATCAATGCAGTCAGGACTGATTAAGCCAGAAGAGTTGAGAGATTATTGAGGGAAAACCTGAGGAGCACCAGGGAGAAATAAAAGTGAGAGAATAAGGGAAGGAGATTAAATATAAGATAATGGAACTATCTTTAAGATTGGGTGTATAGAAAAGTTCATAAATAAGGCAAAGCAAGTTCAAGTTTAATGGAGGTGAGGTCAGCCGAGTAGAATGTGTGTGGAAAATCACTTTAGGCATTCTGGATGGCCGTATGTACAGGTACTCCCAACTGCAGAAACTTCAGCTCTTTACTTTGGAGCTTAAGTGGTGGCTGGAAACACTGTAGCACATCTGTGAAGCTGAGAATTAAATTTGTTAGACATTTAGAGAGGTGGTCACACTACATCTCAAAAGACTAGAGGAAGGAAGGGAATGGATGATCACCCAGCAGTCAAATAGAATCAGATAGAATCAAATAGACCCCTGAGGTCCTAATCACCACTCCGTTTACCATTTGGGAGCTGATGAGGACTCTGCTTCCTCCAGGCAGTGCAGTTAAGAGTCAGGTTTCTGGCACTACAAGTACTACAACAGAGGGAAGAAGAAGAAAGCAGGAGTGATAGTGATAGGGGATTCTTCAGTTTAGGGAACAGAGAGGCATTTCTCCAGCCACAGGCATGACATCAGATGGTGTGTTGCCACCTTGGTACCAGGGTCAGGAATGTCAATAAGTGGTTGCATGGAATTCTGAAGGGAAAGGGTGATAAAATGGAGGTTGAGGTATACACTGGGACCAACAATGTTGGTAGAATGAGGGATGAGATCTTGCATCAAGAATTTAGGGAGCTAGGTAGCAGATTAAAGAGCTGGACTTCAAAGATTGTAATCTCTGGATTATTTGACTTATTTAGTGTCATGTGTAATTTGTAACAAAGTACAGTGAAAAATGTTGTATCATGTTGCTGCTCTCCAACGCCATCTTAAAACACAGAAAAATAAACAAAAACAGAATATAAAAGTAGAAGAATAAAAAAATGTAGAAAAAGTGTTCAACTTTACAGTCCTTGTTAAGTGCTTTGTCATGGCCATAGGCCTTGTGGCCAGGCACAAGTCCCCTTCACTGACCTGCTGCTGCTGGAACAAAAGTCACCAGTCTTCGGCACTGTCTTGCTTCCACTGACACCCTCACCACTATGAGTCAATGTTGGGCCTTGCCAATACACACACCATAGATATCGCTGAGTATTGCACCGACCCAAACTTGACTCTGCCGTTGCCATGTGTCTGCTTCAGGTTCACCTCACTGATGTAGCCACTGCCAATGCCGCACGGTCTTGTGCTGGGCCCAAACCCTCCTCTGCCACCATTTCCATGCATCCGCACTAGATGTAGACACCGCTGGAAGCCCAAACTTGCCTCCATCGCAGCAGCCATGAGTCAGCACTAGGAATATCATTTTGGTGCAAAAGCTGCCAGGTACTCAAACACTCTCCAATGCCATTGCCATGAATCTGTGCTGGGTCCATTCACTGACTGCCACTTGCCCTCACCGATGGTGTCACCACAACCAGCTCATCACAGAGACAGGAAGGGGGTAGGATTGGCAACTCCATATTCGAGAGAATAGGGTTTTCAGACAGGACAGGGGAAATAAAAGAGGTGGCATTGCACTATTAAAGAGTAGCTGCAATAATGGGGGATAATTTCTTGGAAAGGTCTTCAAATGAAGCTGTCAGGGCTAAGCTTAAGAATAAAAAGGGGGCAGACACATTGCTGAGAGTGTATTGTGGACTCTGAAACAGTCAATGGGCTTTGGAGAAGCAGATACATAGACAATTCATTGAGGTGTACAAAAACAATAGTGGGGTAATTATATTAGGGGATTTCAAATTCCCCAAAATCAATTGGATTATCTAGAGTGCAAAGGGCTTAGAGAAGGGCAGATTTCTTGAAGCATATTCAGGAGAGCTTTTCAGTAGAAGGCTATTTGTATAACTCGAGGCTGGTATCTAGTGGTCTACTACAGGGGTCAGTGCTGTGTTCATGACATAAACAATATAGATGAGAATATGGTGGGAGATAATAAGTAATTTTGCCAGTGCTTAATGGTGAGGAAGAAGGTCTTAGGCTACAAGAGGATATAGACAGTTTGGTCAGATGGTCAGATGAAATTTAACTCTGATAATTGTGAGGTGGTGCACTTTGGAAGAAGTAACAAGATAAGGGAGTGCTCAATAAACAGCAGGACACTAAGAAGCACAGTAAAACAGAGGGACCTTGGGTGCTTGTCCACAGATTCTTGAAGGTGGAAGGACAGGTTAATAGTGTATTTAAGAAGGCATGCCAGGACACTTGCTGTCATCAATTGGGGCATGAATCATAAAAACAGGAAAGTTACATTGGAGTTGTCCAAAACTTTAGTAAGGTGTTACGACATGGGGCAAATTTAAACTCTGCTAACTTAAATCAGTCACACAGAGAAAATACACCTAAAGAACAATTGGTTGGAAAAAAAAGGAGCCCTTGTGTTCGGATAGAGGAGTGGAGCCACTATGCTCAACTTGGGACTGGGGCCTGCTTTGCTCAGGTGGCGGTGGGGGGTTGCAGGACCCAATCTGTTCAGACCGGGGGTAGGGCCATTGTATTCAGGTACAGTGCAGGACCCAGACACTCGCTTCAACAATTTCAGTCCCGGGTGCAGATATCAATCAATCTTGGTTGTTTCTTAGTTAGGGAGTTTGCTGCAGATTTGAACTAAACAATCTCCAGTGATTAACCTTAGTGTTTTCTTGAACCATACCTTCCCTTTCATCCATTCCTCATTCAGGCACTGAATGGCTATGTACTAGCACATACCAATGCATGACTATGTACATTGTTTTTGCACTAGGTACAAGATTAGAAAATTACTCTAGTGCATCAAGCTCCCTTATCATTGATGATGGGGCTATTTGGTGAGCTTTCTCCTCCTGTTACATGGTTAATTTTCTACCACTATTGATAATTAAAATGTGGCAGGATTGCACAGCATTGATAGGTGCTTTGATTGTAGGATTACTGAACATTGTCCACTGCATATTGCTTCCACTGTTTGGCTTGCAAGTAGCCTTACCAGGCTAGCTTCTTATATTTAAGTATGCCTGTTCCTGATTTGCAGGGTTCAATATACACAAGGGCGAAGGAGAAATTCAGCCTCAAAAGCTCAAATATCCTGTAAAAGTTCAGTCTCAAAAATAAGCAATGAGTGGCAGTGCCAGAATCCATGAGAGTCAGAAAGGAGTGGGAAGGTGAATGGCAGCACATTAGCAAGCATTTCAACTGTTTCAGTAAGAGATGGTGCCAGCAAAAGAAACAGCTGGAGGAAGAGGCGTTGCTGATAAAGAGGTGGAGAGAAACTGTTAGAGTGGGAATGAAGAGACTGCTGACGGGTGAGAGGCAGCTGGGGGGAGAGCAAGAGCTGGACGGGGTTAGGCTATGGAGGAGACAGAAGCTACCAAGGGAACAGAAGCTTTAGGCATTGTAGATTTGCCTTCAACAGGGCATGTTACCTGATGCAGCAATATTTAAGTTAATAATAAGCGATAAGATTACAACTCAGCTGCACCCTTCCAGTAATCTGTCATGCTTCAAGTGATATGGGGTAAGATGGAGTTTGAGACCTTTATATCATTGGGTTGAATGCTCTGATACAATGGAGATAACATGGATTTCTCAGATATACTGACTAGGAGATATAACACATCTTTTTTTGGCTAAAGATCAAGATTGTGCATCAAGAGGAACATCTTGTTATTTGCGTGGGTTGGGTAATCAGTTCAGTATGTCACATGTAATCATCCTGGTTTACTTTTCACTTTGAACCTTATATCCT
Organism: Chiloscyllium punctatum; assembly: GCF_047496795.1. Taxonomy (NCBI): domain Eukaryota; kingdom Metazoa; phylum Chordata; class Chondrichthyes; order Orectolobiformes; family Hemiscylliidae; genus Chiloscyllium; species Chiloscyllium punctatum. Next base: position 88,388,053 of record NC_092745.1, read on the forward strand.
TGCACCTTGATCAGCAGATGCTGCTAAGTAGGCAGTGCACTTATTAGCGGTTAGTGACAGATCATTTCCAGCAGCTCATGATCTGGTTTAACAACAAATTTTGTGCCAAATAAATAAATGTAAAATTGCATTGTACCAAATCATATGTTCTGTATTGCAATAGTTGGCGTTGGCAGATGACATGGTTTTTGAATCAAAGACAATTGTCTTGTAAAATTGCAGGTCCCATTGCAGTGTATCCACTTTGAGAATTGTGTTTTTTGTGGGGTGTTTCAATAGACATGAGTTTGCTGGTAGAACCTTTGTGAGAACATTGAAAATTTTCATCTTGTCACACATAGGGGATATCTTCTTGAGTAAATCTGCCAGTGGAATTAATTTGTCCAAAAAATGAGGAATACTGTATATGAGGAATATTGTAAATCTGAGGCAACATTACAGATCCTACGTTTAGATCAGGATTGACTCCATGAGAGGTGCAGATGGACCCAAGTAAGTTTATATCACTGATGATGACTTGGCAACTTGCGTTGTTACACAACAATCCTTGTTGTCTTCAATGGGGAGAATTATAGTCGTGCGCTGGCTCGAAGACAGAGGGTGGTGGTGGAGGGTTGCTTTTCAGGCTGGAGGCCTGTGACCAGCGGTGTGCCACAAGGATCGGTGCTGAGTCCACTGCTTTTTGTATTTTATATAAATGATTTGGATGTGAGCATAGGAGGTATGGTCAGTAAGTTTGCAGACAACACCAAAATTGGAGATTTAGTGAACAGCGAAGAAGGTTACCTCACAATACAATGGGATCTTGATCAGATAGGCCAAAGGACTGTGGAGTGACAGAAGGAGTTTAATTTAGATAAATTTGAGGTGCTGCATTTTGGAAAGGCAAATCAGGGCAGGACTTATACACTTAATAGTAAGGTCCTAGGGAGTATTGCTGAACAAAGAGACTTTGGAGTACAGGTTCACTTTTCCTTGAAAGTAGAGTCGCAGGTAGATAGGATAGTGAAGAAGGTATTTGGTATGCTTTCCTTTATTGGTCAGGGTATTGAGTAAAGGAGCTGGGAGGTCATGTTGCGGCTGTACATGACATTTGTTAGGCCACTTTTGGAGTATTATGTGCAGTTCTGGTCTCCCTCCTATGGGAAGACTGTTTTGAAACTTGAAAGGACTTACGAGATTATTGCCATGGTTAGAGGGTTTGAACTATCAGCAGAGGCTGAATAGGCTGGGGCTATTTTCCCTGGAGCATCAGAGGCTGACGGGTGACCTTATGGAGGTTTATAAAATCATGAGGAGCATGGATAGGGTAAATAGGTGAGGTCTTTTCTCCAGGGTGGGTGACTCCAAAACTAGAGAGCATGGGTTTAAGGTGCGAGGGACCTAAGGGGCAACCTTATCATGCTGAGGGTGGTGCCTGTGTGGGATAAGCTGCCAGAAGAAGTGGTGGACGTTGGTCCAATACAGCATTTAAAAGGCATCTTGATGGGTATATGAATTGGAAGGGTGTAGAGAGTATGGGCCAAATGCTGGCAAATGGAAATAGACTTCTATCGGATATCTGGTTGACATGGACGAGTTGGACCGAAAGGTCTGTTTCTGTGCTGCATATCTCTATGACGCCATGCTCTGCTTTTCTCTTACCCATAAGCACAATATTGTCAGCTGTGCAAACACAACCAGGCACATTCTCAGTAATCCTATTCATGTCCTGCTTGAATAGATTTTGGTTAACTGATAGTTCAAACAGTAATCATCAGAAAGAGTACCATCCAAATGGCATTTTAAATATCATAAACCATTGAGATTCTTCCAACAAGCTTCACATCTAGCTCTCCAAAAGAATCGTATCCTGGAAAATTTAGGATTTAATGCTTCTAGCATTGGTATTTTTAAGTGAAAAGTTGAGGCACCTTGGATGCAGATATATTCTTAACATGCCATCTTTCTTTAAAACAAATGTGATGGAATTACACTAATTTGTGTGGCGTTTGACCTTACAAATTAAACCATTCCATTGCATCTTGTTCAGTTACTGAACTCCTGCTGAATGCATCTCCTTGAAGGATCTATAAATGGAATGATGTCATGACCACGTGGGATCACAACAAACATATAACCTTTTAATTTTAAATATGTCTGGGTGCTTTTTTAAAAGGAAACACAGTCAAAAATGAATGTGGATGTGAAGTCAGTCTGGAGAGGAACTTTGAAATGTCACAGCAGTAGAGTCAGGGAAGCTTCAAATGAAAAGGCTAAAAAGGAAAATATATCAGGAAATTGACTACTCAAAACCCTCTCTGCAGGAGGCCATTTTTTGCTGACTTGCTTGCATTTTACTCTTCCAGGGATGGGGTTAAAAGCAAGCTTACTAATTTGATCTGTCTGTTTTTAGCATGAAGTCCTCGTGTATGGATTGTTATGCTGTGAAGATCACAGCTTTGAGAACAGCTATTAAACATCCCCACACTGTAGGTAAAGAAAGGTAAAAAAATTCTCACTTAATGTTTCCATAGAGTCACAGCAGGGAAAGGAAAATTTCAATAAACCTGTACCAATATTAATGCCATAGGCGATGTCCACTGTAGTGGCCATAGTGTTCTACTAAGTACTCTTGATGGACAACTGTGAGACTGAAATGCATATCTTTCTCAAAACTTCTTTCATTTTGGGATCACTTATTCCTAATCTGAGTGTGTGTGTAACATTATTATTTCTTCTCATAGTTGGTTATGAATAAACACATTTTTTGTAAACTCTGGTTAAATTAGCTCCTTTTAAAACCTAAATTAGTTTTGTCTGGGAGAAAGGTATCCACAAAGGGAAGGGATCCTTTTAAATTAAATTTGTTGTTACCAACTGAGGGGCAAGAAGGGCAGCAAGCTCATCCCTCTTTACCCGGCTTAATGATCTGGATGTACCCAGTCAGGAACCATAACAATTTGGGGCACCTCACTCAGGGACTGGTTATAACATTCGCCCATCCTTAAAACACAATACTGCAGCATTCTTAAAATCATCTACTGTATTGAACTAGTCTGGGTGCAAATGCTTAAGATCATTAAATGATTTAATTGTGTCACACTTGGTTTGTTCACCATAGTGGGTGTGGTTATCAGGACTCTACATACTGACAGCCCTGGCATTGTGGAATCATTGGCGTTTACCAAGTTGAAGATTTCAGGAATGCAAGTTGGGTTTTTTTTGTATTGGAACTGCAGCATGATTCTGTCAGCGTATGGTATTGATGATATATCATATGTTGTCAGATGGCCTCTCGTGGGCTGTACCATTGGATGTAACTTGTTGAGTTATGTCTTTTAGAATGCATAGTGGTAATATATTTGCAATTGCTCTTGTGTCAATTTCAGCTTTAATGTATGCCATTCTGCCTATTTTAGGATATAAGATATTAATGACTGTAAAGTTACTAATTTCTATAAAACAGTAATGTGGAGTGTGAAATTAATATTTTGTAAAGTTTTGTCATCTTCTGAAATTTGTCTGTTTCTTGGTTGACTCCGAATTACATTGATGTATTTGTTTTGTTTGTGTTTGCGACGTTTCCCTTGCTGCCAATGTTAAGATGTTGTACTAACTTGTTGATCATATGTGTTTTGTTTTGGGTCTGGCTAGGCCTTGGGATAGGCCTGTGCAGGAAATATCTTTCCACTGTCCTTTGGTGCTATATGTTCTGCAGACACCCAGAAAATCTGGACAGCTTCTGAATAGCTTCAATAAACCATATCTGTTACACATTTTGTTGGTTTTGTGCACTTTGCCGACCACAGGAATAATGTTGGATATATTTAAAACATGTGATTGTTGACCTATCATAATGGTTTCATTTGTCCATCTATCTTCAAGTGTATCCAAGATATTTTCTAATTGGTGTGCGCAATGGAGACTAACTCAATGCACATCTCTCACTGTTTCTCTTTGGAAAAGTCATAACCATGAACTTTGCTGCAACATCTTCATCCAAACCAGCGAATAGACTATTGGATCACTGTCTGTATGGCATGAGTTGGAGTCTGTTAATCTGGAAGTTAATTCTTACTTTTGGCTGGCTTTCAAGAGCTTTCCAGAATTTTTGTGGATCTTTGTGATCATTGTGGAAAAACTGATTTTGGATCACCTCTGGTGGGGCAAACTTTGAGCTGGCATCAGTGGAATTCAGATGAAAGTAGTGTTTGAAAAGGAGTTGACTTTCAGGTTGGGGTTTCTTCTTCTCTCAGCTTCCTTTTTCTCTCCCACACACATATCCTTTTCCCTATGTAACAATCTCACCCATTTCTCTCTCTTTCTCAATTTTGATACAATCCCCCAGTTGTCAATAAGCAGGACTTCACAATATTGAATGTGCCTTTTTGTTGTCCAGGTGATCCATTGGCTTTTATTCTTGTTTGACCTTTCTGTAGTGGTTTTGCAGAACTGAGTGACTTCCGAGGCCATTTCAGAGAGCAGTTAAGACTCATAGTGATGTGAGTCTGGAGTCACATATAGACCAGCTTAGGTAAGATTTCCTTCTCTAAAGAATCTTAGTAAATCAAATTCAAATTCCATCTACTGCTCCAGTGAAATTTGAACTTGTTGCCATTATTGCCATTAGTCTTGGTCTTCCAGATGACAAGTCAAACAAATTTATGAGGGAAAACATTATGCTTCTCAATGGTTAACCTCTTCAAATGCACATCTATTGAATATTCAATTCAAGTGCTCTAAGTTGAACTATCGTCAGCTATTGGGGGAAGGGAAATTACGATGCTGTAAGACAGGATTTGAGGAGCATACGTTGGGAGCATAGGCTGTCAGGGAAGGATGTGGTGGAAATGTGGGACTTTTTCAAGGAGCAGATACGACGTGTCCTTGATATGTATGTACCGATCAGGCAGGAAAGAAATGGTCGTGTGAGGGAGCCTTGGTTGACGAGGGAGGTTGAATGTCTAGTAAAGAGGAAGAAGGAGGCTTACATAAGGTTGAGGAAACAAGGTTCAGACAGAGCAGTGGAGGGATACAGGATAGCCAGAAGGGACCTGAAGAAAGGGATTAGGAGAGCTAAGAGAGGGCATGAAAAATCCCTGGTGGATAGGATCAAGGATAACCCCAAGGCATTCTATGCGTATGTGAGAAACCTGAGAATGACGAGAACGAGGGTAGGTCCGATCAAGGACAGTGGTGGGAGACTGTGTATTGAGTCGGAAGAGATAGGAGAGGTCTTGAACAAGTACTTCTCTTCAGTATTTACGAGCGAGAGGGACCGTATTGTTGAAGAGGAGAGTGTGAAACGGACTGATAAGCTAGAAGAGATACCTGTTAGGAAGGAAGATGTGTTGGACACTTTGAACAACTTGAGGATAGACAAGTCCCCCGGGCCTGACGGGATATATCCTAGGATTATGTGGGAAGCAAGAGAGGAAATTGCAGTACCGTTGGCAATGATCTTCTCGTCTTCACTGGCAACTGGGGTGGTACCAGGGGACTGGAGAGTAGCGAATGTTGTGCCCCTGTTCAAAAAAGGGAATAGGGATAACCCCGGGAATTACAGGCCAGTTAGTCTTACTTCTGTGGTAGGCAAAGTAATGGAAAGGGTACTGAGGGATAGGATTTACGAGTATCTGGAAAGACACTGCTTGATTAGGGACAGCCAGCACGGATTTATGAAGGGTAGGTCTTGCCTTACAAGTCTTATTGAATTCTTCGAGGAGGTGACCAAGCATGTGGATGAGGGTAGAGCAGTGGATGTAGTGTACATGGATTTTAGTAAGGCATTTGATAAGGTTCCCCATGGTAGGCTTATGCGGAAAGGCAGGAGGCATGGGATAGAGGGAAATTTGGCCAATTGGATAGAAAACTGGCTAACCGGTCGAAGTCAGAGAGTGGTGGTAGATGGTAAATATTCAGCATGGAGTCCAGTTACAAGTGGAGTTCCGCAGGGATCAGTTCTGGGTCCTCTGCTGTTTGTAATTTTTATTAATGACTTGGATGAGGGAGTCGAAGGGTGGGTCAGTAAATTTGCAGATGATACAAAGATAGGTGGAGTTGTGGACAGTGAGGAGGGCTGTTGTCGGCTGCAGAGGGACTTAGATATGATGCAGAGCTGGGCTGAGGAGTGGCAGATGGAGTTCAACCCTGCCAAGTGTGAGGTTGTCCATTTTGGAAGAACAAATAAGAATGCGGAATACAGGGTTAATGGTAGGGTTCTTGGTCAGGTGGAGGAGCAGAGGGATCTTGGGGTCTATGTACATAGATCTTTGAAGGTTGCCACTCAGGTGGATAGAGTTTGTAAGAAGGCCTATGGAGTATTATCGTTCATTAGCAGAGGGATTGAATTCAAGAGTCGTGAGGTGATGTTGCAGCTGTACAGGACTTTGGTTAGGCCACATTTGGAGTACTGTGTGCAGTTCTGGTCGCCTCACTTTAGGAAAGATGTGGAAGCTTTGGAGAGGGTGCAGAGATGATTTACCAGGATGTTGCCTGGAATGGAGAGTAGGTCGTACGAGGATAGGTTGAGAGTTCTCGGCCTTTTCTCGTTGGAACGGCGAAGGATGAGGGGTGACTTGATAGAGGTTTATAAGATGATCAGAGGAATAGATAGAGTAGACAGTCAGAAACTTTTTCCCCGGGTACAACAGAGTGTTACAAGGGGACATAAATTTAAGGTGAAGGGTGGAAGGTATAGGGGAGATGTCAGGGGTGGGTTCTTTACCCAGAGAGTGGTGGGGGCATGGAATGCGCTGCCCGAGGGAGTGGTAGAGTCAGATTCATTGGCGACCTTTAAGTGGCATTTGGATAGGTACATGGATGGGTGCTTAATCTAGGATAGAAGTTCGGCACAACATCGTGGGCCGAAGGGCCTGTTCTGTGCTGTATTGTTCTATGTTCTATGTTCTATGTTCTATTACATCAAAGTCTTTCCCTCAATGATAATGTCAGAAGTAGGTATGTTCACTGATGTTGCACCAATGTTAGATTCTATTCACAACTCCTTAGGTCATGTAGTTCAATTCCACATGCAGCGTAACCTGGACAAATTCAAGTCTGAGCTAATCAAGTGGCAAGCTCCACATATTTCAGGTGATGACCATTTAAAAAAAAATCTAACCATCTTCCCATCACATTCAAAAGCATTACCATTACCAAATCCCCAACCATCAGTATCCTGATCAGAAGCTTAACGAGAGCAGCTACTGTGGCGACAACAATGGGTCAGAGGCTGAATTTTCTGTGGCAAGTGACTCACCTCCTTACGTTCCTGAGTCGACTAAGAGATGTTATCCACTTGGCACTTCAACTTGAAGGTGGTGACAATTGTTTCTCCAAGTCTTTGCTCTGAAGTGCTGGGCTGTGTCACTGTTGGAGACGGGCATATTTGTGGAACCTCCTCTTCCACTTAATTATTGAATTGTTCACCATCATTCATCACTGGATGTGGCAGGACTGCACAGCTTTGATTCAACAAGTTGATTGCGGAATGGCTTAACTCTGTCAAACACATGGTGCTTCTTCTGTTTGGTCTGTATATCTGAATCTGTCCTATTAGACAATGTGGTGTTGCCACATAGCGTAAAAGATCATATCTTCAATGTGAAAATGGAACTTCACCTCCACAAGGACAACATAGAGTCATAGAATTAAATAGATGGAAACAGACCTTTCGGTACAACTCGTCAATGTGAACCCAATATCCTAAACTGATCTGGTCCCATTTGCAACATGGTGTCATTCCAATCAATACAGTCAAAGACAACTGCACCTGTGAAATGCAGATTAGTGAGGCTGAAGTCAACTAGATTTTTTTCCTGTTATGATTTATCACACCTTCTGCTGCAGATCTAATCTGGTAGATTTGAGCTTCAGATTCTAGCCAGCTAATTCAAATGTAATGCTACAGACACTCAGTGTTAAATAATGAAGTTCCTTATCAGAGTACATTGTTAGATGTGGTGCCAATCACATGACTGCTTGGCCCTATATGATGTCAACCTTCTTGAATGTTGACATTCCATTCTTTGTTAACTGCAGGTCTTCTTCTAAATTGCATTCAACATGGAGCTCTAATTCATCAGTTGAGGGATGGCAGTAGATGGAAATCAACAGGAGATTTCTTTGCCGTGATGACACTAGACACCATGAGGCTGGGAACCAAAGCTTGGGATTCCTGTGGCCACTTCCTCCTGGCTGTACACCACTGTGCCACTGCCACCATCTGTTGCCTTGTCCTACCGTTCAGACAAAACATATGCCCGAAGAGTGTTGGAAGGATCTGAGACGTTGGCTTTCAGATTTTATTCAATTAGGTTGATTATGAATAGGGAGAGAGAACAGTTAAATACGTGGCTACAGGGATGGTGCAGGAGAGAGGGATTCCGGTATCTGGATAACTGGGGTTCTTTCTGGGGAGGGTGGGACCTCTATAAACAAGATGGTCTACACCTGAACCTGAGGGGCACCAGTATCCTTGGGGGGAGGTTTGCTAGTGCTCTTTGGGGGGGTTTAAACGAACTCTGCAGGGGCATGGGAACCTAGACTGTAGCTTTAAGGTGCAGGATCTGGAGTGTAGGGAGGTTAGGAACATGGCATCAATCTCAAAGGAGGGTGCCTGTAAACAGGAAAGTGGCTTGAAGTGTGTATACTTCAATGCAAGAAGTATACGAAATAAGGTAGGTGAACTTGCAGCGTGGGTTGGTACCTTGGATTTCGATGTTGTGGCTATTACGGAGACATAGGTAGAACAGGGACAGGATTGGCTGTTGCAGGTTCCAGGGTTTAAATGTTTTAGTAGGGTCAGGGGTGGGGGTAAAAGAGAGGGAGGTGTGGCATTGCTTATCAAAGATAGTATTACAGTGGTGGAAAGGACGATGGGTCCATCGCCATCTGAGGTAGTTTGGGCTGAGGTTAGGAATAGGAAAGGTGAGGTCACCCTGTTAGGAGTTTTCTAGAGGCCTCCTAATAGTCCAAGAGACGTAGAAGAAAGGATTGCGAGGATGATTCAGGGGAAGAGTGAAAGTAATAGGATGGTTGTTATGGGGGACTTCAACTTTCCAGATATTGACTGGGAAAGCTATAGCTCAAGTTCATTAGATGGGTCGGTGTTTGTCCAATGTGTGCAGGAGGGTTTCCTGACACAATATGTAGACAGGCCAACAAGAGGTGAGGCCATACTGGATTTGGTTCTGGGTAACGAACCAGGCCAGGTGTTAGAATTGGAGGTAGGTGAGCACTTTGGGGACAGTGAGCACAATTTGGTGACTTTTACTCTAGTGATGGAGGGGGATAAGTGTGTACTGCAGGGCAAGAGTTATAGCTGGGGGCAGGGAAATTATGATGGGGTGAGGCATGACTTAGGATGCGTGGCTTGGAAAAGTAGGCTTCAAGGGAAGGGTGCAATCGATATGTGGAGCTTGTTCGAGGAGCAACTATTGAGTGTCCTTGATAAGTATGTACCTGTCAGGCAGGAAGGAAAGGGTCGTGTGAGGGAGCCATGGTTTAATAAGGAATTGGAATCCCTTGTTAAAGGGAAGAGGGCAGCCTATGTAAAGTTGAGGCGTGAAGGTGCAATTGGGGCGATTGAGAGTTCTAAGGTAGCCAGGAAGGATCTAAAGAGAGAGCTAAGAGCAGCAAGGAGGGGACATGAAAAGTTCTTAGTTGGTAGGATTAGAGAAAACCCAAAGGCTTTCTATAGGTATGTCAGGAATAAAAGAATGACTAGGGTAGGAATAGGTCCAGTCAAGGATAGTAGTGGGAAGTTGCATGTGGAGGCTGAAAAGATTGGGGAGACACTGAATGAATACTGTTCGTCAGTATTCACTTAGGAACAGGACATTGTTGCCGATGTGAATATTGAGTCACAATTAATTAGAATGGATGGCTTTGAGGTATGTAGGGAAGAGGTGTTGGAAATTCTGGAAAGGGTGAAAATAGATAAGTCCCCTGGGCCTGATGGCATTTATCCTAGGATTCTCTGGGAAGCAAGGGAGGAGATTGCAGAGCCATTGGCCTTGATTTTTATGTCCTCGTTGTCTACAGGAATAGTGCCAGAAGACTGGAGGATAGCAAATGTGGTTCCCTTGTTCAAGAAGGGGAGTAGGGATAACCCTAGTAACTATAGGCCGGTGAGTCTCACTTCTGTTGTGGGCAAAGTCTTAGAGAGAATTCTAAGGGATAGGATTTATGAACATCTGGATAGGAATAATGTGATCAAGGATAGTCAGCATGGTTTTGTGAAGGGCAGGTCATGCCTCACAAACCTTATTGAATTCTTTGAGAAGGTGACTAAGGAGTTGGACGAGGGTAAAGCGGTAGATGTGGTGTATATGGATTTTAGTAAGGCATTTGATAAAGTTCCCCCTGGTAGGCTACTGCAAAAAATATGGAGGTATGGCATTGAGGGTGAGTTGGAGGTTTGGATTAGGAATTGGCTGGCTGGAAGAAGACAGAGGGTAGTAGTTGATGGTAAATGTTCATCTTGGAGTGCAGTTACGAACAGTGTTCTGCAAGGATCTGTTTTGGGACCATTGCTGCTTGTCATTTTTATAAATGATCTGGAGGAGGGGCTAGAAGGTTAGGTGAGCAAGTTTGCGGATGATACGAAAGTCGGTGGAGTTGTTGACAGTGAGGAAGGATGTGGCAGGTTACAGCGGGATATAGATAAGCTGCAGAGCTGGGCAGAAAGGTGGCAAATGGAGTTCAATGTAGGTAAGTGTGAAGTGATTCACTTTGGTAAGAGTAACAAGAAGATGGGGTACTGGGCTAATGGTCGGATACTTGGTAGTGTGGATGAGCAGAGAGATCTTGGTGTCCATGTACACAGATCTCTGAAAGTTGCCACCCAGGTAAATAGTGCTGTGAAGAAGCCATATGGCGTACTGGCTTTTATTGGTAGAGGAATTGAGTTCCGGAGTCCTGAGGTCATGTTGCAGTTGTATAAGACTCTGGTGCGGCCGCATCTGGAGTATTGTGTGTAGTTTTGGTCGCCATACTATAGGAAGGATGTGGAGGCACTGGAAAGGGTGCAGAGGAGGTTTACCAGGATGTTGCCTAGTATGGTAGGAAGATCTTATGAGGAAAGGCTGAGGCACTTGGGGCTGTTTTCATTGGAGAAAAGAAGGTTTAGGGGTGACTTGATAGAGGTGTACAAGATGATTAGGGGTTTAGATAGGGTTGACCATGAGAACCTTTTTCCACGTATGGAGTCAGCTATTACGAGGGGGTAGAGCTTTAAATTAAGGGGTGGTAGGTATAGGACAGATGTTAGGGGTAGATTCTTTACTCAGCGAGTCATGAGTTCATGGAATGCCCTGCCAGTAGCAGTGGTGGATTCTCCCTCTTTATGGGCATTTAAACAGGCATTGGATAGGCATATGGAAGATAGTGGGCTAGTGTAGGTTAGGTGTGCTTGGATCGGCGCAACATCGAGGGCCAAAGGGCCTGTACTGCGCTGTATTTTTCTATGTTCTATGTTCTATGTCAGGCTAGTGCTTGACCAGTCTGTGGAAGAGTTCTTTCAGTTTCTGTTATGGAGTCAGAGTCAAAGAGATATACAGCATAGAAACAGACCCTTCGGTCCAACCTGTCCATGCCGACTACATATCCCAATCCAATCTAGTCCCACCTGCCAGCAGCCGGCCCATATCTCTCCAAATCCTTCCTATTCATATACCCATCCAAATGCCTTTTAAATGTTACAATTGTACCAGCCACCACTTCCTCTGGCATTTGAAACAGTACTTAAGGCAAAATCATTTTTCCTTGGTCATCCATTAACTGCACCAATTTTTACAGCAATCTGATATTTCAGCATCATTGTGCGTGAGATTAATTTTTTTTATGATGGAATTTTTAAAAGTAATTTCTTGCATTTAAATAATTAGTTGCCATGGTGGGATTTGAATGCCTTCCTTGGGTTTCTGAATTACTGATCCAGTAGCTTTGCCTATGCTATAATTCCTGATCTCTCAGAGATTATATGATAAGTGGTGAAAAACATGGAAAATTCACAATGATAGAGTTTGAATGTCATTTTGACTTTAAGCAGAGAACATTACAGAGTCAAATATCTTCAATTTGACATTTGTTTTGCTGTACTGGATCTGTGTGTGTGAGAACAGATTTTTTTCACTTTCTCGCACACATGCTGAAATTCTAAAAATGCCAAAATACTTCCCTGCATCATTGAACTAAGACATCACTGATGTAAAAAGCAGATATACGTATTTGAGCCAGCAGCTAAAGAGAATTTGTTTAGACATCAACAATATACAATGTTACATATTCACAAAATGGATAAAGGGTATGTTAAAACTTTTCAGAACTTCTGGAAGAATGTTGAGTGGTGCTAAGGAGGAATGTGAATTAAAATTCTCTGAACAAAATTGAAACTGTTATGTTCATATCACCTTTTACTTTGTTGCAGGAACATTAATGATCCAAGTAATAAAGAGGTTCATCAGAATCCTAGTTATGTACTCGTATCTCCTGCTTTTTGTACGTTGGCTTTTCACCAAATTGCTTTCACGAAAGACCTACTTTAGTACCTGTTTTTGCTAACTGAAAGGATTTTTGCTTTTACTAAAAAGTGCACACAGTGAGAGTGGTGCTGCCAAGCATCTTCCCTGGGAATTATACTCAGCATTGCATCATTAAGGCATCATAGCTTTGAAATGTGTCTGTGAGCATCTGTGCACGATGACATCGTGGCAGGCACATAGAAGAAAGTGCAGATATTCGTGACCTGCCTGCCTTGATGGATTCAGACAACGATGAGGTGTTAATAGGTGACCCTCTTCATCTCTCTCCTACACCCCAGTCTCCTATACCTCCCACCACCCCAAACTCCAATGGTCTTTACTTTTGTGTTAGATTAAGATTTATGTGCTAGTTGACGTGAATTGGCTGGTTATTTTTTGGTTCTGGATTAGTGGTGCTGGAAGAGCACAGCAGTTCAGACAGCATCCAAGGAGCTTTGAAATCAACATTTCGGGCAAAAGCACTTCATCAGGAATAAAGGCAGTGAGCCTGAAGCGTGGAGAGATAAGCTAGAGGAGGGTGGGGGTGGGGAGAAAGTAGCATAGAGTACAATGGTGAGTGGGGGAGGGGATGAAGGTGATAGGTCAGGGAGGAGAGGGTGGAGTGGATAGGCAGGTAGGACAAGTCCGGACAGGTCATGGGGACAGTGCTGAGCTGGAAGTTTAGAACATGGGTGAGGTGGGGGAAGGGGAAATGAGGAAACTGTTGAAGTCCACATTGATGCCCTGGGGTTGAAGTGTTCCAAGGCGGAAGATGAGGCGATCTTCTTCCAGGCGTCTGGTGGTGAGGGAGCGGCGGTGAAGGAGGCCCAGGACCTCCATGTCCTCGGCAGAGTGGAAGGGGGAGTTGAAATGTTGGGCCACGGGGCGGTGTGGTTGATTGGTGCGGGTGTCCCGGAGATGTTCCCTAAAGCGCTCTGCAAGGAGGCGCCCAGTCTCCCCAATGTAGAGGAGACCGCATCGGGAGCAACGGATACAATAAATGATATTAGTGGATGTGCAAGTAAAATTTTGATGGATGTGGAAGGCTTCTTTAGGTCCTTGGATAGAGGTGAGGAAGGAGGTGTGGGCGCAGGTTTTACATTTCTTGCAGTGGCAGGAGAAAGTGCCAGGATTGGAGGGTGGGTTGTTTGGGGGCGTGGACCTGACCAGGTAGTCACGGAGGGAACGGTCTTTGCGGAAGGCGGAAAGGGGTGGGGAGGGAAATATATCCCTGGTGGTGGGGTCTGTTTGGAGGTGGCGGAAATGTCGGCGGATGATTTGGTTTATGCGAAGGTTGGTAGGGTGGAAGGTGAGTACCAGGGGCGTTCTGTCCTTGTTACGGGTGGAGGGGTGGGGTCTGAGGGCGGAGGTGCAGGATGTAGACGAGATGCGTTGGAGGGCATCTTTAACCACGTGGGAAGGGAAATTGCGGTCTCTAAAGAAGGAAGACATCTGGTGTGTTCTGTGGTGGAACTGGTCCTCCTGGGAGCAGATCCGGCAGAGGCGGAGGAATTGGGAATATGGGATGGCATTTTTGCAAGAGGTAGGGTGGGAAGAGGTGTAATCCAGGTAGCTGTGGGAGTTGGTGGGTTTGTAAAAAATGTCAGTATCAAGTCGGTTGTCATCAATGGAGATGGAGAGGTCCAGGAAGGGGAGGGAGGTGTCAGAGATGGTCCAGGTAAATTTAAGGTCAGGGTGGAATGTGTTGGTGAAGTTGATGAATTGCTCAACCTCCTCGCGGGAGCACGAGGTGGCGCCAATGCAGTCATCAATGTAGCGGAGAAAGAGGTGGGGAGTGGTGCCGGTGTAATTACAGAAGATCAACTGCTCTACATAGCCAACAAAGAGACAGGCATAGCTGGGGCCCATACGTGTGCCCATGGCTACCCCTTTGGTCTGGAGGAAGTGGGAGGATTCAAAGGAGAAATTGTTAAGCGTGAGGACCAGTTCGGCCAAACGAATGAGAGTGTCGGTGGAAGGGTACTGTTGGGGACGTCTGGAGAGGAAAAATGGAGGGCTTGGAGGCCCTGGTTATGGCGGATGGAGGTATAGAGGGATTGGATATCCATAGTGAAGATGAGGCGTTGGGGGCCGGGGAAACAGAAGTCTTGGAGGAGGTGGAGGGCGTGGGTGGTGTCTTGAACGTATGTGGGGAGTTACTGGACTAGGGGGGATAGGACAGTGTCGAGGTAGGTAGAGATGAGTTCAGTGGGGCAGGAGCATGCTGAGACAATGGGTCGGCCAGGGTGGTCAGGCTTGTGGATCTTGGGAAGGAGGTAGAACTGGGCAGTGTGGGGTTCCCGGACTATGAGGTTGGAAGCTGTGGGTGGGAGATCTCCTAAGGAGATGAGGTTCTGTATGGTCTGGGAGATGATGGTTTGGTGATGGGGAGGTGGGGTCATGGTCGAGGGGGCAGTAGGAAGAGGTGTCCTCGAGTTGACATTTGGCTTCAGCGGTATAGAGGTCAGTACGCCAGACTACCTCTGTGCCCCCTTTCACCGCAGGAATTGTAAAACCTGCGCCCACACCTCCTCCCTCACCTCTATCCAAGGCCATAAAGGAGCTTTCCACATCCATCAAAGTTTTACTTGCACATCCACTAATATCATTTATTGATCCGTTGCTCCCGATGTGGTCTCCTCTACATTGGGGAGACTGGGCGCCTCCTTGCAGAGCGCTTTAGGGAACATCTCCGGGACACCCGCACCAATCAACCACACCGCCCCGTGGCCCAACATTTCAACTCCCCCTCCCACTCTGCCGAGGACATGGAGGTCCTGGGCCTCCTTCACCGCTGCTCCGTCACCACCAGACGCCTGGAGGAAGAATGCCTCATCTTCCGCCTTGGAACACTTCAACCCCAGGGCATCAATGTGGACTTCAATAGTTTCCTCATTTCCCCTTCCCCCACCTCACCCTAGTTCCAAACTTCCAGCTCAGCACTGTCCCCATGACTTGTCCGGACTTGTCCTACCTGCCTATCTCCTTTTCTACCTATCCACTCCACCCTCTCCTCCCTGACCTATCACCTTCCTCCCCTCCCCCACTCACCATTGTACTCTATGCTACTTTCTCCCCACCCCCACTCTCCTCTAGCTTATCTCTCCACGCTTCAGGCTCACTGCCTTTATTCTTGATGAAGGGCTTTTGCCCGAAATGTCGATTTCGAAGCTCCTTGGATGCTGCCTGAACTGCTATGCTCTTCCAGCGCCACTAATCCAGAATCTGGTTTCCAGCATCTGCAGTCATTGTTTTTACCTCGTTATTTTTTGGGTCTCGGAACACTCAAAAATTTTTCCCATATAAATTAATGGTAATTGCTTCTTCGTTTTACACTATTTTGGCTTACGAATGGTTTCATAGGAACGCTCTACTTTCGGATAGCGGGGGACACCTGTATCTCAAATGTGGGTAAGGAGTATTACAGAGAAATGACGATCATGTTTAGAACAGTAAGTGCAGGTTCCTCCAAGATTATAAAACTAAGAGCATGAAGTTGATCAGATAGCATGAACTTAATACCAGCAAACATACCTTTGATAACACTTAACTTATTCACTGAATGCTTATGTATGCATGTATTATATTATACATGGTAGGAGGCAAAAATTGATTCACAATATAGTGGTCACGGTCATCAGGTATGAGTTTTAAACAACAGACTTCTATTCCAAAATTACTTTCAGCCACTGCCCTGAATAATGGATGAAAATCTTTTGCCTTTGGAAGTATGAATCAAAATATTCAAACTAACTTGAATTCAACTTTTGAAGGCCCATTACATAAAACTAGCTAGAACTTGGCACAAACAGACAACGATCTGTCATCCTTTCTGTGGTTCTTGCACACGAACATAAGAAATGGATTATTGCACAGCTTGAGTTGCTCTCGTTTTTAAGACTCTCCATGTCCTAGATACTACCATCTCTTAGATCCTCTGGCCTCAGTGGGGCTTGATGCAAAGTCTAAAGACAAAGTTGACTTTTGTTTACAAAACTTGCACACAATAATTTGCCACTGGCACAAGAAAACTTAGCACAAGGCTCTATTACCTGCAACTCTCCCTTACTTATTCTCATTCTTGAGAATTTAAGGAAATCCTCTTCTATTGCAAAAAGACTTTAGTTGAAATATCAAAGATGTCTGTCTCATTCCAATTAATTTACAATCAGAAGTTGTGTCCTTTGGGCATAAAGATGGAGATTGGGCAATTTATTTCTCCTTTAAGATAGTTCCTTGAAAGTGGTGTCGCAGGTAAATAGGACAGTGAAGGAGATGTTTGGTAAGTTTGCCTTTATTGGTCAGTGCATTTAGAATAGGAATTGTGAGGTCATGTTGTGGCTGTGCAGGACATTGATTCAGCCACTTTGTACTATTGCACGCAATTCTGGTCTCGCTCCTATAGGAAGGATGTTGGAAAACTGGAACCATTTCAGAAACGTTTTATGAGGATGTTGCCACGTTTGGAGGGTTTCAACTATAGGGAAAGGCTGAGTAGGCTGGGGTGATTTTCCCTGGAGTGTTGGAGGCTAAGGGGTGACCTTAAAGAGATTTATAAAATCATGAGGAGCATGGATAGGGTAAATAGGCAAGGTATTTTCCCTGGGGTGGAGGCAGTCCAAAACTAGAAGGCACAGTTTTAACGTGAGAGGGGAAAGATATAAAAGGAACCTAAGAGGCAACATTTTTGTGCAGAGGGTGCTGCATGTATGGAATGAGCTGCCAGAGGAAGTTGTGGACCCTGCTACGATTACAACATTTGAAAGGCATCTGAATGGGTATATGAATAGGAAGGGTTTAGAGGAATATAGGCCAAATACTGGCAAACGGGACTAGACTTACACAGGATATCTAGTCGGTGTGGACAAGTTGGATCAAAGAGTCTGTTTCTGTGCTGTATACCTTTATAACTCTAAGATATATGATTGATAAATATCAAGAATTCAAATGGGTACAGAACAATGTGAAAAATTATTGGACCCGACTTTAACTCCCAATAGGTAAATCTACAATATGGCTATGTATCAGGAGCACCATTTGTAATATTCATCTCATGGAATCTTGATCTAAAATTAATGACGTTTCTCAGTAATTCAAGTTTTGTGAAAAAAAACTGGCATATGTACTAAAACAGATATTAAAACACTTAAAGGCTGAGCTTTGATGGACGAAATGGCATTTTCTTGACTTTCCTCATGTTCTAACATTTGTTACCAAAGTCTAATAAACTCATTAAGGTTTTAATCTATGTGCAATAATTTAACCTTGTTGTTGTACAGAGAATGTGATATAATAAATGTCTGCCCTTGAAAAGGCCACAAAGCAATTGCAATTTCCATCAATTTGCCTTATGAGACTAAAGGGTAATTTCAATTAAATCAATTGAGAAAACCATGCTAGATGAGCACTTAATTAGTTCTGAAGGAAAATTATTACACTAAAGAGATTCTGTCACAATCTTTTGTCTGTGCATTTACTGCCACTCCTCATTATTAGCCCTGTAAGGGAAAGAAGTTACAAGTAGCATACTAGTTTTTCTATCGCTCATGCCTTCTCTTTATTAAACAAGGTGGAAAAATTCTGGAAAAAGATGCTGAGTTTTGACATAGTTATAAATGCAAATGTGCCCATCAATAAATTAAGATGCAGCAGCTGTGTACATTTACTTTTTTGAATTCAAAGTTTGGGAGAAGATTTGTAGCTCCGGTGCTCGTTGTTGTGGTTCTGTTCGCCGAGCTGGGAATTTGTGTTGCAAACGTTTCGTCCCCTGTCTAGGTGACATCCTCAGTGCTTGGGAGCCTCCTGTGAAGCGCTTCTGTGCTGTTTCCTCCAGCATTTATAGTGGCCTGTCTCTGCCGCTTCCGGTTGTCAGTTCGAGCTGTCCGCTGTAGTGGCCGGTATATTGGGTCCAGGTCAATGTGTTTGTTGATAGAGTCTGTCAGACTCTATCAACAAACACATTGACCTGGACCCAATATACCGGCCACTACAGCGGACAGCTGGAACTGACAACCGGAAGCGGCAGAGACAGGCCACTATAAATGCTGGAGGAAACAGCACAGAAGCGCTTCACAGGAGGTTCCTAAGCACTGAGGATGTCACCTAGACAGGGGACGAAACGTTTGCAACACAAATTCCCAGCTCGGCGAACAGAACCACAACAACTTTTTTGAATCTTCTGCGATTATTCTATTTAATATCATGTCTACACTTAAAAAAAATGCATAATAAATAATCACACTAGCAAACAAAAATCAACCTTCTGATGTGTGTTGAAATTAGAGCTAACAAAAATTAAGTTTATTCAGTTACTCAATATCAGTGCAATGTTGCACACATTATAGCCGTTATGATAGGCAGATATTTTCTTTACCTCTCTCTCTATATCCACATACACAGGGTGAATTTATGTATTTAGTTTCACACATGTAAGTTGGTTATTTGAAGTCACTTAACATTGACCGCACTTCAAAAGAAGTGTCAACATCTTATTCAGTAGAGTTATCTCAAAAACAATCAAAATACATATCAGAAATGGATATCTAAAATGATGATAGACAATCAAAGAATTGAACAGTGAACTAATCATGGCTGCACAACAAATAACCAAAAATGAATTTAGCTGGACTAAGAAAACCAGAATATTTGGATGCAGAACTGGCTCAAAGGAAGAAGACAGAGGGTGCTGGTTGAGGATTGCTTTTCATAATGGAAACCTGTGACCAGCACAAAAATTGGTGCTGAGTCCACTGCTTTTTATCATCTGTATAAATGATGTGGATGTGAACATAAGAGGTATGATCAGTAAGTTTGCAAACAACACCAAAATTGGAGGTGTAGTGGACAGCGAAGAAGATATCTCAGAATACAATGGGATCTTGATCAGATGAGCCAATGGGCTGAGGAGTGGCAGATGCAGTTTAATTAAGATAAATATGAGGTACTGTATTTTGGAAAGGCACATCAAAGCAAGACTTATATGCTTATTGGCAAAGTCCTGGGGATTGTTGCTGAACCAAGAGACCTTGGAGTGCAGGTTCATTGTTCCTTGAAATTGAAGTTCCAAGTAAATAGAATAATGAAGAATTTGGTATGCGTGCTTTATTGGTTAGTGCATTAAGTATAGGAGTTGGGAGGTCATGTTGCAGCAGTACAGGATATTAGTTAGGCCAATATTGGAATACTGCATTCAATAGTCTCCCTGCTACAGGAAAGATATTGTGAAACTTGAAAGGATTCAGAAAAGAATTAAGAGGATGTTGCCCGGGTTGGAGGTTTTGAACTATTGAAAAAAGCTGCATTCACTGGGGCTATTTTCCCTGAGTGTTGGAGGCTGAGGGGTGACGTTATAGAGGTTTATAAAATCATGAGGGGCATGGATAGGGTAAGTAGACAACGTCTTTTCCCCAGGGTGGAGAGTGCAAAACTGGACGGGATAAGTTTAGGGTGAGCGGTGAAAGATTTAAAAGAGGCCAAAAGGGCAACCTTTTCATGCAGAGGGTATTGCGTGTATGCAATGAGCTGCCAGATGAAGTGATAGAGGCTGGTACAATTACAAATTTAAAAGGAATTTGGATGGGTACATGACTAGGAAGGGTTTAGAGGGACCTGGGACAATGCTGGCAAACGGGACTAGATTTATTTAGGATATTTGGTTGGCGTGGATGATTTGGACCAAAGGGTCTATTTCCAAGCTGTATATCTCTGTGACTCTATGAGTTGCACAAAAAAATTTGCAACCTGTTGCCTGTTCATGGGCAATAACCTTAACTGGAAATTCAATTGCAAAGTTATATAAATCATGAGGAATTATTCTTATTCACATTTTCCTTTGTTTTTGTGTTCTCACTCATAGTACAACAGCAACAGAATTGGCATTAAGAAATCAGAGCCCCTTTAACATCTGCTTGATTTTTTTCGAAGTCAGTTATAGAGTCACAGAGATGTACAGCACGGAAACAGACCCTTCGGTCCAACTGTCCATGCCGACCAAATATCTCAACCCAATCTAGTCCAACCTGCCAGCACCCGGCCCATATCCCTCCAAACCCTTCCTATTCATATACCCATCCAGATGCCTTTTAAATGTTGCAATTGTACTAGCCTCCACCACTTCCTTTGGCAGCTTATTCCATACACATACCACCCTCTGAGTAAAAATGTTGCTCCTTAGGTGTCTCTTATATCTTTCCCCCCTCATTCTAAACTTATGCCCTCTAGTTCTGGACTCCCCCACCCCAGAGAAAAGACTTTGCCTCTATAAGGACACCCTTCAGTCTTCGACACTCCAAGGAAAACAGCCCCAGCCTACTCAATCTCTCCTTATAGCTCAAATCCTCCAACCCTGGCAACATCCTTGTAAATTTTTTCTGAACCCTTTCAAGTTTCACAACATTTTTCCAATAGGAAGGAGACCAGAATTGCACGCAATATTCCAACAGTGGCTTAACCAATATCCTGTACAGCTACAAAATGACCTCCCAACTCCTGTAGTCAATACTCTGAACAATAAAGGAAAGTATATCAAACACCTTCTTCACTATCCTATCTACCTGCGACTCCACTTTCAAGGAGCTATGAACCTGCACTCCAAGGTCTCTTTGTTCAGCAACACTCCCTAGGACCTTACCATCAAATGTATAAGTCCTGCTAAGATTTGCTTTCCGAAAATGCAATACCTCACATTTATCTAAATTAAGCTCCATCTGCCACTTCTCAGCCCATTGGTTCATCTGATCAAGATCCCGTTGTAATCTGTGGTAACCTTCTTTGCTGTCCACTACACCTCCAATTTTGATGTCATCTGCAAACTTACTAACTATACCTCTTGTGCTCACATTCAAATCATCTATATAAATGATGAAAAGTAGTGGACCCAGCACTGATCCTTGTGGTACTCCACTGGTCACAGGCCTCCAGTCTGAAAAACAACCCTCCACCAGCACACTCTGCCTTCTACCTTTGAGCCAGTTCTGTATGGGGACTGGATTCTGGGTAATCCAAGATGGCAGACAGGAAAAAGTTTCTGGCTGTTACAGCTGCTCCTTTTTTGAGGTGTTTTTGGTATTGGAGGTGATTTCCTCGAATTCCAGGGGCAGCAATTACCCAGGGAGATAGTGAGGAAAGATCTCAATCTAAGACTGGTACAGTTGAGAACAAAGGCGAGTCAAACAGTCAGGGCAGGCTGGGACAAAGCAGAGAACAAGGTAGGACTGATAAATTAAACTGCATTTATTTCAATGCAAGAGGAAAAGGGCATGGTTAGGTACAATGGGACTGGGATATCATGGCAATTACAGAAACGTGGCTCAGGGAAGGACAGGATTGGCAGCTTAATGTTCCAGGATACAAATGCTACAGGAAGGATAGAAAGGGAGGCAAGAGAGGAGGGGTCGTGGCGTTTTTGATAAGGGATAGCATTACAGTTGTACTTAGGGAGGACATTCCTGGAAATACATCCAGGAAAGTTATTTGGGTGGAACTGAGAAATAGGAAAGGGATGATCACTTTATTGGGATTATATTAAGACCCCCTAATAGTCAAAGGGAAATTGAGAAACATATTTGTAACAAAATCTCAGTTATCTGTAAGAATAATTGGGTGGTTATGGTAGGGGATTTTAACTTTCCAAACATAGACTGGGACTGCCATAGTGTTAAGGGTTTAGATGGAGAGGAATTTGTTCAGTATGTACAAGAAAATGTTCTGATTCAGTTAGAAAAGGAAAATGCAACTAAATTTATCTATTTTTTATTACTTGACTTCAACTACTTCCTTAGACAAATTTTGCCTCATTCTTCAACAATTAGCTCATCCATTAGCACAACATTGGAAGACACACAACAATTAATACAAACATCCAGGTCAATGTCTGCAACAACAGGGCAAACATAAACCAGATTTGATTTTCAGTGTTTTCATTAATGATGGGGTTATTGCTAGTTTGATAATGACATTGTGTGACTAACCAACCTACTTAAGCTGGCAAACTATTTTCCATTACTTTAGAAAACATGCTGACATGAGTGGCCAGAAGACCTATCTATATTAAATAAAAGCTTACTTACAATATTATAACTGAGGTCCTACTGGTTAGATATCGTGTGCCACGCACACTTCATTCATAAGTTTTGTAGGAGTAGGACACCTCGAGGTGTCCCCACCATGTCCACCAAAACCTCTGACGTATTGTCTGCTCATGAGCAAGCACCCTAATTGCAAATGCAATTTCAGTATTATATAAATGATGAGGAATCCTTTCTAAATTTATTTTCTTTATTGCGTGTGTGCTTCCGCAATCCAAAATTCAGAATATCGTTTTAAAATTGAAAATAAAATTTACTTTCAGTCATGCTAAACAACTGCTATGATGTTTTGTTTAATCAGGGACTATTTTGAGGGTAGAATACAATACTAACCCTGGCACACGAACGATGCAGGTGATTCCCCAGGGTGTACACGGGCTGTGATGAAAACAATCTTTTGTTCTACTCCTTGATTGAGATTTACTAGAGAAAGATGGAAATAAACAAAAATAAGCAGTCAAGCAAATTGCAAAGGTACCCGTCCAATTATTACAATAAACAACCCCATTAACAATCTTAGTTATCAAGTGATTTTGTAGAAGAGTTAATATATCATTGTCAAAATGTTACAATTGAAAATTAAGTAGGATCAATAAAATAAAATTATCATGAGAAACTGAACTTTATGGATATTCTATTTGAACATTAGCAGAGTATTTGAAAACTGTGTTGATAGCAAATATTAACAAATATTTGCATGTTGATTTTATACTACATTGCTGACAACATTATATCAGGCAGTGAATGTATATTTTACTGAATGAAGGTATTGAAACCCTGCATTTAGACATCCCAGATTGCCAATTATATTGTTAACCCTTTTCCTAAGGTATCTCAGAAGGTCACAATCAAATCAGTTTCTGAAGACATAAATTTAAGGCCCATTAGATTCCACTTTAAACCTGTGCAGCTAAATTCTGTATTCTGGAAAAATATTTCAGATTATGTAAAGGAAAGAAAAACTTCAGTACTAAAATGATTTATTTTATATTGTTATTTGTTTTGTTTCTTAAACAGTCGTATAGCTATTATTTGAGATCAAGGCATGTTTGCCAGATATGAAAGCAATGTCCTTGTTTCTAAAATTTCTTAATTTCGCAGAGGAGGAATGAATCATATACATTTACATTAATTTATTCCTTTTAATCTAATGTATGCGATTGCATCAAGTCTGAACATTTGTGCTCCAAGAAAGATAAATATAAATGGCACGGTATAAATGGTCTAACAAAGTTTTTTGTTAACATCATTGTAATAGTTATTCAGAGCAATGACGGTTTTAATATATGTCTACATAAATGATCCTCATGGAAAATTCATAAACAGTTGGATTTCCTTACACTGTAAAGTGTTACATTGCATTGTAGATTATATCATCAAGCTTTCAACCTACCTTTGGTATATCTTTCAAATAAATTCATATAAAGTATTGAAACTGTTGGATCAAATTAAGTTAGCCTTTCATCTTTGACTATTCCAAAAAGTAATTTCATTCTCTGATCTTATGTTACTATTGGGGACCTCCAATGAAAAACAGCACAGTTCAAAAAATTGATTTACACTGTTTATCCCTAACTCCAATTCCCAATCCTTTCACGTACAGCTGAATGACAATAGCATAAAATCCACTTTTTTGAAGAAGTAATACAAAATCACTTACCACATTTTAGAACTAGCTTTATTCAGTTCTTACTAATTCATATAATAGTAGTAAAGAATTTAAAACTATAAACATCAAATCTCAAATTTTGACCTTCATCAAGAATCAGAAAGATTATTTTCATTCATTCATGGAATATCAGCATTACTGGCTGGGACATTTATTACCTATCAATAGTTACCCTTTAAAAGATGGTGGTAAGCTGACTTTTTGATCCACTGCAAGCTACTTAGTGTTGATACAACAACAAAGCTGCTGAGGAGGAAATTCTAAGAGTTTAACGATGAGGGAATGGCAATTATGTTTTCAAGTCAGAAAGATGGAAGGCTTGCAGGTGGTGTTGTTTGAATGTATCTGCTGCCCTTGTCTTTCTAGATGGTAGTAGCTATGGATTTTGATGGTGCTATCTAGGGAACGTTGGTGAATTTCTTAAATCCATCTCGTGGATGGCACTTACTGTTGCCAATGTATTTCAGTGGTGGAGGGAATGAATGTTTGTGGATGTGTTGCCAATCAAACAGGCATGGTGTCTCTTGAGTGTTGGTGAGCTGCACTCATCCAGGCAAACATGCAGTATTCTATCACACTCATTACTTGTGCTTTGTGGATGCTGACTAAAATTTGTGAAATCTGGTTTGATGAAGTCAGGAACTGATTGCAGACCAAAGCCTTAAGCCTAAAGAAAAAGAGGATTGGATGATCTGACTCACAGGTTTTGACTACATGCCACTGGCCAGCAATCAGCAGGAAGCAGCAAGTGGCCAGTGAATGGCAGCAGAATTATAGACAACAGGGGGGTCACAGCCATCATCAGATATATAATTTCCAGCAACAAAGCTAGATATGGAGCATTGCCATTTGCAGGGCAGCAACTTGGAAACAGACCACTTCAGTCTCCAACTGTTGAGGAAATAGTGAATGCTAAAGGTCAAAATTTATTCGGAGAACTTACAGATGGACAGGAAGCTTTCTAACAGGGGCTAAAATATTATTTTCCCAGGGTTCTTCTTGAGATTTTTATTGTGAGCTGAGTTTTGACTTTTGTCGGTTACTTTGGTTTTCAGGGGTTCCTTTTTCATTTGCATTAAATCATTTATCAACAAGCATCTATTAGACCTCTTGATAATACATTACAATCACAGGTACTTCAGTGTCTGGGCTCATATTAAGTTATTCATGCTTAATATGATTACATGTTCAGTAGAGTGAACTAACAAATTCACTTATTTGTTCCTTCCTTAAATATAAAACTGATTCCCCTCAAAAGAGACAACAAAGATCTCAGCTTTATTGTCATTGTTGGGAAGATGGGGTCAGAAAAGGGGGAAGGTCGGCTTACAACCCAAAATGCTGTGGCACTCTTGCAAGACAGCTATACTGGCCCCAGTTAAGGTGGAATCTGAAGCTTCTATACCTTCACAGCATATGCTATGATACAATGATTGTATCATAATGTTATCCATTTAGATATTACTTGCATATTTTCCATAAAAGTTTATTTTCTGCCTTTATGTTGTTTTTTTTTAGTCTTTTGTTCATTTTTAAACTTTCACAATTTTCTGGCTTGCTGCTAATCTTTTTGAAATGGTATCTTTTTTCAAATTGATGCTATCCCTAACTTCCCTGGTTAAGCATAGTTGGTTTATCACCTTGTGGGAGTTCTTTTTTATTGGATTAAGCCATGAAATACTTTCCAAACTTTTACCATTGTCCCTTTACCATCTTTGTAACTAAACTCCTTTAGTAGTCTATTTCAGCTAACTCTGTCGAACTACCCGAGACTGGTGAACTTAAAGTTTCAAGTTAACTGTTTGCATCTTTGGTTCAGTCCTTATATTTTGGCATTTGACCAATGTCTGCAAAAAATTGCAATGATATTATATTGGGGGCCTAAACGTATAGTTTGGCTGTCCACTGCTTTGCATGATCCTTCTTCCATTACCACCATCCTGGGATCTGGAAAACTGTGCTCATTAACTCTTTTTCTCTTACCAGACACTTAGGTATTTCTAGCATTTTCTATTGTTTAAGAATATACTGTATTCTTATAACATACATCATAGACTGCAAAATAAGAAAGAACAGAATCAGTTAAATATTTTGCAATAACGGAAACCACAGATTTTATTCAAGAATAAAAAAAGTCTTAGGAACGAGTCTGTCAGAATACAAGGAACAAATATATTCCACTATATACTGTGATTACAATTAGCAATATATAATCACCATTTCTATAGGCTTTACATTTTGTTCATACAACAAAAAAAAGGTCTTGTGCATCAAGATGCATTTTCTGCAAAATGGCAGCAAAGTAGAGGGCTGAGTACAGGGCTCATCCACTCCTGTGGGCTTTCTTACTCTTTTTCCTTTTTACTTTTGCTCTTTGTCTTTTATTTTCTTTTCTCTTTGTTTTTCTTTTAAACCTGGAAAATTGTGAGTGAAGCAGGAGGCCTCCAGTGGTGACAACAATGGCAATTGCAGTAACACCAGGATGAGCCAGACACTACTCCACCCTAGTCTCCCAGTAACTGAGGAACAAGTTCTGGGCTGTTTGCC
This sequence comes from Chiloscyllium punctatum, assembly GCF_047496795.1. NCBI lineage: Eukaryota > Metazoa > Chordata > Chondrichthyes > Orectolobiformes > Hemiscylliidae > Chiloscyllium > Chiloscyllium punctatum. The sequence goes on from NC_092745.1 coordinate 88,414,863, forward strand.
CAGCCCAGGCTTGCAGGCTAGGCTGAGACTCCAGGTCTATAGCTCGATGCAGTACCTGAAGGAGGAGAAATGCGGCTTTGGCCCAACATGACAGGCTCCCTTGTGGCGGTCTTGACCCAACATAGAGGTTTCATCCCAGCGTGGAGGTCTTCTTCATCTTTGGCATACAGGTGTTCCTGTGGCCTGGCATGGTGGTCTTGTCCCAGTTCAGGGTATTCCATCGTTCCTAAGTAAGCTTTCCCTAGTTAACTGAACTGTGATGAACTTTGTCTTAAGTTTATTATTATGTGTGACTTCTGTCATTTGCATACACAACATGGTGGGGCGACTTATAAAACATTTTGCTCTATTTTTCACATAAAAGTACACATGACAATAATTTTCTATTCCACTCTATTCTACCCATTTCAGGCTTCTGGAATACTAAATTCAATCACTGTTTCCTTTAAAGGAAACACTCCCATTGCATATAAACACTGCTGGAATCAGCAAGAATCACACAAAATGTGAATTTCTTTTGTGCAAGAAGCAAAATATAATTACGTTATGGCCCCTGCGAATTGAAATTGATCCTCTTGAACAAAAACGGAAAGAAACATTCAGCTATGAAAGCCACATGAATGGATTATTGATTGAATCCTTTGTAAGCATTACATTAAATTTAAACCACAGTAAATATCTTTGGTACATTAACAATAAAACAAGTGACCAAGGAAATAAGTTAAAGGCAATACATGTGGAAGGTTACAATATATTCTTCATGTTAATACAAAAGAAAAGGTTACAAGCAAGAGGGGAGGTTGAGAGATGACGGTTGAGTGAAACCTGTGGTTAAGTCAGCGAGTCAGATTCTCTATTTCAAACAATTCAGGCAATATATTTTGATTTCCATATTTTGTGTCTTCAATTTTGCAACAAATGTGCTGCTGACTCACCTGATGCAATCTCAAGTCCACTATCTCAAGGGCCAGAGCGGAAATGCATGCTTAAAAGAATTGAAGATTCAGTGATATTTTCCAAGAATTACTGCTGGATGCAGTCACTTAGAGGAGAGATATACTTTTCCTCTGCAATGGATGAAGAAATCTGTAGCTATTAGCAATAGGCATAGTTGGAGTTGCTGCTGAAGTGACCAACAGATACCTCTTGTCCTGGTCTTGGATGCAGTACAGAAAGCAATTTCATGATAAAACCAGGTTAATGAAAGTAAGTATATCATTAACTAGTACACACATTTGTGCTGAGAACTCTTTCATTCTGTCTTTATAAGCATATCCATCTCTCTTCACACTTTATTAGATTGCAGCAGACACCATCCTTTGCTCTCTATTCGCTTCCCTACCTCCCCAAATATTCAGCCACCATTGCTATACACAAGCCATTTGCAATGTGATACATCTGTTTTATTGTTTACAATTTGTAAGTGAGATAGAGATGATGTTTTAAAATTACTTCTTTCATGGAGGTGGACATCATTGACAAGATCAACATTTGTTGCTCATCTATAATTACTCCTGAACTGAGTGATTTTCTAGGCTATATCAGCATTTAAAAGTACGCATATTTCCATGGTCTGGATTACATGTAAGACTCGACCAGGTAAGGATGGCAGTCTTCCTTCCCCATAGGACATTACTGAATTAGATAGGATTTTATAACAATTGATGAAAATGTTGTGACCGTGACTACTTTTCAACTGCAGATTTTTTATGAATTGATTTTAAATTGTACCAGCTACAATGATGGGATTTGAATCCATTTCCCTAGAAGATTAAGATTTGCAGTGACATTGCACTACACCACCAACTCTTTCCTTGGCGACAGGAACATATATGGATGGTTCCCAGCTGGAGCAGTGGGGGTCAGAGGTGTGTGGGCCGCAGTGCTCCGCTGGACACAAAGGCAAAACACTGAAAGACCACAGTTGAGAATGAGAATGCTGCAAGTATATCAGGAACGTCATGAGGGATTGACAGATGTTTCATATGTACTCTGTAATAATGGAGACTATGGAGAAAAAAATCCTTCTCATTGTTGTCTCAAATGGGCAACTTCTTACACTGAGATAATCCCCTTTGGTCCAAGACTGACCTACAAAGGGTAACAAGCTCTCTGCATCTACTCTGCCAAGCCTCCTAATAATGTTATATGTTTCAATAATCCTGATAGAATCATACAGCATGGAAATAGACTCTTCGGTCCAACCAGGAGAAAGTGAGGACTGCAGATGCTGGAGATCAGAGTCAAAACGTTTGGTGCTGGAAAAGCACAGCCAGTCAGACAGCAGCCGAGGAACAGGAGAGTCGATGTTTTGGGTATAAGCTCTTCAACATTCCTGATGAAGAGCTTATGCTCGAAACGCCAATTCTCCTGCTCCTCAGATGCTGCCTGACTGGCTGTGCACGTCCAGCACCACACTTTGACTCTTTGGTCCAACCAATCCATACCAACCATAATCCCAAACTCTACTAGTACCATCTGCCTGCTCCTGGCCCATATCCCTCCAAACCTTTCCTATTCATCCAGCCATTCAGAATGTGGTTGCAAAAACAGTCTTTTTTCCTGAGCATTGTAATCTCATTTTTCTGAACTTGCCATTTTGTCCACTTTGAATCTAGGAATATTCAGCCCATATTATTGTATCAAACCACATGATGAAAGATTGTGAGAAGATTTGTAGCTCGGGTGCTCGTTGTTGTGGTTCTGTTCGCCGCACTGGGAATTTGTGTTGCAGACGTTTCGTCCCCTGTCTAGGTGACATCCTCAGTGCTTGGGAGCCTCCTGTGAAGCGCTTCTGTGATCTTCCCTCCGGCATTTGTAGTGGTTTAAATCTGCCGCTTCTGGTTGTCAGTTCCAGCTGTCTGCTGCAGTGGCCAGTATATTGGGTCCAAGTCGATGTCCTTATTGATTGAATCTGTGGATGAGTGCCATGCCTCTGGGAATTCCCTGGCTGTTCTCTGTTTGGCTTGTCCTATAATAGTAGTGTTGTCCCAGTCGAATTCATGTTGCTTGTCATCTGCATGTGTGGCTACTAAGGATAGCTAGTTGTGTCGTTTCGTGGCTAGTTGGTGTTCATGGATGCGGATCGTTAGCTGTCTTCCTGTTTGTCCTACGTAGTGTTTTGTGCAGTCCTTGCATGGGACTTTGTACACTACATTGGTTTTGCTCATGCTGGGTATCGGGTCCTTCGTTCTGGTGAGTTGTTGTCTGAGAGTGGCTGTTGGTTTGTGTGCTGTTATGCATACACAACACAAACCAACAGCCACTCTCAGACAAGCCAGCGGACAGCTGGGACTGACAACCGGAAGCGGCAGTTTCAAACCACTACAAATGCTGGAGGAAAGACCACAGAAGCGCTTCACAGGAGGCTCCCAAGCACTGAGGATGTCACCTAGACAGGGGACGAAATGTCTGCAAAACAAATTCCCAGCGCGGCAAACAGAACCACAACAACATGACGAAAGACTTTGGAGGTAGGAGTCACATTTTCATACTCCTCCTCCTTTTCAAAATTCTCCTGATCCAAACTTTCCTCCTGAATGCCTTTCTACTCCTTCAACTATAATTCTGGTTAAATTGTAGAATACAACACAACAGTAACAAATGTCACCCTCAGACCAATCTAAGCAGCTGTAATTAGAGAGAGCAGGTACCTATAAGAAGTCAGCTAGAGAGGCAGATGTGCATTGGGAGATGCAGAGAGCTTGTCTCCCTTTGTGGCCCACTCATTTTAGCTATTGACATTTAGATAAATTTATGAAACTCACAACCCATACAAACAACCACCTGCCTAATGCCTTATATTTTGGAGACAGTTGGTGTGTTGACTTGTTTTTCATAGCACTTTGGAAGGATCAGAGCTAACAAAAAAATTAGGGACATCATGATTTGCGCAACAAATGGCAAAATCTGAAACAGCACAGAACACATATACTTCTCGAAAACTTGCAGATATCTGTGACTGAATGACATGACACTGTTTTTCAGAGAGGATGAGGAGGTAGAAGCTTGGTTTGCCTCCTGTGACCGCAGTCTATTTATTGGTCTTTTCCCTGCTGTTCTACACTGATTCCATCAAACAGATTACTTGTATGAAGCCAAACACACCTCCGTTAAATTCAAAAATAGGTGCAGTGGAATCAGATTGCATCATGCTTCAAGTTTTTCTGACTTATTTATTATCTATTCAACTGCAACCGACCATTTAGTGGTGTTAATATTTTTACATATCATTGCTCTTGTTTATTATGAAAGCTTGGCATTTACAATCTTTTAAAAAAAAAGTCTAAATCGCACAAGTGGGATGCAAACCATTCAAATTATTGATGCAAAGTCTTTGAAGGTAATTATCTAGTTTAATAACCTCAGTTCACATATAAAAATCTATTTCTCACATCGCCTTCAAACTGAGCTATAATTTCAAGTTTAGCTTTGAAGTGACTAGCTTAAATGTTGAAAATGAATTATTTGTGCTAAAATTCTATCCAGTTTGCCTATTCTCCAATCTATATAAAAACAAGCTTAGTTGTAAATACCACTGCAATTTTAGAAAATGAAATCCACCCTTAACACTTGTGAATGAACATATGCTTATCTGACTTGAGAGTGTTGTGCTGGAAAAGCACAGCAGGTCAGGCAACATCCGAGGAGCAGGAGAATCGATGTTTCGGGCATAAACCCTTCATTATGACTCCTGATGAAGGGCTTATGCCCGAAACGTCGATTTTCCTGCTCTTCATATGCTGCCTGACCTGCTGTGCTTTTCCAGCACTACACGCTCAACTCTGATCTCCAGCATCTGCAGTCTCTCTCTTTCTCCTATATGCTGGGGGAAAGGCAATTACGATGCGATTGGGCAAGATTTAGGAAGCACAGGACGGGGAAGGCGATGGGCACATTAGAAATGTGGAGCTTATTCAAGGAAATGCTCCTGTGTGTCTGAGATAAGTATGTACCTGTCAGGCAGGGAGGAAGCTGTAGAGTGTGGGAGCCGTGGTTTACGAAGGAAGTGGAATCTCTGGTCAAGAGGAAGAAGAAGGCTTATGTTAGGATGAGATGTGAAGACTCAGTTAGGGTGCTTGAGGGCTACAAGGTAGCCAGGAAAGACCTAAAGAGAGAGCTCAGAAGAGCCAGGAGGAGACATGAGAAGTTGTTGGCGGATAGGATCAGGGTAAACCCTAAGGCTTTCTATAGGTATTTAAGGAATAAAAGAATGAGAGCGTGACATTAGGGCCAATCAAGGATAGTAGTGGGAACATCTGTGTGGAGTCAGAGGAGATGGGGAAGCACTTAATGAATATTTTTCGACAGTATTCACTCTAGAAAATGACAATGTTGTCGAGGAGAATACTGAAATACAGGCTACTAGACTAGGTGGGATTGAGGTTCACAAGGAAGAGGTATTAGAAATCCTGCAGAGTGTGAAAATGGATAAGTCCCCTGGGCCAGATGGGATTTATCCTAGAAACCTCTGGGAAGCCAGGGAGGAGATTGCCGAGCCTTTGGCATTGATCTTTAAATCATCATTATCTACAGGAATAGTGCCAGAAGACTGGAGGATAGCAAATGTGGTTCCCCTGTTCAAGAAGGGGAGTAGAAACAATCCAGGTAATTATAGACCAGTGAGCCTTACTTCAGTTGTTGGTAAAGTGTTAGAAAAGGTTATAAGAGATAGGATTTATATTCATCTAGAAAAGAATAATTTGATTAGGGATAGTCAGCACGGTTTTGTAAAGGGTAGGTCGTGCCTCACAAACCTCATTGAGTTCTTTGAGAAGGTGACCAAACAGGTAGATGAAAGTAAACCGGTTGATGTGGTGAACATGGATTTCAGCAAGGCATTCGATAAGGTTCCCCACAGTAGGCTATTGTACAAAATGTGGAAGAATGAGATTGTGGGAGATATAGCAGTTTGGATCAGTAATTGGCTTGCTGAAAGAAGACAGAGGGTGGTGGTTGATGGGAAATGTTCATCCTGGAGTCCAGTTACCAGTGGTGTACCGCAAGGGTCGGTGTTGGGTCCACTGCTGTTCGTCATTTTTATAAACGACCTGGATGAGGGCGTGGAAGGGTGGGTTAGTAAATTTGCAGATGACACTAAGGTCGGTGGAGTCGTGGATAGTGGCGAAGGATGTTGTAGGTTACAGAGAGTCATAGATAAGCTGCAGAGCTAGGCTGAGAGGTGGCAAATGGAGTTTAATGTGGACAAGTGTGAGGTGATTCAATTTGGTTGAAGTAACCGGAATGCAAAGTACTGGATTAATGGTAAGACTCTTGGTAGTGTAGATGAGCAGAGAGATCTCGGTGTCCAGGTACACAGATCCTTGAAAGTTGCCACCTAGGTTGACAGGGTTGTTAAGAAGGTATACAGTGTTTTAGCTTTTATTAATAGAGGGATTGAGTTCTGGAACCATGAGGTTACGCTACAGCTGTACAAAACTCTGGTGCAGCCGCACTTGGAGTATTGTGTACAGTTCTGGTCACCGCATTATAAGAAGGATGTGGAAGCCTTGGAAAGGGTGCAGAGGAGATTTACTAGGATGTTACCTGGTATGGAGGGAAGGTCTTACGAGGAAAGGCTGAGGGACTTGAGGTTGTTTTCGTTAGAGAGATGTAGGTTGAGAGGTTACTTAATAGAGACATATAAGATAATCAGAGGGTTAGATAGGGTGGACAGGGAGAGACTTTTTCCAAGTATGGTGACGGTGAGCACGAGGGTGCATAGCTTTAAATTGAGTGGTGATAGATATAGGACAGATGTCAGAGGTAGTTTCTTTACTCAGAGAGTAGTAAGGGTATGGAATGCTTTGCCTGCAATGGTAGTAGATTTGCCAACTTTAAGTACATTTAAGTCGTCATTGCTGAAAATGTGTTGCTGGAAAAGCGCAGCAGGTCAGGCAGCACCCAAGGAGCAGGAGAATCAACATTTCGGGCATGAGCCCTTCTTCAGGAATGAGGACTTTCCTCATTCCTGAAGAAGGGCTCATGCCCGAAACGTCGATTCTCCTGCTCCTTGAATGCTGCCTGACCTGCTGCGCTTTTCCAGCAACACATTTTCAGCTCTGATCTCCAGCATCTGCAGTCCTCACTTTCTCCTAAGTTGTCATTGGACAAGCATATGGACGTGCATGGAATAGTGTAGGTTAGATGGGCTTCAGATTGGTATGACAGGTCGGCGCAACATTGAAGGCTGAAGGGCTTGTACTGCGCTGTAATGTTCTATGTTCTCTGCTTATTTGATTCCACTTTGACAGATGGCGAAGTATTGTTTGAAAGTATTCAAAATAAACCACAGAACTTAGTTCAAAAAATAAATGCCACACAACACAGGATAGGGAGTAAAAGAAATAGTTGTCAGTAGCAATCTTTCTTTTAGAGGCACAGATATGAAACAAGCTTTTTTTTAACATGGAGTGCAGTATTTTGTGAAGGTGTAGATATGGATCTCTAATCTCAAAGGGCTATAAATGGCCAGATGCTTACAGCACATATCAGAAGCTGGAGGCTCAAGGCTCACCCTAAATAGACCCTGGGAGACATTTCAATACTGCAGACAACAGCAACTGCCTGTCATACTCCAGATTTTGAAAAAGATTGAGATCAGAGGCACTTATTATGAGTTCTCTTGGAGGTACACACAGACTGATTAAAGAAGTCTGTATAGCTGTTCAAAATCCAGTTTCAATCATGTGATTTGAGTTTTGGTTTGATATATGCAGCTAATGAGTTGATTTCTCTTCATCAAAAACCGTTGTGTTTTGTAGTAGATAACTGGGTTGTTGCTTGCATTACATCAAGTTTAAGCAATTTTGGTAGTGTTCTTTCAAACCCCACACCATTCGGGAAGAGACATGTGAGGTTCTTTTGTGTTGACTGACAAGAAAGTTAATATAATTGGAAGGTGTCATATTCAGGGGAGATGCAAAGTTCACTTTTATACTGGTAATATCTAGAAGCAGCCAACTTTTCCATTCTGTGTTTGTTATCACCTAGAAAGTTTGCATTTAAACAAAAAAGATGTTTTGAAAAATAAAAATTCGTGGCTGAAGTTAACAACATTTTGTCTGTCTAATTTTTCCAAGTTACATTGAGGATTTCGCTCCATGGCATCTAGTAGGTTTTCTTGTCCTATCACCTTATTAACCATCTACTCCACTTCTAAGGTGTAATTTAGTCCAATGCTGGCCCAATTCTCTCGCTTGTTGTAGTTAAAAGAAGTCACCATTGGCCAGCTACCCCGGAATAGAAGAGCATCTCTGCACTGGAGCCATCTTTTAAACGTTGTACACCCAGAAAATAGTTGGCATTCTGGACCAGCTCTGCATGGCTAATCACAGTTTGGGATCTCATGGCAGACAAAGAGAAATTCATGCCCCACTTTGCAGACAGGGCTTTCAGCGTTCTAATAGATGAGGTAATGCAGAGGAGCAATTTGCTCTTCCTCCAGAACCGTAAGAGAAGACCACACCACCAAACCTTGCCAGCCTAGTTTCTAGTACAACCTCGTTCAGTGTGGTCTCCAAAGTTCGGAGGACCACTCAGCATGGGAGGAAAAAGGTTAATGATCATCTCTGTTGCTTCAGGGTAAGTACCACCAACTTCCTTCTGCTACTTCATACTCATTCTGTATCGGCTACTATACACACCACCCATCAAAACTACCAATGCTATCACTTTCACACACATTATCTTTCTTCAGTAACGCTCACCCATCCCAACAACCACAGACTGCAAAATTCTGCATGTCCTCTGTGCTGCCTATTCACTTGCTTGGCACATTTCACCACTTTTCCCGCACCTGCACCAACACTAAAGCTGGTAGACACGTCATCTTCTTTGACAACCTTCCCTTTCTCTCATTACAGAGCAGGGTGCTGCCCACCATTGCACGCTCCCCCCATCCCCATGACACATTACCAACCAATGCTTGATCATTTTCCCATTTATATATTGACTTGACACCCTGCCCCTTTCACTGTAGTGATCCATTGTGCATCCTGACCAATAAAATTCCTGGCCTCCTCTGGTAACAAAAGTCCCTGATTACACCCCTCGCCCTAGACATTTAGTGGACAGAACCTTGGACTGATCATGGTCCACACCCTTGGACTACGTAGCTAGCCAGAATGCCCCAAACATTCAATGACCAGGTCCCTGATTGATACTTATACAGCTCTCCAACTAGAATTCTCTAGGCTGGTTGCACTGGATCTACAAGGCTGAATATGACTGACTCCCCAGATTGTGCAGATACACACATCTTCCTTGCTCAAACCCTTGTACTTATTGCTACACTGCTGTTTACTTGAAGTAAATGTAATCTGTTTTTGGTATATAAGCAACTGGCACATTACATAGGTGTGAGATTGACATAGCAATGCATTGACACATTGAATGATTGCTGGTGCTAACAACCATGACAAGCTGCTTTTAAGCTCGATTTGAGGGGATAAAATACAAAATGGCAAGGCAAGGCAAGGCAGGAATGTTGCAAGTACCTGAGTAGGCACTAGGTGAGTGATCATTAAGAAAGCAAGTGTGCAGCCCTGAGATGCAGCCAATCCATGCAACAGCAGCTTAATGAGAGCTGCTAGCGCATTCCAAAGTGCAGCACTGAAATGCAGCAGTGTTGTGCAGTGAATTGGAGATGTGCCATGAAGGCTGACACTCGTTAGATATCAGTGTCCATGAAAGTGGGGTGCATATTTCTGCTGCTTGGGAGCATTCCCTGGGACATTAATGCTGGATATCCATGATAGCACTCCAGAGGAGCAAGCAGTGAATGGTATCCACCCGGTGTTCTCACAATCTAGTTTTCCTATAGTGGATGGTAGGATGGGAGGCTCCAAATTAATGAAGTGAAATTAAGTAATAATGAGGCTGTTGGTGAGGGATAATCCATGCTACTCACTCGCAAGAATCCCCTTTCACTGTTCAACATTTGGTTGGAAAATGGGACTTTTTGCTCTTGATGTCAAGAAGGTCCTTCCTGAACATGCTCCCTGATTTTCTCAATTCTCTCATCACGCTCCACATCATTCACATGCTGGGAAGATTCTAGCCTTGCTGTTTAATTTGTTACTTCTCGTATTAAAACTGTAAATAATAGATGCTACAAGGCGTAGAACTAGAGTAGGAGCAGTAGCTTTAGCAACAGCAAAGAGCTCAAACATTACCTCCAAAGTATACCATCTAAAACTCTTTAGGTCACATCATCTGATGCCATAATATTTAGACTACTTTAACTTTTAGAGATGCAAAATCAGGAATTCCTCCAAAATCCTTTGGTTGTTTGTGATACTATGTGGTGCCTGTGCAGCATGAGAACTTTCCATAAACTGTTTGGGCCGAATTGCATATTTCTGTGCCATATATCCTAATTATTTAGTGAATGCAATATATTGCAGAAACCCTGCTTCACAGATTAAATTTCCTGTTAGTGAGATAACAAATGATACAATCAATGAGGGAAAACCTGATAATTACATAATCAATAATGTAAGGAGGATATGGTAATTACATAATGTTAATATGGAATTTTGATTTGCTTCATAAGGAGCAGAACAACATCCTGCCATTTGCAAAGTAAATTTTGCAGACTTGGGTGGAGAAAGACACTTGTGAAAAGTGTAAGGGATGGCAAAGTTGTTCCAGACATTGAGATGGGTCTCACTGCACTTGTAGCCTGATTTTGCCAATAATGGTTAGTTAGGGAAAATACAATGTATAATCCAAGTGTCAGAAAATATTTGTCATAAGGTTAGGCCAGATGAGGAAGGAGATTCTGAAGTTCGACAAGAATTAAAATTTCAGTTTGATAACTCTATTTCTCTCTCCACGAATGCTTCTGGGCTCTCTTGAATGCTTTCAGCATTCTTTATTTCCATTTTAGATTTCCAACATCTGCACTATTTCACTTTACTCAGCTACCAGTTGTTCACCCTTTTCTGTTTGATCCAGTATTAGTAATACTAACAATGCAGTAATTTTTTATTTGATTTATTGTTAAGAAATGTACCTAAGTGTCGTGAATTTTTTTTGTTTTGTGAGTAGAAGAGGCAGATCATAGCAAACAAGGACATACAGATCATAGGGTGTTTAGATTGTGTGAGGTATACAAGGTTATAAACAGTACAAGAGGTGCACAAAGCAAAATCAACGTTAAATTTGAAACTATTGAGGTCCCATTCAGCAGTCTAATAACAGCAGGGAAGAAACTGTTCTTGAATCTGTTGGGGCACGTGTTCAAGCTTCTGTATCTTTTCCCCAATGGAAGAGGTTGGAAGAGAGTATTAGTGGGATGAGTGGGGTCTTTGATGATGTTGGCAGCCTTTCCACTGCAACATGAAGTGTAAATGGAGTCCATAGATGGGTGGTCTGGACTGTGTACACAACCCTCTGTAGTTTTGGTCCTGAGCACAGCACTTTCCGTACCAAACCATGATGTACCCAGATAGAATGTTTTCTATGATGCATTTGTAGAAGTTGGTGAGAGTCCCTGTGAACATGCTGAATTTCCCAAGCTGCCTGAGAAAGAAGAGATGTTATTATGCCATCTTGACCATTGCAACCACGTGGGAGATCCAGGACAGATTGTTGTTTATCGTCAATCCTAGGAACTTGACACTCTCAACCTCAGCTCCATTGATGTAAATTGGGGTGTGTCCCCTTCCTTTCTTCCTGAAGTCAACGATCTGTTCTTTTGTTTTGCCAATATTGTTATTATTGCACCATGACACCAAGCACTCTATCTCCTTCCTGCATTCTGGCTCATCATTGTTTGATAGCGGTCTACAATGGTGGTGTCGTCAACAAACTTGGAGATGGCGTTCGTGCGGAATTTGGCCTGGCGATGGCGTTCGTATGGAATTTGGCTATGCAGTCGTGGGCATACATCGAATACAATACGGGGCTGAGTACGCAACCTTGCAGGGCGCTAGTGCTGAGGATTATCATGGAGGATTTGTTGTTGTCTATCTTCACTGATTACGGTGAATGAGTCAGGAAGCGAGGACCCAGTTGCAGAGGGCAGAAACAAGACCTAGGTCTCAGAGTTTTGAGATTAGTCTGGTAGGTATTATGGTTTTGAAGGCAGAGCTGTATTCGATAAGTAGGAGCCTGACGTACTTGCCCTTGTCATCCAGATGTTCCAGTGATGAGTGTAGGTCAAATTGCAGGGGATTAAGTCAGGCTGGGAGGCTAGGGTTGACATGGACCATGTCCAACCTTTCAAAGTACTCCATGGTTATGTCAGAGCTTGTTGCTGGCAGCCATGATAGGCAATAGTGTTGCTTAATTTGCAATTGGCTATACTAATTTCTAGGAGAAAGGGAGGACTGCAGATACTGGAGATCAGAGCTGAAAATGTGTTGCTGGAAAAGTGCAGCAGGTCAGGCAGCATCCAAGGAGCAGGAGAATCGACATTTCAGGTATGAGCCCTTCTTCAGGAATGAGGAAAGTGTGTCCAGCAGGCTAAGATAAAAGGTAGGGAGGAGGGACTTGGGGGAGGGGCATTAGAAATGCGATAGGTTGAAGGAGGTTAAGGTGAGGGTGATAGGCTGGAGTGGGGGTGGGGCGGAGAGGTCAGGAAGAAGATTGCAGGTTAGGAAGGTGGTGCTGAGTTCGAGGGTTGGGACTGAGACAAGGTGGGGGGAGGGGAAATGAGGAAACTGGAGAACCTTGTAGAGGGAGGAAGAGAGCTTCTTCAAGGAAGGCATCCTTGCAAGAGGATTCGCAGTAGGTTAAAATCTAATTTCTAGTATACTTAGCAATGTTAGTTGTTACAAAACACTTACTGATTTTTCACAGTTGGATAAATATTCTCTGGTATGAAAAGTATTGTTGAAGTGAGAGCCAAACATGCCAAAGTTCCTGTGGGCATTGTCCCCTTACAAAACCACCAGTTTATGGGTCATTAAGCTGTCCGCCAAATACCATCAAGGTGGGGAAATATAAATACCAGCACAAGCACATCTTTGGTATCATCTCTTCAATGAGATTCAAAACTGCTGTATTAGGGTTTTGCCGGATATTTTTCCCTATGGTCTTCTCATAAAATTGTTCATTTATTCAAGGGCTTGAGTCCCTTTGACGAGACATATAATCATACATCAGTGGGCTCCATACCTCTCCCAGCTAGGTATATACATCTCTAGACTTAGTTCAATTTGTGAATGAGCCACTGGAGCAGGAACTGTCTGCACTGATATCTGATACCATATCTTTGGCTCCACTCACACCTCTAACATTCACTTTGCTAAGTGCAGGACATTGTTCTGTTCCTTATAAAACAACTTAAGAGACTCACTGAGATTGCTGCGACTAGGTGGAAATATTTTTCTTCTACATTGTAATTTACAAATACCAGAACTCTTATCATTTTTCACCTGTTTGATTCTAGTTTGTGAAATGTCAGCTACATTGTAAATGTCACTAAATTGTATAAAATCCTTGGCTTTGAAAACTGGTATCACAACGGGATTAAAGTGAATGGCAGATATTTGTCTTTGATAAGATATTCTATACTTTATAATATGGAAAAGCTAAACAGTTTACGGACATGAAAGATAGTGCTGTGAAATAAATTCAAAATTAAGTATGCATTTGTGTGATTTAATTCTTCCTTTTGTGTCAAGCCAAGTACAAAATGAATAACCAAATTGACAAGAAAATGTCACTCTCCAATTCTCTAATTTTGCAACCATTTCAGATAATCTATCCTTCTTCCTGTGTATTTTCCAGCATGCCAATCTCAACAGCTAAACCTTCAGGCACTCCAATCTACATCCTTAAATTTTGCATTCTATCATCTTCCATGGGTTCATTTTAAGCTTCCTAACAGTAAATTGAAAGGCAGTATTTTTCCAGCATGCATTGATTATGCACTGAAACAAATTGCAGCTCTCTGCAGATTTTATGTTGTAATCATAGAACCAGAGTGTTTTGCACTGCTCAGATTAATTCAACAGTGACATTTCAGACCTTCCAGGATATGACACAGCTTCTGGATAAGCCTTACAAAGTTGGGAATCTTAATGACTATTTCATGGAGCACTACTTTTTTTTTGAAAAGTCATGAATACAAAATAAATTAAAATTCTGTCAATGGGCATACTGTGGGTGGAAATATTAATACTGATATTAATTCATTACATTTTATGTAAGAGATCAGTTAATGTAAAAAAGGGACAATTATATTACTTTAAATAAGTTATTCATAACAAGAAACTTACACATTTCTGCAGAAAAGCAACCATGGCACTTTGTTCATAAACACACCATAATCCAAGTCCTTTAATATTGTTTTGACATTTGCTAAAATTGGTGCTTGCGGAAGTTAAGTTCAGATTATTTTAATAGGCTACTGAATACATGCAGCAGAAATGATAATTTCTCTCGAAGTTCCAGATGGCAATTTAATTATGATATACATACACACACATATACATTGTAAAGTTACTTCTAAAATTGAAACTAGTTTTCTCAAGCACTGCATGGCCATTGGTATTTTGCTGTTAAGCTACACATGTTTGTAGACTTACCAATCTGTATTTAAATGGTGTGCTGTACACCACCATTTGTTCCTACTAGAGTCACTGGGCAGAATCGTCCTGGTTACCAAACAATGTGAGCAATGGTGAGAAAGTTGAATGGTGAGATGAGATTCTTGCTACTGGGTATTCAGAGGTCTATTTGTATGCATTAACATACATTAACATCTCGTTAATGTGTAATCTCACTTCATTTATATGCAGTTTTGCATTTTCCCATCTGCCGAATATAAACAATCACAATACCTGATATGGAAGTCAAAGCAGGTACTAGTGACTCCAGTTCGCCGCTTGCTCCTCCAACTCCCCAGTCACCAACATCTCATGCTCCTTGTGGCAGCAACTAGACACATCCCCCATCCACAAATGTTGGAATTCAGCGCATACCAGCTTCATTGCACCCTCATGGCACACTTGCAAATAGTTCTGCACTTCAATTTGGAGAACATAGGCAGCTTTTCATTGCGATGCTGTTGACTTGCCACTTTGCATACTTGTACAGCACTTACAATCACTTATTGTCTCATTCAACATGAGTCGTACTGCATTCATCAGTATAAATTCCCTATGCCAAAGTTCCATGGAGAGGCATTCTACAGCCACCCCTTGTCAGAATCCTCCACACCTCAAAGTATTGAGCAGTAGGCATACAAAACCATGGAGCTATTCTGTTTCTTAGATTTCTCATACACATTCATTGGAAGCATGAGCAATGGATCCAAGTACTCCACAGGTTATCCTTGCAATTGTTACAGTGCAACAAGGCACAGAAAAATGAAGAAGGAACAGAAGTTTCAGCAAGCTCAGAAGAGGCAGCAACCTTCAATAGCCCCAAACAGCCTCCACATGAACAGAATGCAGCTGAAGGTTTCCTTTGGATACACAGGAAGTACAGGAGACCCGGGGCTATCATCCTCAATGTTATTTTCTCCACATGAGCAAGATGCAGCAGACTGAGGATGTCCTAGGACATTGTCACAGAACAATACTAGCTGCTGAGTGGCACCTGTGATATGAAGGGGAAGGTGGAGAGACCACCCTATTCCAGAGGCCATGAAGGTGACCGCTGTGCGAAGTTTTTATGGAATTGCATGTTTCAAAGGAGCTACTTGGGGAGCAGTGTGTGATCACAATCCACAAATGTATCAAGGCTGTCACCAGTGCAATTTGAACCAGGTAACACCATCCCATCTCGTTTCTCTTGTACTGAGGTCAGTACTGCAGCCTGGACAGTGGGCTTTTCCAAGACGGTTGGCGTCTGTCAGGTGCAAACTGCTATATTCCGTACACATGTCACATTGAGTGTGCCGATATAGTAACACAGCTAACTTCATCAATAAAAAAGGGTTCAATCCCACCAACAGCAAATCATCTGTGATCACTTGCACCATATCTTAGAAATTTATGCCAGGTACCCAGGCAGTTGCAATGATGCCTAATCCTCTCATACTTCATTTCAAGGGCTGGATGTCTATTGGGAGACAAGGGTCACTTTCTGCGACCATGGTTTTTGCAACCTCCAGGATTATGGTAGGACAGGTCTACTGAAGATGAGGTTTCAATTCAGATTGGTCTTGTGGGAGGCACAGGTGGGGGCTGCCTTGCAATACACTCTAAACAGAGTGACACATAATCCAAGTATGCTGTTCTGTGCACAACTACAGCGGGCAAAGAGTGGGGTGTGATGGACTCTGAACAGCTGGGAGAGTGGCAGAAGTCTTTTGAGGAGGAAGATGAGGACATTGAGCAGGAGGACCATTACCTTCTGAAAGATAGAGCACAGAAGATCAATGCAACAAGTCAGAAAGGGCTTAATTGATATCAGGTTTAGTATCTGTGGACTGGGTGCAATGATCACTCATTGATTATAAATTTGTTGGTGCTCAAAGGCAAGTAGTCTATTTCTGTCCCCAGAGGCAAATGCAGCTTTTATTTGTTTTTTGCTAATTTTTGCTGTTGCTGAATAAATGCAAATGCTTGGAACCATTTGAAGTCTTTCCTTATGATGGCCCCAATTGAACACTGAGATGATTTTGAGCTGCACTGAAAACTGGGAAAGAATAGTAGACCATAAGACCATAAGATGTAGGAGCAGAAATTAAGTCATTCAACCCATTGAGTCTGCTCCGCCATTCAATCATGGCATATAGGTTTATCAACCTCATTCTCCCGCTTTCTCTGCGTAATCCTTGATCCTCTTGATACTCAAGAACCTATCTATCTCAGTCTTAAATATACTCAATGACCTTGCCTCAACAGCTTTCTGTGGCAATGAATACCATAGATTCACCACTCTCTGGTTGAAGAAGTTTCTCCTTATCTCCATTCTAAAAGGTCTCCCTTTACTCCAAGGCTATGCCCTTGGGTCCTAGTCTCTCCTACCAATGGAAACATCTTCCCAACATTTACTCTGTCCAGGCCATTCAGTATTCAGTATGTTTCAATTAGATCTTCCTTTATCCTTTTAAACTCCATTGAGTATAAACCCAGAGTCTTCAAACATTCCTTATATGAAAAGCCTTTCATTCCTGGGACCATTGTGAACCTCCTCTGAACACAGTCAAGGCCAGTACATTGTTCCTGAGATATGGGGCCCAAAACTGCACACAATACTCCAAATGTGGTCTGACCAGAGCTTTATAGAGCCTCAGAAGTACAACCCTACTTTCATATTCAAGTCCTCTCAAAATAAATGCCATCGTTGCCTTTGCCTTCCTAACTACTGACTCAACCTGCAAGTTTACCTTGAGAGAATACTGGACTAGAACTCCCAAGTCTCTTTGCACTTCAGCCTTCTGAATTTTCTTCCCACTAGAAAATAGTCCTACCAAAGTGCATAACTTCACACTTTCCCACATTGTACTCCATCTGTCACTTGTTTGACCACTCTCCTAATCTGTCCAAATCCTTCTGCAGCCTCTGCGCCTCCTCAATGTTATCTGTCCCTCTACCTATTTTGCATCATCTGCAAACTTAGCCAGAATGCCCACAGTTCCTTTATCCAGATAATTAATATATAAAGTAAAATGTTGTGATCCCAACACTGAGCCTTGTGGAATATCACTTGTCACTGTTTGCTATCCAGAGAAGAACCCTTTTTATCCCCACTCTCTGCTTTCTGCCAGACAGCCAAGCTTCTATCTATGCTAGCACCTTGCCTCTTACACCAAGGTCGAGAGTGTGGTGCTGGAAAAGCACAGCAGATCAGGCAGCATCCGAGGAGCAGGAAAATCAATGTTTCGGGCAAGAGCTCTTCATCAAGAAAGAGATCATCTGACACCAAGGTCCCTTATCTTACTTAATAGCCTTCTGTGCAGCACCTTGTCAAAGGCCTTCTTGAAGCCCAGGTAGATAACATCCATTGGCTCTCCTTGGTCTAACCTACTAGTTACTTCTTCAAAGAATTCTAGCAGATTTATCGGGCATGACCTCCCCTTGATGAAACCATGCTGGCTTTGCACTAATTTACCATACACTTCCAAGTATTCAGAAATCTCATCCTCCCCAATGGATTCCAGGATCTTACCCATGACTGAGTAATTGGATTTGTAAAATGGAATGAGAAGAAGGATGGATAAGCTGTATCACTTGATTCTTAAACAGCAATAATTGTAAGAATGTACACTTGTATGTGCAATGAAGTATCAACGATGCCAACTATGTGCCCTGAGAATTATTAATTTGTGGTTTTGCTCTACCATTACATGCACGACGAAGGACAACTCCAGATTGCCAGTACTTCACTAGTACTCCACTGGTGGTGGTGCCAAGATCTAGGTATATCCCAGCAGCAGTACTTGCACCTATAGGTAGTGTGAATATAAAATGTGGCATCATAGGGATGTACTGCAGAGGTAACGAGGCGAGTTGGGAAGACAGCATAAGGAAACTCACTAGGTCTTGCAGAAAGAAATCATCCATGAATAATGCCAAAATTGACAGCACATTGCTGGAAAAAATTGGTCAAGTCTTCCTCTCTGAAGAGTGTAGGATACATATTCAGAAAATCTACTTCCTGCCTGCCAGCACTCATTCACACAAAACTGGCTCATGGTCTGATGTCTTGCAAAACTAATAACATTCAGCAAATACAACCACTAAAAATAACCCACAGTATTTGATATTTGTGGAAGAGAAATCTGCAACATACAAATTATGTTATTCGCAATATACATTTTCAGTCACGATCTTGTAACTTAAAAGAAGTTAAAAAGAAACATAAAATATCTAAATCAACAATGGTGGCTTTGGGACTATCACTTTACTAAACTATAGATATATTGGCAATTCCCAGCTATTCCATGATGTGGAAAATGCGTGATTATCAGTTGGAAATTGGGAGAGCACCTCGGCAGCCTTACTAATGCTTAATTTAATTTTTACACACAAGTGAGTGGAAAATGTCCTGTGCTCACTCCACCCTTTTCACCAGATATCAAACAGCCTAACCAGTGGTTCTCAAAGAAACCATTGCAGTTCAGATTTTAAAAAAAGGGAAACTTTGGGCAAAATCCCACAGGGTATGAACCATGTGGGATGTGGAGTGCAGAAAGTGACAAAGTTCAGCAAGACCTATTTCAATGTTGGGAGCACCTTGTGTCATTTTTATGCTTTTCACAAGTGGTGAGTGTTAAGTTGGTTTTGGTGAATTGCCCACAATGGTGATTATTCATTTCAACACACCTTGTTATCAGTTCAGCTGGCCAAACACAATACAGACAGGGTCCTCCTTGTCCTCACCTACCACCCTACCAGTCTCCTCATCTAATGCATCATCCTTAAACACTTCCACCAACTCCAACTAGACCCCACCACCAAGAACATCTTCACATCCCCACCCCTTCCACAAGGACTCTTCCCTTCGACAGGCCTTGGTTTGCGTCACTCTCCCCAGCAACTCCCCAGAACTCCAAGGTACCTTCCTCTGCAACCAGAAAAGATGCAAAACCTGCCAGTACACTACCCCACCTGGCAACCTCACAGAACAGGTGGTGAACTAAATCTTCCATGTTGCTTAGCACCAAGTAACTTCTCAGGACATGAACAGTGGGGTACAGTTGCACACACACACCAGTGTCAATGGACACTGGCATCTGACACTTGTCAAACCCTCAAGTCCATCATGGCACCTCTCCAATTTATTTGCAGGTCACTTAGGAAACACTGACTTGCACTGTAGGATGCACTAGCAAATAATATTGAAAGGCTGCAGCAGAGAAACTTTCTGCACAGAATCAGGCACCCAGCTCACTGATTGGACCAGGCTGCAACTCATACATGCTTGCTGTATCCATACCTAGACTGTTATGCCATGTCAATTAGTATGTTGGCATTTCAGCCAGAACCAAAAGCTATCAGCACTGCTGAATTGATGTTGCATGCTTATCAGTAGGAATCTGTGCTGGGGTAGAAGGGAGATGATGGCAACATCTTGCTGTACTCCATGCTGAGAGTAAGCTTAACAACATGTACCAGGTGCCTGCATGGCAAACACCCTGTGCATGTATTTAATCAAATGGCCGTATTGGAAAGTGGGTGAGGGTTAGCCCTCAGACAAATCAAGGGAATCCAGTACTGTCAATCTGGGATAAAATATGCACAACATCCTGGGACTTGACCATGGGCAGCTGTCAGCTTGGGATGCATACTATTAGGGGATCTGTCTGACTGCAGTCTGGGTAGTAAGCAATGGTTCACCTTATGGAACTAGCAGCAGTATCAGAGGACTGTATCGTCAGTCAAGATGAGTCTGGAGTCACTTGGAGACTGGTTAGTCATGTCTCAGGGCTGCTTGTCAAAGTTAGTTAGAAATCTGGGCCAAATACAGTCCTGGCTGTCCATCCATTAATCGTTATGGAGGATGCAATGGACGCCTGTGGTGACAGTTGGGATGGAGACTGTCAAAAGGAGTGGGGCAGTCAAGGCTGCGGGGGACAGCAAAGACATTCTGAAGGTGGGAACAAGGGTGTTGTGGGAGGAAAACTCAAGGTGGGGGGGGGGGGGGGGGGGTGAGTATGCAAAACAACATCAGAGGGCATGATAGACCATGAGAGGAGCAGGTTATTGGCAGTGACCATCACTGTGGTCTCCGTATGGACAGTGTACAGGAGCAGGGTAGGCAAAGGCACAGGATCCATGTCTGCTGGACAGTATGATACTGAAGGAACAAATACATGAAGCAAGAATTTGCAAGCTCCAGCTACATTTGCAAACATTTCTTTACACATATACAATGCATGCAGAGAGGACATACTCATGCATCATATGTTAGTCAAAGACGCATTGCACCATGCTATTCATGCTTTCCAAACTAACACTGTCATCTTAGTAATGCAAAAACCTACTGCAATAATTTAATTAGAGCCAACCATTGATCAAAAGTGCTCCAACATTTGTAGAACATTCAAGGGTGCTATGGGGCAGGGGGAATATTGCTGCACCATAAGCTACATAAGTATGATGATGGATTCTAATGAATATAATGGAATGGTTGACATGGGTCCAGAAGGTGAAGGAAGTCAGAATACAGCAGTCAATTCCTTTTTTATAATGTTTTGGTCACTCAGCTGGTGCAGCACATGCTGCAATGAGGCCCATGGTGGGGAAGACAACTGGGGCTGATCAAGGTCTGGTTCTGTAGCTTGTAGCAGTATGGAGTGATCCTCCAGTACCATACAGACAGAGTGTGCTGTACCATCCTGGCATGCTGTGTTCTGCACAATTGCAGCAGGTAATGAGGCGATGTGATAAATGCTGATGAGTGGAGGTATAGATACAATTCACTGAGGAGAAAGGTGAGGACATGCCCAGCCAGTGAGTGAATGAACAAATAATTGAGCTGGAGGAAAATCTCCTAGTAGATGACAGACAGCAGCTGCATCAGGTGCTACAAGTGAGAAAGGACATGATTGCATTGGTTTCAAGCAGATATGAGTTGGTGCAGATGAGCATTGCGAATTAACAAGGTCAAGATGCGAGCATTTGGTTCAGATTTTGAGTTCAAATTATAGCTTGTATTTACTTTCCTTGTATTCCCTTTTGCTGTGTGTCAATAAAAGCTCATGCTTGGACTTGTCCAAATGCTTGCAACACCCTGCCTTCTTGAGAGGAAACGGTACCTGAAGTCAGGTCAAGTTCCCTCATCCTCTTGTTGCCTGGCAATTGATGCTGAGCACCAATGACTAGGGGAATGGAGTACAGATCTGCAATTCTAGTAGCCACTGTGTGTTCTGCTGGTTCTGGCAGCCACCATCTGTCTAGGGAGACAGGCAGATGCACTTATGCTGGTGCCAGCACAGTAATAATTAAATGTTGGTAGACTTCTCCAACCTTCAATTCAATTTACTGAGCATCTCCAACAAACCTACCTGGTGTTCCTGTGACAGTATTACTGGTTGGCACCATGAGGCCCTCACTTGTTCACAGTTAACTAAGTGCCTGGTCTCCAGGCCAACATGCTGAGGCATTTCTCCCTTGGTCAGCTGTAAAGACATGGCAATGATGTATTCACGAGAATGTGCTCCAGAGTCTAACCCAAATAAAATAGATACCAAGGCAAAAATCTCTGAGCTGGTGGAGGGTACAAGTGAAAGTCTTGTGCCCCCTCTGAGGGATCTGTTGGGTAACTGTGTCTGAAGGGTCTGGTGTCTTGTGGATGGAGACTGTGTGGGTGACAATGGTGCATCACCACATGAGTAGTCATGGTCAACGTCTACAGGCCCAAGATTTTCTCATCATACAGCATTGGAAATGAATGTCAATTGCGTTTTAGTCCTCTAGTGGACTTTCTCTCCTACAATATGACAAAGAAGGGATTGAGTGAGATGAAAATGGCTGGCAGAGTCATTAGTATTGGTACAAGTGGAGCAAAGGTGATGAGGTGTCTCAAGTGAGTGAGCAGGATTCACAGAGGGCAAAAAAGCTCAGTATTTTGGGGGGATTGAGTGGGGAGAACCATTGAATGAAGATGCTGCATGTAATAGCGATAGTGATAGATCATGAGTCTTGGTGGGAAGAGGCTGCAGTGGCAAGATGAGGGGGTATGTGAAGTAGCAGAGAAAAAAATAGTGTCACTTACCTTCACAGAATGCATACAACCATTAAGCTCTTGTGGCTTTGCTGAACTTTTGGTCCAAATTGTGGATACTGTAATGAACTGGGTGACTACTTTGGACCAGGCTGGCAGCATTTGTACTGTGGTCTCCTTTGTCTGTCCTGGCAAAGAAGACAGCCCTTCTCTCCAGATACCCTGTCTACCAAGCCACCCAGGTTTGTGTCAGCACACAAGGGTGCCAACTTCTTCCTTTCATTCATGTCCTTTAGAATTGTACAGATACACAGTAAGGGCAGTTCCAGGTTTGCAACATTTAAATTGGTGCATAGATGGCATTTAAATATGGCACTTCCGGTGTGAATGTCAAAAGGGGTTTCACATCAGGAAGCACCTGCCTCTGCTAACCATCGGATTGTGTGAAACTGGCACAGAGGAGGATAGATGCATAATTAACAAAACAAGCAGTGGAGAATTATGCGAGAAATGCTGACAGTGTGCATGACGAGAAATTCCCTGAAAGTGACACAGCCAAAAATGGCAAGATTCATGCCTAATTTGAAATATGATGTTCGAATTTTAAATGATGCTCACTCCATCATAATAGATTATCTATGCACCTATTTAGAAGCTATTCAAATTGACTCTGTACACAGGTAGTTGCCTACAAAGAAATGAGCTTATTTTCCTTTCAATGCAATTACAGTACACTTCAGATTTTAACAAAAACATTAAAAGGAATGCATTTTTTTTGCTGTGGCTCATAATATTTTAAGTTATCAATGTTATTTCTAAGAATTATGATGCCTTTGTTTGCAACATCAATTTAATCTCTATACTCAGGCATCTACATTTATTATTATTAGAATAGTAAACAAAAATACGGATTCCATTTAACTTTTAAAAAATCACATTTGAGTGCTTCTTTCTCTCAGCATGACTGATCTGTTCATTAAACCTATTTCTCGAGTGGGACACGCAGTGCTTAAAATGAATACAGCAGAATAGACATACTATTGGCCTCATTTAAACTAGACATATATCCAGAGACCGTCTGCCTAAAGACAGAGCATCCTTTTAATTAAGGAGGATAAGTTTAGTTGAATGTGCCACATGAGCAACTGTCCATATTTATGATAAATTTGAGCTAAAGAGTGCACAATGTCATGGAATGGTAGAGAGCTGGGACACATACACAAGATTTTTCTTTCCTTGTGATGTCAGCTGTCATTAAGTATGACCTTGAATGAATACAGGATCATTTGAGTACTTTAAATGCTTCAGCTGGTATCACATAAACTCTTCAATCAATCAATCAGTCAATAAAAGTAGTAAAAATATAATGCAATTTAATTGGTCATTCAAATCTTAAAAAAATACTGTTTGAATAACATCTAAGTATTGCTTATTATATTGTTCCTCATAAACAATGTAATTACATTCACAACTTTGTTGAATTTAATAAAAAAAGAAAAAAATACACTTTTAAAGAAATGTATTCATGGAATGTGGCTGCCTCTGATAAGGCCAACATTTGTTTTTGATCCTTTAGGAAGCTGGTAATGCATCACCTTTTGAACCATTGCTGTCCATGAGTTATATGTACACCCTGTTGTTGGGAGGGAGTTCCAAAATTTTAACCCATTAACAGTGAAAGAATGGCGATATAGTTTAAATTCAAGGTTGAGTGTGGCATGAAGAAGAATGTGGAGGTGATGACATTCCCATCAATCAGATGCCTTTTTTCTTCTAGGTGGTAGAGGTTAAGTATTGGGAAGGTGCTGACAAAGAAGGCTTTGTGAGTTCAAAGTCAAAAATCGCATGACACCGGGTTATAGTCCAACAGATTTATTTAAAACCGCAAGTTTTTGGTTTCAAATAAACCTGTTGGACTATACCCTGGTATCGTGTGATTTTTGACTTTGTCCACCACAGTCCAACACTGGCACCTCCACATCTTGATGAGTTTATGCAGTGTACTTTGCAGATGGTACATAGTTCAGCCACTATGCACCGGTGCTATGGAGAATGATGACTTCAGGTAGTAGATAGATGCAGGGTGATTTGTCCTGGTTAGTGTTTTGAGCATCTTCACATTCTGACTTTAGTTTTGCTGATGGTGCAGATTATTGAAATGCAGATGCATTTTTGTCCATAGGCATTAGTAAAGCCACCATGGGTCAATTGGTTACATTTGTGCAAGAGAAGAGGGTAGCTTAGATAGACTGTAGACAGTAGAAGCAGACAGCCTGCGATAGCTACTTAACCTCAGGTTGTGAATATACAACGTAATATTCGGCTATCCACGTATAGATAAGATACTGTGCATGGAATGGTCAAGTTCAACAGAAACTGAAAATTATAATTGCTCTATAAAGTCAATCAGATGCAACACCTTACCAGTTGCAAAAACAATTGTGACTACTCAGTTACTACGATACATGTGTATCACAAGGGCTTGTGTCAGTTTATTTGTTTGGCTTTTCTACACATTGGAGAGTGAGCGGATCCTGATTTAGATTCATAACTTTTGTTCAAAGTTGAACCGAAATTCTTGGTGGGATGCTCTTTGGGGAGTCAGTGTGGACCAAATGGTCTGCTTCCCCAGTATAGGAATTTTATAAAATTCCATTTGCCATTTCTCTGCCCATTTTACCAGCTGATCAGTATCAGACTGTAGCCTGAGACTATCCTCCTCACTATCAACAACACCACCGATTCTAATGTCATCTGCAAACTCACTAATCAAACTTTCTACATTCACACCTAAGTCATTCATTGTTCACAACAAACAGCAAAGATCTCAGCATCAATCTTGCAGTACGCTGCTGATCACAAGATTCCAATTATAAAAACAACCCTCTACCATCATCTTTTGCCTCCTCTGTGTAAGCCAATTTTGAATCCAGTTTTCCAATTTGCCTTGAATCCCATGGACTTTTACCTTAGGACCAGCTTTCCATGTGGGACCTTGTCAAAGACGTTACTGAAGTCTGTGTAGACCACATCAACTGCACGAGCCTCATCAAAATATTTAATCACCTTTTCAAAAAACTTAATTAAATTAGTCAGACAGCATCTCCCTCTAATAAACCTATGCTGACTATCTCTGATCAATGACTGCAGATGCTGGAAACCAGATTCTGGATTAGTGGTGCTGGAACAGTATATCTGATCAATTCCTGTCTTTCCAAGTATTGATTAATCCTAACCTTCAGAATTTTTTCCAGTAATTATCCTACGACTGACATCAGACTAACTGGGCTGTAGTTACCTGGCCGATACTTGCTACCCTTCTTGAACAAAAGAACCACATTAGCCCTTCACCAGTCAGCTAGAGACAAAAAATCTGCAGATGCTGGAATCCAAAGTAGACAGGCAGGAGGCTGGAAGAATACAGCAAGCCAGGCAGCATCAGGAGGTGGAGAAGTCAACAGACTCTTCAAGGTTACACCCGAAACATCGACTTCTCCACCTCATGATGCTGCCTGGCTTGCTGTATTCTTCCAGCCTCCTACCTGTCTACATTCTCCAGTCGGTTGGCATTTTGCCTATGGCCAGTATTAAATATATCCACCAGGGACCCACTACTCTCTTCCCTTACCTCCTATAGCAGCCTGGGATACAAATCATCAGGCCCTGGGCATTTATGCACTTGCATATCCAATAAAACAACCTCCTTCTTATTAATCTTAGCATATTCTAAAATTTCACTATCTCAACTGATACCCCCAGCTACAATGTTTTTCTCCTCTGTGAATACAGATGACAAGTATTCAAGTAAGGCCTCACCCACATCCATGGGCTCCACGCCCTAGTTGTCCCGTTAGTCTCCAATAGGTCCCCCTGTTAATATACTTGTAAAAAGCCTTGGGGTTTTCCTTGATCCCATCTGCTAAAAACACTTCATGACCCCCATTTTCTCTCATAATTTCCTTTTTAAGCAACCTCCTAGACTCTCCACATTTTTGAAAGGCCTCTCAGGCTATACTTAGCATTTGCTTCCTTCTTTTTCTTTATCAAGTTCCCAATATCCCTTGACATCCAGGTTTCCCTGGACTTGCTGCCCTTCACTTCATTCACAGAGGAACATGCTGGCCCTGAATTCTCACTACACTTTTTTTTTTAAATTCTCACTTTCCTGCAAGTAACTGCTCCATGTCTATGTTTGCCAAGAGCTCAGGAAAATTTCCACAGAAGTTATACCCCCTTAACATTTCATTTTCTAAATGATAAAAGAATGACAGATTTCAAGACACATTAAAATTTATAGGTTTTATCCAGTGACTCAATTGGTGTCCAAGTGTGCAATGGTTGCCTCTCACATTTCTCCTTTGGATGCCATGAACTCCCCTGTGTGATTTGTGAATTACTTGCTGTTCTGTCTTCTATGAGTGGAGGAGGAAGCACGAGTCGAGGTAGCACAGTTTTGGAGAATGCAAAGTCTCATTTCCTGTAGTTGCTTCTAATTAAGAGGTCTGTTTCAGTGCCAGATGTATTATTTGTTGGAATCTAAATTGACTGACAAGCCAATAAATTTGACGAAACAACACCAACCAGTTCTTACAGACAGAAAATAAGCATGAAACTATCCAAAACTGGCAGGCATAATGTGTAAGCACATTGATAGCCAAAAGTGTGTCACTTTCCACATTGGAAATGGCAACCAAAACAATTGCCCAGTTCCCAAACATTAGTCTTTGCTCAAAATTGGTTCCCTGACTGCACTTGATCGTAGCTATTCTTCTCAGCCAGTTCAATAAAGATATATCATCAGCATTTCAAATGCTTTGTTAATGATCTTCTCTCTGTCAGAAGGTCAGGACTGGGCTGTTCGCTGTTAATCCCATGGTGTTTATCTCCATTCATAACTTGTAGGATGATGCAGCAGTCAATATCAGTATTCAGCAGAACTTGGTCAACATCAAGGCTTAGACTGGCATAGGGTGGATAACATTACATCACACAAGGATCAAGGGTATTTGTGTATGAATCATTGAGAGTTGTAAGGCGGCTTGAGAAAACATTTGATCAGGTGAAAAGGATTTTGGACTTTTTAATAGAGGCATACTGGTCGTATGAATAGGAAAGGTGTGAGGGACATGGACCAAACACAGGTAAGTGGGACTAGTTTGATTTGGAAACATGGTCGGCGTGGACCAGTTGAACCAAAGAGTCTGTTTCCATGATGTATGACTATGATTCTATAACTACGACTCTATAACAAGAAAAAGTGTAGGGGAAAGAAACCTTTTACATGCAGTAAGTGGGTTAGAAATAATGCACTGCCTGGGCATGGTGGAGGCAGATGATTTGGAAAATCATCTCAGGAGAAAAAAAATTCTAAGACTACTAGAAAAAGACACAGGAGTGGGACTAGCTAGGTTATTTTCATAGACAGCCAATTCAGACATGGATGTTGCAAATGGCCACCTTCTGCATTGTAGTCATTCAATGATTCTATTATAAGCACTAAGTATCTCCAGTGTGAAAGTGTGTAGTCATCTCTCCCTGAAAATAACACTGAAGTCCTTCACCATCAACATCTTTGGAGTAACCATTGTCCAAAAGCCTAACTGCACATCAAGTGGCAGTGGTGAGTGATGTCAGCACATTCTAGAGTGAGCCCAGCATGGATCATATAGTGGTGGTGAGTGGGCCCAGCATGAATCATGTGGTGGTGGTCAGTGGGCCCAGCATGGACCTTGTGTGGCGGTGAGTGTATCCAGCATGGACCATGTGGTGGTGGTGAATGAGCCCAACATGGACGATATGGAGGTGGTGAGTGGGCCCTGCATGGACCATATGGAGGTGGTGAGTGGGCCCTGCATGGACCATGTGGTGGTGGTGAGTGGGCCCAGCATGGACCATGCGGTGGTGGTGAGTGGGCCGAGCATGGACCATGTGGTGGTGATGAGTGGGCCCAGCACGGACTCATGGGCCCACTGCCGATCTCGTAGCAGCAGTAAGCTAGCCCAGTGCAGACTCTTATTTACTTTTCCTGGGTGAGCATGGGACCTGGCATCGGAATCTGTAGCTACTAAAATGGCAGAGGTGATGTGAGCAAAGGAGGCCCGAGCAGCAAAAGGTGGCACCTGAGGATCAGCAACTTCGTCACTGGTTGGGTCTGGTGCTGGCAGCAGCAAAGTGGTGACGAAGGGCATTGAATGAGGTGGGGCCAGCAGCAAGAGATATAATTCTGACATTGGTGGATCCAGCGCAGATGGTGGTGAGGCAGTGGCAGAGGTGAATCAGCCCACCAGCAAAAGCCGTCGCCTGAAGAGTGGCGACTTCAACATCAATGTATCTGGTGTAGGCAGCGGCGTGACAGTGAAGGAGGGGTCACAGCGCAGGCATTGTTGATGATGAGCTGGCTCAGGACTGATGGACGTTAAACTATTACTTTCTTATTCGTAAACTATTCAAAATGGCAATGGATCATGGCAATAGTGGAAATGCTTCTCACTGTGTTTTACTGTTCTCACTATAAAATACATAGAGTCATAGAGTCATAGAGATGTACAGCATGAAAACAGACCCTTCGGTCCAACCCGTCCATGCCGATCAGGTATCCCATCCCAATCTACTCCCACCTGCCAGCACCCAGCCTATATCCCTCCAAACCCTTCCTATTCATATACCCATTCAAATGCCTCTTAAATGCTGCAATTGTACCAGCCTCCACCACTTCCTCTGGCAGCTCATTCCATACATGTACCATCCTCTGCGTGAAAAAGTTGCCCCTTAGGTCTCTTTTATATCTTTACCCTCTCACCCTAAACCTATGCCCTCTAGTTCTGGATTCCCCGATCCCAGGGAAAAGACTTTGTCTATTTATCCTATCCATGCCCCTCATAATTTTGTAAACCTCTGTAAGGTCACCCCTCATCCTCCGACGCTCCAGGGAAAACAGCCCTAGCCTGTTCAGCCTCTCATAGCTCAAATCCCCTAACCCTGGCAACATCCTTGTAAGCCTTTTCTGAATCCTTTCAAGTTTCACAACATCTTTCTGATTGGAAAGAGACCAGAATTGCATGCAATATTCCAGCAGTGGCCTAACCAATGTCCTGTACAGCCACAACATGACTTGGAACAAAACAAATGGTGTGCCTCACAGCACCAGGGACCTGAGTTCAATACCATTCTAGGGTGACCATGTGGAGCTTGCACGTTCTCCCTGTATCTGTGTGGGTTTCCTCTGGGTGCTCCAGTTTTCACTTACAGTCCAAATAAATGCAGGTTTGGTGGATTGGCCATGCTAAATTGCCCCACAATGTCCACGGATGTACAGGTTAGGTGGATTAGCCATGGTAAATGCAGGGTTATGGGGATAAGGTGGGGGCTAGGTCTGGGTGGGATGCTCTTCAGAGGCGCATGCAGACTCTATGGGTCATAAGATCTCTTTCCACACTGTCGGGATTCTATGATTCAAACAAATATCCCATGTGAAATGAGTGCCAAAATATCTATTAAGGAGCAATTTTTCAGAATACAAAACAATTCACACAACACAAAATGCATGTCAATGCTATGACTAAACTTTTGTTGCTGAACTTGTTATTTGCTTACCTTGTTTGCTCCAGGGTGCATACAGTCTTTAGATTTTAATCTGATAAAGTATGCCAGCTCGAAATGGTTATTGTCTGCAAGTTGAATTTATTTTGTGCTCTTATGTGTCATTCATCAGCATACAAAATTATAACTGGTTCCATATTCCATTTGTGTAGTCTAAACATATTTCTTTTGTTAAATGCTGTGTATTCCACATTTGAGAAAGGTAGTGGAGTAGCATGCACATAACAAAATCATACCAAACAGTAAAATAAGTTTACACATCATGACCATATAATTCAGTCATTTATGTCTTTCAAACCAAATAAACCCTGAATAAGGTATTTACTGAGGAAGAACATGTAGCTGATTTGGCTTTGGAGAGCATCTGGATGATCATGGAACCAAAGATCCTCAGCAATTGATGCAAAGAGCATCACAGTACATTTAACCAATGTAATACTCTCATCTGTTTAACACGATATCTTTGTCATATCTCCCAAAAATGATTTAAAATGAACGATAAATCTTTTAATCTAGCTCTCATTCTAAAACTTCTAACCAAACTTCATGAGCCCTACATGCCTATTCTTTTGTTAACTTGAAATTCAATAGTAAGCACAAGTGCAATTGTTTCCTATATATTCTAATTTCTAATAATAATGAAGAACAATCTTAAACAGTGCTAAGGTGCATGAGAGAACCCTCATTTTCTTTGTTCATTACAAAGAATGTTCAAACAAAGTTTGCTGGTAAGCAGACAAATCCTTTGGAAGGGATAAGTGCACTTTCCCTTCTAGATACTATAATCCAAAAAAAAAACTGAAGCCATTCTATTCGTTCCTAATACTGTGGAAAATGGAGTTCTTTTGAGTGACCAAATACGCTTTAATTTCTCATTTCACTAGATGCAATCAGAGGGCTGGTATCATGAAAATTGGTTGGCTGCTCTTGTGCTAAAGGGGCTCATAGAATAGTCAATGAAATGTCAATCCTTTCATGGTTAACATAGTTAATATCTTTTGGAATTCTTTAGCTCTTCTGCTGTTAATCCTGACATATCAAGCCCGTGTTCCCAATTACTAAAGAAGTTCTTACTAGATTCCTTTTCTGCATTGAATACACCAGCTTCTAGAATCCATAACTTTGAACACAGTTACACATTTAAAATTCTGCTAGGAGGTCTGTTGTTGTGCAATTTAACTGTAGAATTTTGTTGGCATTCTGACAATATCCATTTGACCTTCCCTTGCTTGCTATTGATCCGGCACATACTCTGATTACTTGCCTTTCTCACATGAGTTAAACTACCCCTTCCAAAGGATTTGTCTGCTTACCAGCAAACTTTGTTTGAACATTCTCTGTAATGAACAAAGAAAATGAGGGTTCTCTCATGCACCTTAGCACAGTTTAAGATTGTTAACCATGTGTTTGCCCTATAGATTAACTTGCTTGCTGACTCTTCAAGTCTGTTAGGCCTCATCAGCACAATGTTTTCCACCAGTGTTTGTGATAATGGTCCAATAATCAATTGTTCATCAGGGATTGATTAACTACATGGATTAGTTTATTTAAAACACCAAAACACATTAATAGATGTGACGCAGACATTACAGCTAACCAACTGATTTCTATATGTACAAGCACAGCAGACTAACTGCCAGGCAGAGGCTATGACATTCTATTTTTTAAAAAATGAAAGAACTGCGGATGCTGTAAATCAGAAATAAAAATAGAAATTACTGGAAAAGCTAGGTAGGTATGGCAGCAATTGTGCAGAGAAATCAGAGTTAACATTTTAGGTCAAGTGACACTTGCTCAGGAGGTTCTGCACTGCCCTGCACACTTCCTGACATTTCCCCTGACATGGCAGGTCAGGGGAAATAGCTGCTCCGTTTTTGTGTAGGGATCTGGTGCAACTAGTAGACAAGTTTGATGCAAAGATAGGAGTTCCTCATCCCCAGGCCTAGCAGTGAAGGTTACAGAACATTACAGAACATTACAGTCTGCTCTGAGGTTTCCACCTGGGTTACAACTCTCACAGCTGCTTGGAGGAATGCTCAGTGCTGCAGGAAGAAAGTCAACATTCTTCTCTACACTGCCATCTGTAGTGCCACCATTCTTTCTGAATCCTCGCACTCACTCTGTCACTGCTACTCTATCCATCTTCCACCAAGACTCATATCTACAACTCTCACTATTACCTGTACCATCTTCCTTCCCTTGCTGTCACCCACCCAAAACCTGGCACCAAGACCTGTGAACCATGTGAGAATGTAACCAGTAGTGTTGATAAAAGAGAGCTAGTGGATGTGGTTTACTTTCAGAAGGCTTTCAAAAATATCCCATATAAAAGGTTCACATGTAAAATTAAAGCGCATGGGATTGGGGTAGTGTACTGACATAGGCAGAGAACTGGGTGAAAGTGAGGACTGCATATGCTGGAGATCAGAGTCAAAATGTGTGGTTTTGGAAGAGTACAGTAGGTCAGGCAGCATCCAAGGAACAGGAGAGACAACGTTTCGGGCACAAGCCCTTCATCAGGAATATGATTCCTGATAAAGGGTTTATGCCCGAAAAGTCGACTTGCTTGCTCCTCGGATGCTGCCTGACCTGCTGCACTTTTCCAGCACCACACATTTTGACATCGGTAGTGAACTGGTTGGCAGACCCATGTCCTTCTCCACAGTAAATACTGTTGCAAAATATTAGTTTAGTATCTCACCCATCAGGAAACAAATGAAAGGAAGAATTGAGTATTTTTCAAATGGCAGAAATGACCAGTGGGCAACCACTGGGATCAGAGCTTGGATCCCAGCAATTCACAATCGATATCAAAGATTTAGATGAGCAAACTAAATGTAGTACAATATCTCCAAGTCTGTAGGTGACAGAAAGCTGGGTGAGAGGGTGAACTGTGAGTAGCTGGGTGAGAGATGTTTCAATTTGATTTGGACAAGTTGAGCGAGTGGGCAAATAAGTAGCAGCTGGAGTATAATGTAGATTAATGGGAGGTAGGATTAACAGAAATGCAGATTATTAACTGAATGGACATAGATTGGGAAGGAGGATGTGTGCAGTTTTGGTCTCTTTATTTAAGGAAGGATGGTCTGATTATAGAGGGAGTGCAACTAAGATTCACCAGACTGTTTTCAGTAATGACAGGACTGATGTATAAAAATGACTGATCAGGACTATATTCAATAGAGTTTAGACAAACGGTAGGGGTGGGGGGAAGGGGGTGGGTGGGAATTGCATTGACATCTACAGAATTCTGACAAGACTAGACAGGGTAAATGCAGGAAGTATATCTGTAATGACTGGGCTATCTAAGAACAAGGGGCAGGCCATTTAGGACTGAGATGAGGAAGAATTTCTTTATCCAGAGAATAGTAATTCTGTCGAATTCTCTGCCATAGAAGGCAGTAGAGGCAAAAGCGCTGACTGTTTTAAAGAAGAAGTAGGATATAGTTCTTGGGCTAAAGGGAGCAAAGAATATGGGGAGAAAGCAGGAACTGGGCACTGAGTTGTATACTTAGCTGTGATCAATAGCAAAAGAGGTTCAAAGGGCCAAAAGGCCTAATCTGCTTCTATTTTCTGACTTATGATGCATGCCCTCTGTGTTACTTATCCATTCACTTAGACCAACTGCATGGAAAGTAACATCTGTGCCATCCACTTTCATCTCCCTTAATACTTGCACCTCTCTCATTCCAGGAGGTAAACTGGCCTAAAATAGGGCAAAAGAGTCAAGAGGTGTGGTGTGCTGTCTGATATTCTGCTCCTCAACTTTATATGGACAGCATTCTGACTCTGACCATCTCCAATGAGTCAATGACCGTCTGCAAGCCCCTGGGCTGATATCAGAGGCTGCCCTTTGAATTACTGTGTCCCACCTCCCTGAAAGAAGGCTATTCCCCCTTGACTTGATTGTGGCATGTGATAACCATAGTAACTTCCTTTGCGTCTGCTCTAAATGACAAGGCAAGACAGAAATTATATGAGATTGGTAGCTTTGACTCAGGACATAAGCTGCACAAAGGCAAGGCAATGGAAGGCTACGCAAGACAAGGATGCTAGGAGCATTCAGAAAGGATCAGTGCGAAAGTACATTATAGCAGCAAGCTCAAAAATGCAGCCTGGCCCAGTCAATGAACCCTGTGTTTGTCCCTGAACACATATTGTCCTTGCTGCAATTTTTCAATGATAGTTGTGGTGCAGCCTGAGGTACAGTATTGAAGTGCAGAAGCATCCTGCATGTGGATCAGAGATGTAACATGAGGGTTCTCAGAGACTGGCACATATTGGTTACTAATATACTTGCATGTGGTGTTTGTTCCATTACATTTAGTGTTAGCTTAATTTGAATTATATTAACATTACAGAATGCAATAGTTAATGTTTTCTATCTTTTCAAGACATAGTGATAAATGTGGTTATATCATTAGATATCATTATCAAACATGTAGTGATATAAAGTACTCAATTTCTTTTTAATATGTAAGGAAGTGTTAAATATATTGTGAGATAGCAGCTACCGTGGGTATTATTGTTAAAACATATTGACCTTGGTACTAAAACAGCATATAAACAACTAAGAATGTACCTGTTTCTTAAACAAGTTCTGCAGTGACAAATCTTCAGGGAGTGACAGTTGAGGGACTGCAAAGAGGGATTGCAAGAGACCAGAGAAAGTCATTCTCTGACAGCTGTGATGCATTGTGTGAATTCACATCTGTCATGTAACTTTTAACAGATGACAGTTCACATGATGGCATCATCATCATCATATGGCAATTAGCAAAAAAAAAGTAGAACAGCAAGTTGATGTTTGGAAACACATCACAGATTCCTCCAGTCACCTCAAAGGAGAAGAGTGAGTATTTTCAGCGAGATGGAACAAAATCAATGCACCATTACTTACCAGCTGATTGATAATACCATTTTGTTCATTGCACAGATAATGACACCACTTTATAGATTCACTGTGACGTTGCTAGCTAATATGAAAAGAATGTTTATCAGAAACTAAATGGCAACATTTTTTCTCTGATATTACCTTGAAGTCATTTTGCGACTGACACTATTCCATCAAATTACTGAGGTGTCGCTGCAGATTGGAATCAATCAATTTATCTACCTACATATTAATTTTCACATATGTTCTGCACACATAACACACAGTGGTCAGCTTTAAACTCTATCTGGCAATCAAAATGGTTACAAATTAGGTTCAGTTAGCTTATAAGCGCTGATATTACATAGTCAGGATGCATTACAGCTTTTGCAATTTTAATAACATTTTGATTGCTGAAGATTGTATTATTTCTAAATTTTGATAAATTATTCAAGGTAAAGCAGGACTATAATATTCAGATGTAGCTGAAAAGAATATCACAGCAAGGAATTTGCAAACATGAGTATTATTTTAAAATGCATATGCCTCATTTGAATTCAAAGCAGCATTGGTTATTTAAAGGCTGCCACTGCTGGTTCTTCAGTTAACGCATTTCCCCACGCTTAGTTAGCATTCACTGCATTACCATTTAGATAAAAGCTGATGGAATAAATGCTCTGAAATTTTTAAAATCTACTTTTTGATTAAAAATGTGACAACCTAAGGCACAGAATTTGCCACAAAATTAATAAATAAAACCATTTCTGTAATCTATAATTAAAAGCCAAATTTAATATGTTCAGAAAGATATAGAGCCTGACAAATAAGCTATCTAGTCTCACATTACTCCAAACCACAGCAACAGAAGTTAATTTATTTCTCATTAGTTAACTTTGAAACATCAAGGTTTTTGCCTAAAAAAACCTATCCTCTAAAATCACCTTTGTAATCAACATATCTCAGTGTCCAATTACTGCAATAATGTTATCTTGAAAAAAGCTTTAATTTTTTGAATGCAAATTATGATTTTACGATTAATTATGTCAAACGTTTAAAGTCCAATAATTTAACTGTTCAGAGTTCAGCAATACCAGAGGCACATAGGTCCAGCCAATCTGAACGAGCAGAGACTCAATAAAATAAACTACAAAAGACTTCCATCTGACATCCGGCCAAGGAATGGAACTGCAAAGAAGCACCAGGACACTCCGACTGTGAGTTTATTGGGATAGCAGTCAATAGTGTTCTATATGCTGCCATCCATATCTTCTAAGTGTGTGGGTTCTCAATTGATCTGTTGTCATCTGCAACTATTTAAGACTTCTAAGAAGTGGCCACATTAATTCAAAGACTGTTGAGGACATAGCCTTATCTCTTTCTCTTATGAGATCCACGCTGCCATCAGGCTCTCATGACATAACAAAAATCAGTGGTGTTTATCTTTCCACAACCAAGTACAATATCTTTCATGAAGCTTTTTATCTTTAATTATTATTAAGTAATTAATTATATTTATCACTATGCTATCACCCACCATGTATTTCACTTTACAAATTTAGATCACTGAAGGTTTCAACATTCTACATGAACGTGTTTTCTCAGACTTGGAAAAATGATTGTTTGACGGGGACAAGGTAATTGTCTTGGACTATCTTCTTGTTGCCCTGAGGTTCTCTTCTGAACTGGAAGACCTTGACCTTCTTACATTTCTTTCACACAGGACAAAACCTTTGCAGTGTTTGTTTCTTTACAGGTCATGATTATTTTGATGTTGTTTCTCATTTCTTAGTGGTGACTTCCATGGAGTTGTTTGTAGCATAATATCAATTAAGAGTCTCAATCGACTTGTAGATCCATGCTGCAGTATATAGACATTTTACCTCAACTTTTTAATTAGCTTGGATATTCTCAGTCATACTCAGTTATTGGTGAAACAACCTGTTCAGTTCTGAAATTATGCTACCTGAAGATCCCTTCTTGCTTGATGTGATATATGTTAAGGTTGTTTAGGGTTCTCCTTAGGAAGGTAGGGAGGTTAGACATTCTTCTTGAACTTGTCCCTTCCCAATCATCTCATACCTAATGTGCAGCTTGAATTTCTCGTGATTAGATCATAGTACTGTGTTATAGTCTGACATAATTAGATTGCAGATGCCTCAAGTGTCTTGAGTGGAGTATGCTATTCAGTTGCTGCCTCACTGTTTGCATACCTTCTTGAAGTTTGTGGTTATTCGAATCTGAATTCTCTTTAGTTTTGATAGCAGTAGAAAATATTTCTGCCAAATAAGTACAGCCACAGCTTTTGATCTCATTGATGGTACAAAGCTTACTTTTATTCAAATGTAAGCCAGCTCAGGGCTGCTTTTTGTTTAGGTTCCACCATGAGTGTATAGAGTCCTATAAAATCTTCCATTGGCCATTCCTTTACCAGCTGTGTCGCACCTGGTTGTTCCTTGACTGCTGTTCTTTGATGCTTTATTGTTTAATCCTTTCCTTCTTTTAAATAAGATTGAGGTCAATACACAGCTTACTACTTAGAGGTGAGAATTACTAGTTGTGAAGTACTTGTAGGTTTTCTAAAATTCAGTGTTCCATATTTTGAAGGGCTGCTAGCGGCATCCCTTTAATGTTAATTGCAAAGTCCTCTGGATGATATAGTTGAATATCTGTTGGCTGCAAACAGTGTTTTGTCAACTAAGTTTCACCATCTGAGAGTAGTGTGATGTTTGTTCTCATGTTTAATTTGAAATTATGAGATGCCCATTGAAATAAATGTCAACTCGTGATAAAGTTTGGTCTAGACCATTGATTTCTGCTAGTTTTTTTTTGCTTTGTTATGGCTGTGGCCTGCTTTAGTGTTTTTTTCCTAAAAAGTGACTTCCCCTTTTACAATAAAATAGTCCCGTTTTAAGAGCTGGATGCTGTTTGCGCCAGTAAGGTTTCCTTGATTTACATCATTGGCAAAAACTGTTTGTAGGAGAAAGTGAGTACTGCAGGTATTGGACAATCAGTGACAAAAAATGTGGTGCTGGAAAAAGCACAGCAGTTCAGGCAGCATCCAAGGAGGAGGACAGTCAATGTTTCGAGCATAAGCCCTTTGTCAGATTCTGGGGCACAGCAAGAAAGGGTAAAGGTATATAAGAGCTCAGTGATAAGAGATTCAATAGTTAATGGGACAGACAGGAGACTCTGTGGCCGCAAACAGGAATCCAGGATGGCGTGTTGCCTCCCAGGTGCCAGGGTCCAGGATGTCTCAGAGTGGCTGCAGAATATTCTCAAGTGGGAGGGTGAGCAGCCAGAAGTCATTGTGTATGTTGGCACAAATGACACAGGTAGAAATAGGGATGAGGTCTTGCAGAGTGATTATAGAGAACTATGAAAAAAAGGTAAAAACCAGGACCTCACTAGTGATAATCTCCAGAGTACTTCCAGTGCCACATGCTAGTGAGGGTAAGAACAGGACGATATGGCAAGTGAATGGGTGATTAAAGAACTGGTGCAGGGGGCAGGGATTCAGATTTTTATATCACTGGGATCTTTTCCGGGACAGAGATGACCTGTTCAAGAGGGATGGATTGCACCTGAACTGGAGGGTAACCAATACCTTGGGGCCAGGTTTGAGAGGCTGCAAGGGAGGGTTTAAACTAGATTGGCAGGAGGGTGGGATCCTCAACAGCAGGGAGGCAAGTGCAAGGCTCAAAGGAGATATAGTAAACAGGGAAAGTAAGTTAAAGAGACAGATCAGGCTGGAAAATGAAAGGGAGCAAGGAATGCCTGTTGGATTAAATTGCATCTATTTCAATAAAAGAGGGCTGACGGGTAAGGCCAATAAACTGGATAGGTATGTGAGACTGGGATATTATAGCCTTTACAGAAACATGGCCAAGGGAGGGACAGGACTGGCAGCGTAGTGTGCCAGGTACAGATGCTTTGGGCAGGACAGACGTATGGAAGGAGGGGACAGGGAGTTGTATTTTTGAATAAGACAAGTATCACTGCAGTAGTCAGAGATCAAATAACTGAAGGATTGTCCAGTGAGACTTTGTGGGTGGAGCAAGAAATAAGAAGGGAATAGTGACATTATTGGGGTCGTACTATCAGCCCCCAAATAGTCGATGGGAATTAGAGGAACACATATGCAGGGAAACTGGGGAGACCTGCAGGAGCAATCGAGTTGTCACAGTAAGGGATTTTAATTTTCCTAACAGACTGGGACTGCCATAGCGTTAATGGCTTAGATGGGGTGGAATTTGTTAAATGTGTTCAGGGAAGTTTCCTCAAGCAGTATATAGAGGGTACAACTTGGAAAGGGGCAAAACTTGATCTACTCTTGGGAAATAGGGCAGGGCAGGTGATGGAGGTGACTGTGGGGGTGCATTTTGGGACCAGTGACCATAATTCTATTAATTTTGAAATCGGTCCAAGGTGAATTTTGCTGGAATTAGGCTGGAACTTTCAAGGGTTGATTGGAGTTAGTTATTTGCAAGTAAAGGTTGGCAGGAATAGGGAACCCTGGATGACAGACGATATGGAGGCTTTCACCAGAAAGTAGGAAGTGTTGTTCAGGTACAGGCAGCTGGAATCAAGGGGAATCCCTGGAGATATACAGGGAATACAGGAGTTTACCAAAGAAGGAAATCAGGAGGATGAAAAGGGGGAATGAGATAGCCTTGGCTGAGAAGGTAAGGGTGACTCCAAAGAGGTTCTTTAAGTACACTAAAGGCAAAAGACTAACTAGAGAGAGAATAGGGCCCCACAAAGTGGACATGTATGTGTAGAACCCAAGGAGATGGGTGAGGTTCTCAACTAATATTTCTCCTCTGTATTTACCGTGGAGAAAGACATGAAGACATGGGAACTTGGAGAAGTTAGTCACCATATCTTGAGGACAGTCCATATCACAGTAGAGAAGGTGTTGGATGTTTCAGAATGCATGAAGGTGGATAAATCTCCTGGTCCTTACCAGAAATATCCAAGAACATTGCAAGAGGCTAGAAAAGAAATTGCAGGTGCCCTGGCTGATATTTTTTCATCATCGTTAACCATGGGTGAGGTCCCAAAAAACTGGAGGGTAGTGAATGTGTGCCATTATTCAAGGAGGGCTGCAAAGAAAAACCAGGGAACTATAGACCATTCAGCTTAACATCTGTGGTGGGTAAGTTACTTGAGCAGATTCTGAGGGATAAGACATACATGCATTTCGAAAGACAGGGTTTGATTAGGAGTAGGAAAATGTGGTGCTGGAAAAACACAGCAGGCCAGGCAGCATTCGAGGAGCAGGAGAATTGACGTTTCGGGCATAAGCCCTTCTTCAGGAGTCATCAGGAGTTTTATTAGGAGTAGTTAGCATGGCTTTATAAGTAGAAGATCATGTCTCACAAATTTATTAGAGTTCTCTGATGAAGTGACCAGGAAGGTTGATGACAGCAGGGCAGTAGACAGAGTTTGTATGGATTTCACTAAGGCCTTTGATAAGGTTCCACATGCTAGGCTGTTCTGGAAAGTTAGATTGCATGGAATCTAGGGCAAGCTGGCAAACTGGATACACAACTGGCTTGATGGTAGGAAGCAAAAGGTAATAGTAGAAGGATGTTTGTCAGACTAAAGACTTGCATCTAGTGGAGTGCCTCAGAGGTAGGTGCTGGGCCCATTACTGTTTGCTATCTGTATCAATGATTTGGATGAGAATGTACAAGACAAAATTAATAAGTTTGTTGATGACACTAAAATCGGTGGTATAATGGATACTTAGGAAAGTTATCAGAAATTGCAGCAGGACCTTGATCAGCTGGAGAAGTGGGCCAAGAAATGGCAAATGTATCTTAATATAGATAAGTGTGAGGTCTTACATTTTGGAAAGACAAACCAAAGCAGGAGTTTCATGGTGAATGGTAGGGCCTTCAGGTGTGTAGTGAAACAGAAGGACCTTGGAGTTCAGGTTCATGGTTCCCTGAAAGTGGAGTCACAGGTAGACAGGGCAGTGAAGGGGGCTTTTAACATGCTGACCTTCATCAGGGCATTGAGTATAGGAGTTGGGAAGTTATGTGTAGTAATATAGGATGTTGGTGAGGCCGCACTTGGAGTATTTTGTTCAGTTTTGGTCACTGTGTTTTAGGAAGGATGTTATTAAACTGGAAAGAGTGCAGAAGAAATTTACAAGGATGGTGCCTGAACTCAATGGTCTGAGTTATAGGGAGAGGTTGGATAAGCTAGGACTTTTTTCTTTAAAGTGTAGGAGACTGAGGAGGGATCTTGTAGAAGTGTATAAGATTGTGAGCGGCATGGTTGGGTGAATGCAGTCAGTCTTTTTCCCAGGGCTGGGTATAAAAAACTAGAGGGCATCAGTTTAAGGTTAGAGGGGAAAGAATAAAAGGGAACCTGCGGGGCAACATTTTTACACAGAGGGTGGTACATATATGGAATGGACTGCCAGCAGAGGTGGTTGAGGTGGGTATGTTAACAACATTTAAAAGGCATTTGGACAAATACATGGATAGGAAAGGATTAGAAGAATATAGGCCAAGTGCGGGGAAATGGGGTTAGCTTGGACGGACATTTTGGTCGGCATGGACTGGTTTGGGCCAAACAGCCTGTCTCTGTGCTTTAAGACTCGATGACTCTATGATTGATCGATGTTGCTTCCAGATTTCTGCCTCACTGACCATTTGAATGACATTCTCTGGAATCAGTTCCCCATTGTTGCAACTCTCTATCAGTTTTAGAGATTATTCATGAGGAAATCCAAGGATTCTTCTAACTGATGTATTCTTCTATTAAATCTAGCTCCTTTATGAATTTTACTAGTTATATGGTTGAAAATATATTTCTCTGTTCTTCTGTAAGAACAGAGAAAATGGTAAAAGAGGGGGTGGTGTGACACTGTTAGTCAAGGACAGTTTTACGGTTGCAGAAAGGACATTTGACGACTCATCTACTGAGGTAGTATGGGCTGAGATTACAAACAGGAAAGGAAAGGTTACCTTGCTGGGAGTTTTCT
The DNA here is from genome assembly GCF_047496795.1 of Chiloscyllium punctatum. Lineage (NCBI taxonomy): Eukaryota > Metazoa > Chordata > Chondrichthyes > Orectolobiformes > Hemiscylliidae > Chiloscyllium > Chiloscyllium punctatum. Next base: position 88,456,907 of record NC_092745.1, read on the forward strand.
ATAGGCCTCCAAATAGTTCCAGAATGTAGAGGATAGGATAGCAAAGATGATCCTCGATAGGAGCAGGAGTGACAGGGTAGTTGTTGTGGGGAACTTTAACTTTCCAAATATAGACTGGGAATACTATAGTTCAAGTATTTTAGATGGGTCAGTTTTTGCCCAATGTGTGCAGGAGGGCTTCCTGACACAGTATGTAGATAGGCCAACAAGGGGCGAGGCCACATTAGATTTGGTACTGGGTAATGAACCCGGCCAGGTGTTAGACTTGGAGGGAGATGAGCATTTTGGTGATAGTGACCACAATTCGGTTATGTTTACTTTAGTGATGGAAAGGGATAGGTATATACCACAGGGCAAAAGTTATAGCTGGGGGAAAGGCTATAATGATGCAATTAGACAAGATTTAGGATGCATAGGATGGGGAAGGAAACTGCAGGGGATGGGCACAGTTTAAATGTGGAACTTATTCAAGGACCAGCTACTGTGTGTCCTTGATAAGTATGTACTAGTCAGGCAGGGTGGAAGTTGTCGAATGTAGGAGCCGTGGTTTGCTAAGGAAGTTAAATCTCTTGTCAAGAGGAAGAAGGAGGCTTGTGTTAGGATGAGATATGATGGCTCAGTTAGGGCACTTGTGAGTTACAAGTTAGCCAGGAAAGACCTATACAGAGAGAGCTAAGAAGAGCCAGAAATCATTGGCGGATAGGATCAAGGAAATCCCGAAGACTTTCTATCGATATATCAGGAATAAAAGAATGACTAGACTAAGATTAGGGCCAATCAAGCATAGTAGTGGGAAGTTGTGCATGGAGTCAGAGGAGATAGGGGAAGTGCTAAATGAATACTTTTCATCAGTACTCACACCAGAAAAAGACAACGTGGTTGAGGAGAATACAGTGTACTGAGTTAAAGGCTACTAGACTAGATGGGATTGAGATGCACAAGGAGGAGGTGTTAGCAATTCTGGAAAGTGTAAAAATACATAAGTCCCAAAAAAAAGGTGACTTAGTTGAGACAGATTAAATAATCAGAGGGTTAGATAGGTTGGACAGTGAGAGTCTTTTTCCTCGGCTGGTGATGGCTAACACAAGGGGACATAGCTTCAAATTGAGGAGTGATAGATATAGGACAAATGTCAGAGGTAGTTTCTTTACTCAGAGAGTAGGAGGGGCGTGGATTACACTGCCTGCAATAGGAGTAGACCCACCAACTTTAAGGACATTTAAATAGTCATTGGATAGGCATAAGGACGAGAATGGAATAGTATTGGTTAGATGGCTTTCAGATTGGTTCCACAGGTTGGTGTAACATCGGGGGTTGAAGGGCCTGTACTGTGCTGTAATTCTCTATGTTCTACGTTCTAAATATTGCTGGAGACTTTTAAAATCTCTTCAAACGTCTGTTGCTACTTTTATGCCTTAGTGATCAATAATGTCATCTGACATACCCTCAATTGTGTGTGGAGGTGTATTTCCTTGTTCAGCTTCTGACTTAGCATCCAGTTAAGAAAAATTGGTTTCATTAGTATATACAGTTTCACACTCTATCTGGCTCATTGCTGAAATTAAATCTGCCTGGTAGCATTATTTCCGATACCCGACTTTCTGAATATGACTACATATTTTGTATTCTTTAAAGAGTTTTAGTTCCCAGCAATAACAGTTCTTCCATGCTTTGCTGCTGTTCTAGATGGATTTTTTAATGACCTTTATGGAGGATTTCTGAATTTCTGTGGCTTCTATTAAGATTTTGCCATCCTTTGCAGATGCGTTTGAGGTATTCCCACCTTGTCTAGCTGTATTGAAAGCCTTGGGTGGTGGGGTGGCACGGTGGCTCAGTGGTTAGCACGGCTGCCTCGTAGCAGCAGGGTCCCAGATTTGATTCTGGCCTTGGGCGACTGTTTATGTGGAGTTTGCACATCCTCTGCATGGGTTTCCTCCAGGTACTCCAGTTTCCTCCCATAGTCCAAAGACGTGCAGGTCAGGTGAATTGGCCATGCTAAATTGCCTGCAGTATTAGGTGTATTAGTCAGAGGGAAATGGGACTGGGTGGGTTACTCTTTGAAGGGTTGGTGTAAACTTGTTGGGCTGAAGGGCCTGTTTCCACACTGTAGGGAATCTAATCTAATCTGCAGAGAAAAAATGTCAGGCCAGAATGTTCACTTCTTTAAATTGCATAACACATCTCTGCTTCAAGTGGCTGGTTTTGCAGTCTGTCCAGCTCTCTGCTTCCAGATCATGTGAGTTTCTCTCTTGGCTTTATTAGATCAGCTTTATTTTCTAGTGTCCCATGTTTGTGATGTCAAATATCAGGTGTTAGTTATTTGTTAAATTCTCGCCCTTTCAGCCTGAATGACTGTGCAATTTAAAGTTGCTGTTTTGTCCCAGGGAATTTTCATTTTAACTCATGGAGTCCCCAATGTCTGTTCATTTACCAGCTGAACTCAGGCTCGCACAGATTACTACATCACCATGCAGCCTGTACTTCTGCTTTGAACCTGCAGATCTCCTCCACATTGGATCTGAAATGCTTTCTATCACTCCCTGAAACTCTCTTCAGTGCTGAAAGCTGCCATGAGGTTTTCTCAGGACTCATCATCCCCAGCAATCAGTGCTAATTCTGAAATCCTCCCCAGGTCACCAGCACTGTTTCCTTATTGGGATTCACTTTGCCCAAGTAAATTGTCAGTTCCTGTGCTAATCACATTGTGTATGTGGGTGTGCTATCCCTAACCTCTGTGCAATCTTCAGGGGCTAATGTGGTACGCTTAGTACGAGGGGAGCTTTCTAGTCTAATGACAGGAGTTTCCTAGAGTAAAACAGATGTAGTTTATTGTATTTCTGCAGATTATAAAATATGCTCTGCTTTACTACAAAGACTGCTGGGAGGACCTAGCTTTAGGTCTGTTTACCACAAGATCCTTCCTTATTTTCCCATCAAGTCCTCATGATGTCATCACAGTGTGTGGTGCTTTTAGCATTCAATCAATTTTTAACTCTTGCAGATTAACTTTTTCAGACATCCTGGAGGTTACCATTGATCAGAAATGAAACTGGATCAGCATAAAAGATGCATAACATCACATTACATGGACAGCAGTAAGTCAAGACAGTAGCTCACTTTCACCTTCTAAAGTTAATCAGAGATGGACAATGAATGCTGGGTTAAACAGTGAAACCCACATTCTATTAATTAATGCAGTAAAATACAGAGGCTGAAAGCTCTAAGCCACAGAGTGGAGAGAAAGGTTTTCTGAATTAAATCAATACAATGAAGCTGGGATTGCAGGGGTGAAGTTGAGGGGAGGAGATGGGGGTGTGGTAGCGGGGAAATCAGGATATCAGAAATGTTGGGCTGCAGCAAGTTAAAAGTTTAATTATGAGATGTGGAGAAGGTGCTCATGATCCACAAACAGTGCTAAAAGAAACTGTTCTTTTGTCCTTATCTTGGCCTGTTGGGACCTCCCATCTTATAGATACAGCTGACAGTACAAACCTCTGTTCAATTTCCTATTAAGTTTAAGCTGTTGTCACAAAGGTGTCAACTGTGACTTTTAAATGTCAAATAGGGTTCCATATACCTTTGCTGGGAGCCTCATTTATGGCCTAATTTTAATTTGTAAGAATTTAAGGAGGAATTTGGGATTGGGTTGCTTGAATCTCCCTTGCCCATCAGTTGTTGAGGGGGAAATATGGGAGATTGAGGGTTCAAATTGAAATCACATTATTTAACCTTTTTACTCAGTCCTTAAAATTTTAATATTTCCAACCACAATATTTCAAATAACTCATTTACAGCTGAAAGATTTTACTCCCATATTCCAGCAACACTGCTTTAGACACTGGCAAACAAATTAATTAAAACAAGCAATAATAAATTTATGCTCTCCAGATAATATGCTCCCAGCGTACTAAAACAGGCCTGTCTTATATTATTGATTTGAAATAAATTACAATGGAGGACTACAGTTCTTTTTTCAACATAGAGGTTAATATAGGCTGTGGTTTGTATGAATGTAATAGGAACCTGAAAATAAATAAGAGGGAATAAATATGCCATCCCAAGGAAGGTGACATTTACTAAGCTTCTGGCATTATCAGCTATTTTATCAACCTTAATTAGAAGAGATAACCCATGCCCCTCATGGGATAAAATATGCAGTGAATGGACTGAAATTTGATCTTCTGGTCACCTTGACAAAACAGCCATCTGTCTATTCCAGCACATTTTTTGTTAGAACAAAGATGTTTCTAATTTAATAAATCATATCCATTTAGATTAGACATCATTCTGCCCACTGACAACTAGCAATACAGTACAAGCAAATAAAAGCTGCACCTGGAGCAAACAACTGTGATAACTACAAACTACTCTTCATGCTTAGAATTAGGATATAAAACATCCACATCTATAACCTAGATGCAACAATTTGGTTTAAACAACCATTTTGCGTCCTATGCAAACAACCACATATTGCTACTTTGACTGTTGTGCACATATATGACTAGCAAAGAAATAAAACGGAACTAGTTGCAAACATCATCCATGCTATACGATGCTGTGTTTCTGTAAAAACTTGAAGAATACACTGTCTCTGCTGAACAAACATATTTTATAGCTGATTGGATAAAATCCTCTATTTGTATCCATTTTGCATACTGTGCAAGCAAGCAATCTATGATTGGTAACATTTATAGAACAGATAGTTTCAAGAGTTACTAGATGACAATATTGTCCAGCCTCAGGGGCAGGGCTTATTACAAGGTTTTCAATATGTTCTTTGAGACTGTTTGGAGAAGAGGACATCAAAATTAGAAACATTGAGACAGTGAGGTTGGAAAGAGAGGGAGAAGTAGACACTTTATTAGGAGTTCTACAGTTAGCTGTATGGCCAGGGAAGTAGCTGAACTACGTAAATGTTACACATGGGATTCAGTGATGAGTCAAGAGCAGTTTGATGGCTCTGTGCTGTTAGAACTCAGCAATAAGTTCGATGAAATAGTTACATACAAGACACATAAGAAGTCCTAGAGGTTCTGAGGCAGTGGAAAGGTCACTAGCTCTGTTTTGGAGAAAGATGTGATGGGCTCAAAAGATGACTGCACGCATTAATACTTCACTGCAACTGAAAGATTTGGGTTGAAATCCCACAAACAATATTTGCAGGATGCAACTGAACAAAATAATAGCTCAGGGAATACAAACTGCAGGAAGTTTTAGCTTGGTGAAGCTCACTTTCAGAGAAGATCTGAAGGCACATTTGTGAAGTAGTATTGTTCAGTTTCAGAGTCCAAGGAATTTAGCCCCAGGAAGGGAGAGTGATTGACCAGAACAGGGCATCCAGTCCATAATAGAACAGCTCTTGACAGTTTCAAGGCCAGATTAGCAAAAGTGAAGAATTGAAATTCCTTGTGAAGATTAATGATATTTGATGACTGACCATGACATTAATGTCCAGGAGGGAGATTGCTGAGAAATACATCGCTTTTGCAAGTTGATGTGCAGTATGGGTTATCTGATCACAGTCTAATGCCCATTTGTGTCACATGTTGACATCTGAAGGCTAGAAATAAGTGTTACATGAATTATAGATTTTATTAAAATTCTAAAATTAGATGAAAACATTTATTGTGATTTGTTCAAAACTGTGGAATCTTGTGGCTTTATTCTCTTAGTAAGTCATTGAGTCATAGAGATATACAGCATGGAAACAGACTCTTTGTTCCAACTCATCCATGCTGACCAGACATCCTAAATTAATCTAATCCAATTTGCCAGCACATAGCACACATTCTTCTAAACCCTTCCTATTAATGTATCCTTCCAGAAGCCTTTTAAATGTTGTAATTGTACTGACCTCCACCACTTCCTCTGGCAGCTCATTCAATACATGGACCACCCTCTGCATGAAAATGTTGCCCCTTAGGTCTCTTTTAAATCTTTTCCCTCTTACCTTAAACCCTCTCGTTCTGGATTCCCCCAACCTAAAGACCTTGTCTATTTACCCTATCCATGCCCCGCATGATGTTATAAACCTCTACAAGGTTGCAACATGCCTGCAACATTCCAGGGAAAACAGCCCCAGGCTATTCAACCGCTCCCCATAGCTCAAACCCTCCAACCCTGGCAACATCCTTGTAAATCTTTTCTGAACCCTTTCAAGGGATAGGAGGGAGACCAGAATTGCAATGTTCCAAAGGTGGCCTAACCAATGTCCTGTACAACCACGACATGACCTCCCAACTCCAAGACCCATTACTCTGACCAATAAATGAAAGAGTCCCAAACGCCTTCTTCACTATCCTATTTACCTGCGACTCCACTTTCAGGGAACTATGAACCTGCACTCCCAAGGTTCAGCAATGCTCCCCAGGATCTTACCATTAAATATATAAATCCTGCCCTGATTTGCCTTTCAAAAATGTAGCACCTCGCATTTATCTAAATTAAACTTCATCTGCAACTTCTCGGCCCTTTGGCCCATCTGATCAAGATCCCGTTGTACTCTGAGGTAACCTTCTTCATTGTCCACTACACCTCTATCTTGGTATCATCTGCAAACTTACTAACTATACTCCTAAGTTCACAACCAAATCATTTATATAGATGGCAAAAAGCAGTGGACCCAGCACCAAATCTTGTGGCACACCACTGGTCTCAGGCCTCCAGTCTGAAAAGTAACCCTCAACCATCGCTCTCTGTTTTCTACCTTCGAGCTAGTTCTGCATCCAAATGGCTAGTTCTGTAGATCCTGTATTCCATGTAATCTAACCTTGCTAAATAGTCTAACATGAGGAACCTTGTCAAAGGCCTCACTGAAGTTCATATAGATCACGTCCACCACTCTGCCCTCATAAATCGTCTTTGTTACTTCTTGAAAAAACTCAATCAAGTTAGTGAGGAATGATTTCCCACACACAAAAGAAGTTACTGTCCATTAAGCAGATTGTAACATTATTGTGGTGGTCTAGACTGGGTTTGTAACATAATTTGATAGTCACGTCTGAGACCCTAGCGATGAGTAATAAAGTGTGGACCCAGCCAGTGAGATCCACATTCTGTACATGAACAATAAAAAGATTGTAATGCTGTCTTAATCCTAAATGTTCACATTTCTTAAACATTGCTAATAAGAAGTATGAAGTCATAGGTTTTCACATTGCACTATCAGGGCTGAAACACAGTAAAACCAACATTGTTTCCTTCCTAAAGGTGGTCAAGTACATCTCAAAACTGATTCATAAACCTGACTTCCCTTGTCGACACATTGTCTCAGCCTGCTCTTGTCCAACTGAACTCAACTCTGCATACCATGACACCATTCTGTTCAGGAACTCCCCACCTACATTCGGGACATCCTCCAAGACTTTTGTTTCCCTGGCCCCCATGCCTTATCTTCACCATGGATATCCAGTCCCTGTAAATATATATCAGCCACAACAATGGTCTCCAAGCCTTCCATTTCTTCCTTTCATGCCTTCCCAACCAGTACCCGTCCTCTGACACCCTCATCCGCCTAGCTGAACTGGTCCTCACCCTCAAAAACTTCTCCTTCCAATCCTCCCACTTTCTCCAAACCAAAGGGGTAGCCATGGGCACTGGCATAGGCCGCAGCTATGCCTGCCTCTTTGTTGGGTATGTGCAACAGTCCATCTTCCGCAGTTACACCAGCATCAGCCCCGACCTTTACCTCCACTACATCAATGTCTGAATTGGTGCTACCTCGTGCTCCCAAAAGGAAATTGAACAGTTCATCATCTTCACTAACACCTTTCACCCTGACCTCAAATTTACTTGGACCATCTCAGACACCTCCCTCTCCTTCCCGAACCTCTTCATTTCCATTTCCGGTGACCGACTAACCATGGACATCCACTACAAACCCACCAACTCCCACAGCTACATGGACTACACCTCTTTCCACCATGCCTCCTGTAAAAACGCCATCCCTAATTCCCTATTCCTCTACCTCCGCCACATCTGTTCCCAGGATAACCAATTCCATCATAGAAAATCCCAGATGGCCTCCTTCTTCAAAGACTGCAATTTCCCTTCCCACATGTTCAATGATACCCTCCAGTGCATATCCTCCACTCATCTGCCACTGAACCCCCCCACCCCCCACCTCCAGTCCTCAGCTTCCACCCCACCAATCTCTGTATACATCGCATCATCCCTGCCACTTCCGCCACTGACAAACAGACCCTACCACTAGGGATATATTTCCTTCCCCACCCCTATCTGCGTTTTGGAGAGATCATGACTCCCTTATCAGATTCACACACCTCCCCACCAGCCCTCACCCCACTCCTGGCACCTTGCCCTGCCACTGCAGGAAATGCTAAACCTGCACCCACATCTCCTCCCTCACCTCCGTCCAAGGCCCCAAAGGATCCTTCCACATCCAACAGAAATTTACCTGTACTTCCAATAATGTCATCTAACGTATCCATTGCACCTAATGGTCTCCTCTACATCAGGGAGACAGAATGCCAACTTGCAGATCATTTCAAATAACATCTCTGGGATACCTGTACCAACCAACCCCACTGCCCCTTGACTGAACACTACAACTCCCCCTCCCACTCCACCAAGGATATACAGGTCCTAGGCCTCCTCTATTACCATAGAGAAAGAACGCCTCATCTTCTGTCTTGGGACCCTGCAACCACATGGGATTAATGTGGATTTAACCATTTTCCTCATTTCCCCCACGTTATCCCAGTCCTAAGCCTCCAACTCGGCACCGCCCTCTTGACCTTTCGCATCTGTTCGCTCCACCCCACCCCCGCTCTCTGACCTATCACCTTCTCCCCCACTTTCATCTTCCTTCTCTGAAGCCCCACCCTCCTCAGTAACCCCTGGCCCACAAGCCTCAACCTCAACGTCTAAAATACCTTTATGCATGGGAAATCATGTTTCACAAACTTAATTGAGTTTTTTGAAGAAGTAACAAAGAGGATTGATGAGGGCAGAGTGGTAGATGTGATCTATACGGACTTCAGTAAAGCATTTGACAAGGTTCTCCAGGGGAGACTGGTGAGCAAGGTTAGATCTCATGGAATACAAGGAGAATTCACCATTTGGATACAGAACTGGCTCAAAGGTAGAAGACAGAGGGTGTTGATGGAGGATTGTTGAAAGTGGAGTCGCAGGTAGGATAGTGAAGAAGGCGTTTGGTATGCTTTCCTTTATTGGTCAGAGTATTGAGTACAGGAGTTGGGAGGTAATATTGCGGCTATACAGGACATTGGTTAGGCCACTGTTGGAACATTGCGTGCAATTCTGGTCTCCTTCCTATCGGAAAGATGTTGTGAAACTTGAAAGGATTCAGAAAAGATCTACAAGGATGTTGCCAGCATTGAAGGATTTGAGCTATAGGGAGACAATGAAAAGGCTAGGGCTGTTTTCCCTGGAGCGTTGGAGGCTGAGGTGTGACCTTAAAGAGGTTTATAAAATCATGAGGGGCATGGATAAGAAAAATAGACAAAGTCTTTTCCGTGGGGTAGGGGAGTCCAGAACTAGAGGGCATAGGTTTAGGGTAAGAGGGGAAAGATAAGAGAGACCTAAGGGGCAAATCTTTCACTCAGAGGGTGGTACATGTATGGAATGAATTGCCAGAGGAAGTGTTGGAGGCTGGTACAATTGCAACATTTAAAAGGCATCTGGATGGGTATATGAATAGGAAGGGTTTGGAGGGATATGGGCCAGGTGCTGGCAGGTGGGACTTGATTGGGTTGGGATATCTGGTCAGCATTGACAAGTTGGACTGAAGGGTCTGTTTCAGTGCTGTACATCTCTATGACTCTATTACTCTGAGCCTCATTCCTGATGAAGGCTTATGCCCGAAATGTCAATTCTCCTGCTCCTTGGATGCTGTCTGACCTGCTGTGATTTTCCGGCATGACACGTTTGACTCTGATCTCCAGAATCTGCTGTCCTCACTTTCTTCAACCACACCAATGCAACGCCACTCCGATGGATGCAGCATAGCTAGCTGAAGATTGTTGACTCTCAATGGGGACAATGTAGATATCCTAGCAAGATATCCTCAAACAGCTCTAGACCTTGGGCCCCAAAATCAATCTGCATGCTGCTGGAAAAGCACAGCAGGTGAGGCAGCATCTGAGGAGCAGGAGAATCAATATTTCAGGCGTAAGCCCGTCATCAGGAATGACCTGATGAAGGGTTTATATCCAAAACCTCGATTTTCCTGCTCCTTTGATGCTGCCTCACCTGCTGTGCTTTTCCAGCACCTCACCTTTTGACTCTGATCTCCAGCATCTGCAGTCCTCAGTTTCTCCCAGAATCGATCTGCACTACCTTGGGATTAGGACAACAGCCTGCGCAGACTATGCACATGCAATGACAATGTTGGAAGTCCTTGTGTAGGAGGAGAGAGAGAGAGAGATCACCTTTACACAAAGTTCCAGGAAACCATCTAGACACACACAGACAAAATTAGACAGGATAGGAATCAGCTCCTGAGGACCATGATGCAGTGCTGGAAAAAGTTCAATCATCTCACATGAAGGGTCAAGGTTATTGGCACTGAAAGAGTTTTACTGCTGTCATCCTGAAATTATACAACATGTTGTTGCACAGCCCCACCGCTACTCCACTAATTAGGCACATCAGCATGTGTGGTGATCTACTGGAGCACAGACTGCTGAACTGCTTTAAGGCCCAAACTCCTTTGAGGTCTGATATCCACAACCATTAATGGTAGCTGTTTTAGCCTCAAAAGTGACTAAAGTACATCTCACAATTTCAGTATCAGCTTTCTGTGCAGTATTCAGAAGCTAGGTTTTTGCTAGCACTGCAATGTAAGTTGAGACATTGGCCATCAGACACTAAAAGAAGCTGGGTCTGTAAGTATTTCATGGCATTAACTACCACTTATGCACTGAAAAGGATAAGCTCCAAGATCTGTGCAAGGCACTGTGCCAAGTTGGAGCTTAACTCCTCATGCTCTTCTTCTAAAGCTCTTTGCTAGTGACATAAGTTTCTCTTGCTGACTTGCATTTTGTTGTACAAACCAATCAATCTGATTTGATATCAGTCTTGCCATGCCTTCTGACTCACAATTTGCAGAAAGCCCCCTCCATAAACCCATGACGTATAGAAAGAGCAAATATTTGTGCTTGTTAACTTGAACTGGATTTATTACACACTGGTTTGATGTGATTACCTCCTGTCATGTATGTTCACCTTACAAGAATGAAAAGTGTGCTTGCATCAGTCAGCATGTTGCAATAAGTATGCTATCTTGGCTGAATAGCTGGAAGTATTTGGAAGTGGACAGATACAAGTGTGAGGCTTTCACTAGTGGAAAGTTGTCAGGCTGAAGTGGAGCACATGAATGCTTGCATGAGTCCTGCTAGACATTTATGATTAATGAGTGCTGAGGGTGTGTCCTGTTTCACTATGAACCCACCTCCATATGTGACAGTACAAAACTATACAGGCATGATTCAGTTGTCCTAGGAATCATCAATATGGAATCTGGACCCCATGACATTTCATGGTGTCAGGTCAAATATGTGCAAAGAAACTCTTATTGATTACCATCTGTCATCTTATTTCAGCTGATGAATTAGTGCTTCTTAGAGCTGAACGCCACTTGATAGAAGCACTGAGAGTGGCAAGTGCTATTAAGGTATTCTATTACCTTATCATAAGTCACCCAGTAGCAGCACTACTGACTCAGCTAGCCAAGGATTTAAGTACCTATTAAACAAAGTACTCTTTAAACTGACAGTTTCCAGTACTTGATCCTTCCCCTTTCCCCACTTTGTACCTGACTCCCTACCCCTTCCATACCAAACACCCCAAAAGTCTGGAAGTGCTGGTAGGCAGATAGAAATTGCAGCACAGGTCCGTGCTGTGTTTCACATGAAAAGGTACAGCCAGTAATGGCGCAAGAAGGTCAATGATCCTCTGCACCCTGTCAGCTTAGGTTGCACTACCTTCTTTCTGATACCTTAGTTAGATGGCCAGTACTTAGTACAATGCTGCTGTCGCACATTCAATGCACCAAGTCCAATGGGCAGCAACTCTCACCACTGCATGCATTATTTCCACTGAACAGCTCTCACACATTTCATTCTCCCAAACTACTATATCCTCCCAGAGGCAAAAAGCAATAAAATAAATTTCTAAAAGTTGAGAATCTGACTTTTTCATTCTCATGGTATTTTCTTACCTTCCTTGCCAGCATTCACACCAAACCAGAGAGGGGAAAATTCCACTCATTATATTGTGGATTTCCTGGGAAGTCCCTACAGGAGACATTTCTAAAAATGTTCTAAATACAGAGCTAAGCAATTCCAAAACCAATGAATCAAAAAAATAGTCATCCATCATCAACTAAAGAACTGATAAGAGGAGGCTTTGTCAACATAACCATTTTCAACTGTGAAGAAACCTAGCACATCAATGAAACCTTCAGGCAGAACTGCAGATGCCAGTATTTCACAAATGCCAGTATTCAGTCAATCCAATATTCTGATGCTTTCAATTTAGAAGCAATGCATTATTTACACTGCCAGTATTCCACTCTATTTAAGTTAAGGCTTTAGTCTTAATTTCAATATAATCCAAGTCAATGAATATTTAATCAGCATTGCTTCCAGAAGTGTTGTTGCCATATTAGCCTGTTACTGCACTGACTGAAATGATTTTATTTGAAATTTGATCTATTTGGTGAAATGGAATCAAAAATTCTTTAACAGAATGATAATTTGTATGCAAAGACCATGTACAACAATGAATAAATTCTACATGATATAACAGTTCATTCAAAAGCTGTCAATAATGAACTTAGTAGATAGATTTCTATCTGAAAGAATTGAATTGCCAAAAATTGCAACTGACATATTGAAAACAAAGTGCAGCTATATCTCTTTACTCTGTGGTATAGGCAGAGACTATTTTACTGCATAAATGTGGCATGGTGGCTCAGTGGTTAGCACTGCTGCCTCACAGCACTAGGGTCTCAGGTTTAATTCCAGCCTCGGGTGACTGCCTGTGTGGACTTTGCGCGTTCTCCCTGTGTCTGCGTGGGTTTCCTTCCACAGTCCAAAGATGTGCATATCAGGTGAATTGGCCATGCTAAATTGCCCATAGTGTTAGGTCAATTAGTCAGAGGGAAATGGGTCTGGGTGGATTACTCTTCAGAGAGTCAGTGGGGACTGGTTGGGCCAAAGGGCCTGTTCCCACACTGTAGGAATCTAATATAATCCAACTGAATGCTCTGAAATAGCTTGCTTCCTGCTAATTAGTGTTGATATACATTTTATTTAAGCATCAACCACAATTTTATTCTGGGAAATTAATCCATTTGAAAATTCTCAGTATAATTATGATACCCATTGGTCAGAACTTCTTAAAAAACTTATTTGTTCATGGAATGTGGGCATCGCTGGCTAAGCCAGCATTTTTTGCCCATCCCTAATGACCCAGAGGTCAGTTAAGAGTCAAACACAATGTTGTGGACCTGGAGTCACATGTAGGCCAGATTGGGTAAGGATGGCAGTTTCCTTACCTAAAGCTCATCAGTGAATCAAATGGCTTCTTTTCCAACAATCAGGATCTTAATTCCTGATTTCTTTTTTTCCCTGAATTCAAATTCCTCCATCTGCCTGCCAAAGGTGGGATTCAAACCTAGGTACCCAGAACATTACTTGGGTCTTTGGATTAATAGTTCACTAAGCTATTGCCTCCCCTGTGGGTTGGTGGGATCTGGGGCCACACTTTGCCAGTTGCAGTGCTAGTGATAGCCATTTTTAGAGTTGTACCTGGAGGATGAAGATGCATTAATAGCTAGTACTGTTGAAAAGGTGTAAGTGGAGTTGTGGACAGTTAGTGCTGTGGGTTTTTGGGTGAACAGGTAGCACCATTGTTCCAAAGCAATAGGATAGTCCTTCCAAATGCCAAGAAGTGCCCAAAAATGAGTTGTATGAAAAACCTATTGGAAGGCTACCAGATTTTATCTCTTGTACAGTGGTAGCCACCTAGTCATTGGCAAAATGACCAAAAACATGAAGCCTTATACCTTTTGCCTTCCTAATTGTTCACTACTCGTGTATTTTATCTTTCAGAGACTTAAAAACCAGCCCCTTTTGACATTAACATTTCCCAATCTCTCATCATTTAAGAAATAATCTGCATTTCTGTTTTTAGATTAGATTCCTTACAGTGTGGAAACAGGCCCTTCGGCCCAAAATGTCCACACCAACCCTCCGAAGAGTAACCCACCCAGACACATTTCCCTCTGACCAATGCACCTAACACTATGGACAATTTAGCATGGCCACTTCACCTGACCTGCACATCTTTGGACTGTGGGAAGAAACCAGAGACCCGGAGGAAACCCACACAGACACAGGGAGAATGTGCAAACTCCACACAGCCCAAGGCTGGAATCAAACCTGGGATCCTGGTGCTGGGAGGCAGTGCTAACTACTGAGCCACCGTGCCGCTCCAAAGTGCCAAAGTGGATCAATGTGCATATTTCCATCTGCCATATTCTTGCTCATTCTCTTAACCTGTCTAAATCCCCTTAAGGCCTGTTAGCTTCTGCCTCACAAATCATATTCCACCTAGTTATATTTCATCAGCAAATTTTGAACTAACCTTTGTGGCACCCACATCCAAACCTTTGATCTTTGCTATACTCCACTAGTTACAGCCTGTCAACTGAGGATGACACATTTATTTCTATTCTATAGTTTCTGTGCATTAATCAAATCTTAATCCATCCTAATATACAGAGCCCAATCCTAGTGCTCTGATCTTCCTTACTACCCTCCTATGTAGGACCTTAACAAAAGTCATTTGAAAATTTAAATGCACGACATTCACTGGCTTCTATCTCATCTACACTGCTAGTTACCTCCTCAAAAATTTCAAATGGATTTGTCAAGCATGATTTCCACACTGATTCTGTCCAATTTTCCAATATCTAAGTCTGCAGTTGTCATATCCATTACAATATATTCTAGCATTTTCTTGACTACAGATATTAAACAACCCAGTCTGCAGTTCTCTATTTTCACTCTCCCTGCTTTCTTAAATAGTGGGGTGATATTGGCTTGTAATAAATCATTCCAGAAATTGTAGAATTTTGGAAAATGATACTCTGCATGTCCACTACTTCTACAGCCACCTTTTCCAACACTCTGAGAAATGGATCATTAGTTCAGGGAATTTATCAACTTGCAGTCCCCTAATTTCTTCAGAATTACTTTTTAACAAATATTGATTTCTTTCAGTCCCTCATTCAGATGAGTCCTTTGCAAGACAGTTTTGTATTTTCCTCCATGAATACAGAAATACAGGATGTCTGCTTTATGGGGGTCTGAGCAACATGAGTTATGGTGAGATTTGTGACAGAAGGGAGTGATTAGGGGCGGGATTTGCTGTACCTTCTATTCCTTTGCTGAGTGCGAGGAGAGTTTCTCGCTAGGTTGTGGCAAGTTGCCAATTATGGAGAATTATAGCTTGTTAAACCCCTTGTTAATGCTGCACTCACCACATTATTATCACACAAAACATGCTGAGTAAGCCAGACACTGAGAATTCGCCACATGGAAGTCAGAGCTTCAGCTTGCCACTGACTGTGATCCACCTCCATGTTGCTCAGCACCAAACAGGATCTCAGGGAATGATTCATACACACTAGTCACGCACACCCTTCATCCACGGACAGCAGCATCTAGCATCTGCCAATCTCTCATGACCATCCTAGTACTCCTTTATTCCATTTGCAAGGTGCTCTGGAAGCACAGACTGGCATCAGAGGGCACGCTGGAAATTAACATTGAAAGGTTGCTGCAAGAACACTTTGCATAGTGTTGGATAGGCATGCAGCCCATGGTTTGGAACATGCTACATTTCGGGCTGCTTGTTTTCTTTCTTATTGCTTGTTCACTTTGTCCTTACCTGCATCTGACAGCATTTCTGCATTGCCTTGCTGTGCCAACCAGACAGCTTTTCTTGCTGGCCAGCATTCCTCAGTAAAGGGGAGTTACAGCTGGTTGCACAATAATGTGCTATGTTGATCACACACCTACATCATGAGATAGCAGCTTACATGGCAAATACACTGCAAATAGCCAGCCATGTCGCAAAGTCTCTAATACTTGATCTAAAATAGCTCAATTGCCATTTGGCTGACACAGAAAACCATTTTGTATACAGTCCAGTCCCAAATTGATTCTTGATCATCTGACATAAGATGCTGTCTGATTAATGCATGGATTAATGTATGATCCTTTATAACAGTGCTGCCCTTCCTCCTTTTCATTTTTGCCAATGTAAAACGTTAACAATGTAAAACGTTCTTGAACATTCAGTTTCCAGTTGTGGTTACCCTGCAGCATTGTCTCTGTGGTGGTAATTAGATTATATCTACTTAATTCAATTTATGCTGTCAATTCATCATTTTTGTTGCAAATACTGTGTGCATTTTGATTATGTGCCTTCAATTCTACAATTTTATTATTTTCACAATCTGTCTGATGTGCTGGAGTACTTTTCAGTTTGTACACTCTGTCCCTTCTTGTGACATTCGTGTTATCAATTCCCTTAGTTGCTGCCCTTCTCTTTTGGTAGGTCCTATTTCTTTATTTTATCACATCTTCCCTGTTCCCAACTAGATACTTTCATGCCCATTTTACCACCCTAGTTACATGGCTCACCAGAACACTGTTTACAGCCTGGTTTAGCGAAGGATTGTCTCAAAGGTACATCTGTCATTTTTCCTAGTCCAAATGCCAGTGCCCCATCGAGGTAAATAACATGAAGCTTTCAGTTATACACCTTGTTTTCTAATCTTACTTACCCTATTCCAATTTGCTTATTACTCAGTTTATAATTCAATTATTATTACATTTGAAGTTCTGTCTTGTAATTTAGCTCCAGCTTGAACAAAACTTCTTTTCTGGTCCTAACAATGTTAGTGGTACCTACATGATCATGACCTCAAGATCGTTGCTCTTCTCAAAGAAAACAAACTCCAATATCGCCAATGTATACATTAAATGAATTTCCTCATTCCTGGAACTATCTTTACTACATCCTCTCTAATGTCTTAATATCCTTCAAAGTGTAGTGCCCAAAATTGAACACTCAAGTTGAGGCCAAGTCAGTTTTGTACAAATTTATCAAGATTTTCTTCCTTTCTAACGCTATGTCCCTATTTGTAAAACCTATAGCACCCAATGCTTTATTATGCCTTCTTACATGCTGCAGTGACACCTCCAAGATTTCTATACAGCCAGGTCCATCAGCTTCTGCAGCCCCATTTGAAATGTACACATTATTTTATGTTGCTCTTTGCATTCATCGTTAGTTCATCAAATTGAATCACTTCACACATTTTTCTAATCTTTCATGAATATGGGCCTTGCTGTCAAGGTCAGTTTTTATTGCCCATTCCGAATTGCCCATGAATTGTTTGGCTTCTTAGGCCTTTTCAAAATGTGGTTCAGACTCTTTGCTGAGTCTGAAGCCGCATCCTGGCCAGACCAGGTAAGGATGGCAGCTTTCCTTCTAATCAGTAATGATTTCACTGCCACAATTACTGAGAGTAACTTTCAAAATTCCCTCATCTACCATGATTTGTACCTATGTCTCCAAAGCATGAGACTCAGGTTCTGGATTATTAGTACAATGATATGATCACTATGTCTCTGTAGTGATTTTAACAAGGTCAGTCAGGTTGACCTCACAGAATATGGGTTTCCTGATTGAACTAGATTAACAGCCCCAATCAGGGAGCCCTAGCTGACAGATATAAACAGGAGTGTCAGGAGCTCTGTTCACTCAGAGAGCTGGATCAGACTCAAGCACTCTCCACATGTAAATAAAAGATGACTTAGTAACATGATACCGGCCTCTGTGCAGTTATTTCATTGTTGATGAGGAAAAAAAGTACACTCTTGAAATTCATTTGTAACAGTAATCTTTGAGTTGGAGTAAGCATTTCTGGCAACATGCCATTATTTAGTAAGCTTGACTTGTTCAATCCTGCCATCAAAGATTGGGCCCAATATGTGGAAAGAATGCATTACCTTTACAGGCAAATGGCATTGGGGCAGATGAAAAGAAATGAGTAACTCTCTTGACAGCTTGTGAACCCAGTTATTTCTGTTATTAGAAACCTAACTTTTCCAGAGGCACCAGATACTAAAATCTTTCAAGAGTTGACGGATTTAGTTAAGAAATATTATGAACCCCAAGTCTCCTCTAATTTTGAGATGCTATCGGTTTACTTGGCAATTCGAGAAATATGGGAATCCATATCAAGATTTTTGACTAGGTTAAGATGATTGGCAGAGGCAAGTGACTTTGGTTTAACCTTTAATGAGAGAACTTTCGGAATGTGCATTAATTATGTTACTACGCAAAAGCGCCCACTAGGTGAATCCCAACTGGACTTCAAACAGGCACAAGAACTGGCTTTCTCATTGGAAAATGTGGCAAGTGGAGAATGAGTTACGGTATTATGATGGAAGTGGACACCCTCGACAGTCCGATTGAGTTTGGAGAATACCACTTGAGAGAAGACAATTGCATAGCCTCACTCAAGAGGTATCCAGAACACAGGGACTCTACGTCAACCCACTAGCAAAACCCTTTAAAAACCAAGCCTCAGCCAAACGATGAAAATTTTCTTCAGGATCCAGGTCAGCAAGCCATTGTAATTGCTGCAGATATGGGGACTCAAAACAGCAAAAGAATTCCACTGGAACTAAATGGAGTAAAAGTACTCTGAGGCTGGTATCCAAGAGAGTGCATGCCCTGGTAAGTCCACAACATCTGGCTTGGAATAGTTAAATTGCTTAGCAACATCCAAATAATAATCAATCAAAATAAACATCTACTTAAATGGTCACCTGGTTCTAATGGACGTCAATATCAGCATGGCTGTTTCAGTGATTGCAGAACCAGTCTTTAACAAAACTCACCCTGGACTCCAACTCTTAAGTCTGAGCAAGAGCTTGGCTAGACTGAGAACCTATACCGGGGAACCTTTACAAATTAAGGGTACATCTTCAGTTTCCATCTCTTATAAGAAGCAGCTGGTTCAGTTACCAGTAATTGTAGTAAAATGTTCGGGCCCAAACTTGGTGGGGCATAATCAGTTGAGAAAGATTCACCTGAATTGGATCAACATTTTACGATTAGAAAATGACTGCCTGAGTGAAGTCACAATTAAATACCCAGAAGTTTTTCAAATAGGTCTAGGAATTATGGAAGAATCCGAGGCCATCTTGCATGTTGACCAGAAAGCAATTCCACGATTTTGCAAGGCCCGCTAAGCACCATTTATGTTATGGGCACAAATCAGAAGGCTGGAAAGCAATCATCAAATCAATCCAGTTGCAGAACAGACAGCACCAGTTATACTGACTGTAAAGATCGACGGATCAGTTTGGCTGTGTGGATTTTAAACAAACGGTAAGCAACCTTTCACAGCTAGATGAATACCCAATCGCTTGCATAGAGGATCTATATGCAAAGCTGGCAGGGTGGCTGTCCTTCACAAAGTTGGACATGAGCTATGTGTACTTACAATTGCGGTTAGGTGAGGATTCCAAGAAGTATGCTACAATAAATAACCATGAGGGTTTGTGAGACTGCCATTTGGGGTATAATCTACTTGTGCCCTTTTCCAGCAGACCATGGAGAACATTTTACAAGGTCTATCCTAGGTTGCCATTTATCTAGACGCCATGCTAATAGCAGGGAAGACAAATAAGGAGCACTTAGAGAACTTGAGCATAGTCCTTAGATGTTTATCCCAAGCAAGTATATGCTTTAGAAGGGAAAAACATATGTTCCAGGCACCTAAGTTACGTACTTGGGGTACAGAGATAACAAAACTGGGTCACACCCATTGGAAGATAAAGTGAGGGCAATCAAAGGTGCCCCAGCTCCTGTGTCTGTACTCGAGTTTAGCTCCTTCCCTGCGCTGGTGAATTAGTATGGAAAGTTCATACATAACCTGGCCTCCACCCTGGCACCTTTGCATCAATTCTTAAAAAAATGGGTCAGCTTTGCAAATGGTTGTGTAGCCAAGCCATAGCTTTCAGGGAAGTGAAGAAACAGCTATCATCCTCTAAGGTGTTGGCACACTATGATCCCAAATGACATCCGATGTTGACATACAATCCCTTCCCATACAGCATGGGGTTTGTATTGGCTCGTAGGTGACCCAATAGAGAGGAACGCCCAATGACATGTGCTACTATGACACCCGGGCCAATAAACAAGTTGTGTGTCCATGTAATAATATTCCTATGTTGGCTTAATGTCTGTTTAATTGTTCCCTGTTCTAGCCTCTGGCTGTAGTTTAGGAGCCAGATTTCTTGCATAGGCAGACCCAGTGTCCTTTTGTATCACATGCTTTTCACAGATCTTAGAATGCAGGACACATTGACAATGGGTGCGATAGATCACATTTGCAACAAAGCATTTTTGTGTGTCATGTCCTGACTACAGTGCCAATACAGTTTGTAGCACTGAAAAGTTTCAGGATGTTGTTGTGCAGTTACAATGAATTCAAAGTTTCCACCATGTTAGCAGAACATCGATGTTTTGACTTGCCTTTGTTTTTCAAGAGGTCTTTTTAGAATGCTTTGATAGATATTGGAGCAATCAATGACTCCATTATCTTCTCTGGTAATACAGCCTATGAAAATTCACATTCATTGCCCTTGTTACAGCATCTACTGACAAATTAATCTATTGATTCCCATTATTTTTTGCCGATAGAACATCAATGCTAAGTGATGAATTCTAAAGCTGACTTTATATACAGCTGATCTTCTACAGCTTCCAAAACCTTCGTGAGATCTTTCTGGTCTTCATTATAGAACCCCGACAGTGTGGAAACAGGCCATCTGGCCCAACAAGTTCACACCAACCCTCCAAAGAGTAACCTACACAGACCCATTCCCCTACCCTATAACTTTATATTTACCCCTGACTAATGCACTTAACCTACACATCCCTGAATACTATGGGCAATTTAGCATAGCCAATTCACCTAACCTGCACATCTTTCGACTGTGTGAGGAAACTGGAGCACCCGGAGGGAACCGACGCAAACACAGGGAGAATGTGCAAACTCCAATACAGACAGTCTCCTGAGGTGGAAATCGAAGCCGGGTCCCTGGTACTATGAGGCAGCAATGCTAACCACAGAGCTACCATCTTCTTCGGTATAATCCCTTGTTACCAACTGCTATGAATATGTTCACAGCTTGCTTCATCACATCTCGACGGCTTGGTCGATGAAGTATATCTGAATCCTTAGTTTAAATGAGATTGAACTCAGATTGTAGATCTGTGGCTTTCCTATTCATGATGGGGTGCTTGATATCAATCCTTATGCATTTTTTTTATCTTTTCACTTTATACTTAACGTATGTATAACTTATGTGTATATAATTGTGTGCTTCAAATTTGTTTTAGGACTTATTCTGTTGGCTCCATGCAGTTTCTGAAATCAGCCCACATTTATCTGTTACTTAATTTAGGATCACTTTTTCTTAGTTCAGTGCGGGGCTGACTCCCAAAAGCTATACAGATATGAAATAACCTTTAGATAGGATGGTTTTGAATCAACTGACTGCCTTCATGGATTTAAACAACTTGGACGTACTCAGTTTGTAAAGGAATCGTATCTTCTTTTGCTTTCTCTACCATGGAAACTTCTGGATTTCAGTTGTATTTTGTTTGCTGCTGCTCCCCTTACCTTGCAAGTTTGCAAGGTTGGCTTCTTATTTGCTGTTCTTCTTTGCTCATAATAAATCTCAGTTGTGTACCATTTTATAATATTCTTGGAGTTATCTAAACCTAACATATAGGACTAGGGTAATCTTCAGACACATCCTATTCCTTGAGTGTTCCAATCCAGACACTGTGGTCAATAATTAACATCCTGATACTTGGGCAATTTGCATGCTGAGTTCTTCAAGAAGCATAACTCCAAGGGTGATAACCAACATAGAGAGTCTTTACAGTCATAGTTAATGATTTCCCTGGAGGGTTTGTGTGTATTTCAGAAGGGGCATTAACTTGAGTAGCAAGGTGCAAAGTGACAGCAGCAGTGTCATATTAATATCTAACACTAATTGGTGTCATAATCTGTTCACTTTGCATAATTGTGCTACACACTCACAGTGTTTGTGCTCACACCCTCACCAAAATGTTGCTCACCTTGGGCTGTACCTCAAATGAGCAAAATTGCATTTGGCTTTTAGGCATAGGGTAGCATATTGCAGAACCAATCTGTAGGCAAGGAGTTTAAAATGATAAATAGGATTTGAAAAGGTAAATAAATACAAAAAGAAATCCTTCTAATGAGGGAATCCAGATCAAGGGAGCAAATGTTAAAATTTGAGCTAGGCCATTCAGGAATGAAATCAAGAAATACTTCTTCACACTCAGCATGGTAGAAATCTCACCATTGAAAAGCTGTGGGTGTTGGCTAAGTTGAAATTTTAAAGACTGAGATCAACTAACGCTTGTTTGGTAAGAGTATGAGAAGTATTTAGAACAAAGGTAGTAAATGGAGCTGATCTATGATTATTGGAATTGATCCATAATCTAACTACATAGTGGAAATCATCACTTTGTTTTTTCCATTCTTAATTGTCTCTTTTGGTGCTTTTAGTCCAACAAGTTAAACCATTTGTGGTTTTATTAAACCAATATCAAAGTTGTTGAAATGACAATAATAGTACCAAGCAGGGTCTTGATACCTACAAAACTGCATTTTTCATGATAAATCAGCATAGAAATGATTGCTAATCACGATATTGTCACTTAATTTCTGTATTTATCTAATGTTAGCTAGAATTTATAATGTACGTTTATGTCATGTACCTTTGGATATCATATACAATAAATTACATTCTATCTCAAAAGAAATCTGCTGCATTACCAAGGGATGGGTAACCAAATGTGGTACATTTCTGATGCTGCTATAGTTTCTAACATGGTTAGTGCTTGCAAGAATGCTAATGAAATAAAATGCTAACTGACATGTAACACAACAATTTAAAATAAGCTTTGCTGCTCCCAAACTTTTAATTCAATACTTCAGTACATTCTTGTAAGTGATATCCAAGTGTTCCAGTATCTAACATAAAAGCACTTCCAGTAAAGCAAATCTGAACTGTTTAATCAATGCAAAACCAATTTGTTCATTTTTCATTTGCATGTGACTAAACATTACCACCTGCAATGCACCAACATTGTCTTTTAATTTATATAAGCTCAAGGTCATTCAGGAATAACTTGGTTTCAAAATAGGCTTGAAAGTACTTTTTTTTAAAAACAAGATTTGAATGAAATTTACTGATTCTGATGTGAAATTATTTACAATTAGAATATACTTTAACTATATTCTTTAGCAATTAAGTATTCAATTACAAAAATAATCCAATATAATTCTGTAAACAAACAATAACAAAGTATTTAAAATATCTAAGAATTATTTCCTAGTAATATTCTGTAAAGCAGACTGTCACCGCTTTGGATTCTGGTGAGCTCAGCCTTATTTGCATGGCCTGTGGGTGGGGGGTTTCAATGTCTACTACCAAGTGTGGCTAGGCAGCAGCATTACTGATCGAGCTTGTCAGGTCCTAAACTGCTAGGCTGGGTCTACGGTAGAGAGTGAAGGAACCAACAAGAGGAAAAAACGTACGTGACCTCATCCTTACTAATCTGCTGGTTGCAGAAACATCTGTCTATGACAGTATAGATAAAAGTGACCACTGCACTGTCCTTGTGGAGACGAAGTCCCGCCTTCACATTGAGAATAATCTCCATCGTGTTGTGTGGCACTATCACCATGCTCAATGGGACAAACTTCAAACCGATCTAGCAGCTCAAGACTGGGCATCCAAGAGGCACTGTGGGCCATCAATACCAGCAGAACTGTCCTCCAGCACAATCTGCAACATCATGGCCTGGCATATCCCCCACTCAACCATTACCATCAAGCCAGGGGACCAACCCTGGTTCAATGGAAAGTGCAGCAGGGCATGCCAAGTGCAGCATCAGCCAGATGCTGCACCAAGCTACCAAACAGGACTATTTGCATGCCAAATGGCATAAACAGCATGTGATAGACAGAGCTAAGTGATCCCACAACCAATGGGTCAGATCTAAGCTCTGCAGTCCTTCCACATCCAGTCGTGAATGGTGTAGACAATTAAACAACTCACTGGAGGGGAGGCTCCACAAATATCCCCATCCTCGATGACGGAAGAGCCCAGCACATCACTGCAAAAGGTAACGCTAATGCATTTGCAATAATCTTCAGTTAGAAGTGCTGAGTGGGTGATCCATCTCAGGCTCCTCCAGTGGTCCCCAGCATCACAGATATCAGTCTCCGGCCAATTCGATTCACTCCACGTGATATCAAGAAATGGCTGGAGGCACGAGATACTGCAAAGGCAATAGGTCCTGATAACACTCTGGCATGGTACTGAAGACGTGTGTTCCAGAACTTGCTGCTCCCCTAGTCAAGCTCTTCCAGTACAGTTACAATACTGGCATCGACCCAACAACGTTGAAAATTGCCCAGATATGTCTTGTACACAAAAAGTAGGACAAATAACAGAGGCACGGTGGCTCAGTGGTTAGCACTGCTGCCTCACAGCGCCAGGGACCTGGGTTCGATTCCAGCCTTGGGCCACTGTCTGTGTGGAGTTTGCACATTCTGTCCGTGTCTGCGTGGGTTTCCTCCAGGTGCTCCGATTTCCTCCCACAGCCCAAAGATGTGCAGGTTAGGTGAATTTGTCATGCTAAATTACCCGTAGAGGTAGGTGCATTAGTGGGTGGGTGTGGACTAGTTGGGCTGAAGGGCCTGTTTCCACACTGTAGGGAATCTAATAAAATCCAACCCGGCCAATTACCACCCAATCAGTCTACTCTCCAATATCAGTAAAAAAAGGGGTCACCAACAGCACTATCAAGTAGCACCTGCTCAGTTTAGGTTTCGCCAGGGTCACTCAGCTCCTGATCTCATTACAGTCTTGGTTCAAACATGGACAAAAGAGCTTAATTGACAGCCCTTGACATCAAGGCTGCATTTGACGGAGTATGGCATCAAGGAGCCCTGGCAAAACTGGAATCAAGGGTCTCAGGGGGCAAACGCTCTGTTGGTTCAAGTCACACCTGGTACAAAGGAAGATGGTTGTGGTTGTGGAGGGTCAGTCATCTCAGCTCCAGGACATCTCTACAGGATTCCCTCAGGGTAGTGTCCTCGGCTCAACAATCTTCACCTGCTTCATCAATGACCTTCCCGCTGTCATAAAGGTCAGAAATGGGGATGTTCACCGATGATTGCATAGTGTTCAGCATAATTCATGCCTCCTCAGATACTGAAACAGTCCGTGCTCAAATGCAACAAGATCCAGACAATATCCAGACTTGGGCCAACAAGTGGCAAATAACATTCGCGCCACACAAGTGCCAGACAATGACCATTACCAAATAGAGACACTTTAACCACCGCCTCTTGACATTCAAGGATATTACCATCACTGAATCCCCCACTGTCAACATCCTTGGGGTTGCCATTGACCAGAAACTCAACTGGACTCACCATATAAACACAGTGCCTACAAGAGCAGGTCAGAGACTAGGGATACTGCGGTGAGTAACTCACTTCCTGACACCCCAAAGTCTATCCACTACTTACAAGGAACAAGTCAGGAATGTGATGGAATACTCCCACTTGCCTGGATGGGTGCAGCTCCAACAACACTCAAGAAGCTTGACACCATCCAGGACAAAGCAACCTGGTTGATTGGCACCACATCTACAAACATTAAATCCCTCCACCACCACTCAGTAGCAGCAGTGTGTTCAATCTACAAGATGCACTGCAGAAATTCACCAAAAATCCTTAAACTGCCCCTCCCAAACCCACGACCGTTTCCATCTAGAAGGACAAGGGCAGCAGGTACCTAGGAACAGCACCACTTGAAAGTTCCCCTCCAAGCCACTCACCATCCAGACTGGGAAATATATTGCTGTTCCTTCACAGTCGTTGGGTGAAAATCCTGGAATTCCCTCTGTAACGGCATTGTGGATCAGCACAAAGCAAGTGGACTGTAGCGATTCAAGAAGGCAGCTCACCACCACCTTCTCAAGGGCAAATAGAAATGGGCTATCAATGCTGGCCAGCCAGTGATGTCCAAGCCCCACAAATGAATAAACAAAAAAAACCTTCTCCCTTTCCACCCCCATTCCCAACTCTTTTTCAGAACTGAAGTGAATTGAATCTGAAATATTAACTTTGCTTTCTCTCCACAATGTTGCCAGACCTGCTGAGACTTTCCTGCAATTTGTGTTTTTGTTTCTGATTTCCAGCGCTCAGAGTTCTTTTGTATAATGATCCATTTATGACAACTCTCTGTTTTCTGTTAGCTAACCAAGACATTATCCAAGCTATTATGTTACCACCTACACCATGGTCTCTTACTTTACATAGTAACATTGTTTTGTAAAACCTTGTCAGATGCCTCTGGAAATTTAAGTACTGTACATCATAGGTCCCCCTTTATCTACATGGCTTGACACTTTCTCAAAAAACTCTAATAAGTTAACTAAACATGATTTTTCATTCACAAAAACATGTTGACTCTTCCTGAGTCTACTGAGATTTTCTAAGAGATACACAATACCCCCTTAATATAATTCCATTCACTGTCTAATTCACAATTGTTGCTGCGATGTTACTTGTATCCTCTACAGTGAAAGCAGATGCAAAATATCCATTCAATTTATCTGCCATTCCTTAACGTTCATTATTAATTTTAAGACTCACTGTCTGATGGAAAAACACTCACTTTATTTACTTTCTTCCTTTTCAAATACCTCCAGAAACCTTTACTATATTTGTAACTAGCTTTTGCTTGTACTCTAATTTCTCCCACCTTTTGACCTTTTCGTTATTTGCTGTTCTTTTCATTCTGTCCAACATTTTCACCTGCCATTCATACTAGTAAATCAATGATTTTCCTTTCAATTTAATATGATCATTAACTTTATTGGTTAGTCACTAATGTTACAGCCTTTCCCTGGTTGTGTTTCATTCTCACAGGAATGTACATTTATTGAATATTCAAAAGTATCTCCTTAAATGTCTGCCAATGTATCTTTACGACCTCTTCCATAACCTAATTTTCCAGATTACTCTTGCCTGCTCTGTTTTTCTGCCCTCATAATTGTCCTTATTTAAGTCTAAAACACTAGTCTTAGGTCAACATTTCTCTGCTCAAGCTATATATGATATTCAATCATATTATGAGTACAACTGCCTTGGGGTGCCTTTGCTAATTAATTATGTCATTGAGCATTATTAAATCTAGTACAGATTGCTCTATCGTTGGCCCTGGAACATGCTGCTGCAAGAAACTGTCCTTGAAATCATTCCATGAATTCTTCGTCCAAGCTACATTTACCAATATGATTTGTCCAGTCTATCTGCAGATTAAAATCATCTTGGGCAATTTTATCTTTCTTTACTTTTCTCGCAAAACTGCATTATTTCTTTCTGCGTATACTATCCTTCAGTGAGGATACTGTAAGAAGTCTACATACCATTCCCATAAATAACTTTTTTCCTTCACTATATTTCATCTCTTTCAAATTGATTCTACAACTTCATCTCAGAATTAAGGTAATCTCTCCCTATTGTACCAAGCATCTTTAACTGACAGAGCTACCTCTCCAACGTTTTCCTAATTATCTATCCTTGCTAAATGTCATATGCCTTAATTATTCATGTCCCAGTCTTTGCCATTTTCCTTTTTATTCAATCATGGGATGTGGGTGTCCCAGGCTGGTTAGCATTTATTGTCTGTCCCTAGCTGTCCCAGCACAGCTGAGAGTCAACTACATTGCTGTAGGTCTGGAGTCATATGTAGGCTAGACCAGGTGAGAATGGTACATTTCCTTCCCTGAAGAACATTAGTGAACCAGATAGGTTTTTTGGACAATTGGCAATAGTTTCCATTGGTGGTCATTTGTAATTCTTAACACCAGATTTTTCTAATTTAATTCAAATTCCACCATCTATCATGGAGGGACGTGAATCTGGTCCCCAGAAAATTAACTCCCCCCTCCCACTCCGCCAAGGACATGCATGTCCTTGGCCTCCTCCATTGCTAGACAATGGCAACACAACGCCTGTAGGAAGAGCGCCTCATCTTCCGCTTAGGAACCCTCCAACCACAAGGGATGAATGCAGATTTCTCCACCTTCCTCATTTCCTCTCCCCCCACCTTTTCTCAGTCCCAACCCTCAGACTCAGCACCACCTTCTTGATCGGCAATCTTCTTCCCGACCTCTCCTCCCCCAACCCCTCTCCGGCCTATCACCCTCACCTTAACCTCCTTCCACCTATCGCATTCCCAACACCCCTCCCTCAAGTCCCTCCTCCCAACTTTTATCTTAGCCTGCTTGGCACACCCTCCTCATTCCTGAAGAAGGGCTTATGCCTGAAATGTCGATTCTCCTGCTCCTTTGATGCTGCCTGGCCTGCTGCATTTTTCCAGCAACACATTTTTCACCCCAGAAAATTAGTTGCGTTTCTAGATTAATAGTCTAGCAATAGGCGACTAGTTCATCACCGTCCCATATTGCCTTATCTTGCAAAAGTATCTCTGTAATAACTATTACATCATAAATATTTGTTTCCATTTGCACTGTCAATTCATCTGTTTTATTATAAGTGTTACACCCACTAAATATTTCTTGCGTTTTTTGTCTTTATAACAAATTTCCATCATTTACAATAGTTTGCCTTTGAATACCTAATTTATGATGTGAAACATTCATTTCAAATCTCAACTCACATTTTTAAAGGTGCAAAATATATGTAAAAGCTAGATAGAAAACAGCAGAGGAGAAAGTGAGGACTGCAGATGCTGGAGATCAGAGCTGAAAATGTGTTACTGGAAAAGCGCAGTAGGTCAGGCAGCATCCAAGGAACAGGAGAATTGACGTTTCGGGCATAAGCTAAAAACAGCAGAGGCAAGAACAGAGTAAAACAGATGAAAGAGACCCGAATTCGTTCTATCCAATCTGTTTTCCTGATTAGCAAAATGTACCTCCTGAGATGCAATGGTATATTCAGTTTCATGTTAAAAATATTAATTGTGTCTTTTAGTAAGTTCAGGACTTGAGGACTTCAGCCCTATATGACCCAATACCTGGCATACAGTAAGTAAGATCTCATTATGTAGATTCTGCAAGTGAACATGCCCCATGATTCTCTCTAACCTTGCTGCAACATCCTTGACAATGATAAGAGTGCAGACTTGGACTCCCCTCTGAATTCAGCTACTTAGCTATTATTGATTCGGCTATGGAAATATTTTATTAATGATAGAAACAAGTGATGTATGTGAAGAAATTCAGGTAAAATCATAAATCACAAGTAAAATGATCAAAATTATACTAGCCAGTCTGAACTTTGAAAATAGATTACAGCTGTAAGCATATTCTCTGGTGTCCATTATAATTAAATTTGCTGTCTTTGTTTTATATTTGTTTCCAGGCCAATATTTTTGGTGCAAGCAGCTGTTTGAGCAGATGTTATTGCTCCCCATGCCCTTGTTGCATATTGACATTCATGAGTAGATTGATGATTGTGACATCATAAGTGCAAGCTGATTGAAAAATAACTTCCAGCAGCCAGGACATTATAAATCTGATATATCTGGCAATTTTACAATGGAGTGAGATCAGATTGAAAGAGGACAGAGTTTTAGTCACTGGATAACCTGGAAAAGAAAATAACAAGGAGAACCAGGCTACTTAAACTGCCAAGCCTCATTTTTTATATTAGATTACTTACAATGTGGAAACAGGCCCTTCAGCCCAACAAGTCCACACCGACCCTCCGAAGAGCAACCCACCCAGACCCATTCCCCTACATTTATCCCTTCACCTAACACTACAGGCAATTTAGCATGGCCAATTCACCTAACCAGCATATTTTTGGACTGTGGGAGGAAACCGGAGCACCCAGAGGAAACCCACGCAGACATGGCAGGCGGGGAGGAATGTGCAAACTCCACACAGATAGTTGCCTGAGGCGGGAATTGAACCTGGGTCTCTGGCACTGTGTGGCAGCAGTTTTAACCATTGTGCCACCGTGCCGCCCTTGCCACCATGCCACCCTCATTCTAATATGATTGCTGAGTTGGCTAATCAATTGCATGAGTGGCAGTATAAGTCAAAAAGCTGTAACTATATGTCACTTGTGAGTTACATATTTAGTTGAAGAATGCAACTCTTAAAGGGAATTTGTATTCACCAAAGTTAATTATTCTTAATTATTCTTGGCATTTCTATTTCCTCTTGGTCAGTAAACAATGCTGGGACAAGCGGGAAGGTTTCCCTCAGGTTCTTGATAATTTCTTGTCAGTGGTGCTGGCAGCAGCCAAAGACCATAATGGAATTTAGGATTATCGGAGGACTACATAATGGTCCTCGCACATATGGAGCTGAAACACCTCATTCTGCTAGGAGCATTTGTCATTATAGAACTGCATTGAGTGTATCCAGAATGGATATCCAGGACAAGGAGCTCTGGAGATAGAACAACATGCAACTCATTAGTGTATCACTGTTATTACTTGCATCCCTCCAAAAGCCACAAAGAATTCCAGTATCAAACAACTCCAAAACTTCAATCACTATAAGCAAAGCTTACATATATGAAATACTATTTTCTAATTGTACACTAAATCTTGTTCTTCTGCTCCTCTAGGCCTTCCCAGTAACAACAATGCTGTGAAGAAACTTCTGAGAAGAGTAACACAGACAAAGATATCCTTCATGAGGAAGCTATTTTGTTGACCAATAATGTCTAATTTCATGAAAATAGAATCCCTAAATTGTGGAAGCAGGTCATTCAGCCCAAGAAATCCACACCTACCTTCCGAAGAGCAACCCACCCAGTCCGTGTACATCAGCATTCCAATGAATTGCCAATAATGAGTGTTAGCTGATAGCAAAAACTCCAATTTATGCATATGGCTTATGGTCAATGGTCTGTGATCTGTTAACAGTGTAAATTGCTGGCCATATAGGTATTGGTGGAATAATCTAATGTTAAAAATGATGCACAGAGCTTCTTTCTTTATCTGTGCATAGTCCATTTCTGTTTTGTTTAACAATCATCATAAAAAATATATTGGTTTCTCTTCACCAGTGCTATTTGCAACAGTAACTTTAGGCCAAAATGGATCAGACCTTCTGATTTACTGAAGCCTCCTTGGCTTGTGTAAAGGCTCTTTCATGTTGATCTTCCTTTCCAATTTTTGTTTTGGCATAATAAATTATGCAATAGCTTCGGAATGGTTGCAAAATTTAGAACAAACCCACCACCATGGTAATTCTATAAGCACAAAATGATTGCAATCGGTTTATGTTTTTAGGTGCTGGTGCCTGAGTTATGGCTTTTACTTCTGAAGGTAGTTCCTCAGCATCAATGACATGGCCTAATTATGCAATGGAACAGTTAAAAAATTCACATTTGTCTTTCCTCATTTTTAGGCCCAAATCTTTAAATCTCTGCAGAGTAGCATCTAAAATATTGATATGCTCTTTTTCCTTTCACTTCATGGTTGAAATATTGTCCAGGTAACACTGGACTCCTTAAGTTCTGATCCATGGCATGTTTGAATATCACAGTCTCAGATGCTATCCCAAATGGAAGTTTCATATATTTGAATAGAATAGCAATTTATTATCATTTGTATTTTCACAAAAAATACAGCGAAAAGTTTTAGAAGTTGCTATACCACAGCACCTAAATTAATGATAGAATTCACAAATAATATAGAACATAGAACATAGAAAAATACAGCACAGAACAGGCCCTTCAGCCTGCAACGTTGTGGCGAGGATTAATCCTAATGTAAAATAAAAGAACCTTACCTGCACACCCATCAATTCGTTGCAATCCATGTGCATGTCCAGCAGGTGCTTAAATGTCTCTAATGATTCTGCTTCCACCACCAGCACTGGCAAAACATTCCATGCATTCACAACTCTCTGCATTAAGAACCTACCTCTGATGTCTCTTCTAATAACTTCCTCCTAATATCTTAAAACTATGACCCCTCATCCCAGTCAATCCTGCTCTGGGGAAAAGTCTCTGGCTATTGGCTCTATCCATGCCTCTCATGATCTTGTACACCTCGATCAGGTCACCTCTCCCTCCTTCTCTCCAGAGAGAAAAGTTCAAGCTTAGTCAACCTCTCTTCATAAGACAAACCCTCCCGTCCAGGCAGCATCCTGGTAAACCTTCTTTGTACCCTCTCCAAAGCCTTTTTATCTTTCCTATAGTAGGGCAACTAGAACTGGACACAATATTCCAAATGTAGTCTCACCAGGGAGTTGTAGAGCTGTAGCAAAACCTCGCAACTCTTAAACTCTTTCCTCCTGTTAATGAAAGCCAAACACCATATGCTTTCTTAACAACTTTATCCACTTGGGTGGCAACTTTGAGGGATCAATATACTTGAACACTAAGATCCCGCTGTTCCTCCACACGGCCAAGAATCCTGTCTTTAATCCTATATTCAGCATTCAAGTTCGACCTTCCAAAGTGCACCACTTCATATTTATCTAGGTTGAACTCCATCTGCCATTTCTCAGCCCAGCTCTGCATCCTGTCTATGTCGTGCTGCAGCCTGCAGTAGCCCTAGATACAATTGACGACACCTCCAACCTTTGTGTTGTCTGCAAATTTACTAACCCACCCCCTCAATCTCCTCATCCAAGCCATTTATAAAAACTACAAAGAGCAGAGGCTCAAGAACAGAGCCCTGCGGGACACCATCCAACACTGACCTCCAGGCAGAATACTTTCCATCTACAACCACTTTTTATTTTCTGTCAGCCAACCAATTCTGAATCCAGATTGCCAAATCTCCCCATATCCGATACCTCCTGACTTTATGAATGAGCCTACCATGGGAACCTTATCAAATGCCTTGCTGAAGTCCACATACACCACATCTACTGCTCAACCTTCGTCAACATGTCTTGTCACCTCCTCAAAGAACTCAATAAGATTAGTTAGCCACGATCTGCCCTTCACAAAGACATGCTGACTGCCTTTAATCATGCTATGCTTTTCCAAATAGTCATAAATCCTATCCCTCAGAATTATTTCCAAAACCTTGCTGACCACAGATGTAATACTGACAGGTCTGTAATTGCCAGGGATTTCCCTATTACCTTTCTTGAAAAAAGGAACAAAATTCACCTCCTTCCAATCTTCCAATATGACTCCTATGGAGAGTGAGAAAGCAAAGATCTTCACTAGCGGCTTAGCAACCTCCCTTCTTGCTTCCTGGAGCAACGTAGGATAAATCTGGTCTGACCCTGGGGACTTATCAATCTTAATGTTCCCCAAAATTTCCAACACATCAACTTAATCAATCTTGATCTGTTCAAGCCCATATCCCAGCTCTTCAAAGTTCTCATTCACACAAGGCCCCTTTCCTTAGTGAAAACTGAGGCAAAAAACTCATTTAGTGCTTCCTCTATCAGCTCAGACTCGCAAAAGTTCCCTATACTTTTGATCTCTGATCAGCCTTACCTTCTCCCTGATCATTCTCTTATTCTTCAAGTAATGAAATAAGAAGACATAAATGTAAAAGTTCATTACAGCTAAATTAATGGCTCCTGGGTTTGGGGTATACCGGAAAACCAGACCGAAACCACCGTGCAGGGCCAGGCCGAGACCTCCATGCTGGGAAGACCCAGATACTTGAACTCAAACAGCAAAGTCAGTATCTGCAATGATTTCAAAGTCACTTTTCATCTGGCATTCTGAACAGTAACGTTTGCCTTTACTTAGTGACCTATTTGCTGGATAAGTTCTAGGTCAGCTTTTCAGTAAAATTGACCTAAGTCAAGCCTGTCTGCAGATGAATGAGATCCTGAGTTACAGAAATGCTTACCAACTGTAACACATAAACTACTATGGTGGTGAAGTAGCAGCGCAACATGTGGGCTCCTCAGCCCAAGAGCCCAGAGCTCATCTACTTTGACCACTTTACTACTTTTAGAGTCATAGAGATGTACAGCAGAGAAAGACCCTTCCGTCCAATGTGTCCATGCCGACCAGATATCCCAACCCAATCTAGTCCCACCTGCCAGCACCTGGCCCATATCCCTCCAAACCCTCCCTATACATATACCCATCCAGAATCCTTTTAAATGTTGCAACTGTACTAGCCTCCACCACTTCCTCTGGCAGCTCATTCCATACACGTACCACCCTCTGCGTGAAAAAGTTTCCCCTTAGGTCCCTTAGATGCTCCTGACACACACTTCCAGGTATAAATGAGACCAAAGCTTCACTGCCACCTCCATTCTTACCATTTGCCATTCAGTAAGGAAGTGACCCTGAATCATTTGTTTAATAACAATTCCTTTTTGGACTATGAGGCTGAGCTTTTCACATGCCCTTTTTGTACTGTGTAGATTTTCTTCCTATTCTTCACTTTCTTCCTCAAACACGCCTATTCAACGTGCTCTTTTTCTTTGACTCCAATTTCTGCATACAGCTTCTTTGCTGCTGCATGATCTGATTTTCACACCAATGGCAGTTTTGAGTCTGTCTTGGTTCTTGTCTCTTAGCTATAATTTTGTGAATTCTCTCAGCAATGAGCTTCCTTGGCAGCCAGTTCCCATCGAGATTGCTATTTCCAACACTTTCTTTAAGCCTAGGTTCCTTTCTATCAGTAATATCTTCTGGATTGCTTCACATCTTAAACCACACATTAGTCTGACTCTGATAGGTTCATTTAAGTTGTCCCTGAATTTGCAGCATTCTGCTAACTTCTTTAAAATTGCCAAAAACTATGAGATAGATTCATCATCATTCTGGTTGTGTTTGTAGAATCCAAACCTTTCAGCAATCACCAATGGTTTTGGTGAAAAATGGTTCTGTAAGATTCCTACTATTTCTTTCTGGAACCCAGCTTCTCCAATTGTACCTGACTCCTCAGGAGGTTAATAGTTTATTCCCCTTCTAACATAATACTCTGAAATGCAGGACAAGTACAGCTGCTTCAATTTTTTTTAGCTTGAACAATTTAATGGAATTTCTCTGCATAGGAGATCCATCTCTCAGTACTCTCATCATACAGTTCGACTGAGTCATGATTTCCAGCTTTTTTAAAAGAAAATGGGACGGGTTGGCATAACATAGCATGCCATGCAAATTTTAGCACTAACACATTTTTTTGGGTTAAATCAATGTATTCCTGAAGCTGCCCTTTCTTTCCCGAGATTCCACATTAATCTTAAAGTATTTCCCTCCATAGAGTATTCATTACTCAGTGTCCTCACAGCTTCTCCTGCACTGTTCACCTATTCCCTGTTCACCTCTTCAGTTCCTTGCTGACTGTACATGCTTAAATTTGTTTTCTTCTTTTCTAGGGAGGCTATCAAAAATTATAGAGGGATCTTGATCAGATGGAGAAGTGGGCTGAGGATTGGCAACTGCAATTCAATACAGTTAAATGTGAGGTGTTGCACTGTAGAAAATCAAACCAATGTAGCACCTATACAATAAACTATAAGGTCCTGAGGAGTGTTGGGGAGCAGAGGGACCTAAGAATACAAGTACATAGTTCTTTGAAAGCAGTGTCAGATGTAGACAGGGTGGTGAAGGAGGTGTGCTGGCATTCATCAGTCAAGATATTGAGAAGAGAACTTGGGGACATTGGTTACAGTTGTATAAGCTGTTGGTGAGGCTGTACTTGGAATATTGTGTGCAGTTTTGGCCACCCTGTTATTGGAAAAACAGCTAAACTGGAAACAGTGCAAGGAAGATTTATGAGGATGTTACCAGGAGTAGTAGGCCTGAGTTATAGGGAGAGGTTGGCCAGGATAGCACATTATTTCTTGGAATGTAGGAGAATGGGGGGTAACCATATTGCAGTGTATAAAATCATGACGGGCATAGATAGAATGAACACATATAGTCTTTTTTCCGAGGGATGGGGAATTGAAAACTAGAGGGCATAGTTTCAGGCAAGAAGGGAAAGACTTAAGGTGCCCTTAGGGGCAACATCTTCATGCAGAGAGTGATCGTACATGGATAGGGCTGCCAAAGAAAGTAGTTGAGGCAGGTACAATAGCAACATTTAAAGACATTTGGATAGGTACACAGATGGGAAGGGTTTTGAGGGATATGGACCAAATGCCAGCAATTGGAACTAGCTGAACGGGAACCACGGTCAGCATGGACCAATTTGGGCCAAAGAGCCTGTTTTCATGCTGGATTACTCTATAATTCTATGAATCAATGGATTAACCCAATGGATCTCAAAGCAGTTTTTATCCTCATTGGCAGTTTACTATTTGTATTAATTTCAAGGAGGACCAGGATGCCAAACCTTTTAACATT
This sequence comes from Chiloscyllium punctatum, assembly GCF_047496795.1. Lineage (NCBI taxonomy): Eukaryota > Metazoa > Chordata > Chondrichthyes > Orectolobiformes > Hemiscylliidae > Chiloscyllium > Chiloscyllium punctatum. The sequence continues at coordinate 88,493,385 of NC_092745.1, forward strand.
AGCAGGAGCTTTATTTAGGAGGTGTTGACTTGAAGGCAGCAAGGTTAGAGTAATCCGTTTACCTCCAAAATGAACAATGATGTCATCATTGATGTCATCAATTGAAATTGACATTATGACATAATTTGATTGGATTCTTTAATAGACAGTCCTCCATATTTACCAAATACACAACAAAGAGGGAGTACCTTGGTGAAATTTTGCTTTTAAATTAAAAGAAGTGTTTAAAAAGTATAATGTTATTTTAGGAGTACTTGCATAATTATCTTTTGTACGGAAAAGGTATTTTGTTCTAAACATGATATTTTGTGCCATAATTCTTTTAGGTTGTAACTGGGAGTTCAAGTTTATTTCTCAGAAGTTATTTGTCTCCAATGAGAGCAAATGAATATCATGAATTTCATCCCTGCCAGGCATCTGCACAGAGTTTTTGACTTCAGATGAAATAAATCGTAAGCTGGAGAGGACTATATCAGCTGAACGGCAATGTACGATTAAACAAAGACAGGTTTTGCTTGCAGTGACCAAGCAGAAGAAGAATCATTCCTGGATAATGTCCTTTCCTAAGAGATCCTCACCTCCAGGGTTGGACCACAAGAAGAAAAATATATAAGGCAAACAGTTATATGATGAATTTGAACTTTTGATGCACAGGAGTTTTGAGCATAATATATGAAAATATGAAGAGTCTACATGCATTGCACACATGACGTTTTTATTTTTTAATCAACACGAATGTATCATCAGCACCAAAGCACTGTCAATACACCCGCACTTTGCTTCACCAGCCCTTGTAAATTTACTGGAAGCTCAGACAATTACTGTTCAGGTTCTAATACTTGCTTTATATTGATCAGACCTTGGTACCACATGAACAAACTGATAACTCCATGGAAGTGACTTTCAAAATGTCACTTACTATTTGCACTCTTTATCCCTCTGACAGTATGAATAATGAACTGCTGTCCTCTCCCAGAATGGCAGCATGTTTGCTCCTTTGCCTGCTGTTGAGCCAATGCTGGGGATGGTAAATGAAGCTGGCTAAACCACTTTCAGCATTAATCAAGAAACTACAAATACCACCAGCCAGTCTAATAATCATTGGCCACAAGGATTCCTAAACTTCCAACATTAACAGCTACCTTCAACTTGCTGAAGCCACTGTAAAAACACTCATAGCAGTAGTAAAATGAGTGACTGAAACCTGTTTTCAAAAAGGCAGTTTCAGATGACACTTGCACACTTCGATGCAAAATGATTGTGTAGCAACTTTCAACACTTTAATTATTTTGCTCCATAGAAAGTTTGCAGAGAAACTGGCTTATATTAAACTCAGTGATGTAAACATTGGTCGAATGGTTTGAATCTTATACAATTCAGGATTAAAAGAGGGAAAGCTGAGGGGATTGATTCAATTACTCCTATGAGGATCAAGAAGCTCAGCTGAACTGCCCTTGCATTTCCAATTACACGAAGCAGAAGCCAAACATTTCCTGATCAGATAAGAATCTACTAGCATGTCTGCTTCCTCCATCTATAATCCTCTCTAAATTTTAGAATTGTGCAACGAAAAAAAGAGTAGCTCACCATTATGTGTGAAATGCTTTCAAAACCTATTGCAGGGCTGCGAAAACATTACTTATGGAACCTGGGGTTTGAAAGCTTGTGCTTTCAGGATCTATTCATGTGAAAGGTGTTATGAGCACAAAGGGTAACCTATGTCTCCAAACAGCTATTTTTGAGCTGTTGGAAAGTTAGGGTGTCCTCTGACTGTGCAAAATAAATGCAACCTGCCTGGTGCCTGTGAACTGCTTCATTGTCCTGCAAACATGAATTCCATGGCTAGATTGATCAAAGGAACCCTACGCTATTAACAAAGTCTTCTGTATGCGTTTAAGGTCTCAGCATGCAGGGAAATCTCTAATTGGAACAAATATAAAGACGTTCTCATTTTGTCTGTTGCCATCAATTGAAAACAAAATGCATTGGTTTGTATTTTGATAACCTAATGGATTGACAACTGAGAGAGTATAAAATTGAAACAAAACTATTCATGAGACCTCTACCCAAATTGTCACTGGTTTTGCAAAGCACTCTGGCACTGTAGGCAACAAATCTTAGAAGTGGAAAGTGAAAAAGAAGCAACCTTGTGAAGAACAGCTTTTCAGGTACTGCTCCACAGGTTTAGGAAGGTCAGCACTGGCCTGTAGACCCAGTTGAATGGGTAAAGTCTTCTGTGAAGATATACCTAATCTGCTACCTTCTCAAAGTCTAAGTGTAGCTTACTCTTGCATGTTGAGGGCTCAATGCTCAATGTCTGGTGCTGTCCTTCTGCAGTATGAACTAACTAAAATAAGAATCACAAATAAACAATTTCCAAAGTCTTTACCTCCAACCTCTCAGTAACAAGTATCATTGATCTAAGTGCCTGCGGCACTAGAACTCTTTAAAAGCTACATTGTCCTAACTTTGAATTAAGTTGAGCAATGAGCAGTTCTTCTGTTTCATTAGTATCTGAAATGCCCACATAGTTAAAATAGCACCAGGCAAGACTGCAGCATCGCTGGGGTGGTAAGTATACCCTCCTGATTTCAACTGCTCATACAACAGAGTTTTGCTAAAGAAGGGTGGCTTCAGCTTTTCTCCACCATGTTTAATTATTACAGATCTAAAGGTCATTAGCCCAAAGAAATACAGCTTTAACTTTTTCATTTAATGAAATGTTATATATAGAATCATGTCATAAATTGACTGAATGCAGATTAATCTATTTCCCTTGGGCTCAATAGTGTCTTTCCAAGCCACCCTGCCATGCAATTCTAGAGCAGAGAAGTTGCAAGCTGCATAATGGAGATAAGCATCACCAACTCTGCTGCTTGTAAATCAGAAATGCATTTGGCAAAATAAACTTTTCAATGTATAAAATTTTATTAAATATTCTAAAATTACAATCTGCTAGCTCTTGATAAGTTTCCCTTCGCTTGATGACAGGTTGCCAATAGAATATGCAGCAAGCAATTGCTCAAGTGTAGCCAGCCAGCCAGCAAAATATTAATGATTTTACAAAGTCTCACTCAGATTTTTCTTTCAGGATTGACAGTGTTTCTCACGGATTGTTATGTTTCAAAGATTTCATTCATTATATTCTAATTCAACTGTTAATATAAAATGTTAAAATCTTACTCAATGCACAAATGCTTCAAGCACTTTTTGTTTACATAATGCATCACAGTTGAGCATGTAGTTAATGCATGGGGAAAAAAACATTGAAAATCCAAGTATGTTGGATGTTATTGAAATTTTGATATATTTCAAGTTAATCCCTTTCAATTGAGAGATATATGTAATCAGCCAAGACCATTCACAACTGAGCAGAGTAAAGGGAAGCTGTTCAATGGATGTTTAACCTACATAAAATATATTGACCCTGAACAAAGAACATAGAACACGACAACGCAGTAGAGGCCCTTTGGCCCTCGATGTTGCGCCGACCTGTGGAACCAATCTGAAGCCCTTGCTAACCTACACTATTCCATTTTCATCCATATGTTTATCCAATGACCATTTAAATGCACTAAAAGTTGGCGAGTCTATTACTGTTGCATGCAGGGTGTTCCACACCCCTACTATTCTCTGAGTAAAGAAACTACCCCTGACAGCTATCCTATATCTATCACCCCTCAATTTAAAGCTATGTCCCCTCGTACTAGCCATCACCATATGAGGAAAAAGACTCTCACTATCTACCTTATCTACCTCTGATTACCTTATATGTCTCAATTAAGTCACCTATTAACCTTCTAACAAAAACAGCCTCAAGTCTCTCAGCCTTTCCTCATAAGACCTTCCCTCCATACCAGGCAATATCCTAGTAAATCTCCTCTGAGCCCTTTCCAAAGCTTCCTATAATGCAGTGACCAGACTGTATGCAATACTCCAAGTACGCCACACCAGAGTTTTGTACAGCTGCAACATGACCTCATAACTCTGAACTCAATCCCTCTATCAATAAAAGCTAAACAGTGTATGCCTTCTTAACAACCTTATCAACCTGGATAGCAACTTTCAGGGATCTATGTACATGGACACAGAGATCTCTCCGCTCATCTAAATGACCAAGAATCTTCCCATTAGCCCAATACTCTTTATTCCTGTTGCTCCATCCAAAGTGAATCACCTCACACTTTTCTGGATTAAACTCCAATTGCCACCTCTCAGCCCAGATCTGAGGCTTATCTCTCACTCAGTAACCTGCAACATCCTTCGGCACTATCCACAACTCCAACGGCATTAATGTCATCCGCAAATTTACTAATCCATCGTTCTACGTCCTCATCCAGGTCATTTATAAAAATGACAAATAGCATTGCCCCCAAAACAGATCTTTGCAGTACAACACAAATAACTGAACTTCAGGATGAACATTCTTCATCAACCACCACCCTTTGTCTTCTTTCAGTGAGCCAATTTCTGATTAAAACTATTAAATCACCCTCAATCCCATGCCTCTGTATTTTGTGCAATAGCCTATTGTGGGGAACCTTATCAAATGCCTTGCTGAAATCCAAATACACTACATCAACCACTTTACCCTCAGGGGTGCATTTGGTCGCCTTCTCAAAGAACTTAATAAGATTTGCGAGGCACAACCTACCCTTCACAAAACCGTGTTGACTCTCCCTCATCAAATTACTCCTTTCTAGATGATTATAAATCCTATCTCTTATAACCTTTCTCCAACACTTCATCCGCAACCAAAGTAAGGCTCACTGGTCTATAATTACCAGGGATGTCTCTACTCCCCTCCAGTCTTCTGGCATTACTCATGGAGACAATGACGACATAAAGATCAAAGCCAAAGGCTCCTCCGTGGCTTCTCAGAGAACCCTAGGATAAATCCCATCCGGCCCAGGGGACTTATCTATTTTCACACTTTCCAGAATTGCTAACACCTCCTCCTTGTGAACCTCAATCCTGTCCAGTCGAGTAGCCTGTATCTCAGTATTCTCCACGACATTATCATTTTCTACTGTGAATACTGACAAAAAATATTCATTTAGCGCTTCTCTTATCTCCTCGGACTCCACGCACAACTTCCCACTACTGTCCTTGATTGGCCCTAATCTTATTCTAGTCATTCTTTTATTCCTTATATACCTAGAGAAAGCTATCGGGTTTTCCTTGATTCTATCTGCCAATAACTTCTCAGGTCCCCTCCTGGTTCTTCTTAGCTCTCTCTTTAGGTTCGTCCTGACTAATGTGTACTCTCAAGCACCCTAACTGAGCCTTCACGTCTCATCCTTACATCAGCTTTTTTCTCCCTTTTGACAAGAGATTCAACGTTTTTAGTAAACCATGGCTCCTGCGCTTGACCACTTCCTCCCTGCCTGACAGGTACATACTTATCAAGGACATGAAGATGTTTCTTGAATAAGCTCCACATTTCAAATTGTGCCATCCCCTGGAGTTTCCTTCCCCATCCTACGCATCCTAAATCTTGTCTAATCACATCATAATTGCCTTTCCCCCAGCTATAAGTCTTGCCATGCAGCATATACCTATCCTTTTCCATCGCTAAAGTAAACATAACAGAACCATGGCCACTATCACCAAAGTGCTCACCTACCTCCAAATCTAACACCTGGCTGGGTTCATTACCCAGTACCAAATCCAATGTAGCCTCGTCCCTTGTTGGCCTGTCTACATACTGTGTCAGGAAATCATCCTGCATACACTGTACAAAAGTACTCGAACTATAGTATTTCCAGTCAATATTTGGAAAGTTAAAGCCTGCCATAACAACAACCCTGTTACTCTCGTTCCTATCCAGAATCATCTTTGCTGTCCTTTTCTCTGAATCTCTCAAACTATTCAAAAACCTATAGAAAACTCCCAACAGGGTGATCTCTCCTCTCCTGTTTCTAACCTTAGCCTATACTACCTCAGTCCTCAAACATCCTTTCTGTGACTGTAATACTGTCCTTGACTAACAATGCCACACCTCATCCTCTTTTACTATCTTCTTTGTTCTTACTGAAACACCTAAAACCGGGTACCTGCAACAACCGTTCCTGTCCCTGCTCTATCCATGTCTCCGAAATGGCCACATCGAAGTTGAAAAGTGCGGTGCTGGAAAAGCGCAGCAGGCCAGGCAGCATCCGAGGAGCAGGAGAATCGATGTTTCGGGCATAAGCCCTTCTTCCTGAAGAAGGGCTTATGCCCAAAACGTGGATTCTCCTGCTCCTCGGATGCTGCCTGGCCTGCTGCGCTTTTCCAGCACCACACTTTTCAATTCTGGTCTCCAGGATCTGCAGTCCTCACTTTCTCCAACAACATCGAAGTCCTAGGTATCAACCGATACTGCATGTTCACCCATCATATTCCAAATGCTCCTGGCATTGAAGTAGACACACTTCAAACCACCTTCCTGCTTGCCGGTGCACTCTTGCGATCTTGAAACCTTATTTCTGACCTTATTACTCTCACCCTCCTGGACACTGAAACCACAATTTAGGTTCCCCTCCCCCTGCTGAATTAGTTTAAACCCTCCTGAAGAGCGTGCGCAAGTTTTCCCCCAGGATATTGGTACCCCTCTGGTTCAGGTGTAGACCATCTTGTTTGTAGACCACCTACCCCAGAATGAGCCCTAATTATCCAGGTATCCAAAACCCTCCCTCCTGTACCATCCCTGCAGCCATGTGTTCAACTCCTCTCTCTCCCTATTCTTCACTAGCAATTGGCACGGATAACAAATCAGAGATAACAACTCTGTTCTAGCACTAAGCTTCCACCCTAGCTCCCTGAGTTTCTGCCTTAAATCCCCATCCCTCTTCCGACCTGTGTCATTAGTGCCTTTGTGGACCACGACTTGGGGCTGCTCCCCCTCCCCACCAAGGGCATCGAAAACGCAGTCCGAGACATCACGAAACTTGGCAACACACCAACCGTGAGTCCCTCTTGTTCCTGCAGAACCTCCTATCTGTCCCCTTAACTATGAAGTCCCCAATGACTATTGTTCTGCTCCTCTTGCCCTTTCCCTTCTAGCAACAGGGACAGACTCTGTGCCAGAGACCTGGACCCCATGGCGTACCCCAGTAAGTCGTTCCCCAGAACTGTATCCAAAACGGTGTACTTGATATTGAGAGGAACAGCCACAAGGGATCCCTGCACAGTCTGCTGATTGCCTTTCCATCCACTGACTGTAACCCATCTGCCTTTTTCCTGTACCTGAGATGTGACTATCTCCCTGTAACTCCTCTCAATAACCCCCTCTCCTCCCGAATGATCCAAAGTTCATCCAGCTCCAGTTCCCTAATGCCGTTTTCAAGGACCTGGAGTTGGGTGTAATTCCCAAGATGAAGTCAGCAGGGACACTAGTGGTGATCCTTGCCTTCCAATTCTGCTGGAGGACTATCTAACTGCTCTAACCTCCATTTCCACTATTCTAAATTCCCAAAGAAACTATTTAAAAATTTAAAAAAAAAATTAAATCTAGTTACCTTACCAACCTGGTGCACAGAATCTTTTTTTTTGGTTAGAGGAGGATGATTGGAGGGAGACACTACCTTAGTAGTGTTTCGGGTAATGCAACCACCCAAAGATATTACTTCACTTACTCAGCAGTTCCGTGTCTGCTCCTGCTCAGTGTGCGCTCTGCCTATTCATGAGGTAAGTTTTTAAAGCAGTCATTAACCTTCCTGGCATCCCATGGTCGTCACTCCTGTTCTTCCTGCTGCTAAACAATTAATCAATGAATCTTGAATCTTACAAAGAGATATTCTGCACCATGCTTGACTTTTATTCAACTAGGTGCTCAAAAGATGACTGAAATGTACATATTTTCAAATACATAAATTGGTATCCAATGTTGGCTGCATCTCAGTTGAAAAAGGTCATAGCTTGCCTGCACTGTGCAGGTCATTGTAAGACATTTTCATTGCTCTAAGTAAAGTTTCAACTGCTATTTTAATGGTCCCCAAGTAGATTCTAGTAATGCCAATGACCTAACTCAACTTCTGTCCTGAGCATTTAAGAGAAAGGTTGAGCTCTAAGGTGAGAGATATACAATACTAATAAAAATGACAACCATTTTCAACAAAACTGAGGCATGTTACATACATTTTTCCAAAAAATGAGTGAAATATTGTTGCAAATAGACTATTATTAGTAACCTAAGCTAAAGGGATATAAAAGGCTCAGAGGTTTTGGTGGTACCCCGACAAAAAAAGTTTGAAAATATCTGAGCTGGATAACTTTTATAATTTTAACTGTCAAAAATGATTAATTGAGGTTGAGTATGAACTCAAAAATATTATGTTTAATTCCCTCATCCAAATCATTGATAGATAATGGGAGTAAAGGGACCCAAGCATTGATTTCTGTGATCCCACTCAAGATTAAATTCCACACTGAAAAATACCCATTTAATCTTATTTCACTTACATGGGACTTTATCAAAAGTTTTCTGATCCAAGCTACACCACAGCCATGCTCTTATTAATTTGATTACTTATGTTCTCAAAAAGCTCCAGTAGATATCACTTTCATAAATCCATATTCATTTTTTCTAATCCATTTCATATTTTTGAAGTATTCTACCACTGCATCATTTATTATAGACTTGAGCAGTTTACCAACTACTAATGCAAGATTAACCAGTCTATGATTCCCTATATCCTCCCTCTCTCTTGAAATATTGGGGTTACAGTTGCCACACTGCAATCTGCTGGACTGTTCCAGAATGGACATAAGTTTGGAAGCAGACAGTCAATGCATTTGCTGTCTCCATGGCTACATCCTTTGTACGATCAGAACTCTTGATCCTTCTCAGCAGCGTGCTGCTGTGGAATATACTTCCATTTTATGAATAACACTCATGCAAAATCATTGTCTGGTGCACTGTCCTTCCCAGGCACTAGTTCAGCAATTAGCAATCTGATTATGTTCGTGAGCTCGAGGGGTCTGTGCATGGCGAAGCACCCAACACATTGGACAGCAACATCCTGCTGTCAAAGGACAGTTCACCAGAGAGTTTTTTTTCTAGTTCTGCTAAATGGAACAAATAAGGTCTTTGATGCATAGCCATGAAAGAAAAACTGCCCCACGTGAATCAAACTTTATCTTTTCAAAAATCATTCATTGGTCCCTTCACTACCTGCCCCACCAGGGGCTCGAACATTTTAGATCACTGCTACACCCCTGTGAAAGATGCCTACCAATCCATCCCTCACCCTCCTACCGGGAACTCAGACCATAATGCCGTGTTTCTTCTCTCGGATTACAGGCCAAAGCTCAAGCAGGAGACCCCCTCGCAGATACAGGTCCAGTGCTAATCGGAGGAGGCAGAGGATCAACTCCGGTGCTGTCTGGAATTGGCTGATTGGGCCAAGCTATAACAGTCCGCAGGTACCTTGGACAAGTACACCACCACCGTCACAGACTTTATCAGCAAGTGTATGGAGGACTGCATACCAAGGAAGTCAATCCGGATGTTCCCCAAAAGGAAACCCTGGATGAATCAGGACATACAGAACCTGCTAAAAACCAGGCGTGAGGCCTTCAGATCAGGAGGCCCACTCAAATATAAGGAATCCAAGTATGACCTTCACAGAGTCATTAAGACAGCCAAGGACCACTACCAATCTAAACTAGAGACCCAGACAGATACTGAGTGACTACGGCAAGGACTGAATGACATTGCAGGTTCTAAAAAGAGAAAGTGCAAGATAGCAGACGATGACACATCCCTCCCAGGTCGTCTCAATGCCTTCTATGCTCACTTTGAGCAGAATTTCGGTGGAGAGGTAACACCTATTCCGACAATTTTTGATGGACCTAACCTAACAGTCACTGCATCAGAGGTCAGGTCAGTTTTCCTTTGTGTGAATCCAAGGAAAGCGATTGGACCAGATGGAGTGCCAGGCCGTGCACTCAAGCATGCGCAGATCAACTGGCAGAGATCTACTCGGATATCTTCAACCTCTCCCTGCAGCAGGCCACTGTCCCTGCCTCTTTCAAGACGGCCAACATCATCCCTGTCCCTGTGCCTAAGAAGGCTCCTGCAGCATGTCTCAATGACTACCATCCAATGGCCCTAACTTCGGTGGTCATGGCATTAATCAACTCCAACCTCCCCACTACTCTTGATCCAATCCAATTTGCCTATCCGGACCAACAGATCACGTCAAATTCCATATCACTTGCCCTTCACTCTTCCCAAGAACATCTTGACACCAAGAACAGCTACGTAAGAAGCCTACTCATTGACTACAGTTTAGCTTTCAACACTATTATCCCCGCGAGACCGATTACTAAATTCAGACTAAGCCTCACTCTCTGCAACTGGATCCTCAGTGTCCTGACACAGGCCACACAAGATTGGGGACAATATTTCATCTTCACAAACACTCGACAATGGACTCCCCCAGGGGTGCGTATTCAGCCCCCTACTATACTCACTGTATGCCCATGACTTTGTCGCCAAATACCAGAGTAATGCCATTTACAAGTTCGCTAATGACATCACAATAGTTGGTCGAATCTCAGATGGCGACGAAACAGGCTACAGGTGGGAGGTGGAAGACTTGGAAAAATTGTGCACTGAGAACAATCGAGCTCTCAATGCCGGTAAAACCAAGGAACTTATTATTGTCTTTCAGCAGGATGTCACTCATGCCCCCCTAAACATTAACAGCACAGAGGTGGAACAAGTGGAGAGTGTCAAGCTCCTGGGAGTGGTCAACCACAACAAGCTTTCTTGGGTTCTTCATGTGGACGCACTGGTTACAAAGGCCCAACAACGTCTCTTCTTCCTCAGGCAGCTGAGGAAATTTGGCATGGCCAGCGAATACCCTTGCCAACTTTTATAGGTGCGCCATCGAGAGCATTCTGTCTGGATACATCATTACCTGGTATGGCAACTGTACCATTCAAGATCGGAGACGGTTACAGAGTTGAACTCAGCCCAGACAATCACAAAGGCCAACCTCCCATCCAGAGAATCCATCTACCAGGCCGCTGTCAAGGAATGGCTACCAGCATTCTCAAAGATCCATCCTACCCTGGCAATGTTTTTCTACAACCTCTACCATCGGGGAGAAGGTACAGAAGCCAGAACGCACCGGCCGGTTTCAAAACAGTTACTACCCTGCTGTTGTTAGAATACTGAATGAACTCAAACTCTTAGCATTCGCCTGTACCTGTGTTTTTGTTTTTGCTGCTGTTTACCTATTATTTACTTACCTATGCTATTTAACTCTGTGATCATCCTGTATTGCTCGCAAGACAATACTTTTCACTGTGTCTCGGTTCAGTTCAACTCAGTAAGAAAAGAATTGAAATCTGACTCCTCATGCAAAAAGTTTGAAGTCTGGCTGAAGGATTTCCAAAATGACCAACAACAATCTCCCACTGGTTTTGCAGACATCAACAGGGAAGCATGGGTAAGAAATAACTGAATTTTTAAATTAGATTAGATTCCCTATAATGTGGAAACAGGCCCTTCGGCCCAACAAGTCCACACCGACCCTCCGAAGAGCAACCCGCCCAGACCCACTCCCCTACATTTACCCCTGACTAATGCACCTAACATTACGGGCAATTTAGCATGGCCAATTCACCTAACCTGCACATCTTTTTTGGACTGTGGGAGGAAACCGGAGCACCTGGAGGAAACCCATGCAGACACGGGGAGAATGTGTAAACTCCACACAGACAGTTGCCCGAGACAGGAATTGAACCCGGGTCCCTGGCGCTGTGAGGCAGCAGTGCTAACCACTTTGAGGAAGGCTAATCACTTGGAAAAAGAAATGATTAAAAGGCATTTATTAATATTTGGCATTAATAAACACCTTATCATAACGATAAACTTCCAAGTGAAGATGGTCAGTGTGTCCATGAATTTACTGCTCTTGTCCTTTTATGGAATATAGACCAAAGTTTTGGAAGATACTGTTGAATGATCCTAAATGAGCTGTGCATCTTTTAGACACACTCTGCCACTGTGTATCATTGTTGAAGAGAGTGAATGGTGGTGTACAGGGTGCAAATAATTTGCAATATACTGGCTGGTATCAAGTTTCGCAAGCATTACTGGAGCTGCACCCATCAAGGCAAGTGGAGAGTATTCTATTACATTCCTGATTTGTGCCTTGTCGATGGTGGACAAGAATTGGGGAGACATAAGATGTGTTATTCACTCCAAATTTCCCAGCCTCTGACCTGCTGTCAAAGCCAAAATATTTATATGACTTATCCAGTTCAGTTTCTAGTCAATGGTAATCCCCAGAATGTTGATATTGGGATATTCAGGGATGGTATGTCCCCATCAAACTCAATGGAACATAGTTAGCTTTTCTCCTTTTGGATGTGGTCATTGCCTGCTACTTATGAGGCACAAGTGCTACTTCCCACTTTTTAGCTAAGACTGGATGTTCTTCCTGCATATGAACATGGGCAGCTTCATCTTCTAAGAATTTGCATATAGCGCTGAACATCATGCAATTATCAGCAAACATGAGATGTTATGATGAAAGGATAGTCATTGACGAAGAAGCTGAAGATGAAAGGTGTTTACATTGTTTGATTTAACCCAATTGCCTCTGTAGACAACTGCACCAGAAACAGCAATTGCTCAAAAATTATACACACTATAAACCTATTCAAACAGAAGTGACTTGGTACCACAGGTAAGAATGCTTCTAAACATGTGATAAATTTCTCTGAGCACAGTCTCTCTGAAAATGAGATGTTTGCTCTCACACATGGTTTCAAATTTGGTGCACCCTCATCCTGCTTTAAATGGGAAGAGGTTTTTACCAAATTTGAACTCTTTCATTACCAGATCTCTCATCAAAAAACAGCACCCAACAAAGACGCTGCAGCCCTGAAAGCATGCCTAGTAGACATGACATATGCCTATGGTGGAACACCAAATGACCTGACAGATTTTCATTTGCTATGCAAATAAGATAGCATTACAAAATTTCAAGGCAAACACTGAGACAAATATATTTATCTAAAAATAGGCTAAAGTCATTCTTAACAAACATGATTACATCGACAAAATGCATGCTGTGCTCAATGGCAGTTCCAGGTTTATACCTGTACAGCTTGCCACTACTCATGACTAGCAACTGCTTGTTGGACTTGTGGAAGAACAATAACTTTCCTAGTGTGGAATATGATAGTACTCATGACATCCACTCATGTATGGCCTGCCGAAGACACACAAATGCAATGTCTGCCCAAGACACAAATCACTGGCACTTCACAACATGAATTAGACAAATGGTTGTGTGAGATGTTGCAACCAGTTACAAATGACTTTTAAAGATACACTATGAAAAATCCCTTCATATTTGCTAAAACAATACAAGATCTACATATTGAGAACAATAGCATGTCCATACACTCTTTTGACATTGGTTTATTTCCCCATGTACCACTCAAAAAAGCCATTGATTTCTGCATTATGTCATGGCAATCTAGATGTACCAACCATGTCTGAATGTGTGTTTATCAAAATCATGAACTTAGCAACTTGTTCATTTGATAAAAGCAAATTACTGCGGATGCTGGAATCTGAAACCAAAAGAGAAAATGCTGGAAAATCTCAGCAGGTCTGGCAGCAGGGTCAAACCATCAGCTCTTTTCTCTCCTTACAGATGTTGCCAGACCTGCTGAGATTTTCCAGTGTTTTCTCTTTTGGTTTCAGATTCCAGCATCTGCAGTAATTTGCTTTTATCCAGTGTTTAACCCATTGCCACTTCTCTCCCAGGAATGCCTACCCTGACGTACTGCTCTTCTCTCCGACAAGATTTTCGTTTGTCTCTCTCCCCTGTCCACCTTCACTGTTTTCCTTTTCTCTCTCAGTGTTAGACAAGGTGTTTACAAAGACTCGCTTCCACAGTCATATTTCCTTCCTCAGTGACTGTCTTCACCTCCGACTTACTCCAAGTGGATTTCAACTCAAATTCCACCCTGCATGCAGCCTCCAGGATTACAGGTACTTGCATGATATACAACATTTTTCCAACTGCTGTTCTCGCCGCATCCTAAAAGCCACACTCAGGGCCACACGTCGCCACATGAAAGCACTCGACACATCTCTCTCCAGTAGCACCGACTTACTCTCTCAAAGCTATCCTGGTCCATAGTTTCATTTCATCCTTCGTATTATTCAACACCTTAACTCCAAACTTTTTCTGTTTCTTGCAGATGGTAAGGAACGCAAGCTTCGACTTCTCCACACCCCTGCCCACCCTCCACCTTCCAACAGTCCCAATCCCTCGAACCCCATCTCTTCCAATCCCAGCCCTTGCTGTGTGTTCACCATACCCTCTGACCTTCCCCTCTCTGAGGCTGAGCGTGCTGTTCTCAGCAAAGGACTCAGCTTTGTACCCTTACGTTCCCACCTCAATGAATTCCAGGCTCGACATGGTGCTAAGCTCTTCTTCCGTCGCCTTCGCCTTCGTGCTCACTTCTTTCGGCAAGAGTCCTCCCCCCGCTCCACAGATCCTTTCACATCCCTCCAACATTCCATCCTCTAATTGGACACCCCGCCAGGACAATTTCCTGCCCTCGATCTTTTCATTGACAATTGTCGAGGGCATTGGCCGCCTTAATTTCTCTGCCTCTCTTACCCATTCCAACCTCTCTCCGTCCGAACTTTCTGCCCTTCGCTCCCTTAGGTCCAACCCCAACCTTGTCACCAAACCTGCTGACAAAGGTGGTGCTGTTGTCATCTGGCGTACTGACCTCTACCTCGCAGAGACTGAGCGCCAACTCTCAGATTCCTCCTCCTACCTCCCCCTGGAGCATGACCACACCACTGAGCACCAAGCCATTGTCTCCAACACTGTGACTGACCTCATTTCCTCCGGATGCGTCCGGCCCACAGCTTCCAACCTCAGTCTCCCAACCCCGGAGAGCCCGTTTCTACCTACTCCCCAAAATCCACAAGAAGGACTGTCCTGGGAGGCCCACTGTGTCAGCATGCTCCTGCCCCACTGAACTTATTTCCTCCTACCTTGACTCCATCCTTACTCCTCTGATTCACTCCCTCCCCACCTACATCACTGACCCTAACCACCTTCTATTCACCATGGATGTGCAATCTCTTTACACCTCCACCCCACACCAAGACGGCTTGAAAGCTCTTCGCTTCTTTCATGAAAAGAGGCCTGAACAATCTCCATCCACTACTGCTCTCTCCGCCTGGCTGAACTTGTTCTCTCTCTCAACAACTTCTCCTTCAACTCATCCCATTTTCTCCAAATCAAAGGTGGTGCAATGGGTACCCACATGGGTCCTAGCTATGCCTGCCTTTTCATAGGGTATGTGGAACATTTCTTGTTCCAGGCCTACCCGG
The DNA here is from genome assembly GCF_047496795.1 of Chiloscyllium punctatum. Classification (NCBI taxonomy): domain Eukaryota; kingdom Metazoa; phylum Chordata; class Chondrichthyes; order Orectolobiformes; family Hemiscylliidae; genus Chiloscyllium; species Chiloscyllium punctatum. The sequence goes on from NC_092745.1 coordinate 88,508,755, forward strand.
GTCTCCTCCCACAACTGCTTTATCGGTATATCGATGACTATTTCGGGTCGGCTTCATGCTCTTGTCCTGACCTGGAAAAATTCATAAACTTCGCTTCCAGTTTCCATCCCTCCATCACCTTCACCTGGTCCATCTCCGACACTTGCCTTCCTTTCCTTGACCTTTCTGCCTCCATTTCTGGCAATAGTCTATCCATTAATATTCATTACAAGCCCACTGACAATTAAAAAAAAGAGCTTTGACAAAGGGTCAGTTAGACTCGAAACGCCAGTTCTTTTCTCTCCTTACAGATGCTGCCACACTTGCCGAGATTTTCCAGCATTTTCTCTTTTGTTCATTTGAGTTCAGCTTCAAAGAAGCCACATTATTCAAACAGGCAGTAGTGCTGAAGGACCCCCTCTCGGCCTAGCCCTTACTAACATATTTTTGGTTACCATGACAACACCATCTACAATGTAAAGACCAGCAACGACCTAGCACTTGCATATTTCTGAAATGTAGATGACATCTTTGCAATATTTGAATTTGCAACTGCATTAAAAAATTTCTTTACACAGCTAATAAACTCCATCCTGAGCTCGAATTGACAACTGAAATGGAGCAATCAAATGAACTCTCTTCTCTCAGTATAGTAGTTGAGAAGTCTAACAATTGGTTTTTAAATACTATCAATCAAAAGTCTAAGTTCACTGATCGAGATATATGTTGGGATTCCTATAGTTTCATGCACTACAATGTTAATCTTATTGCAAAATCATGCATAACTCCCCAGCCATCTGCTAATCATGCAAGCTTGATGGTGAGATCGGGCATATCAAAACTCTCCTGCATGATAACGGATATCCTGCAATTATTTGATATACATTGTGAAAACTCAAGAAAGGGTCCACATCAGCCACTTTTGACCCAAGTAGAGGCCAGTCCGCCTCAGATTACTCTGGAAAGGAAAGGTGTCTCAAAAATCTGAACAATAGGTGGAGCTAGCTGCCTTACACAGGAAATGCAGAAGTGGTTTTCCCACTAATAAGGTCGAGCCAAAAAAAGTTTTGCTTACCACATGAATGTGTAATGTGATATAAGTTGCAATGCCAGTTTGATAGCAGATATGTAGGTCGTACATCCCAGCCCATGCTTGGAAGCCTCAAAAAAGTATATCCACCATTTGAAGTGATTTTGCTTTTGGAAACCACTTATTAAATAATCTGACTATGCTAATAGACCAGTGGTTGGGCTCACTGTGGGTGCAATTGCATGAGCTAGAAGCTACATTTAACTAATAAGAACTCTGTTTTGTGTTGGTAAAAGGAATTTGTGCATTCATTGCACCTATTTTTGAAAAAAAAACAAGTGTATGGAAACAGCCAATCTTTGCTTTAATACCATGGCAAGACCCTGAATAATTAAAATGTACCTGCTTGATCCAGAATTAATTTTGACAGGTAACTGTTTTTGCTGTATCTCCATGCAACTAGGACCCTAACCTTCTTTTCATGCTGTATAAAATGGTGCTCCTTTGTTCAAATCTGTTACTTGAATCCTAGTTCTGATGAGTACAAGATTAAAAATCTCAGATTCTTGCCTCCTTTCAGCAATGTTTAAGAAAAGAAACCAAAGCTGTGCACAGTATTCCATGTCTGATCTCACCGGTGCCCTGTGCAACTAACGATAACAAAACTTCCCAACTTATATTTTTCATTTCCTTCACAATAATAAAAACATTCTACTTGCCAGATTAATTATTTACAGTAAGTACCTGCGATTGCTTTTGGGAGGCCAGATGTGGACTAATGCACCAAAGCATCCTGATCCCTCTATTTGAATGGGGCAAGATTGCAGAATTCTGCCATATAATCTGCTGACCTTACTGCCGTGGTGGACACGTTCACATGTTCCCTTATTACAAAAAATCTGCCAAATTTCTGCCCAGTCTCTTTAGCTATTCCTGTCCTTTGCAGACATATTACATCCTCTTCCCAACTTAACATCAGATCTATCTTTGCAATCAACAGCAAATTTAACAAATTCAGGTCACTGGTATAAATTGTTATTAATTGTGGCCCAGCACTGAACCTTTTAGCATTCTATTGGTTACATCTTAAGAGCCCCCAAATGACCAACTTTTCCTCAATTGTCCACTCCATGTTAGTTAACTAATCTTCTGAGTAATATCAGTCACGTGTGGGAGTAGCTTATCAACACTAATAGCTAGCACATTCTATATGGAAATAATATATCTTATCAATAATTAAAATCAATAATATCTCACCACATGATGAATTTGATCTTTGTGTGGTAACCTTTGATGCGGCACCTTATCAACTGCTTTTTAAAAATACATTTTGACATTTTATCCACTGTGCTTCTTACTTTTTAAAAGAACTTTAATAGATTAGTCAAACATGAATTCCCTTTCACAAGCCCATGTTGCCCTTGCCTGATTGCATTAAGATTTTCAAAGAGACTTACCAAATATTCCTTAATAATAGATTCTAATATTTTCCCTGTGACAGGCATTAGCTTAACTGACCTGTAGTTTTCAATTTTCCATTTATCTTCTTTCTTAAACTGAGTAATAACATTTGATATTTTCTAGTCTAATGAGATCCTGCCAGAATTTAGGGAACTTTGGAAAGTTAAAAACCAATGCAGTTACTACTTCAGTAGCTACTTCGTTTAAGATCCTAGACTTGTCAGCCTTTAGTTCTAATAGCTTTTCAGTATCCTTTCTCAGGTGATTGTTGTACATTATATTTAACAGTCTCTCTCATCCTTTCATTTCTTGATTTACATATATTTACAAGATGTTATTAGTGTTTCCTACAGTGAAAACACACAGAAAATCTATTCAGTGCATCTTATTTTTCATTATTAACTCCACAAATCACTTCCTCAAGGACCAACTCTCTCTTTCTTTACATTCTTTCTTTTCAAATATCCATAGAAATTATTATCTGTTTCATATTCCCGACTAGTTTCCTCTAAAGCTCTAAGTTCTCCTTACCCTCTTTACCCTTCTTGGCTTCTATGTTCTCTCCAATTTTCTAACTTGTCACCAATCTTCCAGGAATTGTACGCCTTTTTCTTTTTATTCGCTATTATCCTTATCTTTCTTTGTGGGTGAAATACCTTCACAGAGGCCGATATCTCGTCACCCTTTATTTGCTTGTACACAATACACTGGCTGTGGCTAGCCAGCTCAGAGTCAGCCTCCTGAACTGAGGACATTCTAAATCTCCTGGTTATATTTTCTTTCTACTGAAGCCAGTTCCCCTCACCAAGTCACCCTTTATTTACAAAATCCCACCACACTGGCTGTAAGCAGCCAGCTCAGAGTCAGTCCTCAACAAAGAAGATTTTAACCTCCTGGTTTTTTTTTCTTTTTATTACACACACACTACTGCCTAACTGCAGTAGTGCTTATTTATTCCCCCGCACCCATGTTGTGTGTGTGCAGGTGTAAGGCACAGTCAAAGACACAAGGTGCACAAATTTTTATTCAATTTCAAGGAAGAAACACCCGAGTGGCCTGTGACAAGTAATGCCCTTCACATCAAAGGGCAATGCTGTGTGATCAAACAGTGAGGGGGAGGGCAGGGATTAAGTTAAAATAGAGTTGGAGGGAGAAATAATGCACACCACTCCCTGCGGCGCCCACCTCTCCCTGAACAGCTCGAGGATGTTGGTGGACACCACGTGCTTCTTCTCCAGAGTCAAACCTCCTGGTTTTTATTTCTTACCAGTTTACAAGGAAATGAGGACAAACCCCAAATCCCACGATCCTGTTTATTTTATTTTTCTTACTCCCACACTACCGTGCTCCTTCTCCAGAGTCAAACCTCCTGGTTTTATATTTTTTTTCTTTGTCACTAAGTCACCCTTTATTTACATGTTGAGAGTCATTAACACTGATTCAGCTCCCTCAGAGCCAGGTCTCAGAGTGAACAGAACCTGTGACACTCGTTTTTTTTTGAAGACTCCTGTTTATTTTTTTTTCCCGTCACCAAGTCACCCTTCATTTATATGTGTACTGTACATGGACTGTGACCAGCCAGCTCAAAACCAGTCCCTAGACAGAGGAGGCTTTCTGAATCTCCTGTTTATTTTTTTTTCTTTTTACATGACACTGACCCAGCTTCCTCAGAGCCTGTTCTCAGGGGAAACAGGACCTCTGACACTCCTGTTTATTTTTTTTTGTGAGACACAGTGAAAGACACAAGGTGCACGAATCTTTATTCAAATTTCCACCACCAGGAAGAAAGGAAACACCCGAGTGGCCTGTGACAAGCAGTGCCCTTCACATCAAAGGGCAATGCTGTGTGATCAAACAGTGAAGGGGAGGGCAGGGATTAAGTTAAAATAGAGTTGGAGGGGGAAATAATGCACACCTCTTCCTGAACAACTCCAGGGTGTCGGTGGACACTGCGTGCTCCTTCTCCAGAGTCAAACCTTCTGGTTTCTTTTTAATCTCCAAAATTCAAAATTATTTAACAGTAATTTATTAGCAAATGTAGACACAATGTTTGTAATTTAAAATATAATCTTTACACTGTGACCTCCTGGTTTTATTTTTTTTTCCCCAGCAATTTTTCTCACCGCAATGAATCTTTGCTCAGTGTTATGTAATATCTCCTTAAAATGTGCATGTCTACTGGTTTACATCTTTAGTCTTCTACTTCACTTTAGCCAATTGTCCTGTAATTACTTTCATTTAAGTTTAAAAAATAATTAGTCTTAAACTTACTCTTCTTCCCCCAAACTAAATGTCAAAATCAATTGTAATATGATCATAGCTTTCCAGGGGCTTCTTTTCTCTGAGATCATTAATTATCCTTGCATGCTGCTATGTCTAGAACAGCCTGCTCTTTGGTTTACTCTAATACATGCAGCTCCAACAAATTGTCCTGAAAACACTTGATGCACTCATCTGCTAGACTAATTTTGATAATCTGATTTATCCAATTGTAAGTAGTTGAAAATTATTCTTGCCAATTACCATTCTTTCTCACAAGCTTCCATTATTTAATCTCATATGTGACATGGTTACTGTTAGAAGATCTATAAATTACTCCCACATGCGACTGGTTATCTTCATTATTTTGTTTCTCAAACCAGACGGATCCTACAGTTTGATCATTTCTCACAATTTTACCAATGTCATCCTTAACTAACAGAGCTACCCTATCAATTCTTCCCAGCTTCATTTTCTTCTGAAATATCATATACCCTGAAAATTCATGGTGCAGCCTTTGCCATCTTCCAGCTATGTTTCTGTAATATACATCAGGCCATATATACTTGTTTCTGTTTGAGACATCATTCATTTTGTAATGAATGTTGTGCACATTCAGAGACAGAGCCTTTAGTTCTGTATTTTTACTAGTTTTCATCATCTGGTCAAACTCTTAAGTTTGTTATATCCCTCTTCACTGCACTCTGATTAACATAACACTTAAGGCTACTTTGCTTTCTTGTCTTGTCTATTCACTTTAACATATCACATCTTCCCTCACTTAATCCCTTGTCTGTACTAGGAAGTTTTAAACCCTCTCTACTGTCTAGTTATATGACTTGCCAGAATACTGGTCCCTGTGTAGTTCAGGTGAACACCATCCCACTGGTATAATTTCAACTAATCCAGTTCTACTGACAGTGTCTCATGAATTAAAATCCATTTCACCCACAAAATATTTGAGCCATTCTCTCAAGTATCCAATATTATTTTCCTTAAGCCAATTTCAAGTTGCTGCGGAATATTGTCTTTGAGATTTTATTTTCAATTTAACCCTTAGCTATTCATGCTTCCTCAGCAAAATTTCTTTCCTGGTTCTACTTTTGTCTTGGTACCTATGTGAACCATGATATCCCTCCCACTACAGGTTCCTGTCCAGTTCCAAGCAAATGCTCTGAACATTACCACAAAGGCCAGGCAACTCAGCCTGCTAGACCCTCACTCTCAGGTTGTTATGTCTAACAACCTGATTATACCATTTCTATTTACTCCTGCAGCGTGAATAGCTTCCTGTGTGATGTGTCATGATCAGTTTGCTAATTCACCAACAATCCCAGATTTTGCCATATAAAATGCAAGAACTCTGAAGCTGTTGAACAATTGCAAGTGCAGAGGCTTGATCATTTTTACCTTTTCATTTTTCTTATTTGTCTCATTCTCAGTCATACGTTCCTGTCTCTGACCATGGACCAAATTAGAAGATTGTAGCAAAGGAGTGTGAGTGCCTTCTGGAACAAGTGTCCAGATAACTTTCCCCTTCCCTGAAGCATCATATTGTCTGAGGAATGGCCTCTAGCACATTAATTCTGAACCAAAGTTCCTTGAGCTGCAAAAACTTACTCTAAATGTGTTTTTGTGGGATTAATTAGTTAATTATATTACTAACTAAGTTTTAATTCTGTCTACCTGTGTTGATATTATTTCAACTGATGTGCAACTTACTCCAATTGAAGTTCCCTCATTTAGATAACATAAATAGAAAATATTTGTAAGCCAATTTTCTACCTCCTTCCCTGTGATGTCCCTTGATATTTTTCCCCCAAAACAAATAATCTAAACCCACAGACTGTTTAATTGACAGCTCTTCACACTCTGCTCCCTGCCCTCACTCTTTAGCCCCTCTTCACTAATCTTGTTTTTTACAATCGTCTGAATGTTGTCACCCTTTACACTCCCCTCACTGGTCTCTCTCCTTATAGCGTCTGTGCTGATCTCACTCTTCACACTCTCTTTGCTGGTCCCTCTTTTTACATTTTCCTGACTGGTCTCACTCTACAATATCTCCTTGCTGGTTTCTCTCTTCCATCCCTCTCAATGGTCTCTCTCTTTACAGTCTCCTTGGCCTTTATTTCTGGTGGGGTTGGGAGTGTTGAAGTTTAAAAATAGGGTAAGTCTTGTTACAGGGTTTTGGTAGGGTCACACTTGGTGTACTGTGTACATTTTTGATTCCCATATTAAAGGAAGGAAAACTGGCATTGAGGGCAGATCAGAAATGATTAAATATATGTGGGTTTCTGCCAGATGCTCTGGTTTCCTCCCACAGTCCCAAGATGTGTGGATTAGGGGGATTGATCATGCTAAGTTGCCCACAGTGTTCAGGGATATGCAGGCTAGGTGGATTAGCCATAGGAAATACAGGATAGAGGGACAGATCTGGGTAGGATGCTCTTTGGAGGGTCGATGTTAACCAGTTTGGCCGAATAGCTTGTTTCCACACTGTTGAGATTCTATGATTCTATGACTTGATGCTGATTCTTGAAATGAGGGATTGACTCACCAAGAACAGCTAAAAGTTTATGCGTTTATTCAATACAGATTAGAAGAATGAGGGGTAATCTTATTGAAACATGAAAGATTGTTATGGGCAAATCAAGGTAAATGTTGAGAAAATGTTTCCACAAGGAATACTTACTAATAATATGGCAGCAGTGGAAGCAATTTTTAGATGCATTTGGACTTCTTTCTTTGTGCATATTTGATGTACCATTTTTTGTTGCATTTCTTCTATGCTGCATTTCAATCCTGCTGAAACTGCTTCATTCTTGTCTCAAAAATGATTGGGCAGTGCCCAATCTGAAGGGATATTTTCTCTTGTAATATATATTCTATTTTGTTTATCACAGTCTATCTAATTATATTTTATGTCTACCACTTTCACAGTCCATTGTCAATGTTTATCTTTTTTTATCTCTTGCAAAGTTCACTGTAATTTTTGTTTTGAAAATGGTTTACTGCCCGTTTTGAAGGTTACATCAATCATTTTTCCATTTCATCTGTTCTTTTCACTGATTGTTCTAACCTGTTATTCTATTTCATCTCTCTGCCTTAAAGATGGTTTCTAAATTTCCTGTTTTCTGCATTGCTTTCAAATATCATGTTTAGCTTCTGCATCAGTGTGTTTCTAAAATTGTTCCAAATGCTTCTTTTTACTTCATGTACCTTGTCAATTTTGCTGAAGTTGGCTGATCTTTCAAACAGCCATAAAAATAATTTAAGAAAAATAACAATGAATATATTGTTTAGAGTGCTTGACGTTGCTAAATCATATATCGTATAGATGTACAAGGTGAAATTCTTCCAAGGGCGTGATGGAAGCCAGGTTGCACATGAATTGCTATCTGATTTTGCACTGCACCTGAGATTCCTTCCAATTGAATGTGACAGAGAAGAGAATCAGGCAGTCTAAAACTGGCTGCCAATTGACTATCAGATGGTCTTGTGCAATCAATTTCATCCCTATTATTTTCAAACTACTCTTCTTGCTTATTTTTACAGAATTAGGTCTTCCTTAGCTCTGCTATATAACCAGTTTTCCTACAAAACCCATCATACAACTTTACATGTTGAATTGCACTGAAAATACAGGAGATGGTGGTATCGTAGTACTATTACTAGACTACACAGTAATCCAAACTATTGCTCTACTAACACAAGTTCAAAACTGATGCTCAGTTTCGGTTCCACCAGGTTCATTCAGCTCCCTAACCTCCTTAAAGCCTTGATTCAAACATAGACAAAACAGCTTAATTCAAGTGGTGAGGTGAGATAACTGCCTTTGACATAAAGGCTACATTTGACTGATTGTGGCATTAAGGAGTCCTATTAAAATTAGGGTCAATGGGAGTCCAGGGGAAATCTCTGGAGTTTGGAGTCTTACCTAGCACAAAGGAAGATGGTTATGGTTATTGGTGGTCAGTTATCTCACCTTCAGGACTTTTCTGCTGAGTTCCTCAAGGTAGTCTCCTAAGCATAACTATCTTCAGCAGCTTTATCAACGAGCTTCCTGCGTCATAAGGGTATAAGTGAGGATGTTCACTTGAGATTTCATGATGTTCAGCACCATACAAACCCCTTAGATACTGAACAGTCAATGTCCAAATACAGAAAGATCTAGACAAAATCCAGACTTAGGCTGACAAGTGGTAAACAGTGGCTAGGCAATGAGCATCTCTAACAAGAATCCCCTCATCACTCCATTACCATCACTGAATCCTCCACTATCAACATTCTTACAGTTACGACTGACCAGGAACTGAATTGGATTAGCCATAAAATACTGTGGCTTCAAGAGCAGGCCAGAGGCTAGGGACCTTCAGTAAGTAACTCATCTCTTGATTCCCCAAAGCCTGTCCACCACCTGCAAGGCACAAATCAGGAGTATGATAGAATATTCTCTAATTGTCTACATGAGTGCAGCTCCAACAACATGCAAGAAACTTGGCACTCCAGGACAAAACAGCCTATTTGATTGGTACCATATCCACAAACATTCAATCTTGCATAAGAAAGAAATGTTAATTGAATTCTTTTTATTTCACTCCTCCTCTATCGTTAAGCAGATGTGTTTTGCTTATTTTTCTTTATCATTTTGAAATAAGCTGCAGTATGTCCCTCACTTCATCCTGACAAACCCTTTTGTTTGTGAAGTCCAATTTTTAAATGACCTGCAACATACGCTCTTCAGGTTTAGAAGTATGGTTTATTCAGACACTAAAAGCCAAGGGATGATTATTCCACACATATAAAGAAAGAAAGATAAGAAAAGGATAGTTATGAGGTTACAATTAGGGGATGAATTTAAAACACAAAGTAATGAACATTTAATCACACAATTTTTTTTTACTTAATCCAAAAGTTACATGACTGGTTCTTTCCATAGGCTGATCTTGTGGAATCTGTTCTTGTAGTACTGGTATCAGAGGTGTGGTTGGTCCATATTTAATGCAAATATGGGACTTCTTCCAGAAATCAGATTTTGGAGAGGTTGAGGCTAAAGGCAGACTCAGCTGAATCTGGTCTTCTGTTGAGAGAATCTTTCAGGCAGTGATTTGACAGAGACTAGGTCTTTCCTGATTAAAGCAGATCAAAACTTACAATTAAACTGTTTTCCAAAGCCCAGGACTTTCAATCATATGTCTGGATTTTTTTCTGATTAGATCATTTCTATGCTGCTGATCAAACTATTGTTCCTCGTGTGAGCCAGGAGGTTGAATTCATTATCACCTTTTCAGGCATAATGAGTTTCAACATTTTTGTTTCAAACCAGACTCAACTGGGAAGAGAGTGGGCAGTATTTTCCCAGCCCTCAATGATCCAGGCTACGGCAAGTAAGTTTGCAAAATATGGCAAGATTGGAAAAATGAGATTATTGCTATTGAGAAAAAGTCTTATGTTCCACCCATAGTTTTAATGGTGAAATGGAAACCTTGCTGTGAGGGGCCTATTTGCATACATTAACATATCATTGTAACCTAATGTCACTTGATATAAATGCAAATTAATATTTTCCCAGTCAATTGAGAGAAACTAGATGGCAACAATCTTATTATGAAAATAGGAGTGGGATCCTGATGTTTCAAATCTCTGGCATTTTCTCGAAGGCTCCATGTTGACTAGCATTCACCCGTAGTTCAATATCCACTCCATGGGCAGTGAGTGCCTGCCCTGACCTCCACCATTCGTGGAGATTGGCATTGGACAATCACCACCTTCACCACATCATTGTGGCAATCTTGACTCACTTGTACTACACTTAAGAGCTCACTAACACCTTACATAGCAAGGCTGCTGCCACATTGATCTATGTGCAGAGACTGGCAATCATGTCAAACATTGGAACATTGTCAGTCATCAACTATCCTTCTAAGTCAGTTAACAGGAGGGGGGGGGGCGCTTGTTCAGTGATGGGGGCCTTTCCAATGAAAGTTGGAGGGTTAACAAGGGCAACTGCTTCTCAGACTGGAGGTCTGTGACTAGTGGTGTACCATCAGGATCGGTGCTGGGTCCACTGCTTTTCATCATTTATATAAATGATTTGGATGTGAACATAGGCAGTATTGTGAGTAAGTTTGCAGATGACACCAACATTGGAGATACAGTGGACAGCGAAGGAGGTTACCTCAGATTACAACAGGATATTGATCAGATGGGCCAATGGGCTGGGAAGTGGCAGATGGAGTTTAATTTAGATAAATGTGAGGTGCTGCATTTTGGAAAAACAAATCAGAGCAGGACTTATACACTTAATGGTGAAATCCTACGGAGTGTTGCTGAACAAACAGACCTTAGAGTGCAGGTTCATAGCTCCTTGAAAGTAGAATTGCAGGTAGATAGGAGAGTGAAGAAGGCATTTGGTACGCTTCCCTTTGTTGGTCAGAGCGTTGAGTATCAGAGTTGGGAAGTCATGTTGCAGCTGTACAGTGCATTGGTTAGGCTGCTTTTGGAATATTGCGTGCAATTCTGGTCACCTTCCTATTGGAAGCATGTTGTGAAACTTGAAAGAGTTCAGAAAAGATTTAGAAGAATGTTGCCAGGGTTGGAGGATTTGAGTTATAGGGAGAGACTGAATAGGTGGGAGCTATTTTCCCTGGAGCATCGGAGGCTGAGAGGCAACCTTCTAGAGGCTTATAAGATTATGAGGGTCATGTTTAGGGTAAAGAGACAAGGTATTTTCCCTGGGGCGGGAGATTCCAGAACTAAAGTGCATAGACTCAGGGTATGAGGAGAAAGATATAAAAGGAACCTAAGGAGCAACTTTTCCACGCAGGGGATGGTGCATGTATGGAATGAGCTACCAGAGGAAGTGGAGGAGGCTGATACAATTACTGTATTTAAAAGGCATCTAGCTGGGTATATGAATAGGAAGGGTTTAGAGGGATATGGGCCATGTGCTGGCAAATGGGACTAGATCAAGTTAGAATATCTGGGCGGCATGGACAAGTTGGACCAAAGGGTCTGTTTCCGGGCTGTATATCTTAAAGACTCTTTGACTCTAATTGGAATTGAAGGTAGAATGCTGGGATGCAGTGGGGCATGTAATTCTGAAAGGTTGGGGTGGGGGAGGTGGTGCGGTCCATCAGGCTGGGAGTCATTACAGAATTGGAGGGTAACAGGTACTCTAGGAAAGGGGTCACTGAAGAGCATCCTGGCTTCAATGAGCACTGCAATAATTGACATAACTAAACTGTAGACCTGGGATTCAGAGGATAAATGGTGAGATGAGTACTTAAATAAAAGAATTGGGCGGGAATGTGTGGAAACTCCGGCCCAATGGGATTGATAGGAAGGGCAAGGAAGAAAGGAACATGAGGTTTTGGGGGTGTCCTAGGTTCACAGGCTGAGCCTGTGAATCACTCTGTACTGCTTCCCTTTGTTGTTTGCCATCTTCATTCCAATCACAAATGCACACAGAATTAAAAATTCTTACCAGCACAACTAGAGTGGGAAGAGTACTTTTTTTTGCTGTCTGAGGGATGGGCTCTACTTATGAGTAATCTGAAGTCCTTCAAAGGGAAATTGATTTAATTAGGTATGTACATAGTATAGGCTAATGACATCCGTAATCACAGAACCTGCTGCTGAACTGTACACAGTGACAAACTAGGTCAAACTCAAATCCTGGTCACAAGTAATCTTGGTCATATCATTGATCATTACAAATTGATTTTACTCATTTCTGTGAAGCAGAAGTAATCACAGTCAACTTTAAAACTGTCACCTATCGGCCACAATTCAGAATGACAGGTCAAAGTCTCATTGACTGCATGAGGGTGAACAGCTGCTTTTCTCTTACATTGGACTTTAAGTATTTGACAACATGCTGTCTTTCACACTTATGATGTGGAGGGAAGACTAATTTTTTTAAATTATTCATCCATGGGACATGGGCATCTCTGACTGGCCAGCATTTACTGCCCTATCCCTAACTGTTCTTGAGAAGGTGGCAAACCGCTGCAGCCCACATACTCTAGGTTGACCCACAATGCCTGTTGAGAGGGAATTCCAGGATTCTGAACCAATGACAATGAAATATATTTCCAAGTCAGGATAGTGAGTGGCTTGGAGGGAAATTTGCAGGTGGTGGCATTCCCATGAACCTGCTGCCCTTTTCCTTCTTGATGATATTGTCATGGATTTGGAAGGTATTGTCTGAGGATTTTTGGTGAATTTCTGCGGTGTACCTCTTAGATAATTCACACTGCTGCTACTGAGCATTGGTGATAGATGGAATGGATATTTGTGGAGGTGGTGGCAATCATTTGGGCTGCTTTGGCTTGGATGGTGTCAAGTTTCACAAGTGTTGTTGGAACTGCACTGATCCAGGCAAGAGGGGAGTATTCCATCATACTCCTGACTTGTGTTTTGTAGATAGAGTCATAGAGATGTACAGGATGGAAACAGACCCTTCAGTCCAACCCGTCCATACTGACCAGATATCACAACACAGTCTAGTCCCACCTGCCAGCACCCGGCTCATATCCCTCCAAATCCTTCCTATTCATATACCCATCCAAATGCCTCTTAAATCTTGCAATTGTACCAGCCTCCACCACATCCTCTAGCAGCTCATTCCATACACGTACCACCCTCTGCTTGGTCTCTTTTATATCTTTCCCTTCTCACCCTAAATCTATTCCCTCTAGTTCGGGAGTCACCAACCCCAGGGAAAAGACTTTGTCTATTTATCCTATCCATGTCCCCCATAATTTTGTAAACCGCTGTAAGGTCACCCCTCAGCCTCCAACGCTCCAGGGAAAACAGCCCCAGCCTGTTCAGCCTCTCCCTATAGCTCAAATCCTCCAACCCTGGCAATATCCTTGTAAATCTTTTCTGAACCCTTTCAAGTTTCACAACATCTTTCCGATAGGAAGGAGACCAGAATTGCACACAATATTCCAACAGTGGCCTAACCAATGCTCTGTACAGCCGCAACATGACCTCCCAATTCCTGTACTCAATATTCTGACCAATAAAGGAAAGCATACCGAACGCCTTCTTCATTATCCTATCTATCTGTGACTCCACTTTCAAGGAGCTATGAACCTGCATTCCAAGGTCTCTTTGTTCAGCAACACTCCCTGGGACCTTACCATTAAGTGTATAAGTCCTGTTAAGATTTGCTTTTCCAAAATGCAGCACCTCGCATTTATCTGAATTAAACTCCATCTGCTACTTCTCAGCCCTTTGGCCCATCTGGTCAAAATCTTGTTGTAATCTGAGGTAACCCTCTTCGTTGTCCACTACACCTCCAATTTTGGTGTCATCTACAAACTTACTAACTGTACCTCTTATGGTAGACAGGCTTTGGGAAGTCACAAGGAGAGTTACTTGCCAGTGTATTTCTAGCCTCTGACCTGCTCCTGTAGCCACTGTGTTTATGTGGTGAGTCCAGTTGTGTTTTTAGTCAATGGTAACCCACAGCATATTGATAGTGGAGGATCAGTGATGGTGACACCATTGAATGTTGAGGGGCCTTGGTGAGACTGTCTCTTATTGGAGATGGCTATTGCCCAGAATTTGTGTGTTGTAAATGTTACTTGCCACTTGACAGCCCAAGCTTGAAAATTGTCTAAATCTTGTTGCAATTGAACATGGACTGCTTCAGTATCTGAGGAGTCACGAATAGTTTAAATATTGAGCAATCATCAGAGAACATCCTCACTTCTGAACTTATGATGGAGGAAAGGTATTTTATGAAGCAGCTGAAAATGGTTCAGCCTAGGGCATTACTCTGATGAACTCCTACAAAGATATCCTGGAGCTAAGATGACTGACTTTCAACAGCCATGACCATCTTCCTATGTGCCATACATGACTCAAATCAGTGGCGTGTTTGCCTCCTGATACCCATTGATTCCAATTTTGCAAGGGCTCCTTGGTGAAGTATGAGTAATCCTACTACATTTGTGCAACATGGCTAATGCTACATACATCAGATTAAAGTCAATGGTGCATACAAGGGATTCGATGTCCGTCATATTGCACTCATTTGTATGTGATGTGAAAAATGACTGCTCATATTACTAAGGCCCCATATTGTTTCTGAAATTCCTCACATATGTTCATTGGTATAGTGACCAATGTTAGTGAGTTTTGAGATGATCTGTAGCTCAAGTTCAGCTTCTGGATGTAGGTTTGCTCACTGAGCTGGAAGGTTCATTTTCAGATGTTTCACCACCATACCAGGTAACATCAGTAAGCCTCCGGATAAAGCACTGATGGTGCAGCCTGCTTTCCATTTATAAGTTTGGGTTTCCTTGGGTCGGTGATGTCATTTCCTGTGGTGATGTCATTTCTGTTCTTTTTCTCAGGGTGTGTAAATGGGATTCAAGTCAATGTATTTATTGGTAGAGTTACAGTTGGAATGCCATCCTTCTAAGAATTTGTGCGCGTGTCCCTGTTTGGCTTGTCCTAGGATGGATACGTTGTCCCAGTCACAGTGGTGTCCTTTCTCATCCGTATGTAAGGATACTAGTGACAGTGGGTCATGTCATTTACAAATACATTGCAAGAACTATAACAAACACTACATTGGACAAACAGGCAGAAAATTAGCTACCAGGATATATGAACATCAACTAGCCACAAAAAGGCATAGCTTAGGAAAGCCAAACGGAGACACGCACGCAAATTCCTAGAAGCATGGCATTCCAACCAGAACTCTATCAACAAACACATTGACTTGGATCCCATTTACCAGCCCCTGAGAAAAAGAACAGGAAATGACATCACATTGGAAATGACATCACAACAGGAAATGGCCTCACCAACCCAAGGAAACCCAAACATATAAATAGAAAGAGGCTCACTGAAGATGTTACCTAGTATGGATGAAACGTCTGAAAACAATCCTTCCAGCTCAGCAAGCAACCCTATATCCAGTGACCAATGTATCCAGCTATAGCAGGAGATAAAAGCAACTGAGGACGACTAAATACAGCATTAAGACCAGAACACACAACAATCTCCAGCAGCTGCCTTCACATGACGAAGCAATAAAAAGTCCCATAAGGATATGTTTGGGGTACAGGAGACACAAAGTCTATCGACCTCAATTTAATTTCCTTCTGATGAGCAGAATATGGCATTACTGCTAATTAAGGATGTTCTCGGATACTGTCACAGTACTGTATCATCTGCTGAAGTAGGAATTGCAATCTGAAAAGGTGCAGGTCCATCCAGATAACTGCAGCACTAATTTTTTCTGCAAATGGCTGCTTCCAAGGATCCATTTGGTCCCATGTGGGATCTCTAAATTTTCAATTCACATAAGGGCTGTTACTAAAGCAATTTATGCCAGGTCACACCTCATCTCATTTCCTGGTGGTGAGGTCAATTCTGAGTTTCACAGTCAATAGCACTTACTTTGGTCAAGCAAGAATCCATTTTAAAATAAACAAGAGGAAGTACCTCTGTAGAAGTTTTAAACAGCTTATGATTTCTCTTCCTTCCTTGTGAGCATGAAACTTGGAAATTACTTTGTTATATCATGAATTCAGTGTGTGTTTTGTGGTTAGGTTAGAGACAAATATGTTAAAAAGATAAATTTTTCGTAATTCTCAGATGTGGCAAAGAACATTGCATGATACAAGCACGCGCGGGAAAGCTCTGGGCTTGCAGGTTTTCATCTTACCTTTCTTAGCTTTTTTTGTATGCTTCAAAAATAATACCCATATAGTGCCAAATTATGCCAAAATAATATTACCAGTCATTGGTTCAACTGTTACAATTTTAACTTGTATACATTTCTCCATCCATAAATTAAGATTTCTGGTGCTTTTGACACTTCGGTCTTGAATCAACTAGCTGTGTTGGAAAACATAGCTTAATGTCAGAAATATGTAGAAAATCAGAACTACAGTGATTTGCAAGAAATTGTGATAAGAATGAAGAAGTAAATTCCCCATCTATACCCTGTTGTCCATGAGTGTTAGCTTTGCACAATGACTCCACCACATCTAATGTTTGAATTCTTGGCCTTCCAAACTCAACTGAATAACCTCCTCCAGTAGGAATTCAAATTTCTGAAGCTTTCTAGACCTATGTAAAGAGAGGAATATCATACCTCCCTGCCAATGAATTCAATCATTTGAATTTTTATCTGAAGAAAACCAAAGTATTTTCAAAACTATCTACCTCGCAAAGCCATTCGCCTTGATTATAGGAATTTTCTCAGGATAGCTAAGCAGCTGGCTCTGTCACTTCTGGACAGGCAATCCCCAGGTTGTGACATTATCCACGTCAAAAAGTGTGGTGCTAGAAAAGCACAACCAGTCAGGCAGCATCCGAGGAACAGCAGAGTCGACAATTCGAGCATAAACTCTTCAGCTCTACTAACTGAAATGGATGGAAGTTAGCCAATAGGATTTTAATGAATCCCAGGAATTAATATAGCCAGGCTTCTATCTTGTAAATTGGCAAGCAATTAAAATCAGTGCCAGTGTCCTTGCCCAAATATAGTGAATTTCAAGGATGAGGTTTCTTCTCATTTGGAGCATTGGCAAGTTTTCCCAAGTCTAACCAAAAATGAAATCTGTGGGAAATGTGATTCTCCAATAACATAAATCATGAATTGCTGTCCATATGCAATTGGACAGGGAAAATAAAACCTAAAAATAGCAATGGTTTCAGTATAGTAGTTTTGGAGATCTAGTGAAAAGGTGGATTTCAAATCAAACTGAACTGACTTAATAATCTGAGAAGGATCACATTTGGTGTAATTTAATCAAAGCAACTAGAGACTTGTCTACTAGCTGGGGAATGGTCACTGATCGATCTTCTTGAGATTAAGGTTCTCAGAGATGGATGACCCACCATGAAAGGGTGCAAGTAAATCAGATACATAATCTCAAGGTAACACAGAAGTGAAGGGGAAATTCTTCTCTCTGAAGGTAGTGAATCTGTGCAATTTCTTACCACAGGGGGCTATCAAAACTGGGTCATTAAATACATTTAAGTATATACTTTTAATCAGTAAGGGAATGAGGGTTAGGGAGAAAATGCAATAATTTTATTGAATGCTGGGGTATACTTGATGGACCAAAAGGCCTACTCTTACAACTTATCATTTTATGTCCAGGGATTCAATGACTGTACTCACATCACTTTAAGGGCTCCTTAAGAAGATCCCAATTCATTCATGAGTGGAAGGGATTCCACTCCATTAAATGTTCAAATGGTGTGCATTCCCCAGTAGCACATTGTGTGGGTCTGTGCCTGACAGCTGCAATGTTTCTTTTATATTGCAGCAGTTCTCAATCACTTTAATTTTTATATCTGCATAGGAAGTGAGAAGCTTGCAAAACACAAAAACCTTTCAAAACACTATGTTCAAGAACCAATTTCCACTACAGTTAGAACATTGTCTTAAATTGAGCTTTTAATTAAACAAACCACTGAAGTCCTGGAACAGCAATTACACTTTCAGGATAGGCCTGATTTCTTTCTGTGATGCAGTCTGGTAAGTGTGTTCCGTATGATTGCTGTTTGTTGTATGTTGACTGTCACTTCCTCTACAAACAGGGACAAGCACCTGCTTCTCCACTACATGAGCATTTTAATCAAAATAATGGAAGCTCGACTTGCTGCTTCATCGCCCCATCCCATCCGAACATCCTCAATTTTCACTTTGTGTTTTTATTGTCCATGGTTTTTCCCTACTCATTGTGACATTTTCCTGCATCTTGAAAGTTGATAAAATATTTTTGTAACTACATTAATATTTCATTCTAAAAGAGCAGTATTGTTCTGTAAATTTGAATTTCTTAAGTAATGTCTTTTCCAACCTGCACATGACTTTTTATGACTCAGCCATGTGTGCAAGGCAGGTAGTGTATTGGGAGCTAAGTAGATAAGTGTCGATGGTATTGTCATGACCTTGAGAAATGACTGCTATCATGAGAACTAAAGCATCTACCATTAATATATGCACACACTTAACATTCAGGACATGGTACTGACTAACCTTATACATTTGCCAAATAATATTATACATTGGCATCTTTTTGTCAGTAAATTTCAATGCTTTTTGTTAACAAACCCAAATGTGCATGTTATCCTTACATACTCCTTATGTGGAGTTCAGTGAACAGTTAGTATAATAGTTCCTTACAGCAATGAATCAGAGCTAATTAAAATATGTACATTTTTTACTCACAATCTAAGTCATTTCTTTGTCAGGTTATCTTCCATAGGAATAGCAGAATTATGTAGCATACACCAGTCATTGCTCCATATTACTAGATAACCCATGGTAACAAATGACAAAGCTAAAGTCACAAACCAATTGTCAGATTTGATCAGAAAACATTTGAGAAAGAGATGCTAGTAGGGTTCAAGATAAACATACTAAACTCAAATAAGATTGGAAATGAAAGATTTCTATCGGTGTCATGCATTCTATGATAGATTAGATTCCCTACAGTGTGAAAACAGGCCCTTTGGCCCAGCCAGTCCACACCAACCCTCCGAAGAGTAACCCACCCAGACCCAATTCCCTCTGACTAATGCACCATGGGCAACTTAGCATGGTCAACTCACCTGACCTGCGGGAGGAAACTAGAGCACCCGGAGGAAACCCATGTAGACACAGGGAGAATATGCAAACTCCACACAGACAGTTGCCCGAGACTGGAATTGAATCTGGGTCCCTGGTGCTGTGAGGCAGCAGTGCTAACTACTGAGCCACTATACCACGCCGAGATAACCCATGGTAACAAAATAGTGTTTAGAGTTTTATCTGTCCAGCAAATTAGCATATGTGCAGGTTATGGACTCACCCAAACTATCACCATATGGAAAAAACTGTATTTCTCCAATAATGTTCTCAATCTTTCTATGCTCAGAGACCTTTCTTCTTTGAAAACCTGGGGCCCAATTCAGATCTGTGTAGTGTAAGCTGACTCTTAACTATCTCCTCCTCTCCTATTAGCATCCATAACTTAGAATTAGATTTAATAATCAATATTCTCAATGCTTGACTTCATTGCCTGCTGACTTAGCTTGCCGTGGCATAAACTCAGCAACAAGTGAGGTATAAATGTTGCAATCACATTTTCGTAACAACTTATGATACATGGCAAGTATTTGCAGGACTTGCCTGGTTCTATTTGTTCATGGAAACGTCTTATAAATGCATGCCTGAATAGAAATTCAGTTTGCAACGAACCCTGGTAACAAGGAGCACCACAACCTGAGGTAAGACTTCCACTGTGCTACCTTCTTTTTTAATTCATTAATAGGTTGTACTTTTGTCATGCTTTAATATACGCTAATAAGTATATGCTTATGTACGCTAATAAGATTGCCTTATTCAAAAAGGGATGGAGGCAGAAAGTAGGAAATTATTGGCCAGTTACTTTAACATCTGACATTGGGAAGTTGTTAGAATCCATTATTACGGAAGCATAACAGGACATTTACAAAGTCAAAACACAATCCAACAGAGACAGCTTAATTTTATGAAGAGTGAATCATGTTTGAATAATTTGCTAGAGTTCTTTAAAGGTATAATAAGCAAAGTGAATAATGAGAATTCTATAGACATAGTATATCTGGATTTCCAGAAGGCATCTATAAGGTATCTCACAAACAATTAATACACAAAGTAAGAACACATGGGATGAGGGATAACTTATTAGCTTGGATAGAGGATTGGCGAACCAACAGAAAGCAAAGAGTTGGGATAAATGGGTCTTATTCTGGTTGGCAGGATGCCACAGCATTCGGTCCTCGGGGTCCCAACTATCTACAATCTATATTAATAACTTGGAAGGAGGGGTAGATGGTATGAGAGCCAAGCTTGCAGAGGGCATTAAAATAGATGAGAAAGTAAGTTGCAATAAAGAAATAAGAAATTTACAAGTGGATATGGATTGGTTAGGGCCAAAATTTGGTAATGAGTTTAATGTGGATAAGTACATGGTTATCCATTTTGGTCAGAAGAATAGAAAGGCTACTTATTATCTAAATGGAGAGAAACTTCAGAGTACTTTGGTGCGGAGGGATCTGGGTATCGTTGTGCATGAATTGGCAAGGTTTAGTATGAAGGTACAACAGGTAATAAGGAAGACAAGTGGAATTTTGACATTTACACTTAAAGAAATAAAGTATAAAGTAGGGATGTGTTGCTGCAATTCGACAAGGAAACAGTGAGATTGCATCTGGAGTCATGCATACAGTTTTATTCCCTTTACTTAAGGAGAGGGGTAGTTGTTCAGTGGAATTATTAGACTAATTCCAAAGTTATGAAGTTTGCCTTTTAAAGTGAAGTTGAGCAGTTTACGCCTGTATTCTCTAGAGTTGAGACAAATGAGAGATCTAATTGAGGACTAAGAGGCTAAAGCAGCCTGATAAAGTAGACATGGAGAGGATGTTTCCTCTTGTGGAACAATTCAGAGAGATCGTAGTTTTAGGATAAGAAGAAGCACAGGTAAAACAGTCGAGGAGAAAACACTTCTCTCAAAGGGTCATGGATCTGTGGGAATTCACTATCCCAAAGTGTAGTGAATGTCGGGACATTGAACAAATTTAAGGAGGAGATAGATTTTTCATTAGCAACTGGTTGATGGATTATAGAGAGCAAGCAGAAAAGTAGAGTTGAGGCTGCAATGAAATGAGCTATAAATAGGGCAGAATGGTGTCTAAGTGGTTAGCACTACCTCCTTACAGTGCCAAGGACCCAGGTTTGATTCCTCGGGTGACTGTCTGTTTGGAGTTTGCACATTCTCTGTGTGGGTTCCCTCCAGGTGCTCTGGTTTCCTCCCACAGTTCAAAGATGTGCAGGTTAGCTTGACTGGCCATGCTAAATTGCCCATAGTGTCCAGGGATGTGCAGGCTAGTGGATTAACCATGGGAAGTGCAGGGTTACAGGGATAGAGTTAACTTGGGTTTGGGTAGAATGCTTTTCAGAGGGTTGTTGTGAAGTCAATGTGCTGAATAGCCTGGTTCCACACTGTAGGGATTCTATAAATGGTGGACCAGACTCCAGTGACTGATCTGCCTATTCTTGATCATATTCTTACGAGTCAATATTGGTACTGCCATTAATGTCAAGTGAGTATGTTTGACTGTTTCATGTTGATGATTGTTATTGTGTGACACAAATATTATTTGTCATTACCAGCTCAAGCCTGAACATTATCCTAATTTGATGTGGTTGGGATTGTTTCATTATTTGAAGACAATTGAAAGAAACTCAACGTTATGTGCAACCAATCCTAACATTCCAACCTCTGCCCTTGTGATGGAGGGAGGTCATTGATGATGCAGCTGAAGATGTTTGGGCCTAGAACACTTAGCTGCAAAATTCCGGCAGTTGAAATAATTGATCTGCAACAACTGCAGGCATCTTTTTTGTGGTAGGTATGACTCTAACTAGTGAGGGTTTTCCCATGATGTCCACTAACTTCCATTTTACTAGAGCTTCATGATGCAACATCTGCTCAAATGGCAGTTTGATGTCAATGCAGTCACTCTCACCTTTCCTCTGGAGTTCCTCTCTTTTGTCCTCTATGGATAAAGTATGTAATAATGTCAGGAATCTTGTGGTGCTAGCAGTAACCAAACTGAACAATGGAAAGTACGTAATTGGTTAGAAAGTGCCACTTGATAACATTGTCAATGACACCCTAAATCATTCTGCTGATGATTTTCTATCAGTTGAGACAGTAGTAATTAATTGAATTGTATTTCTTTGTGCACACAGCACATAGTTGAACATTTATTTTCCATTTTGTCACTTAGATGCCAACTATGTGGTAGTTGTGCAGGAACAGCTTGACTAGGGGTAGTCTAGTCCAAAACATAGGTCTTCAGCCCTACAACTCTAATGTTATCAGAGTCCATTGCCTTTGGTTTAGTGCACTCAGCTATTAGTATCACATGGAGGGAAATGAGCTGGCTGAAGCTTAGCATCTGTGATTTTGAGAATGCCAGAAAGAGGCCATGACTGAATATCCACTTGGCACTTCTGACTGAAAATAATTGCAAATACTTACTGACATGCTTGATTCTGTCATCACTGAAGGCAGGAATGCTTATTAAAACTCTCCTTCTGTAGCAGGACTGCAGAGCTTTAATCTGATGTGTTAGTTCAATTTTAGCATGCTGCTCCTATTGTTTAGCCTATACATGGTTCTGTGTTGCATCTTCACTAATTAGCAATACATTTTTAGGCTGCTTCTAACATGCATTCAAAACTACCCTCATCATTAAAACGGGTTATAACGGGTCCTAGACCCAACAATCATTTAATTGCTTCACCAATGCTTCTTCCATGAGAATATCAGAAGAGCAGATGATTGATCTATGTTCAGCTCAGTGTGCACCTCAGATAATGCAGTTCATGTCCAAATGCAGTACAATCTGGACAAGATGTAGGTTTGGGCTGATAAGTCTCAAGTAACATTTCTACTGTACAATTGCCAGGCAAGGATCAACTCAACCAGAGAGAATCTAACATCCCCCCCTTGACTTTCCGTGGCATTACCAGTTTTGAATCTCCCGTTATCAATATCCTGACTAAAAACTGTATTGGACCAGCCATGTAAATAGAGTTAACATCAGATTCTGTGATGAGTAACTCATATCCTCTCTTACAAATGCCTGTCTGCCGTCTTACAAGGCACAAGTCAGAATACGTGTACTTTATTTGCTTAGATGGGTGCAGCCCCACTCAAGAAGCTGGACAACATCCAGAACAAAGCAGCAAGCTTGACCACCTTCCGCATCCACTCCGTCCATCATACAGTGTAAGTAGCGTACCAGCTGCAAATGCACAGTAAGCATTCAACAAGGTTCCTTCGACAGCACCTCCCAAACCCACAATCACTAGAAAAATCAGGAGCAGCAGATACATGGAAACATCAGCCAACCTACAAGTTCCCCTCAAAGTCACAGAATATCCTAACTTGGACTTATATCGCTGATCCTTCACTCGTAGAGTCAAGATCCTGGAACTCCCTTTCTAACAGGATGGTGGGAGTTCCTATATCTCATGGATTACAGTGGGTAAAGAAGGCAGTTCATTACCACATTCCCAAGAACAATTAGAAATGGGCAATAAATGCTTGCCCAGCCAGTGATGCCCTCATCTCATTAACAAAGATGGCCTATAATTGGTATATGAATGGCCATTTCAAGGTCTCATACTGCTTCTACTACTATTTCACATGCAAAAGAGCAAGGCCAAAGTGCGGTGAGTTGAGCAGCAGCTTTCACTTCCTACTCTACAGCCATGCAACCAGGAGAGGCACCTCTTTTAGGAACTCCCATCAGAGTTACCAACTCCCTCAGGTCAAACACTCCACCCTGCCTTATATATTACACCCAACTCTCCCCAAGTCAAATCTACACTCCATCTCTTCATCAACAGCCCACCATCCCTCAAGGCTGGGGGTCCCACCAAGGCTCATCCAAAACACCAAATTTATCTCTGAGTCCAGGCTCCATGGGAACTAGCTGGAATCCTTGCGGTGGCCAATAATTGATTCCAGATTGAACTACAGAGTCACTAGTGAATCATATTCACCAGAAACATTACAGAGTAGGACTTTGTTCCAGCTGGTGGCAGATCCATTCGAATCAATTTGTGGTGTAGATGGCCTTCAGGTGATGTCTGACTTTTCAGTCCAATTAGAATAAGGAATTCATCACCTGGCAAAATCTACTCTTATGTCAGTGTTCCCAAAGTTACAAACAAAAGCTTTAAAAAAGAAAGAACTGCAGATGTTGGAAATCTGAAACAAAAACAGAGATTGCTGGAGAACTTCAGCAGGTCTGGCAGCATCTGTGGAGAGAAACTAGAGTCCAATGACTCTTTTTTAGAACTGTTTCTGTTTTCTGTTTTTGTTTCAGAAATCTAACTATCTCTCCTTGACATTCAAACGCATTGTCATCTCTGAATCTCCACTATCAGCAACCTGATTATTATTGACCAGAGCGAACCTGGTCAAATATATATAATATCTACAAGATCACAAGATATAGGAGCAGAATAGGCCATTTGGTTCATCAGGTCTGTTCTACCATTTGATATTTTTCTCAAGTCTATTCTCCTGCCTTCTCCCCATAATCCTTGATCCCCTCACCAATCAAAATCTATCTCTGTCTTAAATATGCTCAATGACCTGGCTCCACAACCTCAGCGCCAATGAGTTCCATAGATTCGCCACGCTCTCCTGAAGAAATTCCTCTTCATTTCAGTTCTAAAGGGTTGTCCCTTCACTCTAAGGCTATGCCCTTGGGTCTTAGTCTTTCTTACTATTGGAAACATCTTCTCCACATCCACTCTATCCAGGCCCCTCGATATTCTGTACATTTCCATGAAATCCCTTCTCACCTTTCTGAACTCCATTGAGTAAAGACCGACAGTCCTCAACCATTCCACATTTGACAAGCTCTTCCTCCCTGGGATCATTCTTGCAAACCTCTTCTGAACACCCTCAAATGCCAGCACAACCTTCCTTTGATATGGGACCCAAAACTGCTCACAGTACTCCAAATGCAGTCTGACCAGAGCATTATACAGCCTTAGCAGTACATCTCTGCTGTCATGAAATGAATGCTAACAATGTGTTTGCCTTCCTAACTGCCAACTGAACCTGCATGTTAACATTAACAGCATCCTGAACTAGAACTCCCAAGTCCATTTGCGCCTTACATTTCTGAAGCCTTTCCCTATTTAGAAAATAGCCCATGCCTCTATTCTTCTTAAAAAAATAACATCACACTTATCCACATTCTATTCTATCTGTCACTTCCTTGACAATTCCCTTAGCGTCAACAAATACTTCTGCAGCATCCCTGCATTCTCAACATTACCTGCCCCTCCATCTACCTTTGTGTCATCTGCAAACTTAGCCACAATGCCCTCAGTTCTGCAGAACTGGCATTCTGAAAAACATCCTTTTATCCTCACTGTTAGCCTTCTGCCAGTCAGCCAATCACCTCTCAATGCCAGTATCTTTCCCCTGCAATATGGGCTCTTACCTTATTTGCAGCACTTTGTTAAAGGTCTTCTGGAAATCCAAACAGATTACTTCAAGTCTTAGAAGGGCAAGTCGAGACTAGGGATTCTGCAGTGGGTAACTCACCTCCTCTCGCCGCAGTGACTGTCTACCATCTTACAAGGCATGAATTAGGAGTGTGAAGGTACACTCTCCAGCACCAACTACACTCAAGAATAATAGCAAAATACTGTGGATGCTGGAAATCTGAAACAAACTGAGATTCAAAAAGATTGTGGTGCTGGAAACGTACAGCCAGTCAGACAGCATCTGAGGAGCAGGACAGTTGACGTTTCGAGCATACGCTTTTCATCAGGAATGATTGCAGCACCATACTTTTTGACTCTGGTCTCTAGCATCTGCAGCCCTCACTTTCTCCTAACAAACAGAGAATGCTGAAGAAACTCAACAGGTCTAGCAGCATCTCTGGACAGAGAAACAGAGTTATGTTTTGAGCCCAATATGACTCTTCTTCACAGAGAAGAATCTTGACAACACTTAGGGAACAGTCCATTTGATTGGCATATCATCCACCATCTTTACCATTCATTTTCTTCACCACTGATACACAGGACAACAGTGTGTACCATCTACAAGGAGCACTGCAGTGCTTCACTCAGGTTCCTGTGATAGCATCTTCCAAACCAATGACTTCTATGACCTGAAAGGTCACATGGCATCCTGACTTGGAATCATGTTGACTTTACATGTTATCATTGAGACAAAATCCTGGACTTCCCTCCTTAACATTACTGACATTGTATTTAACCCTATCGGTGTAGCAGTTCTTGAAGGCAGCTCAGCATCACCTTCTCAAGGGGAATTAGGGATAGAAATTAAATGTTGGCCTACACAGTGCCATGTACATTCCATGAATGAGTAAAGAATACTATTCTAGAAGATATTTTCTGCAATTTGCTCCTTGGTCCCAAAAACAGAACAGTGGTAAAGTGGTTAGCGCTGCTGCCTCACAGTGCCAGAGACCGGGGTTCAATTCCTGCCTCAGATGACTGACTGTGTGGAGTTGGCACATTCTCCTCATGTCTGTGTGGGTTTCCTCCCACAGGTCAGGTGAATTTTGGCCATGCTAAATTGCCTGTAGTGTTAGGTGTAGGGGTAAATGTAGGTTGCGCTTCGGCAGGTTGTTGTGGACTTTTTGGGACGTAAGGCCTGTTTCCACATTATAAGTAATCTAAAAAAGCTATTTTTTCCATTGCCATTTTATCCAATTGTCTTTGGTTGTTCATCTTCCTTTCCCAATCAGTTTGTCACCTATTACATTATGTCCTGCACTCACATTTGGGAAGCAATATTATAGGGCTCATGAGATTACATTACATTACAGTGTGGAAACATGCCCTTCAGCCCAACAAGTCCATACCGACCCGCAGAAGCGTAACCCACCCATACCCCTACATTTACCCCTTACCTAACACTACGGGCAATTTAGCATGGCCAATTCACCTGACCTGCACATCTTTGGACTGTGGGAGGTAACCGGAGCACCCAGAGGAAACCCACGCAGACATGGGGGAATGTGCAAACTCCACACAGTCAGTCGCCTGAGGCGGGAATTGAACCCGGGTCTCTGGCGCTGCGAGACAGCAGTGCTAACCACCGTGCCGCCCACGGCTCATGTTCAAAACTAGAGAAGAGACCTTCCCCACAATGAAAACATTCCTGAGAACTACTCCTTTCCTTGCTTTCCTCTCCTACTTACAACCAGCTATGCTATTGTGGCATTGTTACTACCTGGATACTCCTGAGCCACCAGCAGTATCCAAGATCAAAGAAACAGCTTTGTCTATTACTTGGCCAAAAGGGCTTCAAAGGACTCATGGGTTAGTTAGCTGCCTGATACCTCCACTGCTCACCAATCACACTCCTCAATCCCATGGAAACTGAGTAACAGGTGGGTAGGTGGGGTGCAGACTAAGCACTGCATTTTGATTAACAACTCCCACCTTCAAATTCAAGAGTAGGGACCACAAACCTTTGCCTTTAAATTACAACTAGAAGTTTTATAATCCCTTTGAAAAACAATTCCAGACAGCGGATCTCCTGCTTGTTAAATGTCATTTCCCTAATTTAAATATTGCAGATTAGCAAAAGACCATTTAGTTTATTAATTTGGATTACTCAAAACTATTATACACATTCTTTGTGGTTATGGATTCATCACAAATTATGCAGTTGCACAAGGAAATGCAAAGACACAAGTTAAGCCTCAAAGATGAAGCTCAATAAAATTTCTTTCTGTTATCTGAAGGTCAGCAAGTAAAATCTTGAAGCTATCATTCTGATGCTTAATTGACATTTTTGAAACCTTGTTAGTTACTTTCCAGGCTGATATTTCAAAAAAAATAAAAAGAATGGAAAAACATAACATGATTTAGTCCATTACAATTTCTTCTGAACAGACCACATATAATTTGTAATCTCATAGATTCTCTATACTTGCAATGCTATGAATTCTTTTCAATTTATTTAATCTCCTGAGGATATTGAATAACCATGCATAAACCTTCCACATAGGTATAGACATATGAAATTACATCGTTGGTGAAAAATGAATTAAGCAAAATTTCCATAATTTCAATCTTGAATTAGAACCTACACATAAAACTATCATGAACTGTTTTCCTAAAAGTAACTCTTCCAGAGTTGCAACAGCACATGAACAATCATTTTCTGTGGAGTCTTTAGATCATGTTTTTAATCAGTTCATAGGTTCATAAGATATAGGAGCAGAATTAGGCCATTCGGCCCATCGAGCCTGCTCCACCATTCAGTCATGGCTAATATGCTCCTCACCCTCATTTTGTTGCCTTCTCTCCATTTCCCTTCAACCCATTTCCAATTAAAAATCTGTCTAACTCCTCTTTAAATTTGCCCACTGTCCCAGCATCTACTGCACTTTGGGGTAGTGAATTCCACAGATTCACAACCCTTTGGAGGAAGTAGTTTCTCCTCAACTCTGTTTTAAATTTGTGAGCTGTTATCCTCTCGCCCTAGAACATCCTATAACAGGCAGCATCTGCTCCACACCTTTTATCATCTTGAATGCCTCAATTTGATCTCCTCTCATTCTTCTAAATTCCAGACAGTATAGGCCTAAATCCTTATTCTTACAACTTTCATTCTCACTTTAAATTAATAATTATTCAGCTCTTCTTAAATTAAACAGCAGAGCTTTCAGTGATGTTAATGGGACACCATTTCACATATTCATCAATGTAAAAGAATGAAACTGCATTTACTTAGCACCTGTCATGAGTTCAGAACATTGAATTTTATAGCAGATATCTTCCATTTTTAAATGCTATGTAAACAAAGGCAATCAATTACAGATCATTTAAGCAGTAACATATAATTAACAGAGGAGACAAATAACTGGTTAATCAATTTTGACAGATAGGCATAGATCTGAAATACTAATACTTTCTATTCCTCAACAAATGCTGCCAAACTTGCTATTTCAGCACACTGTACTGTTGTCTCAGATTTTCAGCATCCATAATTTTTGCTTTGGTATCAGTTTGATGGTTGAGTAATGTACAATGGCAACATCACTGGAAGAAGTCCATTGTTTTTCTTCGAATAGTGCCCTGGGTTCTTAGTTTGAAGCTACATTAATTCCGTCATTGCTCTCTTGCAAAATATGAAGTCTCATACCTGGACATAATCACATAATCTAGGTTGACCACTAAAGAAATTATACATTGTCAAAGATGTTGAACTTACTTGAGATATTATACTGACATCTGCCTCTTTTGAGGTTCAGTTGAATGTGTAAAAGAAGTCCTATTCAGATGAGTCATTCGACAAAACCAAAAACATTAACTATACATGTCTGCTGTCTCTTGAAAAACTGAATGCTGTGTTTACCAATGTGCTCACAGTAATGCGTGTCAAAAAGATCTTAATTAAATCTGAACCATGGGCTAACAAATATATAAGGCATTGTCCAGAGCCAAGTTGTGTTTATATGATCTTAATTTTGCTTTAGGTATATAAATACAATAACATGTCCTTCGTTAGTGGGCAAAGATCAAGCAGATGGAATACAATATGAATAAATGTGAAGTCATTCATTTCAATAAGAATAATAGTAAAAAGGACTATCACTTGAATGGTAAGAAATTGAAGCATGCTGTGTGCAGAGGGACCTGGGTGTCCTTGTGCATGAGTAACAGAGACATGGTCTGCAGGTACAATAGGTAATTAGGAAGGCAAATGGAATTTTCTCCTTCATTGCTAAAGGAATTGAGTTTAAAAGCAGAGAGATTATGTACCAACTGTATAGGGTGTTGGTGAGGCCACACCTGGAGTATTGTGTGCAGTTTTGGTTTCCTTACTTGAGAAAGGATGTATTGACACTGGAGAGGGTGCAAAGGACATTGACTAGGTTGATTGCAGAGTTGAGGGAGAAAGTGAGAACTGCAGGTGCTGGAGATCAGAGCTGAAAATGTGTTGCTGGAAAAGCGCAGCAGGTCAGGCAGCATCCAAGGAGCAGGAGAATCGATGTTTCGGGCATGAGCCCTTCTTCAGGAATGAGGAGAGTGTGCCAAGCAGGCTAAGATAAAAGGTAGGGAGGAGGGACTTGGGGGAGGGGCGTTGGAAATGCGATAGGTGGAAGGAGGTTAAGGTGAGGGTGATAGGCCGGAGTGGGGGTGGGGGTGGAGAGGTCAGGAAGAAGCATCCGCTGCACCCGATGTGGCCTCCTCTATATTGGGGAGATAGGCCGCCTACTTGCGGAACGTTTCAGAGAACACCTCTGGGACACCTGGACCAACCAACCCAACCACCCCGTGACTCAACACTTCAACTCCCCCTCCCACTCGACCAAGGACATGCAGGTCCTTGGACACCTCCATCACCAGACCATAGCAACACGACAGCTGGAGGAAGAGCGCCTCATCTTCCGCCTAGGAACCCTCCAACCACAAGGGATGAACTCAGATTTCTCCAGTTTCCTCATTTCCCCTCCCCCCACCTTGTCTCAGTCCCAACCCTCAAACTCAGCACCACCTTCTTAACGTGCAATCTTCTTCCTGACCTCGCCACCCCCACTCCGTCCTATCACCCTCACCTTAACCTCCTTCCACCTATCACATTTCCAACGCCCCTCCCCCAAGTCCCTCCTCCCTACCTTTTATCTTAGCCTGCTTGGCACACTTTCCTCATTCCTGAAGAAGGGCTCATGCCTGAAACATCGATTCTCCTGCTCCTTGGATGCTGCCTGACCTGCTGTGCTTTTCAGCAACACATTTTCAGCTCCAGAGTTGAGGGGGCTGGCTTACGAGAAGAGACTGAGTAGACTGGCATTATATTCATTAGAATTTAGAAGAATGAGGTGGGAATCTTATAGAACCATATAAAATTTTGAAAAGTATAAATTAGATAAAATAGAGGTGATGTTTCCACTGGTGAGTGAAACTAGGACAAGAGGGCACAGCCTCAAAATTAGGGAGAGCAGGTTTAGGACTGAATTGAGAAGGTACTTCTTCATCCAGGAGCTTGTGAAGTGGTTGAGGCTTTCTCAGCAAATGTTTTTAAAGTGAAGATAAATAAATCTTTGAACAGTGAAGGAATTAAAGGTTATGGTGAGAAGGCAGGTCAGTTGATCTGTTGCCACAAAAAGATCAGCCATGATCCTATTGAATGGCAGAGCAGGCTCAAGGGGCCAGATGGCCTACTTCTGCTGCTAGATTTTAAGTTATTAAGTTCTTATGATGCAGTATGCATATAAGAACGCAAGAAACACGAATAGCTGTTGACTATTTGTCCTCTCAAGTCTACTCCAATATTTAATAAGATCATTGCTGATCTAATCATGGTCTCAATCCAAATTTGCACCTGCACCACATAACCTTTTTCACCTCAATAGTTTTGTGAGGTACAGATTTTCAAAGATTCACAACCCTCAGAATAACTTCCTGCTCAACTCCATCTTAAATTGGAGACCCTTATTCAGAGAATGATAGTGAGATGTAACTACATAGGATTCTGAGACAAGTTGGCTCACTCACCACAACTGAGAAGGGGACAGTGGAGGACCCATTGCTAAACAGGAGGAAGAGAATTCAACACAGGGTGATATTGAGAAGTGATTGAAGAAGATTCTGAGAGAGGCTTTTCTTTCCTACCAACAGCATATAAAGCAAAGGAAAGCTCAAGGTGGAGTGGCCATTTTGGAGAGGTGCTCTGACGTGCTGATGCATTTCATGGATGTGATCACATCAAAGGTTCAGTCCGATAGATGATGATTGCTAGGAGGTCCAGACAGGCAGTGCAGGAGTCTGCTGTGGCTATTGCCCTCTAAAATAAGAATACCGTTTTGGATAATGTAGGGGTGGGAATAACTTCTTGGGGGAAAGTAACAGCAGCAGCCAGGTCAATGGCACCACGATTGGGTCTGTTGTTCAGGAAGGAAGGTCAAAGTGTAGGTGAGCAGTAATGATAGCGGCAAATAGGCATTTCTGTGGCTACAAACAAGGGGCTCCAGGATGGTGTGTTGCCTCCCTGGTGCCAGGGTCAAGGATGTCTGAGTGGACACAGGATATTCTGAAAGGGAAGAGAGTGGAGATCCTGGAAAGGGAGTTCAGGGTGTTTGGTAGAAAGTTGAAAGCAGGACTCTTGGATTGTAATCTCCAGGATTACTCTCAGTGCCATATGCTAATTAAGCCAGAAATAAGGAGATATTACAGTTGAACATGTGGTTTAAGAGTTGGTGTTGGAGGGAGGGTTTCAAATATCTGGGTCATTGGGATTTCTTCCAGGGCAGGTGGGACAGGTACAAAAAGGATGGGTTGCACCAAAACTGCAGGGAAGTTTGCTAGAGGCACTCAGGAAGATTTAAACTAGTAGAACAGTGGGGTGGGAATCAGAACAGTAGGTCAGCATGTGGAGTGATTGAGGTAAAGGGAGAAGTTAAGTCAAATTAGTCTAATAGGAAGAACGGGCAAGGTCAGGCTAATGAACATGGTAGGACTGGCAATCTGAAGTGTATTTATTTTATTGCAAAGAGTAAAATAGGTAAGAGAGATGAATATAGAGCCTGGATTAGAACATAAGACCATGATGTAGGAGCCATTACATAAACTTGGTTGCGAGAAGTGCAGGACAGGTAGCTCATCATTCAAGAGTTTAGATGTTTCAGAAAGGAGTGGGGGGAATTTCTTTGTTGATTAAGGATAATGTCACAGCTGGAATAGGAAAGGACATCTTAAAGGGCTCCTTTCTTATTCCTGAGTTAGAACTCAGGAATAGGAAAGGTGACATCACTCAGATGGGGTTACCTATAGGCTTCTCAATAGTCAGCAGGAGTTAGAGGAACATATATGGAGGCAGATCCTGTAAAGATGTAAAAACAGCAGGGTGTTGTAGTATGTGATTTTAACTTTCCCAACACAGACTAGGATTCTCCTAGTACCAGAAGCTTAGATGGGGCAGAATTTGTTAGGTGTATCCAGGTGGGATCCTAGAAACAACATGTAGATAGTCCAACCAGCAAAGGGGTCATATTAGACCCTGTGTTGGGGAATGAACTTGGCCAGGTAACTGAAATTTCAGTTGGGGAACAGTGATCATAATTCTGTAAGTTTTAAGGTATTTATAGATAAGGATAAGACTGTTCTTTGGATGAAAGTACTAAATTGGGGCAATGTAACAGTATTAGACATGAACTGGAGAAATTAGGAGTGGCTGTTTGTGGATAAATTCACATCTGACATATGGGAATCATTTTAAAGGCCAGTTGTTCAGGTTTCAGGACCAACACATTCCTGTGAGAATGAAAGATAAGAATGGCAAGATTCGGGAACCCTGAATGACAAGAGGTATTGAAAGTTTAGTAAAAAAGGAAAAGGATACATATTTAATGTTTAGGAAACTGAAATCACATAAGGTCCTTCAGGAATATAAAGGAAGTACGTCATAACTTAAACATGGAATTAGGAGGATTAAAAGGTCGTGGCAAGTAGAGTTAGGGAGAATCCCAAGGCATTTTATACATATATTAGGAGCTGGAGGGTAACCAGGGAAAGGATAAATCTACTCAAGGTTAGAGAAGGGAATTTATGTATGGAGCCAGAAGAAGTGGGTGAGATCCTTAATGAGTACTTTGCATCAGTATTCACCAAGGAAAAAGACATGGATGATGGTAAGGTTAGGCAGCAATATCATGATATTCTATGGAATATTGACATAAAAAAAAAGGATGCATTTAGAGTCATAGAGATGTACAGCATGGAAACAGACCCTTCGGTCCAACCCGTCCATGCCAACCAGATATCCCAACCCAATCTAGTCCCACCTGCCAGCACCCGGCCCATATCTCTCCAAACCCTTCCTATTCATATACCCATCCAAATGCCTCTTAAATGTTGCAATTGTATCAGCTTCCACCACTTCCTCTGGCAGCTCATTCCATACACGTACCACCCTCTGCATGAAAAAGTTGCCCCTTCGATCTCTTTTATATCTTTCCACTCTCAACCTAAACCTGTGCCCTCTAGTTCTGGACTCCCCGACCCCAGGGAAAAGACTTTGCCTATTTATCCTATCCATGCCCCTCAAAATTTTGTAAACCTCTATAAGGTCACCGCTCAGCCTCTGACACTCCAGGGAAAACAGCCCCAGCCTGTTCAGCCTCTCCCTATAGCTCAAATCCTCCATGTGTTGGGTATCTTGAAAAACACTGAAGAAGTTAAGTTCCCAGGTCCGAATGGGATCTATCTGAGAATGCTAAGAGAGGCAAAGGAGGAGATTGTTGGGGTTTTGACAGAGACCTTTGTATACTTTTTAGACTTAGGTGAGGTCAAAACACTGCATAATGGTCAATGTTGTTCTTTTGTTTAAGAAGGACAACAAGTATAATCCATGAAAGTATAGGCAGTTGAGCTTTACATCAGTGGTAGGGAAATTATTGGAGAAGATGCTAAGGGATAGGATTTACTCATATTTGGAAAATAATGGACTTGTTTTGGATAGTCAGCATGACTTTGAGCAAGGGAGGTTTTATTCTACATATTTGATTGAGATTTTTGAGTAAGTGATGAAAATGATCAATGAGGGTAGGGCAGTGGATGTTGTCCACATGGACATTTAGTAAAGCATTTGACAAGGTAGGCTGGTCCAAAAGATTAAGTCATATGGGATCCATGGTGAGTTGGCAAGTTGGATACAAAATTGGCTTCGCCATAGAAGACAGAGGGTAGTTGTGGAGTGGTGTTATTCTGACTGGAGGTCTGTGACTAGTGGTGTTCCACAACAATCAATGCCAGGACCTCTGTTGTTTGTAATAAAAATACATGTTATGATTGAAAATGTATGTGGTTGATTAGTAAGTTTGTAGATGATACGAGTTATGGATCATGAAAGGGGTTCTCGAAGTGTACAGCTGGACATAGGTCAGTTGGAAATTTGGGTGGAGAAATAGCAGGTGCAGTTTAATCCAGACATATTCAGGTAAAGCATTTTGGGAAGTCAAGAGGACTGTATACTATTAATGGAGGACTCCTAGGTGCACTGATATATAGAGAGATCTTGGGCTCCAACTGCACAGCTCCTTGAAACTGACAATAGAACTGGATAGTGTGGTAAAGAAAGCATATGGCATGCTTGTTTCATCAGCTGGGACGTTGAGTATAAAAGTTGGCAAGTCATGTTGCAGCTATTTAAAACTTTAGTTAGGCCACATTTGGAGTGGGTGAAAAGAGTTTACCAGGATGTTGCCAGGATTGGCAGATATTAGCTGTAAGGTGAGACAGGTCAAACTTGGATTATTTTCACAAGAGTGTGGGAGGCTGAGGGGCAACTTGATAAAGAATACTAAGTTATGAGGGGTATGGATAAGGTGGCTGTTGAGGCCTTTTTCCACTGTGGAAATGTCAAGTACTAGTTGGGGAGGGGCATAGGTGAGAGGGAGAAAGTTCAAAGGAGGTGTGTGAGACAAGTTTCTTTTTGCACAGAGCGGAGTAGGTGCCTGGAACATACTGTCAAGTGAGGCTATAGAAACAGATAAGATAGCAAAGATTAAGAGACATTTTGACAGACTCATGAATAGGAATAGAGAGATAAAGAGGCAGATGGGATTAATTTAGAATGGCATTATGGTCAGGTAGGCGAAGGAACTTTTTCTGTGCCAAACTGTCCTATTTTGAAAATATGCCCTATCATTCTAGGTTCCCCTGTAAAACTACATGTTCTCTCATTATGTATTCTGTCAAGAATCTTTAGAATCTTACGTTTCAATGAGATCGCCTCACATTCTTCTATGTTTGGCGAACTTGATCAATACTTCCCCCAATCCTCTGCAGCAGAAGCTGTGTAAAACACCAATGCTGTGGACCTGGCATCTTCAGTACCCTTTTCCCCTATCTGACTACATGCTACTCATGTGTCAATCCTACCTCTAAGCTTCAGTTTGAAGTATCACAGTAGTTAGTCTTTGACTTGATATCTGAGTGTGGAGACAGTATTTCTTCATCAACAGTCTACTGTTCCTCTATCACTTCCAGCATGTCCATTACTGTAGAATGTGAACAATTAATTTCGATACAACTCCAGAATTATTTACTAATTAATTACATTCTGGGATTCTTTTCTCAGAACATTCAACAATTCTTTAATTGGGCAGAGGGGTAAACAAAGTTAAAACAAAACAGCAGCCCTTCTCTGGAAGCTTCAAACATCATGCCACACCTGTCAAAAACCAGTCAGAACAGGTTTCTCTTTTCTTTTTAATCAATATTCTCTGTGGTTGGTTGGTTAGTATCAGTCTTCCCATGATTGACTAATTCAATATCCAACCATTTGCCAGACTGGTATGGCAACAATGGTGTAGAATAGTCTGCAGTGTTCCTTATGTCAATACTTAGGTTACAGTATCTTCTAGGCCAGTCACCAACAGCAAACATCTGTGTCTGTTCTATTTTAAAATATACAGTTGTTCAAAAGTCAATTATTAATTCCATCAGAAAAACCAATATAAGCAAAAGGTAAATAGTGAGGATCTCTACAATATATCCTTGTCTTCTGGTTAGATGTTTTGGTCAAGGTTATATGTCATCCTGTCCTGCAAGAGAGGCAGAAATGTGTCAGGAAGAATGGTGCAATCTGTTTGGTTAGTGATGCTGTCATAGTTGGGAAAATGGTTGTGTGTTGGCTGTGAGATATGATTATGACACATGCAGCAGTGCTAAGTGTGTGAAGGTGAGGTGAAACCATGAATGTGAGAAATGAGTAGTAATTGTTAAATATTATTGTTAGGCATGGAATGAAGACTTGAGCAGTGTGAGAGACTGGTGATTCACCTGTTTTTATTCAATATCTTGTTACATTTTAGACCTCTAAACATTCTTTTAATCTAGTTAAACACACCATACATTTTACTTTCAAACAGAGAATCGCACAAGGTACCATTTAAAATTAACTGCAATTCACATAATCAAGGATTTAAAAAAAAAGATTTGCCACATTTTACTGTTAATATATATAAATCACACAACACCAGGTTATAGCCCAACAGGTTCATTTGGAAGCACTAGCTTTCAAAGCAGTGTTCTAAAAACAAGTGCCTCCAAATAATCCTGTTAGACTATAACCTGGTTTTATATGATTTTTAACTTTGTCCATCCCAGTTCAACATTGGCACCTCCAAGTCATGGCAACTATATAAATACATATTCACTAGTGACAAATATTAATTGTGAATAACAATGTAGACTTCTACTGTTGAACAGCAAATAAATTCACACAACACCAGGTTATAGTCCAACAGCTTTAATTGGAAGCACACTAGCTTTCGGAGTGACACTCCTTCATCGCTTCGAAAGCTAGTGTGCTTCCAATTAAACCTGTTGGACTATAACCTGGTGTTGTGTGAA
This sequence comes from Chiloscyllium punctatum, assembly GCF_047496795.1. Lineage (NCBI taxonomy): Eukaryota > Metazoa > Chordata > Chondrichthyes > Orectolobiformes > Hemiscylliidae > Chiloscyllium > Chiloscyllium punctatum. The sequence continues at coordinate 88,546,440 of NC_092745.1, forward strand.
TTTTAACTTTGTACACCCCAGTCCAACACCGGCAACTCCAAATAAATTCAGGTAGTGTTATTGCATCCTTGTAATTTATTATGCATTTTCAGAATTGCCCAAGCAGCACCTGACTAGGTATATTCTTTCATGCCAGGAATAATTTTTTTTCTTTCATCCTTATGGTTTGGTTATAACCTGCAGCTATTTGGAAAAGAACTTTGAGATCCGGAAAAAGATCTAGTAGCTATCTAGGTATCAGAATGTAGAAAATTCAGGAAGTACAGGTCCTTTTTTCAGAACCTCCATCAGCGCATAATCAACAGCTCCAATGTATTCAGCAATAGTAATTCAATGTTTAAAAATACATTCTTTCAATCCTTCATCCTCACTGCTTTGAAATTACTGGAAAGCATGTCTGCAATAAATTAAACCTATCAAGAACATTCTATTGCTAAAATATGGAACTTGGTCATTTTAGGTACATATTAGTACAATGAAAAATGAGTATTACTCTGCATAAGAATGTGTTGACACCGATGGTCATAATCGAAGTACTAAAACATAATAAAAGCTCTTATCTAATATTTCAAAGACCAAAATTGTTAATATTTATGGTATAAATACAACTTATACATAATGAGATATTATAGGCAATACTCTTTCCAGTATTATGGTAAATTATTTTCTTAGATATTTAGCAATCATTCTACAAAACTCAATATGTCCATTTAGTTAGGGCTCAGGTAATCTAGACATTTCAATACTGGCATTTATATCTGCTGATTTTTTCAGGGTTGGGTGACTTCAAAATAATAAAATAATAATTCTTTACCATGGTTTATTTCCACAATAATCAGATTTTGGAAGCAAACAAAGACAACAGTCTTTAGATCAAAAGCTGATCTACAGTCCAAGGATAAAAAAAAGACATACAGGAAATCATTATTCAGATTTTTGTAGTCTGCATCTAAATGATGAGAATATTCCTTTAAATCTTTGGACAAATTTAAATAAATTTTTTGGCTCTTTTCACCTTCAAAGTTAAATTAACACAAGGCATTTGAGGCAAAGACAGAAATAGCTGGAAAACTCAGTAGGTCTGGCATCCGTGGAGAAAAAGCAGAACTGACGTTTTGGATCCAATGATCCTTCTTCAGAGGTATTTGAGATTGTTTGAAAACGAATCAGAAAAGTACCAAATTTTAGCAGGCATTAAATTACAGTTTTTTTCGAACAGATTTAGGCAATGTGACCTTTGTTCAAATTGTAATTAACATTACTAAATCATATTTAGCAACAGATAGTGTGTATGTTAAGAAAATAAAATGTTACCAATTCTTTTGTGCAATTCTTGTAACCAATGCCACTAAGAGCAAAGAAGCAATATTTTTCTTTCTTATCTACATATCATGATTCACCCTTGTTCTTGTGAGCAAATCACATGATTCTCTATCACGACTGGCCTCATGTTATGAGTGTGGCTGCAGGCGACACCAAGATTGGTAGTGTGATTACTAGCAAAGAAGATAGTTGTAGGTTACAGGAAGATGGAGATAAGCTGGTCAGATGGGCAGACAATGGCAGATGTTATTGAACCATGCTAAGTGTGAAGTGATGCACTTTGGAAGAAGGAACAAGATGAGGGAGTGTTTAATGAATGGTAGGACACTGAACAGAGGGATCTTTGGATAATTATTCACAGATCCCTGAAGTGACATGGAATATAAGAGCAAAGAGGTAATGTTGGAGTTACACAGAGTTAGTGAGGCCACAACTTGAGTACTGCCTGCAGTTCACCATAGGAAGGATGTGATTGCACTAGAGGGGGTACAGAGGAGGTTCACCAAGATATTGACTAGGATGGCGAAATTGTGCTATAAGGACAGACTAAACTGACTTGCATTGTTTTCTTTAGCACAGAGAAGATTGAGGGGGGGATATGATCGAAGTGCATAAGGTTATGAGGGATATGGACAGGGTGAATAGAGAGCAGCTGTTCCCCTTGGTTGAGGGGTCAATCACTAGACAAAAGTGAGGACTGCAGATGCTGGAAACCAGAGTTTAGATCAGAGTGGTGCTGGAAAAGCACAGCAGGTCAGGCAGCATCCGAGGAGCAGGAAAATCGATGTTTCGGGCAAAAGCCCTTCATCAGGAATAGAGGCAGGAAGCCTCCAGGGTAGAGAGATAAATCTCTCCCCATAGTTTGAGGAGGTTCAGGGGGATTTGGAAAAAAAAATTCACTGCCCGAAAATCGATGTTTCAGGCAAAAGCCCTTCATCAGGAATAGAGGCAGGAAGCCTCCATGGTGGAGAGATCTCCAACATAGTTTTAGGAGGTTCAGGGGGGATTTGGAAAAAAACATTCACTGCCTGGAAACCTTACAACCTCTAAAAATATTTGGATGAGTATTCCAATATTCCAACGTTCAAGGATCTGGGACAAGTTCAGGAAACTGGGATCAGCGCACTTTTAGTGGTAGTTATGTTGGTGCAGACTCGATGGGCTGAAGGGCCTTTTCTGCACTGTGAGAATCTATGAGTCTATGAACATTCAGTTAATAAGAAGCATGTAGGGCTGAATTACCTCAGTTGTCTATTTATTCAAACTATTAACAGCCATCATTCATTTGGATTTCGGGCTGAAATGACCAATTGCAACAGTTTGACTTGAAACCACATCAAAAATGTTATACAATAAATACTTCTAAAGCACTTGTCTTAAATATCCATCAATGTAGATACCACACTGAAACTAAAAGTAGTACTTATAGTTGACAAAGGACAACAGCAGGATATAAGCTTACTTTGTGGATTGTACTTAATTATATACCATACTCATGTAGGATTCCTGTGGCACATGAATGATGTTCTTATTCTTGAGATAAAAAGCTTGGGTTTAAGACCCACCTGTTTCAAGGATGTGCCATAACACATCTGAACAGGTTGAGTATAAATATTGCTGCCATAGCAGTTTCCTTTTGTTTCAGAATTATTTCTCCTCATCCAACCAAAAATGTTCAATGTAAACCTTTTGAAAAATATCTTCACGCTGCAGAATTTGTTTCTGCATTTGTGAGTTTCTATGATTGCAATATTTTGATTTGAATCTCTCGGAAATAGTTGATAAGATTTTTATGTCAATTACAATAAGATTCTTAAGATATAGAAGCAGAAGTAGTCCATTCTGCCATCTCTCAATGGAAAACAAACTCTCATCTTCAAATTCTTGGGTCATATCACATATACCAAAGAAGTAGAAATTTATCAGATAATTTCTGTAACTCACAAACATAACAGAGGTACAAAGATTCCTGGGGACGATTAACCAAGCAGAAAAATTCATTTTTCTAGATTGGTATCAACTGTTTGGTTCAGAGAAAAAGTGGGAATTGAAATTCAATCCAGAGAAGTGAAGTAATGCATTTGGGGAGGGCAAATAAATCTAATGAATACAGAATAGATAGGAAACTAATGAAAGCAGTAGGGAAAGTGAAAGGTCCCTGAAAATGCCAGGATAGGCAGATAAGTACAAAGAAAGCATGCAGAATGCTTTCCTTTATTGGATGAGGTGAAGAATAAAAGTGCAAGGATGTAATGTTGGAAACTTTATGAAATGTTGATCAGGTCATTAAGAATTCTGTGTGCAGTTCTGGTCACCACACTTTACCAAGGACATACTTTTGCTACAGAGAATATAGTGGAAATAATGTTGCAAGGGCTTGAAAATTGTAGTTGAGGAAAGAGTACAATGCAAGAGAGTACAGAACAGGAGCAGGCAGCTTCCAACCTCATAGTTCGGGAACCCCGCACTGCCCGGATCTACCTCCTTCCCAAGATCCACAAGCCTGACCACCCTGGCCGACCCATTGTCTCAGCATGCTCCTGCCCCACTGAACTCATCTCTACCTACCTCGACACTGTCCTATTCCCCCTAGTCCAGGAACTCCCCACATACATTCGAGACACCACCCACGCCCTCCACCTCCTCCAAGACTTCCGTTTCCCTGGCCCCCAACGCCACATCTTCACCATGGATATCCAATCCCTCTACACCTCCATCCGTCAAGACCAGGGCCTCCAAGCCCTCCGTTTTTTCCTCTCCAGACATCCCCAACAGTACCCTTCCACCAACACTCTCATTCGTTTGGCCGAACTGGTCCTCACCCTTAACAATTTCTCCTTTGAATCGTCCCACTTCCTCCAGACCAAAGGGCTAGTCATGGGCACACGTATGGGCCCCAGCTATGCCTGTCTCTTTGTTGGCTACGTAGAGCAGTTGATCTTCCGTAATTACATTGGCACCACTCCCCACCTCTTCCTCTGCTACATTGATGACTGCATTGGCGCCACCTCGTGCTCCCGCAAGGAGGTTGAGCAATTCATCAACTTCACCAACACATTCCACCCTGACCTTAAATTTACCTGGACCATCTCTGACACCTCCCTCCCCTTCCTGGACCTCTCCATCTCCATTAATGACGACCGACTTGACACTGACATTTTTTACAAACTTACCGACTCCCACAGCTACCTGGATTACACCTCTTCCCACCCTACCTCTTGCAAAAATGCCATCCCATATTCCCAATTCCTCAGCCTCCGTCGTATCTGCTCCCAGGAGGACCAGTTCCACCACAGAACACACCAGATAGCCTCCTTCTTTAGAGGCCGCAATTTCCCTTCCCACGTGGTTAAAGATGCTCTCCAACGCATCTCGTCTACATCCCGCACCTCCGCCCTCAGACCCCACCCCTCCAAGCATAACAAGGACAGAACGCCCCTGGTGCTCACCTTCCACCCTACCAACCTTCGCATAAACCAAATCATCCGCCGACATTTCCGCCACCTCCAAACAGACCCCACTACCAGGGATATATTTCCCTCCCCACCCTTTTCTGCCTTCCACAAAGACCGTTCCCTCCGCGACTACCTGGTCAGGTCCACGCCCCCAAACAACCCACCCTCCAATCCTGGCACTTTCCCCTGCCACCGCAGGAACTGTAAAACATGCGCCCACACCTCCTCCCTCACCTCTATCCAAGGCCCTAAAGGAGCCTTCCACATCCATCAAAGTTTTACTTGCACATCCACTAATGTAATTTATTGTATCCGTTGCTCCCGATGCGGTCTCCTCTACATTGGGGAGACTGGGCGCTTCCTAGCAGAGCGCTTTAGGGAACATCTCCAGGACACCCGCACCAATCAACCACACCGCCCCGTGGCCCAACATTTCAACTCCCCCTCCACGCTGCCGAGGACATGGAGGTCGTGGGCCTCCTTCACCGCCACTCCCTCACCACCAGACGCCTGGAGGAAGAACGCCTCATCTTCCGCCTCAGAACACTTCAACCCCAGGGCATCAATGTGGACTTCAACAGTTTCCTCATTTCCCCTTCCCCCACCTCACCCTAGTTCTAAACTTCCAGCTCAGTAACTGTCCCCATAACTTGTCCGGACTTGTCCTACCTGCCTATCTTCTTTTCCACCCATCCACCCCACCCTCTCCTCCCTGACCTATCACCTTCATCCCCTCCCCCACTCACCCATTGTACTCTATGCTACTTTCTCCCCACCCCCACCCTCCTCTAGCTTATCTCTCCACGCTTCAGGCTCACTGCCTTTATTCCTGATGAAGGGCTTTTGCCCGAAACGTCGATTTCGAAGCTACTTGGATGCTGCCTGAACTGCTGTGCTCTTCCAACACCACTAATCCCCTCCTACCCATGAAGCCTACACTGATTCCTAATCCATATTTAGACCTCTACGTATTGCCCAAGCGCAGCATCTATCCCTGTGTTCGCCTCAAGCTCATGGGTTCATCAGAATGGAATAGAATAACAATTTATTGTCAAGTGTATTTTTACAAGAAGTTTATAAGTCACCATATCATAGCACCGAAATCAATGACAGAAGTCATAAATAAGAAGAAAAGAAATTAAAAGTTCATCACAGTTAAATCAATGACCTCTGGGTTTGGTGTACATTGGAAAGCTGAATCAAAACCATCATGCAAGGCCAGGCCAAAACTACCACACCAGGCTGAGACTACCCCGCTTCACTTCACTGAGATGAGACCTCCACGCCGGGACCAGACCTCCAGACTGAACTATTGGAAGCCCGAAGTCACCTCAGAAGCAAGGATCAGACCTCTGCGCCAGGCTGCTGGAACACCTGGAAAATGCCAAAATAGACCTCCATGATGGGATGAGACCTCCACGCCAGGACAAGAATACCACTCCAGGCTGTATCCACCCTCCTGGACAAGACCACCATACTGGAAGACCTCCCCACCAGGTCTATAACTGCCATTCCAGGCCGTCAGAAGCCACGTCATCTCTGGGGCTGGGTCAGAAAAAGGCACCTTCTTTTAATGACTTCAGTGGAAGGCAAGGTACAATAATAAATTGAAACATTAGAAAAAAAATAATGAAAAGGAAAGCAGATGGTATAAGACAAGCTCTGGGTTCTTGGGCCGAGGAGCCCACATGCTACACTGCCACTCTGCCACTATCTTGAAAAGAAAAATCAAGATGCTCCTTAAAACATTGCTAATGTGCCTACTGCCACCACTTCCACTGGCAATGCACTCCAGGCACCCACCACCCACTGTGTGAAAAGTTTCCCCTGCATTTTTCTCCTAAACTTTACCCTCTCACCTTGTACCTGCGCCCTTTTGTAGTTCACCTTTCCATCCTAGGAAAAGGTCTCTGACACTCCACCCTAACTCACAATTTTGTAAACCTGTATCAGGTTGCCCCTCAGCCTTCGTCTTTCCAGTGAAAACTGGCCAAATGGAGTTGCAGGTAGATAGGATAATGAAGAAGGCGTTTGGTATGCCTTCCTTTATTGGTCAGAGTATTGAGTACAGGAGTTGGGAGGTCATGTTGTGGCTGTACAGGATATTGGTTAGGCTACTGTTGGAATATTGCATGCAATTCTGGTCTCCTTCCTATCGGAAAGATGTTGTGAAACTTGAAAGGGTTCAGAAAAGATTTACAAGGATGTTGCCAGGGTTGGAGGATTTGAGCTATAGGGAGAGGCTGAACAGGCTGGGGCTGTTTTCCCTGGAGCGTTGGAGGCTGAGGGGTGACTTTATAAAAGGTTTATAAAATTATGAGGGGCATGGATAGGGTAAATAGACAAAGTCTTTTCCCTGGGGTTGGTGAGTCCAGAACTAGAGGGCATAGGTTTAGGTGAGAGGGGAAAGATATAAAAGAGACCTACATGGCAGCTTTTTCACGCAAGAATGTGGTACATGTCTGGAATGAGCTACCAGAGGAAGTGGTGGAGACTGGTACAATTGCAACATTTAAGAGGCATTTGGATAGGTATATGAATACGAAGGGTTTGGAGGGATATGGGCCGCGTGCTGGCAGGCGGGACTAGATTGGGCTGGGATATCTGGTTGGCGTGGACTATTTGGACTGAAGGGTCTGTTTCCATGCTGTATATCTCTATGACTCTATCACTCTTTCCTCTTAACTAAATCCCTCCAGACCAGGCAACAACCTGGTAAATCTTCTCTGTACTCTCTCCAAATTATCCATGTCCTTCTGGTAGTGTGGCGACCAGAACTTCAGGTAATATTCCAAATGTGGCAGCTGTAACATGCCAACTTTCATATTCGATGCCCCAGCTAATGAAGGCAAGTGTGCTGTTTGTCTTCCTGACCACTTTTTCCACCTGTGTTGCCACTTTCAGGATCTGTAGACCTGTTCACCCACATCCCTCTATATGGCAATACTTCTAAGGTTTCTGCTACTTTTTGTATAGTTTGCATCTGAATTTAATCTTCCGAAATGCATCACCTTACATTTGTCCGGATTAAATTCCATCTAGCATTTCTCTGCCCAAATCTGCAATTTATCTATATATCCAGCTGTATCCTTTGACAATCCCCCTGACTAACTGCAACTCCGCCAATTTTGGTGTCATCCGCAATCTTACTAATCAGACCACCTACATTTTCCTCCATATCATTTGTATATATACAGAACAACCTCGGTTATCCGAACATCAATTATCCATATTTACTAAGTTATAACTAAAACTCTGTAAATATGCTTTTTTTATGTAATTATGTTCAGCATGGTTTCCTTTGTGTATGATCAGATCAGTTAACCGAACAATCAGTTATCTGAACAAAATACTCTCTGCCCATCTCATTCATATAGTCGAGGTTATTCTGTGTGACAAACAAAGGTCCCAGCTCTGATCCCTGCAGAACATCACTAGTTACTGTTCCTCATTCCGAAAAGCACCCTTCCTCTGCTACTCTGTCTTCTATGACAAAGCCAGTTTTGTATCCATCTAGCCAGCTTATCCCCGGATTGCATTAGACTCTATCTTCTGTACCAGAGTGCCATGAGGTACCTTATCAGATACCATACTGAAGTCAATGTAGACATCCACTGCCCTTCCCTCAATCACTTTTGTCACATCTTCAAAAAACTCAATCAAGTTGGTGAGACTTGGCCTTCCCTACACAAGGCAAAAGTGAGGACTGCAGATGCTGGAAACCAGAATTTAGATCAGAGTGGTGCTGGAAAAGCACAGCAGGTCAGGCAGCAGCCGAGGAGCGGGAAAATCGATGTTGCGGGCAAAAGCCCTTCATCAGGAATAGAGGCAGCAAGCCTCCAGGGTGGAGAGATTCCTAGAGGCTTTCTGCCTCTATTCCTGATGAAGGGTTTTGCCCAAAGCATCGATTCTCCTGCTCCTTGTATGTTGCCTGACCTGCTGTGCTTTTCCAGCATCACTCTGATCTCGACTGTCTTCCTTGCACAAACCCATTCTGCTTATCACTAACAAGTCCATTTACTTCAAAATGTGAATAAATCCTGTCTCTCAGTATCTTTTCCAACAGCTTCCCCACCACTGACATTAGGCTCAAAGGCCTGTATTACCTGGATTATCTCCGTTTCCCTTCTTAAACAAAGGAACAATATTGACCATTCTCCAGTCCTCTCGAACATCACCTGAGGCTAAAGAGGATATAAAATTACCTGTTAAAGGTCCCAGTTATTTCCTCCCTTGCCTCCCACAGTATCCTTGGATAGATCCATCTGGCCCTAGGGACTTGCCTACCATAATGCATTTCAAGACACCCAACACTTCCCCCTCCATGATATTGACCTGGCTGAGAGTATTCATCCACCTTTTCCAAACCTCAACATCCCTCCCGCACCTTTCTTTGGAGAATATTGATGTGAAGTACTCATTGAGGATCTCACCTATTTCCTCTGGCTCTACACACATAACCTCCTTCTTTTATCCTTGAGTGGGCCTACTCTTTCCCTAGCTACTCTCTTGCTCCTAATATACATATAAAATGCCTTGGGTTTCTCCTTAATCCTGCTGTCCAAGGATATTTCGTAATCACTTCTAGCCCGACAAACATCCCATCGAGCTTCTTCCTACTTTCTCTATATTCTTCAAGGACTTAATCTATTATCAGTTGCCTAGACCTTGGGAATGCCTCCTTTTTTTGACTAAGCTGATAATTTCCCTTGTCATCCAAGGTTCCAGAACCCTGCCATTCCAGTCCTTCATTTTCATAGGAAAATGGCTGTCTTGCACTCTAATCAACTCGTCCTCAGAAGCTTCCATGTTAGATGTAGATTTACCCTCAAGCAGCCGCTTCCAATCCACATTCTCCACTTCTTGCCTAATTCAGATATAGTCAGTGTTCCCCCAATTTAACACCTTCATCTGAGGTCCACTTTTGTCCTTGTCCATAAGTATCTGAAAAAATACAGAATTATAGTCACTATTCTGAAAATAATCCACCATTCCTACTTTGATCACCTGGCTGGGCTCATTTCCCGATACCAGGACCACTATGTCCCCTCCATCATTGAACTATGCAAATACTTTTTCAAAAGTCCCTCCTGCACACACCTAACAAATTGCTCCCCATATAAACCCCTGTTACTTAGGGAATCCCAGACAAATGGACAAGTTAAAACACCCACCACAACTGTCCTATTATTTTACATCTTTACTGAATCTGACTACATATCTCTTCCTAAGTTAATGTTGTTTTCCTTAATTGAGGTGTACAAAATTATGAGTGACTTCAATAGGGTAGACATAAAATACCTGTTTCTCCTGAGAGGTCTATACCAGGCAGCATAGATCTAGGGTAATTGGTAGAAGGATTAGCACTCACCCGAAGGGCGGAGTACATCTGAAATTCAGTGTTCGGTTTAGTAGTTGATACAGAAACCCTAAGCTTGTTCCAAAAACCTGGTTCAGCACCTGGTTCTGTAACCTGCAGGGCTATGGACCAAGTGCTCAAAGGGTGATTTAAATGAGTGGCTACTTTCAGTTTTTCTCTTCTTCTTCAGCTAGTGCAGACATGATGGGCTTAATGGTTTCTTTCTGAACTGTAGTTTTCTATGGTTCTATACTAACATATATGCAATTAATTAACCATTGAAAGGGTTGTTGTAGCAAGGCTAACAGTGGTGTTGGGATGTCAACCATATAAATACTTTTAGAAGGGTTAACAAATTATTCATAAGTTCTGAAGTATGAGCATATTATGACTTCAAGTTCATTCAAAGATCTGAGGGTAGTGTTGCAACAAGTCCAGGAAGAAGAAAAGCATAGGCTAGTATATTATCTTTTAACATCTCTAACAGAAAATGATGTGGAAGTGCCAGTAATGGACTAGAATGGACAAAATTAAAAATCACACAACACCAGGTTATAGTCCAATAGGTTACTATAGTCCAGGTTATAGTCTGAAGCACTAGCTTTCAGAGCATTGCTCCTTTATCAGGTAGCTGTGGAGCAGGACCATAAGAACAGAATTTATAGCAAAAGATTACAGTGTCAAGCAACTGAAATGATATATTGAACAAACCTGGATTGCTGTTAAGTCTTCTATCATTTAGAATGGGTTGCTGGTTTCAGTTCATTAATATGTAAATCCCAGAACTTCTTTTAAGTCATATTCTCAAATAACTTCAGGTTTTATAAAAAAAGGTGACATCTCAGCTCAGACAACGCATTAAGGGTGTGAGGCTAGAGTCTGTCTGTATCCCAATCTTGAGTCAGTAATCACTGATAATTATCAATATTTTCTTTTTCAATTTGAGCAAGTCGAATCCTAAACTTTCCGAAGTTCTTTGCAGAATTGCATTTGCAGATACATTCTACTTTGCTCAAAAAAGCGCACAATCTGCAATCCATGTAACACTTTATAAATTCCTATTTTGGAAACAGAACCAGTCCAAATCTCAAGTGCCCTGTGGTCACTTAGGGACAGGTAGTAAATGCTGGCCTAACAAGTGATGCCCTTATCCTATGAATGAATAAAATCCTGCATCATGCCTGTTTGACACTTGACATGATTTTCAAAGAATAGTGGCCAGGTGTTATGTTCACCATCTCATTGATGGGTAGCAGGAAGGAGATAAATGTAGCAGGCCTAATTTTAAGGGGAAACTGGTGGGTTACTGATTTAATTTCCAATGGAAGAATGAGGAGATCACTGTTCTAGAAGCAGGATAGGCACAAACATATGGACAGCCCACCTTGAGTTTCTTTCAGGGGTGACAGCATTGTGGCAGAGAGACCTAGTTCCAGAGAGTGACAGGAGAAGGCTGTGCCAGAGGAAGCAAACATGAATGTGGAAAGAAAGTTAGCACCTGCAGCACCATGGAAGGAGCAGGAACAGTGCCCAAAATATTTCATTGACTTTCTAAGATTCTGCAAAGTAAATGCAGCACTGCATCCAGATCTCGGGTCCCCGAGTCCGTGTCACAGGCATGCCCATAAGTTCATGGGAACATAGTCTTTTTAGACATTGAACGAAGCTCTAGATGAAACGGTCAATGTTATCAATGTAGAGGAGACATCAATGGAGAGTGTTACATCATATATGTTAGTACCATTGAAAGGAGCGTGGGAGGGCTCTGTGGTCCTAAAGCTCATGTTCTTGGCGTATCAGGAAAAAACAGCACACAATGCCAGAGGAAAAGCTTGTCTGGTGATGAAGTATGCATCTGGCAATTTTATTCTGCTCCGAAAGATGGCCCTTTGGCCAAAAATTGAAGTGCATCAGGCAATAATGGGATCAGAGTCTTCTAAGACAGGGTGAAATGATCTGCACATTTTGACAGGAAGGGAATGGAGCACCCTCTTCCTGGTTCCTTTATGCCAGTACATACATTTTTATAATGTATTTCATTTTGCAGAAGCAGCTGCACACAGGTGATTTTGCAATACTATCTTCTTATTCCTTCCACAATTTTAGTTATGAAGTGGATGCAAAAGGAAGTCAGTGACATTGTAGGCAATGTCTCAAGAGGAAAAGATGTGAGCTAGTCCCACCTTCAAATCAGTCAAGTACACCCTCCACTAATGCATTTATACTCAATAAATGGGGTGTCTTGCAATTTAAGAATGAGTAGTACAGGATGACTATCTCTTCATGCATGGCCAGGAGGAGGTGAGGAAGGCAGGTAGGCTGTAGTCAGCCCCAAAGGATGAAGGACAGACCCAGGCATGGGAAATGAATGAAGATGCACAGTCTCAGGAGCCACACATGATGAATAATCTCGTACCAAAACTGAAATGTGCAAGCACAAGTTGATGTTCCTGAAATAGTGAAGCATAAAGGATTGGAGGAGTTTTAACACATGTGCATAATTATAAGGCTATTAGCATTTATTCTTATAACAGAGGAAATCTGACAGTAACAAGCCTTTGCATTGCTGTCAGTGAGATACACTACTACAGTACTGATAATCACAGCACTAAAATGGTTGCAAGGCACAAACTTGCTTATATATTAATTCTACACTCAACAGAGATAGAAAAAGCTAAGACTATTACTTTCCAGAATGAGTGATGTTTAAGAACGCAATAAATGATAATTACTTCTGCTTACATCCCTCTGGATCTTAAAAAAATTTATGTTGAGTCACATTCCTCAAAGAAATTATCTGTTTAAATCTAACTTATATTTTTCTTTTATATATCCTTGCAGGTCATGTGGGCACATCTTTCGTACAGTCACAAAAAAACCACAGTGGCTTCACGCTTAACATGAAATTATATCTCGAGCTTTTGAGTGCATTGGCTCCTCTATTTGAGGGATTCGCCAACCTAATGGGCAGCATATGTGGCATATTTACAGTGCAGTGGCATGTACAGGATACATGACATATGCTGGAGCATTGACCAGTCAGTGTTACAGATGTCTAACAATGCATGGATTGAACACATTGGGGTACTTCTGATGATCAAGGATTTCATTAAAGGGCTGACAGAATCCAAGAAATTACATCATAAAGCCTCTTCAATCTAGAAATGTCTAAATAGTGCCAAATTCCATAAATTTATATTTGTCCCAATGTCCATTATGAATTCAGAGCAGAACACCTATATTGTTTCCCATATTGAATGATGCAGAGCTCTTCACTGACCATAACTTAGTGTCACTCCCCCATATCAAACTTATTTTTCTTTAATATCAAGGATTGAAAACTCACAATCTGAGTTCAAATAGCTTAATTTCTGTTACAATGAATCCCAGTTATTTAACACAAACAAAATACATGTCACCCAAGTGGACCATAAAGTGAAATTGCACCTTTTATAATGTGTTCTGTGTAGCTGCCACATTCATGACCGGCTGCCTGCTGCAACACTGTCTCCTTATCATAGATGTCTTATACTCTGCATTGTCTACTATGACTCCTCTCAAAAATGACAAAGTACTCTCAAGCTGACAATAAGCTAATTTGAATCCTCAATTAGAAACCAACCATTTTCTGCTTGCTTGCTGCTGCTCAACTCCTTTTCAAAATTCGCAGCATGTCAAAACTGCATCAAGAATCTCAATTGCAGCTGCCTCTGTTCCTGTTTCTCCTGCACTACGAGAATTTGATTTGCAGAGTCTAAACCAGGAACATAAAAGAGGAGACCTAAACCAGATATCAATTCTGTACAGAAATCAAAATAAAGATTGCAATAAGATGTTAAAACTAAAAAAAAATCCTTGAAAAAATGAAATTCAACTGTTCAGAAATAATAATTATTTTTATGCTGGTTAAAACTAATTTATTCTGAATGCAATAACCCTAACTATTTTTGGTACCAAACTGTTGAATATGTGTATTATGTCCATGCTTTGCAAACATTTCAATGCTCTTTTTACTATTAAACGGTGTACTTAGTCAAGGAGCAGGGTGTCACTGACACCATTTTCCCTGTATACTCAGGACACTGTTGTTAGACTTCCTCCATTACAACGATGAGTATTGATAGCCTCAAGATTATTCACATCACAAGTTCAAGGCCATTATGTTTCACTGTTTAACTACCTATAAAGAAAGTAAGCATCAATAGGTATTCCCCAATGCTGGCAAAAAGTCAGAATTCCATTTCTATTTCGCTATATTGCCTTTTCAAATATATCAGAACAAGATCAAGCTAGATTTGAATACAAAGAAACTTGCACATATGCTTTTTCCAAATTCTTGAAGGAAGCATGCTACCTTCCAAATTTTTATTGGACATAGATTTAATTCTCAGTATTTTAGCAATTCAGGTGGCTGTAGCTTAACTTTTACCTTGAGTTTAGGCAAGCAGGCTGGGTAAGCAGAACAACAGTGATAAATTCAGATAGAAATTAGCTTTCAAACATAGATGTTGAAAATGATGAGTCTGAAAGACATAGTACCTTTATCACACTGAGTAACAACATGCACTAAATGCCCAAACTCCTGGAATATGACAACCAAAAGGATCTCACAAGCACATAATGAGTCATAACAGTCTCCCTGTTCCCATGTTACAACTATTATAGGAAGACCTCAGTGAAGTCTTCAAGTTTGTTAAAAAGCACTTCAGTATTTGTAAGACTTTCTATAATCCAGTAAAACCGCAGACATCTTTATGTGTAGAGTAGTTTCATCGTAGCCGATGATCTTGCTGCGTTAGGTGACATGAATATTAATTTTGATATTTTGGCAGATGCTGTTAACCATCAGATGTATGGATTAGGATCCTTATTGGATGTGTTGACAAAGTAGAACTTATCTTTTCAGCTGACATTTTCTCAATGAGTTATTGGCAAGTATCTCTGATCTCAGGCAATTGATGACCCCATCCTGTTTCCTCACCATTGTCAATGACATCAGTATTTTATGTCTCATTTTTATAAAGCCCTCCTCCAATGAGGACTTCATACGTTGTCCACATTGCTGAGTAAAGATCTGCACCATGCAGAAAGGAACATTCTGGTCTAAATCACAGGGAATCAAACCATTCCTGATGGGTAAATTACAACGAGGATTTCAACAGTCTATGTAATGATGCTTCTACCTGCCACTTGGATCTAATTTTTCGGAGCTCTGCAGCTGAGGTTAACATTGGTTTTTGGGTGTGGGTAATTAATATTTTGGTCAAGTAAGCAGGTAACAAATCTTGTTTTCACACAAGTAATCCTTAATGTGTTGCGAAGAGGAATTATAATGGTAATATGGATGGTTCACACAATATAAAAGCAGCATGGCAGTACACATACTTGTACAAAACTGTGGAGATCATCACAGGATAAAAGTTCTTGTTAATTTAGTTGATTTCCATTGAGGAGGGAGACATTCAGGAGGCGAAGCCTTAACTGCACACCTTGTGGAAACGTTTACAGTAACTGACAGCAACTTCTAAATTGCATTATTCTGTACATATCTGGACTCCAGATGTTGCTGTCAGTTTCTGTAGAGTAATAATGGTGAACTTTGACAGTTTTACTACCATTACAAAGGTAAACTCTGGGCCCATTGCATATCTTACTTTTGTGTAGTTTTATTATGCATGCAAGTTGTTTAAATCTTTTCAAACTGAACATTAGCACACGTAGTGTTGGTCTCTATGATGTTGATATTCCTGCCACAAGTAATTACTTGGAAACAATTTTAAATAAATGGCCATGCAAAGGTTATTTTGATGTGGTTCAAAGTTGAACAGTGAGTTCTTGGAACACTATTGATAAAATACCATCAAGAATTAGCATCTGAACAGATGTTAAAAAAACTCCTTCCTATCATTATTCTAATTGTATTCTTCTCACAGAATTTGCATTTTTAATCTCTACATTTCATTAATAGCAGTTCTGCAATTATTCCAGTTTTACCTTCAAAATAACATGCCAATCAATTACGAAGTGTTATATTTTCTAATTTGTTGCAAAAGCTAGCAATTTTGGACACACATGGATAAACAAATAAGAGAATGCAGGTATAAATAAATCAATAATGGTAATAATTATTATAAATGCAAAAACATTCTAATAACTGCAACAGTGGTTAGAAACAGTTATTCTCATTAATCTGATCTTGTAATACCCATTACACATTTATAGATATTTTCTAACCAACCTGTCAGATAGGTTATTACACATTTCTGGAGCTTTCTGGTTCAAAAGGTAGAGATATTACAACACCACAAGAGTTCTCACTCATTACAGTTATACACATTCCACTAAATGAACAATACAGTAGTTTTAACTTAACCTGATAAATGGGAAATTGATGGGACTGAATCCACTTATTTTACATCTCACCAATTTTGATTTCTGTTGATGGCTGGTTAAGTTAAAATTACCCACAAACCTTAAAATGAAAATGATGTCAAAATGCTGTATCAATTATACCTTCTATTGCTTTAAAAACGTGAAATATAAACAAGTCAGCAAACATGTATTTAATAAATAAGAATGGAGAAAATAGAAAAATAACATTATTAGTGTCACAAATTTAATATATGTGAATTTTGACCATTTAAATATATGTTAAAAATTGATATAGGCAACTTTTGGGTTGAAAGATAACCATCTAACCGTGTGCTAGACAAGATTGTTAAATCTGTCTGTGGTCCTCATTGCAATTACAGAGGCAGACGACAAGGTTCCCCATGGGAGACTGATTAGCAAGGTTAGATCTCATGGAATACAGGGAGAACTTGCCATTTGGATACAGAACTGGCTCAAAGGTAGAAGACAGACGGTGATGGTGGATGGTTGTTTTTCAGACTGGAGGCCTGTGACCAGTGGAGTGCCACAAGGATCGGTACTGGGCCCTCTACTTTTTGTCATTTACATAAATTATTTGGATGCGAGCATAAGAGGTACAGTTAGTAAGTTTGCAGATGACACCAAAATTGGAGGTGTAGTGGACAGCGAAGAGGGTTACCTCAGATTACAACAGGATCTGGACCAGATGGGCCAGTGGGCTGAGAAGTGGCAGATGGAGTTTAATTCAGAAAAGTGCGAGGTGCTGCATTTTGGGAAAGCAAATCTTAGCAGGACTTATATACTTAATGGTAAGGTCCTAGGGAGTGTTGCTGAACAAAGAGACCTTGGAGTGCAGGTTCATAGCTCCTTGAAAGTGGAGTCGCAGGTAGATAGGATAGTGAAGAAGGCATTTGGTATGCTTTCCTTTATTGGTCAGAGTATTGAGTACAGGAGTTGGGAGGTCATGTTGTGGCTGTACAGGACATTGGTTAGGCCACTGTTGGAATATTGCGTGCAATTCTGGTCTCCTTCCTATCGGAAAGATGTTGTGAAACTTGAAAGGGGTTAGAAAAGATTTACAAGGATGTTGCCAGGGTTGGAGGATCTGAGCTACAGGGGGAGGCTGAACAGGCTGGGGCTGTTTTCCCTGGAGCGTCGGAGGCTGAGGGGTGACCTTATAAAGGTTTACAAACTTATGAGGGTCATGGATAGGATAAATAGGAAAATTCTTTTCCCTGGGGTTGGGGAGTCCAGAACTAGAGGGCATAGGTTTAGGGTTAGAGGGGAAAGATATAAAAGAGATCGAAGGGGCAACCTTTTCACACAGAGGGTGGTACGTGTATGGAATGAGCTGCCAGAGGATGTGGTGGAGGCTGGTACAATTGCAACATTTAAGAGGCATTTGGATGGGTATATGAATAGGAAGGGTTTGGAGGGATATGGGCCGGGTGCTGGCAGGTGGGACTAGATTGGGTTGGGATATCTGGTCGGCATGGACGGGTTGGACCGAAGGGTCTGTTTCCATGCTGTACATCTCTATGACTCTATGACTCATTATTTGCTGCAGTTGACAACTGAAACATCAGCCTCAAGAAATCCTCACTTCTGTGAAGTTGCACTGGAAATTATAAGAGAAGACGGATAACTTCAATGATGCAACATTCTCTGCAAAACTGAGTACTTTATAACCCCCAGCAATCATCAACTTGTATATTCACCATTCCATGAGACATAATTGGCACTGCCTTCAATATGTTTTTAACTTACAATTTTTTTTTACTTTGTATGAAATGACTTAACCCTATATCTATGACACTTATGTGCACATCCTCAAACTATATATCTCACAAAGTGACCACAGACATTCTTCCTCTTTCCTGTAAATAAAGATCATAAGGTGAGAATTGGAGCTGGCAGCATATTCATTCTGGTGCTCTTCCCTACTTGAGAAGCAAATCATTCAGCTCACGAAGATGGGTCCTGTCAAGGTCAACAGGACCGTCCATGGTAGAGAACACATCCTAGGTTCCTGCTCATCTTAAAACTTCACTGAAATGTCACCCTCACACACCACACGTGTAAAAGTAAAATTACTTCCAGAAGTCACTCACCTGAGTATGCTTATCCTTCATATTGAAACCTAAGATGTAATCCATAGCTCAGAAAGTACACATTCCTAGCATAAGAAACAGCTTATTTAGCATGCAAGTGATTATCCTATCCCTGGTGCAATACATTAATAGAGAACTGAACCTATTTAAAATCCATGCACACTAAAATCTGCACAACTAAATTTGGCATAGTTAAAATCAGAAAACATCAAATATTTGTTTAACTAAAATTACTTAAAAGATGTTAGCTGCTTAATTCAAGAATTAACCTCCCTTATAATTCAAAAATTGCAAGTCACATATTTTTAAATCTTGAAGTGTACTACAATTATGTTAATGTGAATAGCAAATTAACAGAAAAGATGCTACTAAATCTGAGTTCTATTTGCACATTAGGTTGATTACAAATATACTTTCCCTATACTGTATATGTTGAATCTGCCTATTATATAAACATTACTATTCTTTTAGTGACAAGGTCACTCTTAGAAAGCAATCAGCAATGGTTAATAGTGATTGTTCTGAGCATGCAATTGGGATGTTATTATTTGAGGCAATATTACCTTCAAACATAAATTACAATAAGAATCCTTGGTTTCCCATTCTAAAGCATGTAAAACAAATTATTTTTTGGCTTTTAATTTTACTTCTTTAAAATGATAGCTTAAAAATATCAACAAGAATGTATCTCAAATAAGCTTTCATTATATTTTATCACTTATTATTTCATAGATTAAAACACAAAATATTTGCAATTCTGACTGTGGTACACTGCACATAAATTAATTCAGAAATGACTAACATCTCCCTTTGTATTTGGTACATCAATGTAAAGAAGGTACTGCTGAATTTACACATCTTGTCTGCATAAATGCATGGTACCAATGCTGAAACTCCCCCCAAAAAATGTTTTCTTGCAGTTTCTGGCCAGAGCAATGAACAAATTGCAGCACTAATTATAGACAGATTCTTTTGTGTTTCTTCCTGTTAATCATGCTACAGAAGCTACAAAGTAATTAATGGATCACCCTAAACTTAGTCAATCTTAAAGATCAAATTCCAAGCTGCCATCAGGAACAATAGAGACTATGAATATCTTAATAGGGCAAAAGGTAGCACAACCCATCAGTTAGACCATTTTCAGATGTGAACCTTCAATCAAATTCTTAAATATCATGCCAGAGCTTTGATTGTTCGACAGACCATTGTGTCATTATGATAAATCTTCCTGTAAACTCACAAAAGATACACATTAGTCAGTCACTTGTGATATTTATCATTTTCGATGTCAAGACTGCAAATATGAAGTTACTAACGTGGTGAATCAAATGAATACATGAGAAAAATTAAAATGTCTCTTTACAGTTTACTGACATTTGCTTGTTGTTAGTGAGAATGCAGTGATTTTGTTTTGCTCAAATCGCTACTGCTGATTATCCTTTGCTTTAAAATCCAATACAATGGGATTTCAAATGAGTCTCCTTAAGTTCTTCAGCATGAGCTCTTAAATCAGGAATAGATTTGCATCAGTATAAATTACCACTTATCGTATGGATAATCACTTGACCAAAATGTGACAAACAAGTAAGCTTTTTATGATCATGAAGATGTATTATAATGGCATATATTTAACTTCTTAGTGTATATGATAGGTCCAAGAGGTTGGAGGGCATCGAGAATCAGGTGGGGAAAGGTTATAGAATATAATTAAAAGTGCAGTGAAAGAAGGTGGTATAAGAAGAGGGAGTGGGGGGGGGGGGGGGGGGGGGGGGGGGAGGTGGGGCATCAAAGCAGAGAGATTTAGGATGCAAATTTCACAGTATACGAATAATTAAGAGTTGTGCCATTGCTGAGAAATGGGTTGCAGAGTAGGCTGAATCAAAAGGATAAAGGAAGTAATTGAGGATTTAGGGATGGAGAAAATTACAGAGATAATCTGGAGTAAGGCTGGCAGGATCAAAATTGAGAATGTTGAACTTGATAGTCTGGGAGAATAAGATGTCAATGGTTAGTGGTGATAATTCTGCTGGAGCTAATACAGGAAAAGCTCTAGACGAGTGTTGTTATAATAGGATGATTCTTAGGTCACATTCAAGGAGACTACTTCAAAGTCAAGTTTTGAAGTAAAAACCAGCAGTGGGAGGAAGCCAAAATACAAATGAGGCATTTGAAATATTTGCTAGAACTTGTTAAATCTTGAGGATGGAGTTGTATTTAGATACTTGTGGTTGATGAGATGAATCATCTCAGTTCCTGTACATCACTGCAGGAGTTCCTCAGGGTAGTGTCCTAGACCCTACCATCTTTAGCAGTTTCATCAATTACCTTCCCTCCATCATAATATCAAATATAGAGATGTTCATCGGTGATTGCACAATGTTTCAGCATCATTTGGACTCTATCACCCATTGACATTCAATGGCATTAATGTGTCGGAATCCCCCACTAACAGCATCTTGCAGATTATCATTGACCAGAAACTAAACTTGACCAGTTATATAAACACTATGGCTACAAGAGCAGGCTGGGAATTTTGAAGCAGACTCCTCACCTCTTGACTCCTCAAAGCCTGTCTTTCACCTACAAGGCACAAGTCAGAGCCCCTGGGTGTAGCTCCAACACCAAGAGGTTCAGGACCATCCAGGATAAAGCAATCTGTTTACTTGTCTCCCCACCTAATATATTCAACATTTAATCCTTCCATCACCTACTGTACCATCTATACACAAGATGTACTGACAGAAATCACTAAGCCTCCTTTGATAGCACCATCTAAGCACATGGCCTGTACCATCTAGAAGGACAAGGACAGCAGATAACTGGGACCAATACCACCTTCAAGTTCCCTTCTAAGCACACACAACATCCTGATTTTGAATTATATCACTGTTCCTTCACATTTGCTGGGTCAAAATCTTGTAAATTTCACAGACATATCTAACCACATGGACTTCTGCATTTCAAGAACAAAATTCACCACCCCTTTCTTAAGGGTAATAAGGGATTGATAGCATATGCTGCCCTAGCCTACAATGCTGATATTCCATGAATGGAAGAAGTGTTTTGTATTAAATGCACTTTTCAGAAACAGCAAAGTTGAATCTTCCTTTGTTAAAATAATCTGCTTCACTAAAATCATAAATTGGAACTAAGCCTTTTAAATACTCTTTTGCAAACACCAGGATTCATTGTTAATTTAGATGGAAACATTTTGTGCTTCAGCACTTAATCCCCACAAATGAAACAGCAGTAAAATGATACATAATTGTATTGATTACACTAATGGCCTATTAACAAAATTGACTTAACTCCCAAATGAGTACCAATATCTTATTGAAGGACACAGGATTTAATGCAATGTGGAAGGTTTTCTAATCAGTCAACTGCAAATGACTAACTGTGTCTTTGTTATGTCAGGGTTGAAATGTATATTCTATATTTCTGATATTCCATTAAACCGTCAATGTTGATAAACAACTTTACCATCAAAAAAATCATCATTTACCTCACATTGACTTTTTACATTCTCTGTATTTGATTATTATTGTTACAATTCTGTTAGGGACCATTGGAAAAGCAATCTGAGCTCCCCACAATACCACAAGATTTCACATTACAAACACAAGAGCAAGCCAAATTGAAGTAGAAGTAGAACATTCAATCCTTTGAACCTGCTTTGTGCTTTGAGTTCCACATTGCCATCCCTTGTCTGAAAAGGAACAACCTACTTTTGTTGTAGAAGTATTCAATGTCCTCATCTTTACAGTCTTCTGAGGCAGAGAATTACAATCCTCTGGGAGAAAAAATTGTTCTCCTTATCTCTGTCTTGGAAGGCGACTCTCATCTTATAACAGTACATCTTGGCTCTGAACTGACCCAAGTGGAAATACACTTTCCACGTCTACCTTGTTGAGACCACTGAGGGTCTTAAACACTTCAGCCAATTGAACTGAATTAGGTTTATTGTCATGAATACAGTGAAAAGTTTACAAGTTGCCACTTATGGCTCCATTTTAAGTACAAAGGTACCTAGGTACAGAATCTTGTAAAAGTAGAAAAATAAAGAAATCAAAGTTAGAAATTTAAACATTACAGTCCTTCTTACTGAAAAGTTAAAAAAACAAACACAGTTACCAGTTCAATACCACAGTCCACAAGTGACTAGCCATGCTGGGCTCATACTCCTCACAAGGACTCAACATCCCCCGGCTCTGGGCCTGCCTCTCCACTACCTATTGTCTCCTCTTGCCACTTTGCAGCCTGTTCATCCACTTGCCACCGCCCCAGGCTGCCTACTTCCACTCTCAACACCGGCCGCCTCAGGCTGCTTGCTCCTGCTCTCAAAAGTCACTGTTCACTCTAGACCCCAATGGAAACACAGCCTGTCCAACCCTCATAAAGCAACCAGCTCATTCCAGATATCATTTCAGTAAGTCTCCTATGAATCACTTTCAATGTATTTATATCCTTTTTTTAAATAAGCACAATAAAAATGCAAATAGTATTCAAGACGTGGTCTCATCAGTGGCTTGTATAGTTGAAGGATAACACTTCTATCTTTTTCTTCAGTTCTTCTCATTATAACAGATAGCATTCCATTAGCTTTCACCATTATGTGCTGTACACATATACTAACATTTTGTCACACACCAGAACATTTAAATCCCTCCGCACCTTGAAATCTTGCAGTTGTTCTCCATTTAAGTAAATGTTCTGTTTTTGTGTATTCTTTGCACTCTTCTCTGAACAACTTCACATTTTCCCATGTAATATTATATTTTCAGATTTTTGCCCACCACTCAACCTGCTTATATCTATATGCATGCTTCTTTACATCTTCTTCACAACAATCTTCCTACCTATCTTGGTGTTATCTATGGATCTAGATACAATGCCATTATTTCATTTATTTAAGTTATTATAAATTGATGTCAATCACATGTTGCTGATACGTGGGGGTGTTTTAGCTCTGATTTAATTAATTAATCCTGTCACATTACACTGTAGAGCCGAAAGATATGTTGCTGGAAAAGCGCAGCAGGTCAGGCAGCATCCAAGGAGCAGGAGAATCGACATTTCGGGCATAAGCCCTTCTTCAGGAAGTATATGATCTTCCTGAAGAAGGGCTTATGCCCGAAACGTCGATTCTCCTGCTCCTTGGATGCTGCCTGACCTGCTGCGCTTTTCCAGCAACACATTTTTCAGCTCTGATCTCCAGCATCTGCAGTCCTCACTTTCTCCACATTACACTCTACAATATCTAAAATAAACTGCTGCTTGGTTGTTTCTAAAATGTGCTGTTCTATATCTGAAATACATTCTATGAACTCCTCATCCAGGCATCCAGGTACACTACCAACTAAGCTTTCCAGTTTATACATAAAGTCACCCATGATTATGCCTATTCCTTTATCATAGTATTTCTTGTCGTATAATTTGCCACTCATTATGGTTACCATTAGGGGGCCTGTAAGCCACTCCACTAGTAACTTCTGTCCTCTACTATTGCTTAGCTCCACCAAAACTGACTCTATATTCTGATCTCCTGAACCAAGGTCTAACTATTGCATAAATGACATCTTGATTAACATTGTGACCCCTTCAACTTCATTTACACTCCTATCTTTCTTGTTACATACCCCTCAATTTTCAGGGTTCTGAAGTTCTAAAAAGGACCAGGAAGCTGAAGCATTAAACAGCAGGAGCTTTATGATGGAACCATTTACTCTACAGACAGC
Organism: Chiloscyllium punctatum; assembly: GCF_047496795.1. NCBI lineage: Eukaryota > Metazoa > Chordata > Chondrichthyes > Orectolobiformes > Hemiscylliidae > Chiloscyllium > Chiloscyllium punctatum. The sequence goes on from NC_092745.1 coordinate 88,570,798, forward strand.
AAGATTGGACAGACTTGTTTGTCCACCCAAAACGGCTGATGATGCCATCATTAGATCAGGTGATCAGACTCAAAGTGACAATCCACTATACTTGCATAAATATGTAATCAGCAGCCATTCCTTATCATCCAGAAGCCACATCTCTGCGATGGCTTTTTATTTTAATGTGCAGCATCATTCATTTACTTTTTATGAATGTTATGAACATGATATGCGTGTTATCCTCATCCTGGAATGCTTTGTTCTGTACAATTTTAGAAGGTACTGAGGAAATGTGGTTGATACTGCGGAGCTGGGGAATGGAAACAGTTATCTGAGGGAAGAATGAGGACATTGGCTTGGAGGAAACTCTCCTTATGAATGACAGAACTCAGCTGCATTGGGCCTGACAATGCAGACAGGGTCTGACTGACACCTAAACATCTTCCCAAGAGTCTTTTTGGGATCGGACAATGAATGGAAGATGGACACAAGGTAGAGCAGACAGAGTACCACCAGTTCCTGCAAAAGAGAGGGACAGGAGAATGCAGAGGCAAGGTGATACCCTCCTCTCCTGCAAGAACAGGATAGTCCTCTTGCTTGCACCCCCTTCATCTCCAGCGCCACATTAAAGAACTGTGCGCCTATTTCCTCAGTTCCTCCAAATAAACACTTTGAAGATGAAAACCACAGTCCTTAGACTCCACTACAAATGTAATTCTTCTCTTTGGTCACAGGTTTAACCAAACTGTTTACAAATATACCATCCTATTTAACATTTACCTGTGTCACTGACCCCATACCTTTCTAACACTAAGGCATTAAGATCATATACTTTCACTTCTATACATAGCATGACTCTTCTCCATGGCTACTTCTCAAATTCTACTGAAAATGTCACCATGCAAATGTTACCTCCAGATTCACCATTTCAATGCCCTCCTCATACAATGCACTCAATAAATTTTACATAACTAAAATATTGTTGCTACATCCAAACTCAGACAAAATTATTCCTTCCTGGCTTTATCAGTTCTTAATCCTTAAATCTTTTCCAGCCTAATAACCCTCTGTTACACCCTAAAACTAGCTTGTCACATGTCCCCAGTTTTCATTACATCAGCCATGTCTTAAGTTGACTTGGCACTATGTTCTGGAATTTCCTTTCTATACTGCTTCACACTGTTACCTCTCCCTTCTCCTTTAAGGCACTCTTGTTGTCCATCTTGTTGACCAAGTTTTCAATCATCTGTTCTCACATATTTTGTGATTCACTGTCTATGATTTAGGCTTTGGTGCCAATGCCAGTATTCATTTCTCATCACCAATCATCATTCAGAAGATATGATAAAACATCACGATCTGCTCCTGAAGTACTCCCAGAATTTTGCCTCAAAAACAATGAAAGAATGTTAATCTATTTCTAAGTCAGAAAGAATGTAACCTATAGGGGAAAGCACAGGTGGTGGTACTCACCTGCACAGGTTTCCATGTTCTTCAAGTTGAAAGAGGTTGCTGGTTTGGAAAGTGCCATTGGTAAGTTGCCATGTTGCATTTTGTGAATGATATCTACCACTGGTGTAACCTTGGTGCATCAGTGGTGAAAGAAGTGAAGGTTGAGGCAGTGAATAGAGTGACAATCTAGTGGATTGTTTCACTCTGGTCATATCAAGTTCTTGAATATTATTGCAGTTGCACTCATCCATGCTAGTGGAACATATTGTACTTTGGCCTTCTGCCTTGTGTATGCTAAAAGGAGTTGAGGTGTTAGAAAGTAAGTCATGTGCACAAAATATCCAATCTCTATCCTGCTCTTGTAACCACATTATTTTTATGACTTGTCCAGTTATATTTCTTCTCAATGGTAATCTTCAAAATGTTCATGATGGGTGATTTGGTGATAGCACTGAGATATATAAATGTATATTAATATCATTTATTTTAGAGTTTGGAGTTTGAACTAGTGGTACTCTGGTATATGTGCATGAGAGGGTTTAATGATTAACTTGTTAGTATTTTGGAGCCATAATTTTCTTTAGGTCAGTATCAGACAAAGAGAGTTCCTGGAGTGAAAATGGGAATTTGTTTGCAATGTGAGACTTGTCCAATCAGACAGAGTAAATATCGAAAAGTATTTGCATGCTTTCAGATCAGATGAATCAGGAATTGCTTTTTTTTCCTGTTGAGAGGAAAAACTCATAGCTTGGAAAGATTTTGGTTTCAGAGATGAGAAAGTGAGGACTGCAGATGCTGGAGATGAGAGTTGAGAGTGTGGTGCTGGAAGAAAACAGCAGGTCAGACAGCATCCGAGGAGCAGGAGAATCATGTTTCCAGCATAAGCCCTTCATCAGGAACAGGTTTCAGTTGTTCGTTTCAGTTTGTAAAAGACTTAACAGTTGAAGTTTACCTTGAGAAAGGAGTTAATTCAGAATGGCTAGGAAATAGGTTACTTTGGTGTAAGGATTTTCATTTTGTAATTCCAAACCAGAAATGTTTGCTTAGAACGCGGAAAGATTTATTAGAAGTTGAGAAAATCTAAGCATGGTTATGCGAATAATCAAGGAAAAGGCTATCATACTCCCAAGAATGGGAATTAAAAGAAACAGATAAGTCAGGCTTATAAACACGATACATCTCTTTGAGTGTCTGAGTATTATAAAGTGATGATGGTGGGATAGTTGACATTGTAGTTTTATCTTGTGTTTCAAAATCTTTCAGATTATGTTATATGCAAATGGTTTGTATCTTCTATCATATATTCATTTCTTTCATGTTATAAACTTCTGTTTTATTGTTAAAACAATGTGCAATATTGCTTGCTTGTATTTCAATGAAAAACCACCTTGCAATTGAAAAAATGATCAAGCCAAATTTCATTCTGGGATCTAACTTTTCCAATAATATCATCAGTCGGGACCATAACAGTATTGCCATTGGATATCAAGGGGAAATGATTAGGCTGTCTCTTGAGGTGGTCATTGCCTGCCATGCTATGGTATGTATATTAATTGCCATTTATCAGCCCAAGCTTGAATACTGTCCAAATCTTGGACCACTTCATACCAGAGATGTGGAAAAGTGAACTCTACACTGTATAAATCACCAGTAAATATTCCCATTTCCGACCTTACAATGGAGAGTAAGTCATTGATAAAGGAGCTGAAGATAGTGGAGTCTAAATCATTAGCCTGAGGAATTTCTGCAATAATGCCCTCAGGCTGAGATATTCAGGCTCCAATAACCACACTATCTTCTTTGTGTTCAATACCATTTTGAATAGTGAAGAGATTTCCACTTCTTTCAATTTTATAGGGCTCTTGGATGCCACTTGCTCAAATGCTTCCTTTATAATCCCTTTATAAACTCTCCCTTTGAACACATGCACACACAAACAAATAGAGATAACTGGAATGTCAGTTCAGTGATCTTTGCTGCCAAATTCGGATGTTATTATGATCTGCTTCAGCTAGCCAGATCCTTGACTGTTCATGTTCTTGCTTTGTCTTCTCTACCACAGCAATGTTATCAGCGTTAAAGATGCATTGTGATGCAGTGGATGTAATGCGGTCCATGTGAGCTTGAAAGAATTCCTGGCTATAAATTTGCTAAAGGGGAGTCATTGAAATTAAATGTATCATCTGAATGGGGTAAGGAATATAATGAACTTTTGGGACTCCTCCATAATTTTTGTCTAGAACAGTAACAATACTTGGAATCAAGCTTCAAGAAAAACTTTACACCTGGAAATCCCAGATTTAGCACTTTTAATGTGGGCATTTTGTAAGGGCATCATTTGGAAGCATGGCATTCCAGCTGGAACTCTTATCAACAAATACATTGACTTGGATACCATTTACCACCCCATTTATCACCCCCTGAGAAAAAGAACAAGAAATGATATCAGCATAGGAAATGATGTCACCACAGGAAATGACATCACCAACCCTAGGAAACTCAAACATATAAATAGAAAGTGGGCTACACCACTGGTGCTTCATTCGGAGGCTCACTGAAGAAGTTACATAGTACGGTGACAAAACGTCTGAAAACAAACCTTCCAGCTCAGCGAGCAAACCTACATCCAGAAGCTCAACCTGAGCTACAAATCTTCTCAAAACACTATTATTAGGTTGTGAGCATATATTTCAGAGAAGCAAGCTTTATCATGGCTAATCAACACATTCACACCATTAGTGCTCCAAATCTGTGTGTCTTGGTCAGTTACACAGTGTGAGTGCAAAGATGATATAGTAATATTAATGAAATGATTCTAATTAAAGGGATCACAGACTGGCTGCATTCTACATAGGTCCCAGAAGCTGCAGAAAACAAAAGAATGGTTATGAGAAGATGGAAGGCTATCCACATATCCACACACCTTTGCCCCCTACTTCAATTCCCTGACTCCCCTGGAGGTCCTGCTGTGGAAGTGGCCACAGAGATGTGTTTTTGCTATGACTGGGAGGAACAGACCAGCTTCTCAAAGCCTTTTGATGTAGCTGAAGTGGTGAACAAAAATCAGGAGCAGGGGTGTCATGCCTCAAACAGGGATTCCATGCAAAAAGAGATTTACAGATATCATGAGGGCAGGAATAGTTGGTGGCATCCCATTTTCAGATGCCAGGCCCCTCATGCTGCATTCCCCAGCTTTCTTCTATACGACATTCTTCAGCCTATACAACTCACAGCTCCACTCATTGCTCAGTCTCAAAGCTTTCCATCTGACATCACTGACCTTTATCTTCATGCCATCTCACACCTTTCACTCACAGTTACTCTCCAGAAATGTTGTCACTTCATCCATTCCACACAATACATTCCCACAGTCATGACTGTTTTCTCTCCTTGCTGCAGAAAACAACACACATCTCTAAGGACAGGGAGAAAAAAAATCCTCCTTCTGTGATAGTCATCTTGATTGAGGCACAGGACACCATCATAGCAGCATGCATTACCATCAGGGACAGAGAGATGGGTGCCTCCTAAATGCCTCACAACAGAAACAGAAACCACAGAGCCACATATTACATAATAATCAATCATGCTGATTTGCTGCCACCACAAAATGGAATATGGACAATGATGAATCCTTTTCCTATGTTACTTTTAATTCAAACCATTCATTGCTCACAGGTATTTCAAGCATGACATGAGCTGCAGCAAAAGGAGTTCTCAAATAGGTTGAGCACTGTGAGGAGCATTATCATGTGGCTCACATGTAGTATCCACCAGTGCAAATATACTCCATCAAAGACAGCAAGTTTTGCCTGGTTAGGTCTATATCAAAAGTGAGTAGGAGCAGATATTGGAGGGACAGACAGGAATACAGACTCCCCATCAAAGCAAAATGATCAATTACATTTTTGAATAAAAATGGTAACTGGTTTCCGGATTGGGTTTGATGTGAAATTAAGATTAGATTAATTTCTGATTCTGATTTATTTGCACTGCCTTCAGGATATATTTCACTCATTCAGGTTTATCACCTTGCCTATTCATCCTCATTGAAATATCACAAATACAACTTTTTTTTCACTACAACTGGCATATACACAATTGAAGATTACAGAACCATAAAATGGTGCGACTTTCCATGTTGACATTCTTCAAAATAAAATGTGTTTATCAGAACACGGTTTCTTAATTTTGTGGAGAGCTGAACCAGGATTTGTGATCTGGATCAGAGGAAGGTAGGTACCTTTTGAATGAATGGAGACTCAAGGTGGATCTGCTTCCTGCCGAGAAAAGGTACTTAGTCAACCCAGGATAATTAAAGTTAATTATGTTATGAGAAAAGGTGCATGTGATATCATTCTAAGATCAGAGTGGCCTGAGGAGTATCCTGAAAGAGGGTTAGTTATATCCTAAATATGATAAAATCAGATGATGAAACATATCTGTGTGTCTTGAGGTTGTCACGGAGATGACAGCTCAGAGTGTTTCTATGTTGCAGAGGGCAAGTTAAAAAAAACTGAGGTTATTTGCTGTTCCTTACTTTTTGGGAAGTAATGCAAGTGCTTATAACTTAACTACATGTAGCATGTCTTTGTTATATTGGCTACTTAAAATGAAGTCTTTGTTTAAAATATCCTTCACTTTACTTCTTGAATGATATTGATCTTAGCTGACTTGCTACAGCAAATGTTCTAATGTGATTTAAACAAAATATTGTTCATCAGTTTTCTTTCTTTTTGGCTATTCCTGTCCTTTAAAAGTAATTTTAAAAGTTTAGTGATTCTAAGTGATCATATCAAATTCAGATCAAATTTGAAATCAACAGCAGAGATTGTTGAAGTAGTGACTCAGTACCAGAGCTTCAAGAAGAAAATGGGAAACTTTTGCTCATTCAAACTGAACATACAAGCAATATAGAATAGAATCCAATAGAAAGAGAACTACAGAAACTTGAATTTGAATGACAAAGAGAAATATAAAAACTTGAATCAGGAGGAGAAAGGAAAGCTAAATTGCAATGTGAAAAATTAAATTTGCAGTAGAATGGGAGAAATTAGAAACAGAGGAAATCAGTAAGGAAAGAGAAAAGGAAGTCAAGAAAGAAGAGTTTAAAGACTGTGTATTGAAGGGGAATTGTAAGAACAGTGTAAAACCAACACCTTGTAATTTTGAAAAAAACCCAAATAACTGGGGATACTGAAAATCAGAAACAAAACCAGAAATTGGTGGAAAAACTCAGGTCTGGCAGCATCTGTGGAGAGAAAGCAGAATTAACATTTCAGATCAAGTGACCTTTCTTCAGAACTAATTGCAGCTGGGCAAAGGTTGGCATATATGCTAAAGCAGGGGTGGGGGAGGGAGAAGGAGTAAACCATAGGTGGAGAGGGAGCCCAGAGAGAGAGAAAACCGGTTGGGCAGACAAAGGAATGGGTAAAGGTCAGCCTGGGAAAATGAATAGCTGCTAAAGGGGATTATTGGGAGCTGATAATGGGATGGTTGTGGCAGCAGCTCATGTGAAGACAAAGCCTGGTGTGTGGGGTTTGGGCTAAGGACATGGAAGAAGGTGCTCAAAGTCTAAAACTGTTGAACTCAATATAGAGTCCAGAAGGCTGTAGCGTTCCCAAGAGGAAAATGAGGTGTTATTCTCCCAGCTTGAATTGTGTTTCATTGAAGCACTGTAGCAAGGCCAAGACAGAGATGTAGGAGACCTTGGGGAAACAATGTGCGGAATGGTCAACCACTTTGCAAAACACCTGTGTTCGGTCCACAAAATGATCTTGAACTTCCAGTTGCCTGCCATTTCAACACACTACTGTGTTCCAACATTACAAAGAGATGACCGGTGCCGAGTTTAACCTGAGGGTCTTAACGACTCAGGTAAAGAGTGTATTTGAGAAGTCAGGGCTTTCATGGTGACCTCAGCTGGTCCAGGAATCAACTCTACATTGCAGGCATCAGTCTGAATCACAAGCTAGCCATTAAGCCAACTGAGATACCTGACACCAGATAGCTGGCAATAAGGTAAGACCTTTCTTAATTACAGCCAAGAAGGTTAAAGATTGACCCAATAGAGATTCTGATGATAATGAAGGGTTAGGATACATGATATGTTCCCTCTAATGATTGCTGAATCGATAAGGGGGTACACAATTAAGATAATTACCAGAAGAATAAAAGAGAAAATGTTAGAGAAAAACAAAAATCTGTTATTGAAGCAAAGGCAATTGTACTTTTAAAAATGCATACTCCAAAAACATGACTATTACAAGATATAAGGGATCATCAGGAGATAGAAGAGTTGTTTGAAGAAAAGTGCTGCACAAACTTAATGGAGTAAACGGCTTGTTTTTGGGCTGTAACATTCAATTATTCTGCTGCATCATCAGTAGCAGAAGCTGCTTTTGAAATTCTCTTCCAAAATTCCAATGTCTTGCTCCAACTTTCCTCACATGAAAGTAATTTTTCCACTTTGCCATGAATCAGTTCCCCTACTGTTTTCCTAATTTCTGCTCAGCGTCTGACCATTCCGCACATTGTTTCCCCAAGATCTCCTACATCTCTGTCTCTCCACGTCACTATACCACAACCCAAACAAACCCTGTAATCCAATGAAATATCTGGTCAATTCATCATATAATCATTCCTGATATTAGCTAAATTATATAATACATGATTATATCAAAGTTCTATTCAGTACAAAGAAACAAATCTAGGAAGGAACTTCATACTTTTGAGTAGGTTATTTCCATGAAATGATGGTACTTAATGCATAGCATCATGCAAATACACATAAATTTGCTACATGGAAATCAGACAAATGCTATCACAATCACCACATTTAAATTATTACTTTCAAATCAGGTGTCTACCCATTAGTACATAAATAATCTCCTCTGAGGCTAAGAGCTTTTCCATTTTCATTATTTTGATATTGCTAAACATATTTTCATGAATATAAAACATTCAGGATATGAAAAGAGCTACATTAAGAATAAATTGTTTCATGTTTTTGCTTCACCTTTTGGTCTCCAGAGAAGCAGTGATATGAAGTGTGATGTGTTTAAATCTTTTTGTTTGTACTTCTTTAATCAGCAGGCACAAGAAAATGAACTAATACATTGGTAAAGATGGAACTAAACAACAACTATCACAATACATTATTTTACTATAAACAATTTCAGTATTCTTGGGAATCACTCAATTGATTCTAATTTACAGTTAATTGTCAGATTCCTACAGCAGGATAAAAGTCCTTGCTCTGAACAGAGCTAGTCATTAACATTCCATAGTGGGCAATTTGACAATGCTCAGTTCCTTACTTATTACTCTGAGGAATGTAGTATCATATTATAAAGAAGTATGAGGTTCTACAATAGCTTGTCAGCTATTAATCGATTAACAACAGAGCAGTAACTGACTCCACTGTCTAAGTTTGTAGGACATAGATTTGTCAATCATGAAGTTCAGAAACCTAGCAGCCTTTCACTGGGGTGCACCTTGGCACCAGCTGCTTTCAGTACAACACATAAAGCTTGCCCTCTTTAGAAAGGTAACTGTGTGGTTATAATCAACTAGGTAAAAACAAGGACTGCAGCTGCTGTAAAGCAGAGCCTAGATTAGAGTGGTGCTGGAAAAGCACAGCAGGTCAGGCAGCATCCGAGGAGCAGGAAAATCGACATTTCGGGCAAAAGCCCTTCATCAGGAATAGAGGCAAGCCGTCTGCAGAGTGGAGAGATAAATGAGAGGGGGGGTGGGGGTGGGGAGAAGTAGCATAGCGTACAATGGGTGAATGGGGGTGGGGATGGATTTGATAGGTCAGAGAGGAGGGTGGAGTGGATAGGTAGAAAGGAAGATAGGCAGGTAGGATAGGTCATGAGGGCAGTGCTGAGCTGGAAGGTTGAAGCTGGGGTGAGGTGGGGGAAGGGGAAATGAGAAAACTGGTGAAATCCACATTGATGCCATGGGGTTGAAGTGTTCTGAGGCGGAAGATGACGCATTCTTTCTCCAGGCGTCAGGTGGTGAGGGAGCGGCGGTGGAGGAGGCCCAGGACCTGCATATCCTCGGCAGAGTGGGAGGGGGAGTTGAAATGTTGGGCCACAGGGTGGTGGGGTTGATTGGTGCGGGTGTTCTGGAGATGTTCCCTAAAGCGCTCTGCTAGGAGGCGTCTAGTCTCCCCAATGTAGAGGAGGCAGCATCGGGAGCTATGGATACAATTAATGATATTGGTGGATGTACAGGTAAAATCCCTATGGCTGCCAGAATCCCAAACTGGACTGTGCAAAGTGAGGACAATTAGTATGTGTTCCACTCTAAAACAACCAAGTACTGAAGTGCTACAAGGAACTTAGTACTACATAGACACATCTTATATGTATCATGTAAAATGCTTGATACCCAACTTGCAATTAAAGTAATTTAAGAACTTTTGGCATTGCAAAGGGACTGAATTTTTAGAGATGATGTGGTGAGTAACTGGATTTGTTATGGTAATGCCACAGGGAAGTGTTACACATATGAAATACATAAGTTTTTGATTTTGGAACACCATGATTTAAAGTGATATGAAGATATAAAGAGGTTAATGTGAGATGCCTAGCTAGTGGCTTGGTTAGAATTGGAAGAGCAAGACACAAGCTGATCTAAGAAGAAAATGCAGGATGTTCATAGCTGTAAACAATGAGCAGAGCATCATGGGATAAACATTTAGCCTTCAAGTCCTACAGAAAGATGTGAGGAATACCACACTTTAAAAAGAGTTAGTTTAAACTGGCCCTTTAATTCCAACACCAAAAAGTGTTGGAGGTTTAGAAGATACAAGGTCCATATAATTAGTATTACTATAAAGATGGGATTTGAAAGGGGAGAAGGTCAAAGAAATGCATCGTACATCATAAGGTTTTCCAAGGATATCACTGAATCTCACTGATTCAAAGTCAGTCTGAAAGAATCTGACAGCAATAGAGAGAGACACATTGGAAAGAAAATAAATTAATGAGGATTTAAATGAGCTCCAACAACAGTCAAGAAGCTTGATACTTGCCAGGCTCAAGTAACTCAGTTGCTCAGTGCAGTAACCACTATAATAAACCCTTCAAGGCCCATGGGGAATCACTAATTAATCTTGCTCTGGAGCTTGTTGAGTATTTTGGTGGTGGGGAAATCACTAAGTCGTGCATGATAGCTCTTCTGGGTATAGAAAATAAAAAAAAGCAGATCCAGTTAGAAAATATCTAAAAGTAAAGCAGACCTAGGCAGTTAATAGTTTTTAAAAAATCACAATGATTTGGAGGTGGGACACTCATTCAGTTGTGAGTGATGACACTTCTGGGTTAAAAACTGGACCCAGGTGTTTAATAGTTAAAGATAAAAAATACACACAGTGATTTGGTGGTGGGAAAGTCATTCAGTTGTGTGTGGTAACACTTCTGGATATTACAAAACATAGCAGACCCAGGGAAAGAGCTCTTGTGGCACAGTAGTAGGTTAAGGCGGTGGACTGCTAATCCATTGTGTTCTATGTGTGTGAGTTTGAATCCTGCCCTCACTGCTAAATGTTTAACGGCTGCACGTTTGCCCACTTCTAGGTAGGGATCTTGTGGCACAGTGTTTGTATCCCTGGATTCAAGTCCCACCTGCTCCAGAGATGTGTAATGCATCCCTGAATAGGCTAATTTAAAAAAGAATGAAGCAGACCCAGGATAGTTCTCATGGTGCTCTGATAGTGCCGCAGTGGTAGTATCTCTGCTTATGAGCCAGGAGGTCTAGGTTCAAATCACATCTGCTCTAGAGGTATACAATAACATCACTGAACATGTTGATTAGAGAAAAAATGCAGACCCAGGGATGGGTCTGCAGAACAATTTGTCCCGGGCTGGGACATGCATTCCATGAGAAGTGGCTTTATTTTGATGTTAAACAACAAATGATGTTCCTTTCCAGTTGGTCTTCTTGAATTATTATAAACTTTTCCTGCTCCATCAGTGGTGCATAGTAGCAGCAGCATGTGCCAACCACAAGATGCAGTATACTTCAGGGAATTACAGCACGTATGAAAAGGATAATAGTGTTTGTAGGGAGCTTCAATATACATATAGACCAAGGAAACGTAAGTAAACCTATGTTGTGAAGGATGAATTCTTAGAATGCATGCAAGGTCATTTTCTACACAGTATGTTAAGGAATCAAGTAGGAATGCATTATTTTAGATCCTGGATTGTGCAATGTAAAAAGACTAATTAATAATTGCATTGTGAAGAAATATTTAGGAAAGCATGACTGCAATATGAGAGCATTTACTTTAAGTTGAAAGTGATGTAGTACAATTAGAAAGTAGCATCTAAACAAAGAAACTCTGAAGCTATAAAGGGGAAATTGGCAACGGTGGATTGGGAAACTACATTAAAAAGGTAAGACAGTAGACAGGCAATGTGTGTCTTCACAGAAAGAAATTGTTAAAATCCCACCAGAAAGAATAGAGACTAGAGACCAGTGTAAATGAAGGACTGAAACATATCAATATTAGTAAAATAAAGCAGCATTAGAGAAATTAAGAGGACTTGAAGTAGATAAATCCTCTGGACCTGTAGCCCTAAGGCCAGATTATTGAAGAGACAGTAAGTAATTAGGTGGTCATCTTACAAAATTCTTTAGACTCAAGAATGGTCCCAGAAGATTGGAAGGTGGTAAAAATAACTTTAAATGTGTACGTAAGAGAGAGAGAAAGTAGACAAGTAAAAGACATTTTACCCCAACACCAACCATAAGGAAAATGCCAGAATTGAAAACAAAGGATGTGGTAATAGGACTCAGAAAATAATGGTCAGGGTCATCATGGATTTATATAAGAGAAATTATGTTTGACAAAATTTTGGGAGTTTTTTTAAGGATGAATCTACTTGAATTGGTAAAGGGAAAGTCAGTGGATGTTCTTGGTAAACAAAATTAGAGCACAAGGAGTTATGAACATGGATTGTGAACTATTTAATGGGCATAAAAGAGAGTGGAATAAATGGATCATTTCCAGGTTGACAGGCTGTGACCAGTGGAGTGATGCAAGGATCAGTGTTTGGATTTTAGCTATTCACAATCGATATCATTATATTTAACTCCTGTATCAAAGTAAAAACATCAGAATTTATAGCGGCCTAAACGATATGGATTTTGGCAGGAAATGTGGCCTATCTCGATGTTGGGTAAAACTCATTGAATCTTTTCAGGAGTTGCCAGAGTGAAGGAGAGGTTCTCACTCGACAGTGTTAGGCTGATCATTAAGAGAGATTGTTGCTTGGTAATGGCCTTAGTCACGCAGATATACAAAGAACAAGAACAAAGAAAATTTACAGCCCAGGAACAGGCCCGTCAGCCCTCCTAGCATGAGCCGATCCAAATCTACTGCCTAAACCTGTCACCCAATTCCTAAGCATCTGTATCCCTCTGCTTCCCATCTATTCATGATCTGTCCTGACGCATCTTAAATGAATCTACCGTGCCTGCCTCCATCACTCTGTTGGCAACGCATTCCAGACACCCACCACCCTCTGTATAAAGTACTTGCCGTGTGTATCCCCTTTAAACTTTTCACCTTTCACCTTGAAAGCGTGACCTCTCATTATTGAATCCTTCACCCTGGGGAAAAGCTTATCGCTATCTATCCTGTCTATACCCTTCATGATTTTATCAACCTCAATCAGTTCCGCCCTCAATCTCCTTTTTTTCTAATGAAAACAAACCTAACCTACTCAACCTCTCTTCATAGCTAGCACCTTCCATACCAGGCAACATCCTCGTAAACCTTCTCTGTACCTTCCCCAAAGCATCCACATCCTTTTGGTAATGTGGTGACCAGAACTGTACACAGTATTTTAAATGCAGCCGAACCAATGTCTTGTACAATTTTAACATGACCTGCCTGGTCTTATACTCAATGCCCCGTCCAATGAAGGCAAGCATACAATATGCTTTCTTGACCACTCTATCCACTTGTGCAGGGTACAATGGACCTGCACTCCTAGATTTCTATGCTCATCAAGGCTTCCCAAGGCTCTTCCACTCACTGTATAATTCGCTCTCAAATTAGACTTGCCAAAATGCATCACCTCACATTTGCCTGGATTGAACTCCATCTGCCACCTCTCCCAGTTTATCTATATTCTCCTGTATTCTTTGACAGTCCCTTATGCTTTCTGCTACTCCACCAATCTTTGTGTCATCTGCAAACTTGCTGATCATACCAACAGTGTATGATCATCCAAATCATTTATGTATATCACAAACAACAGTGGCCCTAGCACTGACCCCTGTGGAACACCACTGGTCACCTTTCTCCATTTCAAGAAACTCCCTTCAACTACTACTCTCTGTCTCCTGCTGCTCAACCAGTTCTTTATCCACCTAGCCAGAACACCCTGCACACCAAGTGACTTCACTTTCTCTATTAGTTTACCATAGGGATCCTTAACAAATGCCTTGCTAAAGTCCATGTATTTGACATCAACTGTTCTTCCTTTATCCATCAACTTGGTCACTTCCTCAAAAAACTGTATTAGGTTGGTAAGGCACGATCTCCCCCACACAAAAACCATGTTGCCTATCACTGATAAGCCCATTCTTTTCTAAATATAAACAGATCCTATCCCTCAGTACCTTCTCCAGCAACTTTCCCACCACTGATGTCAGGCTCACTAGTCTGTAGTGAACCGGAATATCACTACTACCCTTTTTGTAGAGGGGGACAACATGTCAGTCCTCCAGCACCTTACCTGTATTTAAGGATACCGCAAAGATATCTGTCAGGGCCTCAGCTATTACCTCTCTTGCCTCCCTCTTGGGATGGATCCCATCCAGTCCTGGGGATTTTTCCACCTTAATAACCTCTAGCCTACCCAACACATCTTCCCTACTTATGTCAACATGATCCAGACTATTCAAACTTCTATCTCTCGTCTCAAGATTCATCATGTCCCTCTCCTCAGTGAACACTGACGCAAAGTAATCATTCAGAATCTCACCCATTCTCTCAGGTTCGACACACAGCCTTCCTTCATTATCCTTTAGTGGACCAATCCTTTCTCTAGTTACCTGCTTGCTTCTTATATAAGAATAAAAGGCTTTGGGCTTCTCCTTAATTCTGCTCGCTAAAGTTATTTCACGACCCCTTTTAGCCCGCTTGATTCCTACTGTTCTGATTTCCTTCAGGGCCCATTATTTTCTTAGCTGCCCGGACCTTAGGTATGCTTCCCTTTTCCTCTTGGCTAGTTGTACAATTTTTCCTGTCATCCACGGTTCACGAATCTTGACTTTCCTATCCTTTGCCTTCAACGGGACATGTCTATTCTGTACTATCTTTAACCTATCTTTGAAAGCCTCCCACATATCAAATGTGGACTTCCCTTCAAATAGCTATATCCAATCCATATTTCCCAGCTCCTGCCTACTTTTGATATAATTGGCCTTTGCCCAGTTTAGTACTCTTCCCTTAGGACCACTCTCTTCTTTACCTACGAGTATTCTAAAACTTACAGAATTGTGGTCACTGTTCCCAAAGAAATCCCCCAGCGCAACTTCTACCACCTGTCCTGGCTCATTCCCCAATATCAGGTCCATTGTGGCCCCTTCCCTCGTCGGGCTATTAACATACTGCTCTAGAAAACTCTCCTGGACGCTTCTTACAAATTCGACCCCATCCAGACCTCTGACGCTAAGTGTATCCCAGTCAATGTTGGGAAAATTAAAATCTCCCATCACTACTACTCTATGCCTCTACATCTTTCCATAATCTGTTTACCTATTTGTTCTTCTACCTCACGCTCACTGTTGGGAGGCCTGTAATACAGCCCCAACAATGTAACTGCACTTTTCTTATTTCTCAGCTCCACCCATAATGCCTCACTACCCAAGCCCTCCATAGTGCCCTCCTTTAGCACAGCCGTGATATCATCCCTGACCAGCAATGCAATTCCATCCCCCCCCTTTTATTTCCCTCCCTGTCCTGTCTGAAGCGTCTATATCCTGAAACATTTAGTTGCCAATCATGCCCTTCCTTCAACCAAGTCTCTGTGATTGCAATGACATCATACTTCCAGGCACCAATTCAAGCCCTAAGTTCATCTGCCTTACACACTATACTCCTTGCATTAAAGTCAGGCCACCAATTCTTTTGTGTTCATCTGCTCTCTGCCTACTCTTTCCCTTATTAATGCTATCTTTATGATTCTTACAGTCTCCAGTTTCCACCTCACTGTCTACTTGTCTTCTCTTGTGGTTCCCAGCCCCCTGCCGCATTAATTTAAAACCTTCCCAACAGCAGTAGCAAAAACTCCCCCAAGGACATTGATTGGTTCCAGTCTGATTCAGATGTAGACCGTCCATTTTGAAATAGTCCCACCTTCCCCAGAACCGGTCACAATGTCCAACAAATCTGAACTCCCTCCTACACCATCTTTCAAGCCACGTGTTCATCCTGCCTATTTTTTCACTTCTCTGCTGGCTAGCACGTGGATTTGGTAATAATCCTGAGATCACTACTTTTGAGGTCCTCCTTTTTAACTTCTCTCCTAGCTCCATGAATTCTTCTTTCAGGACCTCATCTCATTTTTTATTCATATCGTTGGTGCCTATATGCACCAAGACAACTGGCTGTTCACACTCCCCTTTTAGAATGGTCTGCAGCCGATCGGTGACATCCCTGACCTGAGCATCTGGGAGGAAACGTACCATCCGGGAGTCCCGTTTTCGGCCACAGAACTCCCTACCTACTCCCCTTACAAGAGAATCCCCCGTGACTATGGCCCTATGAGTCTTTTTCCCGCCCTTCCAAACAGCAGTGCCCGCCACAGTGCCATGATCTTGGCAACTGCTGCCTTCCCCTAGCGAGCCATCTCCCCCAACAGTATTCAAAACAGTATACCTGTTTTGGAGGGAGATGACCGCAAGGGACACCTGCACTGCCTTCCTATTCTTTTTCTGCCTTTTGGTCACCCATTCACTGTCTCCCTCAGCAATTCTAACCTGCAGTGTGACTAGTTCACTAAATATGCTATCCACAACCTCCTCAGCATCAGGGATACTCCACAGTGAGTCCATCGCAGCTCCAGGGCCATCATGCCGTCAAACAAGAGATGCAGCTGGATACACTTCTTGCAAGTGTAAGAGTCAGGAATGTCAGCCATGTTCCTGAGCTCCCACATCAAGCAAGAGGCACAAGTCACGGGTCTGAGGTCCCCTGTCATTGTAAGCTTTGCTTTATATCAACTAACTAAAACCAAACAATGCACTTAAATATATGAAAAAGAAAGAAAAATATAAAATAAAAACTTTGCTTTGTTTTCTTCTGGTAAGCCGCTGCCCAAATATATACTAAGTCCTTACTTTACCAGAACCCTCCTGGTCTCCATGTCACCTCTGCTGTGTCTTCCGCTGCTCCTGGACAGGAGAAAGGCTGAAGGCTGTGGTAAGTATTTAAGCAGTTTCCTTACCTTCTTGGCACCCTTCTGGTTTCCACGTCACCTTCATTGTGTCTCCCGCTGCTCCCGGACAGGAAAAAAAATTTTCGGACAGAAAAAAATCACCTCATGAATACAGCTTTCTATTGTACTACCTGCTGGGAGAAAACTAGATGCCGAGAATTCTCAACATGGTAGTCAGAGCAGGAATCTGGCCACTTCAGGTCGCTGTAAACTGTGAAGAGCTTCCATTTTGGTTACTATCCAACAGCACTTCAAGGCACTCTTGATGGCCACATGCATCTTATGTACATGGGCATTGACAGTGAACATGTGCCAGCCTCTATCAGCACTCATGGCACATCTCTGATCCATTTATGGTATAGTTCTGCACTTCAATGCCGCACCTCAGGAGGCACTGGCAACTTTCATTGTAATGTTTCAGCAGGTACTTACTGCTTAGGGAGACACACCCAGCTCATCAACTGGACCAGGCTGCATCTCCATCTATCCTCGCATTCACTCACTTTGAGCCTATCTGCATACTTATGGCATTCCTGCCTTGCATTGCCTTTTCTTTTTGCACCTTAGCCTTCAGGCAGTGATATGCAGCTCACAATACTTCCATCATGCTTTGCCATTTAAAGCAGTCACGAAGCTAGAAAATCTGCCACGGTTGTCAGCAGCCCCAAATCAAGGGAGATGGCACAATAAAATGAAGGCAACCATCTATGACAGTCCAGGGGCTTGGATACTGTCAGCCAGGCATTCAGTATCTATCTCTCACAAGAGGTGAGGATCTAAATACAAACCAGCCCACCCCATCCATCATAAATCTTTCAGGATTATTGTGGACTGATTTCCTCCTGGAATGAGACAAGGACAGGTATTAAGGGAGATTAATGGTGGTGGGAAGGTGCAGGGCATAGTTCTTACTTTTGTTACAGATGATTGGGGTCCCTTTAAAACTGTGGGCCTTTAGTATTCCATATTTCCTATGCATCATAAGACCTCATTTAGAGTTAGAGTTAGAGTAGTAACTCACCTATCATAAGTATAAACAAAGGACTCATTGGACAATATGGCATCCTTCTGTATGTGCAATCTTTTCAAAAATAAGATTTGTTCTTAGAAGGAATGAAACTAACTTTCAAATGGAGGTGGCCAAGGGGACAATAGTCATCCAATGCCATGATCATTGGCCAAAAGGATTCAGACAATTGATTGACACAGTGCAAGTTACCTGCCTCTAGAAATAGTGTTCAGAAATAGTCTTCATCAGGCAATCCCAGTAGGTAATAGTCCTCATTGGGCAATCTTCATCACGTGGCTCTCAGAAAGCTGTCTTTTCCAGAAGAAAGATGGACTAGAGGAAAAGAAACACGCAGGGAGGAATTCCCTAACGTCTCGGCTGGAGAGCAGGATACTGCCTTCACAACTTTAATGAGATGAATACATTCTATGAATACATTCTATTAGTGAAACATACTCCATTGTCATGGTTGTATACTTTGCTTTGTCTAATTAACTAACGTATCACATTTAAACTGTTGCTTCTTAACAAACTCTCGGCCTGACCTGGCAGTCCTCTAGCCCGTTGTGGCAATCTCCCTGCCTGGTGTGGTGGCCTCTTGCCCCGGTGTGGCAGTTCCCCAGTCCATCATAGCAGTCTCCTGGCTCAGCATGGCAGCCTACAGTGGCCTTTTGGCTGGCATAGCCTCAGTACGGACCTCTGACATGACTCTAGAGTGGTCTCCCAGCCTCAAGAATCTTGAGGTGAAGCCCAGTGGTCTGGAATCAAGGCCTGATGTGAACTGGGAGGGCTAGGTGCCGGCGTGGACATGTTTTAAATGTTTTGAACATTTTATTTCTGTAGTTTCCAATTTATTTCTACAATCTGTAATGCTGGAGTTCTCCTAAAAACCTGTATTGAAGAGTCTGTACCTAGGTATTTTGTATGTAAGACAGCAATACAAGTGGTGACTTATAAACTTTTCGCTGTACTCATTTGAGTAGATGTGACAATAAAACTCATGCCAATTCTAGTTCCCTAACTAAATGAACTATCCAAAAATTGCTACATTAGGTAACGGAACCACCAAAAATCAACAGTGGTGAGAGATTAGGAATAATGTTCTCTCTAAGTGGAAAGTCCATGCACATTGAATCCAGTGCAGATTGATTGACTCTTTCATTTGCAGAAGTCAATGCCACACACTTACTTTGAAGATCTGCACAGTGGAGGGAAAGGGACTGGCCTTGTCAATGAGTAACTGAACGTTAACGTGCTCATTATAGCCAGTAATTGGAATATAGTGTGCAGTTTGGGTCTTCCTACTTAATGGAAGATATATTTGCGTAATAAAAGTTTTAATATATATATTATCAATATCACTTAGGAACTTGGATTTTAAAGTACATGTCATGTTTTAGTGATATAAACATCTAATCTGTACTATAAAGGGCGAGTCAGAAAGTGACTTAGAACAACGAGCCAAAGACAGCCTTCCCAACAAGTCGTGATTAAGCCAAATGACTCAACAAACTACTTGGTGAGATAATTGCTGCTTTTCTTTGACTACATTTTTACCACCAGAAGAGAAGACCAGGAATCACAGAATCCCTGTTGTGCAGAAAGAGGCCATTCAGGCTACCGAGTCCAAACCGACCCTGCAAACAGCATTCCACCCAGACCCAGCCCATCACCATAATCCCGCATTTATCATAGCCACTCCACCTAGCCTAGAGGAAACCCATGCAGACATGGGGAGAATGTGCAAACTCCACCCAGACAGTCATCCAATGCTGGAATCAAACTTGTGAGGCAGCAGTGCTAACCAGTTCCGTCCCCATAGGATTCCCCCAGCAGTCAAAAGTAGATTGAGTTCTAAAGAAAAGATCCTGAACAATGGAAGGATAGTTTAGCTTTATCAGTTTCAAGCTATCAGACTGGAAAGAAGTTTTAAATTGTTTTAGCACACATTAGTTTTATTCTTAGAGCTCAGTAAGAAAAGGCATTAGCTTCTGTCAATACATCTTTAGGGACAAATACAAAGAATTACTTTGTGAAAGGAAATGCTCACAATCTCATAGAGATGTACAGCACAGACCCTTCGGTCTAACTCGTTCATGCCAAACAGATATTCCAACCTTATCTAGTCCCATGTGCCAGAACTTCACCCATATCCCTCCAAACCTTTCCTATTCATATACTCATCCAGATGCCTTTTAAATGTTGCAATTGTATGAGCCTCCACCACTTCCTCTGGCAGTTCATTCCATACACGTACCATCCTCTGCATGAAACAGTTGCCCCTTAGGTCCCTTTTATATCTTTCCCCTCTCACCCTAAACCTATGCCCTCTAGTTCTGGACTCCCCCACTCCAGGGGAAAGACCTTGTCTACTTATCCTATCCATGCCCCTCATGATTTTATAAACTTCTATAAGGTCACCCCTCAGTCTCCGACGCTCCATAGAAAACAGCCCCAGCCTGTTCAGCCTCTCCCTATAGCTCAAATCCTTCAATCCTGACAACATTCTTGTAAATCTTTTCTGAACCCTTTCAAGTTTCACAACATCCTTCCAATATTGGTTTAAAGAAAAAGCAGTTTTACTGGAGTTGAAAGATGTTGCTGAGAAAAGAGTTGAATCCTCCTTTTAGTTTTTTTATATAAGATCTTACCAAATTGTCTCATATATGCATAGTTTTATTTGTACAGGTAGTTCTTGGATAATGTGTGTTCTGGCAATGTGATTTGGCTATAATGCTGCTGAAGAATTAGATTAGATTCCCTACAGTGTGGAAACAGGCCCTTTGGCCCAACAAGTCCACACTGACCCTCCGAAGAGTAACCCACCCAGACCCATTTCCCGCTGACTAATACACCTATGGTCAATTTGGCATGGCCAATTCACCTGACCTGCACATCTTTGTGACTGTGGGAGGAAACTGGAGCACCCAGAGGAAACCCACGCAGACACGGGGAGAATGTGCAAACTCCACACAGACAGTTACGCGAGGCTGGAATCGAACCTGGGACCCTGGTGCTGTGAGGCACTGTGCCGCCCCATTAGGGAACGGTATTTTTGAGAACGCTTACATGTTTTCGCATTAGCGTAATTCCAGCGGGGGATCGGTTCGTGTGCTTTGTTCCGCGCATGCGCTTATTTCCGCGCCAAAGTCTCCACACCATTCTGTGCATGCGCAATGTCAGCACCAATCTTTGTGCCATTCTGCACATGTGCCAATGTCAGCTGCCAACAGAGCAGCTTTCTATGAGAGGTACTGTAGAGCAGCTATTTGACATTTTTTAAATGTACTGTGTTAAATTTACTTCTGTTTTGTTAATAAATATGATTTCAATTTTCATTCAGGCTGTACAATTCTTTATGTTAGACTTTTAAGTAACTTTTGAGAGATTGTGAGCGATACTTTTTGCTGGTCTGCCCATAACTCCACTTTTCCCATTGAACCCATTATATATATTGAACAATTTTCTATTAAGCGATGTTTCGCTGGAACACAACTACGGTGTTATAGGAGAACTACCTGTATTTCTTTTATTTTGTATAATAACATTCATACAAAACTGTTAATGAGTTTAAGTTGTTTGCCACCACAGTAACCAAATTCCAAAAATAAAGTTTATGGTCTATCGAGCCAAGTTTCACTTCTAGTGTTACCATCAGCTGAGATCATATTAAAATCAGGCCTTTGGCTGGAAAAAAATCCATTGAATTTAAGAAGAATCTCTGAATCCTTAAAGAAATATGTACATGGATTTACTGGACATAAAGTGGGAGAGCTGTTGGGAAGTTATATGGATCAGAATTTCAAAATTGCATTGACTATTGCTAACATTTTTCTGGGAGTAGGAGACATGACAGTGCATCATAGCATCGAATCTTTGTGATGGTTACACCAAGACAGTTAGCAGATCATTGAAGGAAGAAATAAAAGCAGGACCTGAAAAGGATAAGATGCTTTGAGCAATTTCCCTGTACTAAAATTACAAGGCGGAAGCCTGAAGTTGATGTGTCACTGCTCGAATTAACTAACATTCAGTTAGATATGAAAAACAAGACTCAGACATAACAGAAAACATGCATTGGAATCAAAGCAGAATGAAAGAGCAATGGAGACAGTAATTGAAAGGAAAGCGAAAGAGAACTGGCCATTACAAAGTTTGAATGGGAAGGTGGGGGGAAAAAAATGAAAGCTTAATGAAATTTTAAAGATTTCTGAATATGGAAATCACCCATGACCTGACCACACAAAAGCTTAGAATAAAGGTGAGGTAGCAGCTCAGAGAATGCTTCTGATTCCAAAAGTAGCTGTCAAGAAAACCTTTGGGAGAAGTGGAGCATCATGAGTTGATATGGGGCTATGGAGTGCCATGAGGGTGGATAGAGGGGCATAGAATGAGAGGGAGGGTATGAAAGGCCATGGTGAAAAGGTACTCTGCATGGGGGGGATGAGGCATGTAAGGGTTGAGAGTTCTCAAAGTCCTTATTCTAACTGGAAAATCGAGGTGAGGCTAATTAGTCCACCTTAGAACAATAGGCTTTGAAAATGCACTGTTTCCAGGGCTGGTGATCCCAACTCCAGTGCGTGCCTCTCTATACCATCCCCCCTAAAAATTAGCATTATGTACATCAGCACAGTTTTTCCTGAATGAGGTACAGTGTCAAAACATTTCCAGATTCTGTGCACCAGACTCCAGAGCAAACTTTTGAGACTGAATGACAGTTACCCTAAAGTTGGCTGAAGTCCTGTGGCCACAGTTCTCTCCAAATAATCCCAAACTCTAAGATTCAATGTCCAAATTATTAAAATTTGATGTAATGACTCATTCAGAAGTTTCCCTGCTCAGAATGGATGAATGCAGATATTTCTGCTGCTTACAGATATTGCTGAATGTTTCACAGATTTTGGCAGTGTGTAATGCATTGGAATCTGTCTCTACCATCTATCCAAGATCCTCTAAGATGGTTCAGGTGTCTTCACACAGATGTAGTACTCATTCAGCACTGTTACTAGAATAGGTGTCCAATGGTCAGTTTACTTGTTTTCTCTAACATTGCCACTGCCGTTTTACACAACAGCAAATTAACGCTTGTTCCTACAACAGACCACCTTCATGGCTCCAAACATGTTCCTCCATAACCATGTAATTTACAGCATAGTTGGAACTCAATATCATAGAAGGTGGAACTCCTGCCTCTCCTTTTTTCCAATGATGCAACAGCCCAACTGCATTTCATTGCTATCCAAATATGCAAAAGTTCAACCTTACACAACACAATATTGTGTGGCTTCGCTGTACAAAATAGCTTCCTCCACAACAAAACATAATTTGTAATATTTACTGCAATATTTTACAACTTAAAATTTCAAGAAAATTAACTCATTAACAACTAAAGAAAAATAAGAAAATATTTGCTACTTTGCTATAGATGTAAACTAGCATTTTTAATTCATTAATGTCAGCACAGTAAATAATCGCATATATCATTCTTTTAGCACGTGTTGTGGGCAGCAAAAGAAGGACAAAATTGTACAAATTCCAGCAAATTGACTGTGAACATGTTGTGAGAATTTGACATTCTACAGTAAATTAGCTGAACTGAAATTTTTTTGAAGTAACAGCTAACTGAATCCAAAAAATTAAATTCAGACATTTTACAAAATAACTCAAATTCAGCCAATTTACGGAGACAGTGAGGTCTGCAGATGCCGGAGATCAGAGTTGAGAATGTGTTGCTGGAAAAGCTCAGCAGGTCAGGCAGCATCCTGAAGATGGGGTCTGGCCCGAAACGCCGATTTTCCTGCTCCTCGGATACTGCCTGACCTGCTGTGCTTTTCCAGTAACATATCCTCAACTCTGAGCAACTTCAGCAACACATTCTCAATTCAGCCAATTTATGTCTTTTCAGTTTTGTTTTTAGTTCTAATATTTACATAAAATCTGTATCATAAACAAGAACATTGATTCAAAGAATTCAAAATCAATTAATTGAACAGAAAATAACAGCCAAAATTATTTAAATTAGTATATTGAGTATGGAGAGAATAGTTTTACAGTTTCAACTTCAATTCATTCAGCACATATATTGACAACAGATATTTGCTTAACTGAAATTTATCACCTTACTGGGAATGCCACTATTATCATATTAATAAAGCATGTAAAAACATGGAGTTTTAAAACACATTGCTTGTGATTCCTCAAGAATAGGCAGTTAAAAAAAAGCTCCTTCTCCTCCAGGGCATAACTTCAGACAGAATAAAATCAACCCAACAATGCTAGGACTGCAGGTCCAGATAGGCAGCTCCAAAGACATGGAACTGCTCAGGGCTAAGTTACTTCTAATATAACTGTCACCCACTGCAGTGTAAAATTTGTCAGGGGAACAGTTTGTTTCATTTAGTGTCAGGGAAAATCCCACATCTAGACAGCTTTTATATAAAACAGAAGATTATGAACCAGCATTTCTACTCACCAGGGTTTGTTATTGTCAAGAGGTCAAGACGCCGTTGTTGCTAAAAGACAAATAAACAGTTTGTTAGAACATATTTTCTAGAGAGTGTGTGGTTTTGCTGATGGTCAAATCTTTAAAGCACTGTCTATATTGCAATACATGGATAGTGCTTTTTAAAGTAAAATGTAGGCTGGTTTACAGACAGGAAAGACTATACTTAATGTTCACCTGCTGAGTGAACAGATGCTGAGATCCCACACTGCTGCTTATATGGAAGATCCACCAGTGTTAAGTGCTGCTCAAGAACCTAAGTAGCTAGCAGTGGATTCTATTCAGGATCCTGTGGTGGAAATCTTGCTTCCAACAGATGCTATACAATCCGAGATCAGCAGTTGTTATATTTCAGAAGGCACCAATGTGAGCAGTGGCACACTACTTGCAATGAGCACTTCAAAGACATAGGATTGTTGAGAGACTCAGGCCACAGGTACAAGTAAGGGTGGGATCAGAGTCACAAGGTGGAGGATATGTGAGGGAGAGACAGAGTATCAACAACAAAGACAGTGGTTAGAGGTCAGTAAGCCCCACTTCCTAATGCCTGATTCCTTGATCAGTTACCGAATGCCTTTAAATAAAGAATGTCTCCTGGGACCCTGTAAGCAAAGCCAACAGAGATTGTTTTCAAGGTCTCCACACTGTGCTTCACTGCCTGCCTCTGGGTGAATACTAGTGTCTAGTCTTTTTGTATTTTCTAATCAACCTGTTCAGATTTGTCATTACACACCTTTGGAGCACATGGGACTTGAATAATGGCATCATAGCTCAGAGGCAGGGACACTGCCATTGTGCCAAGAGCACAAATATATTGTCTACGGGAAGAGGGCTCTTAAGTAGGCATTAATTGCTCACTTAAGGACTTCAGTTGGTGGTGTGGTGAGAAGGCCATCCATGACTGTTTTCCCTGGCCTCAATTCAGACAGAGACAGGAAGGTCATGGGTTCAACACCCAGCAGCCTCTTATTCTATTCATTGCACCTGCCTTCAAATTTGCAGCATTCAAAGTCACTATTATTTTACAAAAAATATATCTGTCCAACCTGTTTAAAAGGAGATACAAATAATTGTCTCTCATGCTGGAGTAGAAAACGGCAGGCTGGAATTAATGCAGCCCACTACAGTGGAAAACATGGCAGCCAGGGTCATTTAATCAGGGAAAAGCTCAGCATCAATCTCCAGACAGTAGAAAAAACATACTCAATTAAATCAGGGGACAGATCAGGCTGATGCAGTGTTCCCAGCCACCTGAAGCAGCATGTCAATCGGGCTCATTCATGAACCTATTATCCCTGAAGCAGAAATAGAAATTGCTGGAAAATCTCAGCAGGTCTGGCAGCATCTGTGGTGAGAACAGTTAACATTTCAGGTCCTGGGAGCCTCTTCAGAATAGGAGATTACTATCCATGGGTACACCACAATTTATAGAACTTCATGGGAAAAACTGTAAGTAATATAGCTTTCCCATGCCCTCAGAAGGTTGCTCAGCAAATGCTGCCAGGTTTTACTGGTTTACCAGCTTCCACAGGTGGGTGGTTTGTTCTCCTAATCATACGAGGACCCAGTATTAGCAATAGATGTCAGGTAGTTCTTCTATGATGTGATAGTTGCGTTCATGTGCAACCCCACATTATAGAAAAATTGTGCTTTGGAAACAGTGCTTAAAGTGTTGGTGCTGTAATTATGATAACACACATTTTAAAAGTTCATGCTTTAGAAACAGTGTCCCCAATTCATCAATTGTGTTGCAGCAAATCTGCATTAATGAAACGTGTGCTTTTGCAGAATGACCTGTACATATTGTACAATTTGGTTGATCTAGACATGCAACTCCATTTTATACGTAGCTAATATTTCATCAGAATGTGTTTTTACTATAAATAACAGTACCTGATTTCTAAAATAAACTTAAACATCACTTTTTTGATAGCCAAGCTGAAAGAATGGGAAACAAACATGACACAATTTCAATATTGATCATTGCCAAGTCAGCAGCAAAAATATCATTTATGCATGAGGCAATTATGAAATGCTGCTCAAAAATAGGTTGAAGTGTGGCACAGATGAAGATGTTATTGTTGTTCTGCATAATGGTCTTTTTATGGCAATTATGTGACAAAATGGGAGCTTCCAACAATTCAGGGTTTTAAAATGGAGGGTTTTTTTTGCATAGCACATAATGTTGCATAGACATTTCACCTGCCTGAAGAACAAAGGATTACTATCCATGAATCAGATGACAAAGATTTCATTTTGATAGCAGGGTGGTATATTAAAAATATTAATAGTGAAACTGTTGTCAGGCAAATATATGATTTCTAGCTGTGGTCATGTATGAAAATAGCTGAATTGAAAGTACAATAAGGAAGTAAAATTGTTGCAGACCATTAAACTATTATCTGCCTAGATAAAGAGACTGTTAGCATCTTGGCTGCCTGACTGCTTCAAAGAAATAACTGGAGATCACAGTAAAAGCATTCACGTAACCAAAAAGCCTTCTGGTGTTCTGCAATCTAATTATTCATCCTCGTTGTTATATGTATACAAATTGTATTGTGTTCTGTATTCATTGCAAAATCTATGTAGTGTCGTGACTTAAATGGGAAGACTGCACCAATAATTATACCCCACTGTTCCACAAGCCCATCACATAATGTATAAATGTACAAGATGTCAATGAAACCACTAAAATGACCAAATTATCTGTCTAACTGCTAATCTGGGAGAAAAGCAATTCACTCCAGGTTTCCTCAGTAATGGTTTAAAAATTCCCCTTTTATTGTAACATGCTTAATTTTAACAAGCGGAGTAAAATAAAAGGATTTTGAATTTATGCAACTTAAACCATAACCCTACACAAGAGACTTATGGTTTAGATGAGTGAAAAGAAGAATATAGACTGAGTAAATAAAATTCTGAAGACTAAAAGTCCAGACCACGAGGTGCAAAGTTATTTTTCTCATGATCTTTGAGTTTTGCAATTATGACACACTGTCATCTGTGCAGTGAACTGTCATTCTTAAATTCAATGGATTATCAGGTATACTTAGATGTTTCATGCATGAATTCTTTCTCGCAAGAATTATTGTTTTTTCCTATCTTTTCCCCACATAGATACAGAAAGGGAGAGACGGATATTTCTGCCTGCAGGCTTTGTATGTTTTTTTTCACACTGCTTCTCTTGGCACTTACACCTTTTAACTACTCTGATCAACCAGAATGAGGGCTGATATGAGGCAAAATTACCTTAATTTAAAAGTTCGAAAGTAGGCAACACTTAATTTTCTAGTTGCAAAAGTCCCCCTGATATTCTGACCTCTTATTCTTCCACCCTTAAAGAAACGGAATTGCTGGTTTTAAATGCATTACATTACCAGGAAAACATTACACACGTACAACATGAAAACAAATTACTTACATTCTCACACATTCATTCCTTAAATAGGATTTCAATATTTTCTTAACACTTATTTAGACCATAAGACATAGGAACAGAAATTAGGCCATTCAGCCCATCGAGTCTGTCCCACCATTCAATCATGGCTGATAAGTTTCTCAACCCCATTCTCCCGCTTTCTCCCAGTAGCCCTCAATCCCCTTTGCAATCAAGAACCTACCTATCTCGATCTTAAATATACTCAATGACCTGGCATCCATAGCCTACTGTTCTCAAACTCTTAATCTATTTCCATATAATCATGCCCTAGATAATGCATCAACAATTACATTCGTGTTTCCAATAATATGAACATTCTTTACATTGGATGATTGAATCAATAAGGTCCATTGAAACAATCTTGTATTTTGACTCTAAAATTTCTCTATAAAGCTGGCAGGTCACAGTGAGCATATTAGTATTTCAATACAACCAAGGCATTTGAAGAACCAATGAAATCTGAAAGTCTAATTTTCCAATGTAGAGTGTTTCTTCTGATATTGGTTGAATTTCTTAAAAAAAATACCCCAATGGATTCTGTATTCCTGATTCAGCATCTTGCAATAAGTCTGCACCTACTATCAACTTTTAAGTATCAAATGACATTTTAAAAGATTTCATGAAGTTGGGGGTGGCCAACACTGATTTATTAGGATTACCCTCAACATCCTAATGGCTGCTTGGCACTCTGCTGACTAGATAACCTTTGACTGCTTCCAGAACAAATGTGTTAAAGTTAAAAATCACACAACATCAGATTATAGTTCAACAGGCTTAATTGGAATTACTAGCTTTTGGAGCACTGCTCCTTCATCAGGTAGCCAGCTGACAAAGGAGCAGCGCTCTGAAAGCTAGTACTTCCAAATAAACCAGTTGGACTAAAATCTGATGTTATGTGATTTTTAACTTTGTCCACCCAGCCCAACACCAGCATCTGTTAAAGGTATAGCTATTGTGCTAATGTTAAGCACTATTTTCCATGACCATGTAATCTAATAGTGAGGATTCATCTTTTTGCCTTCAAAGCTTTTACTTCCTTAATTATGATTAACCTTTTAATCTCATGACCATAAATCAAGTTGAATGGAGTAAATGCATTAGATTCATCTGGGCAATCTTTGGTAACAAAGAGTACAAAATCTATTCTTTGCCCCAATCTTGTGGACGTTTGAATAATAAGCCTTAATCATTGTTTGGAGAATCTGAAGGTAACTCTCCAAAACTACTTGCGTTTGAAGATATAGGGCAGTAAACTACAACTATTTTATACCCAAATTGCTGATTTATGTCCTGAAAAAAATTGAACATAAATTTAGAACTTTGATCAGATTGTATAACAATTTGCACTCTGTAAATTAATTTTTCTACTAATACCTTAGCTGTAATTGTCCTTCAAAGAATACATTTTGGAAATTGGGCTGTCATGTCCCTAAGGATATATTTCTGTCCTGCTGCATTTTCTTCACAACCTACTAACATTTAACTGAATGGTTCTTCAAAACTGGTATGGATGTTCTCGACTGCACGTTGAGGTTTTTCAACCACCTAATATATATGGCATGTTTTACAAAACTACATTGAAAAGAATTTTCTGTGCTATGCTTAACATCTCCTGACAATAGTTGGGCAGTACTACTATCTGATGAACAAATGTAGATCCTTCATCTGCAGATATCTGAGGATTTCTTCATTATCAGAACTTTGTATTTAACAATCCAGAACTCCTTCAGTCTCTACTTCGGTTTGAGTTGTTAAATTACCTTACTTAACTCGGGAAATGTTTTCCTAGCCTCAATTAACAAAAGCATGTTAAATCATTCTCTGTAATCACCTCCAACCTTAAATAAAGTTTCAGTTAGACTAACCTCTGCTTATGGTATTACTTTGAATGTCGCATTTAGAATACTGTGTACAGTTCTGGTCACCACATTACCAAAAGGATGTGGATGCTTTGGAGGGGGGTGCAGAGAAGGTTTACGAGGATGTTGCCTGGTATGGAAGGTGCTAGCTCTTAACAGAGGTTGAGTAGGTTAGGATTGTTTTCATTAGAAAAAAGGAGATTGAGGAGGGACCTGATTGAGGTCTACAAAATCATGAAGTGTATAGACAGGGTAGATAGAGATAAGCTTTTTCCCAGGGTGAGGGATTCAATAATGAGAGGTCGTGTGTTCAAGGTGAGAGGTGAAAGGTTTAAGGGGGATATACATGGCAAGTACTTTATACAGAGGGTTGTCGGTGCCTGGAACGCATTGCCAGCAGATGTGGTACAGGTTGGCACATTAGATTCACTTAGGATGCATCTGGACAGATGCATGAGTAGGTGGGGAGCAGAGGGATACAGATGCTTAGGAATTGGGCAATAGGTTTCAACAGTGGATTTGGATTGGCACAGGCTTGGAGGGCCAAAAGGCTTGTTCCTGGGCTTTAAATTTTCTTTGTTCTTTGTACAAAATCATAAAGGATATAGAGAGGGTGGATAAGCTTTTTTTTCCCCAATGTGAGGGATTCGATAACAAGAAGTCATGTGTTCAAGGTACGAGGAGAAAAGTTTACGGGGGATACACACAGAAGTACTTTATACAGTGGGTGGTAGGTGCCTGGAACGCATTGCCAGCATAGGTAGTAGAGGCAGGCACAGTAGATTCATTTAAGTTGCATCTGGATAGATGCATGAGATGGTGGGGAGCAGAGGGATACAGATCCTTAGGAATTGGGCGATAGGTTTAGACAATGGATTAGGATCCGCTCAAGCTTGGAGGACCGAAGGGCCTGTTCCTGAGCTGTAAATTTTCTTTGTCTTTGTGTTTGAGTTGTGTTGAAAATTAGCTGTTTGATTTGCCTTAAACCAACATGTATTTCGACAACAATGTGGATTTTTAAAGAGTCTTTAACACTTGATAGGAGTATACTGCCATCAAGTCATTGATTGGGATAAGGAACCAAAATCTTGCTTCAAGAATTAGGTTTTAAGGAGTGCCTTAAAAAAGGAAAGAAAGTTAGAGGGATGGAGAGATTTAGTAAGGAAATTCCAGAATTTAGGACTGAGACAGCTGGAGACATGACCACCGATGATGAAGCAATTAACATTGGTAATGAAGATCAGACCACAATTAGAGGAACACAGCGAAGGTCTGTACGATTAAAAGTGCTGACAAAGATAAGGAGAGCAAAGGAAGGATTGAAAAACAAGTGGATGATTTTTAAAAATGAGACAATACCAGATTAGGAGCTAACATAGTTAGTGAGTATAGAAATGACAGGTAAATGATAGCTGCAAGTTAGGATAAGGGCAGTAGAATGTCAAATAAGCTTACATTTTTAGATCGTGCAAAGTGTAAACTTTATTACAAATCTAATGCAGCATTTGTTTTCATCAACCCATAGGTAATGATAGCTAAATTTCAGACCCAGCTTTGAAAACAAAATTGATTTACCCCGGTCACAATTCATTTTGGAGGATAATGTAAGGCACAAAGGTCTTTCCTAACATCTCTGACAAGATGGTGACACCAGCAAGGTAGACAGTGTTTGGGCTTCTGGGCCCGACCGTTCCAGACTGACCGCTTCCTCCCTTCTTTCCTAACACTTTTTGTCTTCTTTGTTCTTCTTTGTTCTTCTTTCTCTTTTACTTTATCTGCTACTCATCAATGACAGGCAAGAAGGTGACAGTGCAGAGGAGGGTGGCAAGAGTGAGACTCTTGGTGAGGCAGCAGCGTGGCCTGGCAGTGGAACCAGGAACTCCTGGTTGTGGTCTGCTTGGAGCAGGAACTCCAGGTATCAGCGCGACTATGCCTTCAAAGGAACCAAGGGCTCCTACTTGTGGTATGCTCAGAGTGGGGATTCCAGCATTATTGAGGAAGCAGCCTGGTTGCAGTAGGCCCGCAGCAGGGATTCCTGGTTATCAGCATGGTGGTGGCAGATCCTGGTTGTGGTTGGCCTGGAACCGGGATCTCCTGGTTATCAGCTCGGCAGTGACAGCAGCGAAGCTGGGGGGTCCTGGTTGCAGAGTGAGTGCTGCATCAGTGGCCTATTGGCAAGCTAAGCCCAGCAACAAAGAGATGGTGCTTGAAGAGTGGCGACTCCAATGTGGGTGGGTCTGGCGCAGGCAGCAGAGGGGTGACAACGCAAGTGTCCTTGTTCAGCTCACTCAGGGCTCAGGACTCATGGTGAAGACAGTGAAACGAAGATGGACTCTCTTTTAACTTTATCTTTTTATTCTTAAAGTATTCAAAATGGCACCAGATTGTGGTGACAGTTGAAGCTTTTCACTATATTTTACTCTGTTGTTCATTGTAAAGTGCAAATAACAATATATCATTATTCATACATTCATCGTCATTCATTCCAGAGCCTGCAAGAGACGCCTGTTATCTCCAATGGGAAGGCCCATTGTATGCCCTTCAGGTGTTTTAGTGGCCATTGGTGAGCCATCTCAGATTCAAGAATCTGGCCATCTCACTAGCCAGAAGATATCATCATGGATGGGGTCTTGTTGAGTGCAATGGCTGCAGTGGAGGAGGATTTGCACTAAGGACATGAGGTGTACTCAGTGAACTTCCCAATCCCAGTACTGGGTTCCGCAACCAGACACTAAACACCTTCAAATGAGGAAACCCCCCCAATCCCAGAGGAACAGTAAGTAAATTTCTGTGAATTACTTGCCATACACACTGCATGACTCAAAGTCCACCTGCAACTGAGTTGATGCCAGAAGTGGCATAATGAGGACTTTTAAGTAGTCATCAATTGGCCAAAGTGTCTCAAATTTGCAGCTAGTTGAGAAGTCTAACCACGGACCTTCCTGACCCAGACCTAATTTTGATAAGGAAGACATCCTCAGAAGGTGGTAGCTTCTCACACTTCACATTCTCACCTTATTAAAATCTTCCCTGCCCCCCCCCCCCCCCAAATACGTCACAAGAGAAGCCTTAAAACTTCATCCATCTTGTTTGTTGCCCGTATAGATCTGTCGATATGTGAATCAAGCTGCACTACAATATGGAATACTGAGAATTCACCACAAATAGTTTCTAAGTTCAAATGCGAAATAGAATCATTGAAAATAACAGCACAGAATGACTATTTGAGAAATTTAATCCTACTTTCTACTTCTTGACCTGTAGCTTCAAGAACGTCTTAATACCTCTTCAGGTTTCTATCTCCACCATCCTTTCACGTAATGCATTCCAGATATCAATCACCCTCTTGGTGAAACAAAATTCACTATATAGAAAACGTAGAAGACAGCAGCAGGGGTAAGCCATTTGACATCTTGAGCATGCTCTGCCATTCAGTATGATCATGCTTGATCTTCAATTTCAATACCATAATTTTGCCCTCCCTCTCCAGTGAGGAGCTGAATAACAGGCTTCACCCATTATGACTCTATCTGCGCTGTTATAATCAGATTAAATTAGATTCCCTACAGTATGGAAACACCAACCCTCCGAAGAGTAACCCACCCAGATCCATTCCGCTATCTTACATTTACCCCTGACACTATGGGCAACTTAGCATGGCCAATTCACCTGGCCTGCACATCTTTGGATTGTGGGAGGAAACTGGAGCACCCAGAGGAAACCCACGGAGACATGGGGGCAATGTGCAAACTCCACACAGACAGTCGACCAAAGCAGGAATTGAAACCGGGTTCCTGTTATGGTTGATTTTTTTCCTGGGATGATAGGCACCTTTACAAGAGATGAAAGTGAGTGGCACAATCATTACTTTTGTTGCAAATGTGGAAGTTTCTAACTCACTGTTGGAGCATGTGAGTAGGCAATACAAAGTGTCTGCTGGGTTAGTGCTGTTGCAGTTTTGGGTGGATCAGGGTGAGTGGTGGATACAATAACAGAGTGAGAGTGAACATGAATTATTGGAGAGAAATGTTGGCATTTACACTGGCAGAATGTAGAATGGAGAAATGTATTTTTTCAGTTAGACAGGTAAGAAATGAGATATTCTGATCTGTCATTTAAAGTATAAGTAACCTACTAAGAGAATGCTTGCAGTAAGCAATGACAAAATACACCTTGAACATCTTAAAATGTGAAATCTTCTCTCAGCTATTCACTGAAAGTTCAGATTTCTTTGTAAATGTTACCAGTGTCTGTTGAGATCCTAACACCATAGACGAGGTAAACTTGATCTAATCAAATGGTTCCAGAAATACAGCTTACTAGAACTTGTTTTCCATTTGTGGGTTAATGTATCTCACCCTTAATTCCAAATATATTTTCCTGTATCTCTCATTACTGTTAGGAACTATTCTTTGCACATTTGTCATTATATTACAGTGTGTTTGATACAAGCTAAAACTCAGCATGGCATTTATTCAATGTAAAGCTCTTGGTTTCCCATCTAATGTCTGGATGAAAATATTACACATATCACCTTTCTATCTGAACATGCATTCTTAGATATCATGTAATTAGATTCTATAGGAGTCCTACAGGACAAAATATCCATTGGTAACACAGTCAGTGACCACTTTGAAATTATCCAAAGTTCAAACAGTTCTAAGCATTTTTTTACTGTGAAAAAAACTCTTTATATAACAAAAACCATCACAATACTTCAAATCAGTAATTTATTTTGGCACAAAATGAGGCCATTTAGCTGATTGAGTCTGTGACAGTCTCCTTGATAGAGAAATCCAATCAGTTCCATTTCTTAGCTGTATTCTCAGCCCTGCAGGTTTGTTTCATTCAAAAACCTGTCCAATATCTTGTTGAAATTATTGATTATCTCTGCTTTCCTCACACTTGCAGGCAATGAGTTCCAGATCATCACCACTTACTGCTTAAGAATTTTTATCAAAACATCCCCTACAAACTACTTGGCAAATCCTTAAATCTAAGTCCTCTGGACTTTGCACCTGCATCTAATAGGAACAAGTTTATTTCAGCCACCTTATCAGAATGTGTTATAATCTTGTACACCTCTAATAGCTTTCCTTCAACATCTTTTGCTCCAGGATAACCATCCAAACGTCATGTACTTTTAACACAAGTGAAAATTAATATACAATGAATATTTCTTCAAAGAAGATGCATTCATTTACTGGCAGTTTTTAAAAAACTGTTCAACTGTCTGTCCTTAGGCAAAACTTTCATACACCTAATTAAAATAGATCTTTAGCTTTAAATGAATTGTGTTGTTGATGATAGTGTATAACTTAAAATAATTTTGAGTTGAGGGCTCAGGATATTTCCTTATCAAGAACAAAGAACAAAGAAAATTTAAAGCCCGGGAGCAGGTACTTCAGCCCTCCAAACTTGAGCTGATCCAAATATGCTGTCTAAACCTGTCGCCCAATTCCTAAGCATCTGTATCTCTCTGCTCCCCACCTACTCTGTCCAGATGCATCTTAAATGAATCTACCGTGCCTGTCACTACTACCTCTGCTAGCAACACATTCCAAACACCCACCACCCTCTGTAAATTACTTGCTGTGTGTGTCCCCCTTAAACTTTTCACCCCTCACCCTGAAAGAGTGACCTCTCGTTACTGAATCCTTCACCCGAGGAAAATGCTTATCTCTATCTACCCTAACTATACACTTCATGAATTTGTAGACCTCAATCAGGTCCCTCCTCAATCTCCTTTTCTTCTAATGAAAACAATCCTAACCTACTTAACCTCTCTTCATAGCTAGAACATTCCATACCAGGCAACCTTCTCTGCACCCTCTCCAGAGCATCCACATCCTTTTGGTAATGTGGCAACCAGAACTGTTCACAGTATTCTAAATGCAGCCGAACCAATGTCTTGTACAATTTTAACATGATCTGCCAGCTCTTATACTCAATACCCCGTCCGATGAAGACAAGCATACCATATGCCTTCTTGACCACTCTATCCATCTGTGCAGCAACCTTCAGGGTACAATGGACCTGAACTCCCAGATCTCTCTGCTCATCAACTTTTCTCAAGGCTCTTCCATTTACTGAATAATTCACTCCAGAGTTAGAGTTCCCAAAATGCATCACCTCACATTTGCCTGTATTGAACTCCATCTGCCACTTCTCCGTCCAACTCTCCAGTCTATCTATATTCTCCTGTGTTCTTTGACAGTCCCCTATGCTTTCTGCTACTCTACCAATCTTTGTGTCATCTGCAAACTTGCTGGTCATACCAATAGTGCCCTCTTCCAGATCATTTATGTATATCACAAACAACAGTGGCCCCAGCACTGATCCCTGTGGGACACCACTGGTCACCTTTCTCCATTTCGAGAAATTCCCTTCAACTACTACTCTCGGTCTCCTGTTGCTCAGCCAGTTCTTTATCCACCTAGCTAGAACACTCTGCACACCATGTGACTTCACTTTCTCCATTAGTTTACCATGGGGAACTTTACCAAACGCCTTACTAAAGTCCACGTATAAGATATCTACAACCCTTCCTTCGTCTATCAACTTGGTCACTTCCTCAAAGAACTCTATTAAGTTGGTAAGGCACGATCTCCCTTGCACAAAACTATATTGCCTATCACTGATAAGTCCATTCTTTTCCAAATATAAACAGATCCTATCCCTCAGCACCTTCTCGAGCAACTTTCCCATCACTGACGTCAAGCTCACTGGTCTGTAGTTACCCGGACAAGTGGACAACATGAGCAACCCTCCGGCATCTCACCTGTGTTTAAGGATGCTACAAAGATATCCTCTCTCACGTCCCTCAGCAACCTGGGATAGATCCTATCCAGTCCTGGGGAACTGTCCACCGTAATAACCTCTAGCCTACCTAACACATCTTCCCGACTTGCGTCATACAATCAAAGACTATTTGTCCTTGTCTTGGAAATAAATGAAAAACAAGCAAAATGAACAGTTCTGAAACTTGTTCTAAGAATATTCCTTTCAGCAACCATGGACCAGTCGAACCGGTAACATACCTTGTCATAATGGACATGTCAGCACTCTACGCCAGCATCCCACTCTCTCTCTCCTGGATGCCCACACATATAAGTTTATGGGGTGAATCTGTATTTGCAGAAGTATACTTCATTTTGCTCAAAAAATGCATAACCTACAGTCAATCCATAAGAAATATTATAAATTCCACTTTAGAAATAGAATCAGTCTGACTCAAGATGGCTACACAGATAGACTTTAACCTCAGACCTTTAATGTATTGTCTGAGCTGAGATGACACATTTTGTTAGAAAGCCTGAAGTTATCTTGAGAATTTGACTCAAAAGGAATTCTGGGATTTATATATCAATGAACTGAAACCAGCAAATCCATTCCAAAAGATGAAAAACTTAATCTAAGTTTGTTTAATATATTTCAGCTGCATGACACTGTAAACTTTTGAGATAAATTCTGTGTCTTATGCTCGTGCTCCACAACCACCTGAAGAAGCAGCACTTCGAAAGTTAGTGCCTCCAAATAAATCTGTTGGACTATAACGTGGTATTGTGTGATGTTTAACTATATGAAACAAGACATGGACAACATCCAGGCATGGACTGATAAACGATAACATTCACACTGCACAAGTATCAGGCAATGGCCATTACCCCTTGATATTCAAGGAACCCTCCACTATTAGCATTCCACTGATCACTATTGACCAGAAACTGACCTGAACCAGCATATAAATACTGTGACTACAGGAGCAGGTCAGAGCTCAGAATTCTGTGGTAACTCCACAGAGGCTGGCATCCCTCATCAAGTCACATTTTATTTACGCGTGGAAAGTCCTTGACACTGATCCAACTCTGCTTCAGATATGGGCAGTATGGAATGCACAGTAGGTCACCTCTTGCACCCAGAGCATCTTGGAAGAAATGAATTCTTTTCTTGAGGCAGCACGATGTCAAGACTGCAATATCTGTCATCTCAGATTCTGAGATAAATTCAACACTTGATGGAGAGACACACCCCACCGGTTCCACAACAGTTGGAATGGTTATTGAGGAGCATGGCACATTTTGCTCCTGCACTATTTGTGGCTTTGCAGTTTTCACATGGTCCACATCTGTTAAGAACCATTGCACCAATCTGAACTTTATACATCACTGGACCTTTCCTCACATCAACCATGTCTCTTACCAATGCACAGATATTTCCTACATCAAACTTTGCCTCTGAAGTAAACTGCCTCTCTCGCTTAGCACCATCTTCTGTCCAGCATTGGCATTTCTGATGCTGTTTCACTCTCCCCCCCAGGTCTGAGAAGATCAGATGTAACCTGGTGTGGAGTGCTCTCCCCATTAGCAACTCTGCTTGAGCTATTGCTATAGTTGCATGAGGGGTAGTCCTATAATCAAGTAGGAGCCAGGACAGTTTTATATCTAGTGAAGCTGTAGGCTGTTTCTTTAATCCTGCTTCAAAGTTTGGACTGCCCTTTCTGTCAGACGATTGGATGATAGATGGTCTTGAGTTGAGCTTATATGTTGAATATCATTTGACTTTAGTAATTATCAAATTCCCTGCTGGTAAACAATGGTCCGTTATCTGTGACCAAAACTTCTGGGAGTCTGTGTATTGAAAAAGATCCACATAATGTTTCTATCATTGTCCCAATGTTTGATGAATTAACTCTATGCACGTCCAGTCACTGTGAGTGGGCATCCACAAAGACTAAGAACATTGAGACCATCAAAATAACCTATATTGTTGACGTGTAACCGAGTCCTGTGTTTACCCAGCCATTCCCACAAATATGGGGGAGCTGCTGGTGGTAATCTTTGTCCTTTTTGGCACTCTGATCACTGCCCCATGAATGCAGCTATGTCTGCATCCAAACCTGGCCACCAGACATAATTTCTCCCAACATCTTCATTTTGGAAACTAGTGGAATGTAACCAGTATCTGGCTGCAACCCTTGCTCAGGACAATTACTCTTGCTCCCCATAATAATATGCCATCCTCTACTATAATCTGGTCAAGAAAGGTTTCAAGTCTGCCAATGATGACCTTTCTGTGTCATCACCAGCCATTTCAGTGTCACCAGGACCAGATCTTTCTGAGTCCAAAGTCTAATATTGTCAACTGTGTGACGATACTGCTCCTTTAACAAGGTTATATTGTCCTTGGCATTTTTTTCA
Organism: Chiloscyllium punctatum; assembly: GCF_047496795.1. Lineage (NCBI taxonomy): Eukaryota > Metazoa > Chordata > Chondrichthyes > Orectolobiformes > Hemiscylliidae > Chiloscyllium > Chiloscyllium punctatum. The sequence continues at coordinate 88,609,705 of NC_092745.1, forward strand.
GAGAGGTCGTAAAAGACACATACTCCGAACAGTCTGGGGTTGAAGCAGTTTAGGGCCAATTTGATTATAGTTAACAGATCCTGCTTCAGGCAGAAGGCTTTCAAGTTAAAAAAAAACACTTGTACAATGAAAGGGGAGTGGCCAGTTCTCCCAGCTCAGATTTTCTCTGGTTTGATTTGGTTTTTGGTTTAGTCTGGCTATTCCCTGAAAGAAGCAGGTCCAGGCTGATACTCTCTGTCTGGCATTTCTCCTGTGTTTGATTTTACCTTTCATGCCAAGGTGTTTATGGGGATTGTTACAAGTATTCGGAACAGCATTAATAAGTTGGGATGATCTGTTGGGTTTTTAGATAGGTTAAGTTATTCACTATTCTGTTCTCTTTTGTTTGTGTTTCATTCAGTAATCTTTGTAAATAAATTCTGTTTTGTTTAAAACTAGGTGGTTTGACCAGCTACATCACTTCTGGGATAACTGTGTTACACCTGCTTAAAACAACTGACAAAGTTAGGGTCTGGGCTACTTTCTTGAAATGTTTTTAGGGAGCCTGGCTGGTCCATAACAGCTGTGACTGGAAGTGTCCGGAAAATTTAAAACCATTATGTGCCCTTCCAGTGGCAGTACCACTAGTGGTGCATCTGCCAGTAGGAGGTGACTCAATGCATCCACATTTGCTATTTGGCCTCCCAGACGGTGTTCCAACTTGTAATTACACACACTTAGTATGAGAATCCACTGCTAAATTCAGCCTGAGCTATGGGCAGCACTGCCTCGCCCTCTTTAAGTAGACTTAGCAGGGACTTGTAGTCCATTATTATTACAAACTTACATCTGTAAAGGCATTGGTGGAACTTTCTGACTCCAAATAAGACTGCCAAATCTTCCTTCTCTAGCTGGCTTATTTACACTCTGCATTAGCCAAAGTCCGGGATGCATATTTTAATGGACATTCCTCTCCATTGGGCCACCTATGAGCTAATACTACCCTAATGCCATATGGGAAAGTATCACATATCAATGCCAGATCTTACTTGCTATCATTGTGTTAATGCAAAGGTGCCAGAATGGAGAGCAGGTTATGTTCAAAATTTCTGTAATAGTTCATAAGCCCAAGGAAAGACCTAACCTTTGCTACTGCTGTCAGGGCTTGGGGCACCTTTAACCACCCTTACTTTATCTTCCAACTGGTGTAGCCCAAGTGTGTAATTTGATATACCTGGAACACACATTTTTCCCTTTTAAGGTGTGCGCCCAATGAAAGACATGTTTATGTCCAAGTTCTCAAAGAGCTCCTTATTGGTCTTCCTTGTTATTAGCAGGTCATCTAGATAAATGGTGACCTGGGGTAGACCTTGTAAAATGTTCTCCCTCATCCATTACAAACATGCACAGGCTGATGTTACCCCAAATGGCAATCTCATGTATTGGTACAAACCCTTATGGGTATCAATTGTAATACACTTCTGGAAATCCTCACCTAACTGCAATTGCAAGTACACATTGCTTATATCCAGTTTCATGAAGGACAGCCACCCCATCTTTCCAGTTTTGCACATTAATGGTCAATGTAAGTATTTATCCAGCTGCAAAAAGTGATTTACCATTTAGTTAAAATCCCCACAATGGTGAGTTGACCCGTCGGGCTTCACAATCAGTAGACCAGTGCTGACCATTCTGCAAACAGGACTGGTTTAATGATTCCTTCATTTTGCAACTGTCTGATTTCTCCTTCTACTTTTAGCCAAAAGGGTGAGTGGGCCTTGCGTTATTGTGAAATGGTTTCCTGTTCAACATGCAAGGTGGCCTCGGATCCTTTGATAATCCCTAGACTTTCCTGAAAATCTTCTGTGCATTTAATAAGGACTTCATTTTGGGCAGCCATTTTCTCATCAAAATAATATTAAGCCAATTTAGGTGAATCTCTCTCAACCAATTTCGCCCCATCAAGCTTGGGCCGGAGCCTTTTACTACAATTAGTTGTAACTGAACTAGCTGCTTCTCATAAGAGACCGGAACCAAGTTGTACCCTTAATCTGTAAAGGTTCTCCAGTACAGGTTCTCAGTCTAGCCAAGGTCTTGCACATGCTTAAAGATCGGAGTCCAGAGCGAATTTTGAAAAAGGGCTTATGCCCGAAACATCGATTCTCCTGCTCTTCGGATGCTGCCTGGCCTGCTGTGTTTTTCCAGCACCACATTTTTCAACTCTGGTCTCCAGCATCTGCAGTCCTCACTTTCTCCGAATTTTGTTAAAGGCAGATTCTGCGGTCACTGAAACAGCTGCACTAGTATTGATCTCTATTAGAACTGTATGACTATTTAACCTGTCGTTTACTTTGATTGGGTTTGATTTGGATATTGCTGAGCAACTTATCTGTTCCAAACCAGACGTAGGTGGACTTTCTATGGTGTACACTCCCCTGGATACCAGCCTATGAGTTCTCTTACTCAATTTAGTTCTAGTGGGGTACTTTTCCTGTCTCAAGTGTACATACCAGCAGCAACTACAAAATGCTTGCTGGACTGGATCCTAAAGAATATTTTAAGTATTTGGATGAGGCTTGACTTTATTTTGGGATTTTGCTGTGGGCTAATCGAGAGTCTATCTGTTCAAGATATGTCCTCAGCAAAGCTATGCAATTGACTTCACACAAGTGGTGTTTTTCAAGCTCAATTGGACTGGTGAGAGTGTTGACTTCCATCAGAATACCCTGCAACTCATATGCTCCACTTGCTTCATTTTCCAAAGATGAAGCCATTTATCGTGTCTGTTTGAAGTCCAGTTGGGCTTCAGCTAGTAGGCAGTTTTAGATGGTTGAATCAGAGATCTTTCTGGACAAGACCTTCAGTGATGTTATTACACCAATCATGCCAGAAGAGAGCAGAAGAGTGCAGACGATGAGGAAGGCAGAGAGGAGACAGGTGCAAGAGACGCCGGGAGAAGTACCTGTCAGGAACAAGTTGAAGCTTTTGGAAACAGTAGAGTCTGATGACACTACCAGTTCGCAAGGCGGCCATGTTTGTCCATCAAAAGTTGCCGCAGAAGCAGAGCGGAAGAGTCGGACATCACATAGAGCCGTGGTAATAGGGGACTCCATCGTGAGAGGAACTGACCGGGGTTTTTGTGGCAGCAGACGGGATTTAAGGATGGTGTGTTGCTTTCCTGGTGCTAGAGTGAAAGACATCGCGGACAGAGTGCAGGACATCCTCAAGGACGAGGGTGAAGAGCCCGAGGTGGTGGTACACGTCGGCACAAATGATGTCGGGAAGAAGAGGAGGAACATACTACAGCGAGACTTCGCAGAACTAGGAAGAAGGCTAAAAAGCAGGACGTCCAAGGTGGTTATCTCCAGTTTGCTTCCAGTTCCTCGGGCTAGTGTGGCCAGAAACCAGGAGATAATGGACTTGAACGTGTGGTTGGGGAACTGGTGCAGGAAGCAAGGTTTCAAGTTCTTGGATCACTGGGGTATATTTTATGGTAACCATAAATTCTACAAGAGAGATGGCTTGCACCTTAATAGAACAGGGATCGGCATTCTGGCAGGCAGGTTTTCTGCTGCAACACCGCTACATTTAAACTAAGTAGCGGGGGGGAGGGGACAAGCTGGATGTTTAAAAAGGAAATTGAAGGGGTAGTTAGAACAAGAGAAGTCAAGAAAGACAACTGTATCAAGGAGGCAGAAAACTGGAAAAGGCATCATGCTGTAAAGTTGAGTGAAATAAGGGTTGAGGGGAAGGGTGAGAGCAGTAACAAATTAAAAATTCTATATATGAATGCACGAAGCATTAGACACAAGGTGGATGAGCTTGAGGCTCTTTTGGAAATTGGCAGATACGATATTGTGGGGATAACTGAGACGTGGCTTCATGGGGACAGGGCCTGGGAAATGAATATTCAAGGCTACATGTGTTATCGTAAGGATAGACTGACGGGCAGAGGGGGTGGGGTGGCCTTGTTGGTAAGGGAGGATATTCAGTCCCTTGCGCGGGCGGACCTAGAGTCAGGGGATGTAGAGTCAGTGTGGATAGAGCTTCGAAACACTAAGGGTAAAAAGACCCTCATGGGAGTCATCTACAGGCCCCCAAACAGTAGTCTGGATGTTGGAGGTAAGTTGAATCAGGAGCTGAAATTGGCTTGTCGCAAAGATGTTACTACAGTTGTTATGGGGGATTTTAACATGCAGGTAGACTGGGAGAATCAGGATGGTATCGGGCCTCAAGAAAGAGACTTTGTGGAGTGCCTCAGAGATGGATTTTTAGTGCAGCTGGTGCTGGAGCCGACCAGGGATAAGGCGATTCTGGATCTGGTATTGTGTAACGAACCAGAATTGGTCAGTGACCTCGAAGTGAAGGAGCCGTTGGGAAGTAGTGACCATAATACAATAAGCTTCAATCTGCAATTTGAGAGGGAGTGGGTACAATCTGAAGTGACAATATTTCAGTTGAATAAAGGGAAATATGGAGCTATGAGGGAGCAACTGGCCAAAGTTCAATGGTATAATACCTTAACAGGGAAGACCGTGGAGGAACAATGGCAGATATTTCTGTGTATAATGCAGAAGATGCAGGATCAGTTCATTCCTAAAAGGAAGAAAGATCCCAGGAGGAGACATGGGCGGCCGTGGCTGACAAGGGAAGTAAAGAAGCATATAAGGTTAAAAGAGAAAAAGTATAACTTAGCGAAGATAAGCGGGAAAACGGAGGACTGGGAAGCTTTTAAAGAACAACAGAGGATTAGTAAGAAGGAAATACGCAGAGAAAAAATGAGGTACGAAGGTAAACTGGCCAAGAATATAAAGGAGGATAGTAAAAGCTTTTTTAGGTATGTCCAAGGCAAAAAAATGGTTAGGACAAAAATTGGGCCCTTGAAGACAGAAGCAGGGGAATATATTACTGGGAACGAAGAAATGGCAGAGGAATTAAATGAGTACTTCAGATCTGTGTTCACTGGGGAAGACACAAGCAATCTCCCTGAGGTAACAGTGGCTGAAGGACCTGAACTTAAGGGAATTTCTATTTGCCAGGATTTGGTGTTGGAGAGACTGTTAGGTCTGAAGGTTGATAAGTCTCCGGGACCTGATGGCCTGCATCCCAGGGTACTGAAGGAGGTGGCTCAGGAAATCGTGGATGCGCTGGTGATTATTTTCCAGAGTTCAATAGAATCGGGGTTGATTCCTGAGGATTGGAGGGCGACTAATGTTGTGCCACTTTTTAAGAAGGGTGGGCGGGAGAAAGCAGGAAATTATAGACCAGTTAGTCTGACCTCAGTGGTGGGAAAGATGCTGGAGTCTATTATAAAGGATGAAATTACGGCACATCTGGATAATAGTAACAGGATAGGACAGAGTCAGCATGGATTTATGAAGGGGAAATCATGCTTGACTAATCTTCTTGAATTTTTTGAGGATGTAACTCGGAAGATGGTCGAGGGAGATCCAGTGGATGTAGTGTACCTGGACTTTCAGAAAGCTTTTGATAAAGTCCCACACAAGAGGTTAGTGAGTAAAATTAGGGCGCACGGGATTGGGGGCAAAGTACTAGATTGGATAGAGAATTGGTTGGCTAATAGGAAACAAAGGGTAGTGATTAACGGCTCCATTTCGAAATGGCAGGCAGTGACCAGTGGGGTACCGCAGGGATCCGTGCTGGGACCGCAGCTTTTTACAATATATGTAAATGATATAGAAGATGGTATCAGCAATAACATTAGCAAATTTGCTGATGACACAAAGCTAGGTGGTAGGGTAAATTGTGATGAGGATGTTAGGGGATTACAGGGTGACCTGGACAAGTTAGGTGAGTGGGCAGATGCATGGCAGATGCAGTTTAATGTGGATAAATGTCTGGTTATCCACTTTGGTGGCAAGAACAGGAAGGCAGATTACTACCTCAATGGTATCAAATTAGGTAAAGGGGCTGTTCAGAGAGATCTGGGTGTTCTTGTCCACCAGTCAATGAAGGCAAGCATGCAGGTACAGCAGGTCGTGAAGAAGGCTAATAGCATGCTGGCCTTCATAACAAGAGGGATTGAGTATAGAAGCAAAGAGGTGCTTCTGCAGCTGTACAGGGCCCTGGTGAGACCACACCTGGAGTACTGTGTACAGTTCTGGTCTCCAAATTTGAGGAAAGACATTCTGGCTATTGAGGGAGTGCAGCGTAGGTTCACGAGGTCAATTCCTGGAATGGCAGGATTGCCTTACACGGAAAGACTGAAGCGACTGGGCTTGTATACCCTTGAGTTTAGAAGACTGAGAGGGGATCTGATTGAAACGTATAGGCTTATGAAAGGATTGGACACTCTGGCAGGAGGGAACATATTTCCGTTGATGGGGGAGTGCCGAACCAGAGGACACAACTTAAAAATACGGGGTAGACCATTTAGGACAGAGATGAGGAGAAACTACTTCACCCAGAGAGTGGTGGCTGTGTGGAATGCTCTGCCCCAGAGGGCAGTGGAGGCCCAGTCTCTGGATTCTTTTAAGAAAGAATTGGATAGAGCTCTTAAAGATAGTGGAGTCAAGGGGTACGGAGATAAGGCTGGAACAGGATACTAATTAGGAATGATCAGCCATGATCATATTGAATGGCGGTGCAGGCTCGAAGGGCAGAATGGCCTACTCCTGCATCTATTGTCTATTGTCTATTGTCTATTATCATTAATCCCACATGCCGAAGAGTCCCACAGCATCCTCATTAAGGGTTAAACCAAAATCACATGCTTCTGCCAGCCATCTTAACCTAGTCAAAAATCCCAATACAGGTTCCCCTGATTCTTGCATTGACAATATTCCTTAATTGATCCATCAACTCTTGAAAGGTTTTAGTGTCTGGTGTCTCAGGGAAAGTTAGACACCTAATAACCAAAAAAGGCTGTGGGTCCCCTAGCTGTCAGGAGAATTACTTGTTGCTTTTCACCTGCCGAAATGTCATGCCACCAGAAAAAGTAATACATTCTTTCTACACACTGGGCCCAGTCTTGATGGCAGGGTCAAATGAGTTAAGCTTCCCAAATAATAGTATGATTCCAGAAATGCTTACCCCAATTCAAAGACAACAGTCATGAGCAAATTTCTTCAAGAGCATTCTTTATCCTCATCGCCAGTGAAATAAATCCACAGAGGCCGGAGTCCCATCACCATATCACCTTTTATTTACACATGCAAAGTCCTGGACACTAATCCAGCTCTCTCCAAGCCAACTCTCAGTGTTAACAGAACGCCTGACATTTCTGTTTTTTTTTCTTTTTTCCTCAAGGAGAGTCCTTGCACATGCACACACTCACACTGATCCAGCTTTCGAAAGGAAAACACCCAAGTGGCCAGTGATAAGCAGTGCCCTTAACATTGCTGATTTTTTTTCGTTTTTTTTTCTTTTTTCTCCTCCCTGGTTTTTTTTTATTATATAACCCCCACACTGCAGTAGTGCTTATTTTTTTCCCCAGCACCCATGGTGTGTGTGTGCAGGTGTGAGACACAGTGAGAGACACAAGGTATACAAATCTTTATTCAATTTCCACCACCAGGAAGATAGGAAAACACCAGAGTGGCGACATTTCTGTTTTTATCTGTCATTCAAGGCTCCCTGATTGGACCAGATTAACAGCCCCAGTCAGGTAATCCATATTCTATGAGGCCTCTCTGGGCTGACCTCATTCCAATCACTACACAATTTATGCTGGAGAAGAAGAGTCACATTGGACTTGAAATGATAACACTGTTTCTTTTCCATAAATGCTTCCAGACTTGCTAAGTTTCTCTGGCACTTTCTGATTTTCTTTAAGGACAGCAGATGCATGGGAACACTATCTTCCCCAAGTGGAGCAAGTTCCCTTCTGAGACATACACTATCCAGACTTGGAACTATATTACCATTCATTCTCTATTGCTGAGTTAAAATGCTGGAACTTCTTTCCTAACCACACTCTAGGTGCCCCTACACATTAAGTGCGCAGTTGTTTAAGATGGCAATCCACCACTTTCAGCTCCAGTCCAATTAATGAAGGGCATTATACTACCCTAACCAATGACGTCCACATCCCATGAATGAATAAAAATAAATAAATAATGAGGTGTACAATTTAGATGGATCACATAAAAATATCCAACAGGTAATCACTACAAGACATTGGTGGACACGAACATAAAAAAAAGACACATAATACTACAAAGATACTGGCAAACCATTCTAATGAAAGAAATAGTCTATTGAAATAATTAAAATTAATGTTCCTCAATTCCATTTCCTGAAATAGAATTTAACTTGTCTTCTTTCATTTACCTAATGTGTATGCATAATTAGTTTACCTCACTAAGATTTGTAGCCTCACCTATAGTGTAGTTAATCTATTTGTTGCTCCTCAGCATCTGTCACCTTGCATCCAAAACATCTACTCCAATATGTTGAACTACATTTGCAAACATTGCATGTGTATAAGTTGTCATATTTGACATAGAGAATCCTTAGAAACATTTCCAATAATAATGTGTCCAGATTTGTTACAGGTTCATTATAACATAATTTTTAATATTTAGTAACTGGATAAAAAATTATCTCGAACAAAGATGAATGCTATAAATCCGACCTGAGCCTTTTTTAAAACAGGCACACTCATCAAAATGCTTACCCTTCTTATGTTTAAATAGCAAGTTCTATTTCTCATTGTCATCATTATTTAATTAATAAAATACGAACACAGGGTGATACTCCCGCAACTAAACAATAAGGCAAATTGGTGTGTAGTTCTAATTTGAAGACAGAAGATCTCAGTACTGTTAGATAGAAATTAGGCCAATTAAGGCTTTTTTTAAAAAACATCTGTTAAAAGTAATACTTTTTAATATAAATTGCAAAGCCAAAAGTAAACATAGCTACTTCGGTAGAGCTCGATAATTTCTTCAATAATTTTATTTTTTGTTAAAGGGCACAGCACACAAATATAAGGCAATGATGTACTTCAGCATGAGAGAATCAAACCCCTTCCCATGACATTCAATGGCATTGCCATTGCCAAATCCCATATTAACAAGATTTAGGGGATAGGGCTATCATTGATCAGAAAATCAAACTGGACAACCATAAAAATGTTGTAGTAGGTCAGAGATCGGAAATTCTGCAGCAAGCGACTAACGTCCTAATTCCTCAAAGCCAGTTGGTTACGACTAGGCAGAAGTTGGAGTGTGATGGAATACTCTCCACTTGTCTAAATGAGTGCAACTCCAAAACATTCAAGACACTTGATACTTTCCAGGACAAAGATTGTATCACATCCACCTCCATAGCATGCATTCCCTTCAACATTGATGTGCAAAAGCAGCAGTTTGCATCACTCAGACATAAGATACAACTTGGTGATACAACTCACCAAGACTCCTTTGACAACAGTTTCCAAACCTGTAGTCCCTACCACCCTGAAGGACAAGGTTAGCAGATGCAGGAGAACACCACAACCTGCAAGACCCCCCCCCCCCCCCCCCCCCCAAGCCATACATCACCTTGACTTGGAGCTACATCATCATTCCTTCACCATTTTGGGGTCAAAATCCTGGAAATCTCAGAACCGCATTGTGGAAGTACCTACACTATGTGGTCTGATACGGTTCAAAAAGGCAGCCTCAAAGGCAATCAACAGTGGCTCAACTCCCACATGCCCAATAATACTTTCTTTAAAAAAAATTACAGAAAATAAGTCAAAAACAAATTTGTTCAAAACTTTTGCTGAGCTACACTTTTATTTTCTAGCTGTTGGTACATATATCAAGAGCAGTGCACAAGTTGGCAGCTTTTATTTCTTGTTCCTCCTTGGAAAAATACCTTTGAAGTGATATTTTATTTTAAATTGTATTTCTGTGTGCTAGTTTATTTGGTGAATATCTTCACTGACAAAAAAAAATCTGGATCATTGTAACTTTGCAATGAATGTGGTTCTTGCAGGCAGAATAGGGGAGTGTATTACCCAGCAAAGTAAGACATAGAAACATTAAAAGTCTTAGCCTCAACCATTTTCTGTGGCATGATGGTCCTGATGATCAGGGAGTCCTGAACCAGAGATCATAGTCTAAAGACTATCCCCAACCCATGTGTTTTTATTTTACATGCTAATCATTTATGTGGGCCCTTATCAAAAGGCTCTGAAAGTCCAAGTAAATTACAATCACTGGCTTTCCCTTATTAACTCTACTAGTTCACCTCTTCAAATAATTCAGTAAATGTGTAAACATGATTTCCCTTTCATAAATCCATGCTGACTCTGTCCAATTCTGCCTGTTTTTCAAGTGCTCTGCTATTTAATTTTTTATAATGAACATTTCCGCACCCTGCCTAACTGGTGTATGAGTTCCCGGTTTTCTCCCCACCTCCTTTTCTAAATTGTGGGGTTACATTAGTTAACCTCCAATCCTTAGGAGCTGTTCCAGAGTCCATACAATCTTGAAAGATGATCACCAACGCATCCACTATTTCACTTCCTTAAGTACTTTAGGATCTAGATTATTGGGCTTTAATGATATATTAACTCCAAATCCCCACTAATATCAATTTCCACCAGTTCCTCCCCTTCACTAGACCCTGGGATCCCTAACATTTTTGGGATATTATTTGTGCTCTCTTTGTGAATACAGAACCAAATATATATTTCATTGGTCTGCCATCTCTTTGTTCCCCATTATAATCTCCCCTGATTCTGACTGTAAAGGACCTACATTTATCTTCACTAATCGCTTTCTCTTTACATACCTATACAGAGTTTTACAATCAGTTGGTATGTTCCCTGCAAGCTTACTCTTATACTCTATTTTCCCTCCTCTTAACCAATACCTTTGTCTTCTACTGAAATCTAAATCTCCTCCAATCCATAGCTCTGCTCATCTTTTTGGCCGATTTGTATGCCTGTTCCTTGAATCTAATACTACCCCTAATTTCACTTGTCAACCATTGTTGGGCAACCTTTCCTGTTTATTTTTATGCCAGACAGGAATCAACAATTGGTGCAGTTTCTTCACACTCCATTTTAATTTTTGCCATTGCCCTATCCACCATTATCACTTAATGTGATGTTCCTCAGTTTATCATACCCAGCTTGTGCCTCATACCATTACAGCTTCCTTTATTTAGATTCAGGATTCTAGTTTCAAAATCGACTACACCCCTCTCCACCTTAATACAAAATTTTAATACAATCAATGTCATCTAAGGTACGTGTATCCAGGGACCTACTCCACTGAGAGCTAAAAATGGAGCATTCTTCATCAAAGATCAAGACATAGTCAACTTCAGCAAGAAAGAGTACTTTGAGGATTTCTTCAACCAAGATGCAGCCTTTGATGCAAGCACTCTCACCACCATATCACTATACACCACCTGTCATCATCTGAGTGCACCGCCAACCTGCCATAAGGTTGAAACAGCCATCCAACAGCTGAAAATTGACAGCAGATTGGGGTACTCACTGAAGTTCTAGAGTACGATGGACATGCACCCTTGATATGAATTCATGACCCGTCCCCCTTGTCTGGAAGGAAGATAGCATGCTGGGAGATTTCAGAGACACTGTAATTGTGATCAATCTCAAGAAAGAAGACCAATGTCAAAATTACAGACGGATTCCTCTACAGTCTGTCACAGGAAATGTCACTGCAGGAACTTTCCTCAATCACCTCCTCCTAATGACTACAGAGCCCCTTCCTGACTCCAAGTACAGCTTCCACCCATCGAGGCATAATAGACATATTTTTTACTGTGCAACAAAATCAAGATAAGTGCATGGAACAGTCTGGTCTTCTTCAATCTCTCAAAAGGTCTTCTACTCTGTCAACAGTGAGGAATTGTGGAATATTTGCTCCAATTCAGCTGTCCACAGAAACTCATAACCATTCTCCTCCACCTGCTTCACGAAGACATGCGAACCATGATCCTCACCAACAGATCCACCACATACCCACTACGTGCAAACTAGGGTCAAGCATCAACACTTATTTCCAACTTCCTTCTTGCAACATCCCAACCTATTTCCATGAAGCTCCCTACGAAAGTGGAACTAATCCTACAGGATGAGGGGAAACTGGCCTCCAGACCAAAACTAAGACTACCCCAACTTCTATAACTAAGCTGAAGTACGTAGATGATATCAAGTGATGACATATTTAGAGGCTGAAGTACAAACAATTGTCAACACATTCACCAAGGCAGATGAGAAAATGGCCCTCAGACTAAACATCTGGAAAATAAAAGCTCTCTACTGGCCTGCTCCTAACATCCAATACTGGCCCCAATCACCAAAATCCATGGCGAGCCACTGGACAATGTAGATCATTTCCCATACCTTGGGAGCTTCCTCAAAATGTGACCAGACATTGATGATGAAATCCAACATCAACTCCAATGGACCAGTAAAGCCTTCAGATGCCTGAGGAACAAAGTGTTCAAATTCTGAGACTTCAAATCCAGCATTAAGCTCATGGTGAACAGAACAGCCATGGTCCCTACCTCCTGTATGCATCAAAAACATGGACCATGTACAGCAGGCACCTCAAATCCTTGGAGAGTTACCCTCAATGTTGCCTTTGCCAAATCCTGCAAATTCACTGGCCAACATCTCCAGTATTGAGGCACTGGTCATTCATGACCTGCTGGCATGGGTGGGCCTCATTGTCTGAATGCCAGACACAAGACTCCCTAAATAAATGCTCTATTCTGAGCTCCGCAATGCTAAGTGATCACTAGGAAGGCAGAAGAAGCATTACAATGACACCCTGACATCCTTCCTAAATAAATGTGTCATCCCCATTGACCCTAGGCTTGCCCTAGATCAAACTGGAAAAGAAGAATCGCAAAGGAGTTAATCATTTTGAATGTCACTGAGTGGAGTATTGGAGGCCAAACACAAGGAACAGAAAGAGTGTGCAGAATCTAGAGGGTCACATAAGAATCCAGAGGGTCCCACCCACCCATCTCCTCAAACACCACTTGCCCTAGCTGTGGTAGAGTCTGTGGATCCAGGATTGGAATATTCAGTCACCATAGAACCTATGCCTCTCCTCTGAGGGAAGGTAAGTCATCCTCAACCCTGAGCACTGTCACAGAAAACAAAATGGATACCCGAAAGATACTCAATACATTGCCAAACAGTAAACGTGTATTAAGAGTTATAGCTCATGAAATAAAAGGGGACAGTAGCAAAGTGGAAACAAAATTGACCTGGGAATATGAAAAAAAGAATAATGGCAAATGGATTTTTTTCAGGACGGAGTCAGGTTTCTTGTGGGGTTCATTAAGACGGTCAATGTGAGAAGCCTGGCTTTCTCTGGTATACATAGAGACATGATCCAAATCTTGGTGTACAGGGACAATATCAAAGACTGTAGACAATACAAACTTGGTGACTTATAAACTGTGAGGATATTGTCAAATTTCAAAAGAACATTGCCAAGCTGATAGAGTTGGTGGTCATGATGCAGATGAAATTCATAACAGAGAAGTTTGAGGTAATACAGATTGGTATAAAGAACATGGAGGGACAGTATGAAATAAAGGATGCACAACAACTGAGACCTGAGTGTATATGGGCATAAGTCATTAAAGGTGACAAATCAAGTACAGAGAATTCATCATAAAGCATACATCATTCTAGGCTTTATTAATAAAGTATAAGAGCAGGAAGATTATGATAAAATTATATAGGACACTAACTGGAGTATTGTGCATTGTTGCAAATGTGATACTTTAGAGAGTAAGTGAATGTGTTGGAAACAGTGCAGAAGAGATTTATGAGAATGGCTCCAGAGACAAAAACCTTCAGTTATGTAGATAGATTGGAGAAGTTTGGACTTTTCATCTTGGAGAGGATAAGGTGAAAGAGGAGATCTAATAGACTTTTCCACAATCTGGACAGGGTAGATAGGGTGGGACTACTCCTGGTAGTAACAGGATTCAGAACCTGATTTGAAGAATTTTGCAAAAGAAAGAGTGTGGGGTGAGAAATTTCTTTTCACTCATGTGACGCTAGTGTCTGGAATGCGTAGCCTGGAAGTGTGGTGGATGAAATTTCATATGAGGCATTCAAGACGCCATTGGATGATTAAATAGAAACAATGTGCAATGTTACTGGGAAAAGGTAGGAAATGTTCTCAGAGCGGGTGTGGACACAATGAGCTAAATGGTCTCTTGTATCATAATAATTCTGTGATTCTGTAATTCTCATTCACATGATGGAGTAGTCATGCTTTTTCTTTTGAATCTTTCAATAAGAAATTCTGTCTGCAGAAAGAGACATAGAAAAGCAACAGCATCTATTTTGAGAAAGATCTGACAGCTGTATTATAGGATCTCCAAGCTTGTTCCTTTATGGGTCCACCGAAACAGCAAATTGACACTGTGGTTACAAAATTACAGGGAACCTGACTTTGCCAGAAAGTCTGTGGCTTTGAGAAAATCCTTCAAACAGCCTTGACAACATTGGTTATTAAATCACTTAAACTGCAATTTAGGTATGAAGACAATGTTCCATCAGGGTCAGGCCTATAATATATATCACCCAAAGCAAGACAACCATATTAATTTTAAACTGTTTTGTCATTTGTGACAATAGCATCTGTTTTCAGTGCGAGAACTGAAATAAACAATCCTTTTTATTTGTTTAAATACATGAAAAGTCTGCATTTAGTTATCAAAATCATCCACAAACTCACCAATTTAAAAACACACACGTCTTTCTCACAAAGATTCACTGATTACAGTTTGGAAGGAGGTGAGGCCCCTAGTACAGAACTAACAAGGAAAGAGGAGTGAGTGATGTGAGGACCCTGTGACAGTAGTATCAGTAAATTGAGCAGGTGAAGTGAGGACCCTTGCAGAGAAACAGAAAGCTGGCAGTGCACCTGAGTGGGTTTAGGGAGATTAAGATTTTTTGTGTCTAAACTTAAACAGGCATAAGAGTAATACAAAAGCAAAGGTCCATATTCTATTTACTAGACACGTGCAGGGAGCTCCGGCTGTGATTTGCACTTCATGGGAAATCCTTGATGCTCCTGGCAGTCTGGATGACCATTTGTACATGATGTACTTCTGGCTGGAGCAGCTCCAGCGCCAGGTTTTCAACTGTATTGGTAGCACTCAAGTGCAGTGGATAGTATGTTTCAGGGTGTGGTTACCCTGCGGCTTAAGCAAATACAGATGGAGAGGGAGTAGATGACTGCCAGACTGAAATAGGGGACCAGGTGGGTAGACAGAGAATTCCCCAAGTGCATCTCACTTGCAAACCGTTTTCTGGTCTTAGAATTAGTGACAGTGCAGGCTTAACACTGAACATATTTTGCTCTGTATAAGAATTCTGCTATCACAGTTTTTGACTCAGTTACTATAGATCAAAAGAATCTCTACAGTGCAGAAAGACGTCATTTGGCCAATTGAGTCTACACTGACCCTCCGCAGAGCATCCCACACAACTTCCTACCCTATTCCCATAACGCCGCATTCAACCAACATAGCCAACATCTTTGGACTGTGAAAGGAAGCCAGAGTACTCAAAGAAACCCATGCAAACACAGGAAGAACATGCTAACTCCACACAGACACCCAAAGTTGGAATTGAACCGGGTCCCTGGAGCTGTAAGGCAGCAGTGCTAGCCACTGTGTCACCGTATTTCCTTATATTGAATATATATATATATATATCACACACATATATAATTATATTGAAGTGTTTTGAATTCTAAAACTCATTATGTATAATGCTAGAGTAAGATTGTTGGGCTAGAGATCTGTATTTAGGGAATGGCATTTATTCATGTAGTCTTAACTTCAAGAAGCACCCTTGCTTCTCTCGTCACATCCATGGCAGAAAAACCAGGATATCTGTCCCAATCTTGTCAGAACAATTTGAGGAAGGGTTCCTAAAACAGACGTTAGGATTCCCATTCAAGGCCCAATGTTTGTTTAATGGAATCCATCAGAAAGTAAGAGAACAACCTTAGAAAGGTAGTTCTACAGCCTCACTGATTTCATCTAAAATAAAAATAAACATACAGTGGTAGTGAAAGAATGTTGTCAATATTCGATGTCAGCTGTGCAGCTGTAAAATATTCTTAGATGAAGCAGGAATTTGTAAGGAACAAAGTACAGCAACACTTGTACAGTATACCCATCTCCTATAAAAAAAGTGGGCAGCACAGTGGCACAGTGGTTAGCACTGCTAAGACACAGCGCCAGAGACCTGGGTTCAATTCCTCCCTCAGGGAATTGTTTGTGTGGAGTTTGCACATTCTCCCTGTGTCTGCATGGGTTTCCTCGAGATGCTCCGGTTTTCTCCCATGGTCCAAAGATGTGCAGGTTAGGTGAATTGGCCATACTAAATTGCCCATAGTGTTAGGTGAAGGGGTAAATGTAGGGGAATGGGTCTGGGTGGGTTGCTGTTCGGAGGGTCGGTGTGGACTTGTTGGGTCGAAAGGCCTATTTCCATGCTGTAAGTAATTAATGTAATCTAAAGTAACACTCTATGGGAGAACTGGTTAAGGTCAGATTGTTCATTTGGAAAAAGAATTAATGAATGTTTGGAAAATTAACAATAGTTTTCTGCTCTGCATTGAATTTTCACAGATATTTAGTTATCATATGTCAATAATCTTTATTCAGTTCAAAAATTTCTGTAACATATTGTTCTGATCAAACTGCTATTAGAGTTCTAGAGAGGATTTGTAGTTCGGGTTGTGGATGAGGTTATGGATTTATTCTCCAAGCTGGTGTGATTTTCTGCAAAGGTTTTGTCGTCTCGCTAGGTGACATCATCAGTGTGCCTTTATTAAGGTGGTGGTGGTCTTTTCCAGCTGGTATTGATATGTCTGTGCTCCCCCCCACTCCGCCAAGGACATGCAGGTCCTTGGCCTCCTCCATCACCAGACCCTGTCCACACGACGCCTGGAGGAAGAGCGCCTCATCTTCTGCCTAGGAACTCTCCAACCACACGGGATGAATGTAGATTTCTCCAGCTTCCTCATTTCCCCCCTCCCCCCACCTTATCTCAGTCCCATGCCCCGGATTCAGCACCGCCCTCTTGACCTGCAATCTTCTTCCCGACCTCTCCACACCACCCCCTCTCCGGCCTATCACCCTCACCTCCTTCTACCTATCGTATTCCCAGCGCCCCTCCCCCAATTTCCTCCCCCCCCCACCTTTTATCTCAGCCCGCTTGGCACACCAGCCTCATTCCTGAAGAAGGGCTTATGCCCGAAACGTCGATTCTCCTGCTCCTTGGATGCTGCCTGGCCTGCTGCGCTTTTCCAGCACCACACTTTTCAACTCTGGTCTCCAGCATCTGCAGTCCTCACTTTGTCCCAATATGAAGACAAGAATGATGTGGTGAACTGAATTATTTTATGGTCTTCTACTTCTGTCCATAACAAAAGGTGACTTTTTAAAAATAGTGCTGGTGTATCTCCCCCCTCTTTCCCCTACCCCCTCGTCCCCCTCCCCCCGCCTCCAAACCAATTGTTTGTGAAGTCTAACTTAACTTACTATCAACGAACTTTCTTTCGGGTTAAAACATAAAGCATAGTTTATTCAAGCATTCAATCTGAGCAATAGTTCACAACACATACACACTAACATTCATATCAAGAGGAAAGAAGTGAAAGGAAAGAAAATAAATTACAGTTACAAATAATTTAAACAAAGATATGGCATGGGTTAAAGTCCAATAACTCAATGTCCAGTGCATTCCTGCAGTTGACTACTCTGGGAAATACTCTTTTCGAGAGGAGCTCAGATTCATTTCAAGGCATAGCAATCTGATTCTTGCACACTGGGAATTAGTTCACTTTTCAGGCAAGTTACAAGATACTTCCTGGAAATCAGAATACAACACAGGTTGAGACTAGAGGTAGGCTCTGGTTGAGCCTGAAGCTGCTAGTGCCGGTTTCGATGTCTAATACTAGTCTGAGGAAAGAGTTCAAAGCTGTTATTCAAAACTCAACAATTTCAGTTCCATGACTGGATTGCTGGATCAGTCAGTTCTGATTTTGATGCATCTGGTCAAACCATTGTATGCTGTGGAACATAGCTGTGGGGCTATCTTAGTCACAATGAGCATGACTCTCATTGCATGCCTATTGCCCTGATGTGACTGTATTGTGAAGGGTAGTCATAAACCACCTGCAGACATATGTACAGCTGTGTACTGGTTCCTTATGCTGCCCTGAAAAAGCAGGGATGGAAGATCAATCAGGATGATGGCACCATGATTACTGACAAGATTGCAAGCCTTCACCAACATGGTGATTTTAGCAAACCAACACCACTAAGGAGTGATGCCTTTAGGGATTTCTG
Organism: Chiloscyllium punctatum; assembly: GCF_047496795.1. Taxonomy (NCBI): domain Eukaryota; kingdom Metazoa; phylum Chordata; class Chondrichthyes; order Orectolobiformes; family Hemiscylliidae; genus Chiloscyllium; species Chiloscyllium punctatum. The sequence continues at coordinate 88,628,011 of NC_092745.1, forward strand.
TAACCCACTCCATTGTCATGAAAGATCTACAACGCTATTCACATGCAGTTGATGACTTCCTACATCACTGGGAATCCTGCTATCCCTGCAAAGCCACATCCCTGCTTCCAGACACAAACAATGGGCTGAACTTGAGCAAAAAGCGGCAAAATGTCAATTTCAGTGAGTTTTTTGGAGAGTTTCCCTCGAGGAGCTTGAGCAAATTATCTCATGGCAATCTCCATGGCTCAATTCATTAGGTATCCAACACACCTCCGGGCAATGATGCCCATATTATTATGTGCTCAACAGTGGTGAATGTATTTTCTGCTTGTAGGACCCTCCAGGCTTTGTGCAGGCAGCACCATATTTCAAGTTTAGTTATACATCAGCTCAAGCATTGGCAGTCAGAAACAGCCCTTCAAAGTAGCTATAATGGGAGAGAAATTTTAAATAAAATTGATTGGAAATAGACTATCGCAGAAATAAATATATTGCTACTTCTTAAAATAAATAAAAAGGAAGAGAGGTGGCAACAGGTAACCAGAGATGAGGTGAAAGTGACAGCCTGTGACATCAAGGCTGCATTTGACTAAGAGTGGATCAAGGAGCTCTAGCAAAGCTAGACATAATGGGAATCGAGGCAAATCTTTTAGCGGCAGGTTAGAAAACGATGTGGTCATTGGTGATCAGTCATCCACTCCAGGACAGTTCTCTAGTACTTCCTCAGGAGATTATCCTAGGCCCAATCATCTTCAGCTGCTTCATTAATGACCTACACCCCCCGTCATAAGTGGGAATGTACACCGATGATTACAACAAGTTCAGCACCATCCAACTCCTCAGATACTGGAACAGCCTACGTTCAAGTGCAACAAAATCTGGCTAATATCCAGGCTTGAGCTGACAAGTGGCAAGTAACACTCACACCCAACATATGCCAGGCAATGGTGAACTCCAGTAAGAGATATCTAAACAGTGCCCTTTAACATTCAATGGTGTTACCATCACTGAATTCCCCTACTATCAACTTCTTTGGGCTTACCATTGACCAAAATCTCAAATGGACCCACCACAACAGCAGTCAGAGGCTAGGGACACTGTGGCGAGTTCACCCTGGCCCTCAAAATCTATCCACCTTCTATAAGGAACAAGACAAGTGTGTGGTGAATACTCCCCACTTGGCTGGATGAATGCAGCTCCAACAACATTCAAGAAGCTTGATATCATCCAGGCCAAAGCAACCAGCAAGATTGGCACCAGATCTACAAAAAACATCCACTTCCACCCTCCACCACCAATGCTCAGTAGTAGTAATGTGTGTCCTATATATAACAGGCAGAAATTCACCAACATATTTTTTTTCTAGTGACAGATATTGTATTTATTTTATCCCTCCCCTTTCATCTCTTGATTATCAAGTATTTTTGGAATGGTATTAGAGTCTTCTACTGTGAAGACTTGATGCAAAGAATTTATTCACTACTTCTATAATTTCCTGGCTTCCCATTCCATTCTTCCCCATCCTTATTCTCTAAAGGGCTTGTGTTCACTTTTGTTTTGTTCACTCATGGGACATGAATAGCATTTATAGCCTGTCCCTAGTTGCCCTTGATAATATGGTGGTGAGAGAACAAATATATATTTCCAAGTCAGGAAGTTGAGTGACTAGAAAGTGGAACTTTCAGGTGGTGCTGCTCAAATGTATCTGTTGCCTTGTCCTTCTAGATGGAAGTGGTTGTGGAGTTGAAAGGGGCTGTCTAAGGCAACAAGTAGAAGGCTGGGATTTGGGATAAAGGGAACATTTTTGGGATGCCACGGGGATCAGTGTTGAGACAAAAATTATTTACAATATATGCTAATGACTTGGATGAGAGAAGTGAATGCACTATTACCAAATTTGTGGATGACAAAAAAAAGAGATTAGAAGGCAAGTAGTAAGGATGGTACCAGGTTGTTACAGAGGGATAGAAACACATTCAGTGAGTGGGCAAAGTAAAGCAGATGGAATTTAAAGTCAGACATATGAGGCTATCCACTTTGGCTGGAATAATAGAAAACTGAATATTACTGATTGTGGAAAGACTGCAGAAAGCTGCAGTACAGACTATTTGGAAGTCCTTGTGCATGAACTACAAAATGTTGAATACACGTGTAGCAGATAAAACAGAAAGCAAATGAAATGTTGGTCTTTATTGAAAAATGAATGGAGTACAGAAATAAAGAAGTCTTGCTAAAACTATACAACGCATTCGTTAGACCACTGACAATGCTGGAGAAACTATGTGAGGAATAAGACACTGATCAGAGAGAAGGTAGGGTGATCAGGGATAGTGGAAGGAATTTGTGACTGGAGCTTAAAGAGGTAAGGGAGGCCCTAAATGAGTTTTTTGCTTCAGTATTCAATAGAGAGAGGGACCTGGTTGATAAAGGGAACAATGTGGTCCAGATTATTAGGCCTGAACAGATTGATATTTAGGAAATGGACATGCTGGAAACTCTGGGAAGCATCAAGGTAGATAAGTCCTCAGGGTGGCACCAGATATATCCATGGTTACTACGAGAAGCGAGGAATGAGTTTGCTGTGCTTCTGGCAATGATCTTTGCATCCTCACTCTCCATGGGAGTAGTACCGGTTGATTGGAAGAAAGTGAGTGTTGTTCCTCTGTTCAAGAATGGGAATAGGGAAATCCCTTGGAATTACTGACCAGTCAGTCTCACGTCTGTGGTAAGCAAGATACTGGAAATAATTCTGAGAGATAGGATTTATGACTACTTGGAAAAACATAGTTTGATTAAAGATAGTCAGCATGGCTTTGTAAGGGGCAGGTCATGCCTTACAAGCCTTATTGGGTACTTTAAGGATGTGATGAGACAAGTTGATGAAGGTTGAGCAGTGAATATGGTGTACATGGTTTGCAGCAAGTTATGTGATAAGGTTCCCAACAGTAGGCCCATTCAGAAAGTTAGGAGGTATGGGATACAGGGAAATTTGGCTGTCTGGATACAGAATTGGCTGGCCAAAAGAAGACAGCGAGCGTTAGTGGATAGAAAGTATTCTGCCTGGAGGGCGGTGACCAGTGGTGTCCCACAGGTATCTGTTGTTGTGCATCTGCTCTTTGCAGCTTTTACAAATGACTTGGATGAAGAAGTGGAAGGGTGGGTTTGTAAGTTTGCTGATGACACAAAGGTCGGTGGTATTGTAGATAATGTCGAGGGTTGTTGCAGGCAACATCAAGGTATTGACAGGATGCAGAGCTAGGCTGAGAAGTGGCAGATGAAGTTCAATCTGGATAAATGCAAACTGATTAATTTTGGGAGGTTGAATTTGAATGCTGAATATAGGGTTAAAGACAGGATTCTTGGCAGTGTGGAGGAACAGTGGGATCTTGGAGTCCACGTACATAGATCCCTCAAAGTTGCCACCCAAGTTGCTAGGGTTGTTAAGAAGGCATATGATTTTTTGGATTTAATTAACAGGGGTTTTGCTGCAGCTGTATAAAACCCTGACTAGACCACACTTGGAATGCTGTATCCAAATCTGGTTGCCTCATTTTGGAAGGATGTAGCTGCTTTAGAGAGAATGCAGAGGAGATTGTCTTATGAAGATAGGTTGACTGAGCTAGGGCTTTTCACACTGAAGAGAAGGAAGAAAGAGACATGACTTGATAGAGGTGTATGGGGCAATGAGAGGCATAGATAGACATTTCCCTAGGGCAGAAATGGCTGAGACGGGGGATCATAATTTTAAGGTGATTGGAGGAAGGAACAGGGGAGATGTCAGAGGTGGGTTCTTTATGCAGAGAGTGGTAGGTACGTGGAATGCACTGCCAGCAGTGGTAGTAGAGTCAAAGGGACATTTAAGCGACTGCTGGACAAGCACATGGATGGCAGTAATATGAGGGGTGTGTCGGTTAGGCTGATCTTAGATTAGGATAAATGCTCACCACAACATTGTGGACTGAAGTTCCTATTCTGTGCTGTACTGTTCTATGTTCTAAACTCGACAGGTCTGGCAGCAACTGTTGTCAGAGAAGCAGAGTTCACATTTCAAGTCTGGTATGACTCTTCAGAACTGAGAAGAACTAGTTAGACCACACATGGAATACTGTAAACCGTTTTGAATCCCTCAGATAACAAAAGATATACTGCCATTGGAGTTATTCCAGAGAAGGTTCATTAAGCTAATTCCAGGCATGGGGGATTTCCACACAGAAGAGGCTGAGTAAGTTCAGCTTGTACAAATTAAAATTTAGAAAAATAAGAGGAGATCTTATTGTAATATATAAGATTCTTTAAGGCTTTGACAGGATAGATGCAGAGAGGTTGCTTTCCCTTGTGGGAGAGTCTAGGACAGAGGTCATAATCTCAGAGAAAGAGGTTGCCCATTTAAGGTAGAAATGAGAAAGACTTATTTTTTCTCTCAGATGGTAATGTTTGGTAGAAAGTATTCTGGCAGAGAACTATCAAGGCTGGGTCATTAAGTATATTGAAGATTAAATAGACATTTATCGTCATTAAAGGGAACAAAAGCGATGTGGATAAGCTAGCAGACCTGTAGGTTATCAGATCAGCCATGATCTCAAGAATAGCACAACATTCTCGATGGGTCAAATGGGCTACACCTATCTCTTAAAGTTTTCACCTTATCACATGCCTGATTGGCCATCAGGCTGTATAAGATACCCATCTTTAGTGCCATAGCATGTAAGACACCCTGTGCACTCTGTCCCTTATCATTCTTGAATGTGGGTACATCACAGTTTCTAAAGCCTTCAAAAAATGGTTCATATTAACCTTTACTGAGTAATAGGAAAAGCAAAGAAACAATAAACAAAGAAGTTAAATTCACTTGTGTGATTAAACAGGAGCTGCTTCCCTTTTGACCAGCAACAAATTTATATTGAAAGAAATGCCCGAAATTGATGACATCACCCAACTCACATCTAATGGAAGCAGATGTCCCTTTAGTCCTGTCCTGCACCTGAATGCATTGCTCTGTCATGGTGAAGTTCCTCCCACACCACATCCTCATCTCCCCCCTCAGACGTCTGCTGCTGCTTTCCCAGCTGTTTAGTATCCATCACAGCCCTATCGTTGCCCACTTCAATTGTGCAGAGCATAGAACTGTTTAACTTTATGGTAGAATTTATCTGGATTCTATTAAACACCACTGCCTCCCCCACCCGCCACACCCCCAGACTAATCAGTCATCTCAGTTCCAGGATATCCCTCCCAGAGTTCATCAGGGTCATGTTGTAGCCAAACCATCTGCTTCATTAATAACCTTCTCTCCAAAGTAAAGTCAGAACTACAGAGGTCCACAAATGATTGCACAATGTTCTGCACTGTAGTGATTGTAACAAGGTCAGCTAGGTGAACCTCACAGAATTTAAGTTCCCTGATGAGGGCCATTAATTTGGTACAATCAGGGAGTTTTGGCTGACAGATATAAACAGGAGTGTCAGAGTTTCTGTTTCCTCTGAGAGTTGGTTCTGAGGTAGCTGGATCAGTTTTAATGACTTGAAAAATAAAGAGTGACTTGGTGACAGAATGGAGTTATTTCAATGGCGATAAGAGTAGGATTAATGATGAAACCATGCAAAAGCACCTACTTACTGAAGCCCAACTGTTCTTCAAACAGTCAATACTGGCTTTATTATTGGAAAATGCAGCAAGTGGAGCATACAATTTGAGGGTATTCCAATTGAAGTGGATATCCTCGCCAGTCTAACTGAGCTTGGGGAACATCACTTAAATGAAGGTAATTGCATAGAATCACTCAAGACATATCCCGAACGCAGAGACTCTAAGTCAGCCCAAAGGAAAACCCCAAAACAAAGCCAAGCCTCAGCCAAATGATTACAATTTTCTTCAGGATCCAGGCTGACAAGCCATTGTAGTTGCTATCAGTATGCAGACTCAAGACAGCAAAGGAGTCCCACTAGACCTAAATTGAATAACAGAAATCCATAGGCCTGTTTCCAAGAGAGTGCACACCCTGGAAAGGCCACCAACATATGGATTGGAACAGTTACGTTGCTCAGCAACGTCCAAATCAAAACTAATATAAATAAACATCTAGTTAAATGGTCACCTGGTTCTAATGGAGATCGATACTGGCATGGTCATTTCAGTGATCGTAGAACCAGACTTTAACAAAATTCGCTCTGGATTCCAACCCTTAAGTTTGGGCAAGACCTTGGCTAGACTGAGAACCTATACTGGGGATCCTATACAAATTCAGGGTACAAGTTTGGTTCTGGTCTCTTAAAAGAAGCAACTGGTGCAGTTACCACTAATTGTAGTAAAAGGCTCGGGCCCAAGCTTGATGGGGAAAAATTGGTTGAGAAAATTCATCTTGATTGGCTCAATATCATTCGATTAGAAAACGGCTGCCTGAGTAAATACACAGAAGTTTTCCCAGAAAGTCAAGGGACTATCAAAGTGTAGGCCACCTTGCATGTTGACCAGGAAATAATTCCACGATTCTGCAAGACCTGCCCAGTATCACTTTCCTTATGGGCAAAAGTACAAGCAGATATCAGAAGGCTGGAAAATGAGGTAATCATTCAATCACTCCAGTTTGCAGAATGGACAGCACCGCTCATGCTAATTGTGAAGCCTAATGGGTCAGTTTGCTTTTGTGTGGATTTTTAACAAATAGGAGACAACTTTTTGTAGCTAGATAAATACCCAATCCCAGCATTGAGGATTTATATTCAAAGCTAGTGGGTGTAGGGGGTGGGGTGGGGGCAACAGCGGCGGAGGACTGCCCTACATGAAGCTGGACATGAGCCATTATGGTTAGATGAGGTTTTTGAAAAGTATGTTGCAAATAAGACCATAAAAGTTTGTACCATTACACAAGATTGTGCAAGTTTCAGCAGACAATGGAGAACACTTGACAAGGTCAACTCCAGATCATCATTTATCTAGATGACAAGCTAATAACAGGGAAGGAGCACTTAGAGAATGTGTACATAGTTCTTAGAAGTTTCCCCAAGACCATCACATGCCTTAAAAGGGAAAAATCCATGTTCTGGGCACCCCAAGTGACCTACTTGGGCGACAGAGTTGAAAAGATCGGTTATTCTTAATAGAAGATAAAGTGAGGGTGATCAAAGGCTTCTATGTCTGTGCTGGAGCTTAGGTCTTTTCTTAGGCTGGTGAGCTGTAATGTAAAGTTCATACATAACCTGGTCTCCATCATGGCACCTTTGCATCAACACTTAAAAAAGGGTCAGCCTTGGAAATGGTTGAATAACCAAGCCATAGCTTTCATGGAAGTGAAGAAAGTGAGAGCTGATGTTGACTTGCAAAGCATTCCCGTATGGCACCGGGGTTGTATAAGTCATAGGTAGCCCAATGCAGAAGAACTCTTCATAGTGCATGTACTCAGGATGTCAGATAATGCAAAGCATATACACATCCAGATAGAGAAGCAAGGTTTGGCAGTCATTTTGGAGTCAAGAAGAAAAATTTGGAATAATAACAGATCACAAACCCCTGCCAGGTCTACTTAAAGTGGACAAGACAGAGCTGCCCATAGTTTCTGGCCAAATTCAGTGGTGGGCTTTAATACTAAGTGCATATAATTACAGGTTGGAACACCACCCGGAGGACCAAGTATCAAATACTTTAAGCAGCATCCCACTGGCAGACACACTGCCGGTGGTACCACCACTGGAAGAGTCTGCAATGGTTTTAAATTTTCTGGACTTCTAGTCACAGCTGACAATATCAGTCTTTGGGTGTAGAAAAATCCAATCCTGGCAAAACTGAAACAGCAGGTGGTGATGGAGGAAGCTAAAAGGCCGATATAACCGGAACTGAAACCTTTTTGGACCTGAAGAGACCAGATCATTTTAGAGTACAGCATATTGTTATGGGGATCAAGAATGATTGTCCCAAGCAAAGGTTGTCACCGGATACTGGCTGAACTCCACCAGGGTCATCTAGGGTTTTCCAAAATGAAGATGTTGGCAAGAAATTCTGTCTGATGCCAGGATTGGATGCAGATATTGCTGCCTTGGTTGAGTAGTACCAACTAGAATGCCAACAAGAACAAATATTATCGCCAGCAGCTCCCCAACTTTCAGGAGAATGGCTGGGTAAACCCTGAATTTGGTTACATGTCAAATATGCAGGTCCTTTCATGGGCTAACTGTTTTGTGGATGCTCACTCAAAGTGGCTGGACCTGCATAGAGTTCATTCGCCAAACATCGGGATGATGACAGAAGAACTGCAATTCCTTTTCAATATATGGGCTCCCGGAAGTGCTGTTCCTAGATAACAGGTTATCATTTATCAGCATGTAATTTGAGTAATTCCTAAAGTCGAATGGTATTTATCACATCAGGACAGCTTCATACTACCCACCATCCAATCATCCAGCAGAATGAGTAGTCCAGGCTTTAAAGGCAGGCTGAGAGAAACAGCCTATAGCTTCACGAGATACCAAACTGTCCCAGTTCTTACTTGATTATAGGACCACCCCTCATGCAACTACAGGGATCGCTCCAGTAAAGGTGGTCATGGGAAGAATACTCTGCGCCAGGTGAAATCTAAACTTCCTGGACCTGGGCGGGAGGGTGAAACAGCATCAGGAACGCCAATGCCAGACTCAAGATTCCATTAAGCGAGAGAGAGAGAGAGAGAGAGAAAAAGAGTTTACTTCAGGGAATGAAGTTAGGTGCACAAACCCTGGGAATGGCCATGCGTGTGGGAACAAAGTGTGCCAGGCTCCTTGATTGACCTTCCGATAGGTCTGGAACCTGTGGAATCTGTCGCTTTTGCCCGAAACGACAATTTTGCTGCTCCTCGGATGCTGCCTGAACTGCTGTGCTCTTCCAGCACCAATAATCCAAAATCTGGAACCTGTGGGTTCTACCTCCCCGTCAAGCCTTGAAGATCCCTCACAATCTGAAATGGACACGGTGGATGTCGCCATCTCGACATCTTTATTATCTGAAGAGGAGAATGAATTTTTTGCTGGATGCTTAGGGTGCAAGAATTGAGCTACTGTTGTTACACACCGCCTGCATCAGGGACAGTGTTGGAGGAACCTGATCCAGTGCTAAAATTCCCCAGGAAGAGCTTCAAATAAAAGACTGGCCTATGTCCTGGGAGTCAACAAGGGACAGATGTTGTGATTGTAACTGGGTCAGCCAATGGACCGCATAGAATATGAGTTCCTTCGTTGGGGCTGTTAATCTGGTCCAATCAGGGAGTCCTGGCTGACAGATATAAACAGAGTTATGTTAGGGCCGACTGCCTGCCCCTCTTCCGCAGTTACGTTAGAGCCCGGGTGTCCTTGGAGAAGGAGCACGCGGTGTCCACTAACACCCTGGAGTTGTTCAGGGAGAGGTGGGCGCCGCAGGGAGTGGAGTGTATTATTTCCCCCTCCAACTCTATTTTGATTTAGTCCCTACCCTCCCCTTCACTGTTTTGATCACACAGCATTGCCCTTTGATGTGAAGGGCAGTGCTTGTCACTGGCCACTCGGGAGTTTTCCTATCTTCCTGGTGGTGGAAATTGAATAAAGATTTGTGCACTTTGTGTCTCTCACTGTGTCTCACACCTGCACACACACACCAAAAAAAAATAAAACAAACTCCATTTGATGTGAAGGGCAGTAAAAAAAAATAAACAGAGTTAAAAATCACCGAGGAAGCGGCACTGCGAAAGCTAGTGCTTCCAAACAAACCTGTTGGACTATAACCTGGTGTTGTGTGATTTTTAACTTGTCCACCCGAGTCCAACACAGGCACCTCTGAGATATAAACAGGAGTGTCAGAGATTCGATTCACTCTGAGACAGGCTCTATGGAAGCTGGATCAGTGTCAAAGACATTCCACAAGTAAATAACGGGTTACTTGGTGATGGGATACGGGCCTCTGTGTAGTTATTTCATGCATTATTTGCAACTTCTGATAAAAATGCAGTCCCTGTCCAAATGCATCAAGATTAGGTCAATGCCCAAATTTGGGCTGACAAGGGAGAAGTAACTTCCCCAAGATGCAGCATTTCTTGAAATAATCCAGCAACTGATTACAACATTTCTAATTTCCATGAACTTTGCAATTGCAGGAATAAGTGCAAGTCGGATGGCTGACTCTTTTCACTAATGGGTGTGGGGTAAGGAGGAGGTCTTCGCCATTCAGTTCAATGCATGTGAATGATTAACACAATTTTCAGTGGACAAGTTCCAAAGGTGGCTGTCAAATCAGTTGTTTGATGTGTACTCACGGTGTTGCCATGCGTTTGATTTCTCTAGCACAGGGTATCACGGGGCTTGCTTTGGAATGGTGGTGTGTACAATTTCTGGCTTTTGGGCTTCTGAAATGCTGACATCAGTAGTGCTATGGAGTTCAGATTCATGGCAAAAATCTTCCACAACAGCACTTAACCAAATCAGTTAAAGATTACCTTTAAATGCAGTTGAAATAACTCTGACCGAGCTTGCAATGCTCATGATTTGCTCAATTTCACTGAAAATAAGGTGGTATGAAAATGAAAATGATTTCTGGCAACTTTCATCAGTGAAATTTCCTTCATCCAAAATTGATTAATCACATTTGAATGTCAGTTATGGTCCTCCTTGCTGCATTGCCTTTATAATTCAGATGATATCCAAAGTATGTGGTTGGTTAACTCAATTGGCTGGATGGATGATGTGTAGTGCAGAATGATGTCAACAATATGGGTTCAATTTGTACAATGGCTGTGGTTACCATAAAGGACTCTCCTTCTCAATCTCTCCCTTTTCTCGATGAGTGGTGACCCCCAGGTTAAGCCATCACCAGTTGTGTCTCTATCTAATGAGAGAGCAGCTTTATGGTCTGAGAAGTCTAGGGCAATGGAAGCAAAAGCCACCACGTGACCTCTGACATTCTGAGACCACATTAGAATAATACAGTGGCAAACATTAATCAGTATTAGGCTGAGGTTTATCAATTTCAGCAGGGTTGAGTTTTGCAAATGGGAGTTAGGTAAACTAACAACTTGCAATGGACTAGAACGTACAAGAATTTACTCTGGGTACTGGTAGGATGCTGAGGAGAGTGTAGGGAGAATGGAGGGCAAAAGAATAAAAAATTCTGATGCAATCTTTCAGCAACCTCTGCTGATGTTCAGGTTGCTGTTATTGCTCCACCCACTTATGTCCCCTCATTGCATATTCAAGCAGACTTCTGTTTGTTGCCTACTTTCCATGCAAGCAATAGATTCATCATAACTGAAGTCTAAGCTGACAAGCTATCTAAGAATTTGAAAATGCATTTGTCTCAATGTAGCTGACACTACAGATAGAGCCATGGATGAGAGGAGAAGGGAACTAGCTGTGCATGCTCAACATGTAAATTAAATCCACATAATTAAATCAGACATGCAAAATTAATCTTCATCAAAACACTGGAACAGTCAAAGGAATTTTTTTTTCAAAACTGCAATGCAAATGCATATTTAAATGCATACAAGGACCTAATGATTTTATTGAAGTAAACTGGTTCTTAATTTATTCATTGGTGTAGTCATAGACATCCAGTGATGAGCCTCCAATTGGAAGTCAATCGGAAAGACAGTCTGCAATGATCCTATTTTAATCCTGGACCTAACATTTAAGCATATATGACAGGATAAGCCATTGACACTTTCCATGGTACAGCATCCATTGCAATTTGCATTCCTGCATGTGGAATTATGGTGCCACTATCTCAGGTCCATTTCTTCTCTAGGGATACTTAAACTACATTCAGTAAAATTACAAATAGATGCAGAATGTAAAATATTGTTGAAGTTTCTGTAAATCAACAGGAGAGTCTCAATTGTTATGCTATGTTTCATGCTTCTGTGTACAGATTCAGATACTCTGAAGTGCTGTCATCCAAATGCAAAACAAAAAAATGTGTAAATTTATCAAATAATCATTTTGTTCATTTATAAACATATTCATTAATCACAATTCAATGTCAGTTACTGTTCTCCTTGCTGGCACTGCCTTGATAATTAATTAGAGGAAAATAAAAACTGATGTTACTGCAATTCACAATGATCAGGATTGTACAAATTGGCAAGTAAATTATTTAAAGTGGAAGTGCCAAATCATAGAAATAAAAATTGGACAACAGATGTGAAACAGGCTGCAATTCAAAATCACCAACCTTACACTATTGCAAAAGGTCTAAATTACAATGCAGAATTAATTCACTATGTTACAATAGTGCGTCTGATAGCACAAATACATTTGAAGGGCTTTGTCTTATTTTTGGATTATATACAAGATTTTGTTAGATTCACCATCATACTGCGTCCCATAAACAGATACTCTATCATCCCCTATGATCCAAAATGTTGTTTTACTGCTCAATATCCAGATAAACCATAACATGATCAAGAAGTCATATCAGAGCAGCTATCAGATATTTGAATGTCCTCCTCTGCTTATGAAACTTGACATAAAAGTAATTTACTGAAACCATAAGGAAACAGGCTGGCTTATTTTACAGTAAATGCATATACCAAATGGAATTTTCCTAGTGATATCAAATATCTATCTCCATATTTCATTTAAAAAAAACATTGTGCAACCTTGCAGATGCCCTCGGCATGGACTTACTTTCAAACTAATCTATTTGAAGACCGCTGGTGTCTGATTTTCTGTTACAGTCTACTGGGGATCAGTTGCTCATCTGGTCTCCTTGAGAGAAAGAGCAATAGATAAATCCAGCCCCTTAAGCTATTAGGACCATCAGTCAATTGCCAGGTGAAAGTAATTTTTTTTTGTTAATTACAGGGAACTTAACATGGCTTGGGTCACATGCTGAATCGCGTACCACAAGTCAAAAAAATCAGTCCCAACTGTATGTTCGCCTGCTCAGTTCTGGATTGTGAATAATTCTGGCAAGGTTACCACCAAGTCATAACCATTTAGAAGTGTTTTACACCAGTGAACAAAAATCAAATCTAAAAACTCATCATAATCTATAAAAACGATTTATCTAATATTAGTCAATGACCAAAATAAATTAACTAGCATTGCCAATGATTGGAAATTTATTTTAATCTTATGCCTTATTAGGTGTGGAGAACGTGGCATTTCCTGGAAAATAGCCTTGAGAAAGCTGTCATAGAAGCAATTCGGTATCAATATGTTTAATAAGAGTTATGACAGATATCTCAAGATGAGTTTTGTGAAGTGGTTTAATCCTTTAACATGAAATTAATTTCCTTATAGCTTTTCAACTTTGTGACTATCATAGTTATAACAGAAATTGTGCAAAATAGTTTAAACTTGATTCTATATAACTCAGTGCCACATAATGGTAATGATACATTCTTAAATATATATTTCAGCATCAAAATGGCAAAGACTGCAAATCAAAAATATATTAAATGAAATTGTTTGGATTAATGGAAAGGAAATTTGCCATGGTATAGAACTGGCTGCTTATTCACCATAACTTCATTTTGTACTACTGGTAAAGATTAATTTCACTTTTTTTCTATTCATTCATGGGACATGAACATTGCTGGCTGGTCGGCATTTACTGTCTGTCCCTACTTGCCTCTGAGAAGGTGGTGTTGAGCTGCCTACTTCAACCACTACAGGTACATGCTGAAAATTGACCGACAAGGCACTTAGGGAAGAAATTCCAAGATTTTGACTCAGAGACAGTGAACAAACAATAAAGTACTTCTGTAGTGATTGGAATGATTTCTCTGACTGGGGCTGTTAATATAGTCTATCCAGGGAGTCCTGGCTGACAGATATAAACAGGAGTGTCAGTTTTTGTCAGGGTCATGTAGGATGCACGAGTAAATAAAGGGCAACTTGGTGATGTATATCGGCCTTCGTGGAATTATTTTAGTAGCGATGAAAGAAAAACATGCCCCTGAACATATTCACTCACAACAGTCATCTTTGAGTTGGGTTCAATATTTCTGGCACTATGCTGCTCTTTGGCAAGCTTGACTTGTTTGATACTGATGTCATAGACTGTGTCCAGTGTGCGGAAAGTATGCATTTTCTTTGGGCAAATGACATTGGGGCAGACAAAAAGCACCTAGTAATTCTCCTGACAGTGCATGGGCCTGCAGCTTTCTCGGTTATTAGAAGCTTAACTTTCCCTCAGGCACCAGGTATTAAAACCTTCCAAGAGTTGACAGATTTAGCTAAGGAAAATTACAACCCCAGTTTTCCCCTAATTCTGAAATGCTATCGGTTTTACTCAGCAGTTTGAGAATCAAGGGAAATATGTCCCGGGATTTCTGACAAGATTAAGACGAGTGGCAGAGGCATGTGGTTTTTGTTTAACCCTACGTGAGATTCTGCGAGACTATTTCCTTCAAGGTTCACCAACAGCTGGTTGGTGAACAGTTAAATTGATCAGCAACATCCAAATCAGATCCAATCAAAATAAATGTTTGGTTAAATGGTCACCTGGTTCTAATGAAGGTTGATATTGGCGTGGCTGTATCATAATTGTAGAATCAGTGATCAACAAAATTTACTCTGGCCTCTAATCCTTAAATTTGCCAGGCTTAATCCCTATATTGGGAATCCCTACAGATTAAGGGGACAACTTCAATTCCAATCTCTTCTGAGAAGCAGCTGGTTCAGTTGCTCCTGGTTGTACTAAAAGGCTTGGGTGGAGCTTGATGAGATAAAATTGGTTGAGTAAGATTCACCTAAATTGGCTCAATATTTTTTGATTAGAAAATGGCTGCCTGAGTGAAGTTCTAACTAAAATACCTGGAAGATTTTCAGAAAAGGCTAGGGACTATCAAAGGGACGAAGACCACGTTACATGCCCAAGAAGTAATTCCAAGATTCTGCAAGGCCGTCCACTGCCATTTGCCTTACATGCAAAGTTGAGGCAGAAATCAGGACGCTGGAAAGAGAAGGAATCATCAAACCAGTCCAGTTTGCAGAATGGCTAGCACTGGACACCTGGGGGGGGCTGTCCTTCATGAAGCTGGACATGAACCATGAGGACCTGCGATTGTGATACGATGAGGATTCCCATAAGTATTCTACAATTAATATCCATAAGGTTTGTACCAATATACAAGATTACGTTTTGGAGTATCATCCGTCTTTTCTATGAGATGATGAAGAACACTTCACAAAGTCTACTCAGGTCACTATCTAGCTGGATGACATGCTAATAACTGAGAAGACCAATAAAAAACATTTAGAGAACATGGACGTAGCCCTTAAATGTTTCTCCAATGCAGAAGTACACCTTAGGATGGGAAAAATATGTGTTTCAGGCACCCCAAGTGACCTACTTGAGCTATGGAGTGAACATGCCCAGGAGATAAAGTGAGGCAATCAAAGTAGCCCTAGCTCCCAAGTCCATACCAGAGCCTAGCCCTTTCCTTGCACTGATGAATTATTATGGAAAATTCATACATAACCTGGCCTCTACCCTGGCACCCTCACATCTGCTATTGAAAACGGGTCAGCCTAGGAAATGGTCTCATAACCATGATGAAGCCTTTAGAAAAGTGAAGAAACACTATTGTCATCTAACGTGGTTGGCACACTATACAATCCCAAGTGAGATGTGTTCTGACATGTGATGCCTTCCTGTTAGGTATCGTGGTAGTGTTGTCGCACGAGTAGCCCAGTGGAGAGGAATGCTCAATGGCGTATGGTTCCTGGACTTTGGCTGATGCTGAACGGATGCGCCCAGATACAGAAAGAAGCTTTGAAGGTCATCTTTTGTATGAAAAGTTCCACCAAGTCCTTTACGGACATAAATTTGGAATAGTAATGGACCACAAACCCCTGCTAAAGAGAACAGGGTCACTCCGCCCGTAACTTTAGGTCAAATTTAGCAGAGGCTTCTTATTCGGAGTGCATACAATTACCAGTTGTAATATCATCCAGAAGACCACGTGGCAAATGCGGACGCCTTGAGCCGCCTCCGATTGATTGATGCACACCGGTTGTGCCACCACTAGAAGAGTAGTTTTCAACTTTATGAACTGCTTTCTGGACACCACTGACAGTATCAGACTGTGGACACAAAACAACCCGTCCTGGAAAAACTAAAACAGCTGATGGTAATGGGAGACTGAAAAGGATCATCATAACCAGAAGTGAAATCTTTCTGGACCCGGAGAGACCAGATCACCACAGAGGATGCATATCATTAAGACAGCAAGAGAGATTCTCCTGAGAAAAGGTTGCTGACAGATATTGGTTGAACTCTACCAGTGTCATCCAGGAATTTCCAAAATGAAGATGTAGGCAAGAAGTTATGTCTGGTGATCAGGATTGAATGCATTAGTGGGACAGTGCTCAGAGCGCCAAGAAGCACTAAAATTACTGCCTCATTCATCGGAATAGCCAGGTAAACCCTGGGCTTGGTTACACATTAACTATGCAGGTCCTTTCATGGGATATATTTTTAATCATTGTGGACACTCATTCAAAGTGGTTGGGCATACATAGAGTTCATTTGTTAAACATGTAGATGACCAGTGAAGTTGCAAGCATCTTTTGCAGTACACAGACTCTCGGAGGTGCTGATCACAGGCAATGGACCATCATTTACCAGCAGAGAATTCAAGTATTTCCTCGGGTTGAATAGCATTCAGAATGTAAGCATAGCTCCATACCATCCCATTGTCCAAAGGCCTGGCAGAAATAGCAGTCCAAACTTTGAAGACAAGCTTAAAGAAACAGCCTACAGCGTCACTCGATACGAAACAGTCCTGTTTTATTACAGGACCGTCTCTCACTTAACTACAGGGACAGCTCCAGCAGAGTTGTTAATAGGGAGAAGACACCACACCAGGTTAAACCTGACCTTCCCAGACCTGGGGTAGGGAGGGTGAAATGGTATCAGGAACACCAACATAGGACAGAAGACTCCTCTAAGCTAGACAAGCAGTTTACTTCAGGGACAACATTTGGTGTTGAAACCAAGGGACTGGCCTTGCATGGATAGGAGGCATGGTCGACACAAGATCAGGTCCTGTGACACACAAAGTTCAGGTTGGAAAGGCGGTCCTTAACATGCATGTGGACCATATGAAAGCTAAAATCTCACAAACGGGACAGGAGCAAAGCATACCCAGTCCCTCAGAACATCTGACAAGGCTGTCAGAACCCATGGGTTCTCCCCCTCAGCCTAGTGTCTAAGAAACCACTGAGGATGAGATATCACAAAGGCAATGCCGTAACTGCCTAAAGAAGAGGAATTTCCACCTTGACACGCCAGGTAAGAGAGACTGGCCATGATTCGGTACATGTGACCAGTATCCGAGGCAGAGTTGGAGGTACTCGAGCTGGTGCGAAAACACCCCTGGAGAAGCTACAGGAAAAAGAATGGGCCTACATCTCAGGATTTAGAGGGGAAGGGATTATAGTGACTGGAACAAGGTCAGCCAGGTGGAGTTCCCTGATTCGGGCTGTTAACCTGGTCCAATCAGGGAGGCCTGGCTGACAGATACAAACAGGAGTGTGCGTTGTGGAGTCCATGGACCATGTATATATTGGGTGTGGACGTTTGCACTCCCTTTTCAATTTTCTGAAAAACCTCCTCCTCTGCTTTTGGTTGCACTTCAGTCCCACGCTCCTGATCTTTGGGCACCCGGTACGGAGGAGGGAGGGCAGGTCCGAAGACCTCCTCGTGGGTCTGCTCCTGGGCCTGGCCAAACTGGCCATCAACAGGTCCAGGCAGCGGGCCGTGGAGGGGGTCGTTAGGGCCGACTGCCTGCCCCTCTTCCGCGGTTACGTTAGAGCCCGGGTGTCTCTGGAGAAGGAGCACGCGGTGTCCACCAACACCGTGGAGTTGTTCAGGGAGAGGTGGGCGCCGCAGGGAGTGGAGTGCATTATTTCCCCATCGAACTCTATCTTGATTTAGTCCCTACCCTCCCCTTCACTGTTTTGATCACACAACATTGCCTTTTGATGTGAAGGGCAGTGCTTGTCACTGGCCACTTGGGTGTTTTTCATATCTTCCTGGTGGTGGAAATTGAATAAAGATTTGTGCACCTTGTGTTTCTCACTGTATCTCACATCTGCACACACGCACACCATGGGTGCTGGGGAAAAAATAAGCACTACCGCAGTTAGGCGGTAGTGTGGGGGTTAAGGAAAAAAAAAAGAAGAAAAAAAGAAAAACAAACAGGAGTGTGCGCTGTGGAGTCCATGGACCATGTATATATTGGGTGTGGACGTTTGCACTCCCTTTTCGATTTTCTCAAAAACATCCTTCTCTGCTTTTGGTTGCACTTCAGTCCCACACTCCTGATCTTCGGGCACCCAGCACGGAGGGGCGAGGGCAGCGTGGATCTACTCCTGGACCTGGCCAAACTGGCCATAAATAGATCCAGGTAGTGGGCCGTGGAGGGGGTCGTTAGGGCCGACTGCCTGACCCTCTTCCGCGGTTACGTTAGAGCCCAGGTGTCTCTGGAGAAGAAGCACGCGGTGTCCACCAACACCCTGGAGTTGTTCAGAGAGAGGTCGGCACTGCAGGGAGTGGAGTGCATTATTTCCCCCTCCGACTCCATTTTGATTTAATCCCTGCCCTCCCCTTCACTGTTTGATCACGCAGCATTGCCCTTTGATGTGAAGGGCACTGCTTGTCAATGGCCACTCGGGTGTTTCTTTGCTACCTGGTGGTGGAAACTGAATAAAGATTCATGCACCTTCTGTCTTTCACTGTGTCTCACAGCTGCACACACACAACATGGTGCTGGGGATAATGTAAGCACTACCGCAGTTAGGCGGTAGTGTGGGGATAATAGAAAAAAAAGTGAAAAAAAATACGAAAAAACAACACCCTAAAATACATAAATAAACAGGAGATTCACCAACACTCTAAAAAAAGTATAAACAGAAGTGTCAGCTATCTTCAAAAAAAAACAAACAGGAGTGTCTCCAATTCTATTTTGATTTAGTCCCTGCCTTCCCCTTCACTGTTTGATCACACAGTGCCCTTTGATGTGAAGGGCACTGCTTGTCACTGGCCACTCGGGTGATTCTTTTTCTTACTGGTGGTGGAAATTGAATAAAGATTCGTGCACCTTGTGTCTTTCACTGTGTCTCACACCTGCACATACACAACATGGGTGCGGGGGAATAAATAAGCACTACCACAGTTCGGCGGTAGTATGGGGGTAAAAAAGAAAAAAGAAAGAAAAAAATAAACGTAGTGTCAGGGATTCTGTTCACTCTTGGAGCCGGCTCTGAGCTAGCTGACTCAGTATCATGTACTATGCCCATGTAAATAAAGGGTGACTTGGTGACAGGATACCAGTCTTCATGGAGTTATTTCGATTTCCAAGTCAGGATAATGAGTGGTTTGAAGGGGAACTTGCAGGTGGTGATGTTCCCATGTATCTACTGCCCTTCTCCTTCTAATGGAAATGGTCATGGGCTTGAAAGGCGCTGTCTATGGTTCTGCCACTTTTAGTTTCAAGTAGATTCCAACTTATGAGTTACTCATCAAGAAATCATACTATTGATTTAATAAAAAAATCAGTCGAGCATATAACTAGAAAATGTGCCGCTCTCTTCTGGAAGAAAGTTAATTTCATTGGAGGAAAACGCGTCCATGGACAGGAAGCCTAACCTAGACACCCGACCGACATGCGGATTTTTGTGCCACTGCTTTACTGTGTAAAAGACAAGCAAATCTAATAATGCCTTCCTTTTTTAAAGATTCAGCAGTTGAAAGTCCTGATTGAATTTCATCCCAGTTTCATTAAATATTCATAAAGGCCAATTAGAAGGGCAACTAAGTAGGCCACAGGGCACCCTTCCATCATTCTGTCAAAGACAGGCCATCAGAATGCCCTGTTTGTATTAATACCGGCTACTCAGTTACTGCTTTCAATCACAATTCTTTTTTTTTTCGACATTACTGCTTAATCCTTGCATATCATTTTTGTGGACAGAGAAAAATCAAATAGTTCTCAGCAAAAGATGCTTATTGTGTGTAAAGAGAAAAACATCCTTAAATCAACTTATGGAATGCAAGTCTTCAGAAATGAGCAGTGATGAGTGATGGTACACAAAGATAACTGCTTTAAATTCAGACTCCATCAGACTTTGTTACTTGACCCACTGAAAACTACTGCATATATTTCAGTTTATATATTATTTATCATAAATTATGAATATTGAATTTGATTCCTAATACTATATTTTAATGATTTTCATCAATAAATCAATTTCACTTATGTAAAAAACAATTTTTGTTTTTTGTAAAACAATGGTTCATCACAATGAATTGAATCTTTGTAGAATTTATAAATAAGCGATAATAATTTCACCCAAAAATTATAAAATAACAATTAGCCATCTCAATGCATCCACTTCATTATTTTTTCTTTATTTATTACTTGATCTTTGTCAATCAGCTCTTTCATAGTTCTGTCACATTTCAGTTTAATTGATTATCTGAATAGTGGAATTTTGAATTTCAATGGTTTTTGCTATTACATGTAATGATTAAAATCATTAATAAAATTCTTGAGCATGATAGAACTGCAATATTCATATAAAACAATATAAAATTTTAGATACGTGTTGAACAAAATGCCATTCTTGTAGTTGTACTGATGCATTTTGACTTTGTGCTTAGTGACGTGAAACAGCACAATGAAATATGCTTATATAGTGAAACAACTACGCTTTTTTAATTAGATCTTAAAATCCATATTTTTCATTAGGTAGAAAGACATCTCTTTCTTTCAGAAGCTGTGTTCCTTATTTTTTTTTCTTCTGTTTACCCTTTCTTGTCAATTCCTTTATTATTTCTGCTGCCCACCTGTTTCTATCAGTAGGATACACTAAGTCTCTGCCAGATTGTCTCATTCAGCTGTCCTACGGATGACTGCTGATCTTTGTCTTTCTTTGTTGCAAGAATACTTATTGTGGACAGCTTGTCTGGCAACTCACCATCAATTTCCTCCTAAAAGGAAATAATTTTAACAAGGCAAACAAAGTGTTGATATTCACTGTAACTTTCAAAATATTGGTTATATAAATTTTCCTTGTTTGTTTTAATGAAAATCCATCCTAAGTTTCTGACCAACAAGAACGTAAATATTAATCTATAAAATATTACTCTCACTGAAAGAAAATATATTTCCTATTTTTGCATTGTTTTGTTTTCGGAATAAATCCTGAGCTAAACTTTTAATGCTATTGATTACACATTCCTTCTAACATATTTGTATTCACCTAAAGGAGCAGGTGGTCCTCGCAATTTCCATTTAACTGATATATTAGCTATGTGCTGCTTTTCGTCTAGAGGTGATATTAATCAATTTAGCTTAAATGATAGAAGAAATCATTCACGTTAAGTGCTAAAAGGAAGGACATTGGTGGCAAGAAATAATGAGCACTAATGAGAGAGCAAGAGACAGCCAGTTTCTGGTCTAATAATTGCCCCTGCCAGATGGTGTCATGTTTACCAATATAGTGGATAATTTGCAAGGAAACAGGATTAACTATATTAGCAATATTCACATGTTTATAATACATTTTATGCAAATTACACTGCTATTTAAAAATCAAGTTTTGTTTCAGACAAACCCTTCAGGAATTGCACCACAAAATAAGTAAACATATATACATGCACATACATATACATTTCTGTGAATGTACCCATATTCTACACTAAATTCAGGGCAATATACTCAGTTTGGTTTGTAAGAGATATTCTATCTCATTAATTTTCCTTTATAGATTTAATTATTTCTATAAATTGAAGTTGTTATAAACATATATATGATAAATTATAAAATAGATATACTTTTGTGATTTTAATAATTCCATTGATTATATCCTTTAACTTTGCTGTGCTTTATTAATATGTGACAGATTCTCAAGTGCACAGTATGATAGACTGCACCCATGTGGCATCAAGCCCTGGTAATGCATCCAGGTGTTTTTAAGGGAAGGGATCTCACTTCTTCAATGTACAGCTAGTGGACAAACAGTGCAGGTATGTGCTAGGGTTCCTAATAAATGTTAAAATTCATTCATCTTCAGGAATTTGATGTCACAGCAGTTCATACCACCAGAAAATCTCAGCACATGGGACCTGTCTGACAAGAGAATTCCTTTAAAAAAAGAGCTCCTGACACCTGTACACAATTCTAAAGTGGAGGTTCAGATGGATACAACAGAGCTCCAGCTACAAGAATAAAATGCATTGTAGTGGCCTTCACACCTGCATAACTTGGCCCTGCAGACAGGGCTGGAATTGGAGAATGACCATATGGAATAGTACTTCGCCTTACTGGAGGAGGACGATGATGAGAGGGGGAGAGAGAGAGAGAGAGAGAGAGAGAGAGAGAGAGAGAGAGAGAGGGGGTGAGATAGAGAGGGGAGAGAGAGGGGAGGTCATCAGGCTGCACAGTAAGGCTACCTGGAGATCAATATATGGAATGACACACTGAGAACAGTATGTCCTGCTGTGGACCTGACCCATGCAGACATCTCTGTCAGTATTTTCATTCACAATCAATAGTCCAATGATTTGACATAATCTAGTGCTTAGTAATCATCAAGCAGTACATTTCAGTTAGCCACACAGTAGCCCCATCCGCTCAAAATTGTAATTGACAAATAGCACCGCATGCTGCTATTGCTATTTCCAAACATTAAGTATATAACCCATATAAGGGTCAAATGACTATCCATTTTATTCTTTTGCCACACTTGCAATTGACACAAGTGTAATGAGATGCACTCAAATGAACTCAAAAGCAATGTTTTGACTGGTCTTCCCCTGTGGCTGACCCACATGTGAAAGTAAGCTGCTCAATGTGTGTGTCAACTGTGATGGTTCAAGGAGCGCCTCATCTTCCGCCTAGGAACCCTCCAACACACAGAATGAAAGTAGATTTCTCCAGTTTCCTCATTTCTCCTCATCCCACCTTATCTCAGTCCCAACCCCCGGATTCAGCACCGCCCTCTTGACCTGCAATCTTCTTCCCAACCTCTCCGCCCCCACCCCCTCTCCAGCCTATCACCCTCACCCTCACCTCCTTCCACCTATCGTATTCCCAGAAGCCCTCCCCCAAATTCCCTCCCCCCAACCTTTTATCTCAGCCCACCTGGCACACCAGCCTCATTCCTGAAGAAGAGCTTATGCTCGAAACGTCGATTCTCCTGCTCCTCGGATGCTGCCTGGCCTGTTGTGTTTTTCCAGCACCACACTTTTCAACACATAGTTCAAGGAAAGCTATGCTTACACAGCATGAGGCATTGCATGTGCACCTGTTAGAGGACTGGACGCAGGGGGGAGAGGGGAGGGGTGCTGTTGTTATCAGAAGATAGTTTGACCTAAGGCACTATCCTGAGGCACCATTGCAGAGATATTCTGGATTGGATGACTGACCTACAACAACCACAACCATCTTCCTTTGTGCCTGGGATGACTCTAACCAGTGGAGAACTTTCCTCCAATTCTCATTGACTCCAATTTTGCGAGGGCTCCTTGATGCTAAGTCAATCAAATATGGTCTTAATGTCAATAAAAGTCATTCTCACCTCACCTCTGGAATTCTGCTGTATTGTCCATTTTTGAACAAAGGCTGAAATAAGATTAAGAAATAAAATACTAAGTAGAAGAAAAGGATGAAAGAAGAGAAGAGCCACAATGGCAGTATTCGAGATATAAGATGCAGGAGACAGTGGATAAGGAAACAGCTCATGAAGAGAGGAACCAGGGCCTTAATTGCTTTTGTTACCTCTCATATCTTTGTCTTGAAAAACTGGTCACTAGCCCACAGGTCAATCAGTTACTTGTTGTCGGCTGAATCTACATTTGCATATACCCATGTCACCAGACCTTTTGCACCTTTTACAACTATTGCTTGAACCAACATTAGTGTAAACAATACTTACAATGATTGTCAAATAACTTGTTTTAAAATAAGCAGTAATCTTTCAGCAAACAATTCCTTTCCTATTTCAATCCACAATTTAAAATGCAGAGAAATAGAGACATATTATTTACAACATTTCAAACAGCCTTAGAGAAACGGTGCACAGAAGGCATTGCAGCCATGTCCAGATAAGTGAAGAACAGTACAGAAGACATCTTTGCATGACCAGAGTGGCTGCAGCCACTAGACTTGGAAGGAAGAGCTATGCCTTTGAGCCTGAAGAACATAACAGCAGTGACCTACATCACCATTGGCTCTTTCCAAAACTCAATTTGGGACATAAGTAACATCTCCTAATCGACAGTCCACAAGGGTTTACAGGAGTTCACCGTTGTACTTTACAGGAAAGCAATTCAGTTTGTGCAGTTCATCATAGATCTGAATAGCTAAATTGCCTACGCTGTGCAATTTGCACCTATTATCCCTTAGGTGCAAGGGGCCATCAACTCGTGCTCAGAGCTGTTTGGCATCATCCAGCCAGATTTCTGAAGAAGAAGGAATTTCACTCCATCAACGTTCAATGTGTTTGTGGCCACAGGTACCAACTCATGCACCTGTTAACCACAGAGGTACCACCAAACATAAAATCTACACAACTCACAAGCTCCTCAAATATTGGCACCACCCGCCCCCACTCCCAACTTCTCCAGGGTCTGCTCATGATTGATAATGGTACCTCTGGAAAGCATGGCTAAACACCTCAGTGCAAAACTTTCAGATGATGCTGAATAAAACTGCATCTGCTAGAGCCATCAGTGTGTAAACAATTGGTTTTCTTAAGACGTTCTTATTGCCTGGACTGGTGAGGAAGAGTACTACAACACTCATTAGGTCTGAGAATACTGATTGCTTACTGTGCACTACACAACCTACCACAACAATGGTGTCAGAACTTTAAGGATGGGAAAATGGAGCTCCATCTGAATCCTCAAATTAGGGAAAAAAAGAGAGTCTAATGGAAATACTGACTTGGACAACGGTGATGCAGAGGAATCAGGACAGTAGGAAGATGAGGAAGACAGGCCTGAGATAATCTGATAGTGGGTAAATTTCATAATTTGTGATTTAACATGAATAGAAGGAATAGCCAGTTGTGATACATAAACCTTACTGCTCTCCTGTAAAAACTTGTTTCATTTGGTGAAACTCTGTGCTGCTCAGCTCGTCTTTCATTGTTATTTCTTTGTTTCCTTACAATAAATGTTTGTTCAGTTTGATGGCTGGAGTACTAACATGAAGTTCTGTGGATTTACATAGGGGATGCACTTGTAACATTCCTGTGACCTTTGTTTGCAAGAGACATTCCTCTGTTGCAGCGATGCAGAGAGGAAACAATATACCAAGTGACACTTGCATCACAACTGCATAACTTAAGTTTCTGCCTCCCAGAGGGTTTGCTCCTCCTGACCCTCTGAAGAGTAACCCACCCAAACCCATTTCCCTCTGACTAATGCGCCGAGCACTCTGGGCAATTTAGCATGGCCAATTCGCCTGACCTGCACATTTTTGTACTGTGGGAGGAAACCAGAGCGCCCAGAGGAAACCCACATAATACATGGGAAGAATGTGCAACCTCCACGCAGTCACCCACAGCTGGAATCGAACCTGGGTCCTTGGCTTTGTGAGGCAGCAGTGCTAACCACTGGGCCAAAGTGCCCCCCCCCCTTTGGTCTAACTCGGCCACGCTGACCAGATTTCCCAAATTAAACTAGTCCCATTGTCTGCATTTGGCCTATATTCCTCTGAACCTTTCCTATTCATGTATCTGCCCAAATATCTTTTAAATGTTGTAACTGTACTTGCATCTACCACTTCCTCTGGCAGTTCATTCCACATATGAACCACCCTCTGTATGAATGGTAGAGGTACTGAGAGACACTGGTATACATATGTGAACAGTTTGCTTACATTGCTAAGTCCAAATACAGAAATGAATCTGAAGATCTGCATCTGTCCACTTAACTGTACAGAAGAAAGCAGTTTCAGGGATGTTTGATTTAAAGGGTTCTGAATGAAGCATGCCTGCATGTGGTGAAAGAACTGGAATCGATGCATTTCAATTAAACTTCATATGATATGTGTGCATAATTTTCACGAGGGGCTAATGTTTCACTGGTGTCTTTGTGCTATTCAAGCCTTTTATGAGAAAATAAGCGATATGTAGGTTCCCTTTATTGTGATGAAATGAGTGAGCTGGTACTGTTTGGGCAGCTAAGTGCTGCAGGTCCTTCTTTGAAGGATGAACCACATGGTATGAGTTGCAGTTTACAGTGTTTCTCTCAATCCAGCATGGGTAGGTGCAGAGAAGTGAAAGATACTGATAAGACATAATGGCATGTGATGGAGATATCTATCACCAAGGAAGTAGATGACAGTCGTGTACAGTGCCAAGCTTACTTTGGTAGGACACAATCATAGTGTCATAATGGGGTTAGAGGCGGTGGAACTTGTTTTGCCAGATCACAAGAGATCATTCACTTTAAGTGAACTCGAGATATGCAACACCCTCTGGGTGGAAGTAAATTTTCTTTTAGTCTCCTCTAAACCTTCTATTTCTTACCTTAAGTTTATGTCTCCTGGTTATTGCCACCACCAGTGAGGGGAAAAGTCTCTTTACATCTACCCTATCAATGCTCCTCATATTTCTGTAAATCTCAGTCAGGTCCTCCCTCAGACTTCTCTGCTACAAGGAAAACAATCCCAGTCTCTCCAGTCTCTGTACATAGGTGAAATGTCACAGCCTGCACAACATCCAGATTAATCTCCACTGCACCCTCTCTTGTGCAATCATATCCTTCCTTTGGTGTAATGACCAGAACTGCACACTGTACTCCATCTGTAGCCTAACCAACATCTAATATTCCCTGAAAGAGTGGTAGAGGAGGGAACCATCACAACATTTAAGAAGTATTTAGATGTCATAGCATACAAGGTTACAGCTCAACTGATATGGACATGATGGACTGAAGGATCTCTTTTTCTGCTCTGTAACACTCTATGAGTCTATGACCTTCATGCACTATTACATCTAGTCAAGCCTCCAGGTTGATTGCACACTGACTGCCTATGCTGTCCTCCATCCATGGTATGTTCATCAGCCTAGAAGACCTCCTGTTGCCATCACTGGAGAGTATGCAAACCCTGTTCTCATGAATGCCCTGTAGGAGCAACTCAAGGGAACAGTCACTACAATTTGAGGCTGTCTTCCACTGCTTCAGAGCCATCTTCAGAGTTGAGTTGGTGACAAACTCCTTCGATAGTTCGAGGGCTCAGAAAGCAAAGTATGTCCAGAAGTTGAAGTGCAGAAGGTTCCACCAGAGAATAGTACCTCTGCTCACCTACCAGCAAAATTTGGTGCTTTCCTTGCAGAAAGACTATTAATGAGCTTTAAAGAGCACAATGTGAAAGTAAACCCATCCTGACCTTGAGTGGAAGTCCCTCCTATTTTCCGGGCCCGCCATAACACTTCGACTGAGAGAACGAAAATCTGCCAATAGAGTTAACTTTATTCTTTCATGGGCTGTGGGCATCACTGGCAAGATCAGCATTTATTGTGAAATCCTATTGTTGCTTGAGTCTATCCAACAACCTTCTACATGTATCTTAATATGCGCTATTACCCTTGTGATTACAGGCCTATGGTGGTATCTGGTCATCAAAGTCTTGAAGTTAAAATACAGAACTTTGTATCAAAGAGAGGGAATGGCATTGGCACATTGTTGTGGGACCAGCGACCAGAGACCTAAGTAACATTCTTTTGGCCTGGACTCAAGTCATACCACAGCAGATGGCAGGATTCGAATTCAACAAAATCTGGGATTAAAAGTCTAATAATGCCTGCGAATTGATTATCATCAAAAATCATCTGGTTCACTAATGTCCTTTTTTTAATATACTTATCTGATCTGACCATCATGTGACTTCAGACCCTGCAGAATGTGGTTGACTATTAGCTGCCATCTGAAATAAACTAACAAGCCAGTCAGTTGTATCAAACCACTAAAAAACCACAAAAAAAGAGATTGGACTGACCACCTAGCATAGACCTTAGCATGGGAAGAAACAGTAAACAGCCCTACCAGCCCTGCAAAATTCACCTTTCCAACATATACCAAAATTGTGAGATCTGTCTCATAAATTAGTCAAACTACAGCCTAATACAGTCATGCACATGGAATTATACCTTGCAATGTCGCAGACATAAAGAACATTGTCCCTGCAAAAGGTGGCAGCTCAGTGTATATAGTCAGGAGGGAGGTGCTCTTGGACTCCTCAATATTGACTCTGGATCAGAGGAAATCTCATGACATCAAAGATGCATAAAGAACCCACTTTAGATGATCCCATATTAACAGCCTCAGGTGATAAATCAACATGTTTTCATGTTGAACACCATGAAGGAGAACTGAGGGTGACAAGGGGACAGCATGAACTCAGGGTGGGGGCTTCATAGTCCATAACCAAGAGTAGTTCAGAAGCGTCACTACTGATTGAGGTGGTCAAGTCCTAAAGATTACAGCTGCTATATTGGTTTTACAACAGGATGTGAGGAATCCAACAAGAGTGAAAATATACTGACCTCATTCTCACCAATCTGTCTACCACAGATGGAAATGTCAATGCTATCAAGTAGCAATTGTTCAGCAATCATCTGCCAATTGAAACTCAACTTATCCACTTAATGGTAAGGTCCTAGGGAGTGTTGCTGAACAAAGAGACCTTGGAGTGCAGGTTCATAGCTCCTTGAAAGTGGAGTCGCAGGTAGATAGGATAGTGAAGAAGGTGTTTGGTATGCTTTCCTTTATTGGTCAGAGTATCGAGTACAGGAGTTGGGAGGTCATGTTGTGGCTGCACAGGACATTGGTTAGGCCACTGTTGGAATACTACGTGCAATTCAGGTCTCCTTCCTATCGGAAAGATGTTGTGAAACTTGAAAGGGTTCAGAAAAGATTTACAAGATGTTGCCAGGGTTGGAGGATTTGAGCTATAGGGAGAGGTTGAACAGGCTGGGGCTGTTTTCCCTGAAGCATCGGAGGTTGAGGGGTGACCTTACAGAGGTTAACAAAATTATGAGGGGCATGGATAGGGTAAATAGGCAAAGTCTTTTCCCTGGGGTCAGGGAGTCCAGAACTAGAGGCCATAGGTTTAGGGAGAGAGGGGAAAGATATAAAAGAGACCTACGGGTGAATTCTTTTCACACAGAGGGTGGTACGGGTATGGAATGAGCTGCCAGAGGAAATGGTGGAGGCTGGTACAATTGCAATATTTAAGAGGCATTTGGATGGGTATATGAATAGGAAGGGTTTGGAAGGATATGAGCCGGGTGCTGGCAGGTGGGACTAGACTGGGTTGGGATATCTGGTCGGCATGGATGGGTTGGACCGAAGGGTCTGTTTCCATGCTGTACATCTCTATGACTCTATGACTAATTTGGTGCTGCCAAGACCCCTCAGTTCCTGACCTCATTACAATTTTGGTTTAAACATAGACTAAAGAGCTGAATTTTGGATGTGAGGTGAGAGTGACTACCCTTGACGTCAAAGCCACAGTGTGGTATCAAGCAGCTTCAGCAAAACCGGAATCACTAAGAATTGAGGTTTAGTGAGGGGGGAGCTTTCCATTTGCTGGACTCATACCTGGCACAAATGAAAATAGCTGTGGTTGCTGGAGGTCAGCCATTTCAGCTCTGGAACATCTCTGCAAGAGTTTCTCGGGTAGTGTCTGAGACCCAACCATCCCCTACTGCTGTAAAATGACTTACCCTTTATCATAAGGTCAGGAATGAGGATCTATGCTAAAGATTGTACATTGTTTAACACCACTCATGACTCCTCCATTAAAAGCTGCTCATGTCCAAATGTAGCAAGATCCGAACAATATTCAGCTTCAGCTGTCAAGTGGATAGCAACATTCATGCTAAACAAATGCCAGGCAATGACTATATCGAACAAGAGGGAATCTAACCATCAGTCCTTGACATTCAATGGCATTACCATCAGTGAATTCTTCACATTGTGGGGCTTATCATTGACCAGAAAATGAATTTTACTATTGATATAAATGCTATCACCACAAACGACAGAGTCTAGATTAGGGTCTAAGAATTCTGTAGTGAGGAAATCACCTCCTTTTTCCATACAGATTGCCCACCATCTATTAGGCATAAATCAGGAGTATGATGGAATTGACTCCAATTGCCTGGATGGGTGCAGCTTCAACAATATACAAGAAGCTTGAGTCCATCCAGGACAAAACAGCCCACATGACTGCCGCTGCATCCACAAACTTTCACTCCCTCCATGACCGATGCTCAGTACCATCTTTATGATTCACTGCAGAAATTCACCAAGGTCCTCAGACAGCATCCTCCAAGCTCACATTCACGACCATTCAGAAGTACAAGGATAGTAGATACATGGGAACCTTACTAACTTCCAAGTTTCCCAGCAAGCCACTCAACATCCTTAACTGGAAATATATCATCATTCCTTCAGTGCTGCTGAGTCAAAATCCTGGAAGCTCCTCCTTAACAGCATTGTGAGTCTACCTACAGCACATAGACTAAACCAGTTTAAGAAAGCAGCTCGTATTACCTTCTTGAAGGCAACTAGGGATGGGCAACAAAGGCTGGCCCAGCCAGCAACACATCCCATGAATATATTGTTTAAAAGTCCCTCCTCAGTCTCTCCCCTCCCTATTTCCGAAACATTCTGCAGCCTTATAACCAATTTTGTCAGGTTCATGGACAGCAATTTTTTTAGCAGCCTAGGTCATTAGCTGAGATTCATCCCACTCTCGCTCTCCCTTTTTTAGATTGCCCTTAGAAATTATCTCTTTAATCAATCAATTAAAATATTTACTTATGTGACTTGGTGTTAAATTTTGTTTGATAAGTTTCCCGTGAAATGCTTTGGGCCAATTTACTAAAGACAATATATAAATTTAAGTTGTAGTTATTGTTAATGAGTTTAACTCCATTAACAGAAATTTTGATTGTTTTAAAATATATTTTTAAAACACTGTGACACTGCATTCATTATATATTTAAAACATTGGTGTTGTTCTGTAAGCTGTATGTCCAGTCAAATCTTTATCAAAGATAATGATATCCGATGAACACAGAATGAAACATTCAGTTTTCTGACAAAGCAAATAAACAAACAGCTAGATATTTAGTGTTTTTTATCTTTCTGTTTATGGTTGCCAAAATACAAAGACCATCCAATAGTTACACTTGGGAGAAAAGGTGCATTATTAGAGCAGTACTTTTGACAGATGTTTAACATAGCAAAGCACTTATAACAACAAGCAGCTGCCAAATCCATTCTGTGCTGGACTAGCTTTTAGCTTCATAATGTATAACGTCTGGAGATACTGATTAGTGTCTTAAAATGGCACATTTCACTGAAAGGATAAACTCATAGGAGATTGATTAAACATTGGCAGTTTCACAACGTACAATTGGAAGTATTGCACATCCAGGTGATCATTGTTTTCTTTCAGCTTTTGCTTTAAGAGGAGGTTTATAGATATCTTATTAAAATTGCTTCTTTACTCCTGAAATGCTGTCACTTGCTCCCTTGTCATATGCTACATTGGGTGACAGTAACCCTCCTGCACTTTGCCCACAGGACCTTTCTCCATTTGTGAATCTAGACACTGAATATCAAATTGCTATTTTTACAGCAAAAGAAAGTTCACTGGATATCTGTATGTAAACATTCTCCATCAGTATTCAACAATCATGAGTTGGTACCTTGACTAACTTTCATTTTCCTAACACAATGGTGCAACAAGCATAACTCTTACTGAGATTAGCTAATCCGATGCTGAAGCAATTTTTTTTTGGAGCCTGAGCTATAAAGATGCTACTTCCTAAATAGCTAGTCTGCACAAAATGACCAAACACCATAATGAATTAAAAACAAAAGTTTTCACTGTACAGACATGTATATATTCAACATAAGAGCATTAGAAAAGTTGATTGTTCAGGTTTGAAGAAGTGCTTTGTGGGTATTAAAAACCACAAACACACCTTAGAAGGTTGTACATTTCAACAGATTATTTACAATATAGGTTAGCTAAGCCAGTGATTCAGTTTTCAGTGGTTTTTACTGTATAAACAAGCAGTCATAAAAGCAATCACCTTACCAATATCTTTAAGGCTTGGGGCTTTCATTTCCATGCTTTAATTTGTTTTCACAGTAGTTTGAACAAATTGAATTTGTTAATTAAAACACTAAAATGAAATGCTGAATGTTACTGACTAGATGCAAATTGCATTAGTTGAAGCATAGAGGGACAAAAGTTCTCAGTACCAAAACCAAGACAAATCATATTAGAAAGATAAGTGATTGTTCCTTAATGGTTACTCTCAGCTAAAAGTTATTTTCCATGTCATAGGCCACTTTCAATCATTCATTGTCTAGTTTGTGATGTATTCTATCATCAGAAGCCTCACTCTTCCAAAATTAATCAAAATTCTACAATTCAGATTTAAATTGTTAAGCATCAAATAGAACTTTGACTAGAAATTATGGTGACTTCCTTGAATTTCCAAGCAATCGAACATGTTTAATACAAAATATTATTAAGACTTCAATGGATGACTAAAAATCTATGTTAATCATGGGGGGATTAATTGATGAATATAAACCACAGATATCATTATTTTAAACACATAAAGTAGATTTCACAGTGACATTCCATTCACTTGTACAGTCATTAAAGTGTCATAAATCCTGCACAAGGAGTTTCGACTGTTGGATAATGGAGGATGGGAGTAACATAGCTGAGTTATAATTCATGCTCATGCCCAAACATCCGGAGAGTGTTTCCCTGTCGCAATATTCATTTCAGTGTCAGAATCCCATTAAGCATCTTAGTTCCTTTACGTGAGACTACTACCTCTGCCTTTGTGCCAGTAGGTGCCCAAAGGGTATGCATATGTTATGCATTAATTTACACAAAAGAGCTCAACATTTCTACTTAATCTTCACATGGTTATTTTTGTATTCACACAAGTATATATGTAATATAATCCAAGACTGCAATCTACTTTGGAGTAGTAAAGTGGAAGAGGAGAATGTAAATGTTATAGTCATAGAGTCATAGAGATGTACAGCATGGAAACGGACCCTTCAGTCCAACCTGTCCATGCCAACCAGATATCCCGACCTAATCTAGTCCCACCTGCCAACACCAGGCCCATATCCCTCCAAACCCTTCCTATTTATATACCCATCCAGATGCCTTTTAAATGTTGCAATTGTACCAGCCTCCACCACATCCTCTGGCAGCTCATTCCATACACGTACCACCCTCTGCGAGAAAACGTTGCCCCTTAGGTCTCTTTTATATCTTTCCCCTCTCACCCTAAACCTATGCCCTCTAGTTCTGGATTCCCGACCCCAGGGGAAAGACTTTGTCTATTTATCCTATCCATGCCCCTCATAATTTTGTAAACCTCTATAAGGTCACCCCTCAGCCTCCGATGTTCCGAAAAACAGCCCCAGCCTGTTCAGCCTCTCTCTATAGCTGAAATCCTCCAACTGTTCTTTTATTCTATCTGAAAATGTCAATTGCGAGTTTCTTGGAGTAAGCTCTTCCTGAGAATGTTGCTGTTCTCCACATTGGGAAAAAAATTTTCACATCATCTTCGAAACAGCTCGTGAGAAACATTGCTCATATTGGATTAGATCGTGAAAGCAATTGCATTAGGAAAAAAGTATGGAAATGAATGTACACAATGGGTGCGCTGTTTTTGGATGTGCATTGCAGCAATTCTTTCTGTGTGCTGAGCTCTACATCCTGTCTACTTAGGGTATGTCACTATTAATAAGGCTGTCTTTATGCTGTTGCTTTGTCAAGAAATCTAAAAGTTACTGGAACTTTGGATTTTGGAATCTAAATGAAGCCATATAAACCAAAATCCTGGAATTACTTTCAATTAAGCTAACTTTATACTCTCAGTCCAGAGCCATGTAATCGAACAAGCCTAACAATGAACATCAAGAACAGCCTGATGGGCTGAATGGCCTAATCCCGTTCCCATTTCTTAAGGTCTTATGGTCTAACAGTTATCTAATCACCAGTAGTAAAGTGACAGCCATAGAGTGTATTATTGGCAATGAGATTGCCAGAAAACAATAAAACAACAGCATAATTACACACATTTCTACCCTCACCTTTTTGTCTTCCTCCTGGAGGCAAAATAAGATTCCCTTATCATCATGTTGTACCTGACCAGTTTCCATAATAAGTGGATCCTCCACCTCCACTATTTTCAGCTTGATGTCACCAATAAATGCACCTTCCCCACCTTGTTTGTTTCGGCATTCTGAATGGCCTATTCTTTCTGTGACACTCTGGTCCAGTCATCCATCAACTCCAATATTCTTCCCTACTCATGACTCTATCCCGTGCAGAGGCAGGGGACATAACAGTTGTCTTTTCACCCCATCCTTTATTAATATTTTAGTTTGTTCCCTTTTTTGGACATTGCAGTTCTCATTTCCACTCTACTGACCCATACTTATCTCATTGCTGCCTCTCTTTGCCCTGCAGCATAATTCTGACTTCCATCTAATTAGAGCCTTTTCCTTTCCTTCTCAATCCTTTCTCTGCCTCTGTATTTGCTTAAAACCTGTTGCATCTTTACATTTTCCAACTCTGACAAATCTGGCCAAAATATTAGGTCCCAGCCTGGGAACACAAAGACAGAACACTTCCCAGCTGCACAAACCTAACTTAGTAAACATTCCTATTCTGTCTCTGGATAATGTGTTCAAAAATATTGGTATGAATCAGATGGTCAGTGATATCCAGGTCAAGGAGGTTTTCAGCATACAGGGAGAAACAGAATTATGATCACCAAGATTAGGGACACGCAGGTCTGTGCTCTGTATTGTGAATGGGATTGTACATAATATTCATTACCTTTAAAGGACCTCGTTTTGGTGTGGCTTGAAGCCCCCACCCTCAAAGGTCAAGTGTGGTCACAGCTATTATCTTGCCTATTTCAATTTCCAGTGTAATGAAAAGTGAGAATGAATGCCCTTTAGCCAGTGGCTGCCTCTATGTGCAAGTGAGGTGCCAAACATCCAGATCCCCTTTCTGATAGCCCTTTATCTGAAATTTGTTAGCTTTTTATGAGATCTGCCCTCATTCTTCTAATCTCTAAATGTAATCCTAACCAAATCAACCTCCCCTCAAACATCAGTACAGAAAAAGAAAATTTGATGGGAGACTCTCAGCAGTCCGGCAACATCTGTGGGAAGAAAGCAGAGTTAACATTTCAAGTCAGAGGGAAACTGAAAAGCAAATTTGTAAGGAGATTTCAGCTAGCTGTAAGAATAATAGGGTGGTTATGGTAGGGGATTTTAACTTTCCAAACATAGACTGGGACTGCCATAGTGTTAAGGGTTCAGATGGAGAGGGATTTGTTAAGTGTGCACAAGGACAAAAAGGGTAACTAGGGAGAGATTAGGGCCCCTCAAAGATCAGCAAGGCCCCTCAAAGATCAGCTTTGTGTGGAGCTGCAGAAAATGGGGGAGATACTAAACGAGTATTTCGCATCAGTATTTACTGTGGAAAAGGATATGGAAGATATAGAATGTAGGGAAATAGATGGTGACATCTTGAAAAATGTCCATATTACAGAGGAGAAAGTGCTGGATGTCTTGAAATGCATAGAAGTAGATAAATCCCCAGCACCTGATCAGGTGTACCCAAGAACTCTGGGAAGCTAGGGAAGTAGTTGCTGGGCCTCTTACTGAGATATTTGTATCATCGATAGTCATAGGTGAGGTGCCAGAAGACTGGAGGTTGGCTAACGTGGTGTCACTGTTTAAGAAAGGTGGTAAGGACAAGCCAGGGAACTATAGACCAGTGAGCCTGATGTTGGTGGGCAGGTTGTTGGAGAGAATCCTGAGAGACAGGATGTACATGTATTTGAAAAGGCAAGGACTAATTAGGGATAGTCAACATGGCTTTATGCATGGGAAATCATGTCTCACAAACTTAA
Organism: Chiloscyllium punctatum; assembly: GCF_047496795.1. NCBI lineage: Eukaryota > Metazoa > Chordata > Chondrichthyes > Orectolobiformes > Hemiscylliidae > Chiloscyllium > Chiloscyllium punctatum. Next base: position 88,663,944 of record NC_092745.1, read on the forward strand.
TTTGAGTTTTTTGAAGAAGTAACAAAGAGGAGTTATCTGCATGTGATCTATATGGACTTCAGTAAGACAGTCGACAAGTTCCCCATGGCAGGCTGGTGAGCAAGGTTAGATCTCATGGAATACAGGGAGAACTCACCTTTTGGATACAGAACTGGCTCAAAGGTAGAAAGTAGAGGCTGGTGGTGGACAGGCAAAGACTGATTAGAGACAGTCAACATGGCTTTTTGCATGGGAAATCGTGTCTCACAAACTAGATTGAGTTTTTTGAAAAAGTAACAAAGAGGATTGATGAGGCTCGAGTGGTAGATATGATCTATATGGACTTCAGTAAGGCATTCGACAAGGTTCCCCATGGGAGACTGGTTAGCAAGGTTACACGCAGGCACTCCTTTTCTCTCCTTTTCTTTCTTCGACAAGAAACATTTCGAGTCCGGAGGGAGAGGTTGAACAGGTTGAGGCTGTTTTCCCTGGAGTGTCGGAGGTTGAGGGGTGAACTTATAGAGGTTTACAAAATCATGAGGGGCATGGATAGGAATGGTCTGCTTCCGTGCTGTCCATCTCTATGACTCTGTGACTCTATGACTATGACTCTAAGTCCAGTCTCTGTTCATCAAAACAGTTCTGATGAAGAATCACCGGACTCGAAATGTTTCTTGTCGAAGAAAGAAAAGGAGAGAAAAGGAGTGCCTGCTTACATGGCTGGTACTGCAAGAAAAAGGCTTCTGACTTTGTGGAGCATTCTGACAAGAAAGGGTCTAAGTCCAACACACGACCCAGGGAGAAGCTGTTTAAAGTTGTTCAAGCCTTAGACCATAAGACCATAAAACATAGGAGCATAAATTCAGCCATTTGGCCCACCAAGTCTGCTCTGATCATGGCTGATAGGTTTGTAAATCCCATTTTCCCACTTTCTCCACATAACCTTTGATCCCCTTGGCAATCAAGAACTTATTCATCACTCTTTTAAATATACTCAAATAACCTGGCCTCCACAGCCTTCTGTAGCAATGCATTCACCACTCTCTGGCTAAAGATGTTTCTCCTTATCTCCATTCTAAAGGGTTTTCCCCATACTCTAAGGCTGTGTCCTTGGGTCCTCATCTCTCCTGCCAATGTAAACATCTTCCCAACGTCTACTCTGTCCAGGCCATTCAGTATTCTGAAGTTTCAATCAGATTCCTCATCATCCTTCTGAACTCCATTGAGTATAGTTCCAAAGTCCTCAAACGTTCCTCATATGTCAAGCCTTTCAATCCCGGGATCATTCTCGTGAACATCCTATGGACCTGCTCCAGGGTCAGTACATCCTTCCTGAGATATGGGGCCCAAAATTGCTTACAATACTCAAAATGTGGTCTGACCAGAGCCTTATAAAGCCTTAGAAGTACATCCCTACTTTGATATTCCAGTCCTCTCGACATGAGTGACATTGTATTTTTTCTCCTAACTACCAACCCAACCTGCAAGTTTAGCTTCAGAGAAATCTGGACTAGAACTCCCTTTACATTTCAGATTTCTGAATTTTCTCCCCATTTAGAAAATTGTCCATGCCTCTATTCTTCCGACCAAAGTGTATGACCTCACACTTTCCCACAATGGATTTTATCTGCCACTTCTTTGCCCAATCTCCTAATCTGTCTATAACTTTCTGCAGCCTTCCCACCTCCTCAGTAATATCTGCCCCTCCCCCTATCTTTGCCAGGATGCCCTCAGTGCCTTCATCTAGATTATTAATGTATAAAGTAAAAGGCTGTAGTCTCAACACTGACCTTGTGGAACACCATTAGTCACTGTTTTCCATCTTGAGAAGGATCTTTTTATCCCCACTCTCTGCCTTCTGCCAGACAGCCAATCTTCTATCCATACTGGCACCTTGCCTCTAACATGGGGAGGTAATGACCCAGTGGTATTATCGTTGGACTGTTAATCCAGAAACCCAGAAAACATTCTGGGGACCTGGGTCAGAAACCCGCCATGGCAGACAGTGGAATTTGAATTCAGTAAAAATCTGGAATTAAGGGTCTAATGAAGACCGTGAATCTATTGTCAATTGTTGGAAAAACCCATCTGGGTTACTGATGTCCTTCAGGGAAGGAAGCTGCTATCCTTACCTGGTCCATATGTGACTCCAGACCTACAGCAATGTGGCTGACTCTTAAATGCCCACTGGGAAATTCGGGATGGGCAGTAAATGCTGCCTAGCCAGCAATCCCCTCATCCCTTGAATGTATAAAAAAAGTATTATCTTACACAACAGTTTCCTGTGCGGCACCTTATCAAGATGGAAAACAGACTACATTCATTTGCTCTCCTTGGTCTAACCTGCTTGTTACCTCCTTAAACAATTTGAACAGATTTGTCAGGCATGACCTCCTCTTGATGAAACCTTGCTGACTTTGCCCTATTTTGCCATATGCTTCCAAGTATTCAGAAATCCCATCCTTCATAAGGGACTCCAAACTCTTACCAACGACTGAGGTCAGACTAATCGGCCTATAGTTCCCCTTCTTTTGCCTTACTCCCTTCTTAAATGGGGGATTTTATTCGTAATTTTCTTGTCGTCTGGGACCCTTACTGACTCCAGCAACCCCTGAAAGATCATTGCTAAAGCCTCCACTATCTGTTCAGCTACCTCTTTCAGAACTCTGGTCCAGGTAATTCATCCACTTCCAGACCATTCAATTTTTCCAGCGCCTTCCCCTTGGTGATGCCGACCACACTTATCTCTGCCTCCCGACTCTTGAATTTTTTGGGATACTTTTCGTGTCTTCCACTGCGAAAACTGACACAAAGTACTTCTTCAGTTCCTCAGTCATTTCTTTGTTCCCCATCACTATTTTTCCAGCATCATTTTCCAGCAGCCCAATGCCCACTCTTGCCTCTCTTTTGTCCTTTATATATACAGTCATAGAGTCAGAGAGATATACAGCACGGAAATAGACCCTTTGGTCGAACTCATCCATTCTGACTAGGTATCTTAAACTAATCTAATCCCATTTGCCAGCACTTGGCCCACGTCCCTCTAAACCTGTCCTATTCATAATCCAGATGCCTTTTAAATGTTGTAATTGTTTAAGCATCCACCACTTCCTCTGGCAGCTCATTCTATACATGCATCACCCACTGCGTGAAAATGTTGCCCCTTAGGTCCCTTTTAAATCTTTCCATTCTCACCCTAAACCTATGCCCTCTCGTTCTGGACTCCCCCACCCAAGGGAAGATACCTTGCCTATTTACCATATCCATGCTCCTTATGATTTTATAAACCTCGATAAGGTCACCACTCAGCCAGCAACGCTACAGACCCAACCTATTCAGCCTCTCTCTACAGTTCAAACTTTCCAACTCTAGCAACATCCTTATAAATCTTTTCTGAACCTTTTCAAGGTTCACAACATCGTTCTGATTGGAGGGAGACCAGAATTGCACATAATATTCCAAAAGTGGCCCAAGCAATGTCCTCTACAGCTGCAACATGACTTTCCAAATCCAATATATCTAAAGAAACTCTTGCAATCTTTCCTTACATTACTGACTAGCTTGCCCTCATATTTAACCTTCTCCCTCCTTATTTCTTCTTTTGTTTTCCTCTGTTGGTCTTTGTATTCTTCCCAATCCTCTGGCTTCCCACTGCCCTTCGCCAAATTACATACTTTTTCTTTTGCTTTTACACTGTCCTCGAATTCCCTGGTCAGCCATGGTTGCCTCATCCTCCCTATAGTTTGCTTCCTTTTCCTCAGGATGTATTTTTGCCTTCCCAAAGTTTCATGAAATGAACACTGAGACATTTTTCACTTCATTTAAAATGATAGCCAAACCAATGAGGGAGGCAAAAAAAAACTGGACACTACCTATGTGAAGCAACTGATCAGGCAGGCCCACAAGGTTTATAACTTGCTTTTTAAGCTTCCATACATTTTAAGGTGACTAAAAAGGCTATTCTGGGTGCATGTGAGTTTGTCCATGTGGCTTATAGGCAGAAATCTTAGAATTAACAGAAGCAGTCTGGGTAGACATATAGAATTTGAGAAGGGAAAGCAGAATAATTGTGATCATTGTATGCAGGGACGAAAGGTAGAGGCTGTGTATGAGATTCTTGGAAAAGTAAATCTCTTGCACAAATTTAAAAATTCACTGCTTCCATTGTAAGAATTTACATAGATAAAGGAAAGGTTACAACAATAAGATAAGCAATGGAGATGGATAATGATGACAAACTAGTCCAAAAATTGAAACCTTTTTCTCTGTCACCTTTCCTGTGGCCAGAGAAGAATTAGAAAATTATTGCCAGCTAGTTCCCTGTCTTGCCTCGCTCAAAGTGCTGGGATACACTTAGAGTCATAGAGACATAGAGATGTACTGCATCTTCGGTCCAATCCGTTCATGCCGACCAGATATCCCAATCCAATCTAGTCCCACCTGCCAGCACCCGGCCCATATCCATCCAAACCCTTCCTAGTCATATACCCATCCAAATGCCTTTTAAATGTTGCAATTGTACCAGCCTCCACCACTTCCTCTGGCAGCTCATTCCATACATGTACCACCCTCTGTGTGAAAAGGTTGCCCCTTAGGTCTCTTTTGTATCTTTCCCCTCTCATTCTAAACCTATGCCCTCCAGTTCTGGACTCCCCAACCCCAGGGAAAATACTTTGTCTGTTTATTCTATCCACGCCCCTCATGATTTTGTAAACCTCTATAAGTTCACCCCTCAACCTCCAACGCTCCAGGGAAAACAGCCCCAGAATTGCACGTAATATTCCAATAGTGGCCTAACCAATGTCCTGTACATGACCCCCCAACTCCTGTACTCAATACTCTGGCAAATAAAACAAAGCATACCAAATGCCTTCTTCACTATCCTTACACCTTCGACTCCACTTTCAACGAGCTATGAACCTGCACACCAAGGTCTCTTTGTTCAGCAACACTCCCTAGGACCTTACCATTAAGTATAAATCCTGCTAAGATTTGCTTTCCCAAATTGCAGCACTTCGCATTTATCTGAATTAAACTCCATCTGCCACTTCTCAGCCCATTGGCCCATTTGGTCAAGATCCTGTTGTAATCTGAGGTAATTTCGCTGTCCACTACATCTCCAATTTTAGTGTCATCTGCAAACTTACTAACTGTACCTCTTATGCTCACATCCAAATCATTTATGTAAATGACAAAAAATAGAGGGCCCAGTACCGATCCTTGTGGCACTCCACTGGTCACAGGCCTCCAGTCTGAAAAACAACCATCCACCACCACCCTCTGTCTTCTACCTTTCAGCCGGTTCTGTATCCAAATGGCTAGTTCTCCCTGTATTCCGTGAGATCTAACCTTGCTAATCAGTCTCCCATGGTGAACCTTGTCAAATGCCTTACTGAAGTCCATATAGATCACATCTACCGCTCTGCCCTCATCAATCCTCTTTGTTACTTCTTCAAAAAACTCAATCAAGTTTCATCAACCCTGGAGGTTTTATCTATTTTAAAGCTTGTCAGGCTACTATGCTAATTTAGTATCAAGTATATCACAATCATCTGTGATATCTATACCCTCATCATCCCTCTCACTAGTGAACACCAACACGAAGTATTCATTTAAAACTCTGCCTGTGCCCTCTGGTTCCCTAAGTAAATAATCACAGTGGTCCTTAAAGTGGCCTATTCTTTCCCTAGTTATCCTCTTATGCTTAATGCACCTGCCATTATTCTTTCATACCACCATTTTACTCTCCTAATTTCCTTTTTAAGTTTCCTTTTGCACATTCCGTACTCCTCAAGTGCTCCTGCTGTTTTGATCCCTTGGTATCTGCCATAAACCTGCCTTTTTCTCTTCATCAACTCCGTATATTCCTTGCATTCCAGGGTTCATAGGATTTGTTGGTCACAATATTTGTCTTTATTGGAATCTCCCCATTTCCTTCTTGAATGCATCCCACTGCTCTGACACAGATACAGTTAAAAGCATCTTCTCCCAGTTCACACTGGCCAAATCATACCTGATCTTATTAAAACTGGTCTTCTCCCAGTTTAGAACTTTGGTTTCAGGCCCATCCTTGTCCTTTTCCATAACAATACTGAATTTAACAGAGTTATGATTGCTGTCTGCAAATGTTCACACTGATACTTCAATCACTTGCCCAGCTTCATTACCTAAAATTAAGACCTGCTCCCCCTCCTCCCCTCCCCATGGTAGGGCCTTTGGCTTAAAAAGCTCTGCTGGCTGTGTTTTAAGAATTTTGTTCCCTCTAAACCTTTCACACTGTAACTATTCCAATTAATATTGAGAAATTTGAAATCCTCTACTTTCACTACTCTATTATTTTTATACTATTCTAAATTTGCCTGCACATCTGCTCATCTCTTTTTCTCAGACTGTTAGGGGACCTGTAGTACACTCCCAGTAATATGATTTCTCCTATTAGGTTTTTATGTTCTACCAATATAGTTCGAGAAAACTTCTCAGATGTCATCCCTCCTTATTGTTGTAATTGATTATCTGACAAATATTGAAACAAACCCTTCTCTTTCATCTCCTTCTCTGACTCACCTGGAATATTGAGCTGCAAATGCTGCATGTCTCTCAACTCCATTTCAGTGATAGCAATTACATCATATCCTCATGTTTACTTTGCACCCTTCTTCATCAGAGAGCTTGCATTGAACAAATACCATTCAATGTTGCCAAACACCCTGTGCCTTAACTTGCCTATATTTCTATGCCTTGCTGCATTTTCTAGTTTTGCGTGTTCATCTGTTCCTACTGAAGCTTCTCTCAGAAAACTGCAGTTTAAATTAATCTCTCCCCAACAGCATGAGCAAATATCCCTGCAAGAAAATGGTTCAGGTGCACCCAACTGCTTTGCACTGGTCACATCACCTCCAAAAGCAGTCCCAATGCCCCTAAGATGCAAAGCCCGCCCTCCTGCACCATCCCTCCAGCCACGTTTTCATCTGGACTAACTTTCTGTTATTATAATCATTTGCAGATGGTACTGGAAGTAATCCAGAGATTAAGAACAAGAACAAAAAGTACAGCACAGGAACAGGCTCTTTGGCCATCCAAGCCTGTGCCGAATCATCTTGCCTTAACTAAAAAACAAACCTTCTGCTCTTATTCGGTCCATATCCCTCCATTCCCTCCTTATTTATGTTACCATCCCAATGTGTCTTAAATGTCGCCAATGTGCCTGCTTCCATCACCTCTTCTAGCAGTGTGTTCCAGGCTCCTACCATTCTCTGCGTGAAAAATTTCCTTCACACATCCCTCTTAAATTTTCACCCTGTCACCTTGAATCTGTGCCCCATTGTAATGAAACTTAAAACCTTGGAAATAGCCTCTGACTAGCCACCCCTATCCATGCCTCATAATTTTGTAGGCGTCAATCAGGTCTCCTCTCAGCCAGCATCTTTCCAGTGAAAACAATCCTACCATTTGGATCCTGTTGTGCAATCTACTTCGTAGCTTCCTAAATTCTGCTTGCAAGATCTCACTCCTTTATCAATTTACGTCTTTCATATCAAAATGCACCATGATTTGAGCTTGCCTTCCCACTTCAGAATGCCCTGCAGCTGTTCAGTGACATTCCTCATCTTGGTACCAAGAAGGCAACAGGCCTTCCTGGACTCTCGTTTGCAGCTACAGACAATCCTGTCTGTTCTCCTTAGAATTAAGTTCCCTACCTCTATAGCCCTGCCATCCTTCTTCCTCACGTCTTGTGCAGCAGACCCATCCATCATGCCACGAAGTTGGCTGGCACTGCTTGCTCCTGCACTGTGATCTCCCGCAACACTATCCAAGACGATATATCCATTAGAAAGGGGGATGCCAGCAGTGGGTGGAATGCTCCCCTTCCTGGTATGGTGTGAATAATGAGGAAAGATGGGAAAATACAGAAAGAATGAAATATCAGATACTGACATCAAAGACATTTTCTGATTTACCTCTCTTCTTTCTGTATTTTTCTCTTTGCAAATCTATTTCCAACTTCTTAAATGTTCTGTCTTTGATTCTCTCTCTCCTCTGTTTGAAGTTCCAATTTTCTCATTTCTATTTCTTATTCTATTTCAAGCTGCTTTAACACCAATTGAATGTTAGTTAACTTAATGTCTTATCTGGTTTCAGTTGCTGTCACTTCAATTTCAAACACTGTGCTATCTCCTTAATTATGTTTGCTTTTCAAGCCCTGGTATTAATTCTAACACTAAGTGTTTTACTAATTCAATTTGTTTAACTTTAGTTATTTTTACCAAATTTCTCATGGATAAATCTTGCACCTCCAGACAAGTCTTAGCACTCTGCCAAAACTATTTTGATGTGCCCATAGTGTTAGGTGTATTAGTCAGAGGGCAGTGGGTAGCTCTTCGGAGGGTCGGTGTGGACTTGTTGGGCCGAAGGGCCTGTTTCCACACTGTAGGGAATCTAATCTAATCCAATCTAATAAGGGATGTAACAGGAGAAGTGCACTGTCACTCTAGTCTTGCTAATCCATGACTTGCAACATAAAATATAGTTTTATCCAAATCCGGATATGGCCAACTGCCTGCTTTCTCTATATTACGCTTAGTCGGAAAAGAGCTATTAATCAGCTTGCTTTAAAAAAACACAAAATAAAAAATTATAATGAAACAAAGCTCATTCAATGAAGATTTAAAATTGGTTAATACAAAATTTGTAATTTCAAATGATAAACTTTTATACTCTTTTTCAAACAAAGGTAAAAAATCACACCACAAAATGTTATAGTCCAAAAGGGTTATTTGGAAGTATTTGCTTTCGGAGGTAGGTGATAAAGGAGCAGCGCTCTGAAACCTCGTACTTCCAAATAATATTGTTGGACTATCACCTGGCATTGTGTGACTTTTAACTTTGTCCACCCCAGTCCAACACTGGCACCTCCATATCTTACTTCAAAACAAACATACAAATGTGCACACAATCTATGTAAAATGAAAATAATTGATTTATCTTTACACAGAATGACTAAAAAATGAGAAACACTTTTGGAGTAACAGCAGAAGACATTTCATAAACTTCGTTTGCATAAAATGGAATTACAATGTTTCTTTGGGTAAATTGGTAATTTTATCCTAGTGCAATAGTGCAATAATTTAATACCATCAACAGTAATGGCAGTAAGAATTACAGAAATAAGGATAGCCTGAAAAATTCAACTGAATTCCTTCCTTGCAAATGGTTTAAGTATGAGAACATTGAAGATATTGATTTGACAGATGGCTATTGCATGTTACATTATTAAATTGTGTTCAGCTGAAATTATTTTTTCACAACAAACATGAGAATGTTGGCTTAATTTCAGAGCAAAATCTTACTCAATACTGGAATATTGCAAATTAATCTTTTACTTAAAAATATAACAGCAGAAACATCACAAAAAAGCAACATTTTTAAATTATAGTACTAGTAGTATCACAATGAAAGCATTAATTAGGACAGCCTCTGGGTTATATATAGGGCAAGTGAAAACGTTTATTATTCCTAAATGCATTTCTCATTTATTTATCAAATTAGCTTTTAAAAGTATATTTCAGGCTCTACTGATTTTGAGGTTCACTGACTTGATAGTCATTATTTTTTCACAACTGATCTTTTGTTGCATTATTCTTTTGTTATTATCAGAAAGAAGCAATTATGTTGTCACAAAAGTACATTTTGACATACTGAGAAATAACCAGAAACACGTCACACAGATATCAAAAAGAGGAATGTTGTTCATCTTTGTCTCACAAGGAAACTAAGAAGTCCTATTGTTGAACCATGAATTATGGTAGACAATTAACTAGCTAATTGGAGGAGAAGACTCAAATTCATCCACATCCTCAATGATGAGAAAGATCAGTACAGTGTTGTAATATAGTGTTAAGAGGTGAATTTTCTATTAAGCCAAGGAGCAGGTTGATCATTGCCTATGATGAAGAGTCCAAGCAGCTGCATGCTGTTGACTGATTGTAACGAGGTCAGCCATAGAATATAAGTTTACCGATTGGGGCTGTTTATCTGGTCCAACCAGGGAGCTCTGGCTGACAGATATATACGGGAGTGTCTGCTTGTCACTGGCCATTCGGGTATTTCCTTTCTTCCTGGTGGTGGAAATTGAATAAAGATTCGTACACCTTATGTCTCTCACTGTGTCTCACACCTGCACACACACAACATGGGTGTTGGAAAAAGTATAACAGCAGTTAGGCAGTAGTGTGGGGGTTAAAAGAAAAAAACAACAGGAGTGTAGGGAAAAAATTTAAAAAAGGAAAAAAAGATAAACAGGAGTGTCACCTGCACACACACAACATTGGTATGGGGAAAAAAATAAGCACTACCGCAGTTAGGCGGGACTGTGGGGGTAATAGAAAAAAAAGTGAAAAAAAATAAACAGGAGTGTCAGACATCCTGCTCACTCTGAGTGCTGCCTCTGAGGGAACTGGATCAGTGAGTGAAGGACTCTACACTTTTCTGTGGAGGAGAGGAGAGGAGAACAGTCACTGTACTTATTTACTGCTGTTGGTGTCTACCTGCTGAGGAGGTGTTTATTTTGAATTTTTGGTTCTCTTTATTGTTTGTTGTGATTGATTGTTTTCTGGCTTTCTGCTTATTTCTGTTAATTTGAAGCTGTGCTTAGCTACACCGGCAGCTACTACCACTGCTACTTAAAAAAGAAGAAAAAGGGTAAAAAAGAATAAATAAACAGGAGTGTCAGGCATCCTGACACTCTGACAGCTGGTTCTGAGGGAGCTGGATCAACATCAAGGACTTTCCATGCATAAATAATGGGTGAGTTGGTGACGGGATACCAGCTTCTGTGGAGTTATTTCATACTGGACAGAAGATGTTTACCTAAGTTATATTGTAACTGAATGGTATCACATTTTTAATTAAATAAATCTGATTGAGATTGTCAAATAAATTGAACTTTCATACTAGGTTGTAAGTATTGTGAGTAGTTATTCTATGTTAAGTATATAACACATGAATATGATATGGTGATCAGTGGTAATTTTTTCTAAAGAAAAGACAGTCATGCAAACCTGAAAACCACAAAACAAAGCCTCAGACAAGCTTCAAAGCAGCGCATAATTATATTTCCACTGGGAGCATAGAAAGAAAAACCTCTACTCAAATGCTACTAATTTAACTGTGAGCATTTATTTATGAGTTGGCCAGGTCAGTGATCAGTTCAAATGGCAAGCTGATTCTGATAGGGGCTATGGAAACTGCACAGCTATTATGACAACCTTAGGTGCCAATCCCGTGCAAAAATAAAAATGTGCAGTAAATGAAAGAGCTAAAGCTGCAACCAAAATCAGTGCAGTGAAGAATAAAGGAAAAGAAGGTATATCACTGAATCTCCAGACAAAGTAGCACTATAGTCTTACGACTATAAATCCTCTACACATCATCCCTATTCATCAGTAACATTTTCAAAAATCAAGAAACCTCAGAAAAATGGCTACCAAATTCCCTCACGTGAACTGATGGTTATAGATTCTGATTTGAATGTTGGTTTTTTAAACAAAGGATCAAGCTATGCTTTCTTTTAGAAATAGCCATCATAGAACTGAATATGAAAGCAGTGAAAGTGACAATAATCAATGGAAATGAGGAGTTATACAGTTGTGGAGGTGGTAGTGGGCTGAGAGATAAATAGGGGATGGGGGTGGGGGTATGGCTGAGGGATGATAGCGGACAGGGAGATAGGTGGATGCAGGTGGGGGGTAAAAGTGATCGATGGGGAGGGTGGAGCAGATAGGTGAGAAGAAAGATGAACAGATAGGACAGGTGAAGAGGGCAGTGTCGAGTTAGAGGATTGATTCTGGGATGAGGGAGGGGAGATTTGGAAACTGGTGAAGTCGATGTTGATACCGCGTGGTTGAAGGGTCCCAAGGCGGAAAACGAGGCGTTCTTCATCCAGTTGTCGGGTGGCTTCAATTTGGTGGTGGAGGAGGCCCAGGACTTGCATGTTCTTGGGGGAGTGGAAGGAGGAGTTGAGGTGGTCCCCATATGGCAGTGGAGTTGTTTTGTGTGTGTGTACTAGAGATGTTCCCTGAAATGCTCCACTAGTTGGTGTTCTGTCTCCCGATGTGAGGAGACCACATCGAGAGCAATGGACACAGGAGATGAGGTGGGTGTATGTGCAGGAAAATCTCTGCTGGATGTGAAAAGATCCTTTGTGGCCTTAGACGGAGGTGATGGGGAAGTATGGTTGCAGAGTTTACACCTCCTGTGGAGGCAAGGGAAGGTGCTGAGTGTGGAAGGTGGGTTGCAGGGACGTGGACCTAACAAGGGAGTCATGAAGGGAATGTTCTCTGTGCAACACAGATCAGGGTGGGGAGGGAAATGTATCTTTGATGGTGGGGTCAGATTGTAGGTTACAGAAATGGCGGAGGATAGTGCGCTGTATCCGGAGATTAGTGCGGTGGAAGGTGAGGACCAGAGAGCTCTATCCTTGTTCCGGACATTAGTCAGGTGGAAGTCAATCATAAAGCCTACAAGACAAAACTGATTGCATACAATGAGTTAACCATCCCTTGCATTAATGCATTCATTATGACAAGCAGCTATGGCAATTTTGCAAGCCAGAAGTATGCTATAAGGTGGACACAAATGGACCAATATGAGCAGCACTATCAGTGTGTATGAATTTCAGCATGACTGCCAATCACAAAATCACTAAACTACCAATTGCTGCCGAACAAATTGTTGTGATCTATTGGGGTAGCATGCTGTAAATTGGGCTCCACTATTCGTAGAAACATAAAAAAATGTTAAAAATTTTTAAACACATGCACAGTACCCTGAATTAAATGGACTTCAGACCAAGGTTGATAGAAAGTTGGGACCAGTTTGCCATAATAAACAAGAATTATTATTTATTATCAGTAATTAGATTATTGCTACTAGCAAACAGATATAAACCATTAGCATATGACACTACTAAGTAAAATCCCAATCCCCTTAAACATGCCCTCTTTACACACACACACAAACACACTCACAAATAGGAAAATAAACTATTAGTGGAGATAGAAAAAAACTGTAAAGTCAGTTCAGTTCTCTTTGCTTCTTGATTCTTATGTTGAAATGATCCTACTTTGGGTAGCCAGCCCTTGATATTCAGTTAGGCGAAAGTGAGGACTGCAGATGCTGGAGATCAGAGTCAAGATTAGAGTGATGCTGGAAAAGCACACCCTTCCTGATGAAGGACTTTTGCCCGAAACATCGATTTTCCGGCTCCTCGGATGCTTCCTGACCTGTTGTGCTTTTCCAGCACCACTCTAACCTTAACCTTGGTATTCAGTTGTCTTTCTCTAGAAACATCCAATGGTTTGTAAGAAGTTCAGAAGTGTTTTGTATGTATATGGAAAATATCTCTGCATAGTACAAAAGTCAAAGCACAAAGCAACTGCTGCAGGAATGGCAACTGGCTTCCTTCAAGTTTACAATGTTTTCTGCTACTGCAGAAAACAGGCATTTACTGCTGCGGAGAACCAACAGCACACTCTTCTGAGTCTTTCCCTCTCTGTGCATCTATGCCTCAGGAGTTGGTTTCTAGTTTCAATCTGCTCAGCTATCTGAGAATCAATCAGCTTCACTTATAAACAACTCCTCGGCTTCTGGTAATCTACACATTGCAGGAACCCATAGCTAAAAAAATGATGCCACAATAGGTATCAAAGTCCTTGTTGTGAAATTATGCAGCATCACAGTAAATCCCTGTGTCTGAAAACAGCTTTTTTTCCTTGCAGTCCACAGTTTTCAAAAACACAAAGATAAACAAAAAGAATGCTCACATTAATTTAGTCCAAGACTTAAAACAAATATACCCAGACAGATTTGATGTCATGGAAAACTTCAAAGGTTAATTTGGATTGCACCTCTGAGAAGATGTATTTGCATTGATTTAACTTCCCAGAAAGCACGATGTTCACACACAACAGAAATGGAAGAGCACATTCAACAAAAGGAACTGGTGGTGTCATGGTGCTGTCACTGGACTAGCAATCCAGAATCCCTCACTGATATTCTGGAGACATTGGTTTCAAATCCCACAAAGGAAGATGCCCAAAATTTGAATCCAATAACATCTGGAATAAAGAGCAGACTTAATGGTGCCCATGTAACCAATCTTGATTGCTTGAGGGAAGGAAAAATCCATCTGGTTCACTAATGTCCTTGAGGAGAGAAATCTCCACCTTTACTTGATGTGGCTATGGCAATGTGCTTGACTCTTAACTGCCCTCAGGGCAATTAGAAATAGACAATAAATGCTGGCCTAGACAGTAACATCCACATCCTGTGAATGAATTTAAAATAGGCAGTTTGGAACATAGTTGTATCATCTGTCATGTACATCAACATAGCTGGTACAGTTCAATTATGTACATGATGAAAGACGATGGCACAGTTAGTAGATATTTGAGTCCATTTTCTCTTAAATTATGCCCACACAAAATTAAAGGAACTGAATCTCAAACTCTTTACCAACTATGGATAATGGTCAGTTCACCAGACAAAGGAATCTCAAGAACATAATGTTTTCAGAACACCATTTGGAATATACAGGTCGTTCTGTTACAATGCACATTTCGTCAACATGTATCCGCTGTAACATGATTGACAAATTGGGCCACTGTTTCTATAGTACAAACTTTTAAAATGTATATCGGCTGTAACATGATTACATCACCAACACTTTAAGTGTTATTTCTCAAGCGCCATCTTTCTACAACGCAACATTGCACAAGCACATAACCACCACATTACAAAAGAACTGACTGTACTGCTTCCGGAGAATACCTTTCAGCCTCTTTGTCAGTGAGGATCCAATGCATTAGCACATGGACAGAATTACAGAAATTATTCTGGAGCAGTAAGTAATATTAATGATATTGTGGTAATGAACTCAATCTAAGGGCAGCACCAATGAAATCCGCTGAAATCAATGAAAACAGCTTATTGTGAAAGATTCATTCTCAATAGGAGGAAGTACCAGGTGAATATAGGTCTGATCAACATTTTGGCACTATCTATTCATGTTAAGAGATCTATCCTGATCTAAGCATGGTTGAAGATGTACGACTTATGGCTACTCCCTCGGATAAAGAAGACCTGCACAGACGTCTTGTATTTTTAACATTTGAGCACCAGACATAACTAATTTTATTGACAAAGTAATTTGTTAAAAGAGTTACTTGGGAAAGATAAAGGAATATCAATACATGTTTAAATCATTCAAACAAGCATTGTCAGCAGAAACTTAATTCCCAAGTACTATGTCCCAAGAGTAAAATACAATCATGAACGTGGGTGCACCTCTGAAAGGGCTAGGAACATGATTACATTTCTGCCTGTTCAGTAAGTAATTCACTGAGGAAACCAAGACCAAGCCATTGGAAATGATTTGGCACAAACCACTGACAAAAACACCAACAATGTTCCAGTAAAAACACAGGGAGAAAACGTCACCATCTGCTACTTGGTACTTCGATGGTTGGACATAACACTGGGCACAGTGAGCAGATTACAAAATATGAATTAGAATGCAGAAAATTCTGTTCGTCATTCAAGTAGACAGTATGGCTACTGAGGTCGAAGAGGTGCTTAAGGTTAATTTAGTGAATTTTGGTCAGTAAAACTGCAAACAAATTCAGGAATCAAATAGTGAATGATCCACGAGTGAAGGCACCATGCAATTTCCATAGCAGAATGGCCTGCCATGATACAAGTGGGGTCAGACTCTCTCAAATGCTTTTGGCTAAACAATGATGATCTCGTTAAAAATCACACAACACCAGGTGAAAGTCCAGCAGGTTTATTTGGAAGTACTATTGGACTACAACCTGGTGTTGTGTGACTTTTAATTTTGTCAACCCCAGTCGAATGATGATCTAGGCACCACAAGAAATGGAATTTTTAAGGATTAACGAGCACAGAGGAACCTGGATTATCCGAATATCAATTATCCGAATTTCAGTTTATCTGAAGAAGATCTCAAGGTCCCGACAGAAACATTACATCAAAGATGTGTTTCCAACACTGATCACGTCTTTTGTTTACAGTGATTAAAAGTGAACTCGGCTTACTGAGAACAGTCCTGTAAATCAATGTGAGCACAGGCACTGTCTCCAAATGACTGACTTCCCACCCTCTCTCTCTCTCTCCCCCCACTTGCCCTGGAGTTCTACATCGGGGTGTAACCTTAACCCCCCCTTCCCCAGATAATCTTTCCAACATTGTCCTGTACAGGGCAAAGGTGAAACCTGTCAAAAAGTTGCATTAAAAAGCTGTGTGTGTGTGTGTGTGTGTGTGTTTGGAGACCTACCGCTCCCCCCACCCCCTTCAAAGGCAGCAGCAGTCTTACTGGTTGGTGTCCGGTCTGGCTGCCCCGGTGGCCAGGATGGCTGGGTCAGACTGGGGCGGGGGCGTGGATGGGGGGGGAGGGGGGGGCGGAAGGTGGTTGGGGGCAGACGGGGAGGCAGTGTTCGACGGGGTTGGGGGTGATGAGGGCGTGGGTGAGGAGGGCGGATGGATGGGCGGTGTTGGATGTGGTTGGTGGGGCAGGGTTGGACGGGGTTGTGGGGCAGCTAGGCCGTGGCCGGGGGGTCGGGGTGGGGGCATACGGGGGGGGGCAGGGGCTTGCATGCAGTGTGCTGCTGCCTAGACTCCTGAATGGGGAGCGGAATAACAGAAAACTCCAAGCCTCAGAAAAAAGGCATTGATTCAATTAATTGAATAATCAATTATCCGAACGAAATAGTGCCCCCCCACCTCGTTCGGATAATCGCCTCTGTACTTCCAAAACTCCTCACCAGAACATACAATCAGCACATCAAGGATATATAGGCATTGAGTAAACACAATGTCTGGCATGGGTTACTGTGTATTGACCAAAGATCAACAATGACATTGAGAGTCCAGCAAGGACATGTCAGGCTTGCCAGAATGTTATGACATGGGGTAAACCCTCCTGCTTAATTTAAAACCAGCAACACAGAAAATATTTATCCCATGCAGTAACCTGTAAAAATTCAAGAACTATGTAAAGTAAAAATTAACAACTTCCTCTAACCTATCTTTTACCTTCCCTTCTATAATACTAGTCCAATAAAACTCCAAATTAAGATTTACAGAAACATCCAAATTTTAAAACCAACCAGTGGTCGAATCTTCTCTTTATCTTCATCGCTAGATTGGCTCTCCAGGTCAGTGTTGAGGCTCTTCCCTGTGCAAACTCATTCTCTCAACAGGTATCTCTCAGAGAGTTCTGACTAGCAGTCTACAGCTGTTGGTCTGGTGGCAGTTCTCCTCCCAACTGTTCAATTTTCCCCAGTCTTATACCCCAAAGCATCGGATCGTGTCATTGGTGTAGGATAGAGGTAAATTAATGTTACTTCTGCAATTCTGCAATTCCATTTTATAAAGTAAAATGAACTCACACCAGTGTGTAATTGTTTTAGCCAAGAGCTGAGTCAACAAGAATGGAAACGATGTGGAGGAACTATATAATTGTTTTTGTATTAGCTAAAATTGTATGTCAGAATGAGACGTGACAGCAAAACATTGGTAGACATAACGGGCAAATAGATAAGATGTTGTGAGGGGATGAAGTTAAGCTAGATACGCCTGTACAAACAGTAGGTATAAACATCTGTTTCCCACTTTTACGAAAACACAGGAACAAACCCCAATTAAAAGGGGCATAGGGATCAGAACGGCCTCGGGAAAGGCACAGATGAAGGGGGTAGATAATGATGAAGAAAGAATATGCCTAACAATGACCTACGGCAGGATGAGATCAAACAGCCTCGTGAGGCCAGAAATAAGCATTTTTTCACAGACAAGGCCGAATAAGGCAAGAGATAAACAGGGGTAATGGGGGCCGGTCTTAGGGAAGTGGAAGATATAAGCAGGGAGGAGCAATGCAAAACAAAAGAAATCAAATCATATAAATGTTGTGTATGAATTGAATTTGGTGTGTGTATGTCCTCTGCCTTATAGGCACTGGACATCACACCCACTTGCAAGTGTAAAATAAATGACACTACTGATTCAGATCTTGTCTCGGACTGAAATTATTGAAGTGAGTGAGCTTTGTTTCTCACAATTGGGGGCTCGTCCGGGATTTTCTTCCATCGCCGGGGGGAGTGGCTGGCCTTGGACACTGGGAAGACGCGTCCCGTTCCCCATTGAGGAGCGGTCTCGTGTCCTGGTTTGGTCTGCTCCCTTGGGCGACTGGTACGAATCCCACAAGAGAGACATCTGAATCAGACAGTGATAGGAGCTCGATAGAAAATACGGCACAAAGGGGCCAGGCAACTCTGTGCACAGACCAAGGTAAGAACATTGACTTTTAAGTATTGCCTTGGTGTCCGGGATTGAGTTTTAGTAGTTAATAAGGGACTAACGAAGGAACTCAATATGGGTTGTGCCGTGGGTAAGGAAAAAGCCTCCGGGAAAACAAAAGAAGGAAAAGGCAATGGAAATGGAGGTGGGGTCCCTTTCTGGGTCCCTCCAGAAAGTCCTTTGGGCAGGATGTTGTGGAATTGGCAAAATAATACTTGTACTAGGGAAAAAGATGATTAAATATTGTTGCTTCGTATAGACTAAGGAATCCATTCTTCGTCCCGCCTCTTCTGGCCAAAATACAGGTCGGACAAAGACTGGGTTTGTAAATATCTGAATTTATTTGTCAATGAGTGAGAGAGAGAGAGAGAGAATGAAAAGAGCTGTACAGCTGGTAGAAAGTTTAACCCTTTGTGATTTGGTTTGAATGCACATTTGTTTGTTGGTGATTGAATGTTTGCGTTTTATTCCCTTGAGCTTGAGTTCCAGGACTGTTTTGAATCTGATTTTTATTATGGAAACTTAACATGATTTCTTTTAAGGTTAAGGATTCTATAGAGATTATGAAAAAAAAAGAATGATAACTCCTGTTCTTCTTATAGATCAAGACTGCCTTACTATCAGTTTCTAACTAATCTCTTTTATCTTTACATAAAAGCGATTTATGGAGGACAGTTGAAGTTTCAGTTCAACATTAGATTGTAGTAAAAACAAACTTCTGTGGTTAATATCTGTGACCTTGGATTCGGCCATTGTTCATGCATTAGAAGTTTTTTTTTTAACTAGAATAGACAAGTTATTTTAAGGCAGCTCTGATTATTTCACGACCTATAGTATTGTAATTGAGCAATGATCGGTCAGGACTACTTAAGAAAACTAATTTTGGATTTAAATTAAGAGACTAAAACTGGGTGATTACAGTGGATTTCAAAATTGGGAACTGTATGCATTATAAATATTAAATACTGAATAAATGAACGTAAATACATAAATATATTTACAAGTTTGGAACAGGCTTTAAAGTTAGTCAAGCATGAATTGATGAATTGATGTTTGAAGTTATGGGGAGCTAGAAATATTGCAATATTTCTTTAAAAAAGAAAAAGGGGAAGAACATAATGACTTATCCCCTTCGGGAGGTACCAATAGGGAACAAAGAGATTGAGTTGTAAGTGCCCCCCTCAGCAGTGGGGAGGTCAGAACATTTAAAAAAGAAATGAAGGTCCTGGTTGAGGATCCGGTAGGGTTGTCTGAACAAATTGATCAATTTTTGGGGCCCAGTCTGTGTACGTGGGCTGAGTTAATGTCTATTTTGAATATACTATTTACTGGGGAAGAAAGGGGACTTATACGAGGAGCAGCCATTAAAATATGGGACAGGGAGCACCCGATTGGAGATGGGGATGCTGGACAGGGAGAGACGAAGTTTCACCTCAGAGACCCCCTGTGGGAAGATCAAAACCCGGAGCATAGAGAAGAAATAAGGGAATTAAAAGACCTGATTCTAGAAGGAATAAGAGGGCAATTCCGCTTATGAATTTTGATGAAGAATAGGGGTGTCAGGGGTTCCTGTTCTCGGGGGCCCACCAGGAATCCTTGATAAACCTGAAGGTGGGACCCTATAGGGAAGAGGTAGTCTTCCTAGTAGATACTGGGGCAGCACGGTCATCGCTGAATTTTAAACCAAAGAAAGTAGAAATGTCGACACGGTCAATTACTGTTTCGGGGGTAAAAGGGGAAGGATTTACTGTTCCAGTATTTGAACCAATAATGATAGAAGGTCCTAAGGATAGGGTCACAGGGGAATTGTTGTATATCCCTGATAATAGAAGTAACTTACTAGGGAGAGACTTAATTATCCTTTTAGGACTGGAGATTGGAATTCAGGAAAAAGAATTAGTTGTACAAATGGCAATGTTGGCAGAGGATGTGGAGAGAGAGATAGACCCTATTGCATGAGCTAGGAAAGGGAATCGTGGAAAACTACAGATCCCTCCCCTTGAAGTAAATTTTTAAAAAAAGAAAAGGGGACGTTGTCTGTGAGCGACAATATCCCATTTCCATAGAAGGTAAACGAGGACTGCAGTCAGTAATTGAAGGATTGATTAGAGATGGACTGTTGGAGCCATGTATGTCTCCTTATAATACCCCAATACTACCAGTCTGGAAATCCGATGGAACTTATCGATTGGGGCAGGATTTGAGAACATTAAATCGAATAGTGCAGATCAGGCACCCAGTGGTGCCAAACCCCTATACGTTATTAAGTAAGATCCCTCATGACCACAAATGGTTTAGTGTGATAGATTTAAAGGATGCCTTTTGAGCTTGCCCCTTGGCAGAGGAAGGTAGGAATATGTTTGCCTTTGAGTGGGAAGACCCTAAGACAGGACGGAAACAGCAATACCGGTGGACTGTGCTCCCCCAGGGGTTTACGGAATCCCCGGATTTATTTGGACGGATGTTAGAACAAATATTGGAGAAATGTAGCAGCCCCAAGGGGATTACTCTGTTGCAGTATGTAGACGACCTCTTAGTAACAGGAAAAAGAAGAGAAAGAGTAGTAGAAGCCACGAACAAATTATTGAATTTCCTGGGCCAGCAGGGACTGAGGGTATCTAAAAACAAACTACAATATGTGGAGCAAGAAGTGAAATACTTGGGACATTTAGTTAGTGAGGGAAAGCGAAAGATAAGCCCGGAACGGATAGAGGGAATAGTGGGGATGCCGCTGCCAGCACTAAACAGGAGTTATGCAAATTTTGGGTCTAACGGATTATTGCAAATTGTGGATTGATTCCTATGCACAGAAGACTAAGAAATTATATCTCAAACTATTAGAGGGGGAACCAAAATGTCTAAGTTGGGATGATGAGGCAAAAGAGATTTGATCCATGCCCCTGTGTTAGCCTTACCTTCCCTAGATAAACCTTTCCACCTCTTTGCTACCATGGATAAGGGGGCGGGTTTTGGGAGTATTAACCCAGAGGTGGGGGAAGGAATTAGTACATGAAGAATTGATTAAACGGGTCTTAGAATCCCTATTACTCCCCCGAGAAATAGCGGTAGTGCATGTAAATGGTCATCAGAAAGGAAATGAACCAGACATTAGGGGAAATAGATTAGCCGATGAAGTGGCTAGGGAAGCCGCCCTGAACCCACAAGAAGTGGTGATTCATTCCCTAATACCCACTGTCCTAGGTCCTAGGGAAGCTCCTATATTTACTGCAAGCGAAGAAAATGAATTGAGAGATTTAGGGGCTGTAAAAACAGCAGACGGGCGTTGGAGGTTACCTGATGGAAGAAGAATGTTAAACAAAATGATAATGCGAGAGATTATGGCTGTCCTACATCAAGGCAGCCGCTGGGGAGTACAAGCAATGTATGATTTGGTTCTTAGGGAATATGGATGTAAAGGAATATATACAATTGCTAAACAAATATGTGAGGGATGTATCATATGCAAAAAGGTAAATAAGAAAGTCTTGAGAAAACAGACCCCGGGAGGAAGAGACCCAGGATTGAGACCTTTCCAGAGTATACAAGTAGATTATACTGAACTCCCCAGGGTAGGAAGACTAAAATATATGTTGGTCATAGTAGATCATTTATCTGGTTAGGTTGAGGCATACCCCCTAGCTACTGTCACTGCGAGTGGAGTGTCTAAAACAATATTGGAGCACATAATTCCCCGATATGGGCTCGTGAACCATATTGATTCCGACCAAGGAACTCACTTCACCTCTAAAGTGTTACAGGGGGTAATGAAAGGGTTGGGAATTTCCTGGGAGTTCCATCCTCCATGGCACCCGCTATCATTGGGAAAGGTTGGGAGAATGAACCAAACACTCAAACGACAGCTCTCTAAATTGATAACAGAAACCAGACTCCCTTGGACCAAATGTTTACCTATAGCTCTCTTGCGAGTACGAACAGCCCCAAGGAAAGACTTGGGACTATCCCCCTATGAAATCTTATTTGGATTACCTTACTTGGGAACGAATGGAGAATTGCCAATTCCCGAAACTAAAGATATGTTTTTAAAGAAGTACATACTGGGCTTGTCCTCCTCTTTGTCTTTTCTCAGGAAACAGGGTTTATTGGCACAGACTCCACCCCTTGAATTCACCGTTCATCCCATCCAGCCGGGCGATTGGATCTTAGTAAAATCATGGATAGAGTCTAAATTGCAGCCGGACTGGGAAGGGCCATACCAGGCTCTTTTGACTACCGAAATGGCAATAAGGCCAGCGGAGAAAGGCTGGACTCATTACACTCGGATCAAAGGGCCAGTGGACCCTCCCGTGTAGGAAGAAGTCTGGACAGCCGAATCAACACAAGATCCGCTGAAACTCAGACTAAAGAGACTTTGAGTAACTAATTATACAGTGGCGGCGCGAGCGTGGGATTATTTCCGTAAGATTGTATATTAAGTCATTTTGTGCTTCAGCATGATGTTTAGAATACTAGGAATGCTGCTACAGTTATGATGCTAGCCCTCTTAGTATTGGGATTTCATCAAATATCATTTTCATATGTATTATTAACGGTTCCCGAATCTGATAAACCACAAGTAATAGATGCTGATGTATGCAGCTTAGTAAATTGTGGGGATGTAGATAATCAGAGACAGTACCGCAGCTCTGACATACATCTTAAGTCCTATGGGGATGGCCTTGGGGACGGTACTTGGTATAACGGTCTTGTCACAGTACACCGGGCCCCCTTCCGACCAGCTCGCGATTGTCCTGATAAAACCCAATACACCTGACAATAAGGAAAACCACATGGCACGAAACAATCCTGGGGAGGGGGGGGGGGGGGGGGGGGGGGAACACCTATGAGATACAATTAAATGAAACATTTGGGATAGAAATGAAAGCAAATGGGAAGGATTTCTTGGGCTGTTGTTTCCGAATTAGTGCAGGACAGGGAAAACGGGTAGAACTACTGGGTAATAAGATACAATCTTTCACTCTACCCGATGATCCTAAAGTAGTAAAATTTATAGAGGTAAAGGACTTGAAACAGACCATTGAAATATAAACTGGGTACGAGGATGCAAATGCCTGGGTTGAATGGGTAAAGTATACTGTGAAAAGTCTGAACAAAAGCAATTGCTATGCATGTGCCTCCGGTAGGTCAGTGGCCCAGGTGGTTCCCTTTCCGCTCGGGTGGAAGCGAGACAGGAAGGGCATGAAATGTATGATAGCCCTGTATCAGGATGAGACTGCATAGAATGATAGGAATTGTACCTCCCTATCTCTGATGTTCCCTCCCTTGGAGAAGAAAGATGCAAAAGTTTCCCCCCTATTTTCCGCCACAGTTGGAAATCACACATCGTGTGCGCGTAGACGAGGTACAAGTCGGTTGAAAGATTTGGGGAAGCTGAAATTATGTACAGAGATTAAGAATGTTACCGAAACGGAGAAGGGAGGGAACTACTCAGCACTAAAGGTTCCCCGAGCGGATCTGTGGTGGTACTGTGGAGGCAAAATATTGAGACCCACACTACCTCCAGATTGGAGAGGGATATGTGCAATTGTACAATTGGCAATTCCATTTACCCTGGCATTTGAGAAGGAAAAGATAGTAGGGAAAAAGGGAAGGAGTAAGAGATTACTGTTCGACACTTCTTTCGATGATAGGATTTATCTCGATTCGGTAAGAATCCCTAGGGGAGTACCTGATGAATTCAAGGCTCGTAACCAGATTGCAGCAGGCTTTGAATCAGCTCTCTTCTGGTGGGTAACAATTAATAAAAATGTAGATTGGATAAATTACATTTTCTATAATCAACAGCGATTTATAAATTATACACGAGATGCGGTTCAAGGAATATCAGAACAGCTTAATGCGACAAGTAGGATGGCATGGGAAAACAGAATCGCCCTTGATATGATTTTAAAAGAAAAGGGTGTGTGTGTGTGATGTTAGGAGGAAGCTGTTGTACCTTTATTCCTAATAACGCTGCACCTGATGGTTCAATTACTCGGGCCTTAAGGGGGTTGACAACCTTAGCAGAGGAACTGGCTGAGAGTTCAGGAGTAGATACATCTCTCATGGGATGGCTTGAATCATGGTTTAAATGGAAGGGGGTGGTGGTTTCTATCCTTACTTCCCTGATAGTAGTATTCAGGGTATTGGTGGCCATTGGCTGTTGCATCATACCCTGTATACGAGGGCTCACCCAAAGACTGATTGAAACAGCCTTGATGAAACAGGTGCCCCTAAAAGAAAAATGCAGAAGATAACAAATGGTAATTAAAAGAAAAGGGGGAAATTGTGGGATATAGGTAAATTAATGTTACTTCTGCAATTCTGCAATTCCATTTTATAAAGTAAAATGAACTCACACCAGTGTGTAATTGTTTTAGCCAAGAGCTGAGTCAACAAGAATGGAAACGATGTGGAGGAACTATATAATTGTTTTTGTATTAGCTAAAATTGTATGTCAGAATGAGACGTGACAGCAAAACAATGGTAGACATAACGGGCAAATAGATAAGATGTTGTGAGGGGATGAAGTTAAGCTAGATACGCCTGTACAAACAGTAGGTGTAAACATCTGTTTCCCACTTTTATGAAAACACAGGAACAAACCCCAATTAAAAGGGGCATAGGGATCAGAACGGCCTCGGGAAAGGCACAGATGAAGGGGGTAGATAATGATGAAGAAAGAATATGCCTAACAATGACCTACGGCAGGATGAGGTCAAACAGCCTCGTGAGGCCAGAAATAAGCATTTTGTCACAGACAAGGCCGAATAAGGCAAGAGATAAACAGGGGTAATGGGGGCCGGTCTTAGGGAAGTGGAAGATATAAGCAGGGAGGAGCAATGCAAAACAAAAGAAATCAAATCATATAAATGTTGTGTATGAATTGAATTTGGTGTGTGTATGTCCTCTGCCTTATAGGCACTGGACATCACACCCACTTGCAAGTGTAAAATAAATGACACTACTGATTCAGATCTTGTCTCGGACTGAAATTATTGAAGTGAGTGAGCTTTGTTTCTCACATTGGCTTTTAAGATTGTCAATATACTCAATTCAAACTTGATTGGAATTTGGTATTTTGGGGGGTATAATTTCAACTGATTGGCCTAATTTGCATCTGTTTTGTCGTTTCCAGGCAACTAACTACTCCAGTAGCTGGAGCACATGTTACATTGTGTCTTATTAAGAACACTTGGTGCTGTCACTGCTAGCTTTTACTCTCTTAAATGATTAGTAAACCCACATCTTCTTAATAAGAATCACAAATACAGCCACAAAAGAACATCTGGATGTCTTGAAATGCATAAAAGTAGATAAATCCCCAGCACCTGATCAGGTGTACCCTAGAACTCTGTGGGAAGATAGAGAAGTGATTGCAGGGCCTCTTACTGAGATATTTGTATCATCAATAGTCACAGGTGCGGTGCCGGAAGACTGGATGTTGACTAACGTGGTGCCTCTGATTAAGAAAGATGGTAAAGACAAGCCAGGGAACTATAGACCTGTGAGCCTGACGTCGATGGTGGGCAAGTTGTTGGAGGGTATCCTGAGGGACAGGATGTACATGTATTTGGAAAGACTGGGACTGATTAGAAATAGTCAACATGGCTTTATGTGTGGGAAATCATTTCTCACAAACTTGATTGAGTTTTTTGAAGAAGAAACAAAGAGGATTGATGAGGGCGGAGCGGTAGATTCAGTAAGGCATTTGACAAGGTTCCCCTTGGGAGACTGGTGAGCAAGGTTAGATCTCATGGAATACAGAGAGAACTCGACATTTGGATACAGAACTGGCTCAAAGGTAGAAGACAGAGAGTGGTGGTGGAGGGTTGTTTTTTATACTAGAGGCCTGTGACCAGTGGAGTGCCATAAGGATCAGTGCTGGGTCCACTACTTTTCATCATATACATAAACGATTTGGATGGGAGCATAAAAGGTATAGTTAGTAAGCTTGTAGATGACACTAAGATTGGAGGTGTAGGGGACAGCGGAGAAGGTTACCACAAATTACAACGGGATCTTGATCAGATGAGCCAATGGGCTGAGAAGTGGCAGATGGAGTTTAATTTAGATAAATGTGAGGTTTTGGAAAGCAAATCTTAACAGGACTTATACACTTAATGGTAAGGTCCTGGGGAGTGTTGCTGAAAAAAGAGACCTTGGAGTGCAGGTTCATAGCTCCTTGAAATGGAGTCGCAGGTAGATAGGATAGTGAAGAAGGTTTTCCTTTATTGGTCAGAGTATTGAGTACAGGAATTGGGAGGTCATGTTGCGGCTGTATAGGATATTGGTTTGGCCACTGTTGGAATATTGAGCGCAATTCTGGTCTCCTTCCTATCGGAAGGATATTGTGAAACTTGAAAGGGTTCAGAAAAGCTTTACAAGGATGTTCCCAGGATTGGAGGATTTGAGCTCAGGGAGAGGCTGAATAGACTGGGGCTGTTTTCTCTGGAGCGTCAGAGGCTGAGGGGTGACCTTATAGCAGTTTATAAAATCATGAGGGGCATGGATAGGATAAATAGACCAAGTACTTTTCCTGGGATGGGGGAGTCCAGAACTACAGGTTTAGGTTGAGAGGGGAAAGATATAAAAGAGACCTTGCAGGTGGTGGCATTCCCATGTATCTGCTGTCCTTGTCCTTCTAGATGGAAGAGAGTATGGGTTTGGAAGGTGTTATCAAACAATCTTTGTGAACTTCTGCAATGCATCTTGTAGATTGTACACACTGCTGCTACTGAGCACCAATGGCGGAGGGAATGGATGCTTGCAAATGTGGTCCTTGCAGGTTGTCTTGGCCTGTACGGTGTCAAGCTTCTTGAGTGTTGTTGGAGCTACACTCATCCAGGCAAGTGGGGAGTATTCCATCACACTCTTGACTTGCAGCCTATATATTTGGGGAGTGAGGAGGTAAGTTTGCTGCCTGTTTTCTCGTCTCTGACCTGCTCTTGCAGCCATTTATTTATATAGCGAGTTCAGATACGTTTCTGGTCAATGGTAACCCACTTGCAATGGATAGTCAGTACTGAGGCAGGTGGTGAGGTTTAACATTCTCGGTTTCATTCTCACAAAATCTGCCGGTGGCAAAGGCATCTGCCTACATCAGTATCAATAAGAGTGACCATATTCGTTGTGCAGACGAAGTCCCACCTTCACATTGAGATCACAGTGCTAAATAGGACAGACTTCAAACACAGCTCGCAACTCAAAACTAGGCGTCCAATCCAGATAATAAGCAAGTAATAGACAGAACTAAGCAATCGCACAACCAACAAGTCAGATCTTAACTCTGCAACACTGCCACATCCAGTCATGAATGGTAGTGGAAAATTAAACAATTCACTGGAGAAGGAGGCTCTGCAGATATCTCCATCCCCAATGATGGTAGAACCCAGCACATCAGTGCAACAGTCTTCAGCCAGCAATGCCAAGTGGCTTGTCCATCTTGGCCTCCTCAGTGGTCCCCAGCATCATAGTTGCCAGTCTTCAGCCAATTCAATTAAAAACACATATCAACAAATACTTGGAGGCACTGACTACTGAAAAGGCTATGGGCACTGATAACACTCTCGCAACAGTATTGAAGACTTTTCAGTTCCCGAGCCAAGCTATTCTAGTGTAGCTAGAATGCTGGCATCTACCCAATAATGTGGAAAATTGCCGAGGTATGTTCTCGCCACAAAAAGCAGGACAAATCCAAGCCAGCCAATTACCACCTCATTAGTCTACTCTCAAACATTAGTAAAGTGTTAGAAGGGATAATCAACAGTGCTATCAAGTAGCAACTGCTGAACAACAATCTGTTTGTTGACGTCCAGTTTGGGTTCTGCAAGGGTCACTCAACTCCTGACCTCATTACAGTCTTGGTTCAAACATGGATGAAACATCTGAATTCCAGAGGTCAGGCAAGAGTGACAGGCCTTGATATCAAGCTCATATTTGAAAAGTGCAGCACCAAGGAGCCCTAGCAAAACTGAAATCAACATAGTTATTGGAGGTTTTGCCATCTTAACTCCAGTGCATCTCTACAGGAATTCCTCAGGATCGTGTCCTAAGCTGAACCACATTCAACTGCATGGGATCAGAAATAGAGATGTTTGCCAATGATTGCACAATGTTCATCACCATTTGTGATTGGTCAGATACTGAAGCAGTCCATGTTAAAATGCAACACAATCTATTCAATATCCAGCTTGGGCTGACATATGCTAAGTAACATGCATGCCACACAAATGGCAGGCAGTGACCATCTCCAATAAGAGACAATCTAATCATTGCCCCTTGGCATTCAATGGTGTTAATTATGTCACCATCACTGAATCCCCCACAATCAACATCCTGGGGCTCATCTTTGACCAGAAATTCAACTGGACTCACCACATAAACAGAGTGGCTACAGAGCAGGTCAGAGGTTAGGAATACTGCAGTGAATAGTTCACCTCTTGACCCCCAAAATCTGTCCATGATCTACAAGGCACAAGTTAGAAATGTGATAGAATACTCCCCACTTGTCTGGATGAGTGCAGCTCCAACAACAGTCAAGAAGCTTGACACCATCCAGGACAAAGCAGTCTGCTTGATTGGTACTACATCCACAAGCATCCAACCCTCTACCACCGACACTCAGTAGCAGTGTGCACTATCTACAAGATGCACTGCAGAAATTCACCAAAGATCCTCAGACAGTACCTTCTAAACCCATGACCACTTCCATCAGGAGATGGCAGCAGATACATGGGAACACCACCACCTTTAAGTTGCCCTCCAAGCCTGACTTGAAAATATATCACTGTTCCTTCACTGTCAATGGGTCAAAATCCTGGAATTCCCTCCATAAAGGTATGGTGGGTCAACCAGCAGCAGGTGGACTGCAGTGGTTCAAGAAGGCAGCTCATCACCACTTTCTCAAGGGCAGCTAAGGACAGGCAATAAACGCTGGCCACCCAGCAATGCCCATAACCCACAAATGAATAAAAGAAAACATAATGACTATTTGGTCATTCCTTCACTGGCGCTGGATCAAAATCTTGGATCTCTCTTCTTAACAACACTCCAGGTGCACCAATACCACATGGATTGTTGTGATTAAAAAGCAGGGCTCATCACCATCTTACCAAGAGAAAATAGAGATAAAACACAAATGTCTTAACTAGTGAGGCTGACAGGCTAAGAACAGATTTTTTAACAAATGACAGGCATTCAAAAGAAGGTGTTACCCTTGTACTTCCAATGTTTGTTATAATGCTTGAACAGTTGGAACAGATTTGTTTTAAAGATGATTTTAGTACTTGTTTTTAGATGCTTCACAAAATTACCTTTCTGAATGTTTCATATTTCATTGCTCAAACTAAGAAATTAACAGTGAAACTGGCACACTGAAGAGTCTTTGACTAATGAAATAAAAAGAGTTGCAGCTTTTTCCAGATGGAATGGCACTATTCACAGCATCTTTTTTTTTGAAAATCAACCTGTTCAGGGATGTTGTGGCACACCTCTACAGCAGGTGGGACCTGAACCCAGGCATCCTTATCCAGGGATAGGAACTTAACTACTGTGTCATTAGAATTTTAATAGAGCACTCTTTCTTCAAGAGTGACAAGTGCTTGACAAGTGATTGCCAGCATCTCTGCAAATCATTTCACCTGTCTTGCACTTCAGCCACGTTATGCTGCACTTCCTTGGTATTAGCCTTCACCATAGATTAGGAGCATCTTATACAATTCTTAATGTGTCAAAGAGTAAAACCAGCAGTAACACAACATCCAAAACCACAGCTGCAACAGGAACAAACCCAATACCAGCTTCCTTTTCCTTAGTCACATACTCCTCCACAGGACAGGCAGGTGGACACAGAGATCCAGCTCTGAGGCAAGAAACAGCCTGAAGTCGATGGTACCTTTTTCCTTCCTGAAGACTCCCTTTTCTATTATCTATTGTCTTCTGCATTTTTTTTCCCATGGCCATGAAATTGTTCATTTCAAGAACTCCATTCAGCTGTAAGGATTTCCCATGCACTGATTTGGGTCAACTTGAGGTCTCACTGCTAAGATTAGAGTGGTGCTGGAAAAACACAGCAGGTCAGGTAGCATCCGAGGAGCAGGAAAATTGACGCTTCAGGATGAAGGGCTTTTGCCCGAAAACCGCGATTTTCCTGCTCCTCGGATGCTGCCTGACCTGCTGTGCTTTTCCAGCATCACACTTTTCGACTCTGATCTCCAGCATCTGCAGTCGTCACTTTCTCCCAGGACATAAAAGTTCCACTTTCCAACAATACTGACAACCTTGCTCAGCAGGTTATTGACAACTTCACATATGTTGGATCAACAGTTGTTCACCAATATGCCCATTGCTACTGAAATCAATAGGACTGCCAATGTTGCAGCATTCACGTTAAAAGTTGAGAAATCAAAAGTACACCAACAGCAACATAACTGAAAATACAAAAATTCATTTGTACCAGGCTTTGTGCTTAACACAACAGCAAAACATGGACAAGTTATGAAAATCAAGAAAAGCTATTTCACTTTTGCTGCCCCAGATGAATATTCAGCATCTCCTGTCAAGATAGAGCATCTGATTTGGAAGTATACAAGTACGCAGGGATCGCAAACATGTCTGGTGTCCTGAGCCACTCACTTAGCTCACCAATGTCAGCTAAATGAATGAATGCTACATCTTGAAAGACATAATTTTATACATCTCAACTTTACTCCTTTCCTTCCCCTCTTTCTGAGAACACTGATGTGTGTGTTCTGTCATTCCAATCAATTAGCTCTAGTTAGGAAAATGTTATCAGGCTATCACTGCCAAGAAAACAGCAGTGTGCTGAAACTGCAGAAGTTGTAGTCCATGAACACAATTGCAGTACCTGTGACATCCCTTGCTCCATATTAACAATAACAAGTAGGCTGCCCTTATTACAGCTAGCCGCTACTAGACTTTCAGCGTGTGATCCTAAGCCAGTTCACACTGGCTGATCTTCCTCCTCTTTTAACAAGCACACTGCCTTTTGGGACAGGACTCTCTAACGCCTGCAGAAGGATCAATTCTGGATAATTCTTTTCTGATAGAATCACAGTGGCATATTGCATGGAAACAAGCCTTTGGTTAAACTTGTCCATGCCAACCAGGTTTCCAAAACTGAACTATTCCCATTGGCCTGTGTTTGGCCCATATCCCAACAAAACCTTTCCTATCTATGTTCTTGTCCTAATATCTTTTAAATGTTGTAATTTTACCCACCGCTACAATTTCCTCTGCTGCTTGTTCCACATACGCACCACCCTCTGTTGCCTCTCATGTTCCTTTGAATCTTTCCCCTCTCATCTTAAAGGATGCCCTCCAGTTTGGACTCCCCTGCCCTGGGGAAAAGACGTTGGCTATTCATCTTATCTGTGCCCTTCATCGTTTTATAAACCTCTATGAGATTGCCCCGAGCCTCCTACCCTCGAGGTAAAAAAGTCCCAGCCTAAACTTTTTTTTCTTTAACTGATTATTCTGTACAATCATATCAATCCTGTCTATATTTCTAATGTGCTGCATTTATTTCTAACCTGTAGTTAAGAATGTCTAAACACTGAGAAACAAATACCGTTTTTTTTTCTGGACCTATACATTTTTTCACTAAGGTTAATCATCTTAGTTAACAAACTTAGCACATTTTCCACGCTATATCTAACTGGATAATTATTTTAAAGTGTGCATTCCTATCAGTAAAGGTAAATACATCAATGTCAATGGGCCACTAACTCAGAGACTGAGGCTAATGCCTCGGGATGGGGTTCAAATCCCACCACAGAATTGGTATTCAACAAATGAAGTTCTGGAATTGGAAACTTGTTGCCACAGTGGCAAACTTAAAACTCCATCTCATTCACTCAAGTCCTTTAGGGAAGGAAATCTGCCAACTTTTAGCAATCTGGCCTAATTTTTTTCTGCAAAACCATAAGCAACAGGGTTAACTCATAATTTCTCTCTGAAATGGGCTAGCAATTCAAAATCAGTTCAGGACAGACAATAAATACTAGCCTTGGTAGCAACATTTACATTCCATAAAAGAATACCAAAGAAAACTTCAATATAGTCCTAACTTCTTTTGATAATTATGTTTACTGACATTTTTAAGGCACTTCAATCTCTTTTTCTCCTCTTATCTGTTTTAAAATGTTAACTGTCTTGGTAAATATTCTTGGCGATCAAAAAATTTACATATTTCCTATTGTGAAGAATATTCTCGGAAAACTAATAATTGATTACGTATATATTCTTAAATCAAAGCATAACAGAATATCCATTTTTCAACAAATTCAGTCATGTTACATGCCATGCAAATAATTCAATATAACACACAACCTTTTGCAGTAATAAAATTATGCCTTGGGGAGAGGGGATCCAAGATGGCAGCAATCTAAGAAGATCGCACCGCAGGGCTCTGCATCGCAGCACAAGCAGGATGAGCCTTCAACCCACCCAACCAGACCATCACGATATCTTGGAACTCCGGAAAGATCGTGGAGTCCCAAGAAACTTCTAAAAATGAACTCACCTGCGTTCCCAGCCATCCAGAGATGCCGAGAAAGGGAGCAGGAGCTTCTGAGGCCAAGTCTGCAGTTCAGCCTGCAGCAGCCCCGGAGTTGATTATTTTCCAGGCCCTGGTGAACGAGCTCGCGAAAGGCTGGGGAAACAGATTGAAGAGAAGCTGGCTCCAATCTCTCTCATGCTGCAGAAGCATAAGCAGCAGCTGGGAGACCTGGAGAAGAGGACGGATGAGGTGGAGCATAGGTTCATAGTGGTGGAAGCTGATGCCAGTTCTTTCAAGGTTGAGATCCAAGCCCTGAAGACCCAGGTTCGTAATTTGCTTGACCAAGTGGATGTTTTTGAGAACAGGGGCAGGAGAAAAAACATTCGGATCATCGGTCTGCCTGAGGGTAAGGAAGGTGATCGGCCTGCGGAATTTGTTGAGGACTGGCTTCCGTAATTCCTTGACTTGGAGGATGGCATGAGAGGATTGAAAATAGAGAGGGCTCACTGGGTCGCAGCGTGGAGATTGGGTGTGGGTCAAAGTCCTTGTCCTCTCCTGGTGTGGTTCCATCATTACCAGTATAAGAAGAGAGTCATGGAGGCTTCCAGTGTCCAGGAGAAGGATCCGAAGGCTCTAATTTACGAGTGCTCTAAGATCATGTTCTTTCAGGACGTCTCAGCAGTGGTGATCCAGAAATGAAAATCTTACGACGGTGCCAAGAGAAGACTGAGGGAGCTTGGGATTCAGTATTCCATGAGATATCCGGCAGTGCTCCGGATCACCTTAGTTGGATACATACATCCCTTTGACACGTCAGAGAAGGCAAGAGACTTTGTGGATAAATTAACCTAATGTGAATAATTTTAGTATGTATAAATAGTGTTGTTTGGGTATGTCTTTATCATTTTGTAAAAGAAACAGAGAAAGTCTGGTTGGAACTTTATCTTTTTTCTCCCTCTAATAATAATTTGGTTTAAACTATGTTTGGTGGTAGGTGAGATATACATTTTCAATTTCTAAGTTAGGATATACCAAAAGGATGGTTGGGGTATTTATTCCCCCTTTCTATTGTTAAAATTTTTTTTGTATGCATATTGGTATTCTATGGAGTGTTTACTCTTTTCTGTTTGTGTTTGCCGTACGGCTCTAGCTGGGAGAAAAAAAGGTGGCTGGGATGGTTAGATGCCTACTTATGGGCAGCTTGGGGTGGGTAGTTGCCCCTTCTGGGCGGGGGAGGAGTTCCCCGACTTGACGTTTTATATGTTGGTTTGTTTTTTGATTTATGTTGTTTTAATTTTCAATAGTTTTGTAGGTTTGTTAAATGTAGAGATTTTAATTTATGTAGTTTAATATTTGGTGGATCATGTCTTAATTAAATGATGTACCTGGAATATCAAGACAAGTCATTCACCAATTAGGTCTTGAGTCTTAGAAAGGACACCAATGGTCTTTTTGCAGCAGAGAGTGGCGGGAGCTGGGCGGAAGTGAAGTCAGAGCGCAAAGCCGGTCGGGAAAGTAAGTGATTGTTATTTAAGCACTTACCTCGACGCCAACGGTCTTTTTGCAGCAGAGAGCGGCAGGAGCTGGGTGGAAGTGAAGTCGGAGCGCAAAGCCGGTTGGGAAGGTAAGTGATTGTTATTTGAGTGGGTGGGTGTGTTCTAGACCCCAGGGCCTCCTCTAACCTAAATTAAAAGTCCACAGACTTGCCCCAAAAAGAGGGTCCAAAGAAGTTCCTGTGGATTGAAGAGTGAGGCTTTAGCTCACGAGTCTTTGACAAGGAGGTTGAGTGAAGTGATTACGCCACAGTTGAAGAGGGTGGAGACATGATTGCCAAGCTGGTTCAGTGTGCTATGTGCTTGATGTGGGAGGTGTGTCTGGCTTGTATAAGTGTGG
This sequence comes from Chiloscyllium punctatum, assembly GCF_047496795.1. Lineage (NCBI taxonomy): Eukaryota > Metazoa > Chordata > Chondrichthyes > Orectolobiformes > Hemiscylliidae > Chiloscyllium > Chiloscyllium punctatum. Next base: position 88,698,706 of record NC_092745.1, read on the forward strand.
AAAGTGTGTGCACGTTCAGCTACTGACAGAGCACATTGCAGCACTGATGAAAGAACTCGAGGACCTTAGGCTCATCTGAGAGAACAAGATCTTTCTGGACAAGACCTTCTGCGAGGTTATTACACTGACCATACCAGAAAAGAGCAGAAGAGAGCAGACGATGAGGAAGGCCGAGAGGAGACAGGTACAAGAGACCCCGGGGGAAGTACTTGTCAGGAACAAGTTGAATCTTTTGGAAGCAGTAGAGATAGATGACATTGCTAGTCTGCGAGACGGCCAGGTCTGTCAATCAAAAGATGGTGCAGAGGCAGAGCGGAAGAGTCGGACATCGCACGGTGCCGTGGTAATAGGGGACTCCATAGTGAGAGGAACTGACTGGGGTTTTTGTGGCAGCAGATGGGACTTAAGGATGGTGTGTTGCCTTCCTGGTGCCAGGGTTAAAGACATCACAGAGTGCAGGAAATCCTCAAGGATGAAGGTGAAGAGCCAGAGGTGGTGGTACATGTCGGCACAAATGATGTCAGGGAGAAGAGGAGGAACATACTACAGCAGGACCTCAGAGAACCAGGAAGAAGGCTGAAAAGCAGGACGTCCAGGGTGGTTATCTCTGGTGTGCTTCCACTTCCTCGGGCTGGTGAGACCAGAAACAGGGAGATAATGGACTTGATTGTGTGGCTGGGGAATTGGTGCAGGAAGCAAGGATTTAATTTCTTGGATCACTGGGGTATGTTTTGTGGTAAGCATAAATTATAAAAGAGAGATGGTTTGCACCTTAATAGGTTAGGGACCAGCAGGCAGGTTTTCTACTGCAACACAGCTTCGTTTAAACTAAGTAGCGGGGGAGAGGGGATAAACTGAATGTTTAAGGAGGAAATTGAAGGGAATGTTAGAACAAGGGAAGTCAAGACTGTATCAATGAAACGCAAGAAGGGATCATGCTGTAAGGTTGAGTGAAATAGGAGTTGATGGGAAGGGTGAGGGCAGTAACAAATTAAAAATACTATACAAGAATGCACAAAGCATTAGAAATAAGATGGATGAGCTTGAGGCCCTTTTGGAAATTGGCAGATACGATATTGTGGGGATAACTGAGACGTGGCTTCAAGTGAACAGGGCCTGGGAAATGAATATTCAAGGCCACACTTGCTATCGTAAGGACAGACTGATGGGCAGAGGGGGTGGGGTTGCCTTGTTGGTAAGGGAGGATATTCAGTCCCTTGCGCGGGGGAACCTAGAATCAGGGGATGTAGAGTCAGTGTGGATAGAGCTGAGAAATTCTAAGGGTAAAAAGACCCTCTTGGGAGTTATCTACAGGCCCCCAAACAGTAGTCTGGATATCGGATGTAAGTTGAATCAGGAGCTGAAATTGGCCTGTCGCAAAGATGTTACGACAGTTGTTATGGGGGATTTCAACATGCATGTAGACTGGGAGAATCAGGATGGTATTGGACCTCAAGTAAGAGACTTTGTGCAGTGCCTCCGAGATGGATTCTTAGAATGGCTGGTGCTGCAGCCTACCAGGGAGAAGGCAATTCTGGATCTGATATTGTGCAAGGATCCAGAATTGATCAGGGACCTCGAAATGAAGGAGCCATTGGGAAGTAGTGACCGTAATACAATAATCTTCAATCTGCAATTTGAGAGGGAGAGGGTACAATCGGAAGTGACAATATTGCTGTTGAATAAAGAGAACTATGGAGCTATGAGGGAGGAGCTGGCCAAAGTTCAATGGTGCAATATCTTAGCAGGGATGACAGTGGAGGAACAAGGCAGATATTTCTGTGTATAATGCAGAAGATGCAGGATCAGTTCATTTCAAAAAGGAAGAAAGATCCTATGGGTGGCCATGGCTGATGAGGGAAGTTAAGAAACATATAAAGTTAAAAGAGAAAAAGTACAACATAACAAAGATAAGTGGGAAAACGGAGGACTGGGAAGCTTTTAAAGAACAACAGAGGATTTCTAAGAAGGAAATACGCAGAGAAAAAATGAGGTACGAAGGTAAACTGGCCAATAATATAAAGGAGGATAGTAAATGCTTTTTTAGGTATGTGAAAGGCAAAAAAATGGTTAAGACTAAAATTGGGCCCTTGAAGACAGAACAGGGGAATATATTACAGGAACAAAGAAATGGCAGAAGAATTGAATTGGTACTTCAGATCTGTGTTCACTGGGGAAGACACAAGCAATCTCCCTGAGGTAACAGTGGCTGAAGGACCTGAACTTATGGGAATTTATATTTGCCAGGAATTGGTGTTGGAGAGACTGTTAGGTCTGAAGGTTCATAAGTCCCCGTGGCGTGATGGTCTACATCCCAGGGTACTGAAGGAGGTGGCTCGAGAAATCGTGGATGCGTTGGTGATTATTTTCCAGCGTTCGATAGATTCGGGATCAGTTCCTGCGGATTGGAGGGTGGCTAATGTTGTACCACTTTTTAAGAAAGGTGGGAGAGAGAAAGCAAGAAATTATACACCAGTTAGTCTGACCTCAGTGGTGGGAAAGATGCTGGAGTCTATTATAAAGGATGAAATTACCACACATCTGGATAGTAGTAACAGGATAGGTCAGAGTCAGCATGGATTTATGAAGGGGAAATCATGCTTGACTAATCTTCTGGAATTTATTTGAGGATTTAACTCTGAAGATGGACGAGGGAGATCCAGTAGATGTAGTGTACCTGGACTTTCAGAAAGCTTTTGATAAAATCCCACATAGGAGGTTAGTGAACAAAATTAGGGTGCATGGTATTGGGGACAAAGTACTAACTTGGATTGAAAGTTGGTTGGCTGATAGGAAACAAAGAGTAGTGATAAACGGCTCAATTTCGGAATGGCAGGCAGTGACCAGTGGGGTATCGCAGGGATCAGTGCTGGGACCGCAGCTTTTTACAATATATGTTAATGATATACAAGATGGCATTAGTAATGACATTAGCAAATTTGCTGATGATACTAAGCTGGGTGGCAGGATGAAATGTGAGGAGGATGTTAGGAGATTACAGGGTGACCTGGACGGATTAGGTGAGTGGATTAGTGGTGCTGGAAGAGCACAGCAGTTCAGGCAGCATCCAACGTGGATGCTGCCTGAACTGCTGTGCTCTTCCAGCACCACTAATCCAGTATTTGGTTTCCAGCATCTGCAGTTATTGTTTTTACCTCGTTGAGATTAGGTGAGTGGTCAGATGCATGGCAGATGCAGTTTAATGTGGATAAATGTATGGTTATCCACTTTGGTGGCAAGAACAGGAAGGCAGATTACTACCTAAATTGAATCAATTTAGGTAAAGGGGTAGTACAAAGAGATCTGGGTGGTCTTGTACACCAGTCAATGAAGCGCAACAGGTCAGGCAGCATCCAAGGAACAGGAGAATCGACATTTCGGGCATAAGCCCTTCTTCAGGAATTCCTGAAGAAAGGCTTATGCCCGAAACGTCGATTCTCCTGTTCCTTGGATGCTGCCTGACCTGCTGCGCTTTTCCAGCAACACATTTTCAGCTCTGATCTCCAGCATCTGCAGTCCTCACTTTCTCCACCAGTCAATGAAGGTCACATGCAGGTACAGCAGGTAGTGAAGAAGGCTAATAGCATGCTGGCCCTCATAACAAGAGCGACTGAGTATAGAAGCAAAGAGGTTCTTCTGAGCTGTACAGGGCCCTGGTGAGACCACACCTGGAGTACTGTGTGCAGTTCTGGTCTCCAAATTTGAGGAAAGACAGTCTGGCTATTGTGGGAGTGCAGCGTAGGTTCACAAGGTCAATTCCTGGAATGGCGGGACTACCTTACGCTGAAAGACTGGAGCAACTGGGCTTGTATACCCTTGAGTTTAGAAGACTGAGAGGGGATCTGATTGAGACATATATGATTATTAAAGGATAAGACACTCTGGAGGCAGCAAACATGTTTCCGCTGATGGGTGAGTGTTGAACCAGAGGACACAGCTTAAAAATATGGGGTAGACTATTTAGGACAGAGATGAGGAGAAACTTCTTCACCCAGAGAGTGGTGGCTGTGTGGAATGCTCTGCCCCAGAGGGCAGTGGAAGCTCAGTCTCTGGATTCATTTAAGAAAGAGTTGGATAGAGCTCTCAAGAATAGTGGAATCAAGGGTTATGGAGATAAGGCAGGAACAGGATACTAATTGAGGATGATCAGCCATGATCATATTGAATGGTGGTGCAGGCTCAAAGGGCAGAAGGGCAGAATTGTCTATTGTCTATTGTCTAATGAGAAGGTGGATATTGCTTTGTTACAGGAGACACACTTGAATGACAAGGAGTATCTGAAGTTACAGCAGAATGGCTTTGACCAAGTTTATTTTTCATCATTTAATACCAGAAGTAGGGGAGTGGCTAGATCAGTTCGGAAGAATCTCCTTAGAATGTGTTAAAGACACACATGGGAGGTTTGTAATTCTTAAAGCCTTGATACATGAGGAAGGATATGGTGCTTTAAATGTTTATTGCCTTCCAGCTCATCCCCTTAAGTTTTTGGTTGACACTTTTTCTAAACTGATAAGTCTCGAGATTTTAACTGTCTCATGGATCCCACAATAGAAGGTTGCCCAAAAGTCCCTTGATACCTTCTGTACAAACTAAACAGTTAATGGGTCTGGGTGGGGAGTTAGGGTTGGGGGACATCTGGAGGTGTCTCCACCCTACAGATAGGAATTTTATGTTTTTCTCCAGTCCGCACTGATGTCACACTAGGATTGATTTTTTTCTGACCCCTGTGATAACTCTGGATTTGGTGGCATCTTGTATAATTGTTAATATTACCATCTTTAATCATGCTCCAGTGTATCGTATGGCAAAGATTAAGGACGTTACAGTAGGTTTGAGGTACTGTCGAATGGATCCCTTTATTCTCAAGGATAATAAGTTTGTGGAGTATTTCTCTCGGGAATTCCGGGCATCCCTAGACATCAGCTTAGGCTCAGTTAGTAGCTCATCCGTCCTCTGGGAAACTGCCAAAGCCTATGCTAGGAGGTTAGTTATTTCATATTCTGCCAGTAGGAAGCAGCAGAAGGATGAGCAGCAATATCTCCTTGAAGCACGGTTGAAGGCAGCCGAGAAGGCCTACTTTGACAGATCCTCGTTGGTCAAACTACAGAGGATTACGGCACTGCAGTCTGCACTAAATTCCGTGTTTACGCAGATGACAAAGAAGGAGCTGGCTTTTGCAAAGCATATGTTACATGAGCATGGTGACAAGCCAGGCAAATACTTAGCATATCTTGCCAGAAAAAGGAGTGCCCTACAAACTATTACGGCAATTAGGGAAGGGTCTGGGAACCTAACATATGATTCTAAAAAGATTAATGTGGCATTCCAGAGATTTTACTCTAAGTTATACCAGTCAGAGGATTGTAAGGAGGGGCAGGCCAAAATTGAATATCTTTTTGAAGGATCTGAAGGTCCCAGGTGTGACTCCCGAACAAGACTCCTTACTCAGTGCCCCATTATCAGAGCAAGAAGTGCAGGAAGCTGTGAGGCAGCTTCAGAGTGGAAAGGCGCCTGGTCCTGTTGGACTTTCCAGTGAATTCTATAAGGAATTTATAAGTATACTGTCAGGTCCAATGGTCAATATGTTTAATGATTCATACAGTCATGATTGTCTCCCACCATCTTTGAGCGAGGCCAATATTTCATTTATCCTTAAAAAAGGGAAGGACCCAGAAGACTGTGCTTCGAACAGGCCCATCTCACTCTTAAATCCTCTCTAAGACTCTCGCGTTAAGGTGTTACCTTCTATTATTAAAGAGGATCAGATGGGCTTCATAATGGGTTGCAGATCCTCCAATAATGTCAGGAAGCTGCTTAATGTAATTCAAGCAAGCTTAATAAAATTCAGTCAACACAGGCATTGCTGATTTCTCTAGATGCAGAGAAGGCATTTGACCGAGTTGAGTGGTCATACTTTTTCTATACTCTGGAGCAGTTTGGTTTGGGCGAAGTTCTTTATAAGATGGGTAAAGGTTCTCTACAGTGGCCCTCTCATGCTGGTCATCACCAATGGAGTACGTTCAAGCAACTTTAATACTTTTAGGGGCAGCCGGCTCCTTGGTGACTGAACTATTGGCGGAGGTCATTTGTGGGGATCCCAATATATCAGCTCCAGAAGTGGGGTTAAAAATGACATAAGATTCTGTTGTATGCAGATGATGTCCTAATTTTTTTGACAAATCCAGCAGTTTCAGTGCCTCGCCTGATACAATGCATTTGTGCGTTTGGTGCTTTTTCACGGTACAAGACTAACTTTGCGAAATCAGAGGCTATGCCTATGAGTGGTATTGCAAAGGAGCTAGGTCTTGAGGGCGACTATAGATTCCCTTTTAGGTGGTGACAGGGGGGTTTTGTGTATTTGGGCATATTCGTTACTTCAGTTCTGGTTCGGCTGTTCAAAGCCAATTTTATCCAATTATTTGAAAAAATTAAACAAGATCTTCAAAGTTGGGAGGCACATCCAGTCTTGTGGCTGGGTCGGATAGCGCTTATTAGGATGAATATTCTCCCCAGTTTGTTATACCCTATACGGATGCTCCCCCTGACTTTCAATGAGCAAACTCTCAGGAGGGTGAACAGCTGGTTCAGCTCCTTTATTTGGTATTGTAAGCAGCCCCTCATTAAATTAGCCAAACTGCAGTTGCCTCACAGATTGGGGGGAGTGGACCTTCCAGACATTAAAAATTAGCAATTAAGCTCGCTTTTGTCCTACATGAGTGATTGGGTTTGTGGAGATCCTCTTTCAATAGGCTAGATATCGAAACCTCCCAGGCAAGGTGCCCCTTACCAGTTTGCTGTTTTTGGAAAAAATGAGGACAGTTAGGGAAAATTGCCATAACTCAGTAGTCATCAATACTGTTAAAGCATGGAGAGCAATTCGGCAGAGGGAAGGCAATATTGGCAAAAACCTTAGTGGGTGTGCCAGGTTTTCAACCGGGGACGATAGATTCAGGATTCAAACGTTGGGCAGCTATACGGTCTTGCATGGACGATTTATTTGAGAGAGACATAATGATGTCTTTTGATCTGTTAGTATGGAAGTACGAGTTATCTAATAGAGACCTATTTTGTTTTTTCAAGTTAGGGATTTTATTTTGAAAAAACCCACATTTTTGACTGATCCCTACAACTCCGAGATAGAGAGGGGTGTGCTCAGTGCTAAATGCTAAGAGTATATTTTCTGTCAGTACTTTATATCATCAATTGGGGGGGTGCCCCTCAGATGAGTCTGAACGTCTCTGCAGGATGTGGGAGAGAAAGCTGGGTGTTGAAGTCTCCTCAGAAGCATGGGAGGATATTTGGGAGAATGCAAGGAAGATACCAATTTGCAACAGGAGCACGCTTTACAGTTAAAGATTCTCCATAGGGTCCACTTGGCTCCAGACCATTTGTCAAAATTTAAACTGGGGTATCTTCAGCATGTCCCAAGTGCAAGGTCTGTACGGGCACTCTTACCTATTGTCTCTGGTCTTGCGATAGACTTCAAACATATTGGAGTGCTGTGGTAGGCGCAATGGAGAGGATTTTGGGTGTTAGGGTGAAGAAGGACCCTATCTCTCTCCTTCTGGGCCTGCCCACTGTATTTCCTGCAGACACGCGTAAGAAAAAAACCTTTCAATATTCTCGGGTTCTGTGTAAGAAAGAATATCCTGCTAGGTTGTATATCCGAAAAACCCCCGGGCCTGTCAGGTTGGCGGAAGTTTGTTATGGAGCATATTCCCTTGGATATTCTCACAAATATAGTACACCACAAAACTGAGAATTTTCACAAGACATGGCAGCCCGTTTTGGAATACCTTGACACAGATTTATCTGCCACACTAACAAGGGCTTTTATATAGCTGTAACGATTGTGTTTTACGAGTCCAATATCTAGGGAGGAGGAACTGTGAATGTATGAGCATTTTGTTTGGCTGGGCTGAGTTATTACTATTTATTAGTTTGTTGTTGGTTATTTATTTATTTAGTTAAATAGCCAGTTTGTTTTTTTTATTCTATACTTTTCTATATATGTTTATACATTTGAGTTACATTTGAGTTGGATTTTTTTTACATTGGCTTTTTTTTGTAGTGTTTTGTACTTGTTATAATATTAAAAAATCTATTTTTTCAATAAAAATATATTTTTAAAAGATTATGCCTTGGAATTTTCAAAGTGCAACACGGAAATTTCAAACACTGGAGAGAACTGTGAGAAAAGAGCAGCGAAGTGTAATTCAACAATGATTTGTCATTTTTTATTTAGAGATCAGTGATTCATGAGATAAGAAGTAAATATTAATAACCATTATCACCTCATACCATTTCCGTGGAAGTATACCTATAATTTATTTCCGAGAATATGTTTACCACAAACTTTGTAAGTCTTCTTGCTGATAAACTAGCTGCAATAAAAGCCTAAGATTACTTACAGGGCATGGATTATTTTACTGACTTGGAATCAAATTTGATAGAAACTGCAAATTCATAAAGGAGATTAACCTCTATGAATTTAAGATTAAGAAACAGGGAAAATTTTTGAAATCAAATATGACATTAACTCAGTACAAAATTGCCCCTACAAATTCTGGTATGATCAATTAAAGGATGCTGATTGGGTACAAGATGGAGGGGATCAGACTCCAATTGCATGCACTTCTTCAGTGTGAGAAAGTACTTGGGGATTTTAGTGTCAGATCTATGTTCTGCAACAGGGGTGTACTTCTGAATCTCTGGTCAGATCACATTTGGAGCATTGTGTGCAGTTTTCAGCCCCATATGTCAGGAAGCATGTACTATCCCTGGAGCGTGTTCATAGGAGGTTCACAAGAATGGTCCCAGAAATGAAAAGTTTAACATATGAGGGTTTATACTCAATGGAGTTTAGTAGGATGAGGGGGCATCTAATTGAAACACTCAGAATATTGAATAAGCTGGACAGAGTAGATGTTCGGAAGATATCTGCATTGGTGGTAGAGACTAGGACCCAAGGGCATAGCCTTAAAGGTTAGACCTTTTAAAACGGAGATAAAGAGAAATGTCTTCAGCAAAGAATGGTGAATCTATGGAATTCATTGCCACAGAAGGCTGTGGAGGTCAGGTCATTGAGTATATCTAAGACTGAGATAGATAGCTTCTTGAGTATGGAGGGGATCAAGGATTATGGGGAGAAAGGAGGAGAATGGGTTGAGAAACATAACAGCCATGATTGAATGGTGGAGTGGACTTGATGGGCTAATTTCTGCTCCTATGTCTTATCAGAATGTTTCAGTTCAGTGTAACATAAATTTGATAGTAGCTCAATGTACCGATTAAAATAGAGATCTGTGCAAATAAAAACACGTGAATGAATGACAGTATAAAATTCTTCATAATATCAACCAATTGTTTTTTAAAATTCAGTCACAGGACATGGACATGGATATTGCTGTCTGGCCAGCATTAATTGCCCATCCCTCGCTGCTCTTGAGAAAGTGGTGGTAAGCTGCTTTCTTGAACTGCTGCAGTCCATGTAATAGAGAAGGAATTCCAGGATTTTAACCCAGCAACAGTGAAGAAATGGAAATATATTTCTCAATCAGGATAATGAGTCACTTGGAGAGGACCTTGAAAGGGGGGATGTTCCCCTTCAAGGGAAGATGTATTTGCTGCCTTTATCCTTCTATTTTGGGAGTGGTTCTGAATTTGAAGGTGCTATCTAAGGAGCTTTGTGACCTTTTGCTAAATATCTTGTAGATGGAAGACACTGTTGCTGCTCAGCAATGGTGGTGAAGGGAGTGAATGTTTGTAAATGCAAGCTGATTTGTCCTGGATGATGTCAATGATGAAGGTGAGTTTCTTACTGCAGGATTCCTAGCTCTGTAGGCACTGTGTTTACATGACACATCCAATTGAGATTCTAGTCATTGGTAACCCCCAGGATGTTGATAATGGTGATTCATTTATAGTAATGTTATTAAATGTCAAGGGGTAGTCATTAGGTTGTCTCTTTTTTGGTGAGAAACAAGATGGTCATTGCATGGCTTCAAATAACACTATCAAATTGTAATCAAGATTGGGAGTTGCCTGTGTTGGACTGGGGTGTACAAAGTTAAAAATCACACAACACTAGGTTATAGTCCAACAGGTTTAATTGGAAGCACACTAGTTTTCGGAGCACTGCTCCTTCATCAGGTGATTGTGTCTGATGAAGGAGCAGCGCTCCGAAAGCTAATGTGCTTTCAAATAAACCTGTTGGACTATAATCTGGTGTTGTGTGATTTTTAAAATTGCAATCTAGTTTCATAATGTTTCACATGTTCCACTAAATGCATTTTAAGTGTAGTAAAGCTTATTTTTATGACAGAACACAATTAAACAGACAAATTTCAACAATCTGGATCTACATCGGTCCATCAACATAACAAATATTCTGAACAGATTCATATAGCAAAGACAGATGCTGAGCAATAGCAGAAAAAATAGAGGACAGGGCAAGTGGCTTGGACAGGAGATTGTTTTGGAGGAGTAGGTTTTTGAAAAGAAAACAGGAGAAGCAATAATCTCAAAAGTGCAACACGGAAATACTTGGTGAACAAATGGTGAGCAAGGAGGGGAAAGGTTGCATCAGAGGCCAGATTTGGAGCAAGAAGGATCAAGTTGAAATATACAACTGTAGAAATCTGCAGAATTGGGATATATAAAGTCTGTAGAAGTATTCTGACAAGATTTAAAGTCCATACGCTGAGAATATGCAGGACTTAGTTCAAGAAAGAATGACAACTAGACAGTTTTGTAAAAGCTGCAGACTAGATAATGTGAAGTTCAGTAGCGCTCTGAAGAATTGAAACCTGTTGGTTTAATAGATACAAGTAAAGCACAGGGCATGTATTGACAGTTTTAAGGTGAAAATAGGAAGCATTGGTAATTGAGAAGAGAAGTTGGTTGTAACTCTCATGTTGATATCAGGTGTTGTAATATTTGCAATATAGGCTTGAATGTGATAGATTGGGTCAACATTACAAAGAAGGGATGATTTACATGCTTTTTTAAGGTCTTTCAACTTAAAAAGTAATCCTTTTAACAATTCTGATGCCCTTCCTATTGAAAAGATGCTGTGAAACCTGAAAGCATTCAGAAAAGATTTACAAGGATGTTGCCAGGGTTGGAGGATTTGAGCTCTAGGGAGAGGTCGAATAGGCTAGGGCTGTTTTCCCTGGAGCGTCGGATGCTGAGGGATGATCTTATAGAGGTTAATGCAATCATGAGGGGCATCGATAGGACAAAGTCTTTTCCCTGGAGTGGGGGAGCCCAGAACTAGAGAGCATAGGTTTAGGGTGAGAGGGGAAAAATGTAAAAGAGATCTAAGGGGCAACATTTTCACTCAGAGTATGGTACGTGTATGGAATGAGCTGTCAGAAGTGGTGGAGGCTGGTACAATTGCAACATTTAAAAGGCATCTGGATGGGTATATGAATAGGAAGGGTTTGGAGGGATTTGGGTCAGGTGCTGTCAGGCGGGACTAGATTGGGTTGGGATATCTGGTCAGCATGGACAGGTTGGACTGAAGGGTCTGCTTCCGTACTGCACACCTCTATGACTCTATGACTAATTGAACTGTTTCAAGAAAGAAATGCTCATTTGTATTTTCTGATGCAGAAATAAAATAACCCAATCAGACAATACAGTCTACTTCAACCCAGAATGCTGACAAGGAATGACAGACATATTTAAAATATTGAGACAGAAGTTTTATTTCTTAAATTTGTTTAACTTTTTTTGATGGAAGAAATATATTTTGCATTGTAATATTTGGTCAGACAGCTGAACTTTGTGAGGTGGGCTAAGTAGGGGAAGTATCACTACTGTCTAACAGTACTTGCACTGTCTTGCACTGTCTAACCCAGCCCCAGCATCCCAGTTAGTATTGAAGAGATCAGGAAGGTCTAGAAGGTGGACAGAGACAAAACAATTGCAGATGCTGGAATCCAACGTAGACAAACAGGAGGCTGGAAGAACATAGTAAGCGAGGCAGCTTCAGGAGGTGCAGAAGTCAATGTTTTGGGTATAACCCATCTTCAAGACTAAATAGGGTAGGGGGACATATAAAGAGAGGGAGTGAGGTGGGGTGGGGAGAGCAGCAGAATGGTGAGATAGTGACAGGTGAACACAAGTAGTGGGTACGACCTTGTTGGTACGATGGGAGGGATGATTCTGGTTGGTAGCTGGATGGAAGGATCGGTAGGTGGAATGAAAGGGAAGATATGGAGCTGGAAATGGAGCTGGGGGAATGGATGGGATCATACATTTAAGACATTGATGAAGAGGAATTTCTTCTCTCAGAGGATGGTGAATCTATGGAATTCTTTATCACACAGGTTTGTTGAGGCTGGGTTATTAAGCTTATTCAAAGCTGAGAAACAGATCTTTTTTTAATAATAAAGTGAATCATGGAATATCTGTAAAAGGTAGGAAAGTGAAGTTGAGGATTATTAGATCAGGCATGATCACGTTGAATGGTGGCACAGATTCAATGAGGTGATGGACTACTTCTGTTCCTATATCTAATGACTTATGGTCGTATGATCCAAGTTCAAGTTTCACCTTAGAATTGTGTCATAACATGTCCAAACAGCTGATTAAAATAACTACTGTCAGTCGCATACAGACATTAATATTTTTGTATGATACTGTGGAAAGTAGAGTATGCAAATATTTACTGATTGCAGTGTGTGGTTTAATTTTAAAATAGCGTGTGAAACGGGTGAAGATACCAGGTTTCAGAACCAGAGATACACCAGAAAGAGGGAAGCAGTCATCAAAGCTAGTTGAACTACCTGGCATCTCTGATTACACAGTTCAATATTCTAAGTCAAGTCAAGTCGCTGTGGTCTTACCGGACCGTAGGGCTGCTCTCTCATTTCAGAGAGACAACTGGTGGTGATTTACCCTAAGAACCATCACACCTCTGGCAAAGGGAGAGGTTGAAAAGAAGAGTCCTTCATGCTAACAGCAGCCAGTGTGGGAATTGAACACATGGCGCTGACTTCACAAACAAACCTTCCAGCCAACTGATCTGAACCGACATCCTAAGTACAGTAATTAATAGTGAAGCCAAAGTATCAATCATAAGTGCTGCACAAAAAAAGATTTGGCACTGTAATGCAAAATGACTTTTAGATACATGAAACATGAAAAAGAATGACTGTAATGGTAGCAGATGTTTGCTACACAAATATACAATATATTATGTTGGCTCTTGATATTATGATCTCCGTAGAAGCCAATAACTTTAAAAGAAGAAATTCATCGATATTGGAAAGGATGACATGATAAGATTTCATGTTTTAAGATGAAACTGTAACAAAAAGACTAAACATACCGTTGGTTAGTTATTATTTTTATTGACAAACTTTGCTTAAAATTACAGAAACAAATTCTCCTTTAACTTTTAAAGAAACTAAAAACCCACGTAATAGGAGAAATTTTATGCCCTTTTCAGGTCCTGTTTGAAGGCAGGAAGGGAATTTAATCAGATGGGCGGGTAGCAAGTGAGGGCAACACTGCATTTCTGCCTCCACCAAAACTGAAATCTGTGGGCGGGCTTATCGCTTGGCCTCAAATTAATAGCATTTAGTGGCCAATTAGCAATCACATAATAGCCTTATTCTGCTTTCATCCATACTAATTCAGCTGTGCGCTGGTCTGTTGCTATATGGGAAGCCTAACAACTAAACCTTTATGATCTGCATGCGGTCTCCCAGAAATGAGGGAGGTGAGAAGCACAGTCTCATTAAAAGGCAATCAAATGATTCAAAAAGTGACCCAGTTTCATGAACAATATGGACCCTGCTGAGAGTTACTCTTTTTCTACATCACAGCTGAACTCAAGAGGGTAAATAAGGGTGACTGCCCTTTATATAAGGGCAGCTTTTGACGGAGTGTGGCATCCAAGTAGCATGAGTAAAAATTAAGTTGATGACAATGAGGGAGAAAATTCTCCATTGTTTGAAATTATATCTAGCAGAATGGAAGATGGTTAAGGCATCATATCAGCTCTTGGGCATCACTGTAGGACTTCCTCAGGCTAGTGCCTTACCCCAAACATCTTTATCTGTTTCATCAATGATGTTCCCTCTATCATAAAGGAAGAGATTTAGATGTATGCCAACGGTTGTGTAATATTCAGCACCATTTGTAACTTTTCAGATACTGAAACAGTTAATGTTGAATGCAGGAAGACCTGGACAACATTCAGGCTTGGGCTGGTTAGTGGCAAGTAACATTCATGTCACACACATTCTAGGAAATGACTATCTCCAACAAGTGAGAATCCAAACATTCCTCTTTGCCATTCCATGGCATTACCCTAGCTACATCTTCCACTATCAACATTTAGAAATGCCACTTCATTTCCCAGTGGCAAAGACATGTTGGGAGTACATATTATTATTTAAGGATCATGAAGAACTGAGCAACTTTTGAACTGATAATGGTTTATCATGTGACATTTGAAAGTTGAAAAATTAAAACGAGTAAAGCGTGTTATTGTCATGTATTGCTTACAAAATGCCAGATCACATTATGGAGAGAAGGCAAGCAAGACTTTTAAGAATGATAAATTGTGGGATGAATGTGCGCATGTGTCAGTTGAAGCCAAACTTCCATGCTGGAAAGCAAAACCATGTCGAACATGAAAAGTAATGTGAATACTCTAAAGCACAATCAGTTGCAAGGATTCCTCTCTCTCTCTTAGATGAGATATTTTGGGTACCTGATAAGGTCAAATATCAGGCTTTTTAAATTGATTCAAGTCTGATTTGCAGATCTCATTGATTCCACTGCTGTCAGTATTTCTATCTCGTCAACGGTAATTGACTGAACTTGTACTCTGAGTTCAGTCTCTTTGCCCACAGTGGTGATTTTCCCTTTGCATTTTATTCTTAACCCCATTTCATTATTGCAAAACTGTGTTGTCTTTCTATTGTGTGAAAATGTGTGCTTTGGATTAAGTATAGTTTAGTTTAGTTTCATATAGGAGCTTAGTTGTTAACTTTAAGTTTGCTTCTGACAAACAAATTATTTTTGAGTTAATTACAGATAGCTCTTTTATTCTGGGTAGTAGTACAAAAGATCAAAATTGACCTTTTCTGTGATACAGTTATAATCTGGGGTTTTCATTTTTATACAGACTGAACAAACCAAATCTGCAATAATATCAGTGAGCAAACGTTCATGAAAAATATAACATATAGTGTTCTAGATCAGCTTGTCCAAGAACCAACTTGGGAACAATATCTTTCAAATCTACTATTATGTATTTTGAAATTATTATTTAATAATCATGTAGTGAACAGTTACTTGTTAGAACAGAACCTGAGTAGTGCTCAAAAGAGAGACATGCTATTGAAGCTTTCCATTTTGTACTCATCAGGATAGAATCATTAAGTAATCTCAGGTGTGGAGGGACTATCTTTTGAAGAGGGGTTGAGAGATTGAACCAGAACTCAATGGAGTTTAGAAGAATTAAGACAATCTTATTGAAACATGCAAGACTCTTAGGGGACTTGATGAAGTAAATGCAGAAATATCGTTTCCCCTTATTGGAGAGTCTGGGAGCAGAGGACATAATTTCAGAATAAGGGGTCAATCTTTTAAGATTGAGGTGAGGAAATTAAGTGGATAGTTAATTTGTGGAAATTTTCTTTACCACAAAGGGCCAGACTGGCTGGGTGGTTAAGCATATTCAAGGCTGAAATAGACAGATTTTTATTCAGTGAGGTAATCAAGAGTTAAGGAGAAAAAGCAGGAAAATGGAGTTGGGAAGCCTACCCCACCAGTTAACATCATCATGGTTAATCATCCAACCCAGTACCCTGTTCCCACTTTCTCCCCATACCCTTTTATCCCTTCAGTCTTGAGAACGATATCAAACTCCTTGTCAGATTATCATAGCAGCTCCAAAGGTTTCTGGCAAAATCTGGCAATGATGGTCACAGGTATGTTGAAGTGGTAGCATTTTCTGATGACAAAGTCTGCAAGTTAGTTAAAAAGGCACACTCAAAGCAATGTGGGTGCAATCTATAGCACCTTGCACCTGCGGGAAGCTTGGAATGGCGGAGAATCCTGCTGCCCAGGCTATTTCACTCCCTTTGTCATTGCATGCAGGATATAAACAGGTGTGATCTAGAAAAAATGGTGCCAATGACATCCAAGATGCATTTGTTGGTTAAAGATTGGGAGATGCTGCACAGATCACTAGTTGTTCCTTGCTGCTTAGTATAAAAATTCAGAGCAGTTGCAACTTAGATAGCCACCAGGATAGGATGGTCATCTAGGCCTTATGAGCCCAAGTGCTGAACCAGCAGATGATACAGTTATTTGATAATGAGCTAGGACATCCTTTGTCTGCATCTGGACTCTGTTTCCAAGAACTGTTGAAAAGTACACCATGGCCTGTAGAGGCCGGCTAAAGTCAGTCTCCTCTGTCTCCTAGGTGCTCGTCATTCTGGAGGTTGTTTGACAGCCTCTGGGGATTGCTGATTTGAAAGGGCTTGCTGACAAAGTTATAATTGCTGTCTTCTTCTATGCTGTCATTGCATATGTACCAAAACCATATGATTTCCAGCCATGACAATGTCCATGTCAGATATGTGAGCCACTAATCTGTTGGAAATGTCAGAAAAAGTTTACCATTTCATTAACAGTACTCCTGAGTCCTCACATCAATTAAAAAAGCTCCATTGTATGTAACCTTATCCAGATGTATATTCAACACTCAAGGGCTCAACACTTCATTGGGGAGTGAAATTCTGGCAGTAATTCAAAGCAACCTGACAGGACATATGTAAGTGTATTGGTTGGTGAGATGCTGAATGATCTAGCAAAATTGTGAGTCTTAATAGCTCAAAACTAAAAAAAAGCTATTTATAAGGAAGTCGCAGCCATTTGGATTTCAAGAAGAAACACTAGCAAAGGGGAGGTAAAATTAAATAAAGTCAAAGTAAAATAAAATAAAATAATAATGTAAAGTTAATACAAGTGAAGTAAAGTCAAGTTATAAATGTTTTTATTTAGTAGGTTTGTATTTATTCTAAGAGTTAGAAATAGTTTTCAGAATTACAGGATGGTAAGCTAGTGAACAGACTTTAATATGTGTGAAATGATATGTCCCAAACAAATAGTTGTACAGGTTTTTTCACCAGCTGCACAACATTGAGCTCCAAATTTCGGAATTAAGCAGCAGCTGGTGTGTCTGTTATACATTTGTGAGGGTGAGGACCGTGTGGACAACATATAAAGAGAGCGGCTCATTCCACAGATCAGGGGTGTACTAGCAAAGAGGGAATGAGTATCTACAAAGCAGTCTACAAAAAATAACCAAGTAGTACGACATTCCCCTGAGCTTATCGTGCTTAGCAATTACTATTCTATTTTGGAAACTAGAGAAGGTGGTAGTTCCTCCAGGGTCTGCAACTAGACACAAGACCATGATTCTAAAGGCTTCCCATATGCTTGTAAGCAGAAGGGTCAACTGATTGAATACATGGCAAGAGAACTGGAATAGGAAGGGAAAACATCAGTTTTCTGAGGCATTGGGATAGGTTCGAGAGCAGATGGAACCTGTCCAATGTGGATGGGTTACAGTTTAACAGGATTGGGACTGATATCTATGCAAGGGATTTAGTCTAATAGGTTCAAGCCACCTTGTCAGTGGGATAAAAACCTGAGGAATAAGCCAAATTGGAAGAGGCTTAAGTGGGTGACAGGAAGTGGAAAAGCTGCGAAAGAGATGAAAAGACAGAAGAAACAAAGCTAAACATGTAGTAAGCTTCAAATGCAGGATTATATCAAAAATGCAACATTAAGGGTACTATACCTGATGCATGCAGCATTTGCAACAACTCAGATAATCTAAAGGCATAAATGGATGTAAGTGGTTATGGTATAATTGCCATTAGCAAAACAGCTGAATGGTAACCATAGAGATGTGAATATTAAATATTTGGAAAGGGCAGATAGGAAAGAAAAGATCATGGAGTGCTGTTGGTAACATGAGATGGCATCAGTAAATTAGAGATGATCTCCAATCAGAAAACATAGTGTGGAATCTGTTTAAGTGAAACCAAGAAACAGCAAAACCTGGCATTATTCATTTTATTTATTTTATTCATATAGTTATTCTTTGGCACCAAATAGTAGTGGTAATGTGAGGTATGATGTAAATCAGAAAATGAGAGAATCTTGCAGTATGTGCCACACAGTTATCATACGTGACTTTAATCTGCATTTGTATTGTGTAAACCAATTGAACACTAAAGTGAAGAATGAGTTCCTGGAGTATTTTAGAGATGATTTTTCTCAAGCAACATGTTGAAGATCCAACTAGATAACAAGGCATTTTGGATCTAGTATAGTGCAGTGAGGAAGGGTTAAACTAATAAAGTAATTGTAAAAGAACATTTAGGGATGAATGACCACAAAATAATAGAATTTTAGATGATGTTTGAAAGTGAGGTTTACAAAAGGTTGCCATAGGGCTGCTGTCTCATTACAGAGAAATTACTGGTGGTCGTTTAATCTGAGGTTCACCATGCCTCACATAAGGCAAGAGGTTTAGAAGGTGAATTCTCATGGTAACCTCAGCTGATGCAGGAATTGAACCCACACTGCAGGCATTATTCTGAATCACAAACCAGCCTTCTAGCCAACTGAACTAAACTGACCCCAAGAAGCAAAACTGCTGAATTTGAAAAAGGGAAATTATGAATGCAAGAGGTACAGTTAGCCAAGTTGGGTTAGGACGATACATTAAAAGGCAAGAACTTGCATAGGCAATGTACAGTCTTTAAAGAATTATTACATGGCTTGATGCAACTATACATGCCTTGAAGGAATAAAACTCAAACATATTCTATCAGCTATGGTTGACAAAGAAGGTTAAGGTCTGTATAAAACATAAAGGAAAGATTCATAAAATGACCAGAAATAGTAATCAATCTGAGTATTAGAAAAATTTTAGAGCACAGCAAAGGAAGATGAAGAAACTGAAAAGGAACGGTAGAGCAGAAAACAAATGCAAATGAGCAAAAACAAACAAATGGACTGTAAAAGCTTCTACAGGAGCAGAAAATGGAAATGTTTGGCTAAAATAAATATGGATCTATTAAACATAGAGTCAGGATAATTTATGATAGGGAATAGAGAAATGGCAGAGAAACTAAATCTTTACTGAGGATTTGTAGAAATATTCAAAAAATTAGAGATCCAAGTGACTAGGAATCATGATGAGTAGAAGAAAATTAATATTAGTAGGAAGGTTGTACTGGAGAAATTAATGGAGTTCAAAGTTGTTAAGTCACTAGAATCTAAAAGTCTATATCCCACAGTGTTGAAAAAGTGGCTGCAGAAAGTGTCAGAGTATTGGAAATCATCTTCCAAAGTTTCATAGAATTTGGAATTATTCCGACAGATTCGAAGCAGGTGACCTGATAGAAGCTTTTAAAATAATGAGGGGCATAGACAGAGTTAATGATAATTGTCTTTTCTCTCGGATGTGGGATTTTAAGACTAGGGGGCACATTTTTAAGTTAAGAGGAGGAAGATTTTAAAAAAAGACATGAGGGGCAAATGAGGGGCAAATTCTTTACACAGATGGTGACTCTTATGTGGAATGAACCTCCTGAGCAAGTGGTGGATGTGGACCAGGAGCAATTATGTGGGACTAGTTTAGTTTGGGATTATGTTTGGCATGGACTGATTAGACCGAAGGGTCTATTTCCATGCTGTATGACTCCAGTCTTTAGGAAAAGTACAAGGGCGCCTTACATTAGTGTTAGAGCAACTGCTGCAATCGATCATAAAAGACAGGATAAATAATTTGGATTAAAATTAAATGATTGGGCATTTTCAGCACATATTTGCAAATGGAAAATTGTGTTTGACAAACATTTTGAAGATTTTTTTGAGGAAGATACTAACAAAATTGATGAAGAGAAGTCAATGCATATGGTATTTTTGGGTTTTCAGAAGGTTTTTGAGAATGTATCCCATAGGAGTTTCGTTAGCAAAATTAAGCACATGGTAGGGATTGTAATTGCATGAATTAAGGATTGGCTAATAAAGAGAAAACAGAGTAGGAATAAATAGGTGATTCTCACGTTGGCAGACTATGGCTACTGAGGTACCACAGGGATAAGTACTTTTGCACAAGTTCACAATATACATCAATAATTTGGATGTGCAGACCAAATGTAATATTTCCAATTATGCAGATGATACAAAACTAAACAGGAATTCATGTTGTGAGGAATACGGAAAATGTTTTCAGGAAAATTTGGACAGACTTAGTGATTGGACAAGGACATGGCAGATGAAATATCATGTGAAAAAACGAGATATTGTCCAATTTGTTAGGAAGATAACATGTGTAGTGCGTTTCTTAAAAGAAGAGAGGTAGGAAAGTATAGATGTGCAAATGGATTTCGGTATCATTGTCAATAAATAACTGTCATTCCTGATGAAGGGCTTTTGCCCGAAACATTGATTTTCCTGCTCCTCGGATGCTGCCTGACCTGCTATGCTTTTCCAGCACCACTCTAATCTAGACTCTGATTCCCAGCATCTGCAGTCCTCACTTTTGTCTAATAAATAACTGCAAGCTAACATGTGGGTGCGACAAAATATTAAAAAGACAGTTGGAATATTCGCCATTATTGCAAGAGGAATTGAGTTTCTGATGAAGAGCTTATGCCCGAGACGTGGATTCCACTGCTCCTCGGATGCTGCCTGAACTGCTGTGCTTTTCTATCAACACACTCTCAACTTTGAAATAATGAAGTCTTGCTTCAATTATTAGAAACTTGGTTAGATTGCACCTCGAGCACTATGTGCAGTTTTAGTCACCGTATCTCAGGAAAGGTATTATTGCCTTAGAGGGAGTATAACAAAGAATCACCAGACTTGTTCTGGATGGTGGAACTATCTTATGAAGAGACTGGGTAAACTCGACCTGTATTCTCCAGACTTTTTAAGAATGAGTGGCTATTTCATTGAAACATTCGAAATTCTTACAGGGATAGACAGGATAGATTCAGATAAGATATTTCCCTTGCTTGGGGGAGTCTAGAACCAAGAGGCAAAATCTAAATATAAGGGCAGGGAGGGAGTGGGGTGGGGTGTGGAATGATGACATTTGGGACTGAGATGAGAAAAACTTTTTACTCACAAAGTTGTGAATCTTTAAAATTCTCTGACTCAGGAGCCTGTGGAAGCTCAGTCTTTTGAGTATATTTAGAACTAGAGTTAGAGTTAGCTTTATTGTTACATGTACTCACATGAGTATAGTGAAAGGTTACAAGTCGCCATTTACAGCGCCATCTTAGGATAATGGTCCCCAATTGCAGATTCTCAAGCACAAATTCTTAGGAAAATATTAGAAAAATACAGCAATAAAAAGTTCAGAATTACAGTTCTTGCAACCCAGACTGTGCCAGCACCTATGCTCCAGACCACGCTGGGCCTTGCCTCCAGATGGCACCAGGCTTCACCTTAGGACTGGAAGTCCACGCTCAGGCCAGAAGTCCGTGCTGGACCCCCCTCCCACCTCAAGACTCTTGAGGCCAGGAAGGCTCAAGGACAGCATGTAGGTAAGAAGAAAGAAGAAAAAAAAAAGGGAAAAAAATAGGAAACGGACAGAGTAGATTAATTCTGGCTGAGGAGTCCTACTCTGCTGTTATCTTGGTTTTGAATATGACTTAATTTAAATTGAAGTAGAGGTTGATATATTTTTGATTATTAATAGGGTATACAGTTTTGAGGATAACAAAAACAGAAATCGCTGGAAAATCTCAGCAAGTCTGGCAGCATCCATGGAGTGATATCAGAGTTAACGTTTCGGGTCTAGTGGCACTTCCTCAGAACTATGAAGATAATAATGTGGGATAAAGGTTTTGAAATATTCAATGAGCCATGAATGCAGTAAATGGCGGAACAGGTCCTGCGAGCTGAATGGCCTACTAAAATAAAACAAAGAACAGCAGATGCTGGAGATCTGAAATAGGAACAGAAATTGCTGACGAAACTCAGTAGATCTGGCAGCATTTGTGGGAAGAGTCACTGGACTTGAAACATTAATTGTAATTTCATCAATTTTGTGACCTTTTAACTGACATGAACTCCACCTGAGAAGCACGATCACCTCATCCTTTATGTTTTATTTTGTGTTGCTGTCTCTGAGTCTCCACTGAAATTTCAGCTTCCCTTTGTTTCTGATTAGCTTTTAACATCAACATCAATGTCACCAATGTAACTCCACAGCACACTGACCGACCTAACTGTATTCCCTGGACAGGTTAGGCTTGACCTGCAAGATTAACCGTGGCCCAAACTCCAGATTGCAATAACATGGCTTCCCAGACTCTGCTTGGACTATACATCGAACTGACACTCACGGGCTGGAATGAGACAAGCCCCTTGACTGACAGTGGTGTCACCCCCTCATTAATCTTAGTTCTCTTGACCGCACTAAGACTTAGCCCTCTTCGTCTTTCTGACATGGCCATTTGGTTGAAACATGTGCATTATGTCTGCCCATAAGCTGTTGGTACGTGCTTTCAGGACAGTCTGACAAAGTATGGTGCCATAAGCAACATATCTGCCCCCTTGAATGTTCAGTGCTCTGAATGTGACAAGTTGCCTACCTCTCCCACTGCATCAACAAGCAATATAAGCCACAAAGGCTGACAACATGCAACTTATCACTGAAGGGCCCATTCAATTGAAAGCAAAGCAAGCCACAGAAGCTGGCAGTTTTCACAAGGAGTACAAGCACTAAGATATGAAACTAAGACCCATATTATGCATCCTGTGTAGATGCTTGAGATGCATTTTTGTCCCACAAAATGATCTGGCAGGAGCATGCAAATCATTGGTGTCCCTGAAAACCAAGTAAAGTCCAAAAGGAATCAAGTGGTGTGTGGGTTTCTTCAAAAGCAGGAAGGAAGATGTGGTGAAGATGATGGTTTGTATGCACAAAGGGTGGAGGAGAACAGTGTCAAGGACCATCAAGGGATGTCGTTGTGAAGACAGAATTGCATGAATGCCCAGAGCAGCAAATATCATGCAGATGGCACCAGATATCATTTTGACTTTCATGCCAGGAATTGACGGCATCTAGTTTCTTGGGGAAGGAGACAAGACTTGGAAGCTGCTAAAAAATTAGAAAAGTTGGGCTATTAATGACATATAAATACATGAAGATAAGATATTTGGCGCTCATTAGTGAGATTCTAAACTTGCCATTTAAACCTTAAGAGGAAAGTCAGAAATCTTTCTCAACATTGAGATGGTGATGTCTTTGTTTCTGCCCACTGTGTTCACAGAATGTTAATTAAGCTGACCTGGGAAACAGAGACTGCCCCATTTGATAGGCTGACAGATTCCTGTGTGTTCTAGTTGAAAAGAAAATCTAGGCTACTGAATATATACCTTGATAGCTACTGCACATAAGAAGTAGGGAGAGAACATGATTTTATCACTTGAATAAGGAAGTGAACATACAAGCAGAGAAAGTAGTTTAGATGGTAAATTCTATGTTTCCCTTTATTACAAAGGGAGATGAAGCATTAGAATAAAAAAGTCTGATTGCAATTGTTTAGGCTCTTTGAAAAACCAAGTCTCGACTACTCTGTTCAGTTCTGGTCTACTTGATGAAATGCATGCATGCTTTAGAGGAAGTGGAACAAGGGTTGAAGGGTTGTCCAATGATGATAGATTGAGTAGACCAGACCTATATTCCCCAGAATTTATATGAATGGCTGAAAATCTCAAAGAAATATATGCATTTCTTATGGGAGTTGACAAGGTAAATGCTGAAAAGATAGGAGTCTAGAACAAGAGATCACAGACTCAGAATAAAGGATTATCCATTGAGGACAAAGATGTGGAGAAATCTCTTTTGAGAATCTTTGTGATCTTGTATCTCAGAGATTTTAAATGCTCAGGTGTTCAATTGTTGAGTATATCCAAATCAGATTTTGCCTTGAGTCAGTTGGGTGAGTGCACTGATATTGATTTTAGAGTGAAAGCTTAATTAAACTCCCAAAAAGTTCAATTTGCTTGACTGACTGCTACATGGACAAAATCAAACGCAACAAGTTCCTTCAGTAACAGTAAAAACAATTTTATTTGGTAATACACTTCAACAAAAATAGTAACAGAAAGGATTTCTGAACTTTTGGATGCTAAGGGAAGCAAGACATGTGAGGAAGTGCAGAAAGTTGAGTTTGAGGTAGAAAAACTTAAAACAATGTTTTTGTAAAACCAAACAAACTGTTGAAGGTTATTCCTAATGATAAAGCAAGTTACTAGTCTTAGCTAGCAATATACTTCCCTATGAAGCATAAAGTTTTAAGTCCAAATCCAAAACCAGGGTTTCAACACAGGGACTACTGATGATATTTTGATGTTGCACTGGTAAGATGCTACTTTTTGGATGTAATATTAAAGTAAGACCCCATCTGCCTTGTTGGGTGTAAACAATCCTGTGGCACTGTTTCAAAGAAAAGTAGAGGAGTTTTCCTTGGTATCCTTGCCAATATTATTCCTTAATCAACATCACAAAGAAAACATACTATCTGGTCATTATCATATTACCATTTATTCAGCTGCTATGTTTCCTGCATTACAACAACGTTGACACTTCAAAAGGACTTCATTGGGTGGAAAGTAGTTTGAGATGTCCAGTGGTTGTTAAAACATTACATAAAGACAAGGTTTTCTGTTTCAGTCATAAAGCTTATAAAGCTAAAACAATGGTCGCAGGTAATGAACTTTGACCTGATCATTTATCTTCAACATTGGATATGTCATTGAATGTACCTGTTTGAGATATAAATAGTAAAAGCTTGAAGGCATTTATGGCATTAGTTTTATGACCAATGCATATTTTTCATTCCAATATTGAGCTTGTGTCCTTTGGGAGTGATATAAACTAGAGAACCTGCCTGAGGACATGATAGAAATTTGAGGAAGTCACCACTGGAAACATTCCTCAATTTAGTATTTAATTGATTCCTTGAGAGGTCCTTTGTCTGAATTTCTATCAATTTGTGGTAATAAATAAAAATGAAGCAGAAATCCCTTCTTCAAATCGCCAATCTATCAAACTGCTGGAAATTTCCTTCCAAATGATCACCAGTAAAAACATATTCCACCATTTTGGCATATAATTAAAGACAACAACATAGAAAAAGGGTTACATCATTACAGATTTTGAATTTTAGATGATAAAACTGTCTGTTCCACTCTTTCATAAGGATATGAAAGACTTCACATCACAACTGGACAAAAAGCAAAGGGATACCTGACCATTTTTCTCAATTAACACTTGCTGTTGACTACTCCTGGTATCCACAAAGTGACTACTATGTTTGTAGAATCTTTTGAAATATTGCAGAATCACAGACTTATTACAGCACAAAAAGAAGCTATTTGGTCTGTCATATCTGCACTGAAACTCAAAATGACAATTCATTTACTGCCATTCCTCTGCCTTCTCCATTTCTCTTTCAGTTAAAAAATGGTCCATCTCCTTCTTGGACCTGGCTTTCCTACACTCACAGTGCAATCTGAAAAAGCTTTAATGTCTTCACTGTCTCTTTTGCCAATTACTTCAAATCGATGTCCTCTCATTCTTGAGTCTTGCACGAGTGGGGAATGTTATTTTCCTAACCATTCTGTCCAGATGCTTCATGATTTTGAATACCTTGAACAAATATCCCATCAATATCCTTTTCTCAAGCAAATCAGCCACAATTTTTCTGATCGATTTACAGAACTGAAATTCCTCATCCTTGGAACAATCTTGATTAATCTTTACTGCTCACTCTCCAATGCACTCATATCTTTCTGGAAGTTTGGTGCTCAGAACTGTATGCAAGACTCTAGTTGAGGCCAAATCAAAGTTTTATACAACATAAACTCTTTGCTCTTGTACTCTATCCTCAATTTTAAAAAAAGCATTAAATACTTCATGCTTTAATATTGGCTTTGTCACCTTCAATTTCTTATGTACATAAACTGCAGTCACGGGGCATTATAAACAGATGAGCTGTACTCCACCTCTTGCCGATCCTGAGTGAGGATTCACGTAAACTTCAAAGCAAGCTATTTGTAAAAAGATCTTGGAATCAAAATTCTACACACTAACACATCAAGAAGCTACTAACAATCCACTCAAGCACTATTTAAAGCAGAATAAATGGTTGATTTATATATTGGTACCTAGTTATGTAATAAGGTAAAGTTACCATAGTTCCAGAGCACCATAGGACTACTCTCATTTGAGAGAGACAACTGGTGGTGGTGCAACCTGAGGGTCAGGCAAGGGACATTGTTGAGAAGGTCGGACATTCATCATAACCTAAGCTGATGAGTCAATTGAATCTGCACTGTTGACATCACTCTGCATCAGAAATCAACCAACTGAGCTAACAATCCCATGTATTCCACTGTTAGAAGATTCAGAAGTTAATTGATAGCAATATTGGATTGTTGCACAGTTGCAAGATACTTACTTAATAGACTAGCTATTCTACCGAATTGGTGTATCCTGTTCTTAATATTCCAGACCATCCTTCCTCCCGTCCCTCTTCATCTTAAACCCCACCAATGTATACTATGTTCCTCATATGCTTAGTTAAATGCATCTATATGCTGTTTGCCTCAGCTTTTGCTTGCAATAGGACAATTCATATTCTGACTACCCTCTATATAGATGCTTGTCCTGAACATGATCTTGGTTATATTAGTGACTGTCTCATATGTGACTTCTAGTTCTGTTCATGCCTTGTTTCAGCTTTTTCTTTCTCTATCCAATCAGACCTTTTCATGACCATGAAGACTTCTATCAGACCACTCCTCAAGCTTCTCATTTCTACAAAGAGTTCCAAACCGTTCAGTCTGTCCTGATAAGTCCAACATCTTCATTCTCATATCATTCTCTTACCTCTTTTATGCACTGCCTACAATGCTACTAAATTCTTATAGTATGGAAATGAGAATTAAATACAGTGTTTCAATTGTGGTATGACAATAGTTCTTTATGAATTTAACATAACTTTTTTTTTCCACTCTTTCCCTATTGAAATGAACTTCAGTAAATTGCTTGATATTTTTGTAGCCATACCCCTAGATTACTCTATTCCTATACCAACTCAATCACTTAATTTCTAAGCAATACATGGCCTCGTTATTTTTCCTACCAAAGCTACCTCACACTTAGCTATACTGACATTCATTATATGTCCATTCTACAAGCTTAGTAATATCTTCACACATTTTGTCAGGACCATCTTTTGTATTAATTACATCTCCCAATTTGAAATGGTATGCCTGAGACCAAATCCTTTATGTAAGTCATCAACAGCAAAGGCACCAATTCTTGTGAAACCCATTTCCCACCATTTGCTGTATTCCATAAAGAAGTTTAAATTATCTTCCCAAAAAGAATGTGGAAGCTTCCTTGAACATATTATTACCTCCCAAATCCATCTTTCCAGAATTCCATGTTTGACTCTCTCCAATCAACTCTGGTCAAAGTTGCAGATGGCATTTTCTATGATTGTCTCAGAAGTGATCGTTCCATTTGTGTCCTTCTCCACCAATTTGCAATCTTTGATAACCTTAACCACAGTATCCTCCTCCAATGCCTCTCTATTGTCCTTCACCTGGGTGAGACCACTCTCAACTGGTTCCATTTTTATCTTATCAAAGAGAATCATTTGCAATGGCCTCTTTCTCTGCTTCTCACAAGGAGCTATCCTTGGCCTTTTCCTTTTTCTCATCTACATGCTGCCATTTAGTGATTTTATCTATACAAATGTAAATTAGGAACTGAAGTGACCCATTTGGCTTCTTGAGCCTCGTCCATCATTTGTTGAGAACGTGGTTGATGTAATTATTGCCTCCATTCCAATTTCCTGCTGACCCAGTAGTCTTACATTCTTGAGTAACCAGGAGGTCAACCTACCACTACCTCGATGATCTTACCTCTACCAGTCTGCGAGGAAGAATTACATGAATTCACAACCTCCAGAAAAGAAAGTGTCTCCTTTATCTCTGTCTTAAGTGGAAGATACTCTGTTTTGAACTAGTGTTTCCTAGCTTTAATGCTAAGACATAGGGGCAGAAATTAGGCCATTCAGCCCATCGGGTCTGGTCCACCATTTAATCATGGCTGATAGGTTTCTCATCACCATTCGCCCACTTTTGCCCCGTAACCCTTGATTCCCTTTATATTCAAGAACCTAACTATTCTCAGTCTTAAATATATTCAATGAACTGGCCTTCACAGCCTTCTGTGGCAATGAATTCCATAAATTCACCACTCTCTGGCTGAAGAGGTTCCTCCTTATCTCTGTTCTAAAAGGTCTTCCCTTTACAATAAGGCTATGCCCTCAGGTACTAGTCTTTCCTACCAATGGAACCATCTACTCTATCCAGGCCATTTAGTATTCTGTATGTTTCAATTAGATCCCCTCTCATCCTTCTAAACGCTATCGAGTATAAACCTAGAGTCCTCAAACGTTCCTCATATGTTAAGCTTTTCATTCTTGGGACTATTCTCGTGAACCTCCTCTAAACACACTCCAGGGCCAGTATATCATTCCTGAGATATGGGGCCTAAAACTGTGCACAATACTCCAAATATAGTCTGACCACAGCCTTATAGAGCCTCAGAACTACAGTCCTGCTTTTATATTCAGGTCCTCTCAAAATAAATGCCATCATTGCATTTGTCTTCCTATCTACTGATTCAACCTGCAAGCTGACCTAGAGAGAATTCTGAAACTGGTACTCCCAAGTCTTTTGCACTGCCCATTTAGAAACAGTCCATGTCTCTATTCTTCCTACCAAAGTGCATGACCTCACACTTTCCCATATTGTACTCCATCTGTCACTTCTTCACACACTCTCCTAATCTATCCAAATCCTTCTGCAACCTCCCCGCCTTCTCAATGTTACCTGTTCCTCTACTTATCTTTGGATCGTCAGCAAAGCTAGCCAGAATGCCCTCAGTTCCTTCATCTAGATCATAAAAGTATAAAGTTGAAAAGATGTGGTCCCAACACTGATCCTTGTGGAACACCACTTGTCACGACCATCCTGAGAAGGAGCCTTTTATCCCCATTCTCTGCTTTCTGCCAGGCAGCCAAATTTCTATCCATGATAGCACCTTGCCTCTGACACCATGGGCCATTATCTTACTAAGTAGTATCCTGTGCAGCACCTTGTCAAAGGCCTTCTTGAAGTCCAGATAGATAACATCCATTGGCTCTCCTTGGTCTAACCTGCTCATTACTTCCTCAAAGAATTCTAGCAGATTTGTCAGGCATGACCTCCCTTGATGAAACCATGCTGGCTTTGCTCTATTTTACCATACACTTCCAAGTATTCAGAAATCTCATCCTTCATAATGGATTCCAGGATCTTATCCACGACCGAGGTTAGGCTAATCGGTCTGTAAATTTCTATCTTGTACCTTCCTCCCTTTTTAAACAGGGTGTCACATTAGTGATTTTCCACTTCTCTGGAGCCCTCCCCAATTCTAGCCATTTCTGAAAGATCACCACTATCTCCTCCACTATCTCTCTAGCTATCTCCCTTAGAACTCTGGGGTGTAGTCCATCTGGTACAGATGGTATATCACCTTCAGGCCATTCAGTTTTTCTTGCCCTTTCTCCTTGGTGATGGCCACCATACTCAGCTCTGCCTCCTCATTCTCTTGAAATTTTGAGATATTACTTGTGTCTTTCATCATGAAGACTGACTCGAGGTAATTATTCAGTTCCTCAGCCATTTCCTTGTTCCCTACTACTGTCTCTCCAGTATCATTTTCCAGTGGCCCAATGTCCACTTTTGCCTCTCTTTTGCCCTTTATAAGAGTTTCTTCAGATATATAGTCTTCCTTTATATTACTGAATAGCTTACTCTCATATTTCATCTCCCTCCTTTTTTTGTTGCCCTCTGTTTAAACTTATTAATCCTCTATTTCCCACAACCCTTTGCCACATTATATGCTTTCTCTTTTGCTTTAATGCTGTCCCTAACTTCCCTTAGGAGAAAGTGAGGACTGCAGATGCTGGAGTTGAAAAATGTCGTGCTGGAAAAACACAGCAGGCATCGAGAGGAGCAGGAGAATCGACGTTTCTGGCATAAGCCCTTCTTCAGGAATGAGGCTGGTGTGTCAAGCGGACTGAGATAAAAGATAGGGGGGAGGGAATTTGGGGGAGGGGCGCTGGGAATACGATAGGTGGAAGGAGGTAAGGGTGAGGGTGATAGGCCGGAGAGGGGGTGGGAGCAGAGAGGTCGGGAGGAAGATTGCAGGTCAAGAGGGCAGTGCTGAATCCGGGGGTTGGGACTGAGATAAGGTGGGGGAAGGGGAAATGAGGAAGCTGGAGAAATCTACATTCATCCCGTGTGGTTGGAGGGTTCCTAGGCAGAAGATGAGATGCTCTTCCTCCAGGCGTTGTGTGGTCAGGTCTGGTGATGGAGGAGGCCAAGGGCCTGCATGTCCTTGGCGGAGTGGGAGGGGGAGTTAAAGTGTTCAGCCACGGGGCAGTTGGGTTGGTTGGTCCGGTTGTCCCAGAGGTGTTCCCCAGATGTTCTGCAAGTAGGCAGCCTGTCTCCCCAATGCAGAGGAGACCACATCGGGTGCAACGGATACAGTAAATGACGAGTGTGGAGGTGCAGGTGAATTTGCGACGGATACGGAAGGATCCATTGGGGCCTTAGAGGGAGGTGAGGGGGGAGGTGTGGGCGCAAGTTTTGCACTTCTTGCGGTTGCAGGGGAAGGTGCCGGGAGTGGGGGTTGGGTGGGTGGGGGGGTGTGGACCTGACGAGGGAGTCGCGGAGGGAGTGGTCTCTCCGAAACACTGATAAGGGTAGGGAGGAAAATATATCCCTGGTGGTGGGGTCTGTTTGGAGGTGGCGGAAATGACAGAGGATGATACGATATATCCGGAGGTCGGTGGGGTGGAAGGTGAGGACCAGTGGGGCTCTGTCCTGGTGGCGTTTGGAGGGGCAGGGTTCAAGGGCAGAGGTTCGGGAAGTGGAGGAGATGCGGTGGAGGGCATCGTCGACCACGTCGGAGGGGAAATTGCGGTCTTTGAAGAAGGAGGCCATTTGGGTTGTTCGGTAGTGGAATTGGTCCTCCTGGGAGCAGATGCGGCGGAGGCGAAGGAATTGGGAATATGGGATGGCATCTTTACGTGAGGCAGGGTGGGAGGAGGTGTAATCTAGGTAGCTGTGGGAGTCGGTCAGTTTGTAGTAAAGCTGTTCAACTCCGCCAAGGACATGCAGGTCCTTGGCCTCCTCCATCGCCAGATCCTGATCACACGACACCTGGAGGAAAAGCGCCTCATCTTCCACCTAGGAACCCTCCAACCACACCGGATGAATGTACATTTCTCCAGCTTCCTCATTTCCCCTCCCCCCACCTTATCTCAGTCCCCAACCCCCGGATTCAGCACCGCCCTCTTGACCTGCAATCTTCTTCCCGACCTCTCTGCCCCCACCCCCTCTCCGGCCTATCACCCTCACCCTCACCTCCTTCTACCTATCGTATTCCCAGCGCCCCTCCCCCAAATTCCCTCCCCCCTACCCTTCATCTTAGCCTGCTTGGCACACCAGCCTCACTCCTGAAGAAGGGCATATGCCCGAAACGTCGATTCTCCTGCTCCTCGAATGCTGCCTGGCCTGCTGTGTTTTTCCAGCACGACATTTTTCAATCCTAACTTCCCTTGTCAGCCATCGTTGCCTCATCCTCCCTGTACCATGCTTCATTTTCCTCAGGATGAATCTCTGCTGTGTCTCCTGACTTACTTCCTAAAATCCCTGCCATTGCCATTCTACTGACCTAACTGCTGGGTCCTCTCCCAGTTAATTCTACCCAGCTCCTTCCTCATGCCTCTATAGTTGCCTTTATTCAGCTGTTATACCGTTATCTTCTATCTTCTCCCTCTCAATTTATAGAGTAAATTCAATATTATGATCACTGCCTCCTTCGGGTTCCTTCCCCTTATGCTCCCTTATCAAGTCTGCCTCATTGCACAATACTAAATCCAGTTTTGCCTGTTCCCTAGTGGGCTCCATCACAAGCTGCTCCAAAAAGCCATCTTGTAGACATTCCACAAATTCCTTTTCTTGCAATCCACTCACAAGCTGATTTATCCAGTCCACATGCATACTGAAATCCCCCATGATCACTGTAACTTTACTTTTCATACACATCTTTTCTATCTCTTAGTGTATCCCATGCGCCAGCTCCTGACTACTATTTGGAGGCCTGTGCATAATTCCAACGCTGATTTTTTTAACTTTGCGGTTCTTCAATTCTACCCACACAAATTCTACACCATGTGACCTACTTTGTTTCTTACTATGATTTAATTTAATTTCTTATTAATAAGGCAACCCCACCCCCTCTGCCCATCTGCCTATTTTTTCGACAGGATATATATCCTTGAATATTCAGCTCCCAATCCTGATCCCATTGCAGCCACATTCCCGTGATGCCCACCATGTCATACCTGCCAATTTTGGTTTATGCCACAAGCTCACTTACCTTATTCCTTATACTGTGTGCATTCAGATAACATCTTCAATCCTGCATTAACTGTCCTTCTCACTGTCATTAATTTGTCCAGTGTCCTTAAAGTTTGATTGCTAACCCTTTCCATACACTCTGTCCTATTTGTGTCTATGCTGGAGATTTTAATAAATTTTCCTGAGTTCTGCACTCTTACCTCCTCCTTTAATTTGGGCTTTCTAATTTCCCCTATAACTGAACCCTCCCCCCACCATTTAGTGTAAAGACCTGTCTAAAGCACTGGTTATGCGATTTGCTAGGACTTAGCACGGTTCAGATGAAGACTGTCCCATCAGAACATGTCCCTTCTTCCCCAGTATGAATTCAAACCCATTTCTCCCACACCAATCTTTAAGCCACTCACTTACCTGCTTAGTCTTATTAACCCTGTGCCAGTTAGCTCATGGTTAAGGTAGTAATCCAGAGATTATTACCTTTTTGGTCCTGCTCCTAGCTGTTCCTAGCTCTGCTCCTAGCTCCTAACTGTTCAAACTCCCTTAGCAGAACATCTGCCTTAGTTTTAGCTATGTTGTTGGTATCTCCCACAAGGGGAAATATCCTTTCACCATCTGCAGTGTTAAGTTCCTTCAGGATCTTGCCAGCTTGAATAAAATCACCTCTCACTCTTCTGAACTCCAATGGGTACAAGTGCAAACTTCCTAACCTTTGCTTGATGCTAGGAGAAAGAGGTTGGAGGTGGAAGGATGTTTTTCAGACTAGAGGACTGTGATCAGTGGTGTTCCACATGGATTGGTGTGTCATTTATATAAATGATTTGGATGAGAATTTAGAAGGCATGGTTAGTACGTTTGTGGATGTCACCAAAATTGGTGTTATAATCAACAGTGAAGAAGATCATCTAAAATTACAAAGACATCTAGATCAACTGGGTCATTGGGCTGAGGAGTGGCAGATGAAGTTTAATTTGGATAAATGGGAGGTATTGCATTTTAGTAAAACAAAAGCAGGACTTATCCATTTAATGGTAGGACCCTGGGTAGTGTTGTAGAATAGAGACTGAGGGGTTCAGGAACATAATTCTTCGAAACTTGCATCACATGGGTGGTTAAGAAGGTGTTTAGCACACTTCCTTCATTGCTCAGTCCTTTGAGTATAGGAGTTGGGACATCATGTTAAGGACTGTTTTTGAAGTATTGTGTACAATTCTGCTTGCCCTGCAATAGGAAGGATAGTATTAAATTAGAGCGGGTTCAGAAAAGATTTACCAGAATGTTGTGGGAAATGGAGGGTTTGAGTTATAAAGATAGGCTGGGACTTTTTCCACTGGGAGCATAAGAGGTTGAAGGATGACCTTATAGAGGTTTATAAAATCATGAGGGACACAGTCAAGGTGAATAGCAAAGGTCTTTCCCCAAGGTGGGAGAGTTCAAACGTAGGGGGCATATTTTTAAGGTGAGAGGAGAAAGATTTAAAAAGGACAAGAGGGCCAACTTTTTTACACAGAGAGTGGTCTGAATGTGGAATGAACTGCCAGAAAAAGTTGTGGATGCTGGTACAGCACAACATTTAAAAGACATTTGGATAAGGAAAGGAAACAAATAGGAAAGGTTTGGAGGAATATGGGCCAAAAGCCGGCAAATGGGACTAGTTTGGTTTGGGAACATGGTTAGCACGGACTAGTTGGACCGAAGGGTCTATTTCCGTGTTGTACAACTCTATGATTCTATATATACCCCAGTCCCTCTGTTGTAATACATAATTAAATTATGTCCATTATTTTACATTGTTGCCTTATTTTACATTGTCTTCTGTGCATTCTTCACACTTTAATACACAATTTGATTCTTCACAAATTAATTACTTCACACTTCTCTGCCTTGAATTTCACCTGTAACTTGCCAATCCACTCCTAAGTCCTTTTTAGATTCTGCAGTGTGTATCCTTCTCACAGCTAACAATGCTTCTAAAGTTTGAATCTTCCACAAATTTTGAAACTGCACAAAAATAGAAAAGCTGCTGCTGGAAATGCTCAGCAGGTCTAGCAGCATCTGTACAAAGAAATCAGAGTTAACATTTCAGGTCAAATGATCCTTCCTCAGTCTGCAGTCAATTTTGTGAAATATTTAATATACAGGAGATTTAAAGGCCTTGACAGTTTCACAGTTCCCTAAGACCATTCAAATGAGCCAATAGTTTCAATGAGCTTTTAACATATTCATAACTACTTTTAACAATCCGAAAAGACACTTGACATTTCCTGAAGGAAATGATATCTCCCCAGATGCATCTGATGTTACCCAAAGCTATCCAGGACTACAGTTGAAAGGATATTCTGCTCTCCACTTAGCCAAACAACTTTGGGAACTTTAGACCTTCCCTGAACTCTGAAGTCCACAATATGAATTACAAAGTGGACAGATGTGATGTTATCCACTTTGGTAGCAAAAGGAGGAAGACAATTATCTAAATGGTTTTCGACTGGGAAAGGAGGAGGTGCAACAAGACATGTACACCACTTACTGAAATTAACAATGCAGGTGCAGTAGGCGCAGAAGCCAGTGAAGAAAACAAATGGCATTTTGGCCTCCATAATGAGAGTATTCAAGTACAGGAGTCTTTCTGCAATTGCTCATGGCATTGACGAGACCACACATACAGTATTGCGCGAATTCCTGGTCTCCTTATCTGAGGAAGAATGTTCCGGCTATGGAGAGAGTGCAACAAAGGTTCACCAGACTGATTCCTGGGATGGTAGGATGGATATATGAAAAGAATCTGGATTAGTTAAGACAATATTCACTGGGGGAGATAGAAGAATTATGGGCGGGGGGGTGAATCTCACAGAAACCTATAAAATTCTAATAGGACTAGACAAGATAAATGTAGGAAAAATATTCCCAACCACAGTGAAGTCCGGAATCAGGGGTCACAGTAAAAGGATATCATTGAATCCTCCACTATCAAAAATCTTGGTGTTACCATTAACCAGAAACTGAACTGCACCAGCCAATACAAATATTGTGGATACAAGAATAGGTCAAAAGTTAATAATTCTGTGGTGGAAAATTCACCTCATGTCTCCCCAATGCCCAATCACCATTTACAAGACACAAGTAAAGAATGAACCTCGAACATAAAACAATACAACACATTACAGGCCTTCAGCCCTCGATGTTGTGCTAGCCTTCAATCCTACTCTACATTCCTATGTGATAGAATGTGATAAAATACTCCCCTCTTGTCTGGATGATTGCAAATCAACACTCAAGAGACTTGACACCATCCAGGACAAAGTAGCCCACCATCCCCCACACTTACTCTTCACACCTAACGCAGAATGGTAGCAGGGTGTGCCATCTACAAGATGCAATACAGTAACTCATCAAGGTTTCTTTGACAGCACCTTCGAAATAGTGAACTCTACCACCTGGAAGAAAGGTGGCAACGGATGCTTGGAAGAAGTACAACACCTCCAAGTTCCCCTCTAAAGCATACACCTTCATGATTTAGTACTATATCACCATTCCTTCAGAGTCAGTGATTCAAAATCCTTGATTTCCACTGTGTGTGTGTGTGTGTGTGTGTGTGTGTGTGTGTCAATTCATCCCAAGAACTGCAGCAGTCAAAGAAGGTAGTTCACTGCCTCTTCTCCAGTACAGAGATGGCAATAAATACTGAATGAAGAAAGAAAAACATTATTTCCGTTTATCCATCCATGCTGACTTTCCTTAATTAACCTACATTGGTTCATGTGACTAATTATATGTGTCCAAAATTATTGTTTCAAGAAGCTTCCGCAACACCAAAGTTAAACTGAGTGTGCTGAAATTCCTGGCCTTACTTTTTGAAGTCACTTGAGAACAATGGTGGAATATTTGCAATCCTCCAGACCTCTGATACCATCTTAAGTTTAAGGCAGACTAGGAAACTATGGACAGTGCTTCATAATGTATTATTCTCACCTACTTAAGTATCGCTGCATACATCTCATCTAATCCTGGTGTCCTATCACTTTTAAGTACAGACAGCCTTCACTTCATTGGAATCACCTCTTTCTTGTAAAGATAAATGCAGAATATTTATTTGATAGTTCAGCCATGCAGGTGCAGGAGGCGCAGAAGCCAGTGAAGAAAACAAATGGTATTTTGGCCTCCATAATGAGAGTATTCAAGTACAGGAGTCTTTCTGCAATTGCTCATGGCATTGACGAGACCACACATACTGTATTGCACGAATTCCTGGTCTCCTTATCTGAAAAAGGATGTTCCGGCTATGGAACATAGCTTTCTCCTTTTATGAGTAAATCTCCTTTTTCATCCCCAGTTGTCCCCCATTTGTCCTTTTTTACCACCCTTTTACATTTATGTAGCTGTTGGAAACTTTGGGATTCTCTGTTATGTTAGCTGCCGGTCTCTTTGCATGATAATTATATAAATGAGGTGCCATATAAATTCAAGCCTTCCTTTTTTAAATTCAAGTTGGCAATAACTGACAGCCAAACATTTACCAGTCCAAGATCAATCAACAAACTTTCTTCAAGCAGTCAAAAAGCCAGCAAGTGAGTTTTTTTTGTATTTGAGCAGTCTTTGAAAACTTACAATTGCATTTGAATCTTCATTTAAAGTAAAAATATGCCTTCTAAAACTGTCACATTTTATGCATTCTGAATTAATTTCTCTTCCACTTCCCAAGAAGTGCTTTCTAGAGTCACAATTGTCAGCAATAAGCTTAAAAGATTGACAAATGACATAGTTAAGGCAGTGCTATAATTGTTTCAAATGTCTAGTAAATAAGCACCATCTAATGTAATACACAAATCAGAGCAGAAACTGTAAACATTAGATAATTAAGATTAAAATAAAGACAGCTATTTCAAACAGAGCATATTATTATATTTCTATAACAATGTTGTTTGATTTAGAGTATGCACATGCAATCAGTTAGTTACCTCAACAATTGGTTGCGTATGCTTCCACTACTGAACATTTTCTAAAATTAAAAAGTTCTGTATCTGGTACATTGACTACTGCTTTGAAGTTCTGCTTCTCCTCATTTTGATAGATTTTGCCTCTTATCCATCATCTTGGACATTCAGCTAATGCGTTAATATTCTGGCAGCTTTCACTGCTCTCCTTACAAAAGTTGCATTCATCCATTCATTGGATCCACGAGAATGTCTATCTCATACAATCTCTGACCTTTGGATATGATAGCCTGTTCTGTGCCCAAATGGCACTTTATCTGCCATATTCTGTTCATCATAACTATCAATCATATAAGTATGTGAGATACAAAGCATCTTTTCACTTCTTATTTATTCTTCAAATTATGGAAGTTTGGAAACAGTGCAAATTAATCAATATGAATGGAATTTAATAGTTTAACTGCCATGTTGGAGAACCATAGTATTCACATTATACCTTAATACCTTATCCAGATTTTCCATTTTTTCTGATGCTCTGTTACAGAATACTAAATTTCCAGGACTAAGGTATATCTCAGTCAGATTTGTGTTGCTATAAAACCCTCCAACATTTCCCAGAGACTTTAACTTTGATAAATTACATTCTCCCTGCACGTAAGACATGGAATTAAATATCAGGCCTACACAGGATAGGTGAATATCACACAGTTGAGAAGATAATTAGAGATTCTTCACATAGAGCAAGTGATATGCAACGTGGCCTCCAACTATTTGAAACAATTTTGTTTTGCACAGATTGCCCATGCCAGGGTCAATGAAAGCCTATAGTTTTCATTCATCAACTAAGATCTGACAGACCTCTCTTTGATCACTGGCAGCTTTACTTCACAGAGTTTAGTGCTGGGAGGTCTTTCAGCTGTAGTGTTCACCTGTCTTTGAAAAACTCACCCTCAATGCCAGGTAGATAGTTAGTCAAGGCTCCCACTATGGATTCGTTTTACCATGACTTTTGCAGAGTCCATGTTTGCATACAAGTCAGGCAACTCTGACCTATACAGGAAATTGAGGTACAACCTTCATAATGCCATCACAATGGCAAGAGGCAGTATCAAACTAAGGCCAACCACAAGAACACCACTTCATTTGTGGCAAAGCTTACACAGTATAACGAGCTACAAAGGTGAATAGAATCATGACGAGCTCAATGCATTCTACACTTGTTTTAAACAGAAGGGATCAGTGAAACAATGTCACCTATCCCAACAGCTTTAGATGCACCTGCACCCATGAACCACCTTCAAGTTCCCCTCCAAGCCACTCACTATATTGACTTCGAAATATATTGCTCTTCCTTCACTGTTGCTGGGTCAAAGATGGCACCATATGGGGTGACATTGTAAACTTTCCACTGTAATCCTGTACTCGAATACACGTGACAATAAATAATAAAGCAAAAGTTGAAATCCTGGAATTCCCTCCCCAGTGCAGATGGTTTGCAGCAGTTCAAAAAGGCAGTTCACCATTACCTTCTCAAGCACAACTAGGTATGGGCAATCTACATCCCACAAATGAATTTTTTAAAAACTGGCCTTCTTGAGAATGAACCCACGTAAAGCAACTGGCTTGGATGAAGGCCCTCTAC
The DNA here is from genome assembly GCF_047496795.1 of Chiloscyllium punctatum. Lineage (NCBI taxonomy): Eukaryota > Metazoa > Chordata > Chondrichthyes > Orectolobiformes > Hemiscylliidae > Chiloscyllium > Chiloscyllium punctatum. The sequence goes on from NC_092745.1 coordinate 88,737,841, forward strand.
CATGCTCTCAGATCTTGCACAGACCAGTTGGCAAGTGTACTCACAGACATCTTTAACCCTTTCTTACTATAATTTGAAGTCACCACCTGCTTCAAGAAGGCCACCACCATCATCCCAGTGCCAAAGAAAAATCATACAGTGTACCTCACTACTATCTGGTGACACTGACCTCCATCATCATGAAGTACTTTGAGAAGTTAGTCATGGCTCACCTCCGTCTTCAACACCATAAAGCCAGACAAACCCATCTCTAAGCTCCAAGACCTGGTTCTCACTTCCCCTCTCTGTAACTGGTTCCTCAACTTCCTGACCCATAGACCACAATCTTTAAGAACAGGCAACATCACCTCTTCCACCATAAGCCTCAACACTGGGGCCCTACCAGGCTGCCTACACAGTCCCTGACTATACTCGTTATACACTCAAGGGTATGTGGCTACATTCTGCCCCAACACTATTTTCAAGTTTTCTGATGATACTACTGTTGAAGGTTGGATTTCCAACAACGATGAGACAAAATACAGGAAAGAGATTGAGTGCTTAGCGGCCTGGTGTAATCTCCATCAACATTAGCAAAACAAAGTAGTTGGTCATTTCCTTCAAGAAGCGGAGAGGAGGGCATTCCCCCGTCTGCATCAATGGTGCTGAGGTGGACATGGTGGAGAACATCAAGTCCTTGGGAGTGATGATCCTGAACAATCTGTCCTGGTCCACCGACATCAACACAACGGTCAATAAAGCACAACAACGTCTACCTCCTCAGGAGGCTCAGGAAATTCGGCATTTCCATAAGGACTTTTACCAATGTTTATAAATGCACCACAGAAAGCATCCTAACTGGATGCATCACAGCATGGTTTGGCAACTGCTTTTCCTAAGAAACTACAAAGAGTCATGGACACAATTCAGTCCATTACACAAACCAGTCTTTTTCCCAGTGCTTCTACCTATATTTCTCAATGCCTTGGGAAAGCAACCAACACAATCAAAGATCCCTCCCACCCTGGTTTTACTCTTTTCCACTTTCTTCCATTGGGCACAAGATATAAAAGTTTTAATACATGTACAAATCATTTCAAGAACAGCTTCTTCCCTGCTGTTACCAGACTTTTTAAGAACCCTCTCAAATATTAATTCAAATTTCTCTCCCTCGCACACTCTCTCTCGCTTTCTATACACTGTTCTGCAGCTACAACACTACATTCTGCACTCTGTTCTGCTACCTTGATGTACTTTGTATGGTATGATCTGCCTATATAGCATGCAAAACAACACTTTATCTTGGTATAGGTGACAACAATAAATCATTCAATTTTAGTTTTCCTGTATTTTTAATGGTGGACTTAAAGGAGAAAAGAACTGTTTTAAAATCAAGGAATGTTGTACAATTGCTGCATGTATTGAGTTTCCAAATGATGTCATAAAAGACTACAGCAGATGATAAGAGTGCACAAAAAAGCAAAACACTGCAAAAGCTGGAATTCTGAAATAAAAACAGGAAATGCTGGAGAAACTCAGCAGCCATGACAGCATATGTGAGGACAGAAATAGAATTAATGTTTTGAGACCAAAAAGTCAAACCAAACCCACTGAGTTTCTCCAGCATTACCTGTTCAGAGTTGATGATGTGGGGGATAATACATGAGCAGAGATAAATGATTGGCTACTTAATAGCAGAGTTCAGAAAATAGTCATTCTCAACTTGGTAGACGAATACTTGTAGAATGCCACAGGGATCAATGCATTTCTCCCTTAGGGATGTACCTCAACATTGCCCATACCAGTTCTTCTTTATAAGCAGCCCATTGTCCAGTTACTGTTTTGTCTGCCAATATTTACTTCCAATTTACCGCTGACAGATTTGGTCTCAACACACTAAAATTGGCCCTCCTCCAATTAAATGATTTATTTTAGATATTTTCTTCATCCCATTCATAGCTAATCTAAGCCTTCTGATACAAAATTCCTGTTTGTGAATTTTTTCCAACCTTACTTGATTCACCTGACCCACCTCAGTCTACAGATTTAGATCCAGAAATTCCTCTTTGTTCAGTGAACTGGAAACATCCTGTTCCAAGAAACCTACCCTGAACATACTTCAAAAAGTCTTTTCTCTCTCTATTCTTTACAGTAGCATTAGGAGAATTAAAATACTCCATTTTCATTCGGCGGTAAATCTCGCCCGTCTCTGCAATCCCCTTGCAAATTGCTTCTCTATATCTATTCACAGTTGCAATGGCATATCTACTGTTTCTTAACTCTAACCAATGTTATCTGCAACAGTAGCTTAAATCTTCTCCAACAGAAATGGCAAATTGCCCCACATTTGACTTCTCCAGCCTGTATAGGTTTAATCTCTCCCAAAACTTGCCTCCGTTTTCCAAGAATATAAAACTTTCCTTTCAACACCACTCCTCTTACACATATTCATCTGCCCTGTATTCCTTTTTCTAAACTCATTACTTTCCCATTCATGCTGAGAAATATAGATTAAAAATCAGCCCCAATGTGCACATCAAAATATTAACAAATAACTGGTCAGCAATCCAAAATGACAGAAAAGAGTACTGATGTTTGTACTTTATTTCCATATGTATCTTAATGGGTATGCACATATATACTGAGAAGTGCATGTTACTGGTTTCCCTGCTCTCCTACTGTTTTCAATTAAAGTACATGCATGGAATGTTACAAAACATTGTCAGCATCATATGTAGGTCTTTGTTTGTATCCAATTAAGGAAATAATTTCTTTATCATTATCAACAATATCACAGTAATGTTGTGAGAAAGTTTAAAGTATAAAAATATGAAGAATATAACTTTTTTTCAATCAGGTATTTCAAATGTTGAATTAAAAATAAAAGTTAAAACACAAATAAAAGAAAAAAAATGCTAACTATCCTATTTCTTTAGATGCATCATTATGTTACAAGAAATATTTAAGGCTGAAGCTAAGCATTAAAGAGCCCCACCTTTGTTTGTTTATACATTCTCATGTATATATATATTCGTAACATGCTTACCACACTTAGACCAAGCAAATCTCTTTTGAAGTAATCCATATTCCTTCTCTCCAGGTTATCTAGGTAATGTTGCAGGCGAGTATAGGTGTAAGGATAACAGTAAGCAAACTGGTACACCTCATTATCCCGATCGAAGCAAAAGGCAAATGACATAACGTAGTTTTTCCGATGATCTGGACAGCGGTAGTAATAGACATTTTTTGAAGGAAGTCGTTGCCTGCCAAGTAATAATGATTAAAGTAAATACATTCAGTAAAATCAGACAGGTGAGCACTCAAGTTTATTTAATACTGATGACAAAACTGCAACATAGCTATAACAGGAAATTTGTGCTTGTCTATTAAATTGATCTTCATGTAGAAAAGCATCTAAGGCACTACATAGAAGTAGAAGATGAGAAATGAACATTAAACAAAGAATAAATATTAGGAGATAGGACAAACCTTTGGTTAGAAATGTGGATTTTGGGAGGAACACAAGTACAGAAAGATGAAAAGGTGGAAAGGTTTTGGGTAAGAATCCGAGAGCATTAGAGATGGGTGACTGCCAATGGCAATGAAAAGAGATAAAAAGTCTGCAGATGCTGGAATCCAAAGTAGACAATCAGGAGGCTGGAAGAACACAGCAAACCAGGCAGCATCAGGAGGTGGAGAAGTCAACATTTTGTGTGTAACCCTTCTTCAGGACTGGGGGTGGGTATAGGGGGACCTACAGATAAAGGGGGTGGCAGGGACAAGGTAGTGAAGTGGGGATAGATGAAGACAGGCAAAGGGTACAACCTGGTTGGTCAATGGGAGGAATGAATCTGGTAAATGGCTGGGAGGGTTGGAAAGGGAGTTGGGGACTGGGAAAGGAGGTTATTTGAAATTGGAGAACTCAATGTTGAGTCCTCCAGGCTGTAGGCTGTCCAGGCAGAAGATGAAGTATTGTTCCTCCAATTTGCAGTTTGGTTTGCTGTGGCAATGGAAAGGCCAAAGATGGTCATGTTGGAAAGGCAGTTAATTGAAATGGGCGGTGACTGGAAGGTCTGGTTGGTTGTTGCAGCCCCAGCTGAGATGGTCATGAGACGTTCGTGAAGACCAAATGTAAACTGAGGGAACGGTTCGCCAAGCATTTCACCTGGGCCCACAGAGGTCGACTAGACCTCCCAGTCACAAGCTGGAAGCTTGTCTTATGCACCAATCTTCTAATTCTGCTGCCCTTCTCACTTCCTGAACTTTCTGTTCCTCCACGTGAATTCTTACCATCTCTGGAAGTGAGTTTTTAAACTCCTCCATCAGAATAATCTGTTTTAGAGCCTCAAAATTCTTATCTATTTTCAAAGCACGTACCCATCAATCAGAATTACTATGTTTAATTCTTTCCAACTCAACGTTAGTCTGACCTGGTTTCTTCTTTGTGTTTCTGAACTGTTGTCTATATGCTTCTGGTACCAATTCATAAGCACTTAAAATAGCCTGATTAACTTCTTCATAATCCATTGACACCTCATCGGACAGTGCGGCAAATACCTCACTTGCTCTGCTTACCAGTTTAGTCTGAACTAGCATTACCCATAAACCATCAGTCCACTCCATCTGCCTAGCCAAATTTTTAAATGAAATAAATAAAGCTTTAACATCTTTCTCATTAAAATGTGGCAGAGTTTTGATATAGTTATATGATAGGATATGGGCCTCTGGGAGGTAAGACAAAATGGATAAAGGAGCTGCACAAAATGGCTCCTGTATTGCTAAACTAAATTGCAAAGCAACAATTAATTCTAAATTGCAGCTAGAGACAAAATGGTTTCCTATGCCTATGTGACTACCTGCAGTTAGTCTGTAAAACTAAATAACTAACCACTAAAGCCATCAATATGAAGAAGTAGATGGATAAGATGAGGAAATACTAACCACATTTGCAAGCTGCGAGATTAGAAAATACTAACCACATTTGGAATGTGCGAGTCCTCGTAGAGGAAATACTAAACCGCATTTTGCAAGCTGAGAATCTTTGTAAAGGTGACATACACCATTATAACTTAATCAATATCATTGGTTCAAGCAACTACCCATGAAGTTATACTGTATATTGATTGGCTGTTACTATGCGATCATGGTCCATGTCTGTTGATGATTAATATATATAAACCTTGTGCAAACTCTGTAAGGTTGTTGGATTCTTTTGATTGCCAAGAAGTTTTCAAACTTCTGGGCGAATCGGAGTCTGCCAACCCAGCACTGCATGATACAATAAACGATTGTTTGGATGTTAGTCAAGAATCATTTATAGTTGCGTTTATTGACCCATCGTAGAACTGAGTGACCTATAGATCATCATATGTATCACTACCTTGTCTTTTAATCTCCTTCTGGATAACTTGGCTTTCTTGAAGAAGGGCTTATGCCCAAAATGTCGATTCTCCTGTTCCTTGGATGCTGCCTGACCTGATCCCCTGCCTGTTCAGGTTTTTCCTGCACCATTACATCAAACAGGGTATCCGCTAACTGAACCTCAACTCCTTCATCTTTCTCTTTACTTTTCACTTCATGCTGTGACTTATGATAGTGGGATCTGGTTACCACACAGTCTGTGAAAATACCAGGATATTTCTGTTTTAATCCTTGGTTTCTTGGTCTTCCTTGGATGAAGGGCTTTTGCCCGAAACATTGATTTTCCTGCTCCTTGGAAGCTGCCTGAACTGCTGTGCTTTTCCAGCACCACTCTAATCCAGAATCTGGTTTCCAGCATCTGCAGTCATTGTTTTTACCTTCTCAACAACAAGGGGTGTCATTCCCACCTTGGATCCTGCCAAATCATTCCCAAGAACAAACTGAATTCCTGGAACTGATACTCTGTCAATCACTCCCACTGTAACTTTCCCAGTCTTACATTGGCACTCCAACCTGATCTTACACTGGGGAACACTAAATTTATGTCTATGTATCCCACAAATTACCACAGTCTCGGATAAGAGATCAGAAAAGAGTGCATATGCACGCATCCCTTATTATTCAGCATCTGGTTAGATCCTGTATCTCTCAAAATTATAACTTCTTGTCCTTTTCCCCTTGTTCTTTCTGAATAAACTTTACCCACAGAGCGAATTCTTTGTAGAGATCAGGTACTAACTCCTTCCTAGGATGCACACTCTCCTGTAGCTCCTCAACTCTTCTTGGGGTCTCCATTACTCCCTTCACTAATACCATTGACTTAGCTTGTTTTACCACATCTTTACCCACAGCAACTTCCTTTAACGACCAGCACTGTGTCTTTACGTGCCCCATTTTAGCACAGTGAAACACATTCACCTCCTTTCCACCCTCTTGGGCTTCTTTTTTATCCTGTGGTAAAATCTTACGAGTGTTCTTCATAACATAAAGACTGTTCCAAAGCAGCAACACCCTTTGGCAAAAAGGTAAATTGAAACACAGATTCTTATAGTCAGGAGAGATCAACATCCAAAGAGGTTTCAGAGAGAAAGTCAGTCAGGAAACATTTGCTGAAGCTGCAATCTTCCTGGACTGCAGCATCTTGTGACGGGATTAGTGGTGCTGGAAGAGCACAGCAGTTCAGGTAGTATCCAAGGAGCAGCGAAATCGACGTTTCGGGCAAAAGCCCTTCATCTTGTGACTGCCACAGCTAAACTAAACATAAAAAAAACCTGAACTGGCCAGTCCCCTGCCACTGTTAAACTAGGCTCTTTCACGACTCCTTGGCATCTCTGCCTTTACAACCTCACTTAAAAAAACCCCAAGGACAAAATAACCTTGTTAAAGTGATAGTATCCTCAAAGGGCGGACGAAGTCAAAGTTGCATGACACCAGGTTATAGTCTCACAGGTTTAACTGAAATCATAAGCTTTCAGAATGCTGCTCCTTTGTCAGGTGAAGGAGCAGCTCTCTGAAAGCTAGTAATTTCTAATAAACCTGTTAGACTATAACCTGGTGTCGTGTGACTCCTGACTTTGGAAACAAAAGGATGAGGGTGCAGTACGATTTAAGCATGAGGATGGGGATTTGAAATTTGAGACATTGAGGAACAGAGCTTAGAGAAGTTAGCAAACAAGAGTGATCAAGTTGCAGTTTTAAACTAATTAAACTTAATTGACAGTGCAGGATAGAAAGCTTGCCAGTAAGTGCACTGCAATACTGGAGTCTGGAGGTAAGAAAGGAATGAATGAGAGTTTTCAGCACCAAGATTAGCTGAGGCAGGTTTAAAAATGGATGCTGTTAAAATTATTGAGAGTTGGTGATCTTTTTAAGGAAGAGAATATGGAGTTTAAAGGTCAGGTTGAGGTCAAATCAGAAGTCAATTTTCAACCTGAAACAAGGGGAGGAGAGATTTAGTGGCAAAGGTTACAGAATTTCTGACTGGGTCCAAAGATGCCTACGACTTGGAAAGAAAATATCACAAAAATGTGGCAAAATGAATAGACAAGTGTAAAACAGAAAACTACAGATTTAATTATCTAGACTCTAAGCTCTGTTATTCCCTCCCTAAACTATTCAACGTTTCTAGGTTCCTTTGCTTGTCTAACACTTCCTTAAAACCTAATTCTTTGACCAAGTTTTTAGTCATCCATTCTCGCCTGTTTTAATTTTTTAAGGATTAGTTAGCTCAGTTGGTTGGGTGGTTGGTTTGCAATGCAGAATAATACCACCAGCATGGCTTCAATTCCTGCACCAGCTGAAGTTACCATACAAGACTCTCCATCTCGTGGTGAGCCTCAGGCTGAAAATCACCACCAGCCATCTGTCTCTAAACTTTACCTTCACCTTTACACAATAACCAAACAAGCAGAGAAGGCAAAGTCAAGAACTTTCCAAGGCTTTGGCATCAAACATTATTTATTACAAATTAATACTAAACTTTGTTCTACTTGGTACTTATAAGATATACCAGGCTCTGATCCTATAGTTACATTAAGTGAATGTTTATCCATCTCCTTTGTTTGTCCATGTCTATATACTCGAAAGACTCAAAAGTTCTAGTCTGGTATAATGGTATGATTTACTCTTCAAGAATTTCTAACTCCATCCAGTGCTAATTTTACTAATTTTACTAATCTTTACAGAAAAAGCCACGAGTTACTAAACATCACTCACTTCTCTAACTTCATGTTGACTGACTAATCATACTTATTCAAACAGCCAGATTTTTTTTCCTGTTGTAATTGACACTTCTTACATTTTAAGCATCATTTAGTAATTAATATGAGTGTATCCAATGTTGCTTTTTTCATGCATTCATGCGATGTGAGCATCACTGGTTAGGCCTGCATTTATTGTACATCCCTAATTGCCCAGAGGACTGTTCAGAGTGAAACATAGGATTCCTGAGGGTCTGGAGTCACATGTAGGCCAGACCAAGTAATGAGGCAGATTTCCTTTCATAAAGGACATTGGTGAATTTGATGTTTTCCTTCTGACAATCAACAATGGTCATGTGGCACAGGCGGTGGCACAGTGGTTAGCACTGCTGCCTCACAGCGCCAGAGACCCGGGTTCAATTCCCACCTCAGGCGACTCTCTGTGTGGAGTTTGCACATTCCCCCCGTGTCTGCGTGGGTTTCCTCCAGGTGCTCCGGTTTCCTCCCACACTCCAAAGATGTGCAGGTCAGGTGAATTGGCCATGCTAAATTGCCAGTAGTGTTAGGTAAGGGGTAGATGTAGGGGTATGGGTGGGTTGCGCTTCGGCAGGGCGGTGTGGACTTGTTGGGCTGAAGGGCCTGTTTCCACACTGTAAGTAATATTATCTAATTATGCTAGCACTTCATTCCAGAGTTTTAACTGATTTCAAATTTCACCATGTGATTCAAACACATGTCCCCAGAATATTAACCTGGAGTTCTGGATTACTAGTCCAATGATGTTATCACTATGCCACTGCTTCTCTTCATTCTCTAACAGGTAAATGCATACTTGATCTTAACATGCTTTCCCAGATATGGAATGAGTGATATTACTTACATTTATGAATGTAGCTGGAGATTTCTGACCAATTACATTAACTCTGCAGATCACTTTCAAAGCTGCAGTACTACTCAATTAAAGGGCAGGATTGCTCTCTATCGATCTAACCTTCCGTATTCCATTGTTCAAATATAAAAGGTCAGATAACTGTCAGAACGTCTGTTATTGAGGCTGCTATGTTACTTACAGATTAATTGCTCTGGCAATAAATAGAAGTTAAGGTGAAATGGTAGAATACTGATGTTTGGGTCGAGCTTTGTCTACATTTGAGAAAATATAGATTCAAGTGGGATCATAAATGTTTTGCAGTAAGTCTTTTTTTGGAAGGAACACTGATTAATTTTGTAATACGGTGCAAATTTAACAACACACAAGTTAACGAGTTATTGGTATGACAATTCTGTGGTTTGTTAAATGGATTTGCTACATAATAGCCAGGTTGTAAAGTTATGTTTCATGTGACCTTTAACATCTATTAATGAGAGAAAACACAGGATTTCCAATATCCACTCAGGCATAAAACTGACATTACAGAACAGGTGATACTAATAGAATATGTCTAATTTTAACTTGCTTCAAATCAAGTTTTGTGTTCAGTCAAGAAACTGAATAATTGTACGTTTTGCTTAACAAACTTGAAGGTGAGCAGGTTGGAGTTTTACTTTACCAAATCCACAAGTATGACAAAAATTAAATGTTTTTAATATAATAGTTCAAACCTATTTACAAAGTAAAATTCTGAAATGTATAAGTACCTTACCAACACCAGCTGATGACCCTACATACGGCCTCAAAATCAAGATTATTTTCTTAGTTGTGGTGAACAAGATTAACATATCAATTACTTATGTTATGGACTAGGCCAGACCACTCAAAACATTCTTAAGCAGGCAGCCCCAGACCTAACTTTGCAATTTGTTTCAGTAAGTCTACACTGAAAATTACCTGGAGTAAGTAGCTAGGCTGGCGACTAGATTTGAGAACAGACATAAAATTTATTCACAAAATTACACAATGAAACACAAAGAACAGAATAAAGAACCCATACAAGAACTCAGCCTATCCAACTAGAATTAATTATACTGTTCCAAATATTTCCAACATTCCAAATAAGCAAACTCCCTTTAAAACCAATATAAGTGGCACGCATGCTTACAGGTTAAAACTGAAGGGCAGAAAAGAGAGAGAGTTTCCACACAGCTCCCTGTTGAACTTCCCAGTTCAGGACTCAACTAAAACTGTTCAGCTCAGCTAGCTAGAGAGCTGACCACTCCTCTCTCTTTACACAGCATCTTCGAAAGCATGATCACTTTGGGCTGAAGTCTCATTTGTTTACATATCAATAAAAGGCCACTCAAAATCCTATTCACCTCTGTACCAAACCAGACTGATCAGAGTCCAGCCCGGTTTATTGCCCTTCTGAAAAATATTAAGGACAGAGTCTCCATTAGCCAAAGAACTGCTTTTAGAAAAAAAGGGACAAGTTTTGTGACATTTAACACGTGGATAACATCTACAAAACAAGGGTGCCACAAAATGCTGTTATGTAATAACAATATTGTTGGTATTAATGGTGTCAATCTTGCGACAAAGTGGCAACTGCAATGATATGCACACTTCTGGTGCAAAACATGGCTGGGTTTGGGTAGATCATTCGTACATCCAGTGAAATCATAATATAATTGAATTGCTTATTACATTTGATCGTGACATATTCTATTGTCAGACAAGAATCTATAAACCAAAACAGTGGCTCAGTGGTTAGCATTGCTGCCTCACAGCACCAGGGACCCAGAGTCAATTCCACCCTCAGGCAACTGTGTGGGGTTTGCATATTCTCCCTGTGTCTGCATGGGTCTCCTCCACCGTCCAGGTGTTCCGGTTGCCTCCTACATTCCAAACTCGTGTAAGTTAAGTGGATTGGCCATGCTAAATTACCCTTTAGTGTCCAGGGATGTGTAGGTTAGATGTGTTAGCCATACGAAACGTGGGGTTGCAGAGATAAGGTAGGGGAATGAGCCTGGGTGGGATACTCGTCGGAGACTTGGTGTGGACTTGTTGGGCCAAATGGTTCTAGGTATTCTATATATAAAAAGCAATTACATAGATATGAGGGAAGAGCTCTCTAAGGGTGATTAGGTAAATAGGTTAAAAGGGGTGATGGTAAACAAAAACTGAGAAATATTGAAAGAAAGAGTTCAAAAAGTTCCATAAAAATACATTCACCTAAAAAACAAAATTTCTGCAAGAAAGATCTAACCATGGCTTACTGGAGAAATTAAGAATGTGTTAGTTTAGAAGAAAAAGCTTATAATGGTGAAGATAATACAAGCATGATTAAGAACTGGAAGGATTTGGAAAATCAAACAAACAGAAAGTAAAAACAATGACTGCAGATGCTGGAAACCAGATTCTGGATTAGTGGTGCTGGAAGAGCACAGCAGTTCAGGCAGCATCCAAGTAGCTTCAAAATCGACGTTTCGGGCAAAAACCCTTCATCAGGAATAAAGGCAGTGAGCCTGAAGTGTGGAGAGATAAGCTAGAGGAGCACTTCAGGCTCACTGCCTTTATTCCTGATGAAGGGCTTTTGCCCGAAACGTCGATTTTGAAGCTACTTGGATGCTGCCTGAACTGCTGTGCTCTTCCAGCACCACTAATCCAGAAACAGAAAGTAAACCAACCAGGAAGATCTTTTACAGGTATACCAGGAGAATAGCTGAATTAAACATGGTTCCTTAAAGGTGAAGACAGCGGAAATTATATTGGTGATGAAGAAATGGTAGAGTCGTTGATTTTGAATTTCTCTATACAGTATAATATAAATTACATACTAGACACGGAGGCTAAGCAAGATGCTGAAAAGAATGAGTAATTTAAGAGAAGCTAGAGTATGGTATGCAGTTCTGGAATCCACACGATAGAATGGATTCAGGAGAAGTGCAGAGGAGATTTACCAAGAAGCTGGAGAGTTTTAGTTATGAAGAGAGGTTGCACATAATCACAGGATCATTACAGTGTGGAAGCAGGCCATTCAGCCCATTGAGTCTACACCAACCCTCTGAAGAGCAGCCAACCCAGACCAAGTCCCCTACCTTATAATTCTGCATTTCCTATGGCTAATCTACCTAGCCTGCACATCCCTGGACACAATGGGCAATTTAGCACCGCCAATCCATCTAATCTGCACGTCTTTGGACTGTGGGAGAAAATTGGATCACCTAGCAGAAACCCACGCAGACACGGTAAGAATGTGCAACCGCCACACAGACAATCACCTGAAGCTGGAATCATACCACTGAGCCATTATGCTGCCCCTAGGGGATTGTTTCTCTTGGAGCAGAAGAGATTGAGAGGTTATTAATTGAGATGTATAAAACATGGGGGCAAAAGTAGCGTAGACAGGAAGGAACTTTTTCCCATGTGGAGAGTTCAATGATCAGCAGACATACATTTAAGATAAGGGGCAATACGTTTAAAGGGAATGTAAGGAAAAATGTTTTCACCCAGAAGGTGGTGTAAATCTGAAACTCATTGCCTATAAGGGTAGTAGTGGCAGAAAAATTAACATTTAAGAAACATTTAAATGTGTACTTGCAAATGACAAGGCATACAAGACTATGAACTAAGAACTGGAAAATAGGATTAGAAAAGTTAGGTGCTTGCTTTTTTGATGAGCGCTGACTTGATTGGCTAAACGATCTCTTCCTGTGCTGTAGACCATTACGACTCTAAGGAAGGTTAGTAGACAAAACATATCAAAGAACATTAAGGGATTAAAAGCCAGCAAGTTATAAGACTATGAAGACCTCTGTCCTTGTGTTCTAAAAGAAATAACAACAGGGATAGTGAACGCAGTGGTCATGATTTTCCAAAATTCCCCAGGTTCTGGCAATTCCAAAAGGTTGGAAGTTAACAATTTTATTTTATTCATTCATGAGATGAGAGTGTCACTGGCTAGGCTAGCATTTATTGTCCATCCAAATTGTTCAGAATGCAGTTAAGAGTCAACCACTGCTGTGGGTCTGGAGTCACATGTAGGCCAAACCAGGTAAGGATGGTAGTTTTCTTCCTTGAAGGACATTGGTAAATCAGATGGGCTTTTTCAACAATTTACAGTAGATTCATAGTCATTATTAGACTTCTAATTCAGTCTTTTTTATACATATTGCTACTAACCAAGAAATGGAAAAGGGAGAGAAATCAGGGAACTACAGATTAGTATGAATGATGTCAGTTGTCACAAAAAAATGATGGAATCTATTATTAGTAAAGTCTTAACAATGCACTTGAATACTACAGCATTGTCATGCAGAACCAATAGGGTGTTACAAAAGAAAATACATCTTGGCAAATTGATTAGGGGTTTTTGAGAATAAAATATAAGTAGGGTAGGGAAAACAGAGGCAGTAGATGACCCAAATAATTTCCATAAGACATTTAATAAAGTGACAACCTGGACAACCTAATACACTCCTCCTCTACTTTCAACAACTCCCCCAGTACCCCCAAGGTACATTCCCATGCAATCACAGAGGGAGATTCTCTCCTCCCTTCTCACCATCCAAGGCCCCAGACATACCTTCCAGTGAAGCAGTGATTTACCTGTACTTCATTCAATCAAGTCTAATATATTCACTGTTTACAGTAAAGTCTCTACACTGGAAAGACAAAATCTAGACAGGGCGACTGCTTTGCAGAACACCTACAGTCTACCCACAAAAATGACTCCAAGTTTCCAGTTTCCTGCCACTTCAACACACCACCATAAGCCCTGGCCATCATTTCTGTCAGAGGCCCGGCTACAGTATTCCAGCAAGCCTCAGCACATGCTCAAGACCCTGCAGCTTAAAGCATTCAACATTACGTTCAATAATTTTAGAGCTTGGTGCCACTTTTCTGTGTTTTTTACCCATCCCACACCTGCTGGGTTCATATTAGCACAGTTACCTATTCTTACCCAATTGTAGTCCTTAATATCACTTACTCAGTTTTTTCTTCTGTCCTAGCCTCATATCTATAATCTCCTTGTTTACCTATCTTTTTCATATCTCTTACTCTCTCTCCGGGCTCCATCTCCACCTATCCACTCACCTCTCCCCTTCCCCCCACTACCTCCCCCGGCTTCAGCTTCGGCATACATACCTTTTCCAGTACATTTTCCTAGCTACTAACCGTTCTGATGGGCTCAAAATATTAACTCTAATTTCTTCCACACATGCTGCCAGCCCTGCTGAATTTCACCAGCAATTTCTGTTTTTAATTCAGATCTATCATATCTGCAGTTCTTTGTCTTATTTAAGGAAAGAAATATCATAGCTTCAACAATGTAAGACATAATCGTGGAGGTGGATTGAGGGCAAACTTCTCTATGCTATTGACACAATCATTTGGATTTCAAAGGAAATCTTTGCGACATGTGGCATTCCTGACCAGGTTGCTTTGAAAAAATCCACAAAATACCAATAACTACTTCACACATTTCAAGGAAACAAAAACCTAAGTATCTTGTAAAAGCTCCCCAGTACATTCCTAATCCAACAATGAGGCCAACGTGGCACCCTAATGATCAAAATACTGATTACAAAGGCTAATTACCTACAGTGTGGAAACAGGCCCTTCAGCCCAACAAGTCCATACCAACCCTTTGAAGAGCAACCCGTTCAAACCCATTTTCCTCTGACTAGTGCACCTAACACTATGGGCAATTTAGAATGGCCAAATTACCTGACCTGTACATCTTTGGACTGTGGGAGGAAACCAGGGCACGCGGAGGAAACCCATGCAGACACGGGGAGTATGTGCAAACTCCACACAGATGGTCACCCGAAGCTGGAATCAAACCTGGGTCCCTGGCGCCATGAGGCAGCAGTGCCAACCACTGTTGAAGAGAAATTAGGGTTTTAAACTATACTCTCAGGTGACAGGTCTACTTCTCTGCAATGTGAGTTGGCATTATCAGAACTGTTGATGACCAGAAAGCTCTGAAGATAGCTTCCCATCCAACCCCAAAAAAGGTTTCTAGGGCTAGAAGTCCAGAATTTTCAAAGTGTTCAAGAACGAATCAGTGATGATTCTATATAGCTCACGGGGGAAAGGTTTATTCTAATCATTAGCTTTTCAATGAAGTGCATTACTATTCCAGACTGGAAGATTTACAATACTTTGTCTCAAAGCACATTGGTCTGCTGAGAAAAGGTGTGCAGAGCATTATCTTTTTCAGGTTCAATGATGTCCCACTGGATGCTCAAGCATTTCAGGGAAACCTAGCCGTTTACGTACACTGTGAAACATTGAAGCATTATCAATGATGGAAGGATCAAAAGGAGGTTACTCACTATTCCTCTCAACCTGCTTGCTATTATGAATCTGATCTTTCAGAATCGATGACACATTGCTCTGTTATGCTTTCTTGATCTTCCTGGTCAATATCCTGATCCTTAGCCTCATCTTCTTCCTCAGAAGATTGTTGCTGTTCCTCTATTTCATTGGAAATCATTGGATCCCTCTGTTGGCTCCAAATACGGTGGGCACAGCATGACACATTGTTGATATAATTATCATGAAATGGCAGCAGCAGCTTATAGTGCTGGCTCCTCAGCCCAGGACCCGACGCTTATCAACATTCCCTTTTACTATTTCCTTTTTTTTTCTGCTTTTAAGGTTTTTCAATTAGTGTATAAACAATAAATAACTTTAAATTCATTTACCTTCATTTTGGAAATCTCAGTCGTAAGATTCTCCCAAGCGGCGGTTGCTTCCCGCGGTCCGAAATGGAGGTCTTTCTCAACGCATTGGTCATGGCCTGGGGAGCAGTCTCTGTTAGAGCAGTTGTACCAGATTGTGATCTTGACAGTGGTCCAGCTCAAATTTTAATCTTCGGTGAGTGCTTCCATTGCGGTGTTCTGTTTTATCCATGTGTAGTGGCCCAGCAATCCGAAAGCCCAGTATTTTTTTAAGTGACATTCTTGGTGGCAGTTTTTCTTCAGAGGCTTTCGACCCAATGGAGTGGTGTCCCAGCATTTCAGTTTTTGTCCTGTCATGTCGTTCTCATTGTGAATCGGTTTTCTTTGAGACCAGGAGCGTTTAAATGGACTCTGATGAGCTTTTTCTTATATTTACTTCATTCTGTAACTAATGATTTGACCATGGCTTCTGTCATTATAGGCACTATGTTAGGGCAATTTGGAATACCTTTCGTTGTATTTTTATTGTAAAAATACTTATGACAATAAATTCGAAATATATATTTTTTGGAGTTATATTACAAGGCACTGTCAAAGCAGTTCAGGTGTCAAAACTCATCTTAAGTATGCTTATGGTCTGTTGCCCTATATCCCTGGTTCATGTGAAGAACAGCAGTATATCTTTGTTCTAAGTAAGTCTCAGGTTTTCACAATGATGTCATAAAAGTCACATTTGGAAGGGGTACACCCTGTCTCCCAGCAGGTACCCCTGTATATCCTGGGGACCTTCGAAGGAGAAAGGAACCTATGAGTTTTCTACTATAATATTTTGTACAGACCTCCAGAATTTGCCATTGATAAACATCAATGTCGCACAAGTGTTTCCTATTGATGAACTATAGAGGCTTTTGATATGGCATTCTTAAATCAACATGTGTGCAGTCAAAACACCTTGTACCTGGGGAAGCCAGCAATGGTGTATAATCACACTGCCCAAGCTGTTTGACTCTCTTCATCACCAGGAAAACATAAGCTGTGATCTGCAGAAAATGGCATTCACTACATTCTGGATGCATTTATGGGTCAAGGATTGGAAAATGCCACATAGATGCCCAGTTCCTCCTTGAAACAAAACACTGGCATGAAACATCAGGGCAGCTGTGACCTTCATGGGATTGGATTGTCGCCCGATCTTTCTACACACAAGTCTTGCTCCAGCAATTCAGGTCAGTAATGATTGTCTGCAACTTCCTTAATCCACACCTGCATATGCTTCAAAAGGTTGAAGAAAAAGACAGGAAGGCATGTAGATGTGGGGTCTCAATGTACACCTCTGCCTCAGTTTTTGAATCTTGACTTTCTGCTTCTCCATCTAGAATCTGTGCAAGAGGCATTGGAGTTTCCTGTTCTTGATTGCTCATAGAGTAGAAATCTCTTTCTATGCTGTCTTCAAAGTTGCATTATGCTGTAATCACTGCAACCATTGCAATCCCCATGTAAGATTCACAAATATACAAGCTATGGGGAATATGAGAAAGGTAACACTCAGCACTCCTGAGCCCTCACGCCCAGCACATTATGCCATCCATGTGACATGCAGGCTTTCTAAGGAGGTCACTATCATATGTTCATGAGGAGCTCTGAGGTATTTCAACTTATCCAATTGTACATTGCACAACCAAAGATTTAACACTCCACTAGGAGAAGAATTATGCTAATAAGCAACCATGATTATGTTCCTCAATGCCCAACAAAGCGCCTCTTCAATATCACAGACATATTATATGCTTACAATTCAGTGTGTTGTCCTCCAGTGTTTGTTATGGAATATGTTGTGTAATTAGACGTCAGGTGTTGATATTAAGTGGCTTTCTCTTATTGTAGTTTAGCTGACATGAAAAGGAGGCAATTAGTTGGCACAATGTAATAGTCCTGATTACTTCAGGCAATGAATGACCTGCCAATGCAGTTCAAATTGAAGCCAGAAGGGCGACATTCAGTGGAGGCATAATCATGTAAATGTTCATAACAAGGTCTCAAATTCCAAGAATTTTACACCTCCCACGCCTTTCCCTCCCCCAAAAAATAGGTTACGTATATTCTACATCTATTAGCAACCATTTTGTCTCTTAATTAAGCAATTCAGTTTTGATCTGAGATGCAAGGATGCAACTTTTGTTCACTGAGTGACTTGCAGGGTCTGGGTTGATTTTCCCCAATCCTTCATGTTTTGTTTTATGTTAGTGCTTTTGTTGTACCTATAACCATGTGACAACAAAGTATATTTAACTTCTGATTCTTTTCAGCCTCCGGCAACTATTTCCATTTAGCTGCTTTACATAACTATTAATATGTTCACTTTATCCTTCAAGCCCATGACTTTGGAAATTCTCATACTCTTGTTGGTCCTACCTTTCCTATGGAGAGTCCAGATTTATCATGACCTGTTGGAACTCCCCTTTTCAGAGTTCCCAATCCCCTTCCATGCACTATGAGGTCCCACCTAATCATCTACAATTTCCCTATCACTTTCACCATTCCCTCAGGTACCCAGTACAACAAAGTCAACTCGTCTTCCCAAGACTGCTATACATTACTAACCAAATCCCAAGGACGACGGCTCCCTATGCTGACTTGGTAGGGTAGCCCTGACAATCATGGCTCACCCCTTAACTGATGTCTTAACAGTACACTGAACAGTACATCTGTCATCATGAAACTGCTTGCACTTGACTTACAGGACTGACCATGGCTCGATTACCTGGACTCCAAGGTCATAGATTCCCAGACCCTGGAAGGATCAAGCACTGAACTGACTATGGATTGGAATGTGATGAGCCTCTTTACTGATTATGGCAGTAACCCCTGACTGAGCATCTTTCCTCTTGATCCCACTGTGACTGCTCCCCTCTGACATTCACTCGTGGTCATTTGCTTTAAGCACATGAAGTATGCTTGCTACGTGAACTGCCAGAAGATGCTGCAAGTGTTACTTTGACGTAGCATGGTGCCGCAAGGGGATGCTTCTCCCCTTCGACAGTTCAGTTCTTCCCACCATAACAAGTTGCCTGCCTTTCCTTCTGCTCTAAAAAGGCTGGCAGCCTATAGCTGAGCACTGAAAATACAGTGTGCTAGGAAAGCAATATGAGCCACACTGTGAGCTGGCAACCAGTAAGTCGGTGTTGAAGTCAGTAACTGTGAGGCAGTGTGGAATGTAATATACATAGAAGTTGGCAACATCCACATAAGTGCAAAGTAAGTGAGTATTAAGAAAAAAAGTAAGATCCGTAAGATACATGGTTCCTTGTGAGCTCAAAATCATTCTGTGTAGATGCATTTATGTCCCTGCATGCAAACAACCTGACAGAAGCATAAAAGTCGTATGTATCCTTATGTTCCAAGTACAGTGTTGAAGGGCTGAAGTAGTATCTGAGTTGGTCTCAGAGAAAGCATGATGATCTGGTAAGACTAGTGGCTTGCTAATACCAACTTGCACAGACAAAAGGTGGTGGCCATGGAGGCTGCAGATAAGAAACAGGCGCACAATGACAGGGATAAGTATTCAGCAAATTGCAGCTATCTGTTCTGATTTACATGTCGATAACTGGCACCATCTAGTTTCTTGGTGGACATACTAACATACAAATATATGAATTAGGAGCAGGAGTAGGTCAATCAGGCTCTCCACACCTTTCTACCATTAAATAGGACCTGATTGTAACATTAAAACTGCATTCCCATCTACCCTGATAACCTTTCACTATTTTACTTAACAAAAATCTATTCACCTCTGCCTTAAAAGTATTCCAGGACTCTGCTTTCATGACCGCTTCAGGAAGTCAGTTCCAAAGTTATGACACTCAGAAAGAAAAATAATTGCCTCACCTTTGTTTTAAATGGTCAACTCTGATTTTTAAAAAGTTACCCTTAGTTCTAGATTCTCCTAAAAAACAACATTGTCAAGACCTCTCAAGATGTTATATGTTTCAATCAAGTCATCTTTTTCAGTGGATACAAGCTCAGCCTGCCAAGCCTTTCTCATAAGAAATGCCCATCCTTCATTTATTGGAAATAGGATGAAAAGAACACCAGGCATGGTATCACCAAAGCCTCACTTAATTCCAGCAGAATGTCCTTACTCTTCCAAATCCTTGCAATAAAGGCTTATGAAGATATATGCCTAAAAGTAAACCAACCACTTATTACACTTTAAATGCTGGCAGAACTGTTTTGGTTTTCGTACAATTTCTGTTTTTTTATTGTAGTTTTCAGAATTGGAGAATTTACTTTTGTATTTCAGCAAGACAGTACCTTATTTGTTGAATTATAAATGTAGATTACCATGTAATCTTTTTCTAACAAAAACATTTCTGTAAACCTTGGGGTAAAATATTCTTTTCACTATTCTTAGATGAGCATTTATAATTTAAAGATACCATTAATAATAAAAATAAACTTTAATAATATCAGTTTTGACTTTCCCAGGATTTTGCACTGTTCACAGTCAAAATCAAAAAGCTGCTTTGTTAAGAACCATAGCATTGGACAAAACTTAACTGCTACCTCTTAAGGATTGTCAAGTCATTCCACAGCACTCTTGCTTGTCACATGTAAAACCTATTTTATTGAGCAACATAAAATTCTCAAGGTGTCACATCGCTGTAATATTTTTAAACAAACATTCCTATAGATGTTTGCTGGCACATTTACTTAAAGTCATACACAGACAAGATAGAGATCTTTTGGTGCAATTTGTCCGTGCCAACCAGCTATCTTAAACTGATCTAGACCCATTTGCCAACATTTGGCCCATACCCCTCTAAATCCTTCCTGTTCATGTATCCCATCCTTTTAAATGTCATGATTTGGAGGTGATGGTGTTGGACTGGGGTGGGAGAGTTAAAAAAAAAATCACACAACACCAGATTATAGTCTAACAGGTTTATTTGAAAGCACTAGCTTTCGGAGCAAAGCTCCTTCATCAGGTGGTTGTCCTGATGAAGGAGAGGTGCTCCGAAAGCCAATGCTTCCAAATGGTCCTGTTGGACCATAACCTGGTGTTGTGTGATTTTTAACTTATAAATGTCATAATTGTATCCACCTTCACCACTTCCCCTGCCACCTAAACTTCACATCAAAAATGGAACAAATCATAAGATACTGATGTAATATAGTTTGTCCAAAGCAAATACAGAACTAAACAACAAGCTAGATGAAGAAAGTATTATGCTTAGCCAGAAAAGATGGGGTCATGGATATTGGTGTCTACAAAAGGTTAAAATATTTAAAAATGTGCTGGGACATCAAGAAGCCAACAGGAACACATTTATTTCTGCATTTAACTGGACGTGGTCATTAGCAGAAACTCCTGTAGAACAGCTGATTCTATTATAAATATATACCAAAATCAACTACATCTTTAAACATGGATTTGAACTACAGCATGACTATAAAAGTATCAAAGAGCTTTCTGAAAATAACTGAACACCAGTCCCTCTGGAGGATATCCACGTTGCTGAAATTTGCAGTTCCTGGAAAAAGACCTCAAGTCAGGTGGACCAGGTTGGCATGCATAACCAGTGAGGAACAAATTCATCACAGCCCTGAATTTCTTCACCTTCAGATCTGCTTGCGATCTCTAGAGAACTTCATCATCTGCTGTGCACAAGTACACCTCTAGATTATGTCGTTTACATCCATTTCACTACTGATATAGCCAGTCAGAAAATGAAGAAAGAAAGAAGGAATTAAGCTGAAACACAAATACAAAAATGTCAATGAAATTTGGAGTCAATTAAGTGGAAAGTAAATTTCAGAAGATGACTAAGCTTTCTATATTGTTAATCTCACATGCCTCATATTATAAGGCAATCAAAACTTTTATAACCATCAATTTCTTATATTATTTGTTGTAAGCCTTTGAAACTCTTTCCCTGAAAAGGTTGTGGAAACAGAATCTTTGAATATTTTGAAGGCAGAGGTAGATAGAGTTTTGTTAAGCAAGGGGGCGAATAGTTATTAGGGATAGGCAGGAGTACAAATGTGAAAGTACAATCATATCATCCATATCATTAAATGTCAGAGCAGACTTGATGGCCGGAATTGCCTATTCCTACACCTTATTTGTGTGTTCATATTTCCTGAAAAGGCAGGTTACCATACACAATAAGTTAAAATTAACATGGGAGGCAGTACCAATGCATTACCAACACACATCCTAAAAGTCATGTTTGCCAACAAAGTGACACTCCATGTACCATGCACAAAATAGCACCTCAATTAGTAAGTTTGCAGATGACACCAAAATTGGAGGTGTAGTGGACAGTGAAGAGGGTTACCTCAGATTACAACAGGATCTTGGCCAGATGGGCCAATGAGCTGAGAAGTGGCAGATGGAGTTTAATTCAGACACATGAGAGGTGCTGCATCTTGGGAAAGCAAATCTTAGCAGGACTTATACACTTAATGGTAAGGTCCTAGGGAGTGTTGCTGAACAAAGAGACCTTGGAGTGCAAGTTCATAGCACCTTGAAAGTGGAGTCGCAGGTAGATAGGATAGTGAAGAAGTCGTTTGGTATGTTTTCTTTTATTGGTCAAAGTATTGAGTACAGGGGTTGGGAGGTCATGTTGCAGCTGTACAGGACATTGGTTAGGCCACTGTTGGTATATTGCATGCAATTCTGGTCTCCTTCCTATCGGAAAGATGTTGTGAAACTTGAAAGGGTTCAGAAAAGATTTACAAGGATGTTGCCAGGGTTGGAGGATTTGAGCTATAGGGAGAGGCTGAACAGGCTGGGGCTGTTTTCCCTGGAGCGTCGGAGGCTGAGGGGTGACCTTATAGAGGTTTACAAAATTATGAGGGGCATGGATCGGATAAATAGACAAAGTCTTTTCCCTAGGGTGGGGGAATCCAAAACTAGAGGGCATGGGTTTAGGTTGAGAGGGGAAAGATATAAAAGAGACCTATGGGGCAACCTTTTCACAGAGAGGGTGGTACGTGTATGGAATGAGCTGCCAGAGGAAGTGGTGGAGGCTTGTACAATTGCAACATTTAAGAGGAATTTGGATGAGTATATGAATAGGAAGGGTTTGGAGGGATATGGGCCGGGTGCTGGTAGGTGGGACGAGATTGGGTTGGGATATCTGGTCGGCATGGACGGGTTGGACCGAAGGGTCTGTTTCCATGCTGTACATCTCTATGACTCTATAAAATGTAAAATATATCACCAATTCTATTTACTCACAGAATTACATTGCAGGACCTATATACAAGTTCATTTTGGATTCTCAAAATCTTTCAATTTTGAGATAACAACAGGCCAGTAGTGGCAGGACTACCAGCATTCACAGATCTGGTATAGACACAATTCATGAGATTCAAACCTCACACACTGTGGCAGAAAAAAAGCAGACATCACTCAACCAATTCAGTCAACAGTCTCCAAGGATATTAATTTGAAGTGAGTTTTAGGCCAGGTACAAGGATCATTGTGTTTGATATGCTATGCAGATTGCCCAACCTGCACAAAGATAAAGGTTTTCCTTTTGATCTAGACATTATTGCTCTTGATTATGATTCTGATTTTGAAGGTTGATCTGGTTACACTTTGTTTGGAGCCAATGTAAACAGCTGCAATTGACAACTACCAAAGCTGGGCAAGAGGTGCAAATGATCATTGTCCAAGGATGGCCAGACGGTGTTGAAGACATATCTGAGATTTGACCAGACATAGACAAATTTGGTATTTTGTAGTCCTAATATCCAAATCATTATACCAAGATATCAGGCTGAATCTCGCATTTTTTCAACCAAATGCAAGTTACATCAAATTTCTTTGCACGGAATCCTACTTTGAGGCGTAAAAACATTTCTTGCCATATTTTACAAAATGAACCTCAATAACTAGTTACCCTACACCAATGATATCTCTCATATCAATTCTATCTCCAATTTACCATAAAATCATTCGCAGAACAACTCACCATTCATCAGACATCCACGAAGATTTCTTGTGTCAGTGCCAGGCATGTTTGAGAGGCACATTTAATTACCACACCACAGAGTTTACCTGTTATTCGATACATCCTGTCCGAACACACCGTGAATCCCTAATACTCTTATTCTAATATCTAAGGGTCACTCATAACTTGCCATTGTCCAGTAGGCAAACATCACATACTCCTGTCATTAGGACGGATCCAAACATGAACTTTTATTGACAACCAGTAAAAGGGAACACAAAGGAAGCAAAAACAGGCTGCAGCTCACACTCACAATGTGAACCAACTTGACATTGACAGTCTGAGATGCGTTCCTGTGGCCAGATAGCATCCACCGTAAAAAGATGTCAATCAGGTGCTTTTGGTACACAATGCAGCTCAGTTCTGTATCCATAGGGAGAGCTTCCTCCAGCACAATGTCTTCATTCTTCTCCTCAAATGCTTACTCTTGTTCCCCTGGTTCCACAACATCTACCATATTGCCTTCTAGCCTGCACCAATGGTGGAAAGTATACCATGCTAGGAGTCAGACCATTCCAAGCAGTGAAACCACATCTTGAGCAGCCCTGTTGTCTGTTCCATCCTGGCCTTGATTGCAGTATGTATACCAATTTGTGATGTGCACCAAATTTGTGACGAACATATTACATCAAAAGGGAGTGCCTGATATGGTCTAACCCACTTTTCATTTCAGACCCACCCATAAACCACTCCAATTTCCATTACATTCACTTGAGTCCATATTCACACTTATATGACTTGTGATGCAGCAATGGTCCTTGGTCCACAGCATTCTTGGAAGTTCCACAAATAAGTAGTTCCTTTCCTCAGCATTTGCCTTGCCACTAACTCTGCACCACTGAGAACAGAATGTTAGTATGGCTAGTACCAATGGCATGGTACAATCTGCCTTTGACCAACATGAGAAAACTAAACATACTCACTTTCCGTGTATCACAATGTGCTGTGAATGTTCTTTATTCATTCATGGGATAGGGGTGTTGTGGATGAGGCAGCATTTAATTCCCATCCCTAATTACCCACCAGGCAGTTAAAAGTCAACCACATTACTGTGGGTCCAGGGTCCCATGTAGGCCAGACCAGGTAAGGATGGTAGTTTCTTTCCCTAAAGGTTGTTCGTGAACCAGATGGGTTTTTCCGACAATTGACAATGGATTCATGGTCATCATTAGATTCTTAGTTCCAGATTTTCTTTCATGGAATTCTAATTCCAGCATCAATGATGGCAGGATTTGAACCCATATCCCCAGAACATTCTCTGAGTCAACAGTCCAGCAGTAATACCACTAGGCCATCATCTCCCCCTCATGTTTGCAAATTAAATGTAGGTGGAGTTTGCAAATGCATGCTTCATATGTCTCTTCAATGTCTTAACATCCATTAGCCATTTAATATCCATGCTGTCTCAAATTTTGTTGCTAAGCTTAACATTTGGTACTTTATCAAATCGCTATTGAAAATTCATATAGACACCAATCGCAATCCCTTATCCACTGTCTCTGTTACCTCTTATACTCTCCTGGCTTTAATTTATCCCATCTACCTATTGTTCTTTTCCCCATCTTCCCCATTTTTCTTGCTTCACAAGATCTGATATAAAGTTATCTAAGTGAAACATTGTTTTTTTTCTTTAACAGGTGCTTCCAGACCTCAGTGAGGGTTTCCAGCATTTTTCTGTTTTTACTTCAAAATGGCTTCCACCATTAGATCTCCAATTTGTTCATCTGAGAGACATTGCCTGCAAAGTAGGTGGTCCAAAATTGAAGACTTCATTTGGATAAGATAAGCCGACGAGAGTTGGCCGTTTATATTGAACGTTCTGATAAGATCAGAGGATTAATTTCCTTTGATTCTTAGGTCTCTTGTTCAAATCGCAACCTGAGATCAAAGCCTTATTGCATTATCTGCTTGGAGAAAGTGAGGACTGCAGATGCTGGAGATCAGAATTGAAGAGTGTGGTGCTAGAAAAGCACAGCCGGTCAGGCAGCATCTGAGGAGCAGGAGAATCAACGTTTCAGGCATACACCCTTTATCAGGAATGAAGGGCTTATGTTTGAAATGTCGAATCTCCTGCTCCTCAAATGCTGCCTGACCAGCTGTGCTTTTCCAGCACCACACACTGCATTATCTGCTCGGCTTTTTTTGGCAATTAAAGTCTACTTAAAGGTATATCCAGTACAGACTATATGTAAAAGTATTATTTGTAGTATATCGTCAGCTAATTTTCTCTTATCTCCAATAGCCCCATGGACCTATTTGCTTTTATATGCCTGTCAGATACAGGAAATCCTACATATGAATAAATAATAAGATTCGGACATTTTCAGGTGTTAAAGTACAGGACAGGAAATCCCCAAATGATTCTTTGATAAGAATATACATCACTTGATTTTCATATTAACCTTTTTGTTCTAGATGTTCCATTGTTCACAATTTTTTTTATCCTCTGCCTTCTGGAGAAGAACACTCCCACAAACTGTGAAAGCAGCTGCTACTGTTAACTTCAAACCATCACAAAAATTAAAATGAAATTCATTACTTTATCTCTTTTATAGCAAGGAAATGTAGCTGATTATGCCTCCTGGTTATGAACAAAGACAATATTCCAACTCACAGGCAGCTTGAACGAGAATACTAATGAACTATGGTGCATGACAATAAAAAAGTCTGCACACAGATATAATACAGTCCATAAAAATGAAATATCTTGTGTTTCAGCTCTATAGCCTTGTAGGTCATCATCAGAAATCTCATCATCAGAGCAGGGAATTTTGATACCAAGTCAAACGGCATCATAATATGAAAACAATCAGAGCTAGATACAAATGAAGTTATACTTATAACAAATATACAATTACAGACAGAATTCTGGAAACATGGTTTTCAGGAAATCAGCTGAATTGGCAAATGTTAAGTACACCTTTTTTCCAATATATGCAGCCACAAAAATGTGATGTCCAGGAATATCAAGGAATTCAGCATATTCCCTTGCATTTGAAAACTAATAATGCCAAAATACTTGAAAACATTTATAAAATCAACTGTGAAAAAAGTTCATTTTCAGGGCAGAGGTAACTGATGGCTGTGTAATATTTCAGCTATTTTGATTTTTCTCTATTGGCACATAGATTTCATGTGCATGGGCCATCAGTCCTAATTTGCTTTTGTTGCAACCAGTTCCATTGCTGGCACCAATCAGTTTTCAACAAGAATTCCCTAAGCTATTGGAAGAAGAGGAAAGCTGATGAAAAGACATCAGGCTGCAAAATGAATGCTCTTTTCTCTACCAACTGATACCCTCACTGCAGACAGAATTGACAAGACTTTAAGTGGCTGATGATTAATGTATGAAAAATATCTACTACAAAAAAAAAATCTGATTTGAAAGCACCAAAAAGCTACCAGGGTCCAGCTAATAGTACTGCTGGAAATTTCATTGGCACCCTGACAACAGTGTAGCATGATTAACGTGAAGATGGGAGATACAGTCAAGCAACATTCATTATAAGCATTTTGAATCAATTTATTTGGTCATGTTGCAACATATTTCTGATGCAGGTGAAACTTGAGCCAGAGGTAGAGATGCTACCACGCACACAAAAATCGCTACAAGGGTCAGTGATTAATGGACAATGATTAATGGAAAAGAAACTGTCATGGCTGTTTACAATTTTTAAAACATTTGTGAAAGGGATGTGGTGTTGCTGGCTAAGATCGCACTTATTGCCCATCCCTTGAGAAGATGGTGTTGAACTACCATCTTGAACCATCACAGTTATTTGGGTGCAGGTGCACTCACGGTGCTGTTAGAAAGCGAGTTCCAAGATATTGACCAAGAGACAATGAAAGTACAGGAACACAGTTTCAACTCAGACTTTTGTGTGGTTTGGAGAGGAACTCGCAGGTTCCATGTATTTACTGCTCTTGTCCTTTTAACTGTTAGAGTTGTAGTGCCTTCAGAGGAGCAGCTGTGCCGAAGTAAGTGAATGTGTTTGATGGATGGATAGGGGGCCTGTCGAGCAGACTGTTTTGTTCTGGTTGGTCTTAAGTTCCCTGAGTGGTGTGGGAGCTGCACCCATTCAGGTAAATGGAGTGTATTCTTCACACTCCTGACTTGAGCCTTGTAGAGGGCAGGCTGACAGTAAAGAAACAGAAGGCAAATTGCTTGAGGGAATTTCAAGATCTGCTGTTGCAGACATAGTATTTAAATGAATGATCCACTTCAGTTTGTTATCAATGGTAACCCTCCAGGATGTTGACAGTGATGGCACAGCCATTGAATACCAAGGCAAGATGGTTAGATTCACTCTTGTTAGAGATGGTCATTGCAAATAATCAATGTTACTTGGCACTAATCAATGCAAACTTGAATGCTGCCAGATCCTTCTACACATTAACATGGACTACCTCAGCTTCAGTGGAGTTGGGAATGGTACTAAACAATATATCATTATCAGCAAACATCCTTACTTTTGACATTAAATGGATCAAGTAGCAGAGAATGTTGGGCCAACAGCAGATTCAACGGATCTTCTGCAGTGGTGTCCCAGAATTGTGATGAATGAACTCCTAACTGCACCAATATTTCTTTTTGGTTAGTCTAACTTAAACCACGGATAATTTCCCCTTTAATTCCCACTGACTCCAGTTTTCGTAGGGCTCCTTGATGTCACATTTGTTTAAAAATTATTTTGTTGTCAAGGGTAATCACTCTCACCTGACTTTGACATCAACTCTTTCTCCATATTGCAACCAAGGTTGTAATAAGATCTGGAGTGGATCCAAAGCTGTGTGTCAGTTAACACATTATTGCTGAGTAAATGACATACTGTCAACAACCCCTTCCATTACTTTGCTGATGATCAAGAATACGCCCATGGTCAGTATTTAGCCAAGTTGGATTTGTCCAAGCTTTGTGCAAAGGCATACCTGTGTAATTTTCCATGTTGCTGATATAGCTATATTGGAACTGCTGGCTTGGGCTGCAGCTGGTTCTGGAGTATCTTAGTACAATTGCTGGAGTGTTGTCAGAGTTGAAGCCTTTGTACTGTCTAGTGTTGCTTTTCATTGTGAATTGCTTTCCAAGAATGTGGCAGAGTGGGACTTCTCAGCCAGAGCTCGTTAGCTCCATCCATTTCTTCTCTTTTCTTTCGTTTTTCGTGTCTTTTTCTCTTTCTTTCTTTTTCCCTTCTATCCTTGAGCATCGAGTGAAGTCATTACGGACTCATAGCTTCAGAGTAGCCTCCTGGTCTCAGCACGGCCTCCCAGTCTTGAAGTAAATCCAGAGCAGACTCCTGGTGCTCATGGCCTCAAGACTCTTTAGGTAAAGCCCAGCACAGTCTGGAGACGAGGGTCGGCATTGACGAGATGCGAAGCCTGGCACAGACTGGGTTGAAAGGACTGTTATTCTGAACTTATTACTATTTAAAAATGTATTCCTATGTTTTTGTACTTTTGTGCCTAAGATGGTGGGAAGATCAGCAATGCTGGACTTTGTATTTCCTTATTTTTCTATTTTTTTTCCTAAGAATTTGTACTTAAGAATCTGTACCTCGGTACCTTGTATCTAAGATGGCGCTATAAGTGGCGACATAAACTTTGCACTGTACTCATGTGAGTATATGTGACAATAAAGCTCATTCTAATTCTGTTGTCAGTTATTCCTTGGTATCAAGTTGAGTGAATTGAATTACTTGAAAATTAACATCTGTAACGTTGGAAAACTTAGAGGGGTATTTGGCATTTCTACCTGAAGATGGTTGTTAGTGTTTCAAACTTTTTTTTGCACTGATGTGCTGGGCTCCTCCAGCAATGAGGATGCAGCCTCCTTTGCTGTTGGTTGTTTAATGTCTACCACCATTCATTACTGGATGTGGCAAAAGGACACAAGTTAGATCTGATGCGTTAATTGAGAGATTCTATATCTATCGTATAGTGCTTATGTTGTTGGGCATGCAATGGTCCTAAGTTGCAGTTTCATCAGGTCGACACCTAATTGACACCTAAATCTTATTGTAAATTTGTTTACTGCCTCACCACCCACAACACCCATGTGAGAGAAAAATTTAAATGTGGCCCATCTTGTAAAAAGGTTGTTCTAACCTTGAACATGGGTGGATGTTTTTGCCTTTTACAGTGATATAGCTTCAAGCTGCTTATTACTTTTCTGATTGAAATGTCATCACAAAATAACTGCACCCTTTCATAGATGACTAGAATCTTCAGAAATAATAATGAACTTCATTATTAACTTCATTACTTAATAATAAAGTAAATATGATGCAATTTAATAATTCTTTCCACCATGCTTCCCTGGATAACAAATATGCCTTTCTTTGCACTTTGCTTTGCTCAAAGGCTATTATTATGAGAGGTGGTGAAAGGGTCATGAGGCAGTCCTCCTTTCATGATATTTTAGTTTATAGGAAGAAGCCACTATTCATTATATCTCTGCGACATTTGCTTAGGTACCCTGGTGTCATATCCAAGCAGCCAATGGAATGGTGCTGTGATGAAGAAAGTCTGGCATGTGCTACTACCCAGAGAAATAGCAACCCCAAGGAGGGTCAGATTTTGACAGCCCTGAAAGAAAGCAGCATATTAGGCACAACTGAACAGCAGATAAATTATTCTATTTCTCCTTTTTTAAATACTAATCTGCTAATTTTTCACTTAATGGTTGAGTTTAATGTATCATTATTCATTAACTACTGATATCCAGTCAGCAAGTCAACATTTTACACTTCAAAATCCTTACGACTGACTCTACTCTCCCAGCCTGCCTCGATCCCCTACAATTTGCCTACTGATGTAACAGGTCCACAGCGGATGCCATATCCCTAGCCCTACACTCATTCCTGGAACATCTGGCCAACAAGGATACCTATGTCAAGTCCTGCTCATTGACTACAGCTCTGCCTTCAACGCCATTATCCCCCCCAGACTGATCTCAAAACTCTGACCTTGGTCTCCGCTCCACCCTCTGCAACTACATCCTCAGCTAATTGACTTCATTGACTGCAATCAATGAAGATAACTGCACTTCCTCCACAATAATACTCAACACCGGAACCTCCCAGAGATGCGTCCTCATCCACCTGCGGAACTCCCTGTTCATCCACAACTGTGTTGCCAAATTCCAAATGAACGCCATCTATAAGTTTGCTGAAAACACTACCGCCATCCCTTAGTGGGATAGATATCTAACAATGACAAGTCAAAAAACAGAAGGGACACAGAGGACTTAGTAACACGGTGCAATGAGAACAACCTCTCTCTCAACATTAGCAAAACTAAAGAACTGATCATTGACTTCATAAAGAAAGGAGGAGAACATGCCCCCATCTACATCAACAGAGCTGAGGGTGGAGAGGGTGGAGAGGTAAATTTCCTTGGAGTGATTATAACCAGCAACTTGTCCTAGACTTCCCACGTAGATAAGACAATGAAGAAGGCACAACAATGCCTCCTCTTCCTGAAGCGGTTTAGGAAATTTGGCATGTCTGTAAGGAGCCTCACCAACTTGTACAGATGCACCATTGAGAGCATACTGTCCGGGTGTACAACAGTCTAATATGGCCCAGGGTCCAAGAAACCACAGAAGGTGGTGTGTGCACATCACGGAAGCCAACCTTCCATCCATGGATTACATTTACATGCTCCTTCAGGCAGAAGATATAGAAACCTGAACACATGCACCAGCAGGTTCAGGAACAGCTTCTTCCTGGCCATTATTACAACATAAGAGCATAAAACTAGGAGCAGGAGTAGGCCATTTGGCCCTTCAAGCCTGCTCCACCATTCAATAAGATCATGACTGATCTTTTTGTCGACTCAGCTCCACTTAGCCATGCTCTCACCTTATCCCTTAACTCCTTTATTGTTAAAAACCAAATTTATCTTAGCTTTAAAAATGTTTACTGAAGTAGCATCAACTAGTTCACTGGGCAATTCCATACACCTACAACCCTCTGGGTGAAGAAGTTCCTTCTCAATTCAGTCCTAAATCTGCTCCCCCTAATTTTGAGGCAATGCCCTCTTGTCCTAGTCCTCTCTACTACTACTTTAGTGATTCCCTTAATAAATTTAGGTTTCTATAAGATCCCCTCTCATTCTTCTAAATTCCAATGAATATAATCCCTGTATACTCAGTCTCTCCTCATAAGCCAACCCGTCAACTTCAGAATCAACCTAATGAACCTCCTCTGCACCCCCTCTAGTGCCAGTACATCCTTTCTCAAGTAAGGAGACCAAAACTACACGCAGCACTACAGGTGTGGCCTCACCAGCACCCTGTCCAGCTGCAACATAACCTCCCTGCTTTTAAACTCAATCCCTTCAGCAAGGAAGGACAAAATTCCATTTGTCTTCCTGATTACTTATTGTACCTGCAGACCAACCCTCTGTGATTCATGCATAAGGATATCCAGGTCCCTCTGCACAGCAGCATGCTGCAACTTTTTACCATTCAGTTATAATCCTTTTTCCTGTGACTCCTACCAAAATGGATGACTTCACATTTATTAACATTGTACTCCATCTGCCAGACCTTTGCACACTTACTTAAAGTATCTATGTTCCTCTGCAAAGTTTCACAGTCTTCTGCACACTTCACTCTGCCACTCATCTTTGGTGTCATCTGCAAACTTTGATGCACTACACATGGTCCCCAACTCCAAATCATCTATATAAATTGTGAATAATTGCACTCCCAACACTGATCCCTGAGGCACACCACTGGTTACTGATTGCCAACCAGAATAGTACTTATTTATCCACACTCTTTGTTTCCTGTTAGTCAACCAATCCTCTATCCATGCTAATCCGTAATGCCATGTATCTTTATCTTATGCAGCAGCTTCTTGTGTGGCATCTTGTCGAAGGCCTTTTGGAAATCTAGGTAGACCACATCCACAAGGTCCCCGTTGTCCACCTTGCTTATAATGTATTCATAGCATTCATTAGATTGATGAATGGACTCTCAAGCTTCAAATAATGCTGATCTTGTTAATGCTGATTTTGCCTAGTGCACATCTATGCAATGCAATCTGTATGCCTCTGTCTTTAGTCTTTTTGATCTGTACATCCCTGCCTACAATGATCTGCTTGTACTGCCCATAAATAAAGCTTTTCACTGTATCTTGATACCTGTGATGATTAAATCTTGATACTAACAATATAAAATGTCATTTTATAAGGTTCAATTATTTCTAATCAAGCAAGTTGTACATGCCCAAATTAAATATACACACATTGGAAAATCATTTGGCATTATACTACTGACAGGAATGGGTAAACTCAACCAGAAGTGAGTGTCTAATTTGAATAATTAAATGCACAACAGAGGGATTTTTTCCAGGGTCACCAGCATTTTGTTGGGGAGGTCACCAGCTGCATGAAAATAGCCTCCCAGCAGCATCAAGCCTAGTAATCTGAAAGTTTATTTGGTTCAAGCAAGCAGCCCTCATCAATAATGGCTGCCCCCACTGTACCAACTCTGCCAGCCCCTGATCATTTAGTCTCGTATGTCTGAGCCAGTAGAAAAGTAGGTTGGATCTCACAGGGTGCCATGTTTCCACAACCCAAAGATTCATTGGTTTGCTACTTATGAAGTCAGTTTGCCCTGCAGCTATTTTACACTTGGCAGGATGTTAATTGACTCAAGGCAAAACTATCACCCCCAGCAGAAGTGAAAGTCCCACCTTAGGTAGTTGCTGGCCAGTTGGTTGGCCAGGAACTCTGAACTCCCTGCAGCATCAGGTTTGAGGAATGGCTACTGCAGGGACTAAATTCAGAACCCCAAAGGAGATTACAGAAACTGAAGTGAAGTCTGGCTTTTTGGTGGGGCTTGGCTGACGGGCCCAGGGGAGGAGGAGAGCTACTAGTAGGGGAGGACTAGTTAGAAAGTTCAGATGGGGAGAGTTAAAGTGATCATATTACCTTGTGAAGAAAAAGGGATGATACCTCCAATGGGGACACCTGCTCACCCAGTTAAAGCTGCTGAGCTGACCACTTGTCATAGGCCTCTATCTGCCATGGAT
This sequence comes from Chiloscyllium punctatum, assembly GCF_047496795.1. NCBI lineage: Eukaryota > Metazoa > Chordata > Chondrichthyes > Orectolobiformes > Hemiscylliidae > Chiloscyllium > Chiloscyllium punctatum. The sequence continues at coordinate 88,771,567 of NC_092745.1, forward strand.
AAAGTACTGGTGACATGGGAATCAGGCACATGTGACCATGTGAATGGGTTAGCAATACCTCAATCAATCCCTGTAAAATTGGACAAAGGTCAGGTCAGGGGAATGGCAGAATGTTACATATTGGCCACATAGAGTCATACAGCACAGAAATAGACACTTTGGTCCAACTAGTCCATGCCGAACATAATCTCAAACTAAACTAGTCTCACCTGCCTCCTCCAGGCCCATATCCCTCCAAACATTTCCTATTCAAGTACTTATCCCAATGTTTTTTAAATATTGTAATTGTATTCACATCTACCGCTTCCTCAGGAAGTTCATTTCACACTGTGTAAAAATGATGAATTTTATGATTCCCTTTGCCTTCAAGCGTGTTGTCAGAGGTCATATCCAGTTCAAGTATTTTGCTCTTCCTCTGAAAGGAACCTCAAGATAAATGCACCCTCTTGTTCAAAATTTGGGAGAACATTTGTAGCTTGGGTGCCCGTTGTTGTGGTTCTGTTTGCCGAGCTGAGAATTTGTGTTGCAGACGTTTCATCCCCTGTCTAGGTGACATCCTCAGTGCTTGGGAGCCTCCTGTGAAGTGCTTCTGTGATGTTTCCTCCGGCATTCATTGTGATTTGTATCTGCCGCTTCCGGTTGTCAGTTCCAGCTGTCTGCTGCAGTGGCCGGTATATTGGGTCCAGGTCGATGTGCTTGTTGATTGAATCAGTGGATGAGTGCCATGCCTCTAGGAATTCCCTGGCTGTTCTCTGTTTGGCTTGTCCAATAATAGTAGTGTTGTCCCAGTCGAACTCATGTTGCTTGTCATCTGAGTGTGTGGCTACTAAGAATAGCTGGTCGTGTCGTTTCGTGGCTAGTTGGTGTTCATGGATGCGGATTGTTAGCTGTCTTCCTGTTTGTCCAATGTACTGTTTTGTGTAGTCCTTGCATGGGATTTTGTACACTACATTGGGTTTGCTCATGCTGTGTATCGGGTCCTTCGTCCTGGTGAGTTGTTGTCTGAGAGTGGCTGTTGGTTTGTGTGCTGTTATGAGTCCTAGTGGTCGCAGTAGTCTGGCTGTCAGTTCAGAAATGTTTTTGATGTATGGTCGTGTGGCTAGTCCTTTGGGTTGTGGCATGTCCTCATTCCGTTGTCTTTCCCTTAGGCATTTGTTGATGAAATTGCGAGGGTATCCGTTTTTGGCGAATACATTGTATAGGTGTTCTTCTTCCTCTTTTTGCAGTTCTGGTGGACTGCAGTGTGTTGTGGCCCTTTTGAACAGTGTCTTGATGCAACTTCTTTTGTGTGTGTTGGGGTGGTTGCTTTCGTTGCTCACAAAAGAAGTTGCATCAAGACATGTTCAAAAGGGCCACAACACACTGCAGTACACCAGAACTGCAAAAAGAGGAAGAAGAACACCTATACAATGTATTCGCCAAAAACAGATACCCTCGCAATTTCATCAAAAGATGCCTAAGGGAAAGACAACGGAATGAGGACATGCCACAACCCAAAGGACTAGCCACACTACCATATATCAAGAACATTTCTGAATTGACAGCCAGACTACTGCGACCACTAGGACTCATAACAGCACACAAACCAACAGCCACTCTCAGACAACAACTCACCAGGATGAAGGACCCGACACCCAGCATGAGCAAAACCATTGTAGTGTACAAAATCCCATGCAAGGGCTGGACATAACACTACATAGGATAAACAGGAAGACAGCTAACAATTCGCATCCATGAACACCAACTAGCCACGAAACGACACAACCAGCTATCCTTAGTAGCCACACACTCAGATGACAAGCAACATGAGTTCGACTGGGACAACACTACTATTATTGGACAAGCCAAACAGAGAACAGCCAGGGAATTCCTAGAGGCATGGCACTCATCCACTGATTCAATCAACAAGCACATCGACCTGGACCCAATATACCGGCCACTGCAGCGGACAGCTGGAACTGACAACCGGAAGCGGCAGATACAAATCACAATAAATGCCGGAGGAAACATCACAGAAGCACTTCACAGGAGGCTCCCAAGCACTGAGGATGTCACCCTCTTGTTCTGTAGCTTCAGAGCAGCCTCTCAGGTGGCAGTATGGGAAGCCAGCCTGCCATCCTTAATTGGGCTATTGCCAATTAAGAGATCATCACAGAATTAATTACAGATTCTTAGACCACCTCTCAGCAAAATTCCAATTCCAGCTAATCAACAAAAACAAATATTTGATGTGAACCTGTTGTTTAATATAGCAGTATAATGGTGTAGAATCATAGAACCATAGAATTTGACATTACACAAGGAGGCCATTCAACACTTTGGTGTTTGTACCAATTCCCAAAAGAGCTACCCATGTAGTCCCTTTCAAATATATATTCAGCTATCTTTTGAAACTTCCGATGACATCCAAATTTACCACTCTCCAAGGCAGCACATTCC